>NC_053401.1:4785468-6012968 GCF_016859285.1 Xiphias gladius
ACTCAAAACTCCAGGCTACCTGTCATTCAGTGTATTTGGTGGAAGTCAGTTGTTATGTGTGGACTTTGTCGGTTTCAGTAGTCCTCAGATTTGTTCCCATTACAAGCTGCTGTGGTGTTTGGTGGCAACGCTGCAGTTCAAGCCCCCTTTCCTCCCCTCATCTTTCTCACTCTCTCTGGGCCCCTGCTTAAGGCAAGCCTGTGAGAACGTTGTACTTTTCCTGGAAGGCACGGCTACGTGCAGATCGAAGGGAGGGATGGAACCTGAGTGGGTAGTCATCAGCGCAATAACATGTGCGCACGTCACAGGGCTGGCTCGAGGGCCCTGTGGAGTAAACCACAGAAGGCTGGGAATTATCGCTGCCTTTCCCTTTCAATTACAGAAAGCCTAAACACCTCCGGAGGGACCGCGGAACCTTCCCATCCACCGCTCCAATTAGGAGGAAACTCTTGCTTTCTAACAATCTACAGTTAGGCTACTTCCCTCCTGTCCAAGGCCACCTGAAACAACTTGGCTCACATCCTGGCAGCTGCAGTGTGACATTGATGACTACTTTCACACAGCGTGGCTGCTGTGCTTTCACTACAACTGCCTCTTGTTCTGGTCACAAGAAGAATGTTTGCGAATAATTATCCTGTTGTGTTAAAAGATATGAATGTCAGGTTCCTGATGTGGAAGTAAAGTATGGCTTGAGAATTTCTAATCCTTTTACAATGCTCTGATGATCTCTTACATAACAGGAGGCACTAGAGCTGCAGGTGTTCCACCATACACACCATCTTATTTTAAAATAGCCAGTTATGCTAATAAGGTCATTAATTAAACTGATTAATGACTTAGCAAACACACGTCACATAATCTAAGGATGGTTTAGCTGGTCCATCAACCATCAACCATTAACTGTAGAGATGATGGTTTGATCCCCAGCTCCTCCTGTCCACATATCAAAGTGTCTCTGAGCAACAGCCTGAACCCCCAATAGCTGTAAAATAGCTGTAAAATGTAACTTGAACTGTACAAAAGAATCTGATTCTGTCAGATTCTGATTCTGCTGCCTCCATTTTTGTCGAAATTGAATTAGTGGTGAAATTATGAAAGCATGGAGACATTTGAAAAGTCTTCCAAGGTTCAGTGCTGGTGGGAGGCTGCAACATTTGAGATCAGTCAGCTGAAATGCATGGCAAGATACTCAAATCCAGAAGACAGAAAATCAGCAGAAAGGATAATGTTGATTTGGTAAGCACCTCCTTTTGGACAGTTGTTGTTTAGCAGGCAAATCTCAAGTGACCTCGTTTTGAAACCTTTTTCAGCTCTAATCTGACACTTCCAAGCATGATATTTGAAACAAAGTGCCCCTCTGATTAGTGCCACTCAGTGTGATCTTTGGGCCAAAATCTAACCCTAATTGCTACATCTGAGTGCAGCTGTGATAGTGCTGGAAACAAATCAGCAGTACCTGATAGTGGGTATCCTGTCCAGCCGGGACTCAGGGCTCCAGGCAAGAGCATTGACACGTAATTCATGATGAAAAGCTCGAAGGACATTGAATTCAACTCCCTCAATCTCCATATCCTCTTCCTGTGGGAACAAGTGTGTCTTCATAAGGGAAGGAATACACTGTGCAACAGCTAAACCAGGTTGTATGAAGCTGCATCTCTGACCTGGAAGAGGCAGGTGCCCACTACCACATACTGGTTTCCACCATAGGCCAGGAGAGAGGCAGGGGTTCCAGAGCTGAAAGGACTGAACTCCACCACATGAACGTAGTCTTCGCATGCCACTGTGTGAGTGGGACTGCGGCTAGAGTCCTCCTGCATTCTGTGTGTCCTGGTACGAGTGGCTTCAGATCAGAGCTTCAACTGTACTACATCAGAATAAAAGGGGACAGCACAGTGATTCAGTTATATACAGAAGACAATTATATGTTAGCTTGAGTTAGATTCTGGGTGAAATGACGATATAAACTGTGAGACAATATACAGTAAATTTGTCAACTGCCATAGATTTTGTCACATAATGGTGTATGGGTAGCCATTCCTTTATTACCTCTGGGTTAGGCCATTATGGGCAATGTTTAAAATCAATGAACGTGTCTGCTTTATGACAATAATAACATTCTCAGATTTTTGTATCAATGCATTAAGTATTTTGATTTGTCAGGACATTCATTTGCTACTGCCTGGCTGTTTTAACCATGAACCGTTTCTCAATGGATTTTCCTGAAAAGAATTACAATATCACTAAATAATTTTGCATATATGATGATGAATGGTTCTCTCTGTATTTTCCACTCCTAGCTTGAGTAGAACCACAAGTTCTGCTTTTTGTAAGGACCTAGACTATAGTAAAATAAAAAATAAAAATGTGGGCATTTTTGTGAGATTTCGTAATATTAATGCCCACACAAAACAACATTTCAACTGAACTAAATCTATAGCTTGAGCACTGGTGCTGATATATTCTTAACTGTAATGTAATGCTGGATGCACATGATGAGTTCAATGGCAAGTTCAACTGTTCATGGACAAAACAGCCAGACAGGAGTGTCTGTTTCTGGCTAATTCAGCAAATGAATGACCTGACGAATCAAAATGCTGACTAGTTAATGCATTGATACAAAAATCTGAGAATTTTATTATTGTCATAAAGCAGACAGGTTCATGAAAATCTATAATGACTTCTACATCAAATACTTCCTCAGCCTCTGAAGAGCACAGTTAGACAGTTAAATGGACACCCTCGCGAGGTAGGCACTACACGTTTGTCAGAAAACGCAAGGCCAAACTTCCTTCAAATATTTACTTGTTTTAAATATCCCTGTACGCAAAGAGGCTTACAGAGCTAATAGGGCACAATTTGGGTATTTTTTCTGAAACTAAATCGGTCAGCCTTCAGTACGGCAAACATCAAAAACACATAGCAGTGCTTTATATTATATATATTTAACTCGACTTTAGATGTAATCCCAATTTAGCTACAGAGGGTAGAGCCATATTCCCACGATATTAATTAGAGAGCATAGTGAAATACAGTTCAGATGGTAACTTTACCATGAGACTAACGACTCGTAAAAGTTATTTCTCACAAACTAGTAAGTCTACAGTTAATCAAGGCAATGTTTAACTGCCAAATAACGATAGAGTGCCCCCTGGCAAAGAGATAAAACGTGTCTACTACCTGGCGCAGATATGAGTACACAGCTAGCTAGCAATTATCCAAACAAAAGTGTATAGTGTATGTAAAGTGTACAATTCAACCTCCGACCGACAACTCAATAATCACCCCTTAGTTATTAGGGTATATTCGCACTCAGAATACATTACTGAATGTTATACTTTACCACCTTAATGTTGAATCAAAGGGTGCGCGCCTTCGGGATGTTTTCAACCTTCTTCCGACTACGACATGGGCTGTACCATGGGGTAGAAAGGACAAGGGGGGAATTCGAGCAACGTAAATGGAAACAATCTAAATCACGTGGCGGTATATAGATATGCCATTGAGCTGCAAAGTTTACGTTGTCCTAATCAACACCTTCTACTATTATACGTCGAAATTTAAAAAAAAAATTGTATGGGAGTAATATTTTTAATCCGTCAGCACCCATTGTTGTATAGTACAAGCTGATTGGCCAGGAGGCAGAAAACGTCATCGGCAATTTAAAATTTCAAAACTGCTGCTTTTTTTTTTGTCGTGGACGTGCACTGTTGGAGACTGCTGCAATATTGGAGGTTTGCACCATCCAGTTAGCAATTGTTTGTGAGTTATTGTAGCCATTTGGTTAGCAAACCCTTATGTTATGTGCTGCGTATTATGCGTACGCATGTAGTGGAAGCTGACAAAAAAGACACACGGTGGCATTTTTGAAATAAACTGATTGTAAGTTAACTCAGCACTACAAGCCTGACGGTTTTCTTTTTAAGGAAAGTGGTAAGAAATTCTTTACAACTAGGTTATAGTGTAGTTCTGCATTTATTTTGAAGTCCAATCACTTTATTTTGCTCCTTCAAAGTCACATTTTTATGGTTACAGCCTGCCCTCTGCAGTAAAACCTGATTTATTTAAGTAAAAGTGAAACCTGACTAGAGTGTATGAAGTGGTATCACACATCTGTCTTTGTTTTAAGTCTAGTAAGCCATTTGTTGACAAATTTCGAAAAATACTTTATTTTTTGTGCTGTCTTAGTGAACAATGGAAGCTTTGGGAGACCGTCTGAAGCTGATGCTGAAAACCTTCAGGAGAGAGTGCCACAGGGTTTTACAGTCTGAGAGGACCACCGTTCATGGAGCTGATGGCATGCTGATGGTGCTGCAGCTGGCCATGGCAGAAGTGAATAAACAGGTAACAGTCAGTTCCCTTCGTTCAAGCCACCCTCTGTTCAGTTCAGTTCAAAGTACCTTGTCTCTCAATGAGCAAAAAGTTTGCAAAAACAAATAAACGCAATCAATTAATTCATACACATAAAAACAGTTTAAAAAAAAGAGTTGAAATGCACATGAGTTAACTGCACTGGCAAATCTGTAGCAAGCCAACAATATCCAACACCACAAAGGCACATTATGTCAAAAAGTGCAAGTGCGTTCATCACTCTATAGATGAGGTAAACCAACCATTTTCTTGTAATTTGGCCATTGATAATCTTGTTGGAGACTTATTCAGCGTTAAGCTGTGCGAGAGATCTCTGGCAATCGGCTGTAATCCTTTTAATAAAAGGATTAAACCAAGCAAGTAAATGGAAAAGTCAAAACACTTTCAATAAAAAAGGATGAAAGCGTTGAAAATATCCTGATCTACAGCAGAAGTGTTCCTGCAGTAAGTTGTCCGGTGGGCCAAACGCAAGGCTGCACGAGCCCAGTTCATATCATCATCATGGCATAGTTCAATTGAACCATCAGGCTGACTGTCATCACGTCCATAACTGATGACATTACCGCTGGTTTCCGGCTGAGACTGCTCATGGCCCATTTTTTTTTTTGGACTGCGGGAGAAGGTCATTCTGCTTTTGAACTGATTGGTTCCAGCCCGTCAGTAATTATGGCTGCTGCTCTAAATGTTTTCTCTCTTGCTGTGACAGCACGGTGGAGAGTTCAAAGTGGCTCTGAGTGATGTCCTGATGGCCTGGAAACACTTACTGTTAGGCAAACTTCACCTGCCACCCCCCAACTTTGCACGCTTGGAGAACTATGATCTCATCCTGGAGGCATACGAATCCTTCCTGAAACGCTCCAACACCGTGGACCTGGTTGATATCCTCTCCATGTACAAACAGCTGAGACCAGCGGACTCCGATCCAGAGGAGCCTGTGAGCCCGGTGAGCAGGAGCTGGTTGAAATCAGACTGATGATGTTGATTGTGGATGGTCAGACTACTGAGTTAGAGATAAGACCAATTAATTTATCTCTCTAATATATTTTTTTTTATTCTTTTGCCAAGATCCTGTTGTTTGAGTTCCTATCAGGCAACATGGAGGTCGCAGAGTTGGCAGACTCCTCAGTCCCGGCAACACCGTCTAGTAAAGGCAGGCCCTGCAGCTCACAGGTAGGCCCAGTCCTGCTTTCATGCATTAATAGAAAGGTACAATTTATTTCATAAACTCCCAAAAGAAATCTCCTGTTTCCACTTTACCCTCTACCCTCATATAAAGTGTTTTCAGTAATATGAAATGCTTTTTCCCCTGCTGGCGATAATCCATGCCTTTACTTTTCAAGTCTTCAGCTTAGTTTCTGTCTGGAATCCATCCCGCTCTTACTGACAGGAACTCTATATCATATCACTCAGATTTAAGAGTGCAATGTGAGTTCAATTACCAGGCAGATGTTTAACACACAACACAATGTGGGGCTGGGCAAGTGCTTCTGTAACGGTCTCTTTCCTCCACTCTTCTGTCACTTGCAAATTTATGAGTTTTAAATGGAGGGTTGCCGCTGCACTACCAATGAGGGTGATGTAATTTTTGGAGTTTAATACAGGCTGTCAGCTGCTGTTAGCAGTTTTACTCAGGCACTAAAGATATTGTCCCTTTTTGGTAGTTGATAAACACAACCTGGACTGGCCAAAGGTTTTAACAAAGGAATAATTTGACAGCTTCAGAAACGCGTTCATTTGCTTTCTGGTGGAGCGATGTGTGAGAGAATCAATACCACACTCATGTCCGTCCGTTTTAAATATAAGGCTACATCCAGCAACTGTTGAGCTTAGCTTAGTTTAGCACAAAGACTGGAATGAGGGGAATAATCGCTAGCGTGGCTCTGTCCAAAGGTAACAAAATCAGTCTACTAGCACCTCTAAAGCTCACTGATTAACATGTTATATCTTGTTTTTTTTAAATCCGTACAGAAAACAAAGTGCAGATACGACAATTAGGTATTTCTTCCTGCAACTGCTCAGAGCCAAAATTTCACCCACCATAAAATGGCAAATTGTCATTTTTACACGTCAGTGATTGAATTGATTAAACAAATGAGTTATAACACGTTAATTGGCTTTGGAGGTGCTGGTAGGTAGATTTTGTTACCCTTTGACAGAGCCAGGCTAGCCGTTTTCCAGCTGTTTCCAGTCCTTCTGCTAAGCTAAGCAAAGCGGCTGCTAGCTATAGCCTGATATATAACTATTTAATTGAGTGATAATGGTGTATAACTTAATAATGTGTATTCTGTGTATTATCAATAGGTGAAAATTGCAGTGAGAAGGGTTTTCTGCTCCTACCTGAATTTGCTCGTGAACACCAAGAATGACATGGCCTTAGCACTAACCCTTGACGTCCCCAGTCGCACACTTGGACGACAGGCATTTACCGACATCAAGCATGCCGCACATAACAACAACACTTCTCTCTTCTTGGTAAGAAACAGCCACACTCAGCATGCGCTCAGGCTTTAGCAATGATGTATTCGTACATTACATAACAAGTAAACCAAAAGTATGACTTTATAAATTGGAATGATCCTCTTTGGTGCAACATTTAGGTTTTTTCATGTGATTTTCAGGCTGTGACATCTTTTGTGAGGGCCATCCAGCTCGGAGGAAAGGGCTACGCTCCAGCTGAGTCTGACCCACTGAGGAAACATGTCAAAGGCCTGTCTGACTATGTCCAGTTTCTAGACAACCTGGAAGAAATACTAGGGGAGATTCCTGACCCAAGGTACACAATACAGCTTAATCCAGACTTTCACTCGCTCCCTGTCTTACTGTTGCTTTTAAAGTCATGCCTCCCAGCGTGTGACAGAATCAGCTGTAATTTTTGGGAGGCCCTGAATGTGCTCCATTCAGAACTGAACGGTAAATTCCTGACGGATTCCAGTTCAATTTTTGATTTTTAAATCAAATTTGAATCAAAGTAGTAAAAGGGACACAGAGTTGCAATTCAAATTTTCGACAATGAGAGTTGAACTGAATGACTTAAAACTCAGAGGAATACAAATGACTGCGTCTCACACAGTCATTTGTGTGAAAATTTACAGTATATTTTCATGTTATGTAGATATTAAGCTCCAAATACATTACAGGAATACTTTGACATATTGGGAAATTCCCATATTTGCTTTCTTGCCGAGAGTTAAGAGAAGATTGATACCTCTCTCACATCTGTCTGTTGAGTGTGAAGCTTCAGCCAGCAGCCGGTTAGCTCAGCTTAGCATAAAGACTGGAAACGGGGAAATAGCTAGCCGTCTCTCTCCAGAACTAACAAAATTGCCTACCGGCACATGTAAATTTTGCTCATTAATATATTTTATTTTGTTGACAGAGCCAGGTCAGCTGCATTACAATGACCCTAACTGACACTAAGGACTTTAAAAAGCACCCCCTCTGATAGAAGTCACTGCTGGAGTTACAGTAAAAAAGATTTTATGAGAGCATCTGATGGAATGAATATGTTTTTTGCTATTTTTTCTGTATGACTTTGGACAGTCTGCAGCTATTTGTTTGTGGCCCTGGTCCCGCAATACATTGGAAGTTTTATGTGATTATGTATCTGAATCTGTCCAGGCCAGATTAGATAGATAACTTTGGATCGCCGTGGGGCATGGAGATTTCTAGGAACTCATCAGGGCTGGTTCCTTTGGTGGACTGATTCCTCATGCTAAAGCAGGAGACCATCAAGCCACTTAGAGTGGTTGCAATCTTCCTGTCTGTGGTCTAGGCATAGCCACTCAGAATTTGTAACCAAATTGAGTTACAGTGTTTTTGTTATAATGGCATTCAATGGTTTTATCTTAACTTTTTCAACTCTTCTGAATGATAAAACCTCTTATTTTCTGATAAACGGATCAAATATGGACTTCAGTTCTTGCAATTGACATGGCGACTGCTTGTCAGTGAAATGGCGACCCAACCAACCCCAATTTTCCACTATCCTTTCTAAAATTATCGATTCAAGAGTGGCCAGAATGAGTCACCACAACAAAAACTTGAAGAAAAAATGAAGTCCTCTCACGGGAAAAACAAAGACACATAGTTGCACTTCTTCCAGTAGTGTAAACTCAGAGCAACTACTGTTACAGCTAGCTCTGAGCCCAGATTGGAAGAGGAGGTCAGTGTAAGTGGTGCAATACCGTCCGAGCTCAAAATGATCAGATGGGAGAACAATGAGACGCTGACGGCAATGACATCGGCCATGACCTCTCCTAGATCCGTCGAGAAAATGGGGGAACGCCTTATGCACACATAAAGCCGAATTAACCAGGTTGAGGAAGCATCTGCCCACTCTACTCGCCTGCTAGACTACCTGCTGTTACGTGAGAGGCAACTTGAGAAAAGATGCGAAAAGTTTAAGGATTACACAAGGAGGGAACAACTTGCAAATTTATGTTGTTAATGAAGGCATACAGTCGGGGGACACGGTGCTGTGGACTGAGATATTTTTGAGGGAGCTATTGGATATACCAATTGATTTCATCCTGGTGCTGGAACGAGCCAACAGGTCCCTCCAGCAGAGACCCGCTGATGAGAATGCTCCCCCGAGGTCGGTCGTTTGTCAACCACCAACATAAACATCCGGTGTTGGTCAAAGCCTGGAGCAGGAAAAAATCTGCAGCACAAGGGGAAAAGGATCTACATGGATCACCACTGCTCACCGGCCCTACAAAAGAGGAGATGTGAGTACGCTGAAATCAAGAAACAACCGGGGGAGAGAAATATCCGGTTCCAAACATCGTATCCAGCTAACCTGAAGGTCCACTTAAGGGAGGGTATCAAATCATACAACTCTGCATGGGAAGCGGCAGAGGGCTTACTGCCACTGGGAATTAAAGAAGACAAAGGGCTGGATGAAGAACTAAATCAAATAGCTCGCAGTCTCATCCAAGACATGGAGGCCCTACTGAAGGACGCAATAGCTGCTGACTGAGAGGGGGTGAGTTATTCCGACATATGGCACCCCTAAATTATCTGTGATGACTCGATCTGATTAGTTGTGGTCATTTCAGTTCAGTGTTCTAACAAATATGTATATCGCTGCCAGCTCATACTTGGGATAGGGGTAGATCAAAAAAAAAAAAAAGCTCGTGGAGGAGCAAGGTCGAGCGAGAGGGAGCTTGAGACATGCAGAGGATTGCACTCCGTAACTGCCAACCACATCAGCGAGGGCCCTTGGCTTCTGTCATTGGCTTTCCCCTCAGAGCTGGAATTTAACTGCATGGTGAATGGGACTTCTATAGGCAAACATTCCACACTATAGCCTCAGAGGCTGTAGGAATTTTAATATGTGGTGGCAATTTGAATGTCTAACTGAATGATACACTCAACTCATCAAGACCAAGTACCAGACAAACTAAAACAATAAATACTGTTATGCAGGAGATGGGAATTAATGACGTATGGAGGGACTAATATCCGGCAGGCCAAGATTATGCTAATTTTTCTCATCCCCACTCTGCTAACACATGAACTGCCTATTTTTTTTTTTAAATTTATTATACAGACAGGCATTGAATTATTTGTAGTGATATTGGAAATATGGATATTTCAGATCATAGTCCGAACAAACACTCAGAGGTTAGAGTAACGCAGCCCCAGCAAGTTTCCCGATTTATGGCTGAATTTCAAATTTCAAGACGAGGCTGGCAATTTTATATATTTTTGTTTTAGTCAAAAAATCCATGAAAAGACCAAACGAGCGATGTGTTAGTCCATCTGTGTGTGTGCGTGTTTGCGTGTGTGTGTGTGTGTGTGTGTGTGTGTGAATAGTGTTTGGGCAAACACTATTAACACAGACTTATCCTTAAGTTTAGAATGACTGTATTCTTTTCTGAACTGAGGAAAAATAAAATCATCTTCATGGTTACAGCAGTTTTTTTCCTTAGTTGCCACATTCTATAATTAGGGATAAATCACTAATTTGTAGAAGATGCTAGAACAAAAAAAACTTTTTTCCATTCCAAGTAATGCATCCTTACAAAATGCTATATAATTTATTGTAGCCTCGCACTACATTTCCAGAGAAATCCCGCTGAGCTGATATGGGGAACACAGAGATTCCAAGAAAAGTCAAGTACATGTCGGTATCTGGCAACGACTGAAGTCAAATACAGTGAAACTCGTGATTTATGATTGAGTGGAATTTTCTTTGAATTGCTTTCAAGTTCAGGTTAAAATCTGCTTCCTCTCTGGTGTGGCCGATTCAATGCTCATTAATTGAATTAAAATTCAGAAAGTTGAACTGAGCTTAGCAGCTCTGCGTGGGGGGCCCTGCTGCTGCTTTTGTTCATAGGCATATTTACAGCCAGTGTAACAGCCTGGCAGGCACCTGTGCACTAAAAAAAACACCTGTGATCATGAAATCCACCTGTCCCACTGCATCTTGTTATTATTTCCTTGAAATCCCTGTAATGACTCCCATCTAAGCTTCTCATGATAACATTTTGATTGCTAAAGCATGGTCATCTTTGCTACATCAAAGACTGTCTTTGTTAAATAACTTGTTCCCTGTTTGGTTCGCTCACTTTGATGAATTATCATCAAACCTCGAGCTCCACAGATCATTCTCCATACCATTACAGATTATTTTGAATGTCGAGGCATTTGGCACCACAACAAAAGTGGTTATCAGAAATGATTTAGCCGTTCAATCATGTGAGGGTTGAGCTTTGAGGTGAAGCTGTTGAAGGCACCCTTTGTAGCAGTCCCAGTAGCGACGTTAACTTCACTCAGCCGAGCCATAACAACACATTGTGATGTTTGTGTAGTAGTGGATTCGACTCTCACTGCTCTTCTGAGGGTTCTCAGTTCATGCGGGCTGATGAGAGCGCTCCACGTCTGATGAGACACTGATGAACTCAGCCAACATGTGTCTTTCAACAGGCAGTGCCTTTATGCTCTCAGTGGAGTACTGTATTTCCTCATACAAACACCTTCTATGGAGAGTTCAGGGCCCCTTGTTCAGTGAACATCTGTTTTCCCAAATGATTCTGTTACTGAGCCCGGCTCGCTCACATCAGAGCTGGGTCAGGGTTGGACCACCGCCTCTCCACCTTACTGCGATGTTTTCTAACACGCTTTAGTGCACTTGACTGTTATAAACCTACACAAGTGATATGTTGCGATGATTTTTGGACATGCAGCACAGACAGTGTGCGAGCATGGACGCTAATCCCCCAGAACTTTAAAGAGGAAAATCCTGCTCGAGTTTGAGTGTTCTCTGCTGACAGTCCACCGGTGAGCACAGTGACACTGCCTGGGGAGACTTTAACAGGGATGTGGAGCATATTTTCTGGTTCATAACTGTTAACATTGGCAAAGCTGCGTTACAGTGAAATAAAGCTCAACTGGATGTTAACACCAAAACAATTACTCTGAGCCCTTAAAGTCAGTGTCCAATTAATTGAAAGTAAAGCTGCAGTATATCTTTTGAAGACGTTCAGACTAAGGCCCAGGCTTTTCTGGGTTTTTCAGTTTTTAGGAGAGTTATTCATGTTGGCAAATATTGGCTGAACTTTTGAACACTATTAATTCCATCCAGATGAAAACCTTTGTGTGTGTGTGCATGTTCTGCAGAAGAAAGAGTCTACTCCTTTCCAAAACAAATAGTTTTTTTTTTTTTTTTTTTTTTTTCTCTCCCCCTCTACCTACGGCACAATAAAGCTCTCCCAGCAGATGTCAATGTGAGTGTCACTGTGTTTAATTTCAGTGTATGTGGAGCCAGGCTGGTGACCGCCATCAGGGCAGTGCTGGTGAAGGGTCGCAGCAGTGGAGATGCGTTGTACGCTGCAGCTGAAGAGACAACAAAGGAGCTGAAGGAGAGGATCTGCCAGATACACCAGATCCAAAAACAGACTGCTAATGGAAGCGGGACCGGGATAAGCCCTGCAAGGGTAATATATAACCTCTGCTCTTCAGTCAGATTTGGTTTTTGTGTCTCTAACCGAAGTCCATACATTCATGCAGAAGCCACTTCATCTTCTTTCACAGTCAGCCATGTGAGGCAACAGTGCACTGATTGTGGTTGTGTTGCTGTTCGTCTCCAGCCGAAACCTTACGCAGTGAATCATGCCACTGCATACGGAGGTCGGGACACTGTGAAGGTGCTGATGGCACTGCTGGACGAAGAAGCCCTCATTCTTCCGTGTCAGAACAAGGCAGACCTGCTGTCTGAGGAGCAGCCCGTCCTCAGTGGAGCTGAGGGAACATGTGTCCTCACGTTGTTCAGGTTGGTGACAGCATGCAGTACAAACTGGAGCTTGACTGAAATGGCCTTTGTATTGCTAATAGGGCAGTATATTTTTAAATGTAACAGTTATATTTAATGCAGATACTTGGCCATGCTAGCAGCATGGCTCTGTGGATGGCAGTGTCAGTATGTTCATCACTTTGTGTCCAGAATGAAATATTTCTATGTCTACTGGATGGATTCCAATAAAATTCTGTACATTCGTTGTTCCCAGATTACCTATTACCAAAAAGCTGCAAAACTTCTCATCATCCTCAGCTGTAGTTCAGGTTTAGTGCTAATTACCAAATGCCAGCATGCTAATATGCAAAATTAAGATGTGTTACCGTTTAACTCAACGCACTGCTGTGACTAAGTACAGCCTCACAGAGCCACTGTGGACTTACTTAAAGTTATTTACTTAAAGTGTTGCTTTAATAATTAGCGGATTCATTTTTTTAAAAATCAGATTTTTTGGATGATTTACAAACAATTTAAGCCATTTATCAAGTGAAATTGCCAAGTATTTCTTAGTTCCAGCTTCCCCAATGTGTGTGACTGTTTTCTGAGATTTTATAGGCTAAACAATTCATTTGGAAAATGATCAACAGATTAATTGATAATGAAAGTGATGGTTAGTTGCAGCCCTAAAGCACTGTGTGGTAATTTTTGCACAGTTGTAACTGCAGTCTTTTGCAATTTTAATGATGTTTTCCATAATGGATTGAGAAATATGTGCAAAAGTGGTTTTGTGTTGCACTATAGTTTTGCACCACTCTACTATCTGTGTACCATAGATCATAAGACAATTCTAAAGGGTCTTAAATGCTTTTTTTTTTTTTTTTTTTTAAAAACACATCTTGTAGGAGTCTATCATAACACTAGTAAAAAAGTTAGGTTAGCATTCCACTATGAAGAAAAAGTTATCGCACAGAGCTTTGAATTAGATTTGACCATTTTCACTACTACAGGGATTCAGTCAGAGTGGGAAAGCCCCTGAAACAGCAATTAGACCAACATGAGACTCTACAACTCGCCACTGGAACCATATAGAGGAAAATCCTCCCGCACCACACTGGAACAATTTCTCTGGTCAAACGTCTGAAATAAAAATAATATCAGAAAAAATAGCCACTGGCTGTGGTCGGAGGGAGGGCTTACATTATGTCGGAGGTGGACGCATCAGTCTGACATTAGACATCTTTTTACTTGTTGATTCCCTGACTGTGTAAAGCTTCATTAAAGAGAGCAGTGTTTTAGATTTCTTGGTTAGTGTGACCATGTAACCTTCTAGCTTTTGTAATTTATAAACCTCTTGTATTTGCTTTTCATTGTGGCTCGCTCCTCAGATCCCCTGAAGTGTCTACTGGATGTTCTCCAGAACCCCTAAGGAATCGAGTCCAGAGCCGGCTAGACCTGCTCAAACCCAAGGTAACGTGGGCCCCTCCATCCAAGAGCCCCAAATCCAAACCATCAGTTACTTCAAATTGAATCAGATGTACAAACACTGAAAATAATGTCTTTATATCCTGTAATTTCTCCCTGGTATTATATTATTTATTTGCTTAGCTGAAGCTCACATCTTAACTGACTTCCACCGTTCTCGTTTGCACAGCTGTGTTTTTGCTCTTAGTTTTAGTTTGAAGGTGCTGTTTAAATCCATGGCATAAAATGACTTATTCGTGGGGGATTCAAACCATTAACCAGTCCTGATGTTTTCCTATTGTTAGGACAGAACCATTTGCTTACAGTGCACAATGTAACATACTGTATATCTAATATCAATATCTCATCTTTCCTGGCTGTGAGCTCAGCTGTTCTGTCCTTTCACCTTAATGTTTCATGACATTTTTCGTAGATTCTCTCTCTGTTGCCTGTTAATTTGGAGTTTAAAGACTTTCCTGCTTGTGTGCTTTTTGTTGTTGCAGTTTTATGTGTAGAGCAAAGAAGGTTAGTTCATTGGACTCTTGATTTTGTACTTGCAGTTATGAAAACATACATTCAGCAGGGGAAGGTAACTTAGTTAACTAACGCAAGTTTTGTACTTCAGTAAGAGTACCTTAAAATGTTACTTAGGTATTTCTAATTTATGCTACTTTATGCTTCTACTCCACCAGCACGACCAGTACTGTATTTTTGAAGCTTTTATTAAGACCTAGGATCAGCTAACAGTATTTACTTTTTGAGAAACGCATAATGTAAACAAACAACCTCGATAGGTTTTTTAAGAACTGTAAATCGGCAAGTTGCATACTAAGCTTGACATTTTACAGCAGGTCTGCAACTAAAAAATATTTTCATTATTAAATCCGTCTGACGGTTATTTTCTCAATTAATCACTTGGTCTGTTTAAACATCGGAAAACAGGAGAAAAAAATACCCATCAAAATATTCTGGAGCACAAGGCGACAGTCCAAAATCCAAAAATAATCATTTTACCAGAACGTAAGACTGTAACATAATAACAGTAGAAAATTCTCACATTTAAGAACCTGGAACTATGACATTTTGGGCATTCTTCCCTTGAAAAGGAATAGCTTTAGCTGCTACAGTTACTTTTTCAGATAATATCGACATACACACCAGTGTCTATCGGTGTATATGAGTCAGCTGTAAATGAAAAAGGTAAGCTGCAGTACAGCAATACCAAAGTCGGTTTGAGGTCATTTAGAAACCATGTCACCATTAGATAGTTTAGCCACCAGATAGAACTGACAGGTTGAACTGTGAAATGTCGAACTCAGTATGTATCTTCCTCACGGTTCTTTTAAAGGGGAACTCCACTGATTTTTTTTTTTTTTTTTTTTTAAATCAAAATTTGTTTAGA
The DNA here is from genome assembly GCF_016859285.1 of Xiphias gladius. Classification (NCBI taxonomy): domain Eukaryota; kingdom Metazoa; phylum Chordata; class Actinopteri; order Istiophoriformes; family Xiphiidae; genus Xiphias; species Xiphias gladius. The sequence goes on from NC_053401.1 coordinate 4,800,939, forward strand.
GGTCCCGGTCACTACTACATGTGAAGTCTTTTGTGGCTCCAGAGGGAGCTGTGTGAAATCAGATTTAAATTACCTCGAGTGACGTCACTGGAGTCAGGCACCTCACCTCTGCTTGAGGCTACATTAGTTGCTAGCAGCGTATCACACCCAAATTTCCCACTGGACTATTTGTTGAACTACGTGCATTTACGGTTAATGTAGGCACCAGGTTTTGACAAGGGAGAGGAATGAATTGAATAAAAAAAGATGTCTGTGGTTCTGCTGCATTGATTATGATCCTTTTCTTTTTTTTAAACTGCCCATTATGAGCCCAAAAGTGTTTCTGTAGTATAATGCTAAATCGCTTTAAACTTGTTTTTATGTAAATAATGTTTTGCTATATTATCAGATTTTTAAATCTCCCCAATACTAATACCAGTATCCGCCTTAAAAAAATCCAGTATCGGTCAGATATACCGGCTACAACGTAATGCTCCTTATATGTAAACACATCATCATCCAATAATACAATGTGCTATTTTAAATTGATTTTGCAGATACTACTTTCATAATTTTTCTTGAGTAAAATTTGAATGCAGGACTTTTAGTTGTGAGAGTATTTTTACAGTGCGGTATTGCAACATTTACTTAAGAAAAGGATCTGAGTACTTCTTCCACCACTGCATACACTCCACAACTGCTGAGTCATCCCAAAAACACTGACAAGACCAGCTTTAGGTTTAAGGTAGGACTGATCTTTTAACATGAAGTCGCTCCACTATGTGAACTCCTTTTGAACATGTATGCTAAACACATTTTGTGAAATGGCTTCTTTATTTGATTGCGCTAGCAGATGTCGTTTTAGCTCCCCACAATCTGGCTGCCTTCCTGTTTGAGTGCGCTGTAATGGTCCCTGGGCAGCTCACCGCTTCCTGAACTCGGTGAGCGGAAGCTTTCTGCATCAATTTCACTTTGAAGATGCCATATCAGTCGCATAACTTGACTAGCAAGGGAAACTTGAAAGGTTATTGTTTCCTGTTGTCTGCTGAATGACTTTATCCCAGACTTCTCCAGCGGTTTCATCATGCACTGACGTCAACTGGCACACACAGATATGGACAGATTTAGTTTCTGCTTTTGGGACGTTTCCAAATCTTTTCTTCAGTGCCACAGATGATCCAAACAGAGAAAACTTTGAGTAAAAGCTCTTAATGCCAATTTAGTGCTGCTCTTCTGTTATGTCAGAAACGATGTTTGTGAAAAAGACACTTTTGATTACCTGATAATACTACAGAATATACATTTATTTCCCGGGCAATTTACAACATTGTCTGGTGATAATCGTAATGGTGCACCTGTTACTCGTTCTCACTTCTATCACCTGCGTGTGAGAACACATGTCAAAACACAAAGCCGGAGAAATTGCTTGCACCTGGTTTTGGAAGCACTATCAGGAATGTCTTGGTCAGGTGTCTCCAGCGTCGGGTCAGGCGGGGTGCTGGGGTTATTTCAGGACAGCCGTCTTCAGAGGAATGAGGGCCGTCTGACCACACGGTGCCACGTTGGGCTCCCACCTGTTGTAATTGGATTAGATGTTCTCCGTCAGTCATGGTTTGGCTGTGTTCACTCTTCCATCCCCTCCCATTGTTTCAGGGGCATTTCAGATATGTTTTATTAGCATGCAACCAGGGCAGCATACATTTTTAGCTCCATTATTAAAGTGTGCCTCAGTCTTAGGGTTACTGTTGTTTTAGGTGCTCTTTTAAGAAGTTCTTTTGAAAAGCACAACGGCTTTGATCCCTTTGTGCTTTACAGGCCCACCCAGCTTTGCTCACTGTATTTTTTCCCTCAGATTTCTCCTCCCTACTGTGGCCCACTGGCCTGAAGGGTGAAATCCTTGGATTGTGATAATCCCAAGCAGGCGTAGATCAAACAGTGGATGAAAAGCTGTGGATCTGCATGCCCCAGGGCCAGGATTGTAGTCTTCAGTATCATTCACTTTTTTATGACTTAACTAGGCTGTCCAAAAAGGCTTTTAATGAGGTTCTTTGCTACTGTCTTGGACATATAGTTGTGATAAGATGAAAGACGACTGTTCCTACTGTTTTAAAGTGGTGTAAAGTTCGGCTGATGCATGATTTGTCAACCTTTTTAACAGCAGCACGAACATTGAAAACCAGAAGCCTTGGCCACTGGCAATCAGATAACGCTACTGATAAACAACCATGTCAGCACTGATATTTTTGGTTTAGTGAAGTGCCTAGACAACTATAGGATGGATTGCCTCGGACTTTGGAACAGACGGGTCAAAATTTCGATATGTCTAATACACTGGTTTATGGCCAAGAACCTGAAAAACTGATGCTATTCCCATCAGTCTCAGCTGTACTTGTTTAGTGCTAATTAGCAAGTACGCAGAGCACTTAGCATGGCTATAAACATCTGGTGCTTCGCTCTCTCGTTGAGCACTTGAAAATGTGCAGGAGTGGGAAATCACTTACTGAAGTTTTAGTGTGAGTGGAGGGGTTTTGCGTTTCAAAATACCAGTAAAGGCCAGAAATTGTGTTTGTTTGTTTTTTTTAAAACCAGAAACTTAGTACACCTGCTGATTCATTAATACTCTTCATTAACCATGTCTCCATATCATATCAGCTGTATCAAAGTTTTGTTTTTTTTTTCCTGTTTATTCCAGGCCAGAGACAGAGTCATACAATCCCAGTTTGCCTGCACATACAAAGAAGAAGAAGAACTACCACTCAACCGTGTGCTGGAGTTCCCCAGCACCAGCCAAGTCCCCACCTGTGTGCAACCAGCACCTAAACTCAAAACCACCCCAGCTGCGGACGAGGAGTGCAGCTCTGGTGTGAAGGACAGAGCAACAGGTACAGACTCAACCTTAGTTTCTGGAAATACTACAGGTACTTTTTGTACTCTGCTGCATGCAGAGAAAAGCTCAAAAATGTCAACACAAGGCGTGCAGCGTTCTGTTTCTGCTGGGATATATTTCTGTTTCCTCTGACGCCACGCAGCTGGACGGAGGCCCGGGCACACCTTCTCAGCTCCAACCTTGAACTCTTCCTGTTCCCAGCCCTTGGTCTGGTAACTTAGCATTAGCCATTAAATGAATCCCAATTCTATAAAACCTGCACACCCCCACATCTGTAGTAAAAAAAACCAAGAACGCACACACACACTCAGGCTCGGCTCCATCAGGTTACATGACAAATGTTAAATTTCAGCTTCATAGAATAAACACAGAGCCTGCTTCGACTAGCAGCTAACGTCAGCAATTTCGTCACATTTTTTTTTTTTTTTTTTTTTTTCCGACTAGGTTTTCACACTTGCTTTTGTTTTGTTTCAATCTTTCCAGCCAAGCCTACATCTGAATGTCAAAATGAGGAGCAGAGTGGCATACAGCAGGGGGCTGCTCTCAAGCCAAGAAGTGGAAATGCCCAAACCAGAGGTGCAGGCCCTGGCAGTAGACAGAAAACTGGCATTCAGATGCAGAGCAAGGGCAACAAGAGAAAGCAGGTAGATTCTGACCAACATGGAGGATCAGAGAACCAGTCTCCTGAGAGGAAACGGCCCACTCGTGTCTCAGTAAAAATGCCTGGTAAGAATGTCAGCAAGGCCTCGAGTAAGAAGAAGCTGATAGCTGGACAGGGGAAGCTCACTAGCTTCTTCAGAGTCTAATCATCATTTGCACAAACGCCATGACAGTATATGGAGTTCATACAAAGCAGCTTGTGTTGTTTTCTACCGCTGCTAATTTTTAAATGCTGCTAATGATTATTTTTGGTCTCATTTAATCTGCAGACTTTTTTTTAAATTAACTAAAGGAATGGTTTGACATTTTAGTAAAAAATAATTATTTTCCTTTTTGCCAAGAGTTTTTCCCTAATTAAGTTTTCTGTGGTAAACTGATTAACATGATTATGAAAAATTGTTTAATTTCCTATCAGTCTGACAAATCATTTGTTTGTGTAGTAGCTGTAGTTTAAATGGTAGTTTTTACCTATTAGGCTGTGTGGAAATCTGAGTGGCTACAGATCAATTTGGTCAGTAAACTTTGTTTCATCACGAGATGTGGCTAATTCTTTGCGCTTGAAATGGGTTTCATCAATAGTTGTATAGTCTATTTAACCTGTAAATTTCTACAATGACACCAATACTGTGAATATGATGCAGGCTTTTCATTTTTAATAAACTTTTATTTTGTTTAACATGCTTGTGCGCTCTTATTTTCTACAAGGAAATGCACTTCAGGGGTAACACACGAGGAAGAAATTTTCACAGCACATTCAGGATAGGGTGGCAGCTTCCCAGCAGGGTCGGTACACTCTTCCTATCATACATCGCAGCACTAGGAGGAGGAGGGAAAGAATACAGAGCATTAGTCAATATTAACAGAGGAATTTTAAATAGTTTAGTATGATATATCAGGGAAGAATGTATTTTCTTAGAAACTCTGGTTTTCCAGATACTTACTGTTGAAGTCAGCGTTTCTGCGATCTATTTTCAAACTGTACTCGGCGGGAGTGTGGCTCAAGCTTTGGTCTGTGAGCAGAGGGGAGCCCCGGGCAAAGGCTGGGAACAGCCCACGAATTCTGTGTCCTTTCTGCCTCATGTCCTGAAACACAGTATCGATCAGTGATTTCATGCGACACCGTAAGAACACACACACACACACACACACACACACACACACAGCAGGATCTGAACTCTGGATCTTCAATTTGCAGCAAATTTTCATTAGCTTTCAAAGATGATCTTTTCACTTACAGCACAGGTGTTGGATCTGTCTTTCCCCAGCTAATCCAAGCCATAGGAACCCCAAAATGGAAGAAATGTGTTACCCCTTTTTTACTATATCGCAGTGGCCCATTTTCTTCCATAGCCCCAGTTCACCCTAATGACTCTGTACTCTCCATCATGGCTTCCTGTTCCCCATTACCACACAAATAACCATCATGTTCATGACACACAGGAAACGCAGCCGCCAGATAAACCCTTTACACATAGCAGCCAAATGTTTGAGGAAGCACAGATATATCATCATTCTTCCCACTATGATTCCAATAAATCTTTATGGGCTTGTGATCATTTGACCTTTTCAGCTAGTAGCATTTCCCGGTTTTCCAACGCTGCTGTAAAAGATTTCCATAGATGTGTATGAAATGTAGACTTAACAGTAGACACAAGGAAGGTGGCCAATTGAAGGGGGTCATATGTTCAGGCACAGGATGGAGATAATGTGCTCTTTGTTGTTGTTGAACTATGGTTACCAGAGGTTGTTTATAGAAAGAAATCTCATACAATGAATAGTTATGATGCATGACTGTCATTGGCAGAATAATACTAGCCGAATGACTGCAAATGGAGAATAGCCAGACCGTTTATTTGGGATAATTTAACTGAGAATAATCCAAATAGCTGGTAAAATTGAATTAATTTGCTACAATCTAACATCGCAATGACAAAAACATACTTTATTACTTACCTCTTGTGGCATCTAGCCATACAGATAGTTTTGGTTGTGTGTGTCCTGGTTTTGAGACTTCTGTCTCTATCTCAATACAATGGAGGTTAATGGATTTTCATTCGTGGTGTTAAAAGCACTGATAAAAAGGCATAAACAGGATAATAATTCAATTAAATTACCTAATTTGCCATACTACAAATTTATAAACAGAAAGCCTGGGTTACAAACTGCAGATTTGGGTCATTTTTCAAAGCCATGACCACCACCAATGAAATTCTAGTTACTTCCACTGTATCGGGATTGAGGTTGAAATCTAAGACGTGGCTAGATACAACTAGAGGTTTGAAGGAAAATATGTGTTTTGCCACTGGGTGAGCAGTGCCACTTTTCTAAAAATTTGCCCTTTATTACCATTTATAAACTTTAACTAATGGCATTATAAACAGTTAAGAATCAGTTCCTAATAGTGCAGAAATCAGTCTTAAGCCAATAAAAAGAAAAACATTTGGGTTGCAAGGTTGCGAAAAAAATCCCTTTGGCTGACCAAACTACTTTATGAGCTAAAGCTTGCAACCAAGCTGTTTTATAACTGGTCTATAAAGTATTAGTAAATTATATTTTACTCACGAATACAACTGGTTAGTTACAGCTAATAAACCGTTTATAATGGCTGACTTATTACAAAGCTGTGAAACAGCTCCAAACTTCAAAAAGTCTTGAACAATTATCACAATTGTTCAAGACTGTCACTTACTGAGACCACGAAGATCTTAGGGTTCCCATTTTCATCCCTGACGTCGTCGTCCAACACAAGGCTTCGTCTGTACATGCGGGGAACCATATCTTCCTCAGTCAGGGGTTCGTCACCCAGTAACGAACCCAGGCCATCTTGCTCTGTTATACCATTTTCTGCTTTGGAGGAAGGTATGGCTACAGTTACCAAGTTGCTGCTCAGCTCAGAGAACAGCACTAGAGTAAACAGGACAGAGTAGACGGAGATCATGGTATCTACAATATTTAGTTTTAAGACTGTCTAATCTTGTCTCACCTAATGACTGTTGTGACTGGGTTCTCCGATGCTTTATATATTGAGCGAGTGACTGCTTCCAACTTCTACTGTAATTGTTAAACGTAAAAACATCATGTCTCCTGCTGGGGTGCCTCCATCTTATTGGCCAAAGGTCACAAGACCTTTAAAAAGGTCAGAGAAAATGCGCTGTGATTCCATTAATAGGTGTTCCTTTGTAAAGAAAAAGGTGAATAGCTTTATTTTGTCTGTTTAGAAATGTGATGAATTCAAATGGCCAAAGTGGAGAAATATAGTGGGCTGTAATTCCCTCCACGTCACAGAGTGGGGTCAAGAAGACTCACAGAAGGCCAAAGGGCAGGAATTAACTTTGAATCTCTTCTCACAAAATCCACATGCAGAAATGAACCCAGCAGGTGATGGGACAGAGACCCACTGAGTCGTCATAGTGAGTCTTTATCTCTGAATAGCATCAGTGGCTGCACAGGACCAAACTAAATCCTATGATGGAGCACAGACAAAAGGTCACTAACACGTATGAAAACCTCCAAACCGATACTAATACCAACAGGCTATTATAGAAAATGATGAGTCATTTTAAAAAGGAGTAGTTTGGAGGAGTAGAGTTAGGTGAAAAGATTGATACGATTCTCATGTCTGCATGGTAAATATGAAGCTACAGCCAGGAGACTGTTAGCTTAGCTTAGCACAAAGACTGGAAACAGATGGAAACAGCTAGCCCTGGTTATGTCCAAACATGACAAAAACTGCCTAAATGCAGCTCTTAGTCTCAGTGATTAACATGTTATATCTCATTAGTAACTTCCTGGTGTCTTGAAGTCACTGTGCCCAGCCAAGAAACAGTCTGGTACATAACCCCTCATAAAACCACAGCATGCCGTTTTTATTAGCCACGCTGGCGGCATGGTTCTAGAGAGGCAACGTCAATCTGTCAGCTGGTCCACCACTTTGGTCAAAACTGAAATATCTCAACAACTATTGGACAGATCATCATTCTAGTCTAAGATCAATTTCATGCTGGGCACTGGTTTTAGACCAGAATTACGGGGCTTTTGGGTTCGGCTTTCAAGATAGCTACCACGAGGGTTAACCTACTTTGAGTGAAACTTTTTCCTCACACCTTTACCAGTATCGCACTTCAAACTCACTCGAAATGCTTAACAGGACTCTAAGCACAACATGGGGCCACACACACTCTATTACATGAACACACGAAAATGGAAAACAGTAACACACAGTCACCCAGCAACGTAACCGATTAGTCATTTTTGGCAAGTTTCTGACTTACCATCAGACAACATGGTTACATCATGTGTTGGTAATTTATTCGCCTCTCTCTATGACCAAAGGAAGACCAATAAACAGCGTTGCTGTTTTTGTAGTGGGATGGTTATTTTATTTACCTGCACTGTCTTCAAATTACCACCCAATGTAGACGTTGCTGGTTCATAATTATATTACACTCACATATATGAGCCATGGCCGAACTGAAAGGTTGCTGGTACATATTGGGTTTGCAACTGTATCACCTTCCCAGCAAACTGATTAGAAAGCTGTTACATTTATTATTATTAGTACCAGCTGCACTGGGATCAAGATGGATTTATTTTAATTTGGGCAATAACATACCATTTGGATTTGTAGTCACCTACTTCAATATCCCTGTACAACCTCCTGAAATACTGCTTTAAACACAACTTCTGCCCTTATTCTCATATAGTAATTGGACAATCAACAGATTTTACATAAAAACAAAACCATGGATAACTGAGCTAGCAGTTATCAATTGGACCTTATGGATGGCCCCATGCATAGAAAAGATTTTCTCAGGCAAGTGATCAACAAAAAAAGAATATAAAAGGGTTTTAAATTGTTTTCTAGTGACTTTCACTGAGGAAGGAATACATCTATTCCTTCCTCAATGAGTCTTGGGATTTGTCTACTCAATTATATATAGTGCTATGAAGCTTTTATGATATTAATCAACAAATATGTCTTATCTGTGACCAAAGGTGTAACATTTTTTTTTTTTTAATACAAAGGGCACAGAAAATTTAACTCACAGTTGGGTTTTGGTCCAGGAGGAAGGCCCGGTGGTTCTGAGAGATTGAAAGCAAGCAGCACACAAAGGCTTTCCCGGTCACCAACGGTGCTCTCTGAACAGTCCAACACGTGACTTCAAGTTTTCCAAGAGGCTACACACACCTTCAGTACCTGACAAACTGGCACAGACACACACGTGCTAACATCCACCCTACTTAAGTGACATTAGGTAGTGTCTTCACCTACAGCTACTGGTTTTCTCTGGTTACACAAACATTCATGGACTGATTTCTCTCCCTGCTGGTCTTTCCGTGTCTGCCCGCCCCCTGTTCTCTTCCTCACCTGTTGCCAATTACAACAGGTGACCCTGACGAGCAACTAATAGTGACCAATAAAACGAAAGGAGCTGACATTAAAGGCATATTGTGTGTTTTTATTTTAATGAAACTCAACTATTTGCTTTGAATATTATTAACAAATTGGTTGTTATTTTTTTGAACTACTTATTATTTACATCCTACCTTATTTTTTATCAATGATCTTAATCACTCAGTTAACCATTTTTGTCTATCTTTCTTTAAAATTAAATTACCTTCATTTTCAGATCTTTTCATAGTAACTAAATGATATAATCCCTCACTTCGGTCATAGGGGCTTAAAGCACTGCTGGGCCTAATGGTGAAGACCCACGAAGCGAACAAATCAAGCACCATTCCCTCGGCCACTTCTCGCTCATTGCTGTGGCAAGTATCTCGCTCATTAGCAAAAGCATGGTGTAAACAAGCAACCAGCACTTTCTCAAACAGTTTATTTGACGTCGTGCCAAGCAGGGCTTCGCTTTTGATTTTAACTTTAATCTCGGAGGTCAGGGGGAAAACTAGGATCCCAGAAAGTACAACAAAGATGTTGGTGGCCCGCCGCTGCACCGCTTCTTTGTAGTCGTTTTTTTTGGCTAAACGCTACTTAGCCATTGGGTGAATTTCACCCTCGTTCGCATAGAGCTAATTTTTTTTTAAGCTTCCAACCCCTCCTGTTTGGTCGCTTCACAGGCCAGTCCTGCGTCAGCTGGTATCCCACAATGACTTGTGAAACGATTTGCTCATGTCCCATAGAAAACGAACGATATAGAATTTCGCGTTGCATTGCGCTCAGTGGGTCTTCGCCAAAACTATAGCCTCACGGAGCCACTAGAAGGGCTGTTACTCTCTTTACACTGCGGGTTTTGTATGGATCACACAAAAGAGATATAATGTATTAATTAGTGAGCTTTAGAGATGCTGGTAGGCAGGCTTTGTTGCCATTCAACAGAGCCACACTAGCCGTTTTGACTGTATTCCCAGTCCTTGTGCTAAGCTAAGGTAACCAGCTACTGGCTATAGCTTCATATTCACCTAACTGACATGAGAGTGTGAGAGTGCTGGGATTCTCACCTAACTCTCAGCAAGATGCAAACAAGCAAAATGTCGAAAGGAGAATTTGACATGCCACAGCTCTGTGATCGAGCCTCGGCATCATTTGATCGACAAGCACGCACAGCAAGGTGGCGATCATCAGTGGACACTGAAAGGTGGAGGCAAGCAAAAACCAAAGGGCTGTCATGTTGACAAAACTCCTCACAGGCTTCTTCTCAGCTCAAAAGGCTTACCTTATTAACATCACAGGAGCCGTAGCGCATGTGATGGAGAACTGGGACATGAATAATAGCTGTTGAACTCAGCTGAAGTGATTTTACTTGGAGCGGTTAGCCTTTATTTTGTAAGTATTATTTTTGGAAAGCAAGGACTTCTACTGAAGGACTGAACTTGTCCACAGGGGCACGGCCGTTCCAGCAGAAGCACAACTGAACTTGTGAGCTTCATGCTCTGTTGTTGTAACCTTTCTCGCTCTTTCCCTCTTACTGATAATGTCTCCCTCACTTTTCCCACATTTCTCCTGATATAGGCTGTATTCATGAACTGATGTGGACAGTAGATGCACTGCAAAACACTGAAAGTCCACCTGATCCAAAGCTTCTGGGCTCTATCAGCTTCCTTGGCACTTACGCTGAAGATTCAATGAACTCTGAGTTGTGGTGAAGGTCTTTATCTGGTAACTGTGATTTTTCCTGGTCTGAATTTCTAAGAAATCATTACCATAATTCTCTAACAAAGAGCATTAGCAAAAAAAGCCAAGAGTCAAGTAATTTTATGAGGACCAGATGCGATTCGGTGGGTATCCATGAACATTATTTACTAAATCTTAATTTTTCCAAAACACAGCTCGTCAAACCTTCAACCGATGCCAGCAAAGTTTATTCAACTACTGTGCTGTCACTGATTTCCAATTACTGTTGTAAGCAGTCATAATTGCATCCAGGTTCGATTCGGTGTCGTGCACGGTTTAAAGTTTGAACTTGAGGAAACTGCAGAGTCGTTTTTTTCATCAGCTCTGTGAGCTGCTTGCATCACCTGTCAGTCGCCGGTGCTATATTTCAATCACACCGCCTACAGCTTTGTGCATAAAGAGACCTCAGAAATCTGGGCCCTATGACATCAGTAGCAGCATTGTTTTATAATCCCCCAGGGGCCAGCACATTATTTCCCCATCCTGTATTAACATGCTGCCTTTCATCACTGACACTCATCTTCTAATAGAAAATAAAAAGAAAGAAAAAAGAAGAAGAAGAAGAAAAAAAAAAAAAAAAGACAAACACTGTTGCAGCACAGAGGAAGCTTTGGTTCCAAGGACATTTGTTGCACTGATGGTCCATGCATGATGCTTCATGTCTATGTGTGTGTCTTCAGTTGTGCCAGAAGCCAGCGTGCTGCATTCAGCAGAGATGCGGGTGCAAAGAGGGGTGGGGGCATTTTGGGCAGGATTTTTTTGTTGCCCAGAGAACAGACCATGGTTTCCTGGAACAATGCAGCTGATGAGAGTCTCTCCAAGGAAAATAAGGCTCTGACATCATGGGTTCTTAAAGCACACAGCTGAGCCAACACTCTCTCCTGCTATAATCAAGCCTCAGTGAATTTCCACTGTCGACTGAAATTGAGAAAGAGGGAGAATCTCCTCCAATGGTTTCAACACTTTTTTTTTTTTTTTTTTTTTTTACACATGCTTTAATCTAACAGCTAATTTTCCCATTGTAGCATGAGGCTCATAGTGCACTTGCTAGACTCTTGTGTCTCTATTTCCATTTACATCTGGCCTTGGCTCCTGGTAACAATAAAATGTGACATACGGCTACTTGTAACTTTGTCATGATCAACTCATCACAAGACGAGGTTGGATTTTAGCCGCAGGATCTGAGAATATTTGGGATTAGAGACAACAAATGCTCAGTTGCCAACAGCAAGGAACAAAAGTTAAAACCCAGCAGAGTGAAATCCTGTGTGTCCTATTGAAAAAAAATGAATGGTTGAAGACTGATGAAGCCTTGCAACCACTTTTCCTGTAAAACAACCAGTAGAATAAGTAGTAAAATTGGTGAGTGTAGTAAAACAGACCACAAGGTCATTCAAAAGACAATTGTGTGCTTAAGATGAGGAGCTGAAGAGTGTGGAGAGATTGTGTTTCAGGGCTGAGTCCAAAATCTGTGTCCTTAGATGCACTGGATCCTGAGTGCACGCAGATCAATGGGAAAGGATTGTGCTCTTTCCAGAACCATCCTGATTCTTGAGGTTATTCGAACAGCTTTGTGTTGCACTTCTTGATTCCCCATGTAATCCAAAATTAGCACACATAAGAGGATAAACAGAGCATTTTTAAGACAACCTAGCTTTGTATTTTGCAGTAATTACAACTGGATGATAGTGCACATCCGTATTCACTTTGATAATTGGCTTATTTGTTATGGCTTGGTTACCCGCCACTGCCCAGGCCTTTCTGCACACAATTTCTCTCTGATTTATTTGAACTCTAAATCTTGCAAGCTTGCAGCCTGCAGTCGAACCATTAGGGCGAGATAATTGATTCTGTATTAGTCATCAGGAGGGATGAAATAACATCCAGGATGGCCGGGACGACCGGGACTTCGCCAACCTCCCTGCTGCTCCACATTTTGATCTCCGCTGTCTGCTGAGCGTCGTCCAGAGAGCCAATTTATCAGGGTTTGATTGTTGTCCCATATATATCCGTTTAAAAAGTGCTGACAGTGAGTGAATGAGCGAGAGCTCGGCACTGTCAAAGCATCCTCCAAAGAGCTGAACATGCAGCTCTGGCCTCAGGGAGCACCACACCCCGCTCTGTTTGCTTTGGCAGACCCTGCCACCTCTTAGGAAGTATCACTTTGTCATTCAGCACACCCACCACGCTCAGTTTCATCCTGCACGGTGCACAAAGCCTCAGCTTGAGTTACAGCTTCATCTATAGCCGAAATGCCTTTAAAAGGATCGTACATGCTTAAGAGAGAGAAACCTCTGCTATGTAATTATCTGCTGTTCATCTGTCTGAATCAACGGAGTTCCTCATAAAAGCTGTATAGAGTTTACCAGGGTGATGTTGCGTAATAGAGGGAGTAAAACCTTTATAGGATGATGTTTCCCCAGAGGTTTTATGAGTGTATGTGCATGCTGTATGAAAGAACTCTCCAGCCATTTCTGTGATGTTGACAAGTGGTTTATTCAGCAGGAATGGTGAACAATTTGTCAGTATTTTTTTTCTACAGAAGGCAATCGAGCACCATAAATAACAGCGCTGTGATCAAACACTTTCTTGGACAGTGAGCGTCAGGAAATTACATTTTCTTATTTAACTCCCCACAGAGCTGTGAATGTCTCACACACTCTCACATTTTAGCTTTTATTAATTATTTCACAGAAAAGTGACAAACAGAAATATTGGTATGATTCGTAGTCAGATGATTTGAAGTTGGTCGCTGTAGCTTTCTTGATCGCAGCTCCAAAAATTCCAGATACACCGAGGGACTTTTGTCTAGCTCACTTTACTATCTATTACACAAGCTGTATTTCAGGTACCAGAGACAGTGTGTGAAGGGTGTATTGTAGCTGCAGTGCAGTTCAGACAGGGATGGCATCAATTTGTTATTTAATGATCTGGTCGTAAGTTTAGCTCATTAATAATGCTGAGTGAGGTTTTGTTCTCATCAAAAAGTCTTTGGTTTGTACTGTATGTCTGAAGATCTGGGAGGACCAGTGATGTCTTCCAACCAGCTTCTTTTTCATTTCAGTTGCCAGGTCAACTGATGAGAGAATTTGTAAGGAATAGACACCGAAGCATATATACAAATTCCCATTTTAAAACCTTGATCATTATAGATACAAACACACTTTTAAAATGTGTCTTAATTCAGAGAGCTGCTAACAAATGTTTTGGAGAAAAATAAATTAAACTCCTGGCTTAATCTTAAAGCGAGACTACAGTATGTAACTTTTGAAAGAAGAAATAAAAAAAAAATTCTCTTACAAGTGAAAACTTAAATTCAAATGCACCTTTGCTCAATTCAATACACTCAGGGGTTTTATCACTACAGCCTTATTTGGTCTGGTATTACTAGTAGCTAATGAAGGGCAATGTTAGCCGACGGTAGCAAACTTAAAGCAGTAGTTTGAAATTTTGGGAAATACCCTTCATTGCCAAGAGTTAGATGAAAATATTGATAATGCTCTTATAGGTGTAAGCTAAATATAAAGCTACAGCCAGAAGCCAGTTATTTTAGCTTAGCATACAGAGTGGAAACAGGGGGAGGCAGCTAGCTTTGCTCTGTCCGAAGGTAAGAAAATTCACCCACCAGCTACTCTAAAGCTCACGAATCAACAAACACATCTGGATTGTTAATCTGTCAAAAAAAAACAAAAAAACTGAGGTGTAAAAGAGGTGCTGGTAGGCAGATTTTGCTAACTTCGGACAGAGCCAGGCTAGTTGATTCCCCCCGTTTCAAGTTTTTGTGCTAAGATAAGCTAACTGGCTACTGGCTGAAGCCTTATATTTAATGGACAGGTATGAGAGTCGTATCGATCTTCTCATCTAACTGGTCAAGAAAACAAGTAAGCAAATTTCAAGTTTCAAACTACTCTTTTAAGCTAGATGACTGAGTACATTTACTGACTTTATAGCTCTTCACTACTTGAGTCACTGTTACGCTACAATTTAGCATGTTACGGATAAACATGATGATGTCTTTAAAGCATCTGACGAATTACAATCTTGGGAAATGAGGGCAAATCCAATGTGTAATGATTGTCCAATAATTATCACTTGGGGCCACATTGGCCGCTGTTCAGCAAAAGTTACGTAGTCTCGCTTTGTGGAAGCTTCATGGCCTCGAGGGAGGTGCATGTACACACACATCTCAGGACAGACAAAAGCACACCATGACTTTTAACAATCTCAATACAATTGGAAGAATCACAGTTCACAGTACTTTTGTCAAGTTATTTGGCATAAGGGATCTATATTGAGAAAATAATTTAAAAACAGTAGAAAAAATAGCATTTTGCCTTCTTGGGACCACAACATGGTATTTTCTTATTTTTAATTCTCCATGCATTCACAGATTTCACACAGATACATTTACTCGCTTACACTACTACCTTATTGAAACAGCTTACAAATAAAAACACTATTAAAATGGTGGCCACAAGGCTGTGCAAAAGGGAAGACCTCCAATGTAAGCCCTGCCATCTGTCTGTCTTAGCCATCTCTTGCAAGTAACAAACTACAAAATAGCACCATTATACAGTGGATAGGATTCTTAATACAGTTTTTTTATATGAAACCGTCATGTACAATGAATGATAGCAATGCATAGGTTAACATAAATGGGAGTACTGTTTGATTATACACAGGCAGAGGAGGCAGAGCCAGAGATGAGATGTCTTGGGCGGTTTGTGCGATAAAATGACTGTAAATCCACATGGAGGCTAGAACAAACAGCCATGACTGGCGGTCCTCATGCAAGGACTTCTCAGAACTGGCTTTTCATTTGTGTATGTGTTGTCTGTGTGTGCTTGACCCTTGCTCACAGTTACACAACTCTCATTTACACTGGGTGCTTTGTATGTGTGTTTGTGTACTGTTATATGTGTGCTGTATCTCACATCTCCAGGAGGACTTGTTGTTTTGGTTTGCAATATTTACCAAATCGTTTAATCTGCTTATTTCTCTGGTGGACTTTGCAATGGATGCTGTGGAGTTTTGTTGTACTCTCACCATCATGGCAGATAATGCAGTCCAAGCGACAACTGAAGTAGCAAAGTTCTTGGCCTCCCTAAACTAACAAAATAACACAGGCCAAGATTGATCAATCATTAAACTTCTCCGTCTAAGTGACTATTGTTACAGCCTCTCCGTCTTTTGCTTTAAACTTCGGTATTGGGAGATTCAGGAAGATTTTGTTAGTTCTTCACGAGAACAAGAAAGAAGATTTTACTCTAGTTGATCCTGGTGGGGTTTTTTTAGAGTGCTTATTGAATTGCAGTGACTAAACTTTCATGAATTGGCTTGAACCTTGAACTCAGGCCTCCACTCAGACTCAAATGTTGATCACCGTGTCACTGGAATGCTGACAAAAATCAGATTTGGCCAGGGTGGTGACATGTGAAAAGAATCCAGAAGACAAACATTTCCCTTGATTGTCGCTATTTGACTTATTCCACTCACTTATGCAAAATGAACTTTGAATCCAACGGATGACCCATTTCTGACAACCAAACAAGCACCATGTACTTACTAACCAAAAAACTTGATTCAGTTTGCTTCTGGCTAATGTGATTTCCTATTTTGTACCATCTTGTATTTCTAGTACCTACTGTACGTCCCACCTTCCTCAAAATCCCCTGTAATAGTGCTTGATTTGTTGTTATAGAAGTGTTTGGATTGTGGACTCAGTCCTCAGGATCTCAACACTTCCTGAGACTTAGGAAGGATTTGGATTGGACTCAAACCTTCTAGCGACTCCATTTAGATATAAGAACCCTGCCTTCAGTTACTGAGAAGTAGGGATTTGATTTGGGCTCAAGGAAAAATAACTACAACAACGTTTAAAATCTGATAATGAGCCGCCTGGTCTTTGTCCTTTAAAGCAAACCTTGTTTTACTCTTTTAAAAATTTCCTTGGTAATGCATGGTGCATGAAAACAAACTCCGAAGATAAGATAATCAGATTTTGACTTGGGTAGTAACTGTTAAATGTGACCGGTGATAAAATATCCTGTCTTACCAGAGGAGTGGAATGAATCCACTCTCTCAGAGTAAAAGGATATACCTCCACAAAGTTCAGGGGACAGGATGGACCACTCATTCTCAAGCCACCTGCTCTCTGATTGGCTGAAGCCCAGATCCGTTCCCACCTTTCCTGGAGCCAGGGGTTGCTGCAGCTCACACATGGAGGTATAATAAGCTCTTGTTCGTGTCTCAGCAGCTAAACTAGTCTGTTACATTGCATTAACAAAGAATTCCTCCCGATATGGAATGGTGCAGTGTATAAAATAATCACAAGATCCCTCATCAAACCCTTAAACACCACTTAGCCCTCAGGTTTCAATCATTTTGAAGAGCTTCTCGGACCATTGTTAGCATCCTCATTGTTTTGTTTTACAGTGAACCATTCCACAGGGGTACCGGGTAAGGCCACTCCCTTCTCTCTTCCCAAGTTGCTGGGCATTTGTCCATTCGCTCCTTCCCTACATTCTGTAATTTCTGCCCCCCGTGTTGCCTCGACTTGAGTTTTTCTGATGCACTTCCTGAAATAAAAAAGAAACACATACTTAGACACATGGCAAAGGTATAACAAGGTTAAGAGATGACCTTCTTTGGAAAATCTGAAATCTGCACCAAAAAAAAAACAAAAGAAAAAAAAAAACAGTTGTTGAACAACTGTTTTTGAAAATCTGTTGGTGTAAAATAAACTTGGGCTTGAAATACAAACTTAGTAGCACAATGAGTTGCTAATAGTACATGGCCAACGCTCAGTGCTCTTCAACATTCAGAAGCATTCAGTTGTGCACCACAGAAGTTGACAACAGGAAAGAGGTGCCGAGCAAACCACCTGCCCAAAAGCAAGTACCTTATCTGATTCTACAAATATATGCAGATCAGCTGTAGAATCACTATAGTTTATACAGTATTTCCTAGTCTTGCACAGCTGGACCTATCTCAACAGGCCTGGGTCAGCGCTGGGTGCACCTATCATCACTTTGCTATTGGGGAAAAAACACGCTCTGGCTTGTTTGTATTTCTTTAAACCAATCTCAATCGTCTTGTGCGGCACTAAGCCCAGTATGCAGCGACAGTGCCCCTGCAAAATAGCGTCGGGGGGAACTTGTTTTGGTGGAACATTTGTACGTGGGCAGGCGAGCACTGTAATTAAAATGGCTCGTTGCCCGTGAAGAAAATGCCACAAAAAATAGTAAAAGACCTATGACGACTGTGTGATTGTGCAATCCAAATCTTCATCCAAACTTGCTGCTAGCGCGGAGGCTGTTGTTCCCCGTAGCGAGGGGGATTTTCAAAACATTGAAAGGCAGATAGCAGAAGGGGAGGAAAATGCCGCGTGAGACACACGGCCAATGGTAGGCTTATACCCACAGTCTACATCCAGTGAGTTAGAATATATATTTCCTGACACAAAAAGTGAGAAATATTCACATTCTAGTTTGACTTTAGGAGATATATAAGAGGGTTCATACAGCAAAACCACCGTCGCAACACAATCCACAAATTAATGAACAGATGAGTGGTATGGAAACCACTGCACATGTTGATACACCAAACATGACATGACATGTTTCATCTCCAGACCTTGCATGCGTCAGTCTGTTATGGTGAGATGCCAGAATTTCAGCACATAATGTACAGTAGCAGAGTGGAGATTCTGCCTGGGGAGCGGGAGTGCCACTGGGTCTACCACAAAAACCACTTAGTTCCTTCTCTTGCTAATGGTTTTCTTTTTTGAGAGAAGGGTAAAAAGCATACGGTCGAATCTTAAAAGGATCACACTCTCAAAGGTTGGCAACTCGAGGATGAAACAGAGTCTGCATTTAGACCTAACAGTTTCTTTATTTGGCCAAGAGATTAAGATTTCAGAGCTAAGATTGTGTAAATGAACGTCTCCCATTTCAAATAATGCTTGTTCTGCTTTTGAAAAATCTTAAGAATGTCAAATTAGAGACTATGTGGTTGATACAGGTTTAAATGAAATAACAATATTGATAACAAGACAATGAGATGAAAAGTATCCATTTGCAAGCGTACCTTAAAGGATGAGTGACTATGTCCAGGTAAAGGTCTCTGTGGGAGGAAAATGAAACCACTTAAGTTGGATGGATTAATTTCTCTTGCTATACAGTAAACTGCTAGTAAAGTTGAACCTACTGACTCCTTAAAGTAACAGTTTGACACTTTGAAAAATGTGCTTAGTGAGATGATACCAATCTCATGTCTGTTCACTGACTATTTTACAACAGCCATTAGCTGTTTAGTTTAGCTTAGCATAAAGAATGGAAACAGGTGAAAACAGTGCATGCTCTGACAGAAGCTACTAAAACATCAATACTATTCTCTTTTTCTTTCCACATTTCCTGATGAGTAAACCTTTTTTTTTAAGAGTGTATCTGTTCGGTGCTGTGCTCACCTTCTTGTTTTTTGTCTTGTCTGGTTGCTGTGCTGTCCTACGCTCTGTGCCCTTGTCCACTTTGTGCCCTGCGGTACTAACCTTAGGTGCCCTCGGCATGTCTGTGTGGCGCTGTGCACGCACAGAGCGAGCTGCCTTGCTAGTCTTGGCAGGTGCACAGTACATCTCCAGGCGCCGCAGCTCACAGCTTTGAAAGCAGCACTCGTCCACAATGCCACGTGATCGCCGTGCATTGGGGCCATAGCCTGTTGGTTTACCTGTTTGAGAAGGACAACAAGAGGAGTTAGATAACTGAGGAGACAGAAGAAGATTTGGCAACACCATGGCTGACAACATTAATGGTGAATTTCTGGGTTGTGAATTCCTTCAGTGGTTTTTGTCATTGTCCAAATAAACAGCGTTTATAACATCCATAAATGACCGTTAGCTTAACAGCTGAACCAAGATTGTCTTATCATAGTTTAGCAACCATAACTAGCCACAGCAGGCCTTTCAAGCTTTGGATTTCCACACACGTTGAAGCGTTGTGTACGGGGCTGTAGGAGGAGCAAAACTCTGTAAATAAACAGTGTGGATGATGATTTCTTTTTTTTACCCTCTCCAAAACCAAACATACTCGAGCCAAAGTGTAAGGAATTGATTAATAGTGTGTTTATCTGCTCTGATGCATATTAGCATGCCCAGCTAACTAGCTTACTCCTTACAGTAAAAACCCAGCGTAACTTCTGAGACTAGCGGCATTTGCCTTATTTTGTTGGATTAAAGGTTACTTTTAAAGAAAAAAAAGCCCTGTTCATTACCAGCACATTCCCTGTGAAGTATTTCTATACTGTGTGGAAGCTAGTCTTAGACGGTACTACATCAGAGTGTAGGCTAACTAGCCCTACTGGATTTGGGAAAGTTTAGACTCCAGTAACCCCAGCCAAAATTTGTCGACTGAGATAGCATTACATAGAGAGAACGGCCTTTTCTCTTGGAACGTTAAAAGTGAAACCTACAGTTTGAAATTACAAAGGATAGACCATAAATCTAACCTCTGTCTTGCTTGGCCTAGAATGTATGCTAAGCAGCTAAGCAGATTTATGTAGACTACTGCTGTTTCTTAATTTCCATGCTTTTTACATGTGTCATGAACGGTAAGGTTGCTGACTTTTTAAAATCTGCTATTGGCAGCCAACAAAATCAACGAATGCCAGCAAGAAATGAAGCCTGCTCTTGTCTACTTCTTTCCAAACTCAAGGGCTCATTGTTTTGAAATTTACTAAGAATTGTGGCATTCTGCCCACAACATTGTAAACTGCATATGAACTGTGCGAGAACGGAAAGCTTGACAGGTGTAGCAAATACGGGGCTAGGGCTTTAGCAAATAGTCCATTCATCTTCTATAAATCTGATTTTTTTTTCCCTCGACAATGCCTCAGATCTGTTAGCAGAATTAATCAAACAAGTTGTGGCTAGCGGCCAGGCACTATGCTTGTAATAAAGCAGTATGAACAGCCTCAATAACATAGATTTCTTCCGTGTAAAATTTACAGTGTATCACATTGCACACTGTGGACCCTTTCTGGCAGCTGCTTCCCTGTAAAGGGGGTCGCAGTCACCCAAATGCTGAGAATATCACGCTCAGCCATTTTGGCCCAGGTATCTTTTACACACAGGCTCGTCCAGCGAGGCTAAACCACAAGCCCTCTGGGCCCGATCAACCTGCACAAACAGCCAGGCAGGCTTTGAGGCCGCACCCCCATTGGCTATGCCCCACTGTTCATTCACATTTTCATTTGACAGAAGCCTGAGCACCCTGAAGGTTCACTCAGGGAACATGGATGTAGAGGATGGAGGTATGATGAAGGTACTTTTTACGCCAAGAAATGACCATAAGGTAAAGAGAGGAAGTCGGGGCAGGCAGAGGTGCAGTGGATATTGTGTTGTTGTAGTCTAATTTAAATAGGTAAAAGACCATTTAAAGGTGTGACACACAGCTTTTTGACTCAATGACCACATAAAGTTACCATGACGCCAATACTCACTTCCTTTTTCAACTCCCTTACCCCCCAAAGCCCACCCTCTTTTGGTGGCCTTTAGAAAAACTCACCTTGAGCAATATAGCCCTGATGGGCTTTTCCCTGTTACCAAATGAAATAATAATAATTTAATATGGCATTTACAAGGAGGAAATGCCTTTCCCTCTCAGAGTTAATAGCTCTTGGCTCAGAAGCCTGCCAGTGCTGACAAAGTGCATTAACTTCTGTTCTCCGTCTGCCTTGTCCTGACAATGTTGTTTTGGACAGAGAGCAGCTTTCATTCAGAAACAGAAGCATCTTTCTCCCTGGACCCCCAGACACAAAGCAGAGGTGAAGCTAATGGAGGTGTGAATGAGAGGGAGGAAAAAGGGGGACAATAGAGAGGCTTTCATGTTGCACATCAGGTAGAATGATGCTAAAAATACACTGTACACCTGCATTATTTAGGGAACAGAGGAACTAGATTTACCCAGATCTCAGACTCCCAAAATAAATGTGTTAAATGAAATATCTAAACTAAAAAAAATCTTAATTTAGCTTTTGACATCTGTATTTTTATTCAATTGAGATTAATTGACAGGCATCTTTTATAGCCAGGCATTCCACTGTGTTTTTCATGGTAATTCTTTTCTGTGCTTTCATTTGTCTGAACAAACAAAATCTGCTATTTCTCCCCTGTGGTGTGTATCAGTAGGACCAGCCTTGGCAGTTATAATAACACCTGATGTCAATAAATTTTGAGAAATATGACATTGAGCCATGGCTGGCGATTATATAATGGCTACTGAAAGCCAAAAGAGGGGCCATGCCTCCTTGCCTGGCCTGTTTTCCAATCTCTCCCAATAAGGCCTTACAAATTAACGTCCGCTATTATTCTGAAAATAGCTTGCAACCCTGCTGCAAAAACAGCTGGAAGGGAGAGAAAAATCAGCTGGCACCGGTTGAAGCATGTAGGATAATCAGTTCGGGCAGGTTGGGGAAAAACAAGCATATAATAATCAGGTCTAAAAGCTTTGGAAGGTTTTAAATGCTTCAATTCCATGGATAACTGCTGTAATCCCTCATAAACAAAGAGTTGTTTCCTCTGACTGTTGTTAAACAAATAACAGTAAACAACCTTTTCTTCCAGTGCTTCCCTCCTCATGGCCTTCTGCTGTTTGAAATGGATGCTGGGAAGAGGATGCAGGGATCACACATGATGATGAAGGAGAGTTTCAGGATAGATTAAAAAGCATGTCAAGCACGTTTCAGCTATCATTACAAGGTAGAGTACAGCTGTGCCCAGTTAATTTTTGTGTATTTATAGTAATGATTTATTTCCGAGGAGAAAAATGGTAAATATACAATTTCTGCACAGTTACAGTAGATTTACTCCACTGTCAAAGTTTGTTATCAAGTGTGGAATGGGCTAATTGTTGCCCCTTGCTCATTCATCCACACAGCCTTATGCTGCAGAAGTCTTTTGAAAAGACATTTTGATATGTTCTCGCATAGTCTCTTTTTTCCGTAACTCTCACTCGCCTTTGAAATAAATTGTATCTGCTGTTAATCCAACCTGTCTACAGCCGCTTTCCTCCATGAATTAGCAGGTTACAAGCTTTTCAGAACCACCTATAAAGAGTATTAATTTAGATGTTAATCTGTCAGCACCCTTCTTAATTGAAAAATATTCAGCTACCTTCAACCTGTCAGGATTTAGGTTGTACTAAGCGTTTGATTGGATGCCACTGCATTACTCCAACTAACATCTTTAATTTGATGTTTGACAGGCTCACCACACATAGTGTTCATTCCTCTTGTCATGGTTCTGAGTTTCAGTCTGCTCATTCACCCTTTTATTCATTCAGTCCAGTAGTTATTACATCTTCTAATTCTGCTGTCATGAAAACCCTGCCTCTCCAACCTGCCTACCATTCCCGCTTTTGAAACTCCTAGAGGACCAACTCTTTTTTAAACAAAAAAAAAGTGTGAGTTTCATGTCCTGGAAGTTTCCTTCCTGGGGCTTTTGCTCAGGAGGGGAAGTATCCAGATGATTCCAGCCAAGGTCCTAGCAGTCATGGAATGGCCTCAACGCCATGTCCCACAAACAACTTCAGCGTTTCCTAGGATTTGCCAACTTCTACAGATGCTTCATCCAGAATTACAGTTCCACGGCTTCCTCCTCACATCCCTTACCTCCTTTAAGAGCCCCTTCTCTTGGTCTCCCTCCACAGAGGTAGAATTTCAAGAACTCAAGTGACGCTTTGCCTCTGCCCCCATTCTCACTCTCCCTGATCCCTTTAGGCAGTTTGTGGTGTAGGTGGACACCTCTGAAGGTGCACCCCTGCATCTTCTTCTCCTGGAGACTGTCATCTGCAGAAAGAAATTATGACATAGGCAACTGGGAGCTGCTGCCAGTTAAGTTGGCATTTGAGGAGTGGGGACACTGGCTCCAAGGGGCAAAACTCCCCTTTGTGGTTTTGACTGATCCTAAAAGTCTAGAATACATATGCACCACCAAATGGTTGAGTTCCCGCCAAGTCTGGTGGGCTTTGTTTTTTAACCGCTTTTGTTTCACTCTCTCCTACCGCCCAGGTTCCAAGAATGTCAAACCTGACGTCCTCTCTCGTCAGTTTCAGATGAAGGAGAACCCTGCAAAGACAGAGGGGTTACTTCCCCCATTCTGTGTGGTTGGAGCTCTGATCTGGGACAGGGTAAGTTCAAACAGTTTAATTATAATTTTCCTGTACCCAGTAACTTTCTAGATGACCGCCTCTTTGTCCCTGATCATCTCCACTCCCATGTCCTCCACCCTGGGGTGCAGCGCACATTGGCCCTCCTCCGTCAGCAGTACTGGTGGTCCCCCATGGAGGAGGACACATGGGAATTTGTGGCTGCTTGTCCCATCAGCTCACAACACAAGTCTTGCCACCAAAGCCTTGCGAGTCTCCTCCAACCCCTGCCAGTACCTCATTGACCCTGGTCCCATATATCCCTGGACTTTCTCACTGCTCTGCCCCACTCTGAAGGTATGCCATTCTGTTTGTTATTGACCACTTTTCCAAATCTACACACTTTATTCCTCTGCCCAATCATCCCACTGCCAAAGAGACTGCAGAACTATTGTTATACCATGTTTTTCGCCTGCACGGCCTCCCCAGAGTCCTTGTCTCTGTCCGGAGGCCCCAGGTCACCTTCTGTTTCTGGAAGGAATTTTGCAGGCTTCTGGGGGCTTTGGCCAGTCTGTCCTCGGGGTTCCACTCCAATGGCCAAACTGAACAGAAGGACCAGGTGATGGAAATGGCCCTGTGGTGCGTCACCTCTCATGTGTCTTCCTCCTGGGCCAAGGAGCTATTGTGGGTCGAATACGCCCACAAGACTCTTCCCACTTCCACCACTGGCCTGTCCCCCATCCAGTACTCCTGAGAGGGTGTAACCCTTCTGTCCAGGTATTCATTAGACGCTGCCACCACACCTGGCTCAGGGCCTGCTCCACTCTTCTCCGGACCTCTGAGAGGTACCTAAAGAGCGGCCAGCCAGAGGCGCTCCACAGCACCACGGACAGAATTTGGCTCTCTACTCAGGACCTACCTTTATGTTTAAGTCCCGAAAGATGGCTCCCAGATTCATTGGGCCATTCCCCATCTCCAAAGTCATTAACCCTGCAGCGGTGCACCTGCACCTTCCATGTCCCTTAAAGATCTGTTCCACATTCCACGTCTCCGGCATTAAACCAGTCAAAGAAAGCCCTCTATTCAGTCCAGTTGTTCGTGTGTACATGTTCTAATTCTGCTGTCAATTCAAACCCTGCCACTCCCACCTGCCTGCCTTTCCCGACAGTAGAATCACCCGAACTGCGCCTTCTCCCCACTCACCTGCTCACCTATTCCCTATTCCCTCATTAGCTCCTTAGTATATATACTGGTCCGTTGCCAGTTGCTCTGTGCGAGATTGTCTTCGTGCCATGTGCCTTAGCTTTCCAGCACTCTGTTCTTTGCCTGCCTGTTTTGAATCTGATCATGTTTTAGACCTTGCCTATGTTTTCTTTGGATTTTGCCTCAGCCCGACCCTTTGTACTTTGTTTGCCTGCTTGGATTTTTGTATCCTCATTTTTTTTTTTTTTGAGTATGACTGTTTACTTTTACATCTGCCTCCCGAGTCGTGCTCTTGTGTCCTTTTTCTGAGAACCGTGACACCTCTAAGGAACGGAGAGGGATGGCTCGATTCCCCCATTCCAGAGTGGTACAGAAAGCATCTGAGTTTTACAGCTTGGTCATGGTCAATAAAAACCAGTGGATTCTTGGAGCCGGTGCACTGCTCTTCCTGCAAAGTGTCAGGCAGTTTACAGCTGGGCAGGGACTATAAGAGCTGCTAAAGTACTGGAAACTACCTCTTTATCACTGGTACCACAAAGAGTTTATGGCACGAGTGAAGTGTTCCTCACATTACTGTGTGTGTGACACCAAAATCTTATCCAAATGTATTCCAACTAGAACTAAAAGTGCTGTTCACGACATTATCAATGTAGATAAAAATTGATTTATTGAGGGTAGATTTTTTGGAAATTATTCAATTATTTAAAAAAGAAAAGATCACAGGGCTATTTCTTCAGCTGATTTTGGAAGTGTTTATAAATGTATTGATGTTCATGTTGATTACCTTTGATAGTTCTTGAATAAACTGGGACAAAGTTATGAATAATAAATTCCTCAAGCAAGAATGTACATAATGGGTGGAATAAAGTTGTTTTAGACAAGGTTGTCCTTTGTCTCTGTCCGGAGGCCCCAGGTCACCTTCTGTTTCTGGAAGGAATTTTGCAGGCTTCTGGGGGCTTTGGCCAGTCTGTCCTCGGGGTTCCACTCCAATGGCCAAACTGAACAGAAGGACCAGGTGATGGAAATGGCCCTGTGGTGCGTCACCTCTCATGTGTCTTCCTCCTGGGCCAAGGAGCTATTGTGGGTCGAATACGCCCACAAGACTCTTCCCACTTCCACCACTGGCCTGTCCCCCATCCAGTACTCCTGAGAGGGTGTAACCCTTCTGTCCAGGTATTCATTAGACGCTGCCACCACACCTGGCTCAGGGCCTGCTCCACTCTTCTCCGGACCTCTGAGAGGTACCTAAAGAGCGGCCAGCCAGAGGCGCTCCACAGCACCACGGACAGAATTTGGCTCTCTACTCAGGACCTACCTTTATGTTTAAGTCCCGAAAGATGGCTCCCAGATTCATTGGGCCATTCCCCATCTCCAAAGTCATTAACCCTGCAGCGGTGCACCTGCACCTTCCATGTCCCTTAAAGATCTGTTCCACATTCCACGTCTCCGGCATTAAACCAGTCAAAGAAAGCCCTCTATTCAGTCCAGTTGTTCGTGTGTACATGTTCTAATTCTGCTGTCAATTCAAACCCTGCCACTCCCACCTGCCTGCCTGTCCCGACAGTAGAATCACCCGAACTGCGCCTTCTCCCCACTCACCTGCTCACCTATTCCCTATTCCCTCATTAGCTCCTTAGTATATATACTGGTCCGTTGCCAGTTGCTCTGTGCGAGATTGTCTTCGTGCCATGTGCCTTAGCTTTCCAGCACTCTGTTCTTTGCCTGCCTGTTTTGAATCTGATCATGTTTTAGACCTTGCCTATGTTTTCTTTGGATTTTGCCTCAGCCCGACCCTTTGTACTTTGTTTGCCTGCTTGGATTATTGTATCCTCATTTTTTTTTTTTTTGAGTATGACTGTTTACTTTTACATCTGCCTCCCGAGTCGTGCTCTTGTGTCCTTTTTCTGAGAACCGTGACACCTCTAAGGAACGGAGAGGGATGGCTCGATTCCCCCATTCCAGAGTGGTACAGAAAGCATCTGAGTTTTACAGCTTGGTCATGGTCAATAAAAACCAGTGGATTCTTGGAGCCGGTGCACTGCTCTTCCTGCAAAGTGTCAGGCAGTTTACAGCTGGGCAGGGACTATAAGAGCTGCTAAAGTACTGGAAACTACCTCTTTATCACTGGTACCACAAAGAGTTTATGGCACGAGTGAAGTGTTCCTCACATTACTGTGTGTGTGACACCAAAATCTTATCCAAATGTATTCCAACTAGAACTAAAAGTGCTGTTCACGACATTATCAATGTAGATAAAAATTGATTTATTGAGGGTAGATTTTTTGGAAATTATTCAATTATTTAAAAAAGAAAAGATCACAGGGCTATTTCTTCAGCTGATTTTGGAAGTGTTTATAAATGTATTGATGTTCATGTTGATTACCTTTGATAGTTCTTGAATAAACTGGGACAAAGTTATGAATAATAAATTCCTCAAGCAAGAATGTACATAATGGGTGGAATAAAGTTGTTTTAGACAAGGTTGTCCTTTGTCTCTGTATCAGTTTTTGTTAGTGAAACATTAGCAACAAAAATTAGAAACAAAAATATTTCTCATATTTTCTTCTGAGGTACATTCTTTTTCTTGTGTATAATGTGAATGCCAACAGGTAATAGTTTTGACAAAATCATTAAAGCTTAAAAAATAAAAAATAAAAATTCCTGCAAACTGTTGATCACTTTGTTAATTTTGTGTTTTGGTCCATATTTATTCCTGATGAAGGAAAACATCAGTACAAGTGACAGTACTCAACAGTGTGCAGGATGCCTTGGTGGCCAGTTGGTATCTGTCACAATATATCACTATATCAAGGGGGGTTAGACGGAGTTGCCCCTTTTCACCATACCTATTTTTGTTGGCAACTAAAGCATTAGCAATAGAAATTACAAGGAATAAGAATTTAACTGGAGTTAAAGATTTTTTATTGGGGTCTTAAACAGGATTATCCTTGGTCACTGTATCTAATCTTGTGGAAACATTGGCAATAAAGTGAGAAGAAGTGATCGACAATGTGCAGGATTGTTTGGTTCTTTTACAACTGGAATGCGAACTGCAAGAAAATTTAAGAGACAGCCTAAGGTGAAGAAGAAAGAATGCCAAAATAGTCCAGGATATCATCTATAAATCTTGGTGATCTGTGCACTAATGCAACTAGATATGTCCTCATTTTTCTTTGTAGAGGTCCAACATTATGTAATTGGGTTAAACTGACTGAAGTTTTTTAAAAGGTAGAGTAGTGTTTAGTCCCTGAGTGTCCTCAAATCCCTCAATTCTCAACTTCACCTAATATACAGATCTAAATCTGGAGGATGCCTGTCTGTCCTTTTCATGAGATGCCTCTTTGTTCATTTTAGCTTTAATTCACACAAGGGTCGGAGATTTTTGGTTCAGCTCATAATTGGAAAATGACACCTTTTTGCAGTGACAGAGAGGACACAGGAGGTCTTTCTTCAGATTTTGGTGCCTTCCGCTGTGTGCTCAGGTTCAGTGTAAAAGTGGGGAGGCGAGGGGAGGGGAGGGAGGGTGTCCTGATCATCCAGTAATCCACATAATCCCCTGCTGCTGAGGGACAAGGCCTAGCTATGTGTGTGTTTGAGTGTGTGCATGTGTGCGTGCATGCATGTGACGTGCTGTTTACACATTCTACCTCTCTCTCCAGTTCTAGTAGCTTTGAATAAAATTGACAGGGAGAGAACACTGAAGAGAAAGTCTCATCAATGGCTGCTAAAAAAGCAGTTTTCCTCCCCTCTCCCCTCTCCTTTCCACCTTCAATTCACATGCCATAAATTCAAGCCAAAACACCTAAAAAAACAATTACCATGTTTCATATTTGGCTGCTCTTTTTTTTATAAGAACTTCATGTACCAGCAGTTAGGTCTTGGCCGAAACCGATGGATTATTCCATCTTGTTGTAATTCATGAGAGTTTAAGCATCATTCATTTCGCAGAAATCAACAGTAAGATTATATATTTCATGCTCACTCTAGAATAAGTGAGAATATTTCACCATGAACTAAAAGAGACTTAGGACATGGAGCTACTTAGCACTTACACTTTAGCCAAAAATACTCCCATAACAGATCTGATTCATGGAATGAACATCCCAGTGAAATCACCCCACGGTCCTGCCTGCTAAAGCATTACAAAGACAACTGAGGATTTCTAGGTCAGGCTAATAATTGGAAAAACTGACTACAGTTGTGGATTTTTTTTCTGTTTCTGAGACCGCAGTTTGTTTCATTACCTTAAAAAAAAAAAAAAAAAAGAATTTCCACCAACTAGTATTTAGCATTTCTGTCAGGGTAGGAAATCTGCAGTCTTCACATGCAAGTGTGCTACTTTACTGGTGAAATGCGTAAGGTGGATTGGCAAAAGCACTCTCTGCACAGAAAGCCCACTGTCGTTGCAACACTGTCTCTGGACACATTATCAATCAGAGGGTTGCCAAGTTCAACATGGCCAGACTGGAGGGGAAGAGTTCAGGGAAAGGAGCACGCCTCCTTTGGCCAAGCTGTTATACTGCTGTGTCCTATAGACGACAGAACCCAAATAGATTCTCCAGATATTTTATGCAAACAGCCCCTGGTACATGTGGCGACTGAAGGAGAGAAGAAGAAAAAGGAATGACAGCGAGAATATGAGTGAGCAAGAGAAACCGAGGAAGACAGAGAACAGCATATTTTCCAAGGCACAGCACCCTGCTGCTCAAACCTCATCATCTTTTCAGAAAAAGGATGGAGTGTTCGTGAAATACACCTCTTTTTCAACACAGGAGAATGTGGCATTGATAGATGGATGCTGTGCAGTTCAGTGACTGTTCAGTGCAAGGTAATGCAGGAAAGAAGGAATAAATTCCCCCTACCACGAAAGGGTCTGTTCCTGTTTAAGAAGTGTATCCTGCATCAGGATTCATGAGTTATATTGGCCTCTTTTCAACACGTTCTCTCAAGATGAATATGGACAGTAGTGCTAACTTAAACATTTCATGAACTTTTACCAACAGCTGCAGACATTTCTTTGAACCAATTCACAAACCTTCAAATTGAGAAAACATTACCAGAGGATCTACTAGTCTCTCAGGATTTGATCATTTAATTAAATAGAAACTTTGACTGCACGCTGAAGCTACTCAGAACCAAATAGTGGCTGATGCCTATTGAGAAATTGAGCTTGCAAGAAAAATTCAAGGTCTGCATTTACTAAAATGTAATATTTGATCATGTAGCCCATAAACTTCCACTGTCTCTCAGCCTAAATGGACAGAACATGGCCATTTGTACAAGAGAAGTGCTGCAGCAGAGAGAATCAAAAGACCAAAAAGTCTGAACTGGCAGAAAACTGGCAATCGAGCAGGCTGTCATGACCACTTCACAGCATGTGGGTGTTGCCAGCAGCATCTGGACGAACAAGACTCGCAGCTTTGCAGCAGCTTGGTGGCTCTCCAATAGCTCTCTGGCAAATGCGGCCCAAAGGGCCCAATGCAGAGAATGATGTTGACTGGTCCTGGAAAAGCTGCATGCAGGGGTGGAGGAATTTGGCAGAGGGATGGTAGGGAGAAGCAGCAAGGTGCATGGTCACCCTACTGCCAGACAGAACGCTGATATTGGATGATTTTGCAAAAAATGTTAGTACTTTCAAAGATATTTTTGGGCCATTCTATGCGTACGATTTAAGATTATTTAATTGCACAGTGCCTTACCTTAGTATGGTTAATAGTATGGCTAATGTTATGCAACTGAAACACTTGGTTAAGGTTAGGGCAAGGGTTAGGGTTAGATCAAATATCGGTGTGTGACTGGACACGACCTCTGGTATCACACCCATTCACAGTCCCAACTTCCACACCTTTACTTCGGCTACATATAGGTGCTTTCTTCATTGGTATTAAGAGTTGACATTGGACATGGATTGTGTGCTGCAGAGTCATGCAAATATAACTGCAATTATCAGGCATACTGAGCTTTGCATGAACAAGATGAAAGCATGCAGGCAGTTGACCTAAGAGGTCTGTCGGCCCAGTCCAGAAACCCTAGGAATTATGCCCATAATAGACAACTCTGCACCACAAGTACAAATTTTTGATCCAATTCCAATGTTCAGTGTCAATGCAAGAATTAGTGTGTCCTTTATGCAGCAAGGCACATATGGATGATATGAAGGTGGGGATGGTGGATCCGTATGTCTGACTTCCAGGCAGGAGACCAGGGTTTGTGTTCCATGACAGACCTGCATTTAATGTTTCCATTTTTATTAGCCACAACCAAGTATTTTTACTTGCCTAACCTTAACCATATTTCATTTATCATAAGCACAATCTTTACCTATCTTTAACCATACCATATGCAGTTATGCACAGATATTGTAAACGGTGTGAAATCTAAAAACATTCCGACTCGAGAGTAAAAGAAAACTTTGTCACTGCATGTAATCTGGGGTTTTGCAGAATTGTCCAATGTCAGCGTTGTTGTCTGGGAATAGTGTTACTTGATCAGAGCTCTGGGATGCTACAGCATGCTTCCTTGCCCAAAACAACCTCCTCTGAGGCAAATTACAGCCATCGTCATATCTCATTTGACTCAAGAGCACAATGTTTGAGCACATCTTCAGCTCTTTTGCAAATGGAGAACATTGTTGCTACCATTACAATGTGCTAAATCCTGCACCAGGTAACATAGACACTGGTATCATCAAGAGCAAAAATGTATCAGAGCAGGACAGGTCATTGATTCGACTGAAACAGAGAGGCCCAAACAGTCATTGTGGCTTTGCAGAAATATCAAAGACAAGTTTGTGAAGTTCAGAGACATAGGACGGCAGGTCAAATTCTCAAAAAAACCTTTGCAGAAGCCATTTTGTGATGCACACATTTGCTATCTCAAACAGCATGACAGGTTGTCCTGATGAAGTGACGAGGTAGTGCATCGAAGGAGTGGGCTGAGGAGCCAATCAGTTGCAGACAGTCAAGGGCACCACATGCAGACATTTGCAGTTTCCAAACAAATTGGGAAGCAGAGGGTAAACCAAGCCATCAAATCACTATATATAATTATTCAATATGGTCTTATTTTGGTCTTTTTTCCACAACATTTAGACTATACTGAGTCAACCAAGGTGGTACGTTACACTAGGAAAAATATGACAAAAACCTTCAGACTGTGTGCCAAGATAACTTACAACTTATTAGCCAAAATTGAATTAAATATAGCCTCCCAAAAATGGGCCCAACATTTTGTTAGAGACGTGTAGTAGCAATTCCATTTTTGACAAAAATAAAAAATAGTTGTAATTTCACAAAAAAATCAGTCACATCATTTTTATATGAGTACATCAGGAGGAGTAGTAAAACAGTCACTCCTGACACAGCTGGCTTGGAGCTACTTTTTTTTTTTTTTGAAAAACAGAAATGGTAATCCAGCAGTAGCCTCCTTATAAATGAGTTCCAGATAGGAGTGCTGCCTGTGAATACTAATAATCTATGGTCTGTTGTCCAGTTTTGAGCCATGCCAGCAGGGAGGCTCCACGGATGGCATAGTTGGGTTGGTTGTCGCACCACTTTGGCTCAGACTGAAATATCTCAACAAGTATTGAATGAATTGCCAAGAAATTTGGTTCACATATTCATGTTCCCCGGAGGATGAAACTTAACCACTCTGGTGATTGGCTCCCCTGACGTTTCCTCTAGCGCCACCATGAGGTCTTGTGTGAAATGTCACGACCAATATTAGATGGATTTCCATTAAATTTCTCTCCCTCAAGGTGATTTGTAATAACTGTATAGCCCTTAATTCTACCTCCATTATCAGGTCAAAATGTTTCGTTTGTCCAGTACGTGTTTGTCCACGTTTATGATCAAACACCCGCAAAGCTAATGACATTCCAGTCGGCCTCAGCTGTTCTGTCTGTTCGGTGCTAATACGCAAACGTTAGCATTCTAACGTGCTAAATTAAGATGGCGAACATGGTGAACATTACCTTCTGAACATCAGCGTGTTTCCACATTCATTGTGAACACGCTAACATGCTGATTTTAGCTTTAGCTCAAAGGCCTACTGTTCGCAATGTAGGTCTCACAGGGCTGGTAGGATGGCTGTAGGCTAATTTCTGATTATCTTACCGGTGGAATGCACTATCTATTTTGGGCTTTTAATGGTTTTAAAATTGCATGAATTCACACTGGCCACTACTGCATTATTCCCACCGCTGAACTGAGACTTGGATTCAAAGACTGCACCCCTCCTGGCCCCTAATCTTCCATCAGCCACCAGGTTCTCGAGAAGGTGTATCTACAAACCATTCCAGGTTCAGGTTAAGGTACAGAGCAACCAATTACTGAAAAAGAGAGAAACTGTAAATGCACTATAGATGCCGCTGATTTCCCACAGAAATCTTATATCTTCTTCTTTTTGAAATTGGCAGCTGACAAAGTCTACCACATGTGGAAAATCTTTCATAACATTGGGACTGAACCAAACCTTTAATAATGGATCGTTATGTCAAAAATGCACAGGAGTCAGAAGGATGATCAGTTATTAGAAAAGTTTTTAAAAAAATGACTTTTGGTGGAGATACAACGCTCCTCGTGGATTAATATGATAATTTATTAAATCGATGGATATCCGCCAGAGAAATGTGAATAATGAGGTTATAAACTTCAGCTCTGTGGTGTTTGAGTCATATATACTGCTAATGTACAGTCACAGTGCTTGTCTCTGACAGAAAGATCAGGATACACATCCTGAGAAACATTGGCCGCCGGTGGAACATAGCACCTAACCTCTGTAGCTCCATATATCCTGTGCTGTTCTGGGCTAGGTTGTACCCTTAATGGAAAAATTTGAGATTTAAATCCTGGATTCTTGGTGGAGGGTTTTCTTTGGGTAGCTTTTCCCTTCTCTGGTGGAAAAAAGAAAAAACTTCACAGCAACATTTAGTTTCTACCCCTCCTCTTTCTTAGAGATAGTCAGCCAAATTCCACTTAAAGCCCTTTGCCCATGGGCAAAAGTGTGATTTGCCACCAATAATACAGTTACTTGTCATTATTCTACGTTTCATTGGGGTTTCTTGTTCAAAATCTGGGCTACAGTCCATAACTGAGAGTCAAGCATTGACACAAAAGGATGAATGTGAGCTTAAAGAGAAGATGTAACAGTGGAAGAGGAATGAATGGAGGAAGAAAGAGAACATTTATGCAGGAAAAGTCAAGACAAGATGTCAAACTGGCTGCTTTTTTATTTATGAGCTTGCTGGAGGTGGAGAGCTCTGGGACAGATACAGCCAACCTTTATGAATAAATAAAAAGGTGCACTTACTGAAATAAAAGCCTCTCTCTCCACACACAAACTGCAGCGTGTCGACCAGCTCCGCCCCGCACAGGGTTTCTGGGCCCGCCCCTGTTGCCGTCGGAGTCAGGGTGAGGACGCACAGCAGTAGTGAGAGGGTGTGGCTACAGGAGATACAGCACATCGCACTCTGCGCACAGGGAGAGAGAGGGAGAGCTTTAACAATTTCGCTGCTGCCAGGCGGAGCATCATCCAAGAGAGCTTTTCATCTGATCACACATTTAGGCAAAAAACTAAAAAAATGAAAAAAAAACAACAAACAAACAAAAAAAACGCACTTTCAAAGTCTGTTTTCTTAATACACTGCTAGCTACTGAGCAATGCCGCTGTGACAGTTGTTGGCTCGGTGCCTTGCTCGACGGCACGTCAGTAGTGGCAATATTACACATGAGATTGAAACCAGCGAGCTCAAGGCTTTTGCTTTCACATCCAGCCTATTCCTTCTGTAAAAAAAAAAAAAGAAAAGAAAAGGGGAAACAAAAAAAGAAATAAAAGTGGCCGTTGCCACGGATGGTAACTTCACAGGCTTCTGCAGGAAAATGTATTACATCCAAACTTCCACTTGATGCCAGCCTCAACCACTCATACAGGAGGGTTGAGCAGCTCCGATGCTCCGGAGCGCCTGTGCGCAAGCGAGCGGAGCGCGTCCAAATTGGAAACAGACTTTTCTCCTTATCATCTGGCCACTCAGTGCACATTAATCCGCGATTACATTTAAAGATCTATCGTTAACGACCCGTCGGTAGCGAGGAGTCGGCGCTTCCCCCGGTGCCGAAGCGCGGCTGTCGGCGCACCGTCGGCGCACAGAACCAAGCTAAAAGTGGATTCCGAAGGCAAAAAGCCGAATAAAAGATACGACGAGCGCCAGGGATCTTTCCCATCCAAAATGTGAGATGGAAAACGGCTCTCCCGCCAAACCCAGCGGAGGTAGCAGAGTCGGCCAAATACACATAATAAAGAGAATAAACATAAGACATTATCCATCTACATCACAACCCCAACCGCACGGTCCCGACGCCCATAAGCACTTCACGTTGAGCTCCCCTCTCCCTTAACCCCGCAGCCCCAGGTTAGATATTTAGCACTTAA
The DNA here is from genome assembly GCF_016859285.1 of Xiphias gladius. Classification (NCBI taxonomy): domain Eukaryota; kingdom Metazoa; phylum Chordata; class Actinopteri; order Istiophoriformes; family Xiphiidae; genus Xiphias; species Xiphias gladius. The sequence continues at coordinate 4,836,364 of NC_053401.1, forward strand.
TAATGCAGACTCAGCAGTAATTACTTTGAAAGTTGCAGAGCTGCATTTGGGGCTTTCTGGTGAAAAAGAGCGCGGGGCGCGCGGAGACGGCGAGGATGAAAAAGCCCATTCACCCGGGCAGCGAAACTCCCGCACGATGCATGTCGAGATTTCCAAAAAGAAAAAAAAAAGTAAATGAAAGCGAGAGGGGGGCAATCTCTTATTATCTGTTGGGAAAGAAAAAAAAAAAAAAAGCAGAAACAAAACAAAAACAAAAACACCAAAACATGCAGGACAGTTGCTCACTAACTGAATAAAAAGGATCAAAATCCGAATAAATCCACATTCATCGTGCATTTCAGAGCTGCAAAATATAAAGAAGCGATTCAATTCCCCTTTATTGTTTCGGGTTAAACTAGGTAAGGATGCTCTGTGCAAATAGTGAGGAATCAAGGTGATAATCTATAGTTGTCAAAGGAAATCAGGTAAGTTACCTTGAAGACATCACATAAATGCCACTGAAAGGAAAGAGCGCTAGACATCCCCACGGGTCTCCGCAAGTCAAAGCCCGGCGAAAATGAACTTGTTTGAAGTCATTAAAAAACGGGGAGAAAGAGGATGAGATGCGGGCAATGTCACATCTCAATATTCCGACTTTGTTCCATTGCGCAGGCTCGTTTTGGAGAAGTGAGATTTAGCGAACAGGAGACGGATTTAGAGAGAAAATCCCTCACATTTATCTACATTACACAGACATTTTCAACAGGAAACAGCTGGGGCAGTATTTGCCTCCTACTCGTCCTAAGTTATTCATTAAGGATTTTGGGCACATATTCAAATAACGTCATTTCTCTCTTTTTTTTTTCTTTTTTTTTTTTTTTTCTCTTCTCAGAACGGGATTGAATTTTGATCTCTCTAAGACTTGGTTAGTAGTTCAGATCAAGATAGAAAAAGCGCTGCTGTCCCACTAGCAGCAGCTCGCACTCATACAACACGGGGTTTTTTTTTTTATTGTTTTTATTTATTTTTTTTTTTTTTGCGCAGAAAGCTCATGGAGGAGAAGTTAAAGACGAGCTGGAGCTTATGATACGACCGTTGGTTGTTGTGCGTAATTTGGCACTGCGTAATTCAGCAGCCAGTCCATCCAAAGTGTGATCTGATCAAGGGTAAAATAAATCATTAAAAACGCTTTTCCACTTAGTCAACACAGTGCTACTAACACGAACAGCTAATAAAAAGCTTAATAAAAAAAGCTGAATACATGTGCACTGGAGTGAATATGGAAAAAATGTGTACTTTTTTGTAAAACAGAGCGAAACGTGAGCCAGAGATAACCAGAAAGCCACATTTGAAGTCCTGCTCCCTCTAAACTCTGCCTCTGTGAAGGATTTGCTGCTTTTCTGCACATTGTCACTGTAATTTCTGGTAATAAATCAGTCACTACTCTGGTTTTGTCTGCTGAGTTTCAGTCAATACAAGCAGGTTTCGTCTGCAGATGACATCTGATGCCTCTGTGAACTGAGTGACTGATGTGAAAAAAGAGTGGAAAAGACAAAAACACATGGGGATTTATAGTGAAGAAGACATTACTTCATATTTTTCATATTTCATATTTCAGCCACACTGCAGGGCTGGTTCCTTTCTCGTGCACCGACAAAACACTAGATGGCACCCACTGTGTGTGTGCCCCCCCCCCCCAAGTGTTTCCACTGTGACACAGGAAAAAAAAAAAAAGAAAAAAAAAAAAGAAAGAAAAAAAAGCAGCAATGACAGAGCGAAGCTTCACACGAGGCGAGGGCTTAAAGAGAGTTCTCAGCTGGGACGGGATATCAACACTGATCCAACCACTAAACATGAGATCAGTGCTGTGACCCAATCATAAAACGGGACGCCGGCGCGTATCCCAGAATGCTCGGCCCGTGTGTCTGTGTGTGTGTGTGTGTGTGTGTGAGTGCATTCGCGGCCAGGGTCGGATCCAAAGGGGGGGACCGGAGCTAGAGACACGCAACAGTTAGGGTTGTCGGGGTAAAGTGGGTCAAAGCGCAAGCGCGGTCAAATGTCCCCACATGACACGGCCGGCGACCGAATCGCCCTCCGAGGAGGCAGAGGCCGCTCGTGTCGTGGACTCGGCCCGAAATCTTGCGGTTCCCAAAGGTGAGCGTCGGGGCCCACGGAGGGGGTCGCAAGACAAATCTGAAGGGTCCCAGGTTGATTAGCAAAACAGAAGCCACAGGAAATTAGGTTCATTTTCTCTGAGGTTTTTTTTGTTTTTTGTTTTTTTATGGGTTTTTTGGGGAAAAATTCTGGATAGTTTTCTAAAAAAAAAAAAAAAAATTCACAAAAAACAATCTTAAAAGGGAAAAATCGCTCACAGCTCAAGAGTCATTAGCCGTGGCCTTTTAGAAGCTCAATCTTGTGGCTTTAAAATTAGGCTAACTGCTACTTGACTGCCCCAAAACTAATCAGCATCGTTGTTTTCTTTGAGTGAAAAAGCATTTTTTTTTTCAGACTTTTGCTGAATTTTTGTGAAATAATGGATTGTTTTTTGCAAATAAAAATTATCCATGAAACGCAACCTAAGAAAGGAAAAACCGCTCTTCGTGTGAACTGCTCACAGCTCATATGCGACCTGTGATGTAAGGTCCCAACTTTGGAACTGATTCATTTGAATGATTTACAGCCCAAAGAAACCTGGGAACCACTGAGCTAAGTGACCAACGTTTGATAATCTTACGAATCTTCCGAACGAAAAAATTCGATTCGATCAAGCGATCAGTCAACCAACAGAAAAATTGAGGTCGTAATCCGCGATTTGGCAACACCTCGGGCTGCCTTTGTAACAGCGAGCTGAGTACCACATGGGCTGAGTACCACAGCAAACACTCGCCGAGCAGCTGCTTTGTCAGAAATCTGACAGGAGAGCAACTGGTGTATCTGTTTGCGTTGCAGCCAAAAAAACTCATCATGTTTCAATAAAGAAGTCCGACAGTAACGCTGCACGTGGAGCGAGTAGTTCCTCACACGTCAGTAGGACACAGTCGAGCTGCAGTTTATGATCATAGCTGAAGTCCTATTTTACACCAAGAACGTTGGTGCATTAAATAACATAAAGTATTTGTATTCAAAAATCTCAGGTCTGGCCAAACTTTGGCTTGATGAATGGTTTTTCACGGCTCTCCTACAGCCCCTAGCTCCCGGCTTACTGCCACGCATGCAGGTCCGTGACCTCGGTCTGTGATCTGACCTATCCTCCCCACAGGACTGCCGCCGGGGGACGAGGTGCGCACCGAACAGAGTCCCCGCTTGCCTCCCCCCCTGGCGGATTGCGTCACTGCCAGGAGCCGCTGATGCAACGTGGAATATGATGATGATGATGCTCCTCTGATTAGAGGGACAAAGCTGCTTTCAGACCAGAGGATGACCTTGTTAGCATCAGATCAGGGACATGGCTGGTCACTGATGCCCGTAAGCCTCTCTGACAGTAGCTGATCTGAGATGTGAAATGATCTCATCTCTCACCGCCTCTTGACACAAAAGACCCCACAATCTAGCGTGTAAATGCCTCATCACGCATTTTCCTGTTATCACTGTAGCTGTGGTCTGGCCGTGCTGATATTGATGATGGGCTTGTGCAGTACATCTGCTGATGCAGGGGTAGGAAGAAGAAGGGGAGGTGGGGTTGAGGGGGTGGGGGTGGGGGGGCTGGTCTGACCTTCCCTTGTTCGCCGTCTCTAATGCCCAATGCTCTGAACTGTCTTGGTGCCAGGTTTCTCTCTCTCCCGCCCTCGCTCTGACTCTTTTTTCTCTTCGGTTTTCTCTTCTTTTGAGCCCCCCACCACCACCACCACCATCATCACCATCTCCCCTCCCCCTCTACCCCCCACCCCCCACCCCCCCCGAGCCTTGTCTAAGGAGACGTCCGCCCCAGTGAACTCATTGACCAGGGAAAGGCTTGTTTTCACTCCCTTCTGGTGTAGGAAGGAGAAAGTGGTCGCTGCAAAAAATGTCCATCTTTGCAAGTCATTTTGATCAGGAGAGAAACTCAAAGTCACACTTGTACTTTTGAGGAAGTGTTAAAACTGCATGCCATATGGATAGTTTCACTTACTTGCAATGCATTCCCACTTTTTAAAGGATTTTTTTTTTCTTGAATTTAGTGTTCAGTTTAGTCTTTTTATTAATAATTTAGCGTTTTATTTAGAATGGATAAGCAATCTGCCTTATTCAAAGTGAGTTCTGCTTACAAAAGAAAATTCTCAGCAACAAGCAGAGTTAAATCCCCCTATTTGGAAGAATTTTCATATGTTAACAAAAAGCAATACAAGAAAAGACTTGCAAAGATGGATATTTTTTGCAGCGTTAACAGCATCCCGTCTGGTCTCTCCTGCCAAACAAATGTCCGAGTCAGACGGATACACAGATACAGACAGCGGTGCAGAATGCAAATGAATACAAGTGGATGAAAGTGAGAGGACGGAGGAAGAATTAAAGTGGATGAAAAACGAGATAGAGCTTTTGGTTTTTGCAAAAAAAAAAAAACCTGCGTGAACACTACAGCGGCGAGGGAGGATGGAGGGCTGTGTGTGGGGATTGCAGGGCTGGTACCCAAGATGGGAGGGAATGTGTGAGGCTGGGGATATGTCTGGGCACACACACAGGTTCACTTGAGGAAACACACACATGCAAGTGCACACACGTACACACACTTGATTAGGAGAGCAATCCTTCTCTATTCTCTTGATTAGTCTGAGGGTTTTTCCAGCTCAGTGGGTTCTCTGTGTTATATTCCCTCCTCTATCCATTGACTAAAACAAAAAAGCTCTGCAAAAACAATGGAAGTAAGGTATCTATTGCAAGTGATTGTAGGGGTAATTTGTGATGTTTTTAATGTGTGCATTACTTTCCCAAGCTCGGTGGTTATACAGGGTAATGTGCTGGTGCACGGGTTTGTGTGTGGCACTGTTGTCCATGCATTCAGAGCAGAGATTGTTATCAAAGCCCTGTGCTGTGCCATACGCTGTTCATATGGAAGAAATAAAGGTGCGTCATGGAGCAAACGCAAGAAATGGGGCGCTTGTTTTGATTCGCTGTGTTTCCGTAGTAACACACAGGGGTCACAGTATTTTGGCAAAAAGGTCAGGAAATTCCATGGTGCCTGTTGATGATCAAAAGCTACTTTTTTCAGAAATATCTCTGGGACAGTTTAACTGTTTGCGATCGCTGAACAAGTTGGAAGTGGCAGGATTTTCAACAAACTGTTATCACATCAGTTTCTTTGGAAACTAAACATGGAGATTGGACATTAATGAAATTAAAACAATAGAGTTACATTCTTCAAAGGCGCTGGTTGTTATTCACTGTATGTTTTGTTGTTACCAGTCAATTCAGATAATGTGACTGTGACTTGGTCTGAACTAAAAATACAACAGGGAACAACGGGGAGGTTGACCAAAAAAAAAGAAAAAAAAAAGAAAAAAGAGTATTAGTCTAAAGTAACTGATTCAATTAAGTCCAAATGTCAGTCATAAATCTCAACATTTAACAGTTAAAGCTGCACTAATAAATATTTTCATATTAACAAAGAATAAAGTAATGCAAAACGTGCTGCTTGTAGTGACAGGCCCAAAATGATCACCTTACAGGCAGCTGTTTCTAGCGAAAAAGCTCTAAGAAAAACACACTGTACACTAACCTGCTCTGCACCAGACAGACGCAGTTGGACACTAGCTGGTGAACATGGTGGCGAATTTAGAGGCTAAAAGGCCGGATATTTCTTTCAGGAGCTGGTGGAAACCAAAACCAGAGCTAAAAGGAGAGTGAATATTGGACTTACAGTATATTCATGAGGTGGACACAAACACAACTCAAAATGAATGCTAACGTTGCTTCAGTAACTGCTGGATGTATGTAACAGGCAACCATTTGGGCTACAGGCAACAGCTTTATAAGGTGATAATATATAAACGTTGTGTTTACAGCTTGTTCCACTGCTCCTAAGTGGCCAAAAACCAGTTACGGCAGCCCTTTGAGAGGTGAATTGTTAAAGCTGCAATAATTCACTTTTTGGCCACTTTGGGTGCAGAAGAACTAGACAGCCCTAACATATAATCACTTAACAAAGTTGTTAGCGCTAACAGAAATAAATGCCTATTAACTCATCAGCCAAGGAACAACATTCATTAGGAATCTTGTTTCTGCCCAGTTGGTGAATGTGAATCCAATATTTTCTCTTCTTTTAGCTCTGTCTTGATTTTACAGACTAGTGGGAAAAATATCCAAATATCTGTCCCTTTTCCACTACGTTCGCCAGCTACTTGATAACTTTGTCTGTCTGATGTTTGGTGCCGGGCTGGCAGTGTACAGTGTGTTTATTAGAGCATTTTTTTGGGGGAAAAAAAGCTTCCTGCTGCTAGGAAGTGATAAGACTGGGGAGAGTGAACCTTACAGTACATTTGCCATTAAACCAAAACAACGAGCTACAGGAGGCTAAAAAGCTACATAAAATTCAGCATTGGGTGAAAATTCTCTGTTTTTGTCACTAGGAGTGACCACTCTCACTTTGCGTGTAGTCATTTGATTTATCAATATAAAAATATAGGTTGGTGGAGCTTTAAAGAAGTGGTTCCCGTCCTTTTATGCTTGTGATAAAACTTTTGGGAAGTATGTTTATTTGCTTTTTAGAGCAGAGGTTGATAAGAAGATTGATATTATTGACATGTCTGTACGCTAAGTATGACGCTACTGCCGGCTGGACCGATAACGTAAAATGGGAAAACTATGAATTGCAGTTTTTACACTCTGGTTTTTATACGCATTAAATAAATTCGATAAAATGTGGTAATTCTCTTAATGAGCTTTAGACGTGCTGATAGTTAGATTTTGTTCTCTATAGACAGCCAGGCTAACTGTTTCCCCCTGCTTTCAGTCTTTGTGCTAAGCTAAGTTAGCTAGCTGCTGGTCGCAGCTTCATGTTTAACAGACATACATGAGGGTGGTATCAATATTCTCATGACCTAACAGCCAAAATGTCAAACTATTCCTTTAAGACACCTCAGTGTCTACTTGTGACCTCTAAGTTTTGACCTTAGTGTGTTCAACCTTAGAGTTGAAGGTGTCCAGTATTTCGAAAGAAAGTAGCAAAAGAGTTTCGGTCACCTCGTGACCCCTCAGATGCAGGTCTGGACCCGTAGATTTGAAGCATCACCGAGCCCCAAAGAAGCCACATCAACTGCAGGTGCATTGATCCTACAAATCCTGGTAAAATCAGGGCATATGGCACAAACTATAAGACAAACGTCCCAGCGGTGGAGTTTTCAATGGTCACCCAGGTCCACTTTCATGGAGTATTTACATTATTTTGTCTAGCCCCCTGTACTTATGATACCATTATAATCTCGAGACTTGTTAAAGCGTGCAAGCATTCCATCTGTTACAAAATCCAGGAATGTTCCACTGAGTCAGGAACAAAAACACAAAACAAATACTTGAACAATAGCATGTACAGTAATTACAGCCTTAATATGTGGTTTTAGTAAACACAACGAATCCTGGAGAGACAAGCCAAAGACGGGAGCCAAATATCCCAAAAGATGCACAGATTCAGAGTTTTTTAGTCTCAATGACACTGCAGCAAGCTGTCCGTCCCTTCCAGCTTTGCTCATAATGTGCTGCCTCATTCTGCAGTTAGAGCTGGACGAGAGCCTGCCTCAAAGCATGCAGGGAAGTGTGCTGTTTGTGCTGTTTACTTATCCCACGACGACGAGTGGTTTCGGGGGGTAAGGGCCACCGCTCCCTGGCTCTCTCCGGCTGGCTGGGGAGTGGGTGCGGTGCTCCTCTCTGCCAACCACCTGGCACCGGGGAGGCTATGTCTAGGAAAGAGACCTCTGCCAGGCCTCAATTACGGGGGGAATAATCCAGGACACACTGAAGCAATTACAGCCTCATATAAATCAATATGCTTTGGGTTAAAAAGTGATCTGCTCCCAACACTCTGGAGAGGCTCTGACTCAGTCGGCCTTTGATTTTTCTGAGAGATGGGAGCAGTTTCTCTGGAAATGGGCAGGGATGCTGCTCTAGCTGCTGCTGCTGTGGTTTCAACTGTCACTCAGGCTGTGTAAACAGTCAGGTGACGCGGACTGCGAGGAAGAGCAGAGGATAAATATTGATTTGCAGTCACTGAGCTTGTATAAACAACTGTTGGGAAATTTATGTTGCATTAAGTAAAAAGCTGCGTAAACAAACAAATTTCCCTGCAAATTACAACATAAACACGTCTTTCTGCATGTATTACTTTCAATATTTACTGTGAATTGAAATACAGATGTTAATGAAGGTTGAACACGGTATAATTTATGAATTAGGAAGCTTGCAGAGTCAAAATGTTCCAACATAAGCTGTGGCAGCAGGGGGCAACACTGACAGCTGTGAAGTACAGCTGCTGAGCCCCTGGTCCTCATTACTACTACTATGCTGCCATCTCCTGGTTAAGCAACACTACTGAGTAAACACTGGACACCACAGCGTGTCCCCACTCCCTGCCACATACTAACCTCCCAGCAGGTTCCCGGGACGTTGTGTGTTAACGCTGGAAACGTAAGGGAATGAAGTGTACTCCCAAAAAAAGTCGGTACGCATACTAAGAAAAAACCTTGGTCTGCGAGCTTGCAGGGACACGCTCACAGCTGAATAAAAAAATGAAAGCAAAATGTGGATTTTCTTTTTTTTTTCAGCTCCAGAAAACAAAGAATAACGGCTAAATCCTTGGGAAAACATTGTCCTGTCAATCAGTAGAGTTTAATTTGGAGCAACATTTTGATTGACATGTTTTGCCGCACGTATCGAATCATTTCCTATTGGTGTAAGACAGTGAAGTATGTGTGTTTTTTGTATGCCAACTGCAAAAACAGTTTACTAAGACGATTTATTTTTATATTTACTGTGTACAGTCAGTATATAGTATACAGTTGGGACACACTGGTAATGTTGCCACAAAGTAGTTAACATCTGTAAATGTTTTATTCCATTAATACTCATGAATGGAATAAATTGATTAAGATTCAATACAAACTCAAACATTTTTTTTTTTTTAAGATTGTATGTTAGTCTGTTTTAACTATTGTATAAAGTGTTTTTCACTCAATTTATGTTGATCTTTACTTATGTTTTAGTTGTATGGCATCTAATGACAAAATAGACCTCTAATATACTTTTATATACCACTGCAGTGAAGTTATTTTCACTACTTACTAACCTGTAAATCTTTAGAGCTGCTAAGCCAATAAATCGAATACTTAATCAACAGAAAAATTAATCAGTAACTCTTTTAATATTTGATTAATCATTTGACACGCTTTACAAACAAAAGTTCAATGTCAGAATTTGCTACTTTTCTCTGTTTTATGGCAGTAAATTAAACATCTTTGGGGTTTTATATTGTTAATTGGGCAAAACTGGACATTTAAAGGTGTCATCTTGGGCTCTAAGATTAATCAATAATAAAAATAATTATTAGTTGTAGTCCTAAATCGAATGATCTAAAATTTACAGAACAGTGAAAAATGTCCATTTCAATCTCCCAAAGCCCAGGCTTTAAATTGCTTGTTTTGCCCAACTGAAAGTCTGAAGCCAAAGATATTTCATGTAAAATAATATGAAACAGAGAAAAGAAGCAAATCCTGATATTGGAGAAACAGGAACTAGGGCCTGATGGGCAATTTTCTGTCGAGTTACTCAAAGCTACTAACTGATGGTCCTAACTACCGTCAATTAATTGTGTCAATCATTGCAGCGCGGTGGTGAGCGGCGACTTTTACAACCAACTACAGAAGAGAGGAGGAGGCTTCTTCTGGTTAAGCGCTCCTTGCCTTTGTTGTCCTGACAGCACGCCAGTGTTACCGAACTTTTGACTTAAAAATGAAGGGAGCAGGAATCACACTCAAGGTTGATTTATTTCAAAAAAGCAATGTAAGCAGAAATTATGTACATGCCGTATAGATCGTCAATGTGCCTTATAGAACATGTGAATCAACACAGTGAAGCAACGAGGTAAACAACAACTTACAAATTGGTCGAAATCAAATAAAAGGGCAAAATTAAGAACCATGAAATTGAGTGTTTTTTGGTGACTGCACTGGATACCTCAACACTGTATAAAAGAAAATGACCTGCATGAAAATAAAAGGATTTCTACTGAAACTCTATCCTCACTTCATCAGTGAATGCAGGTTCGATTTTCACGTTGTGAGTGAGCGAGTGTTCCCAAAGGGATTTCTTCTGGAGGAACGCTAACCCGCACTCCTCGCATATGTAGCTCTTTTGCTTCCCGGCGTGAGTCCGCCTGTGTTTCTTCATGTGATAGGACAACCTGAATCCTTTATCACACACGTCACATTTAAATGGCTTCTCTCCTGTGTGGATGCGCATGTGCGACTTCAAATATCCCGACTGGATGAAGGCTTTGCCACATACTTCACACTTGTACGGCCGCTCCCCGGTGTGATACCTGTTGTGTAGTCGGAGCTCGTTGGCAGTCAGGAAGGTCTTGCCGCACACTGTGCACTGGTGAGGCCTCTCACCTGTGTGGATGAGCTCGTGCCTCTTCAGGGACGTCTCTTTCATGAACTGCTTCCCGCAGCTGTTGCAGGGATACCGGACGCCCATGTGGATTTGTTCGACGTGGTTCGTAAGCTGCAGCTTAGTGCGATACGCCATGTCGCACTGCGTGCAGGCCCAGGGTCTCTCCTCCGAGTGAGTTCCCATGTGGACAGTGAGCTCTGAGGCTGAGCGGTAACATTTTCCACACTGCCAGCACAAGAAGGGCTTCTCCCCGGTGTGTTTCCTCTGGTGAACCGTCAGACAGTTTGACGACCTGAACTTCTCTGGACACAAGTTACAAATGTAAGGGAACTCTCCTTTGTGGATCCTCTGGTGGATGGCGAGATAGGACAGCTGGATGAAGGTTTTGTCACATTGTGCACAGGGATATGGACCGCTGAAGTTGTGCTGCTTCTCGTAGTGTTCCCTCAAGCGTCTCAGTAGGGTAAAAGTCTTGTCGCACATTGTGCACTGCATCGGCCTGTGCATGAGTTTGTGCCTCTCGAAAGCCGGCTCATTCGCGAGTATCTTGCCGCACTCTTTGCAGTAGAGCGGATCGTGAATCCTCTGGTGCACTTTGAGCATGGTCATGCTCTTGAATTCTTTCCCGCAGTCATCGCATTTCATGATTTCCCTCACATCCACTTTGCACACGTTTTCCTGGTGCTCCTTCAAAGCGGACAGGTACTCGAAGTGTTTGCCACAGTTTGAACACCACACGGGTATCTTCAGCGGCGGCCCCTGTTGGGGGTCGGTGCCGGTCACTTCACTTTGGCTGGGCCCCGCTCTCGGCTCTTTTTTCCACAAGAATCGGGTGATTTTCTTGTGACAAATGGCATAAATCTGGTGTCTTTTCAGCCCGTGCATGTGTTTAAAACGCTTCTTGCAGTGGACGCAATGATACGGCCGATCGTCTGTGTGACACTGTATGTGCCTGTTCAGTGTTTTGACACTGTCGAACGCCCTAGAACAGACGGGGCACACTTTCAGGGCTTTTTTGTTGACTTTTTGCACAGGTGCAGGCGGGGACTCCTCGGAAGCATCTGTAGGTACGTCAGGATTACATTCTTTTTTATCAAAGCTACTTGTATCGTCGCAATTCTGAGTGTCTGCTTCAGCCAAAATCTGTTCCACTGTCTTGCTCTGTTCCTCTCTGATCCCCTCGTGACCGTGAATGATCTGGTGCTTCTTCAACGTGTCCTTGTACTTGAAGCCCTTCTCGCAAGTGACGCAGATGAAAGGGCGCTCTTCTGAGTGAGACCGTAAATGCTTGGCGATGTCCGCAGTGCAAGGTAAGATCCTGCTGCAGATGGGACAGATTTTACCCTCTGTCGTCCCCTCTGAAGGCGGCTGTGGATTTGATCGCTGCGTCTCTCTCCTCTTTGGCTTTTTCAGCTCTCTGCTCTTACAAATCTCCTTCTGGTGTCTCTTTAAGACATAAGGATTCTTGAATTTCTTCTCACAGAAAGAACATTTATACGGACGGTCCTCTGAGTGGGACTTCATGTGCCGCTCCATGTCCACTCGGCGGGCAAAATACTTCCCACACAGAGTGCAATTTTTGTTTTCCGACATCTCGGAGGTGCTGGGATCCCCCGTGTCATCTTCTTTAGCGTTGTTGCTCATCTCTTCCTTTTCGTGAACGCGCATGTTGTGTCGGTTCATGTCGTAATGGTCCCTGAACCGCTTGTCACAGTTGGCGCACTTGTACCTGAGATCCCGATTTGCAGAATGAATTTCCTGGTGTCGTCTCATTGCTGCTGCTCGGAGGAAAGTCTTATTGCAGACAGGACATGTCTTATTGTTGGGGTATTTTTTTCTTTGCCTCTTAGCTGTCGCTGAGTCTTTGTCTTTTAAAGCTTTTCTTTTTAACTGCAGCCTTTTGCTTTGTTTGAGCGGTTGAAAAGCTGCTGGCTTTAAGCTGTCACTAATGTTCTCATCCGATGCGTCTCCAGCAGTGTCCTTCTCGTTCACTTCATTTTCTTCCCGATCATCAGGCTCAACCAAACCTGACGGCTGTTCAATCTGTATGTAGTCCAACAGAGTCACAGTTTCACCCTCCACCTGGACAGTCATACAACCCGGCATCTGCTCTGAAGGAGGCTGTAACTGTATTTGGTCTGCATCGATTACAACCTTCTCCAGCTGAGGGAGGGACAATGAAGAGAGGATGCAATTCCCAAAAGAGGATGGAATGGTCTGAGTTTCATCTGTGGGGAAAAGAAGAACCCCATTACCTTTATGGTTAGCTGCTGTTAACAAAAATTAAAATCAGTTCATAGACAACAATCACACGTATTATTTAGCACGTTTACATGCACATTGCTATCCAGGTTTCTAGTATTATTCGGGGCCCTATTCTACACACTGAGTTAGCTTGATTTTAATTATTTTTGATCTGACACGAGCCTAAATTAATCCGTTCTTCAAAACTGGCTTAAAATGTATCTGGAGCTGATGTAATAGCAAAAAGTCCTAGAGCCTCAAACCTTTATAAATACAGGCTTGTTCACATTCGAGTTGGATCAGTTGGATCTAAGACTTCTTGGGGTGAATCTATGAACTAATTTTCAGATACTATGGAATGTGGGGAATTTTGGTCAGCTGTTTTGCGGTTTGAGGAGCCCCACACTGCGATTTCCCACATGGCCGCTGTCAAGAGACCCGTTATAAATTGTAGTGAGCTTGTTTTAATATTACTGGAGTAGTATTTTAAATGTTATGGCTAAAACCATAGTCCGAGTGAGACTGCTGATAGAAAATTGAATTTCACTGTTTGCGTCTTCCAGCCATCTGTGGCTTTAGTTTCTTTTTTCCTTTTAGAATTTCACAAACTCAAGCTACCTCTCTCTGTTTTTGTCAACTCTGAGGAAACAGTCATCTTGCATTGTATAAACTTTAGCATTAAAGTTGTAGGATCTGGCCGTCCAGAACAGTGGTAATATAATTATGATTTTATCTATCTTAATTTAGAAAATAAGAAACTAGTGTTTTTGCTGTAATATTTTACTTTCCATAGTATATACTTAAAATCTGCTGCTCATGGCTGCAAACACTGTGGTTTGTCTTTACACATCTATTTTCTTCATTGTGAATTATTGTGACCAGAGTTTGATGTCTCAGGTCCCCGTTTCAACGTCACAAAATAAACCTGACTCGTCTAAGACTGATGTCCTGATCGCTGAGTGGACTTTACGAAGCAGATAAATCCTGGTTCGGTTTGTTAGGCTCACTCAAGACGGGTTTCTCGGAAGAAAAGACCAGCTTTTTGGAGTCTCCTTTATGAAACACTCCCCTGGCCTCTATCAAGTATGCCAGCGAAAACTCAGGTTTTGAGAAACTGGGATAAGGACTTTCTGATAATTCTGAAACCAGGATATCACCCGCTCACTATCTGGATACTAGTGTGCATGTAAACAACTCATTAATCAGTAATTTAATGGATTAAATCTTATTTAAAGATTCATTAAATATATTTTTGCATGTTTTACCCACAGCCAAAGACAATATATGCAGCCCAGATGAAACTCACCAGATAAATCAAAATGTCCGAGTGTTGTGTGGTACAGGAGCACAGTTTTCAGGTGTTGCGGGTCAGGAACTGAGTGCACACACTCCTCCAGGGCAGATGGGACAGCACAGAGCATGGACGCAGTCTGGGGAAGAGACAAGATTACAGGAAAAAATATTTTTTTTTTTAAAAATATGTTGTGCTCTGTCTTATGTGCTAAAGAAATCCAGTGTCCTACTTTCAACTTTAATCGTGATATTGGATTAACATAAACCACCAGATGAAGCTAATAAGATCTGGCTATGACTAGGTGAATGTTTACTCTACCTGCCTACAATAAGGCTCTCCTTTATACATCAAACAGTTTTTTTTCTAGTAAGTGACAAACTAACTGGTTAGTCAAAGCTTAGTTTCCCCCAAAGATTCCAGTACCTGCTGGATGTCTGGTACTGGAAGAAGCTTCTCCAGTCTGGTCAGGAAATCCAGCATTAGCACCTGCAGAGCGCTGTCATATTCAGGCCCAAAATCTGTCAGGAAAACATCCTGGGAAAAAAAAAAAAAAAAATCACTGTTGTAGCAATATTGACAGCAACACAATATACCACACAGTGGTTGTGGGATACTTTAGCACAAATACAGTCCACGAAATACCAGGCGTTTAACATGAACACAGGCCAACACAAAACCACAAACCTGGAAAAACTTCTCCTTCTCTTGAGGGTCTTTCAACAACAATTCAATTTGATCCACAAAGTTTGATTCTGGAAACTCAACCTCTGCAAAACATGGCTGGAACAAAAAAATTTGCAGAGTTGTAGTTTAAGAGGAAAGACAAATCACTTGATGTAAAACACGACCACATTGCAGTGCCTGCATATCACATTTTAAGAAGCTAACCTGCGCTGCCCAAGTGGATACGAGGGACTTGATCCGTTCCAGGTGCATCTCAATGGTTTCTGTGTCTGTTATCTGCTCAGCTTGACACAATTCAAGAACCACCTGCAACAGATGATTTCACCTCAAGGTAAATATAACAGACAGTGCAGCACGTGGAATTATCATTCACCGACAGTAAACTCACGGGATTCAGATCTGGAAAATTATAGATTAGATGAGAAATATGGAGCCTTGCAGGTTACTGTCAGTCAGATCATTTAGATTTGTGTTGTTTTAGATGCTTTGAATTTTGAAGTGATATTGCTATGATTATACCCATTACAAAAAGTGAATCAATGTGACAGCCAAAAGGCATAAATATAGGTTTTTAAACTTTATTTTGAAAGCTTAACATCTGAAGGGGCAGAAACCAAGCTGCTTCTGTCATCATTTTATTTACTCACCTGTGTTTACTTATGAAATCATTAAATGTCTTTGCTAAAACACTCAACAGTCTTACCCGTGCTCTGAGTCCCAAGAGGAGCTGAGCTTTCTGATCTGCATTCAATAGTTCAGGTACAATTTCTGTGACAGTGCTGATGAACTCCTCCACCATCCCATAGTCCTGCACATTTCCCCTCTGGACCACCTGCCACATGGCTGCAGACACCAGGCGCAGTGGGGGTATAAAGAGGCGCAGAGACGGTAGCAGAAGAGGTTGATCTGGAAGATATATTACGACGTGAGTCCGCTTATCAGAGTAAACTGAAATATGTTCAAAGTTGGTGTTCAGGCTGATGTGTTATTAGCATTGGCCTTTTATTAAAAGACAAACAACAGAAAAAACTTTGTTTACTTTCTATGTCTATGTGTCTAACCATGTCCACTAACTATGTCCTAACTGCGTTCACATATAAATACTCTAAGCCTATACAGGAAGTATTTTCTGTTAAACCTAATTCTTAATATACATTTCAAACTACATTCTGTACAAATATGTTTAATTATAATGACTATCATTTACTTTTTTTTAGTCTAATGAATGTATCAATTAATCAATCGCAAAAAGCAAGCAAATAAACTATTTTGCTAACCGTTTTCAAGCAAAAATGGCAAACATTTTCTGGTCCCCACTTCACAAATGAGAGTACTTGACGCTTTTTTGGGTCATATATGATAGTAAACTCACTTTAGCTTTGGGAGAGTCGGTCTAAGTAAAACGACAAATTGAATCTCCTTGAGCTGCTGGACATCATAAAGGGCATTTGTGAATATGTTTAGACATTTTACAGGCACAATCAACTTATCGAGACAAAAAAGCAAATCAAACAATAACGGACATAACTGTTAGATGCAGCCCTAAAATCTAACTGTGAACCCCAGTCCTTTGGGGTCCCTTTTGGGTCCAGGGCCCCAGATACCCAGACACTGTAGTACCCGGTTGCGATCAGGACTGGCAAGTGTGTAATAATTACAGCAACAACAAACAGACCTTAGTTGTATGTATGGGGGAACACTACATGACCTCATGTTTGGCATTTTAATTTAACTCACATTTATTTGGGAATACATACCAGTCAATCACAATATTAAAAATAATAATGACATAAAATAATGACAGTATGGAACCTAGATTTTGGCACATGGCTCCTAAAGCTGACTTTGAGATGAACTAATTTTTTACAGTTTTCCGTACATTTCCAAACAAAGCTATTCCCAACCAAATTTATAATTAATTATCCTACCATAACCCTAACTGACCAACGTTAAAAATCGGGTTTCTGTGGCCCCAGCTTGTGCAGTTGAGGTAGCAACTACACGACCGCCGGCTCCAAACTGACCCCGGGTTGCCTTCAGGGACTGGCAAGTGTGTCGTAATTACGAACGACCCGACGAGCACTCACACGAAGTGGTAAACATGGCTGCAATTAGTCGTGACTTTCCATGCTGTCGAAGTTGTGCGGAAATTGTAAAGGTGGTGCACTTCTTTGGAATTACATCCCTTTTCTTTTTAGTATTTTGTTTAAAGAAACACGCTGCTGTATGTCTGTTTTAACGCCTGTCCGACTTTCAGGCGCTAGTTGCTTTGTATTTTTGTTTTTAGCCACTAGCTAGCTAAAGCCCGCGAATGTAGCACCTGTCAGCCGTTAACAGTGCTCGTTTTCCGTCGCTAACTAATCTATGTGGACAAGTAATTGTCACTGCCTGTGAAGTCAAAGCATTTCTGTTATGGTAAAATATCAGGATGGACTGTTTGCTAACTAGCTAAGCCGACGTTAAGCTCCTTCCCAGAACTATTGCACACACCAGCTCTCCGGTGCTGTAACCCAGCACAAAGCCACCGCCATCTCAGAGCGGGGTACGCCATGTTCAAAATCGGACGCACACAATCCAAAAGAAAACCTGATAACTCGCGATTGGTGATATCTGTCTGAATTCTTGTCATCTTACCGTTTTCGGTGCGATGTGAGCTTTCCATTTTACCTCGGAAAGTATTCAGTCGGAGACGCAAATCAACTCGGGGTTGTTGTGAGTCGACGTCCGCCCGACCCTGCGGTGCAAGTTGGCGGGGAGGAAGGGCGGCTCGATATTCTGTTTTGAGTGCGCAGGCGTAGTCACTAACATACGTTTCACTGTTGTCACTCGGTAACCGACGGCTATAACGGGTTCGTGCCTACTCATACGACCTGTAAGACATTTATTTTTGTTATTTTTTGTCAAGACAACTACTATGTGTGGTAGTTTTGATTTGACCAACTTCTAGACTGCCTGTGAAGGAAAGAGCTTCTTCTTCTTCTTCACTCGGGTGATGTCAGGCTTACAAGAAGTTGTCTTGGGCTCCACTGCCCCCCAGAGGCCATTTTAGGAAACGAGCCCAAACACACTTGCCTTCAGTAGCAAACCCCACAAATTCTTCCTATTTGGCATAAAAATAATAATATAATTATTCGCTCTTTCGTAAAGAGTTCAATTTTCCAAATGTCTACTGTTTGGCCTAACGCTTCAGATGTTTATACACTGTGGCAATAACATTTTTAGGGAACCAAATGATTTGTGTGTAAAACTGGTCAAATGCTAAATACCTGAAATGCCATGTAACATCAATCTCTGTCAACCCATACGTGCCAGCAAACACGCTTCATAGAAAGTAAAACCTTCTCAGAGACATTTCTTGTAGCTTCTCTGTCCAGTCGAAAAATATACTTGCTTTATGAAATGAGCCCAAATATGTCATTCTAAGACAGTGCAGCAAATTCAACCTTTTTGTTGAACAGAAAGGTTAAATGAGGAATTTAATTCTTTAAAAATGATTGTTTTAGTTGTTGTATACTGCCTGTTGAATGTTTGAACTCAGAATATGTACTCTCTTCTTTTCTGGCTAAATTATGGCGTTGAGGCTGATATAATTTTCTCTTTTAGGTCAGTGAAAAAAATGACCCGATGTCTATGGCGCCAATGATTTCTGTCGGCTGCGATGGACTACAAATAAGGTAGATATGGATGTTATATACATTAGGGCTGTTACTAACAATTATTTCCATTATCGATTAATTTGCTGATTATTTTCTTGATTTGTTAATTGTCAGAAAAGAATGAAAAAGCCCCTGGCTTTTTTTTTCATAGTCCATTAATTATTTTGCCCGACCAACAGTCTAAAACCCAAAGATGTTGATGTTACTATCATAGACCATCAAGAAAAACAGCAAATATTTACATTTGGAGTTTGTTTTTGTTTTTGTATTTTTTGTTTTTTTGTCATTTTTGCTTAAAAATACCTTAAACAATTAGTAAATTATCAGTATCGTTGCATATTCATTTACTGTTGTGTGAACAAAACCATGAGACAATGCTGCCTGCAAACCTCATTTATCTATTCATTTACATAAAGAAATAACCGTAACTTAACTGTGGTATAATTCTTTCCTTCAGTGTCTTCGGTGGAGTGTATTCCTGTAGAGAGAGAGAGAGAGAGAGAGAAAAAAAAAAGGAATCACAGCCAAACTCTCCTCCAGACTTTACATGACCTTGTATTTCTTCATCAGTCTGACTGCAGACAAGTCCACTGGCTTTGTGAAGGAGCCGTCGTGACTTTTAGAGTCTTGTGTCATTTGCTCAGTTGAGGTAAAGGGATTGATAAAACGCCCCGGTGCTGGGCTGTGGCCAGATTTGTCACATTTTTATTCAGGGGATGCTGCGGTGTCCTTGTAAAAGACTAAAGCTATTCCAAACTAAGGCTGCTATGCTTGCTTTTCATCTGTAATTTCTGTGTTGCTCTAGTTTTTTTCCATAAATGATCCTCTTTTTCGTGAGTGGTCTTAAATTGGTTATGCAAGTTCAGTCCAACCTCTTAGTAAGTTTCATGGTGCTGTTTAAATGTTTTCAATACTTTATACGTAGATGAATGCAAATACTGGGACTCCTGAAGGAAGAATTTACCATTATTTGATAAAAAAAAAAAAAAAAAAAATCAAAGTTGTTTACATAGTGACCGTTGATATTTGCTGTTCTTACAAATAAAGTCTAGGATTGAATGTTATATGAGCCATTGTTCCTTATACCTCTCCTTCCTCCTCGTGATGGTTTAAAATTAAGACTGAATGCTTCAAACATCAAACATGTCTCTGTCATTGCGGATTTAGTCTTCAGGTCTAGTGATCTTCTATGTTCTGCTTATTTTTCTCTCTTATTCTCACCGATATTTTTTCATACTGTCAACAAATCCCCTGAAAAGATCAAAAGCGACCGTTATTTGATTTACAAGTATTGCCTGTGTATCTAAAGCCATTGTTTGTCGTGCCCCTCGGCGTTATAGAGCTGCGGTGTTTGTCCAGAACTATTCCAAGAGACACAAAAATGAGCCACACCTTTGCACCGGCTGAACTGCTCCTTCATTATCACTTTTACTTTGAGGCGACGCCACAAAACACTGTCCTGCTGCTGGAAATACTCACTAGAGCACCAAATGTGTGTTGATCCACAGCTGAAAATATTACCTAGCTAATCGGCCACTTACTCTTTTTTTAAGAAACCCTTTTATAATCTACAGTGTCCGGCTATTTTTTGAATTTACTGAGCCTTTAAAAAAGAAAGAAAGAAAGAAAGAAACTATTTGTGACCCATTTCTAAAGATTAACATCTTTGGGGAATGGCCTTGAGGCTGTGTGCCACAGACAGCGGCGGGAGGTCAGGAAATATTGAAAAACACACTAATACAGTTTCTCTCTGTCTTTTGAAGGAATTTGTTGACAATTTTAAAAAAATATATACAGAACAACGCCTAACTGGCAGAGGGACACACAAACACCGAAGCCCACAGAATGAACACAGCAACTTTTACCCACGGTAATACAAGACTTGGAGTCTACAGCCGTGCTGGTTGCTCCGTGAGCATGGTGATGCAAGCTGACGGACAGAACAGACAGAAACGGCCATCCCCCGGAGCGACAGCTCTAGCGTGGCTACAAAACATGTCAGTGATGAAGCAAAAAAAAAAAAAAAAAAAGGAAAAAAGTGATCTCATTACGGTTTAAACTGTGGTCGTTTATTAGCTGTCCACAAAAGCATGTCATGGAACGACAGAAACTGTAGCACGAGTGTAACATTCCTTTTTGTTGTTATACTCCACCACATCCCTGCTTCTCACACCATGTATAATTTATATTTCATATATATATATTTTTTACAATATACATATTCTCATCAAAGGGAAAAAAAATTGCAAAAATTCTTCCCCTACACCCCCCCCCCCCCATGGATTTGAAATCTAGTGAACGTCCCATGCACGTTTCCACTGCTTCTAGGAGAAATGTTGTTTATTA
This sequence comes from Xiphias gladius, assembly GCF_016859285.1. Classification (NCBI taxonomy): domain Eukaryota; kingdom Metazoa; phylum Chordata; class Actinopteri; order Istiophoriformes; family Xiphiidae; genus Xiphias; species Xiphias gladius. Next base: position 4,857,142 of record NC_053401.1, read on the forward strand.
CCAGGAACAAATACGCAGGCAAATAAATGCTGAGACAACTTAAGGGGAGAGTCTTGTTGGACAAAGCTGGTGCACAGAGCACATTCTCAACAACATTAGACAAGGAGAGCCATGCGAACCGACATTTACTCTACGGCTTTGACCCGGGTTTCGAATCGAAAGCGCCAGGACAGGGGGAAAGCTGAAGTTAGTCTTTTGCTAATGACATAACATTAAGACTAATAAAGCCAGAGATAAGCTCAAAGCCTTTTGGCTTATTCTCATCTTTTAATGTTAAACCTATGTTTAGACTTAAACTTAAGCTTACTGGTTAAAAGACTTATGCTTGTGATTGTGTGTTGAGGCTACAGCAACACTGGCACCGAAAGTGCTTGACATCATAATGAACCTTTTCACCTCTGTGGAGACAAAAGGGTTTGCATCTTTAAGTTACATTTCACATTTAAATACCAAGTGTCAGTTTAAATGTGGGCGTGTATAATGATTCAGGATTAAGCCAAATATGTTGTAAAATTGAATTATCTCAACCAGAGTTGGTCTAAATAACAGCCTCATTAAAGCTATCAGGGTAAAAAGCAACAGACTGGCAGTCTAGACTAAGTTAGAAATATTGTTTTAAAGTGAGTGAGATACATTTAAAAGAAAATACACCATGGGATGTCACAAAAATAGTATATTCAGGCTTTTTTCAGTCACTCGTTTGTCTATGTTGTGTGTCTTTCATTTCACATTTATACTGTAGCTCCATATCCAGTGGCATATAATTCATTGTACTAGTCAACGTAATACAACCTAATGGAAATATTGCTTGATTTCTAAAGTTTAAAGCATCTTTTTATATAATCTTTTTCTCTTTTGTAAAACAAAATAGCTGTGGAATGTAAAATAAAATATATAGTGCTATGTATGTAGGTAAGAAAATAAAGTCGTAGGATAACATCTATATTTCATTTTCTGTAACTATTTACAGAACTTAAAACCAACTCATATATGCCTATATGTTTCTCTTACAATGGTTTTTTGGCCCAAAACAAATATTTAAGTAATTTTGAGTGTGCTACAACATTTTATGTGATAAGATTTGTCTCTAATCTAAAAAGGTACAGCCGGATTAATGTAGAAACAACCACCACAAAGTATGAGGACACTTCCGAGACATTTGCATTGTAAGCCGTTAGAAACAGAGGGGAAGCATCTTTTTTGTTGTTTTTTTTGGGTTTTTTTTGCTGGACTGGCGACAATTGCACATTTTGTAAATATTCAACTTTTTGTTGAATTGTTACATTCACAAAATGTTGAGGAGCCGAGGGATTTCCTCCTAAATTGAGATGCTCTTTGTCCGAGTGAGAGGGTCATGGTCACGTCAGTTGGAGGTTTCCTCAAATACTGTTGAACTGCACTATTAAACAGCAGGGCTGGTGCTCCGGGGCTGCTGCTGAATAACAGGTTTTAGCATTTGGTTTAGCATTTGGTCCTTTTTAGAACTGATAAGTGTCATCTAATGCACGGCAGGTGGGGCAGGTGTGTAGGAAAATGCAACCTTATGGAACAAAAAGAACCCAACGCAACATTTCGGTCACGGACCTTCGTCGGGGATCAAATTAACAAGATGAAACAACACATCTTTATACTAACGCCACGGTTTGTAACATCCAATCAGAAAGGGGAACCGGATCTCAAAACCCTTGAGCCGATTACCCCATCAATAACTGACTTAAACACCAGAATGTTGAAATAAACAGAATAAAAATGAAACTTGGTTATGAAACATGGACTGGCTATCGTCTGGTCTGCCTCCCATACTCATTTTTTTAAAACTTTTTTGAAAAAATTGAATAAAATAACTTCATCCTGCACTGCCCATTTCATCATTCCTCAAAAAAAGTTTAAATTTTTTTCCCTTTTTTCACTTATTCATGTGGTAATTGACTCAGGTGTTTGGGATTTAGCTCCCCCCTTTGTTTGGCTTTGGTATGAAGATGTGCTGTTTCACATTGTGAATTTGATGACTGATGACGGTCCATGGAGCTGCAAAGCGTGAGGAGCTGCTGTTTCCTCAAGAGTCCCCCCCCCCCATTCTTTCCTCCCATTTCAAAGGATTTCTGCTCCCTTTCCCTGAGAAATCAGGTTTCTGTCAGTCTACATGGGCTGCGGCTGCTGTTGCCGTGGAGAAAAAGCCAGTCAGAAGCGAGAACCAGAGCAGTGGTGAAATCAGATCGCTTCGTCGTTGAAATTCGCAACAAAACGTGGCATCACAGTTGCTGAATTCATGTCAATTCGACCCAGAATCCAAATGCAAATTCTTTGAAGCGTCATATTGTGCTTCTAGTTTTCTCAAAACTGTAATCTTTAGCCTCCACCCCCTGTCACTTTTTTTTTTGAGTTTCTGGCTCATTCAGTCAGGGGTTTTTATGTCCAAATTGAAAATGCGGATAAAAACAGGTGGATAGAAACCCACTTTGCGAGTCACGTGACATTGCCTATTATGTGTCTAATAAATTCATTGCTGATGTTACTGAGAAATTGAGATGTGAGGTGAGGTCTGAAACAAAAAGTGACTTTAAAATAATAATAATAATTGGGAATATACCAGAAATAGCAAAATAATGTAGGGGAACATCCTTTGATTGGACTTTAACTGGAACAATCGACACCCTACTCTGCCCTACACAGAAAGCACACCTAACGCGAAACAGAGGAGTCATACAAACAGATTAAACATGCAACCTTGCATAAACAGAGACATACAGCAGGAACAAACTGTTCAGGGAGCACATTCAATGAGACTGGTGTCGTCAGCCAAGCGAGCGTAGGAGAATACTGTACATCAGTTAAGATTTTAAAAAAAAGAACGACCAGCACAATGACTTTCGGGACGTATTTACACTTTGCCTTAAGTATCTTTAAATCAAATCTATCTCCAGATTCCACTCAGATCAGTCTGTTTTGCAGTGGATACAAAGTTCATAAGCAGCGTTTTCCCTTACTTCCCCTTGGCGAAAGTGGTCCGTGAAGTAAGCTCTGCATAAAAAGCAAATATCAGGGCAGCTCAGTTGAGGAGGTGTCATGCAAAAAAAAAAAAAACGACAGTGTTCGCGGGGTTATCGCAAGTTCATTCCCCAGTTGGACATCCATGTTTCAAGCATACGTCAGCATAGATTTCACTGAGTGGGCCGTCTTTAGTCGGATCAGCGCTGCAGTGTCGGCCGCGGTGGAAGTTCCTGTGATCAGTTTGGCCTCTGCACATAGTAGATATAACACAGTGAAACGTATCCAACATAGAAGTGACAGAATGAAATGTATAGAAGTTCATATAAGTCCACCTAAAAGTCCGTCTGCTGGCATTGCTACTAATCACTTTTATTGGTTGTATAGTAGGATTATATTTATGTTTTGGCATGTGTGAAACTTTATACTGCAATGGCATCCACTTCCATAAAGTGATGTTATTTGTAAACCAAAGTCTCATATCAGAGATGATGAGAAAGCTGCTTTTATTGAGTTAAAATTCAGGTGTGAAGTATGTATTTCATGCATTTATTCTATATGAAATACAATAGAAAGTTTCATAATCATGGTTACGTCTAAGTGATACTGCTGGGTCAGGTCAGTTGTTTCTCCTACTGAATGGGGTGTGAAGTGATCAGTGGGAGGCATTGGGACAACGAGTTCAAGCCTCTGACAAGACAAGAAAGTTCTGTCTCTCTGATATAGACACGTGTGCCACAATTAAAACTCAGGTGGCTGAAACAGGCAGAATTAAAGGGAATCCCTGACATAAAAACTCCTCTTCAGCAATGGGGCCAGAACAGGACGAAGGGGCTGTATAGCAGGACGCTGGGTGGGTGTTACATTGATGCTGTGGCTGGATCAGGAGGCCCCGGAGGGGACGTTTGTTACACCACAGAGCCCTTGGAGGTGGAGAGGTGGATGGAGTGGATGCGCGTGGCCAGAGTCTTCTCCAGGTCGTGGAGGATGTCGGAGCAGATGCCAGGGCTGGACACCGGGCTATCGACGGGGGGAGGTTCGTACAGAAGCTGCTTGAAGCTGTCGACTTCAATTAGCAGCACCATGTTCTTCAGGAAATAGCCCTCGATGAAAGCCGTAAGCTCCGTGGCACCAAGGAACTACGTTAAAAAAAAAAGAAGAGTGCGAGACAAAGGGCATACAGAGTTATTTACTGTTTGGAAGGGGGCAGCGCAAAGCTAGAAAAACAACACAGACATATTATCAACTTATAAAGTTAATATGGGAAACATGTAAGCAAACAGTGGTTTGCTTACTCATCCAGCAGTTACTCAACGACATTAGCATTCATTCAGAGTCATGTATCTGTCCACTTGTTGAATTTGCGTCCTATATTTTCTTTACTTTTAGCTCTGTTTTTGGTCTCCACCAACTCATGAAGGACATATGTGGCTCATTAGCTGCTAATCGCTCCACTATGTTCACCAGCTGGTTGCTGACTCTGCCTGTCTCACATATGTTGCTATAAAATGACTCACAACAAGACAACTAGGCCCAACAATCTTACATCTAATACATACAGGTTTGGAGGCCGAGGACAGAATCGACTCCTGGGAACTGGGGCATTTTAAAAGGCAGGACGTTGCGAATGAACCGATCAGTTTTAGAGATTCTTCGCCGAAGACATCACTATGAAAGCAGTGAGAGTGAGCCGAAACAAAGTTGTTGGCCGTAAAACCAAAACAACGAATTAAAAGATGCTGAACATCTGGACAGGTGAGGGAACCTGCAGAATTGGTTGATAATTCTCTGTGGGTAAATCTCTACAAGAGACAAACATGAACCCACATCATTCTTACTACTAAAAATATTGATTAGTGCAGCTTTAAAGAAACTGTTTTAACGGGCAGTAGGACTGTTTCATCCACTTTAATGTAACATTTTTACGAATTAACTCTGGCTAGTTAATGTTATGTTTGTACCCTCTGTAAGAATTTATTACAGGAACACTTTTTTTTACATTTTTGGCTCATTTACGGTGGTATTTTATGACAACATGACATCAGTCCGTCACGCGTTCCCAGAGACGGTTTCTCACCTTGGCGTGTTTGTACAGGTCCACGCAGGTTTCGGTGGTGATGTTCTTGGAGCAGATGATCTCACAGTGTCTCTGAAGGGCCTCTAGTTGGAAGAATTTGGCTGCAGACAGGAGCTGCAGGGAACAGTACAGCCACACAGAATGAGGTACAGGATTTGGGATTAGAAACACCAATTCTAGCGCCGTGGCTCAGCAGGCTCTGGTTGAGTCTGTCTTACCTCCATAACTTCAGTGTTGCGTATGTGCAAGGACTCAGTGCCTCCACAGTAAAGATACTGCATAACCAACTGAAACACAGAACAGAACAGGCTACAGTCTATAGTATAATTTACATTGTTTTTTTTAAGTGTCTTTTTTTTTTAAAATTGTAATTTTACTATTGTTACCATTTTCAGAGATTTCTTTCCTTTTACCCCCGTTAAAGGGTTTTTTCAATGGGAGTTTTTCCCTCATCCGAATCAAGGATTTAGGTTATATAAATAAAATCGACTTGAGATGTACATTCTAGGTTTCAGTAAGGAACATGTATACTTATAAATAAAACTCTCAAATAATCGATATTGGTGCTGGTTTCAAATATCTATAATTACTAGATGCAGTCCTAACTGACTCTGCATGTGAAAACACAAATCATCATGGTAGATTTGGGTTTTGTCTCATCATATGTCCTCACTGGCAAAAACAAAAGATAATACAATAGACTTCTTACGTGGAATATATTGTACTTGACATGGCTGATCTCAATACAGGTGTTTTCTGCTGCTGGTCGGTTTTGGAGCAGCGACTTGAACCTGGATGAAACGGAAGAAATCCCGGGTATATGACAGCTGTTTTGCGCACCACAGTTTTGTTCGTATACGTGAAAAAAAGAAAAAGAAAAAAGACAATGAAATAGCCATAAACTCCTCCATAAGGGCAACATTTTGTCTTTACCTGGGTGAAGCTGTAAACAGCAAAACTTTATGTGCATAAAACGGTTTCCCCTCCACCAGGAAAGTAACATCAGACATCTCCTTGTTGTTCAGGAAGTGAGGGTCTGGAACAAAAATGATGACAATAGGATCCAATAAAAACAGCCTAATGATGCATCATTACCAAATCTTCTAAACTGCAGATGCAGAACAGCAAACAGTAGAAGATTAAGCTAATGTGGTCATTAATTACTCCGAGGGCGATTCATCATTTAGCTATCAGCACTGCATTATCAAAATACAGCAATTCCCCACTCATAAGTATTCTAAAAGGCAGGTAATTTGAATTTGATGTCCAGTCCTTTGACGCCGTTTCTGGAAGAGCATTCTCGAGATTCGTGGGAAATCAATTAGCTGTCAAAGCTTTTTCAAGCACTAATTGTCTGCACACATGAAATAACAAAGCATTTGTCCTTTTATTTTAATCCTGTTAATAAATAAACACTAGGTGGAGCTGCAGTACAGTCACTGAATGTTTCGCTGCCTTCCCCGTGCTCTAATTAAAAGAAACATCTGAAAAAAATATGGAAATGTGGAAATGTCTGTGACCTTCCCAGCTTCAAAGGAGCTTTTAATACCAGATTAGACTGATAAATCACATCATTTGTGATGTGAATATAAATATGTGCTTGCAAAACATATTGTGAGTGTGGATGGCCAAAGTCAAATTTGTGTTATGAACTATGACAGTAAAATGTCATATTTTTTTTAATGCTTGTGTTTGGTTGCAGATGGCTTTACTTCTCTGTGAGTCACACAGACCCCATTGCTTTTTGTGTAAAAGAAAGAAACAAAAAACAAATAATTGTACACTCAAACTCTTTTCACTTTAAATATAAATTTAATCTTTGAACCAGACCTTATTAAAAACCCATGTGTTGATAAGTACTGAAGTGGTAACGCTTCCCTTTGCCCTTTGGACTTTGACAAAACGTGTCAGAATACTGAAATAACTATTAAATATTGTTATTACCCCAAAGAACAGAATATGAATATCTTTTTATATTATATGGGCCAGGCTTAAGGAAATATATATTCCTTTTATTTGGGAGGAGTAGTGCTGCATTAAAAAAAAAAAAAAAAAAACACACGCACTATCTGCACCAATCACAGGTGCAGAGCAGAGGAAAATCCATCGTAATGAACCATGTTTTACAGCTGGTGTCTTTGAGCTCCCAAACAAAAGTGATGTGTCATTTCATTAGCAGACAGTTTAAAATTAGACTCGTGAGTGATTCTCATAAAATGAGGTAAAATCATGAAGCATCAAGCTGATAAAACAATGTTACGTATGTTTTTGAGCTGTTAAAGAGGGTCCGGGAGTCTCCAGCACCCCAAGCACAACATAAGACCGGAAATAATCTGCAGAATAATCTTGGTTAGGGAGTGTATGAACACTACTGAAGTTGGGGGGGTCTTAATAATTCTCATGTAGTCTCTTAGTAGCTTGATTTGATGATGTATTTCATGCCTCTGCATAGTCAAGTCTCAAAACTAAAGAAAAAATACATTTGTGCTGTAATATTATCCCAATGTTAAGAAGGAATTGTTGTATTGGTGAGTAAACTGGAGTAATATTGCTGTAATCTTGTCTTTTTTGATCTGTATATCTTTGCCTTTTGGTCGATTTAAAACAACGAACGACGTATTACAAAAGTGATTCAACCTCCAGTCAGTTGATAGAAGCTTTATTAATGGCTGGAAAACATTTGCAAGTCTGAAAAGAAAGACCAGAGTCTTATATGAACCGAGAGCCTGAGTAAAAAAAAAAAAGGAACACGCTTCCTGGTATTTAGCACAGTTTGCTTGACAAGTGAACTCTGACCTCACTGAAGTTGGAGGCAAATCCACCCACCCTCCCCAGACTCCCAAAAAACCAGAATCCCCTGGCTGTCCACTTCGCGTCTAACCCCGCTGTCACTCCCTCATCACTCAGCTTCAGTAAATGGAGAGGCCAAAACTGTTGAGGAACAGTCGCTATTTTTAGCTCGCTCTCTTTACCTAAGCGCGAGGTCTGTTTCTTCTTGATCTCTGTCAGCTTAGGGATGGGGAAGGGCCCATAGCACTGGGTGAAAATAACCGACAGCTGCTGGCTTATCACCTCGTTCTGCAAAGAGACACAAACAGAAGTGAGGACAGAAACTTTATACAGACTACGCTTTCGTGGCCTGTTTTACATGAGCTATCCGGGGCAAATTTTTATGCAAATGTATGATAATATGGTTTGGAGTGCAACTAAATATATGCAAATGTGAGCGTTAACGTCACCCCAGCACACGAGCACAGGACAGTTTGTATTCCCAGAAAAGCCAGCCTTGCTTTGTCTGATGTTTCTCTAACAAGCATTTTGTTTACTTGCACATGAAAGAAAGCCCTGGTGACCTTGCTGGTTCGGAGGATCTGGAACATGAGCGGCAGGCCGTGCGTGATCAGCTCCTCTGTGTACTCCTCCTCCTGGATGCAGCTGAAGTCTTTGAGCAGGCCCTGGATCAGCGGCCGGCGGTGTTGGATGAAGCAGGTACGCAGGGACTCGAGCCAGGTGTGCAGCGTCCAGGGAACGCCTGGGAACACCACCACACGGACAGTAAACACACACTCGTGCGCAGCAAAGACGGTCTGATGTCTGAGCAGTTTCAAGGGCGAGAGAACCGACCATGTTTCCATCACTCTGTGGTGTTAGTGCGAGTTGGAGGGCAATTGCACGGTGAGTGTTAGATCAGTGGAAAATCAGAGGTTCTCGTGGGAATATGAAAGCAGCACTTGAATATAATTAAAGGATGTCCTGTTAAAAAAAAAAAAAGATTAATGCTCAGCAACAATATGACGAACAGTGAACGATGTGTGCATGAAATAAACATAAATCATGACATGACAGTGGGAGCTCTGTGTATCAGCAGCACTGCTGAAATTACCAGTTGATTAACTGAGATGAAAATTCCTCAATTAATCGCTGAAGTCATTTATCAACCAAACTTTTTCTTGTCCGAGCCTCTCAAATTTGAGGATTTTCTGCTTTTTTAATGTTTTGTATCAGCGTAGCTTGGTTATCTTTGTGTTTCAGACTGTTGGTCGGACAAAATAAGCAAATTAAAGATGACACCTTGGGCTCGGGGACATTTTCGTGGGGAAAGTTAAGATGAACGATGGGATTCTCGACCTTGGAAACAATAGTTGACAAAACAATCTCACCACAGTGAAGTAGCCGTTCTGGAGCTTTAGGTTGTATCGCACACACACTTCCTTCCGCTCAGATTGTTCTGTCATTTACTTTCCAAACGTTAAAAAAAATCTGCCTACATGCACTTCTAAAGATCACTAACTAACACGTTAGATCTTGTTATATTTTAATTACACTTTTTTTTTTTTGGTACCGATAAATGAGCCGATTGATGAGCTTTAGAGGTGCCAGTAGGTGGATTTTGTTACCTTTCAACAAACACATGGCTAGCTGTTCAACCCTGTTGCCAGTATTTGCGCTAAGCTAACTGGCTGCTGAACGTAGCTTCACATTTGGCGTACAGACATGAGGGGCATCGATCCTCTCATCTTACATCCTGGCAAGAGAGCAAGTGGGCGTATGTCCGAAAATTTCCAAGCTTTCCTTTAAAGTGCTCAGAAAAGCGGAAAAATTGAAGATCTGCAATTACGGGACAACCGGACGACTCGATCTGCTCCAGAACACTGCGTGATACAACCAACAGCTCCGGAACAACTACTAACTGGACCTCGTGGTGAGATTGCTCTGTCAACTAAAATAAATGAATGCTAATCAACAGCCACATAAGGTCTTGTGCCCAATGAACTGGACAATGGTGGGTGACAGCCGATGATTGCCACGTCTACAAAATAGCACTGCCCGAGGACCTTTTTTCATCATCATGTTCACACCTTTGGCCCAAGCTATTATCACCTCAGATATAAAAAGTCCCTGCTTCTGAGACTGTTTCATGGTTGGATGAGTAGTGGTGATTGCTGAGGGTGTGTACAGGACAGCACAGGACTGGACAGGACGGGACAGGACAGGCACAGCATGAGCACATCTCCAGGACAGCTGGAGGCACCAGAGAGCGAGGCATGTGCGCCAGTGAAGCATGTATTAGTAAATCTGACCTAAGCTGCGGATGTCTATGGTGATGTCCACATGGCCGTGCTCTGCGCTATGGTACATGGCCTCTCTCAGGGCTCTCAGTTTGGCCTTTCCTGTTCGAAGGGTCCCTCCACTGTTGGCCTGCAGAGCCAACCTCTTCTCCCCGGGATCCGAACCCTCGGCCAGGATCTCCTCCAGCGACAGCACATCGCCCTTTTCCTTCTCCGACTGGGACAGGAGCTTCCGGAAGACATTCCTGGAGGCGGGGAGAGGGGGAAGAAAAATTGTTCTAAATTAAACCTACAAAGATTGCGTTAACTCCACATTAAGCCCATTCAGCTCTCCAGCTCTGATGACACTCGAAATATTCTCATGTACTTAATGAAGCGCAATCGCGTACGCTGAACCTGCCACCGGCCTGTAAAACAAAAATAGTGCTATAATAAAAAAATGTTGCAAAAGAACATTTGCTTTAGTCTGAACTTTCATCAGTACTGCATGCAACACCACAACATTGCACTGCTTCTGCAACAGGATGATGCAGCGGTAACAGATGCCCTCCGACATGTAACGTCTGCAGCGTGATCACGACCTGAGGATGCATCGCTGCACCGTCTGCTCTAGTGAGGAGGTGCTTGTTCAGAGGCTAGCATATCAGACATCCTGTCCTCACCTCGACCTTTGCACGCCGTTTCGCCTCTGAACATGACCAAAATGAGCCAACATGGAAGAAAAACTAATCTAGAACAATTTTAATTTTACTGCCTTTTATACAAACCTTATGTCCTAGTTCTGTGAGAACCTCTACACCCAACCATATGCAGTTCGGACCTGCTCGCGACACGCTGCAGCATGATCATCATACTATAATTGATTGTCTCAATAATAGGCTTGTGCCTCCACTCCACTTGCTAACAGCTCGCGCTGGCCCGAGCGTGAATGGGCTTTATCTTGCTCAGCTGCAGGGAAATGATGTCAGACCGAAACCATAAGTGCCGCCGAATAGATTTCAGCACTTATCGTCGCCTGCTTTCCAACAGGGAAACCAAGATATCTGCCAACAGGATTTTGTGAGGAGTGTCTAGATGGATCAATATTGTGGTAATAGATCTACTTCCAGCGGCGGGGGCACGTGTGTGTATGCGTCCCCGCGCTTGTAACCGTGCGCGCGACTGCCTGTAGTACCTGTGGCCATGTGCTGCTGCCAGGCTGTATGAGTTCATGTCTCCCAGCGGGGCAGAGGAGATGCCATTTCGACACATGGTCCCAATCATGGGGTCTGCCCCTCTTTCCAAAAGCAAGCTCACCAACTCAAAGTTACCTGAAGAGCAAAACATGTGGATAAAGGGTGAATACACTCAAATAAAGCTGTGGTGGAAAGTAATGCAAGTAGATTTACTCAAGTACTGCACTTAAGTACTATTTTGAGGTACTTTTTTGCTTCTCTGTACTTAAACTCTACTACATTTGTGGGGGGAAATATTGTACTTTTTACTGAACTGCATTTACATTTGACAGTTTTAATAACTAGTAACTTTATAGGGTAAGATTTTACATACAAAACATAACATCAATAAATTAAATATGATGCATTTTTATAGAATAAACTACCCTAAAAGATACAAAGTAGTTAAATCTGACCAGACCAAGTTTCTTTCTTTTTTTTTGCACTTATTTCCATGCGATGTAATTTGATTCAGTTGAACAGATTATATATTTTTCTTTCTCGTGTAAGTTTCCTTTAATGTGATTTACAAAAGGGAACAGGAAATGAGATGAAAGGAAATACCTCAAGGACCACAAGAAAAGATACGTTCCAGTGCAGTAACTCATAAAGGAACTTGATACAGGTAGTGAACGGCTACCAAACCTTGTTAAAGTTTCACGTTCTCAGTCTTTGTGCTATAATAAACTGAAATATTGGTTACACTTATACACTAATGCATCAGTAACAATATCCCACTAAATAAACAACACTTTTTTTTTCTGCAGAACAAACGCTTCAGGTTTTGATATCTTAAATACATTTTTCTGATAATACTTCTCTACATGTACTTGGAATTTTACTTGTAATGAAGTATTTCTATAGCGTGGTATTGGTACTTTTACTCATGTAAAGGATCTGAACACTTCCTCCTCCGCTGATGTTTGTGCTGAAAATGTATAGTTTCTGAGGTGAGGGGGGGGGGCTCTTTGAATAGGTATTCAACAACATATTAATCATCAAATTACCCCTTTCACATTCACTGAATTCCACACGGTAGCTTAAATTAAATCAAGTGACTACGGCAGTGCGATCTGCTCTGTTGAGAACAAAACAAGTTATAACTTTAAAAAAAACAAAACAAGAAACGACTGTGGGCGTCAGTGTAAAAGTGATTTCAAATACTCAAACGCTGACAGTCCAGAGAATAGAAATAAGACTTTATCTGATACAATCGAGACACTGCCCCATGCATTGCTTATTTAATTTCGTGTATCCCCGTAAAGTTAATGTGACAGCAAAGTAAAAACAGTCAGGAGTCAGAAAATGAGCCTGAACCTGCATCAAATTATTCTGTTTTTTGGAAAGTTCCTCACTCATTGCTATTCATTGACAAAATTAGCTCTGGGATTGTGGTCTTTATTTCATCTACATCATCTAAATTATTTATTATTTAATGAGTAGGATGGTAATAGTGTTCATTACCCGTGGCGGTGTGTTTTAATCTCGTTACCATGGCAACGTGGATGCCTGTACCTTCCTAAAGTCACACCTGTTGTGTTTGAGTTAACTTTCATTTATATGTAAAATATTTCATATCTATTGGGCAGATATGAGAGTGGTATTGGTTTTCTCACCTAAAAAAAAAAGGCAAATAAGCTTTCCAAAATACGAAACTATTCCTTTAAATGCACATTTGGTTCTGCTTCAACAGCCAGTTTAAAGCCCATTTTGACTGGATAAAAAAATACCTGCTGCAGCTTCTTTCATACGTGGCTGCACAGCTATACAGCAGCACGGTCAGGAGAAGCAGCATTTGAAGTTCACTGCAGTTCTGAATCCCAGATAATAATCGAAAGTGATAAATTTATTAGATGATTAACACGGAGTAAGAATGCCTTCTGGTTGGGTTGGAATCAAACATGTCCTGACTAAACCCTCATACGCCCTATCAAGAATATAATAAGAATAATTGGGTCAAATATGCACATCAGGAGTTTGAAATTTAAATGAATCCACGTTGTTGCTACTTGTCCGTCATTACCTGCAGCGGCGGCCAGCTGAAGCGGGGTCTCTGTGTAGTTCTCCGCCCCATCCTGCAGGGCGCCCTCCACATTTGCTCTATTATCCAGCAGCAACTGTGGCGGGGATGGGAGGGCGTGGAGAGGGGAGGGGAGGGAGGGGAAACCAAAACCAGGAGGGGGAGAGTGGGGAAGAAGAAAACAGGCAAGGGGGGGGAGAAGGTGTGTTACAGTCAGGCTTGGCAAGAGGAAAAGCCTCAACCGCTGGAAATCTAAACCACCTCATCTAGAGACTGTCCAGGCTCTGGACACTAAACCCACTTCTAGCTACGCTTCTTCATTAGGTTCTGCCTGGGGGTGGGGTGTGGGGGTGTGTGTGTGTGTGGGGGGGGTGGGTTTATTGTTGGTGTTGAGCTGAGAAAGGAAGAATCAAAATGGTTTCTTTTTTTGTCTATCCCCGAAAAACTCTGATTGCGGTGGTGCAGATTAATAATTGAAAAATTCCTGAAGGCGACGGTGTTCATTAGACTTTCAGCCAGTGTCGCTCATACAGTAGCTACTGCAACAAAATGTATGATATATTTAAAACTGAGCAGAGCTGAACAAAACACTGACATTTGGCTTCCCTGAGGCTGTGTATCAGGCTGGCTGAGGTCGGTTCTGTTTAGTTTGCCTCTGGAAATTTCTCTCTGCTGCTGTGGGACCGATCCTCAGATTCACTTACGGGGGACTGGGTGACTCATCTACACATCTTCAGAGCACACATTGTTAAAAACAGACTTAATCCGGAGAGTTTGCCTTGACCCCGTCCTCTCCAAACAGAAATAATTACTGCACAAATAGGATCAAGAAGGAGCAATAAAATCGACACATGGCATCGTTATTATTATGATGCACCATCATAATAATCATCATCATTATCATCCTCATTTTGGTGCAAAGGTCAGGGCAAGGGCCACAGGTTAATGGTTACAGGTCATAAACGTCACTACCTGCACGACAGGGACGTGTCCGTGTAACACGGCGAAAGTGAGTGGCGTCCCCTGGCGCGTTTCAGGATAAACTGAGGGGTGCTTGTGTACTGTGCTTGGCACCTGGGAAGTCATAGGTGAAGTTCAGGGAGAGAGATATACAGCCATTAACATTCACAGCTCAGGGCGGGAGATGGGGGGTGAGGGTGGGGGGGGGGAGAAGTATGCAGGAAGAGAAGTGTAAGCAAAGGAGGGAAGGATGGCAAAGGGAGATTTTCCTCTTGAGTTTCACAGAAAATCTTCTGTTCTACCTGTCATCTCCATCCCCGCTCTAAGCGCGAGACTGTTACTGTGTGTCTGCCTGGGCACGGCTCTCTGACCACACTCTACCTGCGCTATCTGCCCAGCTCCATCTCGAAGTAGTGTTTCATTTCACAGAGAAATGAAACCAGAGAGAAAAATACAACACTGGCACGGACTACAAACACCGTCAAGACGGGTGGTGCCGACTCATGAACAAAGCAGCCGCAGAGTTAAATTAAACAGCCATAAAGTGGCTTTATCACAGAGTAAATTATAGAAATGATTTCTAAATGTCGCCGGAAGGAGGCCTCTTGCAAACACGTTTAATGTAATGTCACATTTCATTTGAGCGCTGATGCTAAACAACAGTGGAACTGTTAGTGTTTTTGTGTTCACGGCGATGAATTATTAATTACTTTATAATATCAGGCAGTTTCAGCACAAACAGACGGCATTACTGACTGCGTTATCTTAAAGTAGAAAGTCTCTAGAGCAGCAAATCAACAGAATGTTTAAACAGTGAAGGTCACTGACATCAAAATCATCTGCTTTTACTTTAATTTAAGTCGCAGCTCATTAGCCGTGAGTTTTGGGGAGTTTGACCAAAGAGGGCTTTTTGCTTTTCAAGCTGTTTTTTTTTCCGAAAGGATCTTTAGAGGCCTGAAGAGGTGAAAGTAACAAGTAAAAAAAAAGAAAAATCCCTCTAATCATCTTGCGACCAGGACATTGTTTTGGAAAACAGTCAATTAATTTATCTTCACTGTATTTACCTCCACCTTTAGCAATTTACCAATAAATAAACCCTGTGGGATTTACACAGGTGGCACTTTGCCTATGAGTCAACACACCTGCACTAAATACAAGCTAGAAACCAACGGAGCAACCGCGAGAGTCGACAGCGAGGAGAGGGGAGATAATGAAACATTTCTATTCTTGCGTGTTCTTGCTGCCGACTGAGACTGAAGCAGCTACACACACGGGGCAAGGACACACTGCAGACAAGAGCAAGGTTTACGAAGACAAAACTCCGCCGTTACTTTCAGTGCTCGCTGCTACTTCAACACAACAAAATAGGTGCAATGAAGGGCATGCTTCACGTACAGTCTGTGGCAGCAAGTTACACCGAGTGCACGCACTTGTGATGCAGTTATTTATGTGGCATAAAGCAAAGTGCTGCCGGGTTGTCTACGTGAGGGACTATCAGTGGATTATTTACTCTGTATCAGCGTAGGGACAAACTATCATTGTTACTGTGCAAATCGTCCCTGTGTGTTGCTTATCGGTGCACTTCATGTAATGAGCTGCCAGGAGAACAGAGAGCATGCCGAGAGCAGGTGAGACAATGAAGACAGAAGGAGATTGGGGGGGGGGGGGGGCACAAAGCTGGTTCATCGTTTTCACTGGTACACAAACACAAATGTAAATGTAAACTGGACAAATACAAAAATGTGGAACCAAAGTGACTTTGCTGCGTCTGACAGACTGACGGTCCACACTGACCTCGCTGTTGATGTCGGCTCCGGCGTCGAGCAGCATCTGGACCATGGCCTCGTCGCCGCGGACACAGGCGTACATGAGAGGGGTCATTCCCTGCAGGGGGGAAGGACGGAGGGGGGTTACATGCCTTGGGCTGGTTGAGACATGTCGACATGGTACTTGAGTCAGAAGAAAAGGTGCCGGATGGTGTCAATCACCTACTGCTCTCTGTCGGGGAATACACCTCATATTAAATCAAGAGTGAGATCATCTTCTGTATCGATCACAAACTTAACGTACTGTTATTTGAAAGAAGAAAAACACGTATTTAGCTGCTGCACAACAGGTTTGGTCGGTTGGTACGTAGATTCAGTTCTCCCAGCCCAGTCATGGGACCACAGTCGTTGTCCCCTTGAGTCCAACAAGTTACCTTTGACCCCCCCCCAGAGATTCTAATGGTTTCTTCCACTTCTGCAGAAAAACACGGGTCCTTCCATTGATATAACAGCCTTGTCTTTCCAAAGTCACAACCTCAGACATCAACGATTTTCCACAGGGAAAGAGAAGAAGCGTCATCCTGAACCCACTTCACCGCGATGGCTTTCCCTGCCAACATTGAGTGCGATTGAACAACTTGCTTCACAGTGTATAAGAGAGTCAGGGACGTTACCAAGCAGACATAAAAGTGGATTTGCCGACACCCGTTGACCCGCTGCTGTACTGATATTTACGCATACTTCCCTCCAGAATATCTGATTTTGTGGTGCATTCCCAAAGGCAATGAAGCCCAGTGCCTACATGAGTTTTCACATTTGGGCGAACTCGGCGAAATTCCTGTTTTATACTTACTACAAATATATGGTGAAATATAAATATTACACAGAATATTTCAATTGTAACTTTTTAAATCTATTACATTTTGAGATCCGCAAGGAAACAGCAGGATCTTATCCCAATAGCAATGACAACATTATCTCTCACACGTTTGAGCAGAGTACACACCAAGAAGATCTTAAACATGTAGGTTTGTCCAGGTTCCGACTATAGATCTCAGAATAAATGTTTGTGCTCTCTATAGTCCAAAAAAAACAAACAAAACCAAAACTCTTCTAACAGGTGAGAGTCATTTGTTATGTTGGCTTTCTTAAACGAATCATTTCTTACTTGTGAGTATTTGTAGAAATCCTTATCTGATTTGTGATACTGAGCTTTCAGAGATCCAACTTTTTTAAATCCTCCCTTCTCATAGAGATCATAGATCCTATTTATGCCAAAGGGTAAAAATTTGGTCCCGTGCTCCGTGATGACTATTCAGGATTATCCACTATCGTTGTAAAAACATTAAGCAGGGTGTGTGCTTTAAAATATTTTCCTCATTATTCCCTGTGGCCACAATGCACTGTTTATCAAAGGACTGTTCTTACCAACTCGTGTCAATTAATTCAGGCATTTACCCAGCAAGCTCACAGGAGGAAAAAGGCTTACAGATCACTGACTCTGTATCAAGCCAAGGAGATTTTGATTGTTCATTCCCTCAGCAGGAAGGAATTCTGGCTTGTAGGGACAGCATGTAGTTTTCTGTGTTTGGTAGACCCCACCCATCTTGTTCTTTTGGCAGCTGCAGTGTCTCTAGTTTGATTTGAGGTTTCCTGCCAGTCCAAAATAAAGTCTGCCATTGCTTTATTGATAACTTTAATATCATTTGACTTTAAAATCACAAAGAACATAGATGTAAGATATATTATCTTACAGAGGGACTGTCTCATAATAAGGATAAGTCTGCCAAGAAGTGATATGGGAAGGTTCCTCCATCTTGTTTAGGTTTCTTTGAGGCTCTTTATCCAGGGATTAATATGTTCTGCATATACTGTGGCTCATTAACTTTGGGAGTAACTTTAATTCCTTTAATTCTCAAGTACATAAAATCTTCATGGGGGCCAGCAAAAGAGGGTTAAAATATGCAGGTTCAGTGTTCCCGCTGTTGCCCAGGGGCATCATTTCTGAATTGTCAAAATTTACTTTTATACCCAGATATTAGGCCAAAGCCTGACACACTCACTAGAGGCCGGTAATGATTTATCAACCAATTTTACGCCCATAATGTCAAAAGGACATTATGGGCGTAAAATCTTATGTTGTTTTATACCACTTGTTACTCCCTGAATATGTGGATTTTGTATGATTGCTATTGCTAAAGGCTCAATGGCCAGAACAAATTGGAGAGGAGATAAAGGGCTGCCTTGAGCCGTGCCTCTTGTTAATTAAAGGGAGCAGATAGCAGACCATTTGTCAGAACCGAGCCTGTAGGCGCTTTATATATAGAGAGTTTAATCCACCCCACATAATATGGCCAGTACCAAATCTCTTCATTACTTTAAACATTCTGCATACAGTATTCCCAATTCAGTTCTACCAGAGGCCTTTTCGGCGTCCACAGAAACAAAAGCACCTGGAGTCTGATGAAAGTTAAGATCATGAATAATATTGAATACACATCTTTTATTCTAATAAGAGTTTCGATCTTAAATAAAGTCTGTCTGATGTGCATCCACAATTGAAGTCAAACCAGCTCTAACTTGAGAGCCAGTGTCTTTGATAGTATTTTATTGTCCACTACAAGAAGTCTAACTTGCTTTTTTTTCCTTTTTTTTTTTTTTAAATTAATGTTATGTTAGCCCAGTACAATGATTCTGGGAGTATAGATTCTTCAAATGACTTATCAAAAACCCTTAGCAGCACATCATTAGTTTACCCTTTCGTCACTTTAAAGGACTCCATAAAGAAGCCATATGGTCCCGGACTTTTCACTGACTGGAGTGTAGAAATAGCTTTATCTAATTATAATTGGAAAATTGGGGATTCTAACAGGTTTGCTTGATCCTCTGATATCTGTGTAAAGGTTGTCATTGAAGAAGAAAACCTGTCCCAAGCCTCTCCAAATCAGCCTCTGAGCTATATTAATTAGCACAGAATCCTTTAAAACTCTCATTAATCTGACGACTGTTTACTTGCCTTTGGTTATTCTCATCCAGTATAGCTGGAATGAAGGATTTTACATCGGCATTCCTTGCCAGTCATGCTAAGGAGCAGTTTGGTTTGTTACCCAATTTGAAAAATGTTTGTTTAACAAACAGAATATCAATTTCGGCTTTTTTAGTTATCAAATTACGCAGTGGCTTTCTAGTGGATCTAAGTTCAATTAAGGTCTAATTTATTTGTGTTGCATAATAGGCTTCCTGTAGTTGTCTTATTTTCCTGCTCCTTGCTTTTTTTTTTAATGGCTTGTATATGAGATAATCATGTCCCTCATATAAGCCTTGTAACTTTCCCATAAAGCCTCAGGTCAGCTCCATCTTTGTCGTTAAATTCCAAAAATAACCCTGCTTGATCTACCAAAAATTTAAGTTAATTTCTCATCCGTAAACAGGAAACGCATTCATTCTCCAAGGTTGAATGGACTAAGCTACAGGAGCATGGTCTGAAAGGGCAATATGGCCTATATCTATGTGTTCAACTAAATGAGTGAGACATCTAGAAAACAAAAATATAATCAGTGTGTGATGCTGAGGTTGAGGAGGAATGTATACTGCATTGAATGGGGCTTATTATGTCACCTAATGTCTAAGAGGTCAAACTGCTTATTAATATCTAAAAGAGCCTGAGCATTTTTGGATCGAACTGTCTGCCAGGGAAGTCTGTCCATCATTGGACATAACACACAGTTATGTTAAAGTCACCCCTAATGTTATTTTGGTGCAGTCCACATCGGCTGGCTGACTAAACAGTGATGTCTAAAAGGCCTCATCTTGGACATTAGGAGCGTACACATTTCCTAACAGATACTCTCCACTGTGTGGCACACCCCTTCAGCTAGAGAGTTCAGATTCCCGACAATTCCAATGTACTTATCTTAAGAGACCCTGACAATAAGTTGTGTAAGTGTAAACTCCCCTCACTGGAACGCAACCATCAAAATACCAGCGTGTGTTTAATTATGCGTCATGACAATAAAATAAGAAAAGCCCCGAGTTGCAGAGGCGCATCATCCCGGGTTTAGCTGTGATCTCTTAAGCAGCCCAGTCTACCGGGCCTCACAGCCAGATGGTTAACTTTGATGATGGCGGTTTATTGACATGTTCATTGCCTCTTTCTGTGTTTGAGAGGGAAGAGCTGGTGCCACTGGGATGAAAGATTTTGATGACCGCTGGATACAGGAAGGTGCACCTTATATCCCAGCTTTTCTTAGTAATTTTGCAGGCGTTTGCTGACTCCTTCCCACTTGCTCACAACCTCTGTGGAGAAATCTTAATAGAGGGAAACTTGCCGCACTTGTCGGTGTAATTGTGCAGCCTCACCAGGACACCTCGCAATCCCTCCGTTCCTGCGAATCTCATTGATATTCCCGTGCAGTGGGCCCTCTCAATTTTGATTGGGTCCTTTTGCACATCCAGAACATCTGGTATCGATTTTTTTTTAAAAATGGACTGGTGTTTTACCCTCCGCACCTTCTTTAAGTCCGATACGTTGGCGGCTGGCGGTCTAATTCCTTTCTTGAGCTGGGCCTCTAGAGCTCCTACCCAGGGTACATTAGTAACCTTGACATCTTCCAGGTCTGAGACCCACTGCTCTATTGTCCCCATATTCTCAATTAGGTTGTCGAAATTCCACAAGTGGACAGTTATTTGTCCACTCATATATTTTGTATACCTGCCAAGATGCCAGGTGTGCAATAATTGTGTTATTTGTGTGATTGAATACACAACAGTAAAACTGGCAAAGTGTTTTAAGGTTGTGGCTGATCGGTGCATGAATTTGTGCCAAAGGTTGTGCTGTGGTTCACAATACATCCCCGAGTTCACCAAGTTGTATCCCAGGCCTGCTGTTCTTGTAGGCAACAGGACAAGCTAGTGTGCAAATGTTCGGTTTACAGGAATGGCCTTTTTGCACCATTAACCAAACATAACTAGAGAATAACCCAACCAAATGAAACAGTTTGACGCATCTTTATTCAAATCTGTCTTGAAACAATACTCACATGCCCAATGAATCTGCAGTCATTCCTTCTGTCCACACTGGCCATTAAAAGATCCCTTCCTTCCAATGGAAGAGATGAGGGACACAATCCAAAATCCTTGTTGTGTGCAAAAATAGATTTCAGAGTTTATCTGAAGGTGGGAATATTTCAAAGATGCAGACTTTAAGTACAAATTCCCTCTTTGTGCGTCTCGAGACAGTGTTTACTTGCTGAGCTGCGGTGGAGCGAAAGTAGCACACTGGAGATTTTTTGCAAAAATACTGTAAATTTTGAAGATATCAACATGTTTTTTATTTACTTGGACTGTTGAAGGCTCATATTGGCTTTAGATACATTGTGTAAATGCATTTTTGCACAGAACTGCGTGCTTTGTCCTCCATGACTTCTTTTTCATCTTTTAATGGCCAGTGTGAACATAGGAAAGAGTGCGATTGAGTGTTGATATGGGCACATGACTAGTGTTTTAAGACTGACTTGAAAAACTGTTTCAAAGGGCAGGTTCACAAACAGAAACTGTTGCAAGAGTTCTCTACACAGATGTTATTGAATAATTAATCAATCCAGGGGTCAGGTCCATACCATTTTACTGTTTTGGAGAAAAACTAAAACCATGAATCACTGTATATTTTGAGTTCTGTAGAATGATTGATTATATTTCTCAAAGGGTTAAATTCAGTTATACAGATATGATAATTGTTTAAAACAAAATAAACAGTATTTCTGAAATTTTTGTTGCAGTTTGAGAAAGACTCAGAAATTTCTGACGTTTTCTCTGTGAGGAAGGATGGCTGCTTGCTCTGGTCTTCATAAACAACTTACTTGATCGGAGTTCTGTCCTGTTAAAATGTGTTGTTGATCTGCATTTGCAAATGCACCACCCAAATAAGTGTCTTCCCCTGCTGGAGGTAAGCACGTTGATTCATTGTCATACCTAACACACACACACACACACCTATTGAAAGCGCATTCTTTGCTCCTTTCTCCTAACCATACCGTAAAAAAAATGCGAAGGTCGAATTCAGTGCCATCAGCGAAGCCCTTCAGAGACCATTAGCAGTTCTATGAGGAGCCCACCAACTGAATTCCTTGTTCCTTACACAGGTACCCGCACACAAAATCATTTAGTTTTCCAAGTCTCTCTTGAAGTAATGTTCTTTAAATCAGCATTTTGTCATAAAGAACCTCCGAAGTGCCATATGCGCATGTCGCAAGCACACTGCTGGTTCCTCATCATCTCCGTGTCTAAGCACTGCAGTAAAATATACACAGTAACCATACATAACATACAACTCAGAGCCCATTTCCTCCTCATCAATCAGGGACGTTTCCAGCAGTTGTTCTGCAGGCTCTAATTTTCCAGACATAATCATAACCGCCTCAAAATAACCGAGTCTTTCCGAGGAGAGCTACGGCACAGGTTGGCTGTGAAACTCCTAACAAAACATCTTATATCTCTGAACGCCACCATACGCACAAAGCACTCTTTTGAGCCTGACATGCCCACACACATTATGCGCCAAGCTGCACGGTGAAGCCTCACTTCAAGTGTTATTGCAAAGAGAAGAATAACAAAAGAACTATGCAGCAAGGTCTTCCCATTTATCAGACCATCCTGCACATTTTAGAGTGTTTTGGACGAGCTTCCATAAAACACACTTCAATCACGTGTCTGATCTGGGCCATTATGTTCAACAAAGGGCTTTTACGACTGGCTCATAACAAACCACAACACTTTACGTTGAAGACTGGCATCCCTCTGCGGTGATTCATTCTTAAATAGTTCCTGGACACCGATCTACTTAATCAGCAGACAGACAAGGGACCCTAATGATCATCACGATGAGTTCAAATACCTCTCAGCTGTGATGACAGACAGCGGATTTGACTTTAATTGTCCCGTAACGATGTCTGGTCCCTTGCACCAATTAGCTGATTTTACAAGGAAATAAAAGCCCATATGTCACCATGGCTTGTTATTTATTCGAGGAGTAATTAGGACAAGTGTCAGTCAATAAATTTTGTTATACTGATAAGGACCCTGTAAAATACCGTAAGGTAACTCGGGTTTGTTTCGGTCAAATGATCTGACCGAATGTGGTATAAGTCAACCTGCTAGAAAGACACAGGCTTACCTTTGAAAAAATCATGCAAAGAACTCCTACATATCTAAAGTTTTCTTTAGAGTATCTGAGTGAGGACTTGCTAAGAGTTTCTTAAATGAACTTAACCAGGTACAGATTCCAGACCGCGGAAAATCCAATTAGACCGCTAGCTTCCACTTTGCAGCGCAAGGAATAACCAATATTTCAGCTGACTGGGGAATTTAGAAAATTCCCAAATGACATTAACACTTGGATGCAGTAAGGCTGAGATATGGACCTGATGGTCAAAGCAAACCCATCAAAGGCTCAGTCCAGGAAAAGTGTTGCAGTAGCAGGTACAAATGGGACAAACCGAGTAACCAGGCAAGAAGGGCCTAACTTTGTCATTATGGGTTATTGAGTATAGATTGGTGAGCGAAAATTGCAGTTTTATCCGTTTACAATTAAAACTGTATATTAATCAATAATGAAAATTATTTGTTGCATCCCGATTATGAGAGGATCTGGAGTAATAAGGAACATTTTATATGATTTCTAAATGGATTTATGATGGACATCAGAGATCCCGACACAAGTGTGAATTATGGCTTGCAAATAATGTGAATTTTGAAAAGTTGTATAGTGGCACAAGTGTTTAGCACACTGCATCGCTCATAGGGAGCAGTCTGTGGCCAGCACGTGTGCGTACTGGGATGGGTTGCCAGGTGATACTTGTTCGAAATTCGCAATTCATTGTATATCACTCTCCACTATGCCTGCGTAGGTGTGTGACATTAATGCTGTGCGTATGTGTAGGAGTGTGTGTTAAGTGCCAGACCTGTTCGCTCATGCTGTTAATGCCATCAGGCCCCAGCAGGTTCACGGCCTGCTTGACCAGGTCCGTCCGTCCGCAGTTGAGCATCCTGAAGCCCAGATCCTGCAGGAACTTGGCCTCTGTGGAGGCTGCGTCCAGCTTTCTGGTGGCACAGAAACAATCCTCCGCTCTGCAGATGGAAAAAACAGATCCATTACTGTGATTAAGTGGGAGCTTATCTCAGAAATGGATTTTGATATTTGTGAATATGCATCTCCACTGCACTCTGAAGGAAACAGAAAATGACTACTTTGACGACTCTGCTTTTCACAGCTTAAAGTCTTGGTAATATAAAATGAATTGTAACATCATGAGTTCATTTCAAGTATTGAGCTGTTCGCATACAAAGTCAATTCACTAGTGTTTGCATTTGTCAACATGTCTTTTTTCTTTGCTTACTACTGTATCTGTTCTCTACTTTCCTCTTTTCCTAAAGTACCTTTTTCCAGGTAAGGCTTTTGCTGTGACTCAGTATTACTCATTCACGTCTCCCGGAAAGCCTCTTAATCCATGCTGCAAACAGCTGTCACAGCTGGAACCTTTTCATTATGTTTGTCCAATGTTTTTTGTTTTTTTCCTATTTCTATATGTTACTGCGGCACAAAAGACAGCACTTTTTACAGAACAAGACAGGGGAAAAACAAAACAATGATAAGAGGACAGTTACAAGAGAACAAAGGGATATGAGGGATATAGGTTGTCTTATGCTGTGAGTGTTGACTGGTTTATGCAAGTGGTGTGCGTGCATGTGTATGTGTGTATATGTAAATATATATAATATATACTATATACTATTTATATATACTATTTATATTAATGCTAATGTTTTTTGTCACTGTAAATACTCCTACTACCACTACGACTACTAGGTGCTATCACCACCGATGATGATGATGATAAAAAAGTAATAATAAAGAAAGGGAGGACGTCAAACATGTCATTATCTACACTACAATAATAGCTTAGTTGGTTGCGGATGACATAGAATAGATTTAAAATCATAGTAAGCAAAGATAATATCAATATTAATATATGGATAATGTTAATAACAGCAGCAGCAATAACAATAATAATTATGATCATAATACTGTGCAGGGCTATGTGATTTTTGTGAATGAACACAAAGAAAGGGGGAGACGGGGGAAACAGGAAAGACAGTGAGACAGAAACATTCAGGGGGAAGATTTACCCCCAACGTCACAGAGCCAACAGAAATAAACACACTCTGCTCAGTGACCGCCGAGTCTCATGAACAAACCTTTAAATTCGAGCCGTGCCAGCAGCTCCCCGAGGCTGCGCACCACTCAGGCACGGCGGAGCTTTGAGCTAAATGCTAATGTCAGCTGGCTAGCGCGGTCGTAATGACGACAAAGGCCAAGATACAATGCCATCCCCAGCCGGGCTAAAAATTCATCTACCCTCACCAACTGATTGGCCAACATGTATATTTTCACATACTGACCCTAATTGACCTTTGCCGACCAAACCACCACGCCTTTTTTTAATTTGAGGACCGGCGTCAGGCTAAATGATAGCATTATATGCACCCTCATTTCCTAACACTTTGTTACAAGGATACAGGATTACATCAAAGATCCACACCAACCACATATAAAATTTATAAAGTCTAGTTTGTGTTGAGCTGAATTCAATTTTAAAGATGCAATGTCATCTTCTCTCTCTTATAAAGACTGAGTGGACATCTTACTCCGGTAACATGCCTGTTATCATAATTTATAGTCAAAAAGAGGGCTGTATTTATATGTAAACATCATAACTTGACTTTTTTGGGAGACTTTCCTGAAGATTTGAACAGATGTGAGCATAACTGGACTTTTTATATGGCCTCAGAGATTTCTGAGCAGTGATAACGGGCTCATGGGCAAAGGTTTATGGCAACACAACAAGCAAGACTGGCTGATACTCTCGTTAGGGATCACTTGGCATTTTCTTGAAATACAGCTGTCATAAATGGGCGTAAACCAAAATTATTCCCCATAGTTACAGTTCTGTGTCGTTCGCTGCAGTTTAACTAAAGAAGTGAGGTTATTTCTACCTCCAGAGCAGCTGGCTTGTTGCACAAAAACTATGTTGCGAGAATAATATTCTTACTTTATCTGTCGTGGCTCGCAGTCCACACCAGGGAGCAGCAGCCTGGCGGCCTGCCTCACGTCATCGCTGTCCACAGAGAAGCTTCGCCGGTGCTCAGTGTGGGCGACTGCAACCCGGATCCACTCCATCAGCGGCGGCAGTACCAGGAAAGGCCTGCAGAGGAACACAGATTTGTGTACTAATGCTTAATGTCCTAATTAAGTCAGATTAGGCGAAACATTAGGGTTTTTTCCCGGGTAAAATGGGTTTCATAATGCTCGGTTTGCTCTATTCACCTTTCAAATAAAATCAGTTAATAACGAGTGGTCCAAAACTGATGGCCACAAACTTTCTAATTAAAGATGCTCCTACAGATAACTCAAAGGGCAGCTATGCCAAATCCGTATTCATAATTTATAACTCAGATAGTCCAAAACAGAAAGATCTAGACGCTGAACCCTCCCTAAACGCTTTTATTACCTTCTTTAATCAAAATCAGTGATGGTTCTTGCCAAGCTGACGTGTTCATATTTCATCATTTGTTTCTAGGACTAGTGTGTTTGTGTGTGCGCGTGCGTGTGTGTGTGTGTGTGTGTGTGTGTTTGTCCTTGCATACCTATCCAACAGAGGACCTTCCGTCATTACACATTCAACAACCCCCACCAACAGTGGCCCATTGAGCCACTGTTTGTCATGCCTTATATACTAGTATGATTATGTCTAAACCCTCTGATGAACTGATTTTAGGTTGAGCCAAGAGGGGACCCGCAGGTGTTTGAGTATTAAAAGTTCAGCAGGTGGTGTGTGGCCCCAGGGCTGCAGACATTTGACCCTTTAAAGGTCTGTATTTTTTTGGGCCGTTTAATCCTAAACAATGCATGAACTATCGAGTCCTTTAAAACCTGCAAGCTAAGTGCTTCCGGGCTCAGGCTCCGTACTTTTTGCACAGTCACAAAAGTGGTATCAATCTTCTCGTCTAGCTCTGGGCAACAAGCCGAATTATAGTATTTCCCAAAATGTCCAACCATTCATTTAGTGTCCTTACTTTAACATTTAACTGAGGATGACAACAGTAAATGACTGAGCCCTCCACCCTTTGGTTACTCTTGCTACGCCTGTCGAGCTTTCCCTTCTCAAAGTGTTTTGTGAAAGCGGAAAGTTGTTTACAGTGATAGCGGAGGCCGATTACCACTTGAAATTCATAGTAATTTTGAAAACGATGGGTTATTTATTCAAGATAAAGGAAAACAAAAGCAGCTTTTTCTTTTCTAAAGTTTGACAGCTGTAATGAGTACTGCCGTTGGCGACCGTAGCTATTCCTTAAATACAAAATTGTTTAAAGATGCTGTGTCCGTTTGACTCCTGATTGTTTTCTTGCTGGGTTTTTCTTACAACTGAGACTGAGGCTAAAGTGAACATGCTCACCAGTTGATGGTCCTTTTAGATGATATGGAAATAAAGAAAATAGCATTTTAGGATTAAGACTAAGTGATGTGTCTGGCAAACATAAAGCTACCTCGG
The DNA here is from genome assembly GCF_016859285.1 of Xiphias gladius. NCBI lineage: Eukaryota > Metazoa > Chordata > Actinopteri > Istiophoriformes > Xiphiidae > Xiphias > Xiphias gladius. Next base: position 4,884,842 of record NC_053401.1, read on the forward strand.
GTAGCTCCGACTGGGGGTTGCCGGAGCACAAACCTTTATGCGGAGCCGCATAACATTACCCTAGACTCTCATAGCATCCGGGACTGGTTTCCATAGCAGTGGAGAAATACCGAGGATGCTGAGAAATCCAAAGACGAGCCGTGCCTAGTAGCTGACAAGCTATGATTTGGTAATTGGGGGTTTAGTGAATGATCAATTAGTGAGATAAGCTGATCATAAGTCTGATCAGCAGCCGTTCCTGAAGTTTTCCATTTTTCAAAATGGTGTAAGAGAACTAACCTGTGACTATTCATTTTGAGGAATCATTGAGGCTTACAGTTGTATTAAATATTCAAAGACTGAGGAAAGTTAAACTGCAGCACCAGTTATTGCTGCACATTTACAGTAGCTACAGTAGGTACCCAGGGACTGCATAGCATCTGCACTTGTTCAGCATGAACCATCCTGAAACCATATTATGACTCGGTGCTTAAGTCCCGCTCTGCTGTGCTGTGCTGTGCTGTGCTGTGCTGTGCAGTGGCTTATTGCAGCCTCAGAAGATAGGATTACAAAGTCTGACATCTCTCGGCAATCAGCACCAAGTTCCACCGGTGCAGACTGAGTTGTAACTGTCAAAACCCTGGGAAAAATATTAGTCAGCTAAATATGATAAGTGCAAGGTGACTGTTTTATCCCGGAAGAAAACTTCTGAGAAATCCCTCAACGGCGTCGGATATCCATTCAGTCACATTAACCTCTGCACCAAAATGTGGACATTCACATTGAGCACAGAGAAAAAAAAGAAAAAAAAAAACCAGGCAGAAAAACTGGTACTAATGCTCTCATCATAATCAGCTGTTTCTTAACAAGTATAATATCACAATCATGAAATCACCTCTATGTCCTAGATGACTTGATTCTTTAAAAAAAAAAAAAAGAGCCTTCTTCAGAGTCTCTAACCTGAAACTAATGCCTACTCTGTTTAGCATCTTCTGTATGGAAATGGGACTGAACAAAGACATTTTTCAAACACTCCTTCGACAAGGTGCGTTTTAATGTAATTTAAACTACATCTTCTGATGACGTGAATGCTCGCAAGTTGTGAATTATGGGCTCTCTCTCCCGTCACTACCTTCACGCAGCATTAGCCATCTACTACACTGATCTACCTCTATATTTATAGGTGTGGATTTGTTAATTTTTCCTCTGCCGCCGAACGTGGTTTCTTGCCAGGAGCAGTTGGTGACGGTAGCTTAGCGAAAAAGCTGCAGCCATCATTGCGTTTACAAGACAAGGGGCTATAATACGACCTTCTGAGCAGAACTACTTCTTCAGGGCAGACTGGAAGATGCAGTGACTCGCTATCAGAAAGTGCGAGACGGGCCGGCTGGGCCGGGGGCCGGCTGTTTGGCATGCTAACTTCAGGAGAATAAAAGAAGAGACAGAAATAGAAGCAGAAAGAGAGATGACGTTGGCGTCGCTTTCAAACCGCTGGAGACGGCTCTCGGCGGGAAAAAGGAACGACGTTTGATGCTGAACCCGCAACCTTTCTTCTAGACTGGTAAGTGAACAGCTGGTAATGCTAACGTCGACTTTGTAGCAATAACGAGACTTACAAATAGTTCCTTTAAGAGTGAAGATCATTTTTTGATCAGACATTTATTTCCCAATCTGGTAGATTAACGGTTTCATTACCTCTGACAATGAAGTTATATTTTCACCTGTGTCTGTTTGTCATTGGGATCTGGTTAAAAAGGGGCAGATCCAGGAATTTTTTTTATGACTTTCCTTAACATTGCGAGATGTTGCATTTTTTTTTGGTGGAGGTATGAGCTCTACCGAGTGCCACTCTAGTAAAATGCTCTATTCTTAATCTATTTGGCCACAGTTCACTGTAAAAGATATCCTGACTCACAAAACAGAAATGACAGACTTCGTTTTTCCTGAACTGGATAAAGTTCATAGGTCTAATGGTTTTTCATGAGTCCATTTGCTAGCAGTGTGCCCTCGGTGAATCCTACCCTTTCATAATAATTATCTTCTCAGGCTCATAGAAATGATCCTTTTCTCTACTCTACATTAGTGACCTAATGACAAATAGAACAGCCTTGGGATATGGCTAATATGGGCTTTTTGCTTTTCCTATCACTTAAAGCAGGTCATTGGTAGACAGGACACACTTGAAAAAATATTTTTATAAGCTTCCCCTTAGGCAGATATTGAGCTTGATTCCCCCCCCATTTGCAGTCAGACGTTGTGGGTATACCCTTTTTACTAACTCAATGATTCAGTATACTTTAAACAACAAATGTACTTATTCTACAAGAAACATGAATTATGGTAGAGTTAGGAGTAATTCTGACTCAGCCAATCCTGGTTTAGATGATAATAAAACAGACTATTTTCCTTGAAGGCTTTTAAAACCATGAAGTAGTCTCAAATGCACATCAGAAAACCTAAAACATTAAATTAAATGAGCTAACTTTACGTTATAGTCAGATAATTATATTACGAATCCATCAGTAAAGCTCCCTTTTAGAGCTTTTCTTCCTCATGACCCTCTAGCAAAGATGATTTCTCAAAAAATGATTTCAAACAGAACCACATAGCCAACTGAGAGAGAGACCATGTTGGGCTGTTATGTTTGCTGTATATGCAGCCGCCTGGTCCTCCAGTCACTTCGCCGTAAGCGCGTTTAATCAAGACAGCAGCTTTTAGATATTGATACGCTGTGTTTAACCAGTCTACATTTTGTGTGCATCAATTTCTCATTCCACAAGAAAAGCTATCCTTGTCTTTACACCGACAGTTGGCCAGGAATTTGAACTCTGGCAAGAGTTTAAAAAGGAAAAAAAAAAAAAGCAAGGTCTTCATTTCTGTTTAACAGTTGGCTGACTGATGTGACAATTCAGACCTCCTCCCTTTTCTCAGAGCTTGTGGTCTAACTGATGTCTGCTTCTCGAAAGACATATTTACCGTTCAAGGTCTGAAAAAGAGGGGAGGCCCAGTCCTGAATGAAAACACCGAGGGTAATGTTCTCCATTGATACGGACGGCAGGCCTGCAGCGACAACCAACACAAAGATTCCTCCTCTGGGGCCGAAACACTAAATATATGATGAACCATAATCTACTGCACCTCTGCTAATATTTTAACTTCATCTAGACTCTTCATCTTTCTTACAGGCTTCAAAAAATCGGAGTGATAAACCAACTTTCTTCTTCCAGGGGTAACATATCTGGTAGATTTACTTCCCTCCTATAATTTTTCACTGAACAGAGGCTTTTCGGAAGCTTCACAAAGCAACCCTAAAAGATTATTTTATCTCATTTACTCGTAGTCTGTCTGTCTCTTACCCCACTGTGTTATTTAGGCCCTTTCTACTCGTTTTCAACCTTTCAGCAGAATGCTAAACAGAGACTTTTCTCCCCGGGGGCCCGAGAGCCTGCTGATATCACTCCGCCTGACATTCCCCTTGCTCCCCAGGGCCGTCAGGATGGAGTTTTATCTTTTCAGAGTGAAGAAAAGATGTTGGAATATCTGTCCATCCGTCCATCCAAGTGAAGTCCCCCCGGTTCCCATCAGTCGGCTCAATGCCTAGGGAAGTGTCAGCGATGGCCAGCCCACGCAGCATCTTACCGGATCGCTTGCGGGGCGAAAAACTTATGCAAGGAAGTAGGAATGTCTGTGCAATCCTTTAAAATATTTACTATTATTCTAGATGTAGTGTGCCAGTAACTGACAGCTGCAACATGAAAGCATATATGTGTCTGCATATCAAGATGGAGAGCATTAGGAAATCGTGCCCGCTCAATGCAGTGCTTTTACAGTGTGTAAAGAGTGCCAGAAATGCGGGTGATGGACATTTTGGGAGATTGGATTTTAAATTCCACAAACATTTCTCAGAGACAGAAAATCAACTTACTGCTTGATTTACAGCTTGATGGGTAGAGGCAAAGAACCACATATCATAGTTTGCAAGCTGGCCAATTGACTAAAGGGACTGACTAAGAAATAACTCTTTTCAAAAGGGCTCCTTTTGGCTCTTTTCCTTCTTCCTAGTTCAGAGACAAACTCCAAAATCTGAGTTTCAAGACTGAATACATTATCACTCGCCGCCAAGGCCTGAACACTTTCAGAGTTTTCAAAAAAATGCAGCTCGCTTTTGCCTGATTTTATCATTTACAACCATGTATATATCATTTATATCTTATCATGTTACTCTGTCATATTTCCCAGGTATGATTGTTCAGATTATTACCAATCCCTGCCAAATAAATATAAATAATGAAAGCCAGAAATAAAAGGCAAAGATTCCTCTTGTCGGCAGTGTGGATAGGGTAATAGGGCATACAAAATGTGAAAATGGTAGAAAATGGAAGAAAAAACAGAAGGTATAAAAATATATTTATTATTAACCTTGAACATTTCTTGCCACTTTTGCATCATGTTGCTGAAGCACTGTCTGTGCTCTGAAGCACTAAACTGGCACAATGTGTACTTGGATATATTTAAATTTTGTAACTTTCTTGTGCTAATCTTGGACTTTTTTTTTGACTTGACAAGTGAAACTGCTGAACGCATCAGCAGTGTTGGTCTCTTCAGACCATCTCATTCGAGGGGGAGGTACAGGACCCTCCATTCTTGAGCACCTCTGAGGCTGCATTTGACCGTCAAGATCATTTCTGAGCTGCTCTGTGAGAAGAAGTGATGCGGACTGGTACGGCTCTACACCAGTTCCCTCCCCAGGATTGTAAGATTTGAGTCCAAAACCTAGGTTCAACTTATCTCTTCTGCCTAACCATACTAGTTTGTTTTGAAGTGCTTCCTCTCTGTCTGCTCTCACCAATGACAAACTGTGTCCTGCCCATTTTTACGTACACGGGGAGACTAGAGAGCAGTTATGCGGAGAGACGTCCTTGCAGGAGAAAACACATAAGTACGACTGAAGGGAACAAAACGCTCAGGTAAAAACAAGCGCTGCGTGTTTTGCTTCTCCACTCAGTTTTCTTACTATCAATTTAAAAAAATGCCACTAAAGATGTTATCTACCAGCAGGAGCGATTTTTAGGCAAACTTTTCCAGATTTGGACTGAAGCACCATTGGAAAAGTGCCATCATTTCCAGCGCTGCTGTTGGACTCACCTCTCAGTCTGTAAGGTGACTTTGGAGGGCTCAACGTTTGGGTTCTCCCATTCCATCTGTGGGCAGTGCATGAAGTAACACAGGGTGTAGAGGGCCTCGGGCTCCCAGTGCACTGTCGTATTGGTCTTCTGGTGGACCGGAGTCCCATTGCTGGGGTTTTTGATGTGCAGCGGCTGCAGGTGGTGCATGGCCCGGGATACCAAATCACCTGGAAGATACGAGAATAGCATGTGGATTTCACAAACATGATGTGATACAGATACAGAGTGACACAAATAGAAATCCATTAGACATGAAATAACAACATTGTGTACTACACTGAGGAAAGGGCTGGTCTTTATAGCAAAGTCCTACGCTTTACTCTCAGAGCACAAATCCATTTCCTACACCATTCGTTTGTCACATGAGTACTCGCAGCACTTCTGCGATGATGTAGAGACGCACTCCCTCATTCACAAACCCTCTGATTCACCATACATTTAGTCATACACATACAGTAATGCCCACTCAATCCTTTCCGAGTGGGAAATTGCTGCCTTGAAATTAAATCTTGAGCACATTGTGCTTTTGTCAGTAAATCGCAAAGGAGTGTGAGCTCTTATTCTATCTTCAGTTTTCGTACTTTTATTTTATTTTTTTTAAAGTTTGTAGGGACACAAACCTTTTTATTAACACAAACACACACTACTCGTGCAGTAACGGAACAGTTTTCTGTAAAAACTGTACATTACAGAGATGAAACATTGTTTCTAAGCAACATGGAGTACATTTTCTGCTTCCTCATTGATAAACGTGGTCCATAGATTTTAGTGTGAATTTATTTTTAGCTGTGTGTGCAGAGGAGGAATAAACTTTTCCAACTCTAAGAGTTTTGGACACTGGAGGAGGTATGAATTTCAAAGTCTGAAATTCAATACTTCCTGGCTATAGAGACAGATATTCAGCGCTGACATTTAAAGAGTGATAATTCTCTGATTTAGGATTTTGGCAACTTCGCAGCACTTTATCGATGTGTTCATTAGTGATGCATTTAAGAATAACTTGTCGCGCCGAGAGGGAAAATACCGCAGTGTGAGCCGGCAGGGTTGATTTCTCAGAAAAATGAATACCCCTATTGATCTGGTTATTTATTCAGTTTATTGGAATGCTGGAGGTTTCCACGCACAGAGTCTGACACTTGGAAAACAGACCCCACCACTGCCTGAATTCTCTTACAAATAGTGGATTCATGAGTTATATGGGCATAAAACAATATGTGTGAAAGTCTGAAGCTCTGAGCTGCAGTCAGACAGTAAACACACTGCCGCCTCTGCCTCCCTCTGCCTCCCTCTGCCTCCCTCTCCCCCTCTCTCTCTCCCTCTCTCTGATCTCGTTGGATTGTTTGTTCCAAATACACCCAGTCGGAGGAAAGTTGGCCTGTCTTGAAAACCTCATTCCTTAGACAGAATGACACGGTGAGTCTAAGCCCAAGGTTCTCCATCTGTCAGACTAAAGACCCCTGACAGAGTTCACAGGCAGTCAGACGTCAACAGAGCACGCTGCTCGCAACACAGCTTGCACTCTGCCTCCGGGGAGCCTTGTAGACAGTTACCGAGAAAGAATTAAATACATCAACAAATAATTGAGAACAAGGCAAATCATGCCCTGTTTCCATGATTGCGTTGAACTGATTGAAGACCCGGGTTGGAGAAGGCTCCCTCCGTCCTGGTATGACATATTAGACAAACATGATTACGTATGGTCACTTAGTGCGGGGAGTCAGCTGCAGAAGTCATGATTGGAACTGCTCTCAGACTTATGAAAACCTGTCTGTTTCACAGTTACAATTCATCACATCATTAACACTGAGGAACTTGAAACTAAATTTATACTTAACACGAGGGGTTAACTGGAACCCTACCATATATATCTACAGCATCGATTTGCTTTATATTTCAGCACTGGATTTCACCCACTGACAGCACTAGACAGATGTACGGTATGTGATCAGGATCTATTGTGCTTTAATCATATTCAACCCACTGATTGTGTTTACATTCTTTCATTTACTCTGAGATATGGCGTGACGCATTTACTAAGACTAGAGTTAAATCCAAGTACCTTTTACTTCGCCTTTTCTTATTACTTGAATATGAGACTAATGCCATTCGGTCATCGTGTTTACCTTCTTTAACTTCCTGTGATGAAGTGCAGTGATTGCAGTGAGTGGAAGGTTTGCAGTAGAAATGGCTTTGCTAAATTCATGCTCCTGAAAGGAAAAGACTACTGTGTAACGTTGTTTTCACTACCGTCATTCTCCATTAGCCTCAGAAACTTGTAGAAAAAAAAAACACAAGCTGCCCTATCTGACCAATTCAAAATCTTGAGGTCGTGTTATCTCCCTAGCCACAGCAGCCCCAAGGTGCAGTTACGTATTTAAGGAGGTGCATGCACAACTATAAATCCAGCTTAACACCAGTTTGTTCAAGGTAAGGGTAATGACAGCGACAAAGTCTATAGAGGAAGGAGGATGGGGTGGATGGATGGGTCAACAAAACGTCAACGCTGGTTACTTCTAACCATGGCCACAATCGTTTCCTAACCTAAGTAAATCCAGTTTTAATTTGGTGGATTCATGCAGTGTGCTACTTTCTGAAACCGTAAGCGCAAGAAAATGCAATTTTCAAGTTTTGATATTTTATAAATTATGCAAGCAATTTGGCAAATAAAAATGCTGAACATTCCCCTTGGTCCAACTGGACCAATGTGAGAATTTCTTGATTTTCTGTGGTTAACGCAATCGTAAACTGAATACCTTTAGGGTTTGAACTGCTGACCAGACAAAACAAGAAAATAAAGACACAACCTTGGGTTCTAGAAACATTCCATGGGTATTTTCACTAATTTGAAAAAAAAAAAAAATCAATATATAAATCATTAAAATTCAACAATCAGTACTTGCAGCTCTACAGGAACTGCTGGTATAAATATTATTCTAGACTTGGTTCACTGACTGTGTGGCACTGCAGCTTGCACACTCTGTTTGCTATGCATGTTCTTTGCTCGGTAGCATTTAGCTTGAAATCTCAAGCAGGCGGTCTAAACTTGAAGCATAGAAAGCCTCTCCACTCCAGGTACCCAGGAAGTCCTCAAGCTACTCAGTGTGTGTTTACGCAGTGTGCTACTGGCCTGAATATTAAGAGGAGAAGAGAGACATTAATAAAGATTAAGGAGACAAAACAATAGGGACTGAAATATGCATTTACATTAAGAAACACCCTGCTCAATGGGAAACAATATGAGCAACTCAAAAAAGATACAACAGAGAACCACTGACTCCAAGAACTGACGACTTTCCCCTGGGATTTACGGAGCTTGCTGAGCAAAAACAGAACTCTATAACCACACGACATCCATAAATGATGGACCGCATCTAGTTTTTTTACCACGACAAACATTAGAAGCAGCCACCATGCAAACAGTTAGACCACTGCTTTCCTTCTGAACAAAAGCCAGTACCAGGGCTGATAATCAAGCTTTCTTTGCCTTCATTAATTGTTCTTGTGACTTTGGTTTTGTCAGCTGGATAACATTCGCTCCCGTCTCCGTTGCTGTAATTATCTAAGCAACACTCCTATGGGGTTCATGCTTCATCTCATTTGAATTAATCATAGGGGACAGTTTAGTGTCTTCCTCTCTTCCAGCGAAATCCTTCCAACTTGGAAGGACTTATTATAGAGCAAAACTTTGTTCCCTATTCCCCGAGAAAAAAAAATGGTGAAACAGCAGAGAGCAAAAATTCTCTGCTATAATGAAATGTCAACAATCTAAATTCTGTCATATAGCAGCTGCAAATCCTGTAATTACCTTGTCTTCATCTACAGGTACATTACAGCCAATGCATAAGAAAACCAGAATGGCACTCAGTAGAGCGCACACCACCACCAAGGCTAAATATTGACAAAAATGTAGAAAAAAAAGCTGTATCTCGCAGTGTTGAGGGAAGAGATAAAAATGTATTGGATACGCCCCTTTAACCAGTTCTGCACCTAAATTTAATGGGTTCTTCCCTTGCCAATGCCCCATCCTCCTTGGCGAAGTAACAATGTATGTTTTGGTTTGCAGTTTTCACAGAATTAATATTTTTCACCTAATAAGTAAAGCGATCACCAAAGTTTTTACAATTCATCCTGGGGGGGGGGGTGAACGTCTTTAGTAAATTTGGTTTCACCATGGAAATCGCTACCAAATTTTGTGCCAATTCATCCTGTCGATTTTGGGATAATTGCACAGGAAGTCTTCTGTCTGTCACCCATGACAAAACCCATAATTTCCATGTCTTCGTCTACTGGTACATTACAATCAATGCATAAGAGATATTATAAGTTTTGGGTTTGAAGTTTTCTTGTAACTAATAATTTCCACCTCCCAAGTCATTTAAGATACAATCTTTTTACCTCTGACTCCATAAAAACATAACTTCAAACATGCCAGGTGGTGCAGCAAGGCTCCTTCATTAAAAACTTACGGCTACCCCCTTGGCACTGAAGTGTACAGACTTACCGAGTGTAGCCGTTTCACATGAAGTGCACTGCTCAGACGTTAACACCTCAACAGCTGAAGCTATTTAACGACAACTTTACTGGATGTTTTCTCCACTTGGTGTCAGCATGGGGCCAACTTAAAGTTTTTTTGTTTAAGTTAAAATTGTTTTCTTCACTTCATAGTATGTATTTTTTTGATCTATAAATCTCTTCTCTTTAACAGCTACAATAACGCACGATGCAATTATATTCCCATAGCGAGACACCACAGGGAATTTGGTTCGAGTTATTGTTACTGGGAAGGTGTGTTTACTTTGACGGAGAATTATTTAACTGTGATAAGTTCTTCTTGCAATACATATGAGCAGAAAACCCAAAAGGTTTTTAAAATGGATTATGAGTCCAATAATATGCTTTGTAAAGCAATTCAATGTGTTTTTATGATTGTGGCTTGAGTATATGAGGCACACATTAATGATAATTTTACCAACCATCAGTTAAACAACATTAACCTATTTCAATTCAGCAATTCTGTTTTTTCACAATATATTGTATATGTATTTACCTTGACTACTGTCCTGAGTGAAGTTTTACATGTCCTGACTGGTCTCTACTAATAAGTAAGCCAGCGTTCTCCATATCAATGTGAATGCAATGTTTGTGCAAACTAAGACCCTACTGGCACTGACATCAGGAGTAGTGGTTTAAAGGGCCTTGTCTTGTTGCGCGGGGAAATCACGCAGAGTGCAATCGTGCAAATCAAAGTCTGGATTCTTCCCAAGCCCCTCCACACCCAGAAGCCACATACCGTGCCATTAGTTAACCCTCCGTCAAGTCTACAGCACACATTTTCTTGTCATGGTACAGGTGGGATGAAAGTGACGTCAAGGTTACTTACTGTGAAGATTGTAATTTTGCACAGGATTACTAGTTTTACTCCTTCCTTGAGATAAATCAGTTTACCTGTTTTGTCAATACTGTGTCAATCCAACCATGTAAGTAATCTATAAATTTCATATTTTGCACAAAACAGTTCATATTTACGTTGTTCTGCACTTTCCATATAGGTTTGTGTGTGTAAAGATCGTACCCATTTCACCCTCAGGGTGTTAAATCAGGCTACAAACTAACTACAACAATTATCACCAAAGAAGTCTGTAATTCAGGCAGACAAAGTGAGGTAAACCAACTTCTTATCAAATGTGACCTGAGACTATCACAGTGAGACAACTGTTGTGTTCCCACATGGAGGACTGAGATGGAAGATTCCTCCGCCGTCGCCTGACACACTGTCATGGCCTATAGCCTCCCGGGGGCTGGACTGAGGACATTTAATCATCACATGATAATACGACCGACTCAGAGCTCTGCCTTTGGGGCACATTAGCAATTCCATGGCAACTATTAATCACAGTCAATTACAGGACATGTCACCATCACCACAGAACTAGTAGATACCCTTTACCAGTACTGCTGAAGTGGAAATTAATCACCAGTAGGCACATTTAATATAGAACATGTGAAGGAAGGTCAATGATAACAGACTGTGTTTGAATAGACAGGGGATCTGGTAACATACACAGTTCAATAGGTACTTTTTAAACATATTATTACTCTCAGTTTGGTGGTTTTATAATCACACTTTAACAGTGACCTGGCTAGGATGAAATCCGAGGCTGAGTGACCATCTGGAGTACAGGGAGTTTACCTGCCGGGCTGGTCGACCCGTGAGCCAAACAGGAATGAAAGAAAAGGGTATAAATACCTCCGAATGTGTTTTTATCTAGTGTTTTCTGGTAGGAAACAGGCTCCAAAGGGAAGAGAGAGGGAGGGTCGGTCGTGATCAGGGGTGTGTGTAAAGGGCGGGGTTCACGGGATGGCGCTGCCCCCCAACCCCCAAAAATAAAATTAGCCTCCCCTGGTGTGCCCCCAGCGCCATTGGGCTAGAGTACTGTCAGTGCCACTTTTCATGTAACACCACCTGTATTAAGGCACAGGGCACTGCATAAGAGCCAGAAAATTGCTCCCCGTGTTTTCTAAGCCGATTTTCAAAGCTGTTTTTATTTTGGACATTGAACTGCCATAAGCCAGTGCTGAAAATATCATACTATACTCACGTTGTATGTTCACATATATGGACAAGGCAGTAAGTTTAAAAATAGCAAAGATGAGATATTATAAAAGACATTTGTCTTAATAATAGAGTTCATTAGCACAGTGAGGAGCAGAGCTTTTTAGCCTCTTTTGGCTCATTGTTTCCAGCAGCAGCAGGCAGCTATTTTAGACCAAAAAAAAAAATCTGACGAATCGTCTGTACAGTGCCTGCCCAGCACCACATGGCAGAAACACAAAGTTAGAAACTTTTTAAGGTGACACTACGTCCCGTATGTGTGTACTTGGGTCGGGGTTTATCTGTCCTCTAGTGACCAAAAGTCAATGAATGCAACTGTAAATGTTTTTTTTACCACTGCTCTGTCCCATAATGTTCTATTAACAATGAATCACCTGACAACATAGCACAAAAGGTGTAGCTCACAGTGATGAAACCACAGACCATTATCACCACTCTGCAGTTGTCTTCGTCTAGTCGGAACAATTTAGCATATTTCTAGTCATTGTTTTGATTTTATTTTTTGGTTCATTCTCGCTCTCATCGACTTTGTTTCCAGCAGCGGCAGGCAGCTGTTTTCACCCAAAAAAAAACCCCCAAAAAAAACAAAACACTGTGACAGCCCGAATGTGTTCTGCTTGCCCAGCACCAAATGGCAGACAGACAAAGTTAGCAACCAGCTGGTGAACGTAGTGGAGCATTTAGCAGCTGAGGAGCCAGATACTTTTCTCAAAGTTTGTGGAGACCAAAACAGAGCTAAAAGGAGAATGAGTATTTCACTTACAATAAAGATAAAGCGATAAAAAGATTCATGATTCAAGATTCATGATTTATATGTCAGATACTAATATTTCTCAATGTGTGCAGTGAAATGCAGGGGTGGTATACTGTAGAGGATGGGCTAAAAAGGTTACTGTGAAATAATTACAAAAACAAAGTTTGAATAGAGTCTTCTTTGCAACTTTGACTGCATTTCAGCCTGTACGACGCCACTTCGTCTACTTCCACATCTCCAACATTAAGTCCTAAGCTGCAAGCCGCAGCAGCACACACAAATCAGCACGGATGATGCCATCAGCCCATGGTTTCTGGTCCAGACATACATTTACAGTCGCTGTTGAGAGTATATTGTTGCCCAGCGTCTCTATGGTGCTGGTCACAACTTCTGCAGACTCACTGTATCACTAACTGTAACAGGACCCGTGTCTGTCAGCTTGCTTTTGAGTTCTTCTTCCCCTCTACTGCCCAAAATTGATCAATGCAGCTTTAACTGTTTCTTTTGCAGACTCTGTAACTTTAGTAAAAAACTAATTAAACTAGGTTAATGTACAGTGTCTATCCAGCCACCGCATCACAAAATACTGTGTATCTGGAGGCACTGACTTAAAAAAAGAACGCATGAAGGCAACAGCAGCACGATACCATCTGTTTTACCTCAGGATCCAGTGACGATGGGGTACAGAATAAATCATTGAAATATTTGGTTTTGAATTATAAATGATCATCCCGTTTCTAAACAGACTGAATTTGTTTTACAGAGTTTAAATCTAGTGAGCTAGATCTGTATTTTCTTCTTCTCATATCTATTTATTACTGAGTACAATACCAGGGCCTGCAGTTGTAAAATGTCCAGGGTTATTTATTTTTTTTTTTTTTAAACTTCCAGTCGTCTGAATGAGGGTCCAATGATGCAAAACGCTGCCAAACATTATGAAATCTCTGTTTAGAAAAGTCAAGTGCTCATTTCTGCACCGTTTATGGATACCTGATCATGATGGTGTTGCAGAGACCACTGTGGTTACATTAAGACCCAGTCTGGTGCAGCTGTCTACTGCTGGAGTGATGACTATGATGAAACAACACCCGAAAAGCCCAGTGCACTGCAAAAAAGCTGTGATGGCTCATTTGTAAAAGTCCCAGGGATCCCTAGAATAAGTCTGCTCATTAGCAACTATTATGAAACCAGGGGGAAAAAAATATGCGGTCCTTCTCGATAATGACTCCTCTCAGAGGTTTCTGAACCGTAGCCTCATTTTCTCTCATCATCTTATCTTAGTTTTTCCAGATATTTCCAGTCTGTGGTGGAAATGGAGCAGGAGATTACACATACTATCTCTCTCGTTCTATTGTCATCATCTTTCCTGCAACTCACAGGAGGGGACTTTTAAATGGATGCCACTTTATTCTGCCTAATGGCTCTTTTAGGGACTTTAATAGCTCTTCTGTGAAGATATGCAGAAGCATTACTGCAGACTGCTGCAGTGTATAATAAATAACGTTCCTATGTGTGGTCTTAATTAGCCACTGTGTCAAAAGTACTTAAATATTACTGCACCATTCATATTTCAGTTGAGGGCTTTTTTTTGGGTTCCTTTTTGTCAGCATGCTAACATGCTTACAATGACAATGTTAACATGCTGATTAACCTTGCCACGTTAGCATGCTAACGATAATAGGCACAAAACAAAAAGTGCAGCTGAAGATGATGCGAATGTCATTGGTTTTACAGGTATGTATACATAAACCAATATCTGGACAAATTGAAATTTTGACTTGATGATGGCACTAGATGAAATGGCAGAGCTTAAAAATTCCTCCCCAACGGGACATGAGTATGTGTACCAAACTTTGTGGCAATCCATCCAACAGTTGTCGAGACATTTCAATAAAAAAAATGCAAATGTGGACCTCACGGAGGAGCTACAGGAAAAGTCGAGGGATCACCAAAGTCATTAGAATACAACATCTTTGGACCATGAATGTGTGTACATAATTTCGTGCTGATCTATCAAGTAGAGGTTTAGATATTTCACAGGTTAAGTGAAAACTTTGAACTGCAGGTTTCACTGAAGGAAAATCAGAGGATCACCAAAGTCATTAGCATTTATCCTCTGGGTAATATGGATATCTGGACCAATGTTCATGGCAATCCATCTGATCGCTGTTGAGGTATTTCAGTCTGGAGCAAAGTGGTGGACCAACTAACAGACAGACATCGCTGTCCCCAGTAACGATGAAGCGGTCCACCTTTAATGATCCTTTCCGTGTCTTCTCTTACATGTGCATTGTAGAAACTGTAACATAAAGTGTGTACAGTTTATGGATAAATTACAATAAAAGTAAAATAATTGCAGTGTTGAGCATAAAGAATGATGAGACAGATGAGAGCTACGGCCAGGTAGTTTGCCGACAACGCTCCGGCAGGAGAGGAAAATGGTAAATTTAGAACTTTCCTTCATTCACTCTTGTCCTTGATCATATTGTGTGTTGTTTTCAAAATTGGCATCATTATAATGGGAAGACAAAACAAACAAAATAATATCCTGAAGAAAAGCCATGCATAAAGGGTGTTTTACAGCCATAAGATTTGCAAAAAAAAACCCAAAAAGAAAGAAAAAAGAGGAAAACCACCAGAAAGGGTCAGTCAAGCTATCAAACTCATACCTGAACTGTCTCATACTGTACATACCCATGTGTTTTAATTCAAACTGCTCAGCCAGTAAAACCTCCACCTAAATTAAAGTCTTAATGTAACCTTGTGATAACGCTCCAGTTCATTTGGGCCTGATGAGATAAAAAATCCTTCTTACAGTGAAGGAATCACGACTCAATGATAAACTGACTGCCTATGGATGAATGGAATGATACAGATCCTGATGAGAGAAGTTCACAATACCAACAGCTATTAGGTCCTTCTGTGAAGTCCCCTTTCATCAAATCACTGCTACAAATAGCTCCTGCTATTTGTCTCCAAACAGCTGCTTTGTCTTCTGTTTTTTTTTTTTTTTTACTGAAAACAGTGAGGAGAGAACTAAGAGCAGCCTGTTCAGTTAAACGCCTTATTACCCCAAAAAGTTCCATTAGCCTTCTGGTCTACTTCCAAAACACTTAATTAGTGAGTGCGCATTATCTCTCACCAGCACTGCTGTAAAGGCAGAGTCTGTGTCGTAATGTCCATCTTACTGCGGCAGGACTTGAGCGTAAACTGGATGCTAAACACGGATAACTTCAACTTGTCCCCCCAGCCGGTAAAGTCACTTGTAACACCAAGGAGCTGAGAGAGGCAGGCTCGACTCAACTCTCACACGTCAGGCTGATCGGTAATAATTATTAATGAAGAACATCTGCCTGCGGATGCTGCGCCTCTCCAGAGAGGGGTCACACAAGTGAACGCTTAACACATGCCAGTGCAGCTGCGGGCACGCACGCGCCTCGTTGGAAATGCAATATTTTCAATATATTCTAACATACTTTAATTAGAATTCAACACTTGGAGCGTACGACAACATGGCATGATCGAAAGTCCACGTCGACAAGAGACTTAAACTGAGGTTGTTACATTATACATGATCGGGAGACGAAATAGTCCCTGCTTAATCTCCAATACCAGTAAGTTGGCGGTTATTAAATTCAAGAGTCCTCAGTCAAAGTTTGTGCCCCTGTGGAATAGTTCTCTCAAGAATATGAGACGAAAAAGAATCATTACAGTCTTAAATGTGTATCAGATGTGTTTGATGTTGCATAATAAGTTGAATCACGCTGCTGTTCAACTCTCTAGCCATTTTGGGTCTGTAAAAATGGAGTACACAGTTGTTTTGGCTTGATAGGTCATTCTTTTAGTTTAATCTTTGTCTCTCCTTTGTTTTCCCCGTTCGCTGCTGCTGCTGGCCAAGTCACCATGTTATGCGTTCTCAGTTGGCAGGTATATTGCTGAGAACTTTATCTACCTTCCATCCGTGTTCTCCCTTTGTGTTTTGTGTTTTTATGTCGGCCTTTAGAAATTTTGCCAACGGATTATAGAGGACAAAAGAACACCCAGTAACATTTCTGAATAGAGTCCCAAGGTGAATAACAAATCCATGAATGCTAAGTCACTTCTTGTATCCTTGTTGGAAATATTGTCTCCAAATAGTCATGGAGAAAGCAAAGGAGGAGCATTTTTACAGCCTGACATGGACCATGCACTCAAGGCTGCATGTTTAGATACTGTGGGACACATGCATTTTGACTTCTGTAGCTGTTCAACTAAGACATATTGTATAATGCTGTTGGGACATGATGCTGGTTTTGTTTTTTTAATGTATTGTGATAGAACACAAAGCAAATGGCAACGCAAGGACGCTAGTGGATGCAAACAGTCACGAGTTGGCAGGCCAAGTTGAGGCAAAGTCTTGGAATTTTAAAGTGTTTCAACTTGAGAAAAGAAAACTGGCTTATCCCAAGGCTTTACGACTCCACCGCATGAGCAGGAACAGGAGGATAGGGAGAAGAAACCGGAGGAAAATAGCAGCCAGCAGCTACCCAACTGAGCTAACGGCTAACTAACTGACATTAACTCCAGCTAATGTCTGTTAGCTGGGCTATAGTTGAATGTGAAGCAGGTCATAAATACTATTAGCTGCTGTTGGAACAAACCTAATATGTAACTTTCCACTTTTCCACCCGGCTTTAACCTAGATGCGATTTAAGATGAGATGTACCTTTATTGATCCCCCTTGGGGAAATTCAATTCGGCACAGCAGCAAAAGTTACACATCAAAGACAGAAATTTCCATAAATTCCCATATACATCAGAAATAAGTCAAGGATGAGAGGGGTTGTCCATGATAGCTTTTTCCAGCTTCCCTCTCATCCTCTTCTCTGTCGCTGCCAACACACTGCCCTGCTCCATCCCCACCACGCCACTGCAACCTTGAAATGACCATAACCATGCTCCTGATACTTCCAGTCATTAAATATTACAAACACAAAAAATACAAACTGAGAAACACCCCCTGTATCTGAGTAATATATCCAGAAAACATGGTCTTACATCTTTTGAAAAACAGTTGCCTTATTCCTCAAGCAGCTCTTTAATCTCTATTTTCATCTTTGCAGCGCCGGGCTGCGATGAGCGAGCGGGATCCTTTGGCGGGTACCGGGGGACACCAAACCATTATACAATAATGAATCCAGCCTCACGTAATTACTGCAGTACACAGCAACAGACTACAGGATTTTCCACCACGTGTCTTTTGTGCGAGATGAAGAGGTGTGTGTGCTGTGTGTTTGGAGGGATTTTGAGGCGGGTTGTTTGTGTCTGCATGCCCGCGCTGTCCCCCTAAAGGTGCTGGGAGACAGATAAGGATAATGGTCGCACCCTGTTCCAGTGACTGGAGGAGCCAGCCTCATCTTTAAAGCCTCAGTCAAAAAAAAAATTCTTTTTTTTTTTTTCTTTTTTAAATCACAGTGACTCTAAAGATGGACAGTTAAGAGGAAGTGAAAGGCATTGCAGACCTCTGAGAGGATGGAGAAAGTTGAGTAAAGACGGGGGGAACTGACAGCAGGAAACTTTCCCTTTTGCTTTGACATGTCCATTAGAGAGAGACACTAGAAAGGACATGGGGGTGACATTATCATCGGGAGATGAATAGGTGAAATGGGTAAAATGTGCATATTAGTTAAAAAAAACAAAAAACAAAACAGAAATACAAACTTATAGCTCAGACTACATCATGATATTTACTGACTAAATGATGGTTTTCATGAGCTTTTATCAACTTAAGAGAAAATACAGTAAATATGACATTGTGTTATTTTTTTTCCTTTTCTGTCAACCATGCTGAGAAATGGGTCAGACTGTATGAGATTAGAAAAGATGATGCATGGCAAAGTGGGAGAAGTATTTTAGCTCTAATATAATGAAAAATGAGAACAGAACGGGTCATCTCAAGATGAAGTGTAACACCTCTCTGTGAATCTCCTTGGCCCGTGTGTGTGTGTGTGTGTGTGTGTGTGTGAAGCTATTCCATTATCCCATATTCACATACTGAGTGTGGGATAATGGAGCAGAGATGATGGGAATGTAGTCTGAGTCACGGCTGTAAAAAGCAGTGATGTTAATGAAATCTTGTTGAAATGTAGGTTATTAAAAAAAAAAAAAAAAGAATAGAAAGGCTATGCTTTTTAAAAATAATTTATCATGAGAATAATTCCTGTTTGTGGAAAGAAATTTGAAGCATATGGTCACAGAACAAGTGTGAGCAGATGCTCACATCCGACCAAGCCAAGATTTAGTCAGTCAGGGATTCAGTAAGCAATCAGTTCCTGGAAAAAGAAAAATAACATGCCTGTCCAATTTTCCCTACCCTTTCAAAGCAGAGCACAACTCCCGCAGCTTTGCAGGGGGAGAGGGATTCCTCTATTTGTGAAACGGACTCAGCCCTGAGGAATAAGCACTTTTCTCCTCTGCCTATGCACAGTAGAGTACACGATGATTCATTTTTCAAGCTGGCTATAGTCAGCCTGGGAGAATAAAGAGCAAGCGACGCCTGAATCTTTAAAGCCCGCGATAACCGTCAACATATCATCATCATAAAACTAGGAGTGATAATTATGTGTTAAGTTGTCAAACGAAAAGATGCAGACGAGACAAATCAATGATTTAGTCTTAAAGTTGGAACGCCTTTGGATTTCACTCCTGGTTAGTTTTGTGACACCTGTGGTTACTATGGTAACAGAAGGTGCAGGTTAATACTACAGCCAACAACCTATGAGCAGCCACTGTCTCACAAATCTAACCAGGGTCTGGTTCTGATCGCTTGTTCCATTTCGGATCCGATTCCCGCTCTGCAAAATACCCAAACTTGTTTAAGCCCCGATTCTGATGATCCTCTTATCGAATCTTGTCTTTTATCTCCACTTAGCCTTTTTTTTTTTTTTTTTTTTTTTTTAGCAAAGAGCAACACAAAATATACAGGTGACAGCCTCTCGTCGTGACCTGACTGTTTGCTGTCGCCGGTCATAATGACAGACATCACAGGCGGCAGATTGGATGAGGTGTGAGTGATTAATAGTAATTAAGTAACATCTAAAATGTTCAGCCAAAGATTGTTTGTGAGCAACAAGACACTGTGTTTTTTTGTAGTTCCACAGGGACTAACAGACTGCTGACTCGTCTCTACACTGGCTCATCAGCTTGTGTCAATTTAAGAATTTCACGGGTCTGAATCAGGACCTTGTTCTCTGGAGTACGTAGCTTGTGAAAAACTGGCGAGAAAAAGTAAGCGAACCCCTTGGAATTACCTGCATTCATGTAAAAATTTGTCTTAAAATATGTACAGATCTCAAAACAAGTTACAATTATGAACAAACACATATCAGTTTTAACTAATAACACATCACTCTTTGCATTGTTCTTGTCCATATTGAATACATCATTCAAATATTCACAGTGTAGGTTGAAAAAAAGTATGTGAATCCCTCAGCTAATGACCTCAAGAAAAGGAGTTATTAAAACCGGAGTCCAGTCAATGAAACCAGATTTGAGGTGTGGGTTTGGGCTACTTTGACTCCTAAAAAGCACCCAAACATTTTTAGTTAGCTATTCGCATGAGAAGAGCTGGAAAGGGTCACAAGCTAATCTCAAAGAATTTGGATATTCATCAGTCCACAGTCAGACGAACTGTCTATAAATGGAGATTGATTTCGTTCTGTGGCTACTCTCCAAAGAAGTGGGTGCCCAGCTGAGTTGAGTTCAAAAGGCACAACACTGAGAATGATCACTAGAGGTATAAAAGATGCTCAGAGTAACAGCTAAAAGCTTAAAGGAACCATTGGAGCTGGCTAACATCTCTATTCATGAGTCTACCATACGCAAATCACGGTGCATGGTTGCCGTAGAGCATGGTGTCCATGGCAGGACATCACGGAGGAAGGCCGCTGCATCACAGCTTGCCTGGAGTTTGCCAAAGAGCACATTGGCAGGAAAATGTACTGTGGACTGATGAAATTAATGTTGCATTGTTTGGGGAGAACATGCAGCGCTATATATGGTGTAAAAAAGGGCACTGCATACCAACATGAAAACATCATTCCAACCGGGAAGTACGGTCGAGGGAGCGTCACCATTTGGAGCTGCTGTGCTGACTCTGGCCCTGGACAGCTCGCCGTCATCGAGTGGAAAATGAATTCGGGGTATCTTACCGGATAATGTCAGGGTGACTGTCCCGCCAGCTCAAGCTCGGTAGAAGTTGAGGGATGCGGCAGGACAATTAGCCTAAACATCAAAGTAAATCTACCGATGAATGACTTCAAACAAAGAAAAAAAACCTTCTGGAGTGGCCCAGTCAGGCCCCAGGGCTTAACCCAATAGAGATGCTATGGAATGACTTCAAGAGACATCCCAAGAATGTTTGGCTGAGCTGAAGCAGTTCTATATGGTCCAAAATTACTCCTGAACATTGTGCATGTTTGATCTGCAGCTATCAGAAGTGCCTGTCTTGAGGTTATTGCTGCCAAAGGAGGTTCTACCAACTGTTAAATCCAAGAGTTCACTTACTTTTTCCACCAGCACTGACAATGTTTAATGGGTGCGTTCAGTAAAGACACAAAAGACTTGAATTGTGTGTTATTAGCTTAAGCACGTTGTGTTCGTTTATACTCATGACTTAGATGAAGATCAGATCACATTTCATGAACAATTAACACAGAAAACTAGGTCATTCCAAAGGGTTCGCATACTTTTTCTTCCCATTGTACATCATGCTGCAGCTTTTAACTGATCCTGTCAGATACACAACTAAAGGTGCTTAGACAACTCTGAATTGGAGTTTTTTTAGCCTTCAGTTACTTGCAGATGTTGAGGGGCAAACCTAATAATATTCAATGAGGAGGTTGAAAGGATTTGAATTTCGGTAAGTGGAATTGATCCTGGATTTGAATGTGATAAAATGCTATCAAACCCTGTACCTAAATACAACAGGAGAGCAACCAGTGTATCTGTTTACAACTCACATTGTTTCAAAGAAGAAGTCAGTCAATTACAACCATCAGCCTGATTTCATGCTGCACAAATTAGGAGATGCTCAGTTTAGCTGTGACTTAAAACAGCTCTGATACAGCTGTAAGAGGGTGAACAGTAAGGCTGATATTAATGAGATAAAAAAAAATCACAAACAGTAATGCAACTAGATTACATGAAGGCCCCATTCCCTGAATCTCCTGAGCACGTGAAGGCATTTTGAATCCAGTATGGGAGTGGAGGACTCCACGCCACTATAAATGAAAATTATTTTATCCAGTAAAAAAAAAAAAAAGGCAAAAATAAATAGTATCAAAAATGTGGTTTGATTTCATGAAAATCTGAAGGATTATGGCTTTGACAAAGTTCATACTTTGGATATTTGTGTGGGGGCACACCCAGCTTCAGGAATGGAGGGCCCCATTGTTGAAGGCCTGCACTGTATTACATTACGCCGTTTATTTGCCTAGTGGCTGCTCTCTGACCCGCGGGGTAGCCGCCGCGCTGACAGACGAACGGCCTCTCTCTGTCCCACCTGGTCACAATATGTCAGTTCAGCGCCTATAGATCCTATACGCCGCGCATTATGCGGCACAGGAGGGGGAAAACAGAGAGAAAGTTATTCTCCGTGGCCGAGTGTCGGCAGAGACGAGGAAAAGTGCAAACACCCCGGGGCATCGACTGTCCAAATCTGCCTTTGGCGATCTGCTCTCCTCGCTTGGACAAAGACATGAAATATGAGCGGCTAAGATGAGCAGGGAGATAATGGTGACCTCAGAAATAAAAGATTTATTTCTCCACCTCAAGAGAATGAAATTATGGATATAGTGATGAATGTTGCTCTTTAACGGCCTCTTCTATCATTCATTAACTACCAAATAAGTCGGGTGTGAAATTGCCCTGACAACTGGCTCCGTGTGGCCGCTTCACTTTTCAAGTGATCTTGTTTATCGTTCAGATATTCAGCGAATAGGCTAAAACTGATTTTCCTTTAAAACAATTTGAACGTGCTGATACAGTGCAGATTTTAAACGCTTTATGTGGGGGACACAGTGTCGGACCATGAAACACCTGCTTCCTGTCATCGATCTGTTCCGAGTCTCTGCTGAGATACTAGCGGTGGCGCTTGTAGCATTTTTATATTAACCCATCACTAGCACATCATTTTTTATTAGGAACATTAAAATGATGACCGTAACTCAACCAGGCCAATGAGATGACGGACGTCCTCTATCAGCCTCTACTCTGCTTATACACTGAATGCCACAGCCGTTACGTTCGATTAAACTTAGGAAATCTGTTGAGAGCGGTGCCAGGAAATGGTCAGAATGTGTTCTTTTATTTTCAGCGGCCTCACACATTTTCTAGTTTTCATTTTGCTCGTTTTCTTTTTTTTGTTTTTGAAATAATTCAGTGCGGCTTTCTCCCTGATGATTCTGTGGCATAGTCAGACTTCCCGGCATCATTGAAATTTATTTTGAAATCGGTGTCCATAGTATTTTCTTTCATACAACCTGTTTTTTTTTGGTCGTTTTTTATTTTTTTAATACATGAGGTAAGGTGGAGGAGAGATTTCCACATAGAACATACGACGAAACTACATCCGTCTTAGATGTAATAACCACTGGTGTTTATTTATCCACTACGCCCCTGTTGGAAAATTGCCACTTTATATCTCATCTTTGCTGCTCCGGCTCAGACTTAACCCGCTCCAGTGGCGGGCTGACGTCTCAGGAACCCCACACCAGAACTGATCTAGGAAAGACTACCGTTTGGTGCAGCAGTCTCAAGGAACAATCTGCAAAAATCCCTTTAAAAGGAAAAATTTGCAGCTTTCCGTATCTGCTTGTTAATCATCTGTTAGTCTGTTCTATTAAAGACCGCTCTTGTCAGCTTACTTCTGTTCTACTGTAGCTTTGAACAGGGCATTGTGGTTAAAGAGCGTGGATGCTCAGCCAACCCACACCGTTGGAATAATCGTCAAACGAGAACATTTTAAATCCAGTGAAATGCACACAGTCACACCTGTCTTCTTCCATTTTTGTCCAGTCTTCCCTTAAAGCATAAGACTGGGGTTATGCTATATTTTTGTACTTTGTCAGCAAATACCATGAGTAATACCAAATACAATGCTGACTTCCCAACCCGCTCAAGATTATTTATTCTCTGTTTCTGAATGAAATCTTTTTTAAAAAATGGGTCAAAGATATATGGTTTGATTTTTAATACAGGTTCCTAATTTCCCAAAACAGCCGGGCACTGTAGTTTTTAGCAAATGTCACTCAAATAGGGGTTAGTGGTTTATTTGTTGGGGACTATTTTCAGCTGGAGAATAATACACATCGGTTGCTCTAGCGGGTTTCACCGGCAGCAGGACGGTGTATGTCGGATTGAATCGAAATGAACTACACCGTGCTTGTTCGTGGTATGACACCCAAAGCTCAACAGTGTGGCTCGCCGACGTGTTCTACGGCCCAGAGGAATATACCAGGCTTTGGATACACAGAAAAAAACTTATTAGGATCAATTAATTAGTGTTAGTTTTGGTCTTTTGATGAGATTTTGTTGACAATTAGAAAAATATGGAATATCACCAGCCTTTAAATGCATGCGGGAGGCAGGGAGGATGACTAGATAGGAGTGGCACTCAAGATAACACCTGTTTAAATAACTCATCTGTAGTCAGACAAGTGTCTCAAATGAGATGCAAAAAGGCAAAAGTTGTAGCAAAGCTGCTCCTTCACGGTTCTTGCAAAGGCAGATGGTAGCAACTGCTAAAAGTAGCACCCTTGATGCAATCATCGTACACCGGATAAGCAGGATTCGCATTCCTGTTATTCAGTGAATCGTAGCGTGTAGATAAATCCGTTTGCATAACGCAACGTGAGGCGGAAATCACGCCACGGAATCCACTAGAATCCCCTGGATGACTGCGAGTAGTTGGCGGCGACTGTATTACGAGCCACACGTCAACCTCTGGCAGCGTTTTGGCCGACCCTCGGGGTGAGGGAGCCCAGCTGAGGCAGCGCCACGGAGGGGAGTCAAACACACGGTGCATTAAACAGGAATCAAACAGCAGCCGGTGCTGCTTTTTCCGCCTTCGGATCCGAGTGCAGGAACAGAGTGTTTCTAATGCTTTGGACTGATACGTTCACAGTAGCGAGCATAAACACAGGAGAGCTGCTTTATGCCGCATATTTGCATTTAGACGAGCAATTAGAGGAGGTGCACTCACTTATTTGCTTTTATCCTTAATGTATGTCTTACTGGTGCACTTTCAGAACCGATTTGCCATGAAAGAAAAGTTCCCGTGTACAGCATGTTACTAAAAGTCATCCCTTTTCTTTGCTTACTTTTCTTAGCATACTTACTGTTATTTACATCATATTTTCTCCCTCTTTATACACAAGCCCCTCACCAGTTATAATGAGCAGCCCGTAGAAGGATTAAAATGTTGTTGATTTTTTTTTTTGTCTTATTAATTCTGTGTGGATAATCTCATTTCATTCTGTGCCAACTATACTTCAAATAGAAAAGAGAAAAAGTTTTTTTTTTAAATTTTTTTTTTTAATGAAAGTAGTGAGATCACTTTCTGTTATGTAGTACATTGAAACAAAAAATCCTTCCACCTAGAGCCTATTAATGAGCAGAACTACGGGTGACATACGGTATTAACAGTTAATATGTTATTTTCCCCACTAGAAAGGTAGTGTGATAGATTACTTTGGTTTAATGTGTAGCTACTGAACCCCCGATAATACTGTTATACTTGCATTACGCAGAATTTGGGCAAGACTGTTTCATGTTCCTTTGAAAACATGTACTCAATAGCCAATTCACCAACTACTGAACAATATTAGTTTGTACATGTTGAAGATACACCCAGTTTCCCCTGAAACTGGGCGCTTCCTCTGTTCCGCCCACACAAGCTGTTTTTGTCTGTGAAGAAGACCTAAAAAAAAAAGCAGTGGTCTCTCTCACTATTATGATTTTACTTCATGGAAAGATAAGGATATCACACTGGGACGCAGGTTATGTCCTGGTCAGAAAAACCTGTCCCCACTGTCAACCTGACAAGGAATCTGCTCGAAGAGGGCAATCCTTGAACATCTCCATTCTCATTCTGGTTTTTATTCTTATTGTAGCAGTAGTATTTAGTGGCGGTGGTTGTGTTATTAATCAGACTGTCTACCGTCCATTTTAATCAACCGGCAATTTTATCCCAGCACAGATGTTAAGGGCAGCATCTTAAACAAACTGCCTCGAGGCTGGATCTCTACTATGACACAACACATAGGTTGCCGATAGCATTTACAAGGAAAGACTTTAAATCAATGATGCATAGTGAATTACTGGTGTATCATGTGCCATGGGGTTGAGAATTCATCCAGGACAAATGTGCACGGACACAAACCCACAGCCAACCATAGTGCAAATGCCTGAGGGCGGGGGGGGGGGCAGGATGATCTAATATGTGACCGGGGAGAGGACAAGGATGAAGGTGGAGGTGGCGGTAGGAGGGGGGTTGTCAGAGTTAAAGGTGGAGCCCTTCTTTTCAAGTTGAGGTTAAACGCCTCCGAGGCGGTGACCTTGGATTTTAAAAAGGTCCCCGGGTGGGACTCATAAACAGGTGTTAGGCCAGCTGTAATAGAACAGTTCCTGGCTACGGCGTGTGGGCGGGGGAGGGAGGGTGGAGAGATGGATGAGAGGGGGGAGCCGAGAAAAAAGGGCAGCGGTGGGTTGGGCCTGGGACCACCATGACAGCCCACAGGGAGCGGGAGCGTGCATTCCTTCACACTAATGGCGCTATTTGGCAAATGGACATGGATATAAGTCCTTGAGCAGATCAGGTTTAATGTGCATAACAATTACTGCTGCATTTATCATACGCTGTATGCTGAACTTCCTCAAACATTGTCTTTTGAGGGCCAATCACTGTCGCCATAAATTGCTAATATTTTATGTCAATTTGACTTCTTTTTAATGCCATTTTAAATTTAATTGAACACACAGGAATTTATAGAATTCAATTTCAGCTGGGTACAAAAGCTTCAAAAACAGCATTTAAATGGATCATTATGTGTTCTTTAAACGCAATATTCCAGGTACAGATTATTAATAAAATCCTATTATTATTATTATTATTCTATTAATAGCTCGTTATATTGAGGGAGGCAGGTTTTAGCATAGGTAGGTTAAGATACACTCACTGACTGGCTGATATTGGATCTTTACTAAAGCAAGCAGCTCAGCAGTCAAAGATATCGGCCTACATCTGTTTCCGGGAGATCATTTCATTTGTTGCTAAATACTGTTTTTTATTTTTTTATTTGAATAAAATACACGTCGGCATGCAAGTCTACGATCGCCCATGTGTGCACAGTAGGAGTGTAAAAATAAACTACGACACAAAAAAAGTGAAAATATGCAACGTGGAGCTGAAAGATAGATCTCAATATTAACTTAATCTGATCAGTTACGACTTCCAAATGGTAATAAATATTGTGTGCATATATCAAGTGCCACAGGGAGCACTTCAATCAGTTCATCGGTTGCCACTGTGGACTGTCAGAGGTCCCGAGAGCAGCTTGAAAGTGTTTCCAAACTTTCCTCTACTCCAGAAATCTAATCTATGCTATTTTGAGTGAGGATGCTGGGGGCCAACTGAGAACGTTACCGCATCCAAGTTCAATTTTAGGATATTGAACTGTAAAGTATCCAGTGGTGGAATGTAACTAAGTACATTTAGTTGAGTACTGTACTTAAAAACAAACGTCAGATATTTATACTTTCATTTTATGCTACTTTATACCTCCACTCTTCTACATTTGAGAGAGAAATATTGTACTTTTTACTCCATTACAAGTATTTCATAGGTTTAGGCGCTAGTTACTTTTCAGATTAAGATTCCACATTCAAAACATATGATCAGTTTGTAAAATAAGATGCATTGTTATAGATTAAGTGACCCCAAAAGTGTACAAAACTACTGTAATTACATCCAGATCGAACAATTATGATATTAAGGAATAGCTCTTGTGTTAATTCATCAATAATGATCCAATAATACAATTCTTAAAAAAACAAACACACACACACACAAAGCAGCCATTCTACATAATGAGTAACTGTACTTTTAACAATTTATGTACTTTTGGGGCCCAAACTTGTGTCCTTGGACATTTTTAATGAAGCACTTTGACGTGTAACACAGTATTTTTATAGCGTCCTTTTGGCTGCATACCTAAGGAGTAATATATTATTTTCATATTCATTCATATTTTGCTTCTTCCGACACTTGTGTACTGCGCGACGGCGGCAGAACTACACTCACTCAGCTCAGCGATGCTGCCCACCCGGGTTGCAAGCAGCGACTGTTCCAGCGTGCGGAGCTCGGCCTGAGTGTACCCGTGGCCCTCTCCGCCCCTCCCGGAGCGCTGCTGGTCCCGGTGCAGGTTCAAACTCTCCGGCAGGCTCAGCACACCTGCGGACAGCGTGGAGCAAAGGCGAGAGGTCAAAGGCGGGAAAGATTTACGGATCCTCCTTTGGTTGAAACTACCAGAGGGTTTTCAGCTTCTCACTTATAACAGGAGAGTGCAAACTGTGCAAAGTGGTAAAAAAGCAGGGGAAAAACACAAATCAGCACTTTCAGGTAAATATTCGATGCAGAGTTGTTAAGCTGGATTTTAAAACCCACATTCATTTCGCATGCAGCAGCTAGAGAGCAAACATTTATTTAAAGGATTAAACAGGGAGACAAAGTTGCAGGTTAATAGCATGATGCACGTCTTCACTTTTCGGTGAAAACATCCCCGGTGGGATCGTGAGTACAAACTCAGACTGAACGTTTTAATGAACAGGATGCTGATTTATGTTTATTTTGTCGCTGGTGATGTGTGGCAGGTCTTTCACACAAAGGTTTCCTTCAACATTCAAATTACACAACTCGAAGTGCATAATTTTAGCAGAATCGCTTATCAGCTGTGAAATAAATTCGGTGAACTCTGAGCGCTTTTGTAGTTCGGTATCACTCTCCTCTTGACTTTACCTCCATAGCTTGAGTTCTAATTGAGCCAATCAGGCGGCGAGCCACATTTGTGACTTCATAGCTGTAAACTCAAAACAAGACCTTGAACATTAACAGCGATGGGATGTGTATTTTCCTTTCACGTAACCTCTTGTTGTGAACGCAGGTGTGTTTTGTGGTCCCCCCCCCCTGAAAACAAGGTGCAGCAGATAATGTTGGCTGGAGAGGACTAATCCATTTAGGTGCCATTGCTGCAGCCAGGCTTTGTTTAGCTGCGGAGAATGGCTTGTGACAGATGGGATATTGAGTTTTTTGCTACAGGAGAATGGAAAGCAACACCCCGCCGAGTGCTAATCCTAATGACATGGCGCAGGGGGATACACCGTTCCTCAATAAACAGTAATTACAACATGGAGGACCTTAGTCAATTTGTATGTGTTTGATGCCAGCACAAGACAAAAGAACCATGCAGCAGGCACAGGCTCATGAGGCTCACTTTGTAGGAGTCTTCCTTCCGTTCTCCAGCTCCGGATTCCTCCCACCATATCCTCTTCCCACAGTGTCCAGCCTAAGAATTCCAGTATTCCCTAGTCAGAGTCCCGCTCCCTCTCCTTCCCACAGCCTTTCTGTGGAGGTCGGCTTTTTTTAGAACCCCTAATAATTATTACAACAGCCTTTTCCATTGCTGTTCAACCACTGACCAGTTTTGATGGAGTATCTGGTATTAGGGTGTGGTCTCGAATGTAAATTGCTCCGGTGAAATGTGCGACGCTGAAACAACGGTTCTGGTCTGCGGTTTTGTGGCATTTCTGTATTCCAGAGTAGAGAGATTCTCCAGAGAGCATCGATTGTGGTGGTTTGCTGGAATGTGAAAACCCGGTAGGTGTGAATGAAAAGGGAAGGTTTTTTTTAGGCATTATTTCATTTTATTTCAAGGCGTAGTTAGGAGCTGCTTCACATTGAAATGTGGTCATTTAAATGCTCTTGGAATTGGCTTTATGTAACCTCGACATGGAGGGGAAAACAAAAAACAAAAAACTTTTCATTGTGTTTAGCCCCATTAGTTAGTTATCCTTGATAGCTACATTTTGACCTGGAAATTACCAAGTCAAAGCTTATAGGGTTTCCAGAATGTGGAGTTTTAGTTCGAAGCGTTTTTTTTGTGGAGTTTTTCTACCTTTATTACCAATATTAATAGTAGAGAGACGACTAGAAACAATGGAGAGAGATGGGGGGTGATTTGTAAAAAAGCCTGCATTAACTGGTTAATGGTCAGTACCTGAAACCCCTAGGTTCCAAATTGAACTGAATATATTTTATATTTTTTTAAGCATCACTTCTTTAAAGGGTTAGGTTATTGGTTTGGCACGGATTTTGGATTAGGATTTAAATAATGACAGTTAGGCAAAGCATGCTCCTGATGGTTCATCGTGCTGGATCGTCTGGGGTATACCTGAAAATAATTCCTTGGCACACCACGTCGTCCAATCATGACCACATCTTTTCGGCTACCGGGGCTGCATTCAAAAAAACAGGTTCCAAAACCTGCAATCCGATTTTTGCTCTTGAGCTCTCTTAGTTCTCTTTGAAGCTCTCGATTTCATTCTTCACACAACTACTGGTTTTTCTTTTTTTTTTGTGTGCGCGCGACCGTGGATCGTTATCAGTTTCGCCCGTCTGCACTATGTTCAGCACCGCAAATGCCTGGAGATAGCAAAGCTCAAAAAAGTAAAAGCTAAGTTAAAATTCTGAAAGACGACCTCAGAGCGGCTGAGGTCAAATAAAAAAAGCAGGAATCCCCCTGACCTCGGGGTAAAGAGGAAGCTGTCGGTCCCTCTCCATCTCCTGTCCCACAGTGAGGCAGAGAAACCTCTTGTAATCACTAAAACCACATTGGCATTTGCGGCTTCCTCTGCTGGAGATTTTGCACTCGGAAGGTTTTTTTTTTTTTTTTCCCCCTCCCCATGTAGGAAACAGGTTTGAATAATTCACGGTGCTCTCTGTAATCAAGGCCTCCTATCTTAGCCACTGCCCCAATCTCATCTCTCCCCAGTTCTATTTTTTTCTACTGCCAAAACTATTCTTTAATAACATTCTGGGGTGCCGGGGAGCCCTTTGCTGAATTATTCATCCTGTCAGATCAAGACGTATAAACAAGTCTGCAGCTCTCTCTTTCCCCACCTCCTACTCCCTCTACATGTTATCTCTTTCTAACACTTGGCTTCTCCACATAGAAAAAAAAAAGTAGGAATATTTGATCCTAGGTGCTGTTTGTGTAATAAACATCAGAGGTGAGAAAGAAGCCAGCCTGAACCCTTGGAGACGAAGAAAAAAGGGAAAAGGCGAGGATGCAGGGAAGAGGGGATGCTGACACAGACATCTGATTAAAAAAATGACAAGCAACGAGACTCTGAAGCGTTACAGGCGTGTTTTATAACCTCATATTTCTGTGTCACTTCAGTCGCATCTTTCCGTGCCCTCCGAGGCAATTGGATGAGCTCAGCACAATACAGTATGTACGTATACTTGAGAAACAGTCTAATCCCAAATAAACAGATATGACCTGCGGTTTCTGTTCCAGGGCTCCTTACGTCTCTATTGCTGTCGGGCAGGTGAAGACGGAGACTGGGTCACGGTGACGGGACTACTTTAAAGCTCCAAGCGGCGTACCAAACTCCCCTGAGTGGTCTCGACAGGAATGCTGCTGCTCATGCAGGTCGTCATAGATAACGTAGAGAATATTAAGATATACAGGCATGTACACACACAACAGCCGTCTGTGCGGGAACAGATGGTCCGAGAAAAAGGTTTGGAAAGTGATTATTTGCAAAGAGGTAGAGGAAGAAACAAAGCAGAAAATTCACTTGGCCTAGAACAAAGCAATTAATGTACTGTAACACGTAACAGCTTGAAACTATAGAACAAAGATGCTACTCTTTGATATTATCTAGCTTTAAAGCCTAGAGCTGCTACTATGTTAATGAAGCGACTTCAGTCGCATTTTTCATGTTTACTTGAGCCTGATGAATTGAAAATGAAGCGGCACAAATGTGGTTTATTTTTAATTTTATTGTTTTGGCGTTTTTCGGGGCGTTACAACACAGACAATGCAGAGTTCAACTTGGTCCACGTTTCAGACACAAAAAAAAAAAAAAAAAAGTAACTGAAGTTCCTGTTCATTTTTGAAATCAGTTTCTCTGAAGGGTGACATACAGAATTGGTCGCCTGTTGTAAATGTCCACAAATGTATATACTGATATTCAGAGAGAGCGTGCACTTCAGCAGCCAATAGGGGCCTAAATTTCCCATCACACGGCACGTTATCGGAACACATCTTGCGGATCTTGAGTCGGTTGGAGTCTTATGTTTGAGGAGGAAGAGAACGCTCGAGGCCCGGACGCGCCGCATTTAAAATGATGAAATTTTGCAGCAAAACAAATCCATTTCAATGGGACCGTGGTGAAATCTTGACCTGCGAGTTCATGCCGCATGAAAACCCGCTTGAGCTTGCTGACGATCACCATCGACCTTTATTTTATCCTCCTCTGTCGGAGTGTAAACTGCTCTACAAAAGAGGAAATATTAGCAAACAGGTAGTGTGTTAGCGGTTAGCTTGCATGCTACAGTAGTTCAGCAACCGGTCCTGCGGTTGTTGTTATGTCTCCAAGCTTCTAGAGGTAAATAGTTCACAGAGATGTGTTGATGAGTTCAACTGAAAAAAAAAAAAAAAAAAAGCTGCTCAGTGTTGTCGTACTCCCACTTTTCACCGTTTACTGGGAAACTAGGAGCTAGTTAGCAAGATTTAGCTGATATTATATCAATTTGTTTCAGCTCCATGATTGTCAGGTATTTGTAGTTCAAAACATTTTGCCATGGCATGCTCATTGGCATAGTTCGGCAGCAGACGGTTAGCTTAGCTTAGCATAAAGACTACAAGCAGCAGGAAACAGCAGCTGGCCTGGCTCTGTCCGAAGCTAAAAAATTCAAATGTTATATCTCGTTTGTTTAATCTCGTTTGTTTAAGTTCTTCATTTTGGACGGACCCAGGCTAGCTGTTACCCCCCGTATCCAGTCTTTACGCTAAGACAAGCTAACTGTGTCCTGACTCAACCTTCATATTAAACAGATACGAGATCTTCTCAAGTACCTCTCATCGAGAAAGTAAAGCTTCCCAAAATGTAAAACGATTCTCGTAACAGCTATGGTGCTAATA
Source organism: Xiphias gladius (assembly GCF_016859285.1). Classification (NCBI taxonomy): domain Eukaryota; kingdom Metazoa; phylum Chordata; class Actinopteri; order Istiophoriformes; family Xiphiidae; genus Xiphias; species Xiphias gladius. Next base: position 4,917,620 of record NC_053401.1, read on the forward strand.
AAAACAATAGCAGTTAGGAATAATAGATTTATAGGTAAAAATATAAACAGAAAACCGCAAAATTCAGAATTTAAAAAAAAGACATGTACATGTTTACACACAGTATAAACACTGCTTGTTATGTTGCTTTACTTTCCACAAAACACACCGCTCAAATTCCAAATCAATTTCAGAAAAAACCCAGTGTTCCCACTGTTAGATGTTCTGTGAGATGAGTTCAGTGGACCGAAGACTGCAAACCTTCTGACAAATCATTGCTTGGTGTTTACTTAACCCTGATGGAGGAGAATGTAAGCATGAGCTGACAGATTTGTCCATTCTATCAATATACCAGCTGAGAACCTTGCATCTTCATAGAATCAACATCCCAGGAGCTCGGGAAGTCAGCCTCACTCTCAGCCTTGTGACAGAAAAGTCTCAGCATCATCCAGAGGTTTCTGAAAAGGTTTCATATGACAAAAGGAGCGATTCTTCCACTGAAATGAATACATGACAATCAGCTTTACGGGCCCCAAGAGTCTGACAGAACTTAAAATAAATCTCGAGTCCTTTCCAACCTCTCAAAATACACTCAGAGATGAATATTAAGTCTAAGATGCACCCCAGAAAGTTTTATTCCAACCTCAGGAGCACTGCACACCAGTTTCACAGGTGACAGCAGGATGTGTGTTGCACAGGGCTTTGAGAAAAAAAAAACCACCGCAGGTTTAATGGCACACCTTGACATTTTGAATTCAAGCCATTTTTTCGGCACCAGACAGTTGTTGCCTGAAACGTGAGGTGAAAAACATTTCTATATTTGTGCATCATTCATAAAGAAAAGTCTTGTTATCCTTGTTAGGTGTTCTCACCGAACCACAGGCATTACCCTCAGTCCTCTCTGTACCTCTGCTGCAGACTTTACTGACTTTTGATATAAATGCTCGCAGTAGACTTGTGTTGTTTTTTTCTTTTCATATTTTTACCCAGTTTTACTCACATAAGACAAAGAAAAGGAGGAAATCCCCACAAATAATAAATCTGAACAAATAAATTTGAAATTTTTACATGAAAAGGGACATTAACGATTATTTTTCTGTTGATCAACTAACAGTTTAATCAACAAATCGTTTCCGCTCTACATAGTGCTCTAAGAAATTAATTATGTGGTTCTGCATGTGTGCCCAAATGCGACACAAGCAAGTCCATGCCTGTGTGTGAATATAATAAATAGCTCATTATGCAGATTTTCCTGCCTCTTGCATGGGAGAAGAAACCATTTAAAAAGGGTCTTTTCAGAAGAAAAATGGGAGATGGGATTGTCTGGACAGTTTGAGATCAAGCCTAGGGCATAATGGGATTCATGATCAATGCCATCCCTTTATATGATAGACACCAATCCCTTCCGAATTGCTTTACCACTCAAGAGCAAAGAAAGCTCAATTCCTTTATGCCCGACGTTTGAACAGTCTCCTCAAGGGAAATCTCCGCAAGAGAAGAGACACTTATGGAAATGACTGGCCAACGAGAACTAGAGCTGGAATCGCGTCGATGACATTTTGATCTGCAATAAGTCACATGTGCTCTCTCCTCTCCTCCGTTGCTCCAAATGACAAGTCAAGGTTAGTGAGGTCACTTTGAAGCTATGAACCATCAATGCAAACAGGTGCAGGTTCCGCAGCGCCATCCTCGCGCCGATCACATGGCTCAATTTTCTGCAGGAATGTCCAATCGATTTTCTGTAGCGAGAAAGCGGCGCTCTCCCCTCGTCAGTGACAAAACTCTGCCAGAATATTAACAGGCAGTTGCCATGGCAACAGGCGACTGCTGCCTAACAGCGTAGTGATGATTGGCCGGGCTGGAAAAAGCAGCATTTCCTTTCTTTTATACTGTAGGGAAAGCACAAGAAAACTCCACAGCTCAGTGAGCTTTAAGCCCCAGAGCCACGTACGTACGGATGACCAGCCATCTAACAAAAAGTATCTCATCATAGGGAGATGATTCAGTTGGGTAATTGCTGCATCTAGTATACCACAGAGACATTTATTCTCTCATCAATAATGAATGAATGTACTTGGGACTCAGACCACATTAGCAGTGAAATGGCCAAAATGATTAAACGGCCGACCCACATGGCTAACTGCAAATGTCAGCCGTAGATCCATGACCCAGCTGTTGGTAGTTGCCCACGGCAGTTAAACAAAGAGCAGGGAAAGTGATCTGAGTGGTCAAAACCTGACTCATATATACAGTCTCGTTGTGCATTTATGGCAATGGTGTATAGGCTTGATAAGTTATACAAATTTTAAATATGGTTTCAGCTCTGTGGCTCCCCAGTTGATCAGCATCTTGGCTCGTTGACATCAGCAACTGAACCAGTTATACTGTCTCACAGTCGTGTGCATACACACAGTATATCGTGCATCACCATATGGCAACACGAATTTTGTTGTGTGTTTAAGGACGATTACAACAGTTGAGGGCAAATTCTAAAAATGTTTGCGCATTCATATCTTAAGGGAAACTGTGTCACATTTTTTTGGTTTTTTTGTTAATGAAATATTGTTCCGGAAAGAGCAAACAGGTGCTGTACATTCAAAGTAAAGTTGGACATCATGCAGTCCATATGCTTGTCTTCCTTGCAGCTTGCCCATATCAGATGCCCATAGCCACCTCAAAATGGAGAGAATAAATAAAGTGTAAAATTGTATTCTTGAGCATGGAGATTAACTCTTGACCTTGGGGACATGTATTCTGCGGGTGGTAAATATTCCAACACAAGGTCCTCTAACCTATTTTATACTTATTTACCGATTTACTGACTTGATTATTTTCACCTCAGAATATCATGCAGTCAAATTGTGCTCTAACAAAGATGTGGCTTTTCCACAGCAGGAATCATCTACTGGGGATTTTAACAGACAATGAGGATTCAAGGCTTGCTCTGATTAAGGTCATGTCATTGATTTAATCTATGATCAATTACCTGGTCCTAAAAGACACAGAAGTTTAGTCAGACGTTTATGAGGCGCAAACAAAATTACCTTAAACTTAAAACACAGGTGGCAACAATTCCACAGAAGACACTGCTTTTCGAAAGCAAAGCCTGGATGAAGGATGGAGGTTAGGGAGGGAGTCAAATGTATTACTAGCAAAAAATTCAAAATGGCAGAAAAATTTAATGATGCAAATGGCGGTGGTTTATATCAATCTCTTTAGCATCATCCAGTGAATCCATGGATGGCAAAATTTTCCTTCTATGCCTCATCGCTGCAAAGATATTATTCAAAACATTTTTGTAATAATCGGTGGCTTATTTCACACCACATGGTGGCGCTATTGTTACCATTTTTGAGTATGTGAAGCACTGAAGTACGGGGAGGCTCTTCACCAGGTTTCAGTCCTGTAGCCTTTATGGTTTTTGCGATATCCATCATGTTTCATCATGTTTTACTCATTCCCCTTAGAAAACCATTCCAAAAAAAAAAATTCAATAAAAAATGTTTACAAAATCGACCGTCACAGATATATGCACCATAAGTTATAGCAGCAAAAAAGGGGGGCTAATGAGGCCAAGCAATTTTGACACCAACTGAAACAAAGAAATCCATAAAAGCAGGTTAATAGTTGCCCCATAAAATTTCCAAATTCCAGCTACTAATACTTCCACATACTAGAGCTATCTAGACAAAAGTTAGCCAGCCTTCAATGATCATGAAAGTCCTGGTCACACATGCCATATAGAGGATAAAGGACAAGATCGCCGTTTTACATTCACTAATTCAGTCTTCACCAGCTGTCTGTATATGTCAAACTCCGGTCTGCACAGGAATCACTGAACAGCACCTACTACATCATGGGTAATAGCTCAGTTTGTTGGGGGATGCCATACTCTGGCGTTGCCCTTATTTCACTGGCTTTCAGCACTGGGTGTCTGCCAGTTCACTCTGCGGACAGACAACACACAAAGGATCTGAAAGATAACTACTAATACCTCTTTCACACAGTGTGAGAGCCGCGTTTAATGGAAGTCCCTGCCCTCTTGCACCTAAAAGGGGTGACGCGGAGGTCCCACAGCTGTTATAAGACAGCTCACTGAAGATCACAGATGATCTTGAATTGACCGCCTCACATTCGAAACACTTGGGAAGCAAAAAAAATTAACTTGAGTCTACTGTACATCAGGCATAGTGGGGAAGAGCTGAAACAGAGTCATCCCATGAGACTGAGATAGGAGTGATTCTATTCTCCGAATCTTACTCAGATGTAGGGTGTGGACACTGACGGGAAATTTTAATCAGAGCATGAGATGACTGGTGGATTCAACAATGAGGACAAATCTTCATGTGAAAAGGTAAATTTTCCCCAACTTCATCCCCAAAGAATCATTGGATGTAAAAAAAAAAATAGTACTTTTCCAAGAGTTTAATTTATTCAAAGTTGGGTTTTCTGGCAAAGTTTCACCTGCTTCTTAGTACTGTAATCACTTCCAAGAATGTAAAAAGTCCGAAGACGTCAAAACTCCCAACCTTTTGCAACTCGTAGAGGTTTTATTGTGAGACCATTGTGTTTCAGCTCCTGGCCTTCAGTTGGGTCATCCAATCTCTGTGATATGTTGCAGTTCATGAAGGGATAAGGACACCTGATAACGAATCTATAACATATGACATGACTACGGTATTAGATATCATTCAATTACTACGTTTCGAACCAATTCAAGTAGGTCTTCTGATGTGTAATGAGCATTTCAGCCTCACTGGGCTGCTAGCGTGGCTTTTTAATCATAGTCTTGCTTAAACTTCAGATGCTGCTCACTGACCTGAATATTTCCTTCAACCAATTATTAGCATTTGAATGATCAACTATCTTCCATCACAATTGTTTCCGGTGAAAATTCCTTCTCTCCTCCAGTGTAATATCTTCCAACAAGATGAGCTCTCACACCCTCATCATTTAATCACAACAAGAGTAATGAGAACACATGCAGATGTGTTTACTTGGAACGATTTTGCAGCATATGCTCATCTGCTACAAACTGGTTGTTTCTTCCGTCTCAGGCCCAAACTTTATCCACGTTTCACTCAGATTCCTCCGACTTAAGATGAAACTAGCGTCAAACTGACAGTCTGACGGCCGCCTTGTTGTCACTACATTAGTCTTGAAATATGCAAAATATCATTAGATTAGAGGTCGCATGTCATATCCAATCCTAAATATCTTGAAAAATATCTTTAAAAATGTTACATTATTGTTATATTGTATATAAGTAAATTGCATTATTGTTTTAGTACTATTGGTGCCTTAAAATATACTTTAAGCAGTAATTTAATTTTGTATTGTGTATTTTGAGGTACCGCTGATGAGAACTACTTACTGTGGCCAATGTTACAATTACACTACACTATAGCTTGCAGGAAAGTAACATAAAATCGGTTGCAGAAAAACATTGCACACGAATGCACCCTAAGACCAACTGACTTCTGTCCTATAGTATCTAGGTTCCCCTGATAACTATTATCTCAAAAACTCTCAGACCCAAAATATTAATTTGCCTCACTTGTAGAGCTACGTAAATGTGTACAGCAATTACCGATCACAAGAGACTTCAGAAAAATGTTAGTAATTTATCCCTGCAGGGGAATTTCTTTGTCAGAACTGCACAACACGCAGTTGGGAAAGAGGAAGTAATTAAGTAAAAAAGTAAACACACACACCAAGTGATTAGAAAAATGTCAGAATGAAAACATACAAAAATTAATTTACGAGTAGAATCTCCAGGCCTCTTAACTTTAGCATACAGCAGGTCCAGGGTCCCGTCTCCTCCGGTAGTGCAAGTCCACAATGAAATTAAAGTGGGGAGGGCCTTGTCCAGTTGAGCACCCCGGAGCTCATGAAAAAAGTCGAAGAGAGTCTGGAGTCCCGCGGTAACAGGGTGGATGACGTCACACACAGTTGCCGGGTCAGCGAAGGGGGAGATGTAAACACCAACAACAAAGATGGTGTGTGAGAACTTCCAGGGAATCCAATCAAGAGTGTCTTCCTGTAGCAATGTCTCTGTGAAACACAAACACTACACTCACGGAAGTCCCTCCGATTCCTCACCAGGGCCGCTAGCTCGTCCATCTTATTGTCCAGTGATCTCACGTTTCCCATTATCAGCCCGGAGATATGTTCTTCCCCATCCGTCTCTAGTCTGGACCCAGCTCACTTCCCTCGTCTCTGCGCTCCTTGTCTACATCCTCTGTCTTTCCTCCTCCTGGTTTCTGCAGGGATGTCCATGGCTCTGGTCACCATGCCAGCCGGTTTCAGCACGACCAGCTGGTCCCTGGTGTAAACAACGCGACCGTTGAGTTGCTGCCCAGTGGTAGCATTGCCAACTTATGTCATTTAAAAAGGTAACTCATTGAGAGAAGTAATTCCACTTTGGAAAAAAAGGACCAGAACTCTCAATACTAGTTTGGAGAGGGCACAGCTTAGATAACATTTTTTTTTGTTTTTTGTTTTTGAAAAGGTATTGCACCAGATGGCCCCTCCAAATAACTTTCTGGTCCTGTGCCGAATCCGCAGCAAGCGAGCAAACAGAGCATCAGAAACAACTTTAATTGGAGTGAACTGGAGCAAATACAGGCCTTGGCATTTAATGTAATAAATCCGTATGTCCTGTCTCATAACTTACACTGAGCATTCTGCAAAAACAACATGTGTGCGTGGTGTATCAACCCTGCAGGTTGTTTTGTTCTGTTGCTTAATCTAGCTGCAGAGTCATCAGCATTATGAGAAGGCTAATTCTTCAACGTCCAGGCACCTCTATCACGCCAAGCCAGATGGATTGCAGGTGCCCGCCAGATGCCTTACTGTATTTACAATCTCCATCTCGAGCACAAGGCCATATCATGGCACGAATTGAATCAGCACACAACTTTCTTTGTTCCTTGAACGACACCACTCTCTCAGTCTGCTGTTTGCATTATGCCGATATTATACAGTTTATTCAAAAGTGGTCTGCGTTCCCCGGTCGAGTCGCTGTATGAGGTTTAGTCTGTGTTCTCAATGGAGCCCTCTGACTCATCCCAATCACCGGGGGCAAAGAGACAGGGAGGCAGCGTAATGCAATCAGACGCAACACAAATATCAGCCTGTGTGTAATGAGCGGCAACGAGGAGAAGAAAAACAGTGGTGTCAAGGAGGGTCAGGATGAAGGAGTCTAAAAATGATAAAGCAAACGCGCACACTTTTACGCACCCATGTGCTCGTATTACTCACGGATACAAAAAATAAAGAAATAAAGTAAAAGGGCCTTTATCAGCACACACACAGCACATATTTCCACTTGAATTATCTACTGTGCAATGCACTATTCACGATATAGGGGCAAATTTACCCAGCGATGTTGTTTGCATAAAACTTTAATATCCTACAATTAATTTTGGCATGAATAAAAACCTTCAACTGAATATTCCTGTCCAACCGCGTCACCCTGACAACAGATAAAAATGTCCACCGGCAAAAAGTATAGAAAAGGTTTAGCCATCAACTACAATACCCACTTGATCTTTGATACGCAGCATTTCTAATACAAGGGGGAAGCAATCATCTCAGTCGACACCTGAATCGTTGCCCACATCAGCAGATTTTTTCAGCAGTAACACTGGTGTGTTGATGTGCTCCGTGACAGCCGTTCCCTCACTTGGAAAAACCACTGAACCAATTCGAGCTTAATCTAGAACAGATTGTGAATGGGTCTGTCATTTTTTTTTTTTTTTTTCCCCCAACCAGAGCAAGAAAACAGCAACAGGAGAATGGCCACAAAAATTCCAACAAGTGTGGATGAGGTAGGCACAGCTCTACAGGTTGTTGTAAGTCAACTTGTAGAAAAAAAAAATGCCTCTGTTCCACTAGCTTCCGTAACTCATGCAATCTCTCGTTTAGCATTTCTTTCATGATCTTGGGGTTTACTTTCCATGACAAATCAGCATCCAGCTATTGAAATAGGAAGCTGAGTTAAGCCCGTGTACGTCTAGGGCTTACGGCAAAAAGTGTTCGTGATAGGCTGCTTAAAAAATAAATCTTGAGTAAACAATGACATTAAATCGCGTTTGCCATTTAATCCAGACATATGAAGCTAGTCACGCAACATACTGTTGAGAAAGTCTCTATACCAAGGCTGGACTTTTAGTTATTAGTGTAGCTACAAACTTCCTGTAAATACTTTTTCTGTGAAGAAGTCATTTTTTATTAATAATTTCAATTATTCACATTCATTTGGAAAGCTGTGGGAGGGCCTCGCACAGCTTGCCCTGATATATGTTGTTCTGAACAGGTCCTCATTGCCCAAATGTCTAACGACAGAAGTGGCGAGTCCAAAGTCAGAACGGCGCTCAGAGCCTCACTAGCCACATTTATGGGAAATATCCCAGGTTGAAATATACCAGAACCTTCCTTTAAGAACTTTATAACCACTTTACGGGAACCAGAAGGGGAAAACCGCATTTTAAAGGGTAAATATTAAGCTTTTAGATTTTTGCGCTTGTAGGAACAAAACCTCTGCGTAGTATGAGATATGAGCCAGCCCTGCAGGATCCAGTAGCAGTTCAGTATCTCGCTGAAGGTACTGTGGTACAGTCACATTGGAACGATCAACGTCAGGCCTTTTCTTTTGGCTGTCTCATTCTGGCTGCCTCACTACATCAGAGCATCCTCGCGCCGTTTTCTGCTCCCAATCGAAAAAGCACTTTAGAAGAATTTCCTGATCAATAATACTGTATTTTGAGGCGATTTTTATTTGCATTACACAGACTAACGCAGCATGAAAACATCCTGCCGAATCCAGGCAGGCAGATCAGCTGTTTTAAGGTAGCTGCATCCCAATTTAACGTTCCCCAATAAAATCAGAAGCTGATTTGCATGTAAAACATCCCAAAATAAGGTAATGGCATGTACTGTATTATGTACTGTAATCACTGATGTAATGCAGTCACATGTTCAACATCTCACCTGCTCCTGGTCCAAAAAGAGGCATATTTCATTACAGCTACGTATAGGACATAACTGATTTAACGGTCAGCTTCACGGTAGAAAGCGATCGAACATTTACACCTTTTTTAATAGTGTGGAGGGGACTCTTTCGTCTTGGATATCCCTGTAGGAAGGACCCTGTTTTTCACCTTGTTCGGGTATGTCACACAGTGTACCAGTGTAAAGAGACGGATTGATAGCATTCAGCCCTTGAGCCCCTCCCATGCTGCCATGTGTACCAAAAGAGAACACGACCCTAATTTGGCAGGGGCCAATGTTGACATTTGAATCCCGTGCCCTGCGGGAAGGGTAACGAGCCCGCATTAGGATGCTGTTACCGTAACAACACCTGATCTCTGTACTTAGCAGAATGTTCTCACACTGCATCAGTCAGTGTACCTCAAACAAAAAATCCCCTCAAAACGGAGTATTATCGATCAGATAATTCCTCCAAAATGCCATGCAATTGAGAAGAGAAGCGCTGCAGGGCTGCAGAAAAAGATGGACTGGCTTCTGGCCGCTGAGGTTGTCCCCCCAATAGAGGGCTTGGGCTTAATCCTCCCCCGTTGCCATTTCAAAGTAAATAACCTCTTCTGGCTGTAGAAGGACCACAACACATTGTTGATCCTGCAGAACGACTAAAGAGGGTAAGCTTTCAGACGATATCGAGCAATCTATGACTTCAATGGAATCTGTGGGAATAAGGAAAAACATTTGTCAAAGTTGTCCCTCCTCCAACAAGAGCCTCCGGGAAACCACCAGCGTTTCAACCCACCCCTCATTTTCCCGAACACCACGGAAGCCTCAAAATGACATACAAAACCAGCAGGCCTGGCTGATAGGAAGTAATTTTATCATGTACTCAACAGAGTGTAAAAGTTCATTTCAACTCCAAAAACAATGGAAAAAATAAACAAATTCAAGGTCCACTTACTATATTCTTCCAGACTATCCAAGTACATAACAAGGACTTTCTCAGTAGATGGAGTGTATTTGTCTAAAAGACTGAGATGCAATTTAAAGTTCTGGAGAAAGCTAGTAAGTAGACCTTGATATTAGATATTCTTTTGGGTTTTTTGTCCGATAAAAAAAGCAAAAAAAACAAACTGTAATCATAATGCTCTTTTCCTTCATTGATTTGTAGCCTTTAATAACAAAACCCTTTAAACTTTTGAAGCTGCAATTTCTTTGCAATACCGGTAGCTTGCTCATAGCACTGTCCTCCATAAGGGATTATCGCAGTCACATGCTGAAGTAGCCTTGTGTACGTAAGGTCGATGCCAAGCTGATAAAAAGGATGATTTTTGAAAAAAGCTGAATAACTGTTCCCTTTATAGGCTATTATAGATTGTTTTAGTAATTTTGTAGTTTATCTGGCAGTAATTACCTCTAATTGGGTGCAATAACAATATCCTGATTTTTAATTGGAGCAAGTCATTAGCCCTCTCAGCCCAAACCTGTCACCACCTTTGTGTCGTCGTTACATAATGTACCCCCGGCCTCTGGTACTGACGAAACAATTGCCTTTATTAAAACACACCAGGGTGAAGAAAAGGTTGTGAGCCCCTGGTCTAGATTGCACTTTGTTTCTGCTGCAGAGAAGTAGTCTTTAATCATAGTGTCAAAGCCCACACACACACACACACACACACACACACACACACACACACACACACGGGCGTCTTATGTTATGGATGGAAATGAACGCGGAGGTTCCCACGTTTACAACTTGAGAGCCCTCACGTGATCAAACAACTTGAGATCTCTGAGTGACTGACTTTGGCTGGTGTAAGGCGTCAATATTTGGTTGGTTTTCACGCATTCTGTGCTATCAAGCGCCAAGTCCGATATACCGGAGTGTTTTCCAGTCGTGATGATGACTCAGATGTTGACATGAATGCCGTTTCCAAGTCAGAAACTGGTAGGTGCAATAACTGTCATTACATGAATGTGAGACATGAGGGTGGCAATACCCCACCTACACAGGTGTTTTACCTAATGTCGCCTTATTAGATTATTAGATCTCTTTTCTAGACTGTGTGGGCAAGTACAGACTGTGCTTGACTGAGAGTTCTGTCACTCTGTTGCTAGTTTCTTGGCCCACGTTAAGGCGGGACGTCTTACACCATAATCCTTGTTATTAGTTCACAGTGACTGTTGACATCACATGATTGCCTAGCATAGCTCCAGCCGACTTCAGTCTGAGTGGAGGTCTAACCAGCCAGAGTACCAGAAAACACCTGTGCACACGTACAGGGCCTTTAATTAATAAACCTTTACGTGAAAAGTATCACTCCAGTGCTACCTGTGCTGTGATGTGACGTATTTTAAAATGTTGAAATTTTAACAGTTGTTGTTTTTAAAGCAGTTAATTAAAAAGGAAAACTTTACAAGAATAAGCAGGAGACTAAAATGATTGACTTTAATAACTATTTCTGCTTTTGAGGTTTCTGTATTATCCTTTTTTATCGGAAGTCTTGGACTCTGATGGTTGATGGTTGTGAGTTTAAAAAACAAACGTAATAATCTTGATTTTGATTATTTTGTGGCTCTTTGACGATGGCATAAAACATCAGACCTAGTAGCTAAAACGTTTCAAATAAAGAACTAATAACAGTGTTGAATATAATTTCCACTTGTTTCCAGTTATTTCACCAATTTTATTAACAGAGCTGTTGGCAAATGGCATCCACAATCCATTGCTTTTGCCTTTATATGCCAAAAGAAATGACTATAATAGAAAAGCTGCTCTATCCCTCTCTCCGGCAGATTGTCATTTTGTGCCACAGGTTCGCAAAAAACACACTGACCTGTCTATTAACTACAGAAGTCCCCTCTCATCTAGTGATATTTTAAAAAGCAAGGCACGAAAATCCAATCTGAACAGAGACAATAGCCGTGACGCAAGTCAAAAACTCCATGCAGATTTGGACTGGCAGCTCTATATTTGTGGGCGATATGACTTGGTCTTGATGTTAAGGTTGGCGACATGGCTGATGTGGCCATGCAGCGTGCACACAGGTCACTGGGCTGCGGGGCATCGCGGCCAGTCGTGGAAGGTTGGGAAGTGGCTGAGGTTACACAGCTGTGACTGGCTGAGGCCCAGGAGCCAGCCACCAATGACTTCACACATCCCAGCAGTGCTGCAGAGCTCGGATCCCACAATGGAAGAGTGAGAGCACAACAAATGATCAAGAGAGTGTGAAAGAACAATGGGGGCGAGCTACAACGGACCTGAAGGATGCAGAGAGAGGCAGGCGTGTACAGCAAAAGAGAGAAATGGCAGAGAATTAACGTGATTGATGTGTGGAGATTGTAAAGAGGAAGCTGAGCACAGGAAAGAGATAGAGCCAGGAAGTCATGTTTTTATCTTTAGCTTTACAATGATTGCCCATCTGAGGAGTCATCCTCTCTTCCTGGCCTGAGGGAAAGTGTCCAGCTCTGGTAAGAGAAAAAACAAGGTTGTAATCTGACCGACTTCCACTCAAGTGAAATGCAATGTTTGCCAAATACTTTACAACGTTAATGGGCAATTTGAGTTGTATGATCCTGTCTCACCCACAGAACCCTCAGTATTTTTCTTAGCGTAAGGCTGCTTTCGGTTTGAACGCTCGTGATTTATTTTTACCAAAGTGTATTCATAGACAAGCAGGAGTGACGCAAGTGGCATTGTTTATATACTTGGCTACACACTTTTTGTGTACAGTGTGTGGAGCTGAATCATCCCCAGCTGCCACCAGAAAAGCAAACCAAAAGTAAATAAACCAAACTAAACTTGGTGACACCACAGGAAGTTAGTATGTTTTTATGTTAATGGAAAAGTTTGCCAGAGAGAGAAAAGCTGATGGGCGGACAGGGCTTCTGTGTGGCAGCCAGGCTGCGGCTCTTCTCATGTTGCCATTCCCAGGCTGGCTGCCCCGGCGTTAGCTCGTAGTAACAGTCATCCGTCTGTCCTCTCTTCTCTCGCCTCGCCGCTGAGGGGGTTAACGTGACCTGCGGGCCCCCGAATATCACCCAGTCACAATGTTCTGACATCCCTGGGCCTGCCCAGATGGTCACCATATGTCCATGCACCACGTACGGCAAGCCGGGAACACAAGAGCAGACGGGGGAAAGGAATGCGCACTTTCAAAGTGCCGCAGTTTGTTTACCCATGTGCCCCTTTGGTGTTTGTTATGGGTCTGGCTGACGGAGCATCTGTGGTGACAATATCTGATATTATGTTCAAATAACAAATGAACAACCAAAACAGTACAGCAAACAGTGGTAGGCTCTTTATTCTTCTTCTTCTTCTTCAAAAAAAGAGATGCTTTTCTTAAATGCTTAGAGTACACCCCCAAAATTGAAGACTGCACCCTCAGTTGCCTTGAAGGATTAGGACAACTCAGTTCTCTCTACTTTAAATGGGTGGGCAGCAAAATCATTTTTGTCATCCTTGTGCCAAATTAAAGTAAAGTAGTAGTGGATGGTTTCCACCGGGAGGAAACTGCAACTGTCGATGTTAACTGAAGATGAGAACAAATCGCTGTTTTGGGAACATTGGCGTTCTATAGCTTGAAGAAAAGTCAATAAATCTAGTGACAAAGCTGCTAAGTAGGCAACACTGCCTGTAAAAGGACCCCCTGATGATGCAGCAGAAACTGTTTGCGTCAATGCATTTTGAAAGAGCAACGACCAATGGTGTAACTTTATCACGCAGTCGGCCAGTCAGTCACGGACACTCGCGTTTATGGGGAAAAGCGCAGGTGTTAATAAAATTAACGATGGCTCTGTCCCAGTAAGTCATGACAGCGTGGCAGTGAACTAGCATGCACCCCACCAGGACCCTGAAACTGAAGCAGCTATATGGAATTATTAATTGTGCTATTTGTACCTGTGCTTTTCCTATTGTGACGTCTCAAAATCTCTTCAGTATTGTTGGGTGTACTGCAAAACCACCCAATGCATTAGGGGCCAACCCCTAATGCATACTCACCAACATTATCACCCAATACTACAGGAGATTTACAGGTTTTTCAAATTTCCAGTCACTGTGTTGCATCTGTGAGCGGGCAGTAAACGCTGGAGCACTTTCATTAATCTATATCTATAGCATATGAAGGGGGAAACAACACAACAAAGTCTGCCTACACGTCTCACAAAAAGGGACAAACTGCAGAAGTAGAAGAAGTAGTAGATCAACTGGTTTGTCTCAAACAGGTAACAGCAAATCTAAATATAAGTTCAAAATACAGGTTAAAAAGGAGGTAAACATTTGAAAATGTCCAATATGGTATTCAGAGCCAGGAAATTTAATTGGGATCGAAAGGGGGGGGGGCGCTGCACACAGAGGAGTCTGAGGGACTTGACAAAGCATGCCTCAGCGCATGAATATGAGCTGGCTGAATTTACTGCAATTACTGTCTCAGGGACACTGATTCAAATAGCTTTATACCAAGAAGAGACGGCGACACCTGGGGAAGAGTCGCAGCTGGCCGCAGGTCTCATCGTGTCTGTCCCGCGTACGTCGAACGCGTGGACTGACACATGGGTTTCACGTGAACAAAAGACATGTGCATTAACAACGGCTGTCGCGACTGCTATAAAATCCAGTTTTTGCACTCCAAAGCCGGACAAGCATCTAGCAGTCACATTACAAGAAACAAAATAGGTATTATATGCAGTAAACTAATGTAAAGCTTGAAAGAAAATTAAAAACGTGGTAAGTTTTTCATGACTTATCTTGAAGACACACTGTGCTCCATCTGATAAATAACTTCATTTCGCCTGTCTTAATTACATTTAGGTTACCGGTTTTACAGTTCTTGACTGCATGGGAAACTAATTAGTATCGGATTGAACCGATTCATCAATCACAGAATGAAATAAAAGCAAGCTCATTAATATCACATGTGCGCTGTTGAAACTAACTTTAAATGAGTGCTGAAGATGAAATAAATCATCACACGGAAGATCTTTTTGGGTGGAAAAAGTTACGGGTCAATTCTCGCCAATATGACCGGTCGAAACGGAGCAGTTTTGGCAGTGCGTGCACACTGTGCAAAAAAAAAAAAAAGGGAAACGCCCTCGTCTGTGGGCTTCATGCGAGTCTCCAACAACAAATCATCTAAACCGCAGCGGCCCCCTCTCCACGCCATTACACTGTTATGGCTGATGTGTCTTCAGGGACTCAGGTGTGGTCGAATTATTAAGCCTCCCTTCCCTCGGTGGTGAACACAATGATATTGCGGAAAAGTTTTAGGCACTCGCTGCGCTCCGTTTTCCCTGTTCAATTACGTTCGGTTAGTCTCAACTGGGGCCCCGAGATGCTGCAGCAATTGGGTTTTGTATTGCTGCTTTGGAGTGATTGTTTGATTTGTGGGCCGCACGTTACAATCTGCAATGGTAATATGTACAATAAATTTTCAATATACCCCTGCACCAATACTGATGAGGCAATTTTCTGTGCATTTGTTTCACCTGGCTGAAAAGACTTATTTGATTTCTGATTAGATACTTCATTTTTGCCCCTGCTTATGCTTTTAAATTCGTTGAAATCTGTTTTTGCTAAGTGTCCATTGCTGTGGTGTTTCTGCAGGGAACTTCACATGTCAATCAATTTGACGCCTTCGTTTAAATCATTTCTGTCAATGGCGCTTCAGTAGGCGGTGCTCTTTTTCCTCTTGATTCCCCCCACAGTAGAGAACCAGTCTGGCTATTTCACCGGCCCTGTTTCCACTAAAATAAAGTTCATTAGCTTCTAATTTTCTTTGCCAAATATATTTAGGGAGAAATATTATTGCAGCCTCTCTCGTTTTTTTGTTTGTTTTTTTTCGGTGTTTTTACAGGTTTCAGGTCACTGATGACTTTTGCTATATTTAACCCAGACTAAAATACTTTAGTGCCTTAAACCAGAGCTGTTTTTAACTCCCAGTCTCAAGTTTGGTACAGTCAACTCCAAGTCACGTCATAAGTCTTAAAAAAGAAAACTGTCGCTGACCTTTTTACAACCAGTTTGACGGATTAGACTCGTTCTCAGGAGTGTGTGAGAGAGTCGTGTGTTCAGTTGACATGTCCATCATTCTCCTGTAATCTCCGTTGCACCCGTTAGACAGTTTACACCTTTATCATTCCTATTAACACATGGAGCCTAGTGACGTTACATTATTCACAACATTGCTGCAATATGAGCGAAGGTCCAATTTACCAGACTAAACTAAATAGACCTGTTCTCATACTGGGGTTTCTTTTTTTTTTTTTTTTTTTATTCAAATCCAAGTCTCAAGTCTCAAATCTACAGCGCTGGCCTAAACCTGACGACAAGAAGGACACAACGTGAACCCCAGTGTCTCCAGAGTCACATTCCTGTCCTTTGTATGCCCAGCTGTTCACCCTGTTGTCTCTCCCTAATCTAAATCAAGTGCTTTACATAGCTTAAATGCACATGGAGCAAAGATTGTGGGGGAAACAAATGAAAAATGTAATTAAAAAAATCTTAGAAACATCTTAGAGCAATAAGTCAGCGCATCTCTTTTTCATCGTGACTTGCTTATCCCTCCTCAGCTGCAGGTAGCCGCCCCTGCTCCTCAGCTCCCTCTCCTAAAGTCCTTCTTAACACCCTTCAAGAGTGCAACAGAGAGCCAAGCGAAACGCAGACGAAACTGCAGACGCTGAGCTCCGGTGGCGTAATTATACCTCAAGAAGGCTGAAGTGTGTCTGGTCCATCCCTTACAACCTCTCCTTGGAGGTGAATTAGTCAAGCGTGCTCTCATGGGAGAATCATCCGGGAAGGTTTGGAAACTTAGCCAAAGTGAAAAAAAAAAAAAAAACTAAACACCACCCCTTGTGTGTATCACATGTCAGATTAGCATGGCAGGAGCAGAGGAAGATGATTTGGCATGAATACTGTGCTTTGAAACCTGAAATCAGACTGCGCTGGCTCCCCGGTACTCCTCTGACAGCTGCCCTTGCGTGACTTTGCAGTGCCGACATGCCGCTCGCGGTCTGTTTGAAAGGAGATAAGTCCTCGAACGGTGGCAGAAGAAGGAGAGATGAGGAGCTTAGTGTCGGGGCTCTGACGGAGCCTTGAAGCCGGGGATTGGCTCTTCATGAACATGACGGGAGGAGTGGAGTTACATGGTCACCGACTCGCTGCCTGTCTGCTCCCACCTGAAGGCTAATAAGACTCCTGGAGGCCCAATTCTCAGTAGGGCTGTTGTTAGAAGAGGTGTCAGGTTGCTATTCTCAAAAACAACTGAGAATTTCTTGCTAAAAAAGTCTCTTTGGCCATTGGAAAATACGTCATGATCCCAAGATTAGCTTCAGGGCTCTGCAATAATTCAATACTGTGGTCCATCAACTTTGAAGCCACACTAATTAGTATATAATTATATAAACAATAAATCAAACAACTATGTTTAATACGAATAATGGTGTCACTTGGAGTCAAAAACCCACAGAGAACTTTCTCTGCAGTTCCCCTCAGCTCTGCAGAGAGTTTTATACATTTCAGTCCAGTGTTTTGGTTTTCTGGCCTGCAAAGTTCTGCCCTAACATTGATCGCATTTTTGTGAAAAAGCGCTGACAGACCGACTGTGCAAACAAACTCGATATCAGACCTACATTCACAAGGTGTCCAGAAACACAACTCCAAATGAACGCGGACGTCGCCACGTGTCTGCCGGATGTGTTCATAGGCATCTGTTTGCCAACACATTTGCCACAACGACTTTATCAGGTGACGATGCGTCGATGTTGCGTTTACAGCTCGATCCTCTGTTCCCAAGTGGCTCAAAAGAATCAATTAATGTAGCTTTTAACACATATGGTGGTGATAAAATCCTATCATGTTATTGTTTTAAGATGAACTGGTTAAATGTTATAGAAAAAAAAATATTAATTAACAAATCAATACAATTAATTAATCAAAACCCTGAAATTGTAATACATGTAAATGAAAAAGAATATAAATGATATTTTATGCTCTTTTACATGTGTAAAGACTTCCTGATGTAAAGCGTATGAGTGGATAACAGGTCACTGCTTTAACCTTAAGTTTGATTCATTCATTTGATTTTGCATACTCTCCATATCGTAATATAATTTCATACTGATATAAAAACATATCGATTTAAACTATTTCAGCGGCCCTAGAAGGTCCAATGATTTATTGTCGCTAATGCCAGATATGCCTGAACAGGGGGAAAATGTACAGTGAAGGAAAATACCATTACATACTCCTGTAATAATAATAATCATAATAATAATTCCTGTAATCATAGTAATTTCTATGATAAATATACAATGCTCTGTGACCAATAACTTGATTTATGTGACTACAGAAAAACATTTTTTTTTAGCGAATTCCTCTTTAATTTCACCTCTAAAAATACTCAAATAAATGGATCTGAAGCGAAAATATTAGACTTTGGCTGACTGTTCACAACAAGGAGACATATGCAACTTGTGATGAGAATCAAGATAGATAGATAAGGGCTTTTTTTTTTTTTTTTAAGGGGTCACAAGCTGAAAAGGTTTTGTACCTTCATGAGGATGCGCTTTTGTTAGCTGCAGTCCACATAGCAACATCATGCTTTAAGTCCGCAGTAAGATTCGGCACAAGGAGCCTGAGCCAACTCGCCTGTCAGGCACTAAGCTGACAGCAGATGGTGACAGGTGGTGCTGAGTCGTGGAGAGGCCAGGGTCCACCCGAGAACCTGGGTCAGAGCTCCAGCGGGTGTCACATCAGGGCACCATCTCCGTCTGCCACTTACTGTCACCACTCTGCTGCCCAGGGGGACTGTGGGTGACGGGGCACGCTGTCGGCTGCGACTTTGCAGCCCGGAGAAATACAGATGTGTCACCTTTAACCTCCGCTGTCACATTTTAATGGAGGTGTCAGGTAAGAAAGAGCCCCCACAGCTCTGTTACAACCCACATCTGACATGCTCTTATGAAATGAAGCCACACGTTAAACAAACAGGAGGAGGGGAGGGATGGACACAAATCTCCGCAGGACGGCAAATTTCTCCGTCTCTCCTCTTGCCGAAGCTTCTTTCTGCGTCAGTGTCCTGGGTGAGCTCGCTGGCATTACTACAAAATGAGACAATTACTGTGCAGAAATGGCAGATCGTGACTGCTAAGTAGCAGGTGTGTCGGCCGTCAAGCGTGGAATCTCTAAATTGACAAAGAGAAAATAATCAGAAAAGGGCACCGTGACTTCATTTGTCTTCATCTGTCTCTGGGTTTAGATACTGTTTCTGCTCATTTCTGGAGGATGGAGCTTTGCTGTGCAGGACAAGAGAAAAGACAGATGGACGAAACAGGTGCTAAAATGATTTCAGTGTAATATTTTCATGCATTTATTTAGTTCTGTATCCTCTAAAAACATAGTGAAATTCAGTGGGGCGTATAAGCAAACTGTTTCCTGTATCTCACTGTTGAATTACATATCAACAGTCTGTTCCAGACGAGCAAAATCAGATGTCATGCGTGGGCTGACAAACCCGTCCTTGCGTGTTATTATGGTGATCCAAGCATCATGTGCTTAGAGCTGACGCAATGAGCCAATTAATCAGCTTCTTGATGAAGTCGATCAGCAAATATTTTCGAGTCCTTTTTAAAGCGCGGTACCGGAGATTATTACAAAGAAAAGAAGCTAAAAACAAAATCAGCCTCAAGGATATATTTTTCACCTTACATAAAAGTCTTTAACCTGAAAATAAGAAAAATCAAACCGCTCTCTGTCAGGGCACAGTATGTTTGTTACCACAGCTCTGAGGCAGAACTCGGGCTTTAAAGCCACGAGCTGCTTATTTTTCAGTCAGAGGAGACATCGGATCGAGCTTCGTGACTGACGGGTGTGACTGACAGGTAGGTCCTAGTGTCACGAGCTGTTTGGTTGGAGGAAGGCCCGCAATCCAACCCCGTAACCCTGCCATGGTTACAGCCCCAGGCAGCCAGAGGAAGAGGAAGAGTCAACCCCACGAATGCAGGCTGGTTTATACATGAACTCCTGCATGAATTAAACATGCAGACAAGCGCACACCTTCTGAAACCCAAAACAAGATGGGGAGCGCACAACCTGAGCCACACGGAGGCAGCTGTGGAGCAAAAATAAAAAGTAAACTTGTCATCCCGCCCACGCACGATGCAGCCCCCCTATGGGTCAGCCAGAACCATGAATTAAAAAAAAGCTTCAACTGGCTCTGGTGAAACAGTGGAAAAACTCAACATGATACATAGTACACTGATGATCCAGGAGGCAAATCTGCAAAGTAAGGACAGCTGAACATGTGCCTCAGCTATTCCAGTGTGCGGGGATGACATGACGGCTCTTCAAAATTCATAAAATCCTGACTCCATTGTTGTGACACCTCCCCCCATGAGCTAATCAATAAACACGGCGATGTTGTGGTGATGTGAGTCATTCCGTTTGGTTTCATTAAAACTAACAAACAGATAAACAAAACAGATGGATGGTCCCCACCCCGATAGCATCACTGAGGGAAAACAACACATGCATCCAACAGTATGCAACAGCAGAGGTAAATATAAAATTGAGTATGCTACGCCTACTCTGCAATCATCATATGGTAAATAATCCCCAGAGGAAACAAAATTCATTTATTTATTCAGAATAGCATTCATTTATGCTGTTAGAAAACCCTATCTGCATTTTAAATAACATACATTTATTGCTCCATAATCTTATGAGTTTAAATCATGAATCAAAAAGCCTCAAAAGGTGGAATGTGCAAAAGGTAAAAGTGAGTTTAGGTGGGTTTTATCATCCCTTGATCATAAGCCAACGGATCTTAGTGACCCGGGTCTAGGCAGAGACTCCCTCAGCACATTTCTTTTTCAACCGTGTCCCCCCACCACGTGGCAGGCAGCCCGACTCAGTGGGAGTCAAGGTGGGAGTTTGGGACAGCCAAGGAAAGAGAAAGCCTCAGTCTGCCAGTACATTTCTGACAGAACTGCAAGCAGAGGAAATTCCTTCTGCACATACACAAAAAAAAAAATACACAGATTATATAATATCTATATATTCTATATATCTACATATATCTATATATATATATATATATATATATTCTCTGCCCTGCTCCATCTATGTCTTGTTCCAGTAGCCATTTCTCATCAGGCTGTCCTGGTTCCCCAACACCCGACGCGGACCTTGTTGACCTGGGTTGACCCCTCGGTTGACTCTGGAATTCGCAGTTTCACTCATACTGAGGTAGGCCAGCAGCGTCAAGGACCTTGCCTGAGGGGCCACACTGGATATGTGTGACCTCCTGCGCCAAAGTCAGCAGTGTTAACCACTGAGCTATCCAGCTGCCAGAGAAGATGTGGGGAGTGAAGGCAACAGTGGTGCCAGCGGTAATTGGAGCACTGGGGGCTGTGACCCACAAACGGGGAGAATGGCTCCAGCAGATTCTGGGTACAACATCTGAGGTCTCTGTCCAGAAGAGCGCAGTCCTAGGAACAGCTAAGATACTGCGCAGAACCCTCAAACTAAAAAAAAAAAAAAATAATTATACAGATATGTAAAAATCCACGGCTTTTTGACCCAGCCATGAGCAAAAGCCCCTCACCTTCCACTGGGTGAGCATCTTATACTACGAGAGTGACGCAATAGGAAGATCTCAAAACTCACAGTCTCCTCGCAGCATCCTCTGCAAGCCCACCTCCGTCGAGCGGCAGGGCTGTTGCCTAGTTACCTGGCTCTGCAGAAGTGCAGTGAAGCATCCCAGGGACCACTTCACTACCTACATCTACTGTTGCTACCACGAGGAAGAGGAGAAGTGTGTCAAGTTGTTTTTCCAGCAGGAGGTAGAAACGAAAGGCAAACAGGAAACGTGACGCTGGACAAACTCACGCAGTCACCTAAGGTAGAGTCACATAGCTGAAATCAATATGATGTTAATAAGACTGACAGTGATGTTGATGAACTGGGTTTCCATCAAAACTAGGGCTGCAACTAACAGTTATTTTCATTTTTGATAAATCTGTCAACTATTTTATCAATTGAGACTCTCAAAATTCTCAAGATGTATTCAAACATCTTGTTTTGTCCTACAGTCAAAAGCACAAGATATTTAATTGTATGTGATATTAAACAGAAAAGCAGGAAATCTTCATATTTCAGAGGCTGAAAACAATAATTGTTTTTTTTTGCATTCAAGATGACTAATGATTGATTGATTTTCAAAACTGCTGCTAATTATTTTTCTGTTGAATGACAAATCGATTAATCAGCTCTAATCAAAACCTTCAATAACTAATTTTCTTGGATTCTATCAATGAGTTGCTTGGAATCGTTCATTTCCGTTGCAGATTTTTGTAAAACACTAACACAAAGTGATCATATCTTCATGATAAAACACCACCCAAAGCCAATAAATGATAATACTCAATACTAAAGTTATGTTTACATTAAAATGTTGCTCAAATTTTAAGCAAAATCTCAGCATGAGGAAAGGGATCAATGCATGTTTCCATCAACGTCCTTTGTGCGAACACGTGTATATATTTGGACATGACACATCCCACCTAAAATGACATTTGTGTTGTTTTTATAAATTAATGAATTTGTCTCTTCTGCTTGTGCTGTCTTGCTTTTATTAGGAGCTGTGGCAACAAAGGTGCCTGTCTGCATTTAAACTAGGGACATTAAAGCTACTGACAAACCCAGTACACCTGCTCTTTTTATTTACATTTCGGCCTCTCTGTTGAAGTGGAGACATGAGTGCCAGCATGACACAGCTGCTCTGTCTACAGTGGAAGAAAAGGAAGATGTCGTCGCAAAAATCAGTTTGCCAGCCCTCATTGTGTTGTCTTGTTTTTCCGGGATCCCATTTTTTTCCCATCTCAGCCAAGCTTAGAAACTGTTTCTGCAATATTTTAAGCTTTATTATTTTGATTTCTGGTGTTTCCACTCTCCAGACTCTGCAGTTCCCCTCCCTAATGGAGACTGTCAGCTTGTTGTTTTGGTGCTGTTTTGCCACTTTGCTCTCATCAGTATCACTGCTCTCATAGTGTAAAAGCTCTAATAAACCCACTGTATGCTACCTGCCAGTGGCAATAGACAAAGTTTGCGACTAGCTGGTGAGCACAGTGGAGCATTAGGCAGCTAAAGAGCCGGCTATTTTTCTCAGAAGTTGGTAGAGACCAAAAACAGAGCTAAAAGAGAGTGAATATTGGATTTACATTCGCCAGGTGACCAGAAACATGAATCCAAGTGAATAATAATATTGCTCTGTATCTGGTGGAAGTGTAAATGGGCAACTTTTTCGGTAAAAAGTTGATCGTATCAATTTAAAAGGTGATAATATGTCAGTCTTGTGTTTACAGCTTGTTCCTACAGCCCCCAAGTGGCCAAAAAGGTCAAAGTTTGACATCTAATCTTTGGCATGTCTCCTCTGCAATTTCTTGTTACTTATCGGCCAGCAAATGCAGTGATATCAACATATCATTGTTGAGCTAAAGTAACAGTAAATCTGTACGGCTCTGCCTCACACACAATGGGAGACAGCACAACGAGGAAAGCAAAAACGAGAGCTCATAAAAAGGTCAGAGGAGTGAAAAATGCAGTTTCATCAGCTAGGTGCATAACGTTAGCTGTTATTGTTTAACACATGTAGTTAACTGAATGACCCAAAGTCATCCAGGATCTCTGTGGGGAATCCAAACCAGCAAAAACACAGTGGTGAATGGAGTAGCTGTTAATAACAACCCTGGCAAACGATACATGCAGCATTTTATTAGATTAGACATGACACCTCTAGAGGGAGATTTCAGTCCCACAACAGCGTTATTGTATTCTGTTGTGATTATTAGGCTTCTCTTATTATCTTCCCTGCTGTTGGAGGCTCACTGATGTTTAAACAGAGGCCTTCACCGTGATAATTTTCACAGGCAAATGCATCTCCCACTGTCTCTACTGGCTTGATCAACATGAAATAGGTTTCGACTGCTCTGAACATGATTTCAAACATGAGAGGTAGCCAGCCAACGTGACCAAAGATTGATTTCATGGTTCATTTCAAATGAAGCAGGGAAGATTGTAACGCCTCCCGCATTACCCGGCTTGATTACCACATACATGACAAGGTTGACTTTGCTCTTATATCCTGTCTCCATTAGATACGTTCATCATGGGTATGAGTGTGTATAATCAGCAATGTGTTCCCATTAATTGTCCAGCTAGCCCCAGAACTGTCAAGATTTGAAAATAATGACCATGCAGCCAAATAAAAACTGTCACTGACACCGTTATTATTTTCCTCATCACTTCTCAAAATGTACTAAGAGATAAAAAGAAACTAAAAACGAGGACTATTTGCCCAGATCTGTTCATTCAACAGATAAAACTAAATGATGCAAGACAAGGTACAAGTAAATTATCTATACATTGTATATCGCCATTTTCCTGTTTGTTTGACTGTAATAATTTAGATTGACATGTTCATGAAATAGTTTGACATTTTCAGTAAAATGCTTACTACCTTTCTTGCCAAAGCTTGGGTAAGAACATCGGCACCACTCATGGCCATACGCTACACAAAACCCAGTTACTTATGGACAGAGCTAGGCTAGTTGTTTCCCCGTCTCCAGTCTGCGCCCTAAGCCGCGACACCGTCATGTACAGCCATGAGAGCGGCATCGATTTTCTCCCTCTTCTGTTCCATCTTGCTTGACTTGTTTGGCATGTTTCTGTTTGGAAGGGGTTGCCGTCTTGCCCTAGGTATCATAGCGGGCCGTGTCCATTCGTCAAAGTTAATTTTAAGTTTATAAGGAAGCTGCCGTAGTGGCCATGAGCAGTTAATCCGATAAGCTGATTTACAACAACCTGTGGAGCTCAGTCTCTCTCATCCACGGTTGTCACAGCTTTTTAGACAAATTTTATGTCGCTAATTTTCATGGATGTAACTTTTTTTTGGTGGTGGTGGGGGGGCACAGGAAAGTGACATCCTCACTCTGAACATATGATATTTGTTGCGTCTACAATTATCCTGGCTAGAATATTTATCTGCACATTATTGTGTTTTCTTGGACTTGCAGAGGTTTGAGATGAAATTCTGTATCATATTTTCTTTCTAATGCCGTGTTACGTCATGTGTGTTTTATACAGTACATGTATTTCTCCTGTATACTGGGCACATTTTTTTAAATTATTAGAATTATAAACGAATTCATAACATAAATCAAGGCTGAAGTGCTTCTTACCTTGGATGTATAAACATAAAGTAGCAAGTGTTCATTATTGGAAAGGATTAACAGACCATCACCAAGATGATTTTTCAGTCTTAGACAAAGGTTTACATTTGGCACATATGGGGGAAAAGTGACACTATTGCCTTTTTAATCTGTGTGGACTGGCTGAGGAGAAGCCTAGATTGATTTGTTCAGTCTGTCCCTCTGAGCCCCGGGATTTGACGAGACCCAGGGGAGGCCTCCGTCCATCATTCAAACTCATCAAGGTAGCAGTTTATTTTTCCTTTGCCATTAATAACGGCGTCCTTTGGCAGCCACCTCTGTGGCACCATACAGCGTTCCCTTATTGTTTTTCTTCATCCTTTAGGTGGCCCCAAGACCGAAAAGTGTTTGATGACCTATTTCATTCACTAGAAGTACAGCTCTAACAAATGAGCCTGGCAGAGCTTTGTGCTTTCTGTAACTGACTACTCCGGGCTAAAAGGCAGGGCTCGAGTCAGCCTTTATTGTACTATACACACTATGTGCTTTTAATACTGCATTACTTGAGAAACCCGGACTCCTTCCCTGATACTTTATCGTGCTATAGGTGCAGGCTGATGAGGCTGCAAAATGAGTGATTTGATTTTAAAGTAAATCGGGGCAGCTTAGGTGAGCTGAAAGGAACAATTGGGGATAATCTCCCTTTCACTGCAGAGCCAGAATATCCTTCATTTCTAAGGCCTTGCTTTCTCTTTGACTCTAAAAGGATGTTACTGCAGTGCTTGGAGCAGGCAGGTCACCTCTGTTGTCATTTGCTGAGCGTTCCTATTCAGGCTTAAAATCTTTATCTCATTTGGTGAAAAAAGTGCAAAAAAAAGTCGCGCAAATTTTTCCTGATTGCCGTCTCTTTTTTGTGATATTCACTGTTTCCTTTGTAACCAGGAAAATTGAGTTTCCCTCTCTCTTCCTGCGGTCATAACTAAATGAGGAGGATCCAGGAAATCTGGTAGTTTCCCTTGCTGCCTGCTCTCCGCAGTTTGGACCAGAGCCAGGAATTATAAATACACGTTACCTTCTGACTTCTGTGATAATAACTTATCATATCAAATTCATCGGTTACATTTTTACACCCCGTCTCTATCTATTCTTTATAATCCTTCAGGCCATTTCCCTTTATTGTTATTTATTCATGATACCAACAGCCTCTGCAGACGTTTATTACCGCACAAATGATTTTACAGCGGGTGGAGACGACTTCCACGTTGTGTAACGGATTAAGATGTTGCGTGGCTGGCGATGCAAAAACTCAAGCATCCTCACGTAACAGACTGAGGGAATAATTGGACACTTATGGAGGCGCTATCACCATCCTTTTGGAGCCCTTCAGAAAGGAGTATTCAGCCACAAAAAAAAAAAAAAAAAAAAAGCCTCCAACCCCCTCCCCAAACACGTGCAGTACGGCACGTGTTGCCAGAAGTTTTCATTTTCAAACCCTGCCAGTTCAAGAGTAAATAACGAGTAATTAACAGCAGTGGCTTTTGTACCAAAAATTACATAGTCATTTCCTTCTCATTGCTGGCACTGTCTGACTACTCTCCCTTAGGAAAAAAGTCAGGAGGTCTACATTAACAGTTTAAGAATAGATGATGAAATGATTTATTACCCTGGAACGGTATAAATCACAACAAGAGAATATTTAAAAATCTTAACTGCACATGGTCCATCAAAAAATGGATTGTGGAGGCTGCTGTGGTCGCAACAAACCACAAAGATACTCTACAATGGGGTAAAAAAAAAAAAATATAGCAGCAGTAGCACCCCAAATCCATTCTACATCTATTTCTATAGAGTATATACTATATAGTCATTGACTAGTATAGTGTTTTAGTATTTTGTACAATATGTCCAATGTTGGACGTCAATCAAACTGCCATATTGGAATGATTGATTAAACTGTGTCTTTCATAGCTCCGCTAAAAAAAAAAATCTGTATTTTTATATTGATCAAATGATATATATCAAAGGATTACTTGTCAATGAAAGTGGATACTTGTAGTCAAAAAAAAAAAACTTACAGAGAATTATCATCCAGCTCTGCAGTTCCACTCTGGTTTATTGAGTGTTTTAACGTATTTTAAGTTGGTTTTTCTGACCCTCAGCTTTTCGCCCACGGGGGCCAGCTGTTTCAGCAAAAAAGCTCTCAAAACCCAAAGTACACTACCTGCTCAGCTACTACTGCCAGACAAGTTACATATTATTTAGCGGAGCATTCAGCAGCTACACAGCAAGATATTTCCCTCCAGAGGTGACGGAGACCAAAAACGGAGCCAAAAAAAAAAAAAAAGAGTGAATACTTTACTTACATTTGCCAGCAGGCCAGAAACACGACTTACTAAGAAATTCGGTATATAAGGTAACGGTAACTTTAAAAAGGTATATGTCAGTGTTGTGTTTAAGGCTTGTTTTCCCTGTTTTTGACCCCGAATGGTCAAAAATATAGGATGATTAAGAATTTTTTTTTTCCCCCAACATCTTAACAAAAATAAAAAAAATTGTATTTTTATTCTGAATAACTTTTGCTCTGAGTATACTTCAATTTTGTCACTTTTCCAGTGTGAACACATTGCAGACTTAAAACCTGCTTAGAATGAGTATTTAGTAATGGATGTGGGACATGCTGACAGTGTATTAGGGACATCTGCACAAAATATACAGTAAGCAATAAACAATTACAAAATATATACTGTGCAAATGTTGCACTGAAGCAGCCTGGTTACTAACTGCCAATTTCAGACTTAACTTTAGACTTTTCAAACTGATTTATGCTAAACACTAAGCACTTTCCAGCCCACATAACACACTACCTTCTGCTAAAATTAGCTCTGTGTTGACTTTCCTGATAGCTTCTTATTATGTGAAACAGAAAGGAGGGGAAGCACTGAGCTCTGAAAAGTGTGTAGCTCGAAGGCTGATGGACTCTGGGTGAAACTAAAGAACTGAATTCAAAGGCAACACGAAAACTGTGGAGCAGTGATACTTAATAATTTATTGTATTGTATTTATTGTATCTGTGAAATCCTCTGAAATGTTGCAAACAAGAATGCAGCACTAAAGCTGTTGGCAAGGACAACGTCCACTGCCCACTGAGGGAATCACTGCTGCCAATTAAAAGTGAGATGCAATCAGGCTTGACACTTGAAAATAACACGGTAAAGCTTTTGTTTTCTCAGCTACATCGCAGACTGATCAGTCACTGTGGAAAACTATACAATTTCCACTGCTTTTCCTCTGCAATCTTTGACAGGAATCTCCATTTTAGCCCTAAAAATCACATGGCACACCACTCCATACACTCAGCAACTGAGCATCCTTGTATGCACACTCACTGTGTTTTACTCTAAGTGCACTGGAGGAGTCCGGCTTATGTAATGCCATCCAATTAAGGAGCTGGGTCAGCTGCAGGACCAGCCGGCCATATACAGCAGCTCTCCTCCCAGGGCGTGGTCATTCTTTTGCACCCCCCCCTCTCCCTACTTGGCGGCTGAATGCGTTTGGCACAAGTCGAACTTCAAGCAGCAGTAGTGGACAGGAAGGCTGCCTGTCTGGCTCGCTGCTCTGGCATCGTACGCCTGACCTCACCCACTAGGTAAACATAAGATATACATAGACGATCCGTAAATAAACAGCGAGGAAGCCAAGGACGTGGCTTGTGGAGCAGGAAAAGGGGTTAAGCAGGGGGGTGATTGGAAAAAGAAAAATTTGCAGCAAGCTAATGTATCTCTCCGTTTTTTCCATTTTATTATCTCTGTAAAAGGTGCAGCTAAGGACGTCTAGAGGAACACCGCATACAGTGTACGCACTAAAAAATCACTGAGTCAAAATTGACCCGCTTTGGGCAAATGTAGCACCAACGTAATATTGGGTTAATTTTACCCATGGATGCAGTAGAAAACCACCCAAGACAAGGGTTTGTTTTGACCCAGTGTTCGTGTTAGTTTCAACATTACTGATTATTCACCCAAACTAAAATATGATATGGTTAAAAATAATCTTACAGTTATATATAGATAATATAATCTATTTCTTTTCAAACTTATGTCACTATTTGTTACTGATTATTAATGATATGTGTATTATTTGCAATTTTGAATGTTCATTTGAATATTCACATCATTTTGTACAATTAAAAAGATCAATTTGTGACGGTTTTAAGGTGAAACTCGTTTGCCTGTGGTGTCTAACACTCAGTCAAAATAACCATATTTTAGTTAGAGTAAATGTTCCAACAGTAACCTAAAAAGAAATAACTCTAACACTGGCTCAGAACAACCCATTGGCACCGGGTAAAGTTAACCCTGTATTTTGTTGCTGACATATTGACCCAAACTGGATGAATTTTTAACCCAGTGAATTTTAGAGCTGGATTTAGAGCTGAAACAAGATGGATTATTTGTTTAGTTTTTTCAGCTCTGCATCCAAAGTGCATCCATGTTTGGAATTGTGATAACTGATTTATGAAATCCTTCATGCAATAATGCTTGATTCTTGCGTGGAAGCTTCTAGTCAAACAAAAGTGCAAAACATCATATAGTTCCAGCGTCTCTCTCTCTCTGTGTATATTAGCTGATTTTCTTCAATTTTAATACTGTGATATTTTATACACCGATAAATCACGGTGCAAAACGTCAGTTGCGCCCTTACGTGGAATTAATGGAGAATTGGCTGAATAAATCATGAAAATTCAATGCTGTGAATAAGCCAAGATATCACAACCAACAGCAGATGTGAGAAACTCTGGAGGAAAAAAAAACAACTTTTAACTTAGGTTTTTCTTGACTTTGGCAATATATTTCGAATTCAAAACACAGACCATGCTTACTTTGAGTTGTGTTTCTTATTGAGGTCTGAGGGCCTTGGTGAGAGACAAAAAGCTCCATTAAATTCGCTGTAGGTTGCTCGCGAGATGAATTTACTGCCAAAGCCTCGCCTCGGTATTCACAAAAAAAAAACAGACAGTAAATTCAACAGAGTAGCTGTTTGCAAGCTGCATACAGGTACATCCTATAATGAGCCATCGATTCTCTCAATATCTGTGCACAGAATAAATTCTCTATTTTGTCAAATGTGACCATATTAGAGCTTTTTCTGTTAATTTGCGCAAGGTGTTGAAGTATTCCACCACCACCTACTGTGGAACGAGGCCCTGCCGTGTTTGGGATGGGACACGAACTTCCCTTTAGTTAAAGTAGAGGCTGTAGTCATCTATATTGTAGAAGTCTGCAGTGCAATTCCTCCATTCAGAGCCCTTTTAAATTATGCTGTACACACATTGCTACTTGGCTGGAAACTCCGAGCAGCAAATGAAAACAAATGGTGTGACACCATTAGCTTTCCTGGAGCACAGAAAATAAATATTTCACTTTGAACGTTTTACATCTTTGCTCCACAAGGATTTTATCCTGCATCTTATACTCCTGTCCTAAGTCTTCTGCTATTACTGATCTGCCCCTACATACCCCGAATGGGTGGAGGCTTTACATAACACTCACTCTCTCTGCAAAAACTCTCTCTCTCTCACACACACACACACACACACACACACACACACACACACACACACACACACGCACACGCACGCACGCACGAGCCAGAGAGAAGCCAGACATGTACCACAGCTGACCCAAATGGAACAAATCCCTCAAATAACCCTGATCATTGTATTTTGGTGTAAAAAAAAAAAAAAGAAAAAGAAAAAGAAGAAGTCAGTGTTTGTAGAGGTGGCCATTAATCAGTCTGGAGAAGAAGAAGCCCCCCGGCTGTGTTCGAGCTATTCTCCGCAGCATTTACAATGACAAAGGTCTTTCTATGTAAACCCATTTGTGGAGGTTGAACCACGGTGTTCCGTGTAAATCTGTCCACATTAGAGTCATCAAGCAGTCAGGAGAAGATATTATTTTTCAGATACAGATCTTTCCCTCCAGGGGGTGAATCATCTAACAGTAAATCTTGTGTGTGGAAGGTGAAAGTAAAGCGGTGGTCGGGTTTGCTGTGTAGTTCGGGCTCTTTCATGTATCTCGTTTCATCCTGATCAATTTTCCACAAAATGTGTTTTAATTCTCTAAATGCCGTGCTAATCCAATTTGTTGTCATGCTGGTTTATGGCAGTCTAAGCCTTGATGAATAAAAGACCCTCAAGGTTTGCTGTATCATTGTGTGCCTTTCTTAAGAATCAAAAAAATAACCCCTTGTTTCAGCATTGTAACTTTCACAAGGACATTTTCTCGGTTGGCTCGTCACCAATTCATCTTGCAGGTACTATTAGATAAAACAGTTTTCAGGCACCTAATTGCTTTCAGGAACACTACCTGAAATCTGTTGATTGTATTGATCCACACAGTAACTTTCTCACTTAACTGTTGATGACCCTGTGAGTCTTCTGTTGCTGTGCCTGACTTCTTAATACGATTGCTTGTATCTATAAAAAAACGGCAAGAAGCACGTGGAATAATTTAATCTACAAATGAGAGAAAACTGAAACATGGGGCATGAGACGTTTCAGGTTGTTTGTTGGTGGTTTGTTAGGTGTTTTGCAGAGTTTCTGCCAAATAATTTAAAGCCCTTTATTTGGAAGCAAACCAAAAGTGAACAAACCTGAAATGACCTTAAGAAATCCCTCACTGCACAGGAACCGAGAGTATGGTAGGTCAAAGTTGGACCGTGACGTTGGATTGTGACTGTGATGGATGTTTTGCAAAAGACAGTTAGGGTAATAATTTTACTTATTTTCTTTTGTTCTCTATTCCAGTTAAGTTTGGCTAAAACTTGTAAAAATAAAAAAAAATTACAGTAAAAAAAAAACAAAACAGTAAAACTGTCATTGAGGTCAGCAGGGATCATAGAGTTGGCTCTGTCAATCCAAAACATCTCTCTTTATGAGACATACCCTTTTTTTTACTTTTAAATTGGTAAATTCAGTTTTATTATTACTGAGAGGAATCATGGCCAAGGTTGTAAGAACCTGCAGTTATCCTTTAACTGTACTGATCTGAAATCTTCTGCAAAAATGCCCCAAAGATACTGCAGCGCAGCGGGGAGGTGCGTTATACATCGAGCTTACGAGTTTGACCACGTATGAACACATGCTGGCTGAATGAAGTGGTGAAATGCCACAATTCCAAAAATTTTGTAAAATAAAATCTGATCAGTGCTTTTATCTCCTGGAGAGCTGTCTTTGAAAATGCCACAGTGCAGTGGCGAGTTGTGTCTTTTCCTCAGATCCGCCCTGAATGAATGGAGACCTTCAAGATGCTGATGCTGATGAACAGTCATACAACCGACCAGATTAATTACGGTTAAAGTCAAAATCAATTCAGATTAGCATGTGCTTGATTGAACCGGCCAGAGTAATTAAATAGCTTCTGTTCTCAGTCGGGGGAGGACGGGAGGTAAAGTGAGAAAAATGTTCATGCTGTTAGAAAGAAAGAGAAAACAACAACAATCGAGCCAGCAGATCTTCCTCCCTGCAAAGTGGAAAAAAGAGTAATTTCTGAGCTAATGTGATATGAAGAATGACAAGTGGGATCCTTTCCACACTTTTCATCACCGCCCCAGTGATTCTGGAACCTCACCCCCATGTTACGGTTAAAAACAAATAAATAAAAAAAGCCTCAGTATGAATATAGCAGAGTGAATGTGAGTGAAAAAAAGATTTTGTAGAATGAATCATTAAGCACAGGTGATGCGAAAATATTATCATTCTGGCCTCATCACCGCAGATGCCTTCCAGAGCAATAATGAAAAGTACCAGAAGCGCACTTCTGACAGGGGCGTCCGACAGAGAAGTTATTATTAAGTTCAAATAAAGAGCGAGCATTTCCAAGGATGTCACATGGACTGAATTATAATGTATTCAATTTGAGAGACAGACTAGAATTACCACCTCACTGTTGTATGCTTTCACCTCTGCAGTTTACGTCCATGTCTGTGTAGACTCGTAATATACGTAGGGAAGACTTTGAAGGAATTTAATAAAAAGTATTAAGTGTCTTTTGTCATAATTAGCATATGAATTCTAGAGTTATAGCCGAAAACGTGTTTTGCGAGTTCACGGCGACCTTGACCTTTGACCGCCAAAATCTAATCAGTTACTCCTGGAGTCCAAGTTAACGTCTGTGCCAAATTTGAAGAAATTCCCTCAAGGCGTTCCCTGAGATATCGTGTTCACAGGAATGGGCCAGACAGACGGACAACCGGAAAACATAACGCCCGTGGCCAACGGCTGTCGCTGGCGCGAAGCAACGAAAAGCAGGGTTCGGTTGACCCCTGTGGAAAACAGGACACTTCTATCGATGG
The DNA here is from genome assembly GCF_016859285.1 of Xiphias gladius. Taxonomy (NCBI): domain Eukaryota; kingdom Metazoa; phylum Chordata; class Actinopteri; order Istiophoriformes; family Xiphiidae; genus Xiphias; species Xiphias gladius. The sequence continues at coordinate 4,951,145 of NC_053401.1, forward strand.
ATGCCGATCAATTTTACGACTTTTCTGATAATATTCTTCGTAACTGAAGCCAGACAGAGCTGTCACACCTACAGCAAACACGATAGCAAATGACACAGATGACCCCATAAATCTACTCCCCAAATTACACCCTCCTGGCTGCAGATACAGGACTTTTGTCACTTCTACCATAGCAGCCCAAAATAAGATACCAAGCTGAGCACCAAGTATAGGTACGTTTATATGTAAGTCTGGGTACATGTGTATGACAGTGTACAATATCCTGTATACAGTATACATGTAGGGGCATAGATGTATTATGTGCAAATATGATCATATGTCCATATAACGCATGTATCCGTTTTTTTTTTATGTGCGACACAAACGTGCGGGCTTTGAAAGAAAACTTCCCTCCTGAGACAATAACCACTATTGACCTAAGATGACAATATTTTTTGTGTAGCGGTTCAGTGTCATTATATTTGACCATTTTCGTGCCACCAAAACTTTAACAAAGCTAATGACTACGACCAAGCTAGCAGCCCTGTGACACTGTAAGAAATGAAAAAAGGTTCAGTTCAGTTTAATGATAAGGCAATTATGAATATATGTAACAGAGTGTTAGCGTCAGCTGTTCTTTGAGCTGAACGTTGAAGACCTTTTCAGCTTGTATGCAAACTGTACACTAGCATTAGCATTTTAACATACTACATTTCACATGTAACATCTATTGGCTATTTGTTGCTAATATCTTGTCATACGTTAACATGTACTAGTCTTTAGCCTTTACCTGTAACAAGCCAAGACTGAGTACGTAAATGTCTGTTTTATATGCTAACAACAGCACGCCATGCAAGAAGTAATCTAAAACTGAGGCTAATGAGAATTCTGTCATTTTTGAGGTATCCCAGGCAGAGAAACGGACATTTTGGAGCAGTAGGTGTCAGGGGAACAGCCAAGTCATTAGGACCCATCCTCTGTGGTGCATGAATGTCTGTGCTAAATTGAAAGTAAATCTGTCGTATGGCTGTTCAGAAAATTCAGAGAGATGGACCAACCGACTGAAAACTGACACTTCTGGCACGGCTAAATATTAAAAGGGTTCAGTATTTCCCTTGAACTTTGGAAAATCCCCTGAAAATACATTTACGCAGCACTGAAACCAATTTAAATGAAATTCTTTTAAGTTCACTGGCAGCTCCTTTAGGCACAGCGAGGAAGGTGTTCAGTGTAGGATTTACAAAGCGGCACCGCTGAAAATGTTGAATATATAATCCTTCCAAACTACAATGAAACTATTTCTCTGCTCTGGTATTGGGTTATAGTACACTGATATAGAGTGTAAGCTTTTCTATCAGTTTCTAAAAAGTGCATGCCATGTTCCTAAGTACAAATAGTTGAGATTTGGAAACAGGTATAACCACCTTCAAATCCTAACAAATCCAGCATAGTTTAAGTTAGTCATGATTGAGACCCCCAAAAAAAACAACTTTAGACCTTACAGGGCCAAAACAAGCTAATAGGATTCTTTCCAAGTGAAAAAAAGGAGTTTCCTAATGACCAACAGAGATTTGGACCTACAACTCCATGTGCTAAACCATTAGACATCCACCTAATAAAAATTTTCTGCACTGAAGCAGGCAGTAGCTGGAAGGGACTGTCGCCACTCCCGCTGCTCCATCACGGCGCGCTCAGCTTGCCAAAAAACTGTCTGATCACAGACTGGATGTCTTCTTCAGAAAGCCTTTGTTATCGCCCACCTCTGACCTGAGTGCCTTCCTGTCCAGACAGCAGATCAAAGCGGCGACATGCTATCAACGCACTGGCTGTTTAGAGACACACGGGGCTTTGATACAACGGGTCCAATGCGGTTTTACAAGCATCACTGTACGTACACAGCACACTGACAACACATGGCAGACATGTGGGGGTTATTATGATTTTAGTGAATTTATACTGAAAAGCACTGAGGTAAGGTGCAGGCCGACAGCTTGGAAATAGCGCCTCAGAATCCCCCATAGACTAGGCGGCTACATAAAAAAAATATGCTGGGAATGTTTATCGATTCTTCTCACATGATTTGATACGCAGTGGTTGAAGAAGAATTCAGACCCGTTACTTAGTAAAAGATCTGGAAGTGTTTCGCCCTATTCTGTACCCCCATTAAAAATTAAATGATATCCTTAATATTACTTAACAAAGAAACACAGGGCTCCCTGGGATAATTTAACAACCCCATAGGTTTATGTTACGACCAACCTCCTTTGATTATCTCCACTTCACTTTCTGAGAAATCTTTATTGCGTCCGTCACTTTGGCGTGGCAGACAGGTGCGAGGCGCCAAAAAACCCCGCTATCAGCGGTGGATTCAATGTGCTTTCTAATCAAAAGTGACCCAGGATTTAAAAGCGAACTCATTCGCTCAACACAGTAATCTTTAGCTCTTGCCCGCCGTTGGCGGCTCATGCGACAGAGTTTTTAAGCTCGGTGATTGGAAAAATGCACGTTGGAAGTCGTATTTAACTTCTACCCCAACAATTTTACTTCCACAAGCTTTTACCTTTGAACTTTTTAGTCAAAGAACCAGATATTTTCCAACACAGACATTCGGACTAACGACCGAACCGGGAGAGTTTCGTGTCAATCTGACCGTGGCTATCGGAACATTGTCTGTGGAAAATATTAATGGGACTTTAACATCCCGCTTAACCACTGTTCTCCAGGCACAAGGTCCATTTATCAAATCAAATGCAACCATAGCAATAATAGATGTAACATCCTAGCATACTTTACCTTTCCTGTTATTTTTGTTTTAATCTTACGGCATCTTGTCATGCATTGTCATTTCCCTATTACATTAAGTAAGAACAGTGTTGCTGTTGTTGTTCTTTTTCCAGCAGTTAATACATCACACGTTGCTGCAGACATCCATCTGTTTTAAGGTTTTCTCCAACAATGACTTCACTATTTCTTCTAATCAGGTCTGATTGTTTTTCCTTTTGCCCACAAGCTAATCCTAAGTGACAGATCCAGATCGTGTAACATACCGTATTTTCCCTAAATATCCTCTTAAGTTACAGGTTTGAAGCCACAGAGACCATAAAACACTCTTAACACGGGGAAATTAAAAGTACAGCAGGATTTTAACCTTGGGGCTTGATTGAAGTTTTTAAACTGCGCTTGGGAATTTCTAAACTTTTCATTTCAATATTTAGTATGCTCTCCCAATGCCGTATCTAAATTAGGCTGTGCAAATTATTTGGCAGGTACTGATGCATGTTATTACATTACTGGACAAGGACAGGCTGGAATCATGTAATTAATTCATTTGCTAAATCAAAAAAAGATGTTTTTGTTTCTTCTCAACCAAGCAAAGTCAAATGCAGTCTGCCATCTTGTGCAAACATCGTGACTGACGGGATTTATTTTTGAGTTTATACAGAGCGAGACTGATTGATTTTAGGATCTTCCTCTGTATTTGTGTCCTGTAAGTCTTAGCACTTACAGGTTCTGCTGATCCTGTTTTGCTGCTTGATTCACAAGAGCCCGCGGCAAGCTGGGTTACAGCTTTTCCCTTTTACACTAAAAACTCTGGGATGTCTTATATAATGCTGAGTGAGCTGCCAGGTGAATTAGAGGCTGTCACTTGACGGGGAAAATGTTTATAGACAGAGGAACTACGCCTCCAACAGAAAGCCCCCGTGTCGGCCCACAGAGAGCGAGCGAGAGAGTGGGGCTGCCTCACTGAAGCGTCCTCATCAGCAGATATGCAGCGCTGCCGCGGTCAGGCTGGGTCACAACTCAGAGGGCGCTTACTTTAGGCCGAGGCACGCTTCCTTCCCCTCCGCCTTTCGAGCGCTCAGAGGGGATTGTTGTGTGCATGAAAGGAGACACACGGCGAGAACGGCTCTCACTGTAGCAGAAGCCCCGTCGGACTCGTGCACCGCAGAAAGGGCAGATTGATCTGATACCCACACCAACAACGATGTTTGTTCATCTGGAATGGTTGATATTGACTGTTACTCGCTGAACTGAGGACAGGACCAGTGACTGTCTATGCACTACAGAGGTTTTCAGTTAGACTCAACTTTCTTGTAAGACACCGAAAAAAAAAAATCATCTACGAACAGTGTTTTATTTTATATTGTTTTAAATGATCAAAGACGCTCAGAATTATCAAAGTCCTCATTTAAACTTGTCATTTCACAGCCCAATGTAACAGACAAGAACATCAATATTAAAATATTCTGCAAATCCCTGGATTACACTCAGTTACAGCTGTTTTTTTTATGTCCTGTGGCAACGTTTTTAACAATTCTGGCTTTCTACATGACCTGCACATAGAAACTTTGGTATTGTTAAGGGCAGAGAATGACTGGGGTTATAATAGTTAAACTGTGTTTAAGGGTTGGGCAACTACATAACGTGGGTAGGGATGGGTTAGGGAAAGATCGTGGTTATGGTTAATAAAAATACAAACGTTAATTACGGGTCTGCATTGTTGTGTCAAAGTCAGACACGCTACATTCACCACATTGCATTCGCATTTCATGTGTCTCATTAAGTTGATAAAATCCAGGATAAGAGTTTTTTGTTTTGTTTTGTTTTGCAAATTTGATTAGGTTCGTCTTGCTATTACCAGGCTACATGCAAATCTAAGCAGGCGCCACTGCAGGCCAGTGATCTCTCACCAACACTGACCATTCCAGTGGTTGCACTCATCAGGTAAAAGATTTAGGCTACAACAACACATTTTGCAGATGCACTTACAGCTTTTCAACATCTTGCGGAAAGGCCTTTTTAAAGCACCTTGAGAGTCGTTCAGATTTCATTTTCTGTTTCTAATGCCTCTTTGTTGCATTTACGGGGCCTTTTAACAAATAAAACAGTCATCTGATCCGTCCGAGATGCTTGACATGCAAAGGGCAGCAAAAAATAAAATGTGAAACTAAACCTGAGATCAAATGGCGTGTAATGTGTAATGTGAAAAGTGTTGCCTAATGAGACAAATCCACAGAGATTTATCACCCAACACTGCAGACTCCCTGAACTTTATAAAGTGTTTTAGCGTCATTCAGCTCATTGTATTGTTTTTAATGGCAGCACCTTTCCCGATTTGGTTCACTCGCACCGCTCTCATTAGAGCTGTTTCCAGACCCAGCAAACCACTTATTCATTGAGAAAGCTTTAACGACCCACTTTATACTACCTGCCCTGGAGAAAATAGCACTTAGACAGGGTTAGCGACTTGCTGGTGAAAATACTGGAGCATTTAGCAGCATCAAATGAATACTAATGTCCTTCTATGTATGCTGGTAAATAGGCAACTGTTTGCTAACACGTTCAGCATATAAAACTTTATAAAAGGTGATAATATTTCACTTGAGCACATCATCAGCAGCTGCCCTGTGGGAGGGCCGCTACGACTGGCGAGATGACCAAGTGCTGAAGACGTTTGCCAAGGCTATCTCCAAAGCCGTGGCCATCAACAAGCATGTCCGCGGCCAGGGCAATGCACCTTTGTCAGGGCTGTTGAGGACAGGCAGCCGGTCTGCTCACCTCTGCGTTGGGGGTGGGAGCTGCAAGTTGACTTGGGGAGGAAGCTCAAGCTCCTGCACTATGTCATGGCAACTTCGTTGAGGCCTGACGTGGTGCTATCATCAGCCTCTTCGAAGCAGGGTCTCCTTATAGCGCCGGCAGTTCACCATGAGAATCGTGCAGAAGAGGGAAACGAGCAGAGGCAGTCCAAGCACCAGGAGCTCGTAGAGCAGTGTTGGAGGAGAGGCTGGAAGGCGTGCTGTGAGCCCATTGAAGTGGAGTGTAGATGCTTTGCTGGCCGCTCACTGCGCAAGGTCTACACTGTACTTGTAATCACCGGGGCTGCGAAAAGGAAAGCCATCAAGGCCAACACTGAGGCTGCACAGAGGGCTTCCAGAGGTCTTTGGATCAGGAGGAGTCATCCACGGCCCGGTGCCGCTGGGACAGAAGTGTGGGCGTATGATGCTGAAAGACCCGAAACTCCCGATGACCTCAGGGACATCACTCAGGATGAATCTCTGAATCTGTCAGTGTTGTGTTTACAGCTTGTTGAACTGCCCCTACAGTGTAAGTGGCCATGAAAACAATCAATTCAAGTTTAAGTATGATGGAAAACAGAAAATGACACGGTCAGAGCCAAAACAAAACTCCAATTCAGTGACAAAGGGTCTCTCTTCTTACACAAACCTGTTTTATTTACACGAGAAATCAATTAAGCCAGTTTTAATTTTTTTTTTTTTCACTGATGAATCATAGCTGTATTCACTAATAATGAAGACTGCGATTAGGTTTGTAGTTATGCAACTAGACTCCAAAGGTTTTCTTGATACAGAGATGCCAATTCTCACGTCAGATGTTTCATAAGCGGAGGAGAATTTAGAGCAAAAGATCAACTGGGAGATATAGAGCATTCCTAGCACTTAGCAACACTTATGTGTTTCTCTTTTCTCTACTCTAATTCTGTCAGTGTCTCTTTGTCCACAACTCTCTACACCTCAGGGATCGTCAGTACATCTGGGGCCCATGACAACAGTCCATGAGTATAAAAAGGGCCCTCAGCAAATTCGCAAAAAAAAACCACCCCAAACTTCATCATTCGTGCCATCGGGACAGACAGTCGCCCTACAGAAGCAAAAAACGTACTAAGAATTAAAACCTGTACCTGAAATTACACTTCCACTGGGTGAAATTTTAATTGATTTAGACCTTACAAGGATCATCAGATAACTTTCCCCTGGGAAGTTAATGTCATCCAACTTAATATCCTGAACTGTGATTCCAGAAAACAAAATGGAGGCATCTGATATTAGCTAATGAAATGCCAGGGCCAAAATTAAACCTATGCAGGTGGTTATTAACCATGAGCAATCAACAGTTGGGGTGACAGGTCTGGAATAACAGAGTGTGATAACAAACCCAGGGGAATGAGTGCACTGTGCGTAGCACACTCTTGGGAAGAAAATAAGACAGGCCGGTACCTTGGTGACTCACGGTGACAAACTGCCGGTTTTTAATTTTTCAGGTGAGAGCAATTCAACACCTTGAGTCTTGTTCTGGGAAGCCCGCTGATTAAAAGTGGCCCTGTGTATTACACCCAGTGGCCACATACTGATATCCAGGGACCTACGGTATAGCAACAAATCTGGAGTCAAAAATCTGCTGATAATCCAATTAAACTTTTCAAATCAACTGCTGCTGCAACAATCAGCTAATTAATTGATGAGCCAAATTGAAAATTAATCGTCTAACCATGTAAGTAATTTATTGGGGAAAAATGTCTAAATTTAATGTGAGGATTTGCTTCATTTGTCCGATTTTCTATTATTGTAAATTGAATCTCTGACTTTTGGACTGAACAAGCAATTTTTAAGACGTCACCTTCTGGGAACCTATTATAGGCATTTTTATTTTTATTTTTATTTATTTTTTTTAAATATTGACCAGAAAGTGCTGTAGCGGATCAGAACTGTTCAAGACATCAATGGGGGACACTTGACTGAAAACAATCATCATCAAGGAATCTGATTCATCCCAGTAATCTCTTTCATCTCCCACCTTCCTGCAGGAGATACAGGAACATCTTTAGTGACACATCCAGACTCAAGAGCAACTACTTCTGCAGGGCCATCGTTCAAATGAGCCATGCCCCAAATACTCGAACCCTCCACTCCCTCACCTCCTCCCACACTCCTGTATCCATTCATGGACAACGACAGTTGCCAGAGTATGCAATATAACGACCACATACACAGAAGCTAAAATGCACAGAGATGAAACTAAAACAATGAGCTGAACGCTGCTAAAATGCCTCATAGTACTGACAGAGCTGCAGAGTCAGGTGATAATTCTTTGTGGGTCACTACAGTTAATTGTTTCCCACATTACACAAAGTAATTTCTGCCATTGTTTATATGAAAATATTCATTGGTGCAGCTTTAAATTAACTGTTGAGATTTTTTTTTTTTTGCGTTGTTTATCTCCATACTATAAAGCCTGGAGCGGTTCCTGTATAAGTTGAGGGAAGACGTGCTCGAAAATCCTCCAATACAGTTTCGCAAGGGACTAAAACTCTCAACTGAAGGCCAGACTAGTGGAATTGTTTCAAGTGGATCTGCACCTGTATGAGGCCCAGAGACCCACTCACTCAGTGCTGGTGAAATTTTGCCACTCTACATACTTTACAGTAACTTCCAGTGTGTGTGTGTGTGTGCGTGTGTGTGTGCGTGCATTTGAGCTGGATTCACCTCAACAAATGATGATACAGTTTCACACCTTTGGTTGAGTCCGTGACCGAAATGGCTCTAAATTTTTCTGAGTAATAAAAGCAGAGAGCCACCCTCGCCTCATTCTGCCCCTTGATTTCATTCCCTCATTTCAACGCTGATCAAAAACAAGTTGAGGATGTTTAGACCCAAACAATATTCCCCGCTTGCTCTCTTTATTTGATACCGTTTGTGACTGTTTCTATTACTATGCTGTGGATACAATATACAGTGCTTTTAAATTGTTATTTTTAGATATTTTGATGACTTGGCACCTGATTGAATGCCATTCCGTTGTCTGAGACAATGACAATAAGACTCTTGAATTTAAACAGTTAATCAGTTAATCAAACACAACAAAACAAAGATTAACCAACAATGAAAATAATTGTTAGCTGCAGCCCAAAAACAACTGAAATACACTTTTTGGCTGACTAACCACCCGTCATGTGCCACTCCCTTTCAGCTATCTCTGGAGGGCACACCGATATACAACAGACAGACTGACTAGAATCATTTATAGAGCATTGAATTCTGCTAAAATTCTGCTAATTACCAAGCTCTGCTTCCGCCAGCTTGCTTTTGTTGTAATAATCCGATTAGGAGCTTGTTTTTCATCCCGCTATGCAATAAACCAACAAACGCACACGGACAATACACTCCACAGAGCAATCAAAATTCCACCAAAAATTCAGTTATGCATTCAAGGCTTACATTCAAGTTTCTTCTGACCTATAGCAAGAAAAATAAAAATGTTTTTTTTTTTTATTTAAAAAAAAAAAAAAAAAAAAGGCTTTTGCAGCCAAAGGCGACGACAATTTAGAGGATACAGTTTATAGAGAATGCTATTCTCATTTTTCTTGCATTTAGCAAGTACAAAGAAGAAAACTGAAATAAATTGAAGTCACCATCTTGATATTATTTCTGCTTATACTATTTAAATCAAATACTTAGATGCACAACTGTCTAGATGGTGGATGTTAAGCTTTCCTAAGAATAGTACAATACAGATCATAGTGGCATTAATGGCTCTAAGTGTACATGCAAAGTGTGTTTTTATTGAAGAACAAAAGCAGATTTCTCCTCTTTTCTGAAGACACAGCGACCTTCTCCCCCGTCCTCTCCATGAGCAGCGCGTCAGCAGTTAGCCTCATCCCCCCCCAAACAGCAGCAGCAGCAGGATTAGGCAGCAGCGTTGCCACGCAAGGCTGGAGAGCCAAAGTTGGCCCTGCCAATAGCTGCTGTGAGATTAAGGGAGGTCGACAGGGCAGAGACAGCTCATAAAGACACAGGCTGATCTGAGGGCATGCGGGCGGGCGAGGACGGGAGGGGAGGGAGCTGGGGGCCCGTCCAAGGCGCAGGGATACCCCCATAAACCTGGGCCGTAACTCGGGGTGACAGGAGCCCCTGATGCCAGAGCGGGTCAGGAATATAAGATCATGGCTTCCCCCTACATGATCATATGGGTGAAAGCGATGCTTCCTGAAAGCAACCTGTCTTCGCAGGTAACTTCTGTCTGTAATTGAGTCCTAAAAACATAATTTCTTTAAAAAAAAAAAATAAAAAAAAATGCCAGTTTAGGGCATTTTGCCCATAATAATGATGTTTTCTTAAGTTAATACAAAATGTTTACTTGTACTCAAGTACAATGTTTACTTGTACTTCAGCCTGTTTCCAATAAAAACCTAACTGTTGCAAAAAAAAGGTACAACTTAAATGACTCAACTACAGACTGATAAAATATTTTAGCATGCTACAGGAGTTTGTTTTCTAAAGTGTTAGGGGAAAATATGGTGGAAGAGTCTCTGAAACAGCATTGCGAGACACTAAAACCTCTCTTCAAATAGCCAGACTAATTAAATTATTTAAAGTGGATCTACAGCTCTCTCTCTCTCTCAGGGGCAGGGAAACTCTGCTACTTTACATACTTCCTGTGTACATGACGAGCCAGATTCAAGTACTCATGTTAAAGCGTTGATTCTTTGGCAAAGTCTCAAGACTGTTCCACAATTTTCTCGGTAATGAAAGCATGAAAGCAGAGGGCCTTCCTAATTTTTTATTTTTTAATTTTATTTTATTTTTTAATTCTGGCTCTTTATTTTGCACCACTGATCAAAAACTGTGCGAGATGTTTTTATCAGAGCACTGCACAGTTTGAGTCAAATTACAGCCTACACCAGGGCTCATGGTGAAAACGACAGCTTTGATGGATTCATTTAATTAGACAAAAGCTTATTTCAGTGTGGTGTCCATCAGTTATGAGCTAAACTACTGTACGTCCTTGAAAATATTAGGCTTACTTGTTTCTTGTTGAAACGTTTTACTTCATCTTTTTACTGCCACTATCCTAGACCAGGTAGATAATTCTGTTAAATGATGGTTATTTAAACTCAGAAAAAGAAAAGTTTCTGTGTCAGAAGCTGTGATTTAGTTGTGTCGGTACAGTAAGATCAATGTATGTTTTTCCTCCGGGCAGTGTCCACTCTGGCTGGATGGGCTGAATGATTTTCACAACCCACACAGGATCAATAATCACTCCTCCTGCCTCGCTCATCACCGCAGCGGCTGCCGGGATTATTTTTTTAGTCCTGATTATCAGGCGGGCTGCGGTCACCGCTGCTGGGTCGAGCTGGGTCGGGCTAACCGCAGACTGGAAAGAAAGATGATAGTGAATAATTACGTCATATTAAAGTTATTTACAGAACACTGATTCCATTCGGCTGCGGCGCTCTGTACCACTCTTTGAAATGTTGTGCGACCCAGCGTGAACAATGGTGTGGTTGCCATTTGTAGATACTGCACGAATAATAATTTAAATATGTGGCAATTAATTTTCTTTTTTTTTTTTTTTAAAGGTTTTACAGCCAATATGAACATTCTTATAGGCTAAAGAAAAAAATAATCTTTGTATCATTATGTTTCCCCAACACAGAACAGTAAATGCTAATGTAGATGCAACGTAGATGCGGAGAAAACTTAATTTGTTGGTCAAACCACCTGACAGGACACAAATCATCGTAACCACAGCTATAGATAGTTTTCTATGTACTGGTTTGAGGCTAACCAGACCTTTAGCACCAGAAACAACAGTATATTTTGCACCTGGCTTGAAAGCCATTGTGTGCTCTGTTAGCAACTGTCAAAACGGATTCACAATTGACAAGGCAATGCTTCCGTGTCTAAAGCATGATACAAAGCAGCTTAATTACTCAACCACAGGCTTCTGTCAAAGCTTCAACTAAAGTAGAATGTGGAAAAAAAAGTCCATTGTAAGTTCCCAGAAGTCCGAACTGTTGTCTTCTGATAGCTTGTTTTGTCCAACAAATAGTGTAAAACCCAAAGATTTCCGATTTAAAATGATGTACATCAGAGAAAAGCAGTAAATCCTCACTGTTAAGAGACTAAAACCAGTAAATGTAAATGCACGTTTGCTTGATAAAAGACATTGGGGGGGGGGGCTTTCATTTATATAGATTTTTCCTTCTTCCTTGCAGTAAAATTTGGCACCGATAAAATGTCACATCTTGTCTGACAACATATCCTATAGAGGGGTAGCGTATCTAAGGCTCAAAGCTTAACTTGGCACAAAAATTGGCAGAAAATCACGGTCGCACACATCATTACCTGAAAACCCTGTAAGGCACAAGCTGTTTTAAAGGTGACTCGTTGGGTTGAATCCACCCAAGACCACACCCCTTCATTCCAATAACCCACACAGTACTGTACATAAAATGACTGCACAGGGCAAGGTATACAACAGACAATTTGAAAACACTGTACTTTCCAAACAAAGTACCTTCAAATAATCCATAAATTCAAGAGTCAAGAGAAGTGGCTAAGAGCATACTGAGGGATTCTGTGATTGCCTCTTAAAAATAGGCCATTGTTCATTGTCATTGCCAAAATGGCATTGTTGTCCTGCTCTTCAGATCAATACGAGAGCTTATCAGAGCATATTTCAAAATCCAGCACAATGAAAATCTTCAGGGCAGAGTCAAGTCCCTTTGCAAAGCCCCAATTCTCCTGGTTATCCCCACAGCTTCCCTCCGGAGGAGTTGTTCCTGCTCCCTCAGTCCACAAGTCAAGCTACGACGACTCCCTGATCACTGGAAATGCAGGACCTTGTGAGTCACAGCTAATTCAATTGATCCCCTTCAGGAGAGTCAATCCTGACTCAGTGAAGCCAACATGGGCAGCGATTCCTGATTAATACCTCTGCTGGATGCGCCGCAGCTGTCTAATTTACTGCCACAGAAATAGAATGGTCCCACGCACCTTTATAGAAACAAATCAGTGATGTTGAGCACTCTCTCTCTCAAACACACACACACACACACACACACACACAGAGCGAGTAAAGGAAATTAGCTGCTTCTTCTTTAACTTGATTGTTTCTCAAATTTTTCTTTTGTTTCCGTCTCGATGTGAATATCTGTCTCTCCGTGTGTCTGTCTGTGTCAGACGATCTGCTGTGAAGTGAAAGCATGGGGGGGGACTGCGACAAATTCTAATTCAGCCCCTGCAGCAGCCCTCCACTCCAATCGATCTTTTATCCCTCAACTGCCTTATCTTTTGGATCACTTGTCTGAGGAGTAAAAAAAAAATAAAAAATAAAAAATAAGAAGCGGCCTTAGCAACAGAGGATAATTAAGAGATTGGACAAGGATAGAGATAAAAGAGAAAGTTTATACCATCGGGGGGAGAGGGAGGGGTCTTGTTAGGGCAAAAAAAAAAGAGTTGATACATATTCTACCTCATAGTGGATAATATTTGGGTGTGCATCTGCAGATCTACAAAAAAATATAAGAGGCAATACATCTCAAAAAAACCTAAGAGGCAATATATCAGTAAGGCTCCAAATGAATACCACATGCCCATCAAATGTGTTAGCTGCCGGGGATAGTTGGGTCGCTCCGAAAACTGAAGCACAACTTTAAGAGAAACGTAAGTCTTCTTTGTCTCCTTCCTTCCTCTTGCATTTGTGGCAGTTGGCTGAAAGCTTCTGCTGCATCAGAGCCACCTTTCAGACGCCGGTCCCAATAGCTCTGTGAGCTGCAGGATTTTAGACCGGAAAAACCTTTCCAGCGGAATTGACTCGGTCAGTTTGCCATGGAAGGAACGTGCCTTTGCATAATTTCCGCCTTACTGAACTTTGACACGTGTACATTTGAGCCACTGACCACTATCAAATTACCTTGATAGAGCCGACCCTTTGAGAGCACAGAGAGAACTATGTTGAAAATTAGTCACCACACAATTTTATCCAACCCTACTACTCTGGTGAATAAGAAGCAGCACCAACAGAGCATTCCTCTTTGCATCCCTTTTGCTGCGGGATAAACTAATCGCAGCCGACTGTAGCCACCGCTACGACCGACAGGTATACACCGCCCGGTCACCCAACCTCCACCGCCACCCTCTTCTCAAATGAATTTCACTGGTGCCCCTTTATGGCGTGAGTGGGCGCTAATAGAGATCCATGCATGTTAGCTGAGTGAGAATAACAATTCCCAAAACGTACATAGGCTCCTAGACCAATGAGTCCCTAACGATTTAGTTCATAGAGCATACCAAACTGAAAAAGGTAATGAAACCAACCGGATATCCTGTACTCAACAGTTCACAATGTACTGTTGCACCCCTACTATACAGGCCGTCAAGTGTGCGTTCTTGACTAGCGTTGACATTTGAGACGCCCCTCCTAAAATAAAGCCAAATGTGACACAAAAAAAAAAAAAAAAATTGCAGAGGATACGACCTCCGTGTCCTCGCTGGTAGTCGTGGCCCGGAGATACATCACTGCACTTCTATCTAGAAAATGACACTTCATTGAGGAAAACTCCAGAGACATGTCAGGAAGCTTTACGTCCACAAGGAAGAGAGACTTCATCTCAGTGGAGGATTTGACTTTTTTGTGTCATTCTACAAAAAGCAGGATTTTAAGTCATAATCGCAGGTTAAAATGGGTATGTTTAAGATTGGGACTGGTTTAGACATTAGCCCGTTTCCTCGACACATGCACTTATGCAATAACACACACACACACACACACCTCTTAATCTTTTTCCCTGACAGTTATGAGAGGGAGGCAGAGAACCCGGCGAGACACCAAGACTGTAGATTGTCCAGCCATGACCTCTCGTTTCGGCCCGCCTCACCCAGCTGATGTGAGGAAGGCTGACAGCCCGACCCAGCACAGGGCCACAGCGAGGCCACAGGGACATGCTGGGAAGAGACCGGCTTCTTCCTGAGTGCTTAAAGTCGGAGAGCAGGCTGAGAACATGAGCGGAGCTGCTTACTGTTAGAACTTCATTTCATCAACCAGACCTTGTTTTTGATACTATGTACGGTTGGCATTTTTCAACAGTAGTCATTCAATGTGTTTACGTCCAGTAACTATTTAGCAATTAAATCCCTAGGTTAGGTTTCACTGCTCAGTGGTGGAGTCCGCCATCGCCACGTTGGGTTCACATTGCCTCCACATGCACAGAAAAGTTTTACGTGAAAACAATGCGGCATGCACTGCGATCCGGTGCTTTGTCTCAGCCGCAGTGTTTACCGCTCACCCTCCTGACACCATGTCAGCTGTAACGGAGAGACAAAGTGAAACAGAAACTTTCCCGGGAACTTGTTGTGTAAGCTAAAATCGCAGGGGTTTCAGTTTCTAACAGCACGGGCTGTAATGGATGCTGATTTATCTAGAATGTGGAAAAACAGTCCCCTGGAAAATGCTTAATTTCTTTACAAAGACTGATGAAAGACATGCTGAATGGAAGACCGCACCGAGCTACAGAAGAGAGAACAGAGGCTAGCCCAGACGTGACGTCGTGACTTTGACCGTATTAAGTTTCCGCTAATGCTAACTTCATATTTTCCACTGCTGCTTCACATACAAAGCGTTGAACTGGGGAATCACGGGGTGGCTTTTATCGCAAAGCAGCCACAATAAACGCAATGCATTTGTCACGGAGGCTGGCGGTGTCTGAAGTCGTTCATCAAAAGTGCGTCACGACAGTCATTTTCTGCAGTTTTCAACAGCAAGTCTGTTTTCATTTTTGCAAAGGGGGGAATGGCAAAGGTGGGAGCAGCCAAGGAACTCTCCAAACTCCCAGACTTTACTGAGCTCTGCTGTTTTGTGGAAAATTACTTGCGCCACGTGAAGCGTGAAAACTGATCGCGGTTGCTCATGGCAAAATGGAAACAATTATTGACTAACGTCTTTTTTAACACGACGTGAGTTTGTTTGGCTGGAAACTACCAGGCTGCTCCGCCGTTGTATCGTGGCTCAACAAGGGTTTGCTTTAGCGTTAAACTGCACTTGCTGATACCACAGCAACCGCGAGTGTTGCCAAATGACCTGAGGGGACTGAAATCCAAAGCGTTATGACTTTAAACATTGGCTATCTATGTCCTTAATTAATTCAAATTTGTACCTAATTCACTCACAGCAGCCATGTGAATACTTAATACAGCCCATGAGGACTAAACATCTGAAAAATAAACGGAAAAAAAAAAAAAAGGATGGGGCTGCGTAACAAGCCTAATATATATATTTTACAAGGTTCAGAAAGCTGCAAATACGTTCTAGAAAAAGCATTTCATATACTTTTTATACACTTCTTGCATCTTTCAGTTTAAGCTGCCTCCATGACTTTGGCCACTGACCCCTCAAAAGGCAGCCATCCAACAATATCAAACTGATTAAGTCTACTTGCTCTACAGCCAAGAGAAGCTGTAGGCCCCGGCATGGCGGACCTCTCCGTGAACCCCCGGGGTACCCTTGTCCTTCACGAGAAAACATGACAGCGAACACATAAGACAAGGGCAGCGGCTTTTGTGCATCTTCATGGCAGCAGCTCTGAATTATTCACAGGGCGGGCTTCAGAGGCGCTTCCAAAGAAGAATTTTGGCTCCCCCTGTCGCGCCCTGACACGTTATGTAACTTTGTTTATGGCGGCGCGTGTGGCGCTGCGACGCACGGAAGCACGGAAGCACAGGTAACTCTTGAGACGACAATTAGGTCAACGGGTAAGGGGAAAACAGAATAGTAAACACAGTTCTGCAGCGTTGAAACAGCACCCTGGACGTCCATGAGGGTTTCTTTGACTGTTTTGTCTAAATATTAAATAAAGAGCACAGCACATTCAGCTGAGCAAAGAATATTTAGTCTCAACACGTATTACATTTTCTTCATTGTATCATTTATAGTAGTTGCTCCTCTGTGTGCTCTGGCATTAATTTATTCAAGGGGCCCTTTGAAAGCAAAAGCCACAGCAGCCAGCATCCGTCGAGGTAAATCATATTCAGGCTAAATGGAAATGAGGGGCTGGTTGGATCTTTTGACTAGAACTCTGCCTCAGACTAACTGACCTGAGTCAGACACACTCCATTAGCTAATTATATCCCTTTAAATGACAAATGCAGAAGTCGGAGGGCAGTCCCCACATGAATAATAAAAGGATTTTTACCATGTGGTTATACTGTAAGCGGGGACTTTAGCAACCTATAGCGAGCAGAGGAGAAATCGAGAAAAACGGGAGGGAGGGGGAGGAGAGGCCGCACCAATGAAATCAAGATCTGGCTGTGCTATTTGAATGTGAGAACAAACCCAAACAAGAGTGTGAAGTGGGAGTGAGCCGAACAAAACTCAATCCTCTAATGTCATCTCACATTAGGGGAAATGTAGACCCCTTTTACTGGGTCTCTGGGGTTGAACGATAAACCGCTTTCGCCGTAATGTAGGGCACTGCGCAGGAGCTGTAGCATTTCAACCGTTTCTCCGGCTGCCCGAGGTCACTGGCTAAAATACCACTACACCGGGGACACAGGTGTTAACAGTAACGCCTTAAACACTGTGCAAGAACGAGCCAAAGCCTTACATAAAACTTTTGCCGGAGCTTTACTCGGTATCTTACAAATGCCACGAGAAATTTCTTCGGAAAACATGGCGCCCGTTTCTTGAAGTGCTGCACTAGAGGGGTACTTCACAAATGCAATCATTTCTTTGGTTTTCATCAGGCATCAACATAAACTAAAAATAAATTGTTTAGGTGTCCCCGGGCCACTGTCATGAAATCTAAGGTGGTGGGTGCTTCATTTTTGGCGGCACAAATCATAGTGTCATTACCGACAGTAGAAGTATGGTTTTTCACCTCCTACGGCCACTGCATACGTCACCGTAGGGAGAGCTGACTTCTTCTGCCTCTCCTGACAAACCTCCACTCCAAGCTTTAAGTATGCACTGTACTGTGCATACGTATAGTAAAATAGTGTGATGATGTGACAGAGATGGCCTGGAAACCGACTGAACTAATTTAGAGAAAAGTGTCGGGGTATGATTCTTGCCATTTTCTGAACCCAGATGATTGAGTTGTTTAACCGTAAATTTCCTTCATTCACAAACGAGCCGATAAGTAACAATTTCATGTCTTAAATCTGTAAAAATTCAACCTCACATCGCGGTAAAATTGCGCATTATTAACCCCGTCATCCTCCTCCTCGGCAGCGTAACTTCCCTCCCCCCGGCATTCGTCAGACATCCCGATGCTATGTCCACTTTTGAACGACATCCAGCCTGAAGCTGAGGGATCAGACATCTGTTATGTCGAGGAGAAGAAAAGGTGAACAGGCACAGAGTGAACCTGCCTAGTCTGAAATCTTACAGGATAGCTGGACATTTCGGGGACCTTTTTGTTTGTGAATCTTCGCCTTTCCCTTTTTCATCTGTGTGAAGATGAAACGCTGGCAGAGTGGTAATTACGCTGTGATAGAGAGCCTTTTGCTATGATGAATAGCCCCGCTGCATTCATCATGTTAATTTTCAGCCGTCTGACACTTTGCATGCCTGTTGCAGGGTACGATGCCCGACAGCCGGAGCCAGGAACCTGAATTTATTTTCTGACCCATTTGCCAGTGGCAGGTAAACCGAGAAATTTACCATCCAAACTCATTTTTACTGGCCATTAAACTGCATCGTTCCACCTCCCTCACAAACAGCAAGTTCCTCAGTATGTTGGTTGTTCTGCTGAAAACTTTTATGTTGTGGAGTGAAGCGAATACTGCAGCTATTACTGGCTTCAGACTTTTGGATTTGATACAATTTTTTTTTTTTTTTTTTTTTATTTCCTTACATCCTCACATCACAATCTTTCAGTGGGTCAGACATGGGTCATATTATCGTCCCAACATAATCTCGGCTGGTCAGAGCACAGAAGACCGTGATTTCAGCCTGGCAGTATTTCCAAAACATAAATTACCACCCAGCGAGCTGGTGACCCCATTTTATTTTCTCGCCAAAGCCAATTTTTGCCCGCATTTGGCACTCAGTGGGCAATAATTTCAAATGGCGGCCAGAGCACAGTATTGCTGTAGGATCAAAGATTCAGATCCCTCCTGGAAGACACATTAAAGCAAATACATGAAACACTCTGTAACAGCAGCATCCAAAACAGCTAAAAGGAATCAAAACTGGGAGCATGCAACTGACACAGCTGGAGAATGTTTGAACCCAATGCTGCAGGATTAGAATCAACATACTGTACCGCAAATATGTTCAAGTTTGATTAATATGAGGGAGGAGAACAATCGGCAACTCTATATTTTATAAGTTCATGATTTCCCAGTATTTCCTATAAAGGTTCCTGTAAAGAACTATGTAACTTGGTGCTTATTGTATAAAGGCAAAGAGCAAGATTTCTGAGACAGTTATAACAATTTAGTTGCTTCACGTTAGTCGCTTTACGTTCAGCTTAAACACAGTTAATATTCATTCATTATTACTTATTCTTGGAAACTTTATTCTTGGTATACGCCGACCAACCACAACATTAAAACCAGTTACCGGTTTTAATGTTGTGTCTGAAGGGTGCAAACATCAGCTTACACTCTGCCAGAAGTAGCATCCAGGATTGGCTTCCACACGGCGGATGTGCTGTCTAGTACCGAGTTGGGTTTTTTTTTTAATCCATTAATGTAGTTTTAATCCCACAAAGTATGATAGGCTCCATGGCCTCGGAAATAATGCGGGGTTACTACTGTAACTAGTTAGCTGGGCCTGCTAACATTTGCAGCTTTTGTTAGAGCAGACAAACACACTTTTTAATCCATTACTTACACTTTTGCTTTTTGGTCCCTCAAAACACTATATACAGTGTATTACTCTTGACACAACATGGAGAAACGTGAAGCTTGACTGGCCTGCCGTGCTTAGTTACCATTTCCAAACTATGTTTATGTTTGGGGGAGGTTTTTAGCGAACAGTCATTTGATTGCAATTAATTTAATTTCCATATTATAAGCACCAAACTAATCATCCGTCTCTGAGACTTTCCTGTTAATTTACAGTTCCATATCAGTCCCTATCAAGGAAATAAGAAGACAGCGACCTGTAAGATTGAGCATTACCACACAATGTATATCAATGTGATGGACTCTTTTACACCAGGTTTGACGGCCGAAGACGCCTTCTCCAGAAAACCAAAGAGCATCAGCAGCTGGACGGCCCATACACCAACACAGTGACGTTAATGCAGAGAGAGAAAGGTCCGCATCAAAGCTGACCTGCACAACACCCCCAGCATGTAATGGTTTGGTTAGTCTGTACGAAAATGCACAGCCAGCTGTTGCCAACTAACTCCAACCTTCATTTTTTTTTTTTCTTTTTTAAATGTGCTCTCCTGATTGCAGGGCAATTTAAAATCTGTGATTTAGAGAGCACAGGTTGTCTGAGTGTTTGATAAGAGCAGGTTATGTGGTGAGGGCTGCTAAAATTTCAGAGTTACGCCGGAGATATTCAGCAAACTACAGTAAGTGTTCAATTATTCATCTGATTTTTGTACAACAAGCAAGAGCAGCAAAGTTACACAAGACAGAAGATAAAAAAGACAAACTCTTACAAATATGACAAACAGTTAGATACAGACAATGTGGAGAGTAAGGTTTGAGGATTCTTTTTTTTTTTTTTTTAACAATTTTTAAAGCAGGAACTGAAGCAGCAGCACTTCACTGAAGCATGGATTTGAAATAACAGACCTCCTGAGAGTACAACAATTAAAAAAATAACGTCTAACTAGCTGCAAAAACAGCCCGGTAATGAGATATCACACTTTTCAAACCGTTAAAAAAAAAAAAAAAAACATTATAAAAAGGAATAACTCGGCTGAAGCTGAAGATGTCTCACACAGCACATTAAGATGAGACGACAAAAGAAAAGGATTTTCTCTCTTTGCTTCCTCTAATCTGTTACAAAACATACCAACAAAATAACATGCTTGCTTTTATGCTGCCAACTTTAGAGATGTGAAATAAAGCCAGCACATCCACTGGCTGTGACACACATTGGAAAATGTACAGCTTCCAATTTCACTACTTGTTAGGCTGCGGTAAATTGTTTTCATGCTTGGCAAGTGGCCTGAACCACTAGACTGCAAGTAAAGTGAGAGACCACACTAAGTTCGATGTTAGTGCAACACAAAGAGGCTTACCTGTAGCGGACAGCGGGGGAGATCATGTCCATTAGCATGGAAAGAAGAAGAGAGATAATTATGTTAGCTGGGATCAAATTCTTAAATGAGGCCGAGAATACAGACACACGTGGTGGGATCACTAGCAATTCATATCACGACTCTAACCCTGGATTTTTCTGGTAAATCGATAAACGCTGAGAACGCGGCTTGTTATATAAAGTCACCACCTTGGATGTTAACTTACATTTTAGGGGCGCATCCCTTTAAGGCATTCAGCTAAATTCGCTCAGGGGTCGTTCCAAGTGGTTGGCGCATAAATGGCCTGGAGGTAATTGTCTATTCAATGATATCATGAGCCTTAGGGTCTGATGGATGCCTCGGTTTTCTATTTAAAGGCCCACTAAGGAAACTATTGCCGATCGTAATCTGAGCACAGAAATGCCCGAACCATGTCAGTGAATTTTTTTTGCACTTTCCTAATTTGAGTTGTAATGATTCTTGAAGACGGGGATACGTGGAGGAGAATTCCAAGAGTTTCCAAAGACAATTCTAACAGCCCATTTCTAGTTCTGTACATACCTAGGTTTTTCTCTTACATTGCTGTGGTGACATAGCGAACGGAGCAGGATTTTAGAAATACTGAGGTCACAAGTTCCTTAATTTATTGATATAGACTGAAATGAAAAGACTCTTAAAGCGAGACAGTGCCACTTTTGCAGAACAGCGGCCAGTATGGCCATAAGTGGTAACTACAGCATGACGACGGGTATTTAAACTTCGTTTCCAAAGAACTTCTGAAGTCAGTTGCTTTGATAAATGCATTCTTGAGTGTGAAGTGCACAAGTTCTTGGCCTTCGAAAACTGTATTTTTATTTTAAAAAGTCTTCACTCAAATGCCATTTACCAGACACAAGTTACATAATCTCGCTTTAAGGGCGACTGCTGCTTAGCAATTACTGTTATTTTCCTCCAGTGGATCGACTTATAACTCAACTCAATTGGGGGACATTGGGGGCTCAATAGGGGCCCGACGCTCAGTCTTATCCCAGGGCCCACTGGTGGATTAATCAAGCCCTTAAACCACACTGCCAGGATTAAAATTGTGATAGGTAAATACTCAGATTGTTGAAGTATTTATAATTATAAATTGTTTCCTTATCTTTTTGCTGAAAGATGTCAAAATTAAACATATGCAGAATTGTCAGATACTGGAATAAGCCTATAAAATATCCACCAAGTGGTAGTGTTTAAATTGTAGGATGTTGTTTCTAAAAACTCAAAATTTCCAGAAAAACACAGAAATGGCAATAAGTGACTCTTGAAAATTAGTGTTAGTTTATATTCTGCAAAGAAATTATTTGTCATATTACCACAAAGAGTGAGATAATTACATGTTTATTCGGTACGTTTTCACAGACTTAGGCAATTGACTTCACCAACTGTGCAGCAAATTAGACTCGACTTAATAACACGTGTAGCAATGGAGCTCAACAACGACCTTGACATGTTTGTAGTTAAAAAAACAAACAAACAAACAAACATACAAAAAAAAACCTCAGGCATGTTACACTATGCAGTGCGTTGGCCTGTGGCAAGAATGTATGACTTGCAGCCTTTAGATGTCCAAGACCGTATGGAGGGCGCTATGGGAAGAGGCAGCACAGAGGGCAATCATCCCTCTATCAACTTTCCACCTTATGTAACTCTCCGCCCACAGATATAAAAGAAAGCCTGCCTGTCAATCAAAAATAGTCAGATGATGTGGGGGAGTAGAGGAGAAAATGTGCCGCAGTGAAAGACACACTGCTGAGGTTCATTAACACTCCTCGTACAGACACCTTTCGAGTAACATTATTATTTTGAGGAGTAAAAGGAAAGGTAAAAAGATAAAATAACACCACATTAAAAAGAAAAGAAAAAAAAAAAAGAGGACCTGAACTTTAATGGAACTGCATCGTAACGTGACTACACAGGTTGTATGCCAATTTGCAGTATGTCTGAGCTTTTAAATAGGTCTAACCGTCACTAATTTAGTGGTTTTTAGAGCTACGCGCAGGAAGTGAGACTCAAAAGGGCAAGTAGCTTCACGATTATTTCATGTGGTTTAGACACACACACACACACGCGCCTCAAAAACCATCGAACCGTTATTCCTGCACAACCTGGAGAGTAACGGTGTTCATCAAATCAAAGCTCACCATCACAGATAAACAGACCTAACAGACAAAACCTCAAACTTCTGCGACCGTCTCATCAGAAACTGCAATCTGAGCTTGATGAAGATTTAGTTTATGCATTTACTGCTTTTTGAAACCTTTCTTACCAAATATGTTTTGTCCATATTACTCAATACAGTATGTTTTGGAGAGGACATCGTCGATGCCTAAGTTGGTGTAACGTTCTTATGCCAGTTGACAATACTGGCTATTTTTGTTTGCCAGGAGCAGATACCGAAGAACAGGATTCGATACAAATACACATCTTGAATAAATTGAGTGCACTTATTGTCCTGTTAACGCCCAAGCTAGCTACTTAACAAACTGGCTGAGTCAGCAAGGCTATAGCTTGGAGAATGTGTGACTTCTAGCGCCTGCATGTTCCCGGACTACCACTGCGAGCGGTAACCGTGTCGCCCGACCTCTAACACCATCTATTTCGAGAAAGAGAACGCGAAGATAAATTTTGCTACGCACCTTTTCGGTGAGACACGTGCAAACAAGGTAATCCTGTATCTCAGTGACCTTTTGTGTTTGTTATCCGATAAGACTTTGGTGAAACACAACAGACGCCTCCAATGCACACTGTTTGGATGTGGATTTGCATCGACACGGCAGCTTCTACTGGGAGTCATCAGGTCAGAGGACTGGTCCGAATGGACGTGTAACAGACAAAATATACAGAGGACATTTAGCAGCCTAAGACGCAAAAGTTCTTCCACAATGGCTACCGAATTTCTAAAAGACTGTGATTTTGTGTCTCCTTGTATACTCTGACAAATTCAACAGTGTTTTCGTGAACATCTGGAGAGTTGAATGTCCATTGTCCATCCACGCACAGTGTACGACTAGCTCTAAATACTCCACAGGATAGAGCTTCAACATTAATGTCATCAAGACACATTTTAAGAACTACAGACCGTCAGTTGAAGGTTCCAAAGCGATGTTCATCCATTCAACTCTGTAATATTCACCAGTCCTGAATTTTAATGGGCAATTTGACAGACAAGGGTAAGGAGACCACATTGCTCAGGAATTGGTTGTGCTGATGGGGGGGTTGGGGGGGGGGGGGCATGTCAGGGTCAGAATTTCCTGGTGCTTCAGCGCCGAAGTGAGCAAACGTTAACCTGGATGTCAGACTGTCAGAGTGAAGCACGTAGAAAATCCCTCCTGCTACGTTCCCGCGGCCAATTATCTCCCAGAAAAAATGACATTTACTTGACTCCCCACGGATGCAGAAAGTACCCAAGGAGACAGACCTGAGAGGAGACTTGAATACTAAGTGCAAATGGAAACACTGAGGAAGCGCCTTAATAAAATCAGTCGAAGGTCAAAGATTTACTTGTAGGAAGTGTGGTTTAGGAGGTCAGCTGAACCAAGACATGGCCAGGGATGGAGCTAAGCTTGTGAATAACTCGACACATGTAGGGTTTTGGAAGCAGAAGGTTATTCCTGTCCAGAGAGCACTACCCATTTCAATTGACGCAGTGAGGTGTAAAATAGTCTGTTCTTTTTCTCCTGCATAATAGAATCTGAGCCAAAGAGAAAGAGGAAGGACAAAATGACAGATTTGTTAGCTGCTTCGATGTCCTCAGACCATTTGGCGAAGATAATAGTTTGGAAAGCCAAAACAGAAGTCAGAAGTCCAAAAGTAAGGTCTGAGTAAGTGTGGAGATCAGACTTTAACATCTTTAACAGGTATTCTGTAGAGAGAAATATTAAAATTTATACAAAAAAATAATAAAGAAAAAGAGCCAGGAAATATAGTTGAATTCTCAATGTGTTAAAAAAAATATCCTCCGGACTCTTTTTGGCCTTTATAATCAATGCACAAAAGCATTTATCAGAAATTAAATGTGTCTCTTCAGGGGGTTTGAAATGAAATCTTTTTCACATGGTTTGCTACAAATCTAGTTGAAGAGATGAAAACAGCGCTGTAGTCTGTAGTCTACAATTAGACTCAGTTGGTGACCGTGAAAATTGCTCCTGCTGCAGTTTAAGTTAGAAGAACGGAATAAGTAAAAATAGCCCCGGTATTGCCTTGATATTGCACCTGAATCCTGGCAAATATCAAGGTTGTAATAATGAGTCCTGATGGCTCCCTGGCCAATCCACACTTCTGAAGTTTTTTTCTTTTTTAACAGTTTCTGGAGCATTTTTAGATATTTCATACTCGGGTCCTGAAGAAACGATATTTCATTTTATCTGTTTTGTTTTTTTTTTGTTGAGATGACAATGCATGTCATGTCTTCTTTTTTTGTTTTGTTTTTAACATTCTGTGTCTATTTTTGTTTGTCCTGCGTGCCTAGAGAAGTATATTCATGGGCAGCCATTAAAATTATACGAACCCTCTACTTTCCATGTTGTGAACTTGTCAACATTTTATATGTATGTATGTATGTATATATGTGTATATATCCAACATCCCTTCATCAGCAGACAGAGTTTAAGTTTCAGTGTAATTTTCAGTGTAACCCCACTCCTCTTATAACTACTGAACTGGCTTTGAGATGAGAATGTTGTCGTCAAAAAAACTAAGAAATCGTTTTGAGGGTTTTTTTAATGTGTCGGTTTGGCTGGCTGCCGACATTACATTTACGCACCAATCATTTCTTGCTTTGGGACACTTATCATGGAACAGCCGTGTCGAGGACATGAATCTCGGTCTGGGAGCTTTATCTCTCTCCCAGTTATTTCCCTCCTCCCTCCAACTATGACTCTTTAATAGAGGCGAAACTGTAAAAAAAAAAAAAAAAAAAAAAAAACCCAACATGACTCCAATTGTGAAGGCCGGACAAAGCTGAATTTGTCATCCTCTTGATTGAAACCCAGGGCTCCTGTGAGTCTGCTGCCCTACTGAGTGAGATAAGCGGCAGTATGGCTTCCAGAGAAACCTCCACTGTACTGTAGGTACTGTGTCTGTGTGTTCCCTGGGGCTTCCTGTGTGCAGTTGCGTCTTTTTTTTTTTTTTAAGATGAGAAGAATGACAGCCTGACCTTACCAAGCCCTACAAGCTGACAAAATGATTTATACTAGCTGTTGAGTGAATTTGGCAGATCAACCCCCCCCCCCCCAACTGTATAAATACCTTCAGACAACCTCCACTCTTCAGTCGAGTACTGGTTGGAGTGGTAACAAAGCCAACAGCTTTCTCTTCAAATCAGGGCATCGATATGACGAGGATGTATCCACGGAGAATACAGTGTTTGCAATATATTAAATTTATGCTGATCAGCAGTGGTGGACGAGTGATGTGAGGTTTAGTCTGCATTTCTCTAGTTTCCGTTTTGACATTCTTTCTTTGAAAGGAAAGGGTCAGTTCACCCGAATTACGAAAAACCTTGAGCATGAAATATCACCTGTTTGAACTGAGCTATCTCCATGACAAGACCAGGATATGTGGTTGAAAGTCACGTAAAAGCTAGTAAAGTGGACACTGAGTACATTTTTGTTTGTGAAACTACAAAAAGAAAGACCTGCCTCGCGGACGCTTTTGGCTTGTCCAGGTTTTGAGATATGCACTGTTTCTGTCTCAGATTTCTGCTTTCTCCCCAATACAGCAGAATGGAAATACTTTGTGACACTTCATAGTATTGAACAAAAATGCATCCTCACCATTTTTAATTTCAGCTACTTTTGTAAAGAGAGAAAATTGCCCTTTTACAAACAGTGTACACACTTACAGTATATACGAAACCTCTTGCCAGCATGTTCTGTTGATTATTCAGAATGGACTGTTTCTGGGAAGAGATGCTGCTTTTGAATTCTATTAAGGAGTTTTCCATTGCTGTGATCTCCACAAATGAAACTTCACTCAGGTCCACCATATCGGGATGGCTTCAGAAATCTCAGAGATGGATATTCAAAACGGACAACATACAACTATACAACTATCTGCATAGCTGGACTCCAATACAGCAGTGCTTCCCAGTGTTTTTTGGCTTTCGGTCGGAGTTGAAACAATTACTTTGAATAACTGACGCTGAATTGATTATTCGACCCGTAGAAAAATAAATCGCCAACCACTTTTGATAAGGGATTAAAGTCATTTATCATGCACAAATGCCAAACATTTGCTGGATCCAGCCTCGCAAATGTGATGACTTGCTTCTTTTCTCTGTTTTATATCTAAATAACTAAATATATCTATCTGGATATTGGACTTGATCTAATAAATGCTATTTGATTGATTTGATTTGATTCATCCTGCTTACTTCTACTGTGATTGAATACAAAGCCCTGTGAGGTAAAAACATTCCCGCTACAACTAGTCACTGTGAGCATGACAAACCTGAGGCCATACTACTGTAGCTGCTGTAATTGAGCTTGTTAGCTGAGGTTCACCGGAGATAAAGGGCTACTGCCTCAATATGAGGCCAGCTGTGACATCATGGGTGCAGGATCCTGAACAGCCCTATCTTTTGAACCGGTCCCACGCTCCACTGAGCCCTGACTGAGAGGGAGCCGGTCGACCGTGAAGTTAGACAAAAGAGACTGCAGAGAGAACCCAAAAAATGTTTGAAAGTTAAGACTTCAACCAAGAAAAAAGAAAAAAAAAAGCACCAGATACATATTAGGGCTTCGGCTCACAATTATTTTCAATATCGATTCTTTTTTAGCGTTTAGTCTTCGGTAAGTCCACAACATAGTGCAAAATCGACAACAGAAGTTCTGAGAGACCAGTGTGATGTCTTCAGACTTCTCGTTTTGTTTGACCAACCGTCCAAAACCCTAAGATTTTCTACTTAAAATTACATAAAACACAGCCTAGCGGCAAATGCTCACATTTAAGAAGCTGGAAACAGCAAATATTCGCCATTTTTGCCTCATGTAATGACTGAAACGATTAATCCATTCTCAGAAGTTTCGCCAAATTGCTGTTCTGTCGATCCACTAACCGACTGATCAAATATTCATTTCAGCTTCATTACATTTCACGTGAAGACTATGGAGATATTTGTCATTTGGGTAGGACGAAGCTCTGCTTAGAGTGAGAGGACCCCAAACAAGAAAACGTTAAGCACTGATGTATTCGTAGGAGGGCGATGCAGCTGAAATCAGTATGCCAATGTTAATGGCAACACACTATCCCTGGCTTTCTTCCGTGCACAAGACAATGAACCCCCGGTTGCTCACAGTATGTGTATATAGACAGAAAACAACCACAGAACTGAATTTTGCATAATAATAATAATAATAACAACAACAACAGTGTGATCTGAATAATACAATACAATTCTGCTAAACCACAATGTTGAACTTTACCCTTAAGGGGGACACAAAAGTAGAAACTAATATATGTGAAATAAGTAATGAGTAGCTAGTGGTTTTCCATTTATCATCATCAGTAACAATCCCTTATAAAAAGTGGTCGGTATGCAGATTCACAGATATCTGCTCTCAAGCCACTTAACATTATCTACTACACAGTCAGAGTTATTCAATAACTAGCAATTACGGTTTGATTTTTGCCTCACTGGTTCCATGGTAACTACTCACAAGTTTCTGTACCCTACTGTAAAGTGTTCATCTTTCACACTGAATACAGAAGGTCACCCCCTTCACCTGAATACATGAGTCACATTTGCTGCCATTTCCCTCCTCACACCGAAAACCGCCACCTCCAGGTTTAGCTTGTACCCACCATATATGTGACCTGCAGCGAAACGCTGCTCATGACGGTGTTCGGCACGGGGCGCCCGTCGGCTCCTGTGGTCGCAGTGGACACGTGCAATCGCTGCCATTTGCCCAGAGGTATTCATGTCACACTCGCTCACATGGGACATTGATCACAGACAGCACGTACACCAACACTTGTTGGGTCAATGACGAAAGACCACGTAAAGTCTGCAGGGAGGGGCTGATTACCAGCATATCTGTCGTTATTTCATCCAGACATCCAGGCATTACCTGTTTATCAATCGTCCACCAGAATTTAGCATCGACACTGCAGCGCTTGCACCAAAATGTAACACCTACACTGCATCAGTGTTGCAGTACTGCACTAGTTTACCTGCCTACGGGTTTTTATTTTAGCTTATTTTCTCCTCTCTCTCCCTACATTCTGAAAATGCCCAGAATTATCTCGGCTTGCCATCTATTATAACCAATACCATCTGCTCTCCGCTGGACTGAAAGCTTTCTGATTGCACCAGTCAGCAAACACAGCCTCTGTTCACTCGAAACCAGATCATGAGAGGAGGTATTGACCTTCCTCATTTCAAAGTATTGCCCAGATAATTTGCAGGTGGTAAGATTCAATCAGCGCTGCAGGGTGAGAAGAAAAAGCGGGGCACAATGGCTGAAAGTAGAGGACTCTCTCTCTCATTCATATATATATATATATATGTATATATGTGTGTGTCTATCTATATCTCTTTATATATATAGACGCACAAACATGCTTTTTTCCAATTCTGCCTCAAAACAATATGTACATGCCCACATGTACAATAAAAGACTTGGTTGGTTTCTGCAATGAATCCTGCTGCTGATACTGGCCGTGAAGAGATCCCTTCTTAAAGCGATGTCAGGCCATCTAAACGACAGCGAACAAAATCCATAGTCCTCGTTGTGCGCGAAAATGGGTTCCTCAGCTCTCCTGAAACTTGAGAATGCAGGTTTCAGCATCTTTAATTAGTTAAAGCAAAATCCTTCATGTCATCTTTGTGGAACAGTCCCTCCACAGCAGCTCACCGTCACAAACACTGTCCGCCAAGTGTGAATTTCGCACCAACGGGAATGTGTCTTTGCAAGAGACACACTTGATTTTATTAACTCACTGTTGAAGCCCCATATAATTTTTAGCTGAAATTTAGAATACTTTTTTTTTTGCACAGAAGAGGTACAGCTGCATCAATTAGTCGATCAATAGAAAAGTAATTGGCAAGTATTTGGATAATCGATTTGCTGTTTTTCTTTGTCACATATGATAGTAATTTGAATATTTTTGGATTGGAATTGAGTTAGAAATCTCTTTACAGCCAGTACAGCGTAAAGAAAGTATGAGCAACCAGTAACTCTTTTAATGTACATGTCGGCATGTAGTTATTGTTTCAATATTGACTTGACTTGAGAAAATGCAACCTAACCTTTAATATACTTAAATAATAATATAACAGCAGATAAGTTCTGGGGGGGGGGCAAAAATCTTGAAAGAGGAGAGAAGATCAAGAGCAGAAAAGGAGCAAGAAACTTAAATTTGACATTTCCATTAGATTTAAACATCTACACTACAACAATGAAATACTAACAATGGGTACTCATCTTGCACCGGTCAAAGCAGCTAAGATCTTGCAAGATTTATCGTCAAAAGCATCCCTTTGTCCTCCGTCATTGTCTGTCTTGTTCCCTCTTAATTTCTCCCAAATACTAAAGGTCAGTTGCCAGCTGACCTCCAACAAGGCCGTTCAAAGCTGAAGAAAGGAAGTGCACACAATACATCGGCCCTGACCCTGCTCACCTAGACAAAATCTATCCTGGGGAATATACTTCAGTGGCTTGTCCGCCCAGAACCACCCACCATCTCAACATCCTCTTCCCTCAGGGTGTCTACATGCTCAGCCAGCCGTCCTAATAAGTGAGAACTGGCCAAGGAGCCATCCCCAGTGGGCGTGTTGCACTGTCTATTCCTGCATTATACGGACTGTGAGATGCTTTGTCCTTGAACTGTTTGTATCCCTAAGTGCTGGCTCACTTCATTACAATACAGCCTTATGTACTGTGCATTAAGAAAGTCTTCAGAACCCTTCAGTTTTTTCACATTTTGTTATGTTGCAACCTTATGCTAGAATCGTTAAAATTCCAAATCAATCTACCCTCGATTCCCCATAATCACAACGCGAAAACAGATTTTTAGACATTTTTGCAAATTTATTAAAAAGGAAAAATTGATGTGTCACATTTTTCAGACTCTTTGACACTTTGAAATTTGGCTCTGGTGCCTCCCATTTCTCTTGATCATCTTTGAGGTGTTTCTACACCTTGATTGGAGTCCACCTGTGGTAAATTCAATTGATTGGACATGATTTGGAAAAGCACACACCTGTCTATATGAGGTCTCACAGCTGACAATGCATATCCGAGAGGTGACCAAGAACCCGATGGTCAAGCTGCAGAGATTCTGAGTGGAGATATGAGAAACTTACAGAAGGATAACCATCAATGCAACAATCCACTGAGCTGGGCTTTATGGCAGAGTGGCCAGACGGAAGCCTCTCCTCAGTGAAAGACACATGAAAGCTGCTTGGAGTTTGCAAAAAAAAAAGCACCTAAAGGATTTTTCAGACTGTGGGAAAGAAGATTCTCTGATCTGATGAAACCAATATTGAACTCGTTGGCCTCAATTCTAAGCGTCATGTCTGGAGGAAACCAAAACACCGCACATCACCTTCCCAATACCATCCCAACGGTGAAGCAGGGAGGTGGCTGCAGCATACTATACGGGTGTTTTTCGACCGCAGGGACGGGGAGACTGATCAGGGTCGAGGAGAGGCTAAACGCCGCAAAGTACAGAGATATCATTAATGAAAACCTGGTCCAGTGGGCTCAGGACATAAGACTGGGGATAATGGGACAATGACCCTAACTACACGGCCAAAATTACATAGGAGTGGCTTAGGGGCAACTCTGTCAATGTCCTCGAGTGACCCAGCCAGATTCCTGATCTAAACCCAATCGAAGATCTCTGGAGAGACCTGAAAATGGCTGTTTACCGACAGTCTCATCCAACCTGACAGAGCTAGAAAGGAACTGTAGAGAAGAAGGGGAGAAAATCCCAAAATCCCAAAATCCCAAAATCCCAAAATCCCAAAATCCAGGTGGGCAAGCTTGTTGCCTCATACCCAAGAAGAGTCAAAAGTCATTCGACTACGTAATGGGTAAAGGGTCTGAATACTTAAGTCAATGTGTTATATTGAAAAGGTAAATCTGAAATATTTGCAAAAAATTCTAAAATTCCACTTTGTCATTATAGGGTATTAAGTGTGGACTGGGAAAAATGAATTTACAACAATTTTAGCATAAGGCTGCATCATAACAAATTGTGAAAAACTGGAAGGGTCTGTATCTACACTATAACCTCGTCAGGATAAATCCACAGTGCGTGCGGTGTTACATAAGAGTCGTGCTGCAAACAAAGAGGCAGAGTCCTGCTTTAAGAAAAGATTATACCAGTTCGAGGGTGTTAAATTGGAGCAGGATCAACAGAGATTGAATAGGAATTTTTTTTATTTTATTCGTGACATGGAGAGCATTTACTATCTCGGAAAGTCAACACACGTACAGTAGCGACTGTATGCTAGTATGACTCGTCGAAACTAACCGTGTTGGTGGGAAAAAAAAACAAGTGTTTTAATGTAAAAGTCTTGGTTTCAGGCTAAAACTCATTGTTAGTATCGAATGAATTGAGCTGATTTGGTCTCAGGCCTCGGGCTTTTCCTCACCATATCAAGCTGTGGTTCTTTGGCTCTGCCCATTAAGCTTTAACCTATTTAACTCAACCAATGGAGTAATTTTTCTCTCTGGAGAAGCTGTGCCTCAAAGAAATTAGTTTCACCGACACCGAGTCCTTAATGAGTCCCCTCACCAACGTACCTCTGATTCTCGAACAAAACAATTCATATTCATAAAGTGTTCATACATAGAGACTTGCTACTAAGTGTTCTCTGCAGGGGCTGCAGTAACATAATTACCCATTATTTATCGCGTCTGCGACTTATGTGATTATGACGGCCGATCTCCTAGCGCGTGAGCCCGATCGGCGTCTGTAACTAGTGTACTGTGGCACTGGCGGTGTCCCATTCTGCCACATTAACTGCGAACTCCAGAGGGTGGTTTTAATGCCAGTGTGGGGTTGTGTTTAGGGGAAATCAATTTTGACTTACACTGTGTTTGGAAATAAGCCTAGCCAAAGTTCCGATGTTCAAGTTTAATTGCATGATGTAATGGTGAGAGATGAGTAGGGCTGTGTGTAGGGAGAGGGAGGGGCATGGGTGTGTGTGTCTGTGTGTTTCTGTGTGTTGCGGGGGGGGTTGTTGTGTTTCGGTCTTTGTGAGGACCAATTTTTAGACATAGACAGTGAGAATATTTTTGGAAAGTAAAGACATTTGGTAAAGTCTTTGCTTTTTCTAAATTGGGAAAAGCAAAGTTGGGTTCAAATTTAAAAAAAAAAAAAATGAAGCTACAGCCATTAAATGGTTAGCTTAGCTTAATATAAAGACTCAAAATAGGGAGAACAAGCTGGCCTAGCTTTTCCAAGGGTGAAAGAAATCTGTATACCTGCAACTCTAAAGCTCCCCTTTTAAACAAATACAGTTAGATCCATGAGTATATGGACGGTGACACAATTTTTGTAATTTTGCTTCTGTACATCACCAAAATGGTTTTAAAACAAAGCCATCAAGATGTGATTGAATCGTAGACTTTCAGCTTTGATTTACATGATAATAATGATATTGCTTTAGCCAATTTAGGAATTAAAGCCATTTTTATACACAGTCCCTCAGAGGCTGAGCGGTTCCATAGCCAGATGTTGATTGTTCCCTTGTTATTTCATGATAAATTAAGCAGATAAAAGGGCTGGAGCTGATTCCAATTGTTGAATTTGCATTTGGTAGGTGTTCATGGGGGTACTCAATATGTGGTCCAAAGAGGGTTCGATGCAAATAAAGGAGGCCATCATTAGCCGAGCAAAACAAACCGAAGTCACTACGCCAAGCCAAGAAATAGTCTGGCACATTTAGTTTTTGTACGGATTAAACAAATGAGATATTATGTGTTGTATCTCTACCCAGGCTAGCTGTTTCCCTCTGTTTCTAGTCTTTGTGCCAAGCTGAGATCACTGGCTGCTAACTGTAGCCTCGTATCCACCAGAAACAAGCAAGTAAATAAGCACGTTTCCCAAAATGGCAAACCATTCCCTTACGTTAAGTTTAGGTTAGGGCATAAAGAGTTTTTTCCAAACTAATGTCCCCACAAGAAGAGACATACGTGTGTGTGTTTGTGTGTCTGTACAGTCAAACACACAGGGTGATATTATTGGGTTCTGGTGGGTTTAAATCCCCAAATTTGACCACAGGGATTAAACCTGTCCCAGTCTGTCTTGTGACAGTCTATTCCCCCGTAGCGCAGTGACAGATGAAGACCGAAGATAACATGCAGCTCAATTTAGCACAGCTGCGATGAAACCAAGCATTTAAACATATTTTTGCAAGGATTTTGTGCCGTTTTAATGCATACAAGTCTCTTTAGACCAAAGAAAAGAACAACTCGTATAATAATTATTTTTCTTCGTGGTATTTTCATTTTTTCTCCTATCTCTAATTGCAGTTGGTAAAGTTTTTATCTGCAGCTTCCAGCCCTAAAATTTCCTTTTTAAAAGCAGTAATTCCACTTGAGTTGAAAATGACGGCGGCAGAAGAAGACGCTCCGCCAGCTCTGCCAACACGTTGCAGTGCCGAAGTTTGGACGTCTCTGGCGCTGGGCATGACACTCCCTGATGTCATCCGTGACCCAGGTCATCTCTGAACCCGGAGCAGAGCCATAATGGCTTCCTCCGCAGGCGCTGCGCCGTGGCCAGGAGGACTGGCTACAACTCAAGCCGAGGAACCATAACAGGCCCATAAATTTGAAGGGGGAAATCTGCTGAGAGCGGTAAGAAAAGAGGACAGAGAGACAAAGAGTAGCAGCTAAGTTTTATCTTCTTGGAGTCGTAAATGTGTTTTCTGTGGCATTTAGCAAGGCCAACACACTGCTGTGCTCTCCATAGACCATAGTCGGTTTAAAATTCCTCTTAAAATAGAATTTAGGGAAGAATCTCAACAGCAGCGAACGAGGTACATTTATCACACCAGTATATTCATGAGGCTTTAATCAGTCCCCCTTTTAAATTCAATAATGACAGTTTCATATGCTCACAACCCCAAACAACTACGACTACACTCCCACACTCAGTAATGAAGGTAATGTTCCCATAACTGCCCTGAATCTTACTACTGGTTTGGTTACCATGGCAACACGATCAAATGTGCAGCAGACCAAGACAAAGAGACACAGATATGTTTTTCCAAATGTACAACTCAAAAATAAAATTATTCAAGACCGGTTTTGCTATAAATCCCACCTTCGTGAATGTTATATGGTTCAGTATTTGTTGAAAACTGCTTTAAAAAGGTGCTGATTCAAGTAATTTTGGAGGCATTGAATTTTTTTGTATTTAATTAATTTAAATTGTTTTTTTCTCTATATTTGCTTTGAGCTAATGTCTGAGGAAACATTTATTTGTTCTATAGATGTGCATTACTATATTTGTGCTCACTTATGTCTAAATAGATACGATCAACAATGAATCTAATGTTTGTTTCCTGTTTGTTGGTTTATCAATAAATGCTGTATCTGTGCTATAACTGATTGCAATGCTCAAACTAATGGAAAAATAAAAACAAATAAATGAATGTAACACTACTAACCCTCAACTCTTCAGAAACAATGATTTTTAGAACTACAGGCAATCGTTCCTACTCAACATCAGTTTGATTTTTCCACCATGGTTGGCATTGATTTGCCCCAAGACCCTGAAAAAAAACGTGCTGTAAAGTGGACAAACAGTGAACCCCTGCAGTGGATGCCCCTCAGGTTACACTGTTGGTCACCGCTCGATTCGAGTCTGTCAACGAAACTTACCACCGCGTTGAGACAACATTTACAACAACCGAAGCACCAAGAGTTAAAGGTGGCTGTGACAGCACGTGACAAAAGCAGAGTACGAGAGCCGCTCGCGTGCGAAAGCCGCGCAGGCACACGAGGAAACGTTTCCGCAGGGCTCGGTGTTTATTTGTGGCTTGATGTCGATAGCTCGCTCGGTCAGCTAAGTTTGTGTACGCGTCCTTCCCGACTGACCAGCATCCTAGAGGATTGAAGGTCATGGCCTATTGATCTCTAAAGAGCACAGTTAGGTTGGCTCCGACTTAATGTTTGGGCTTTTGATGACAAAGGCCGCAAGTCCAGATGTATCAACAAAGTGACAGTGGGAGTCCAGTTTGTGACCTTTATTGTATGTGATATACTTTCTATAATTTTTCCTGTCTAGAAAATTGAAAAGTTTGACTAATTAAACACTTCAGAAAGGCTCACAACATAGTTTCCTTTAATATGTGGAATTAAATCTATTTACTCTAGGTGTTTGTTTGTTTTTTTGTCATTGTTTCTCATATAAGCAAGACAAATTATGCTCTCATGGTTAAATGTTTGCCTGGAATAACAAATAAAAATAAAATACTCAGCAGAGAGCGCGCATACCGTGTCCACATTTCATTATGATTTAATTATCACATCAACTTGCTGTGCTAGTTCCAAGTGATCCTACAGCGTTCAGCGAAGCACCAGTACAAGTTTGGGGATTGTCAGTCTCTTCCAATGTAGTGTTACACACATTACATATTATAAAGAAATCAAATTAAAAACATTGAGGCTTAATGGGCCTAGACTTAATTAACAAGCCATTGGGGGCTGCAAACTGCCTGCTGCCAACATGAGTTGACAGGAAAAGTCTGATCCGGTAGAAAATTATGACAAAAGTGGGAAAATTCTGTGTTTACAACAGTCAGCTGGTTGACGACATGTTGATTTAGCTGTTTTGCAGGAAACTCCAGTTTTACCAACACTTCATCAAATGTAATTTTTTAAAGAAAATGCACTTAATAGCTACTGAATCGTTTCTGTTCACAAAGCATCAACACTGGTACTGTTTACAGATCGCCAGGTGCAGATATCTGGTAAAACTGACTCCTCTCTTTCAACATAATTGCTTTTCTTCTTCGTAACACCGGGCCCTTTGGGAGGGTAATCGTTTCATCGTGGCAATTTTCCATTCTGCATCCCAGCAGGCTCGTTCAACAGGGCGCTTTGGCCTCTCGTGTCACATGATTTGTCCGTCCAGCTACCTGCTTCTCCCGCCGCCTCGCTTTCTGAAACCTACCCTCTCTTCTCTCCGCGGCATCCTTTGTATCCTTTCATCTTCTAAGTGCCTTCCTCATTTTTATCAAGAAGAAAGCAGAAATGTGTTTTCTTTTCTTTTGACAGGCCATAGTGTGGTAATGAATAGCAAGCTCTTTGCAGAAGGGCTAACCAGTACAAATTAGACAGATAAACAAACATGTTATTACTGTTAGAGTAACGTAGCATTTTAGCATCATTAAAGCTGTTTATTTTTATTTTTTTATTTGAAGTATTATCACTGTTTATATGCCATCCAGCCGACATTGTGCAAAATTATCATTCATTTGGAGTAGTGGTTCCGTCAAGCCGATGAACCTAAGTCCAAGTCCTGAGGGGATCTATCTGGCTGCTAAGAAACTTAATGCTCCGCTATGTTCCCCAGTAGAGGGATGTAACTTTGACTATACTGTTTGGTGCTGGGCAGGTACTGTAACGTTTTAGCTTTTTTGCTGGAAAAAAGCTGCCTGCTTCGGCCAAAAAAAGAAGAGAAGAGGTGTGAGAGTGAAGCAAAACAGTAAAGTTGCAGGATGTAAAATCAAAACAATGAACTGAAAGACACTAAAATGCTGAAGGGGTCTGCAAATTCAGGTGATAATTCTCTGTATGATCGTCGCTACGAGTGGCCCCCATTAACATAACATTACACAGTCAATTGTTCCACTGTTGATATAAAAATATGAAGTAGGGCAGCTTTAATGCTGCAGAATGAATGGGTCCAACTGCGAAAATTTATCCCACGTCAGTTATAGCCAGTGGCCCTATGACTGTTCCACAGAAAGGGACGGTTACGGGTTCCAATTTGGCTCCTTAATCAATGCTAATTTGGCAATTAAAGTAACACGAAACCATGTCAGTTCATTTTATTATATTTTATTTTATTTTATTTATTTTTTTACTTTACAATTACAACAGCTGCAAGCATACAGCAGGCTATATCCAGTGCAACTTTCGGCACAACTTACATATTCTGGCACATTTGCCTTTATTCCGTAGCCAGCAGTATGTGAAGTACCATGGCCAGA
Source organism: Xiphias gladius (assembly GCF_016859285.1). Classification (NCBI taxonomy): domain Eukaryota; kingdom Metazoa; phylum Chordata; class Actinopteri; order Istiophoriformes; family Xiphiidae; genus Xiphias; species Xiphias gladius. The sequence continues at coordinate 4,989,121 of NC_053401.1, forward strand.
AACAGACCAGGGGACATTCTGTTTACCGCTGTTCCACCGAGAAGCCACTCAACTTCATTTTTTGAGTTGCTATGGAGCCCAGTTTTTCTCAAAAAAAAAAAAAAAAAAAAAAGATCCACAGCAGCAGAAAAGGTCGACTGGACAAAGCCGATAAAATGACAATCTACTGTGGGTAAATCTACACATAAAGCGTTGTTGTGTTCATAATCAACATATGTATTAATTGTGTTACTGTGGTCTAGTAATTTAAGATGCATAGTATGTAACTGCCCACAGTTTGATTCTTATGAAGGACCTCTCCTGCGTGTCATCTTCCTCTCTCCCCATGCTTCCCGACTGTCTCTACAGTGTCAAACAAGGGCAAAATGGAAAAAAAAAAGAAAAGAAAAAAAAAAAGTTACAGTAAAAATGATAAATACGTACTCGGTCTTAAGTATTGAGGGTCACTGGGCAGCCACAGTGCAGGACCCAGGGACTCACTTCAGCTCTAAGGCCAATGCCTTGGAAAAAGGGGCAATGGCAGGAGAAATTGCAGCTCCCAGGAGGAATCCATGCAACACTTGGAGGACACGCAACCTTCACAAAAAGGTCCCACTGTGCTGTGTTATCAAGTAACAAAAGCTGTACGTTAGCCAGCTGAGAAATATTTCTTGTTGACTCCTGCCTACTGCCTTGTTGTTGTGAATGATAGGGGTTTTCCATTGTTACCTTCATTTTTTTGATTTCTTTTTCCTGCTCGCTGTTTTTTTTTTTTTTTTTTTTTTTCTTGAAGTGGAAGCAAACACAATTATTTCCTCTTTTTTATGTTCCTTGTTGAAACAGGCGAGCAAATAAGCAGCGTGCAGTGTGCGCAGTGTCGAACGTGGCAAGTTGGACCAAGCATTCGTGCAGGAATAACCAGGGGGTCGAGTCCCGGCATGGCCTCCAGTGCATTTTCATGTCAAACAACGACGGAATCCAGAGGATTACAGAGAATCCAGAGGAAGTAAAACAAAGTTTAAGCTTCTGCACAGCTGTCAGACATCTTAAAAGCTACATCAGTCAGTGCAGATGACTCAATTGGGCCACATTTCAGCAGAGCAAGTCCTGTACAACTACAGTAGATATATGACAGAAGGTTGTTCTTTAGGGCTGCAGAGCACAATGACAGTCAGTCAATAAAAGACCAGCAGGGAAATTACAGCGGGCTACTGCTCAGGGCACCGAGGTCCATTATCATTACCTTAACAAATATCCAACACTTGCCCATCATTCTCCTTTACCCACTGCCACTCCCTTTTCTCCACCGTATACTTTTCTACACACACACACACACACACACACACCAATGCACGCAGGTACGCGCATTCAAACCCGACTACTACAGATAAAAAGCTGCTCCCTGTGTCGCCATGAAGCGCTGAGTCCCTGGGATGGATTGAGCCAACGCGGGCGATAAGGGGTGTGATTATTCATTTGTGTCAGAGATCTAGTGCCTGGAGATAAGATGGGCCCTTGGCAACAATGGAGGGCCTCAGAGAGGGTTGATAATCGAGCCACTGACCCCTGTAGTATGCTAGACTCAACCACTCGCCTGCTTCCCCTCTGCTTTCTTTCAGCGGGCTTATCTGCTGGGAGTAGCACAGCGTTGCGTGCCTATCTTACTGTACCAGCTTGGCAGCGTTCCTACACGCCGATGTCAGTCCCCAAGGTACAAAAGCCTCGGTGCAGCTTACAGTTTGTGTGGACAAAACCAATGGGGAGCGGAAAGCACAGGGGGGAGGATGGAGGAGATGATCTGGCACATGGCTTTTGTTTAAGGCCTGGGGATCCAGAAATTAGAAGGAGCGTATAGGACTACAGAATTATCATATTTTCTTTCCAAGTTCTCTTTATCTGAGGCTGTTGAGTTGAAAGGAAAAATATCTACATGTCCCAAAGTGGAGATAAAATACATTTCCCATACAGTACAGTATCAGATAGTGTTCAGATTATGGCTCGAACTAATGAGATTATTTTGGATAGTCGATTTATTTATTTTTGTAATTAACAGGTTAACTTTTATTGGCCATGCTGAGGGTGTGGCCAATCCGCTGGGTACAGCCTCACAGAGCCGCTAGCATAGCTGTAGACTCTCGGTCCTGCAGCCTGATGAACAAACAATTCATCGATTCGTAGTTAGTCATGTCTGCACTAGTCACGACTCAGATGACATGGTAGCCCCTTGACACACAGCATTTTCAGATCACGCCAGAAGTAGGATGGACATGTATTTCCAATGTACAAAAAAAAAAAAAAAATACTCCGGATGAGTCTGGTGCTTTTTGCATTTGTTCTTCTTAAAAGGACAATCTAAGCATTGAAAAGCTTAAAGAACCTAATTCAACAAGTTGTTGTGTTTGACTCTTTGGTCTGACACCGTTGCACCTGCTGTAGGCTGAGTGAACGCTGATTTTCACTCTGGCTGATTTTAGTAACATTAATATGACCCTAACCCACCTGGAGGCTTGCGAGTCAGTCAGCGAATCTTCTAAAAAAAAAAAAAAAAAAAAGGAACCCAGCTGAATGGTCTAATCACATGCTTGAGGAACTATTCCCGGCCAGGACAAGAACGACCTTATAAATGACCTTTCACGTGGTCGTTCCGTCCGAAAGTGTTTGACTGTTGCACCAAGCAGTGCTGATGATCATATATTGTGTCAACGCTCCCTGCAGTAAATCTCGTAGATGACATGTGCAGCATACAGATAGCCCCATTAGGCTCTGATTTATGTCAGTGTGGTGGTACGTTGCTACCACTAAATGGTTTCATGTGGTGACCAGAATGATGGAAGTAAAATTGAAACAGTACATTAGTAAAAAGGGTACCAGCACATTTAACACAGACGCAGACACAGACATAGACACAGACACACACACACAATCATACAGTACTAGCAGCAACACAGTCTTCCAGACGGGGTTGCTCTCATGTTTGATAGAGGGTAGACGCAGCTGGAAGCAGAGTTTTCTGCATACAGCATACAAAATACCACATGAATCATTTCAGGCATCTTTTAGGGCATCCTGTACCAGAGCTATACGCCGGAGAGAGGTAATAATATGCATGGATGACACTGGTGCCTTGTTATTATTTGGGTTTTCTAAATTCAATGCATGTCCATGCATTTCTGTGTAGTTTTAGCTAATCTGCTTGCATTTGCATTCTGCCTGCATGATGATTTCCATTTGTTTTTCTATAAAGTGGAACAACAGTAAAAAAAAAAAGGATCCCATCTCTGTGACCTACCCAAATAAATATGTCATCCATGTTATTCCAAAACCACTTGGTGATTTTGTTTAACAAATGCAAATGTCAAGATCGGCTCAGAGTGACCCAGCTAAGGGCCGCACTTGCCATTCACAGTAAAGATCACATGCATGCTTAATCAGGTGTGAGTATCACTGAACACAGTGGCGACATCATCTCAAGAACTGGCCTTGGGACCTGTGTTCTGGTCAATTAGAGGATTAGAGGTGTCAGGCAGGGTCACCGTGCTCCGCTCCTTCATTCATAAGGCTCTCTGGAGCCAGTGGGTCTGGACCATTAGGCCCGCGGTGATGGCTGTTGTTGAATTTCATATCTTCTTCGTACATTTATCCAGCAGGAAGGCAACTGCTGGTCTGGAAGGTTATATTCCCCGAGACCACACCGACCGGCCACACTCCTCAGCCTCTCAGCTTTGAAGATACCCTGGCGTAGCATCCACCAGAGAGCTGGCTTCGTCACCTTCAATATATCAATTGGTAAAGAAGTTCAAACAGACATCTTAATGTCATCCGGACTATGAAGCTCAGGAGATGCGTGCAGGGGCCTTTTTAATTAATTTCAGAAAACCAACTTTTTTAAGCATGTCACACTAACTCTGACTTCGAATGCAGGCATTTAATTTATAAATGAACTCACTAACTGCTCATATTGCATTGCTGGTCCTGAGACTGAAAAAATGTCGTAAAAAGGTTTCATCAAGAGTTGTACTCTTCTTTTTAAACCCCATTTTTTTCCATATACCACCAATCAGCTGACAAAATAAATAAAAAGTTAATTAATTTCACTCCTCTATTAAACTTTCACTAGCTCATTATATTTTAAGCTCCTTCATTGCTTTATTTTTTTGTGTTGGCACATATTTAAATATTTATCTACTCTTTATTTTCTCCGCATAACTTTTCCCAACAGCTCCTTTTCTTTGCCACATTTTTAATTTTCCTGCTTTTAACATTTTTACTCCATACAATACAGCCAGATATTGCTGACAATTCATTAATGGAAACTATTGCTGCTTACTAAAGACACCTGTTTGTACAGTACAGTGCACTCACAACACTGCATACAAATCATATACATAGAGGTATTAAAAAGGAGGTTACTTATGTTACATGTAAACATAATACCCCAGATGTGATTAATATCCGGAGAAGATGCATAACTGGTATACTAATGTTCATGAAAACATAATAATTTGTTAGAAAATGGCGCAAATGTTGAGTTACGCTAAGTGGACGTCTGGCCTGAAGCACCAACATGGTCAAAAACAGGCTGGCATGCAATCCTTGAATTTCTCAGATAGATGAAGTAAGGACTGTTTCCAGTTAACATTAAAAAAAAAATGGAGGTACCCAGGAGTTTAAGCATCTCCACAAACTATTTATGGTGCATTCCCTGAAGCAAAGCAGCCTCATCTCTCTATAATTTAAGACCTAACTTGAAAAAAAAAAAAAGTGACAGCAGAGGAATACACAAACACGGTCACACATTTTCTCTTAATGTCACGCTGGTTTAAGAGCGCAGAAGACGGAGATGTCATGATGTTGGAAAGAAATTGGGGTGAGAGTGAACTGTAACATGGTTCCCCTTCATATACTTCGTGTGTGTACTTCAATGTGAGCTGCATAAATTGGCAACAACAAGACAGCAAACTGTCACCACAGTTGCTGCCGCGAAGCTAACAGGTGCTGATTGGCTGGAACTGTCAGTCCAGGCAACTTTGTTTACATGACATTTACAGAGCCGGGGCTGTGTGGGAACACAGTAAGGGGACTATGAGGAGATATTCGCTGAATTTCAGAGTATTCAAGAAGAGTATTAGATTGGAATCACTTGCTCTACCTTTAACAATTAACGGCATCCATCAGTAATAAAATAACTCAAGCAGAAAATCTTATTTTGTCGAGATACAGAGCTTCACCATATTGTCAGTCTGCCTAGAGACAAAGCTTTTTCAGATACTATCTTCTTTATTAGATGTCTGACAGGAGCTAATGTACTTCTCCCTATTGGCCGGCACCTGCTGAAACTTTTGATGCCTTTATTCATCAGCGTCTATTATGCACTGGATTTAAATTGAAAACTGATACGCTCATCAGTCACTTTTCATCAGCCCTGAAACGTTGTCACTGACATCGCCGAGTGGCGCTCGTCGATGCCCGCCTGCCGTGCATTTGGGATGGAGCTCTGTAGTCCTGGCCACAGTGTGACACACTCCTCTGCGCTCACCGTTTTGGCACCGTCTCTCCCTCTGCATCACGCTCGCTAGTGAGTCAACACACTTCGCACCCAATATGAGCTGCATTTAATGTCACTGGCCACCCACACACATGTTAACACACACACACACACACACACACACACACACACGTTCTGTACCAATCACACACTGACGAGCCCACATAATGACATCTTAAAGCTACGCTTGGCAATGTCACGGTTAGGAGTTAAGTGTAGAGCTGCAATTAATGATTCAATGTTCAATTACAGTAATTGTTTAATCTTTAATTCACTGATTTCTTTCGCTATTGGGGATGGCTATAAACACAATATTGACATATCATTAGCCTCAATAGCATTCATTTGGAGTAATGTTGCTGTTCACCTGATGACTGTCAGTCCAATATTCATTCCACTTTTAGCTCAGTAGCTCTGGCTTTTTAAGCAGCTAAATGCTACACGATGTTCACCAGCTGGTCGCTAACTGTGATAGCGACCGATGCGGAGGAAAACAACCCTGATGAGAGCAGTGACGGTGAACCAAAACAGTAAATTTACCAGACTGTAACACCAAAATAATGGGCTGAAAGATGCTGATATGCCCTGTAGAGCTGAGAGAAATGGCAAAGTTGGGCGATAACTCTCTATGGTTTCAGCACACATTTATTCATTTGATCCATCGTTCATAAAAATATTTGTTCTAGTAGTAGATTTAACATCTCAAAAAAGTGGAAAATGTCCATCACCTGTTCCAAGAGCCCAAGGTATTTCATTTAAAATCCTATAAACCAGAGAAAACCAGCAAATCCTCACATTTCAGAACTTGGAACCAACTAATGTTTCTCATTTTTGCTTCGAGGGACAACTACAACAGTTAATAAAGCCACAAAATGTCTGATCGTTTTCTGAATGTCTCCCAATTTTTTCTGCAACATCAGAATTCTCTTTAAGAAAAAAAGAGCTGACATGTGGGGTCCCATGGCTGGGACTAGGAGGCCCAATTTGGTGATTAAGGCTCATGTGATTGGTGTCTTATCACATAATTCCTTATTGTACCTTTCACCTGATACATGGGTGACATTTATATAATTCTAAGTAGCTATTTCTGTCACCCATCCCTTTAAAATCTCAAGTGAACTGACTGGTGTGATTTTATGGGATGCTGGACATGTTTTGATTGGGGAAAACCTCTCATGGAGAGTGAAAAATAAGCTCTCCCTTGTGGCCGTCCCCCGAGCAGTTCATGTTTACTGCCTTTTTTTATTTCTCCTGGCTGCTGATCTCCCAGCAATGAGCCCACAAGGTGCACTTCGGGCTGGGATACAGTCCCGTCCAATTGGGAAATAGGGCTCAGATTTCCTGATATAGTCTAGTATGTCTTGTCTTACATTATGTTTCACCGAGTGTGACCCAGCGGTGGTATATAGGGACACGTGTAAGTGCGAATAAGACAAGGAGGTATACTGTGTCAATTTTCCAGGCCCCTGAACAAGCTGCTTTTTGGCAGCAGGACAGAGTTCAAGTTATGGGGGTGCAGTACAATAGATCAACGCTGGTTAAAGTTAGGAGCAGGAAGTCTCAGTCGCATTTCTAATGTCAGTAGACTCGACAGGTGGCCCAGAAAAGTTTATAGCTTCCGTCCTCACAGAGGATGGCAGTTATAGTCACCCTGGATGGGCGAAAGTTACAATGGATTCCAATGAGGTCAGTCAAAGAGCATGTTCCCAAAATGCAAGGAACATATTCATCTTTGAATGGGCAGAGAAGAAGTGGATTATGCGGGGTAGTAGTTTTAAAAAGTTTCTGTGGACATTCTGGTGCTTATTTTTTTCCTGTGAAACCGGGTTGCTGATGGAATCCGTTTCAACTGTTGTGAACGCAAGATTACAGCTGCTGTCCTCTGTGAAGAAGCAAACCATGAACTTTTGAGAGCTCCCTTTTAAATTACCTTTCAAGGGACCAGAGTTTGATATTCAAAACACTAGATTGGGGTGGACTAATCTTTTATGGATGCACCAAAGAACTACAGTCAAAATAGGAAGTCAAGCTTAGCAAGTTTTCTTGCTAGGTATTGGAAAACATAGTCTACTAAAACTACCGCAAGTCCTACTTGGCCATCGAAATTCACTTCAGCCATATTGGCCTGTGGCTCCACACAGTAAGTGAGCTCCATAATTACTGTGCTGACCTAAGAGTTTTAATATCCTGATCAGATGATAAATCATTTATATTTTATATTATATAAGTCAACTTAAGCTCTTAAAACGTTTTAGTTTGAACCTTTCCGCTTCCTCTTTCAGTCCGACCTGTGTGTTCATGTGAGCCATTTTCTGTTTGTTGGCGGTTGTTATTTTATGCCCTAACCCATGAGTGACTGACATATACAGCCCCATTGATGAAATTTTTATCTCAGAAGTATCTGCAGTGGTTGCTTAATCCCACCCGATTGCCTCTGTTGTTTTTCCAACCAGGGAAACAGCCGTCAAAGAGCTAAACGCCAGAAGCTTTAAAAAAAAATTTTTTTTTAAATAGATAAATAAATCAGGTGTAGGAGGCGATTCAGAGATCTGTAACCAGGCTATTGGGGTTTAACTCAACCAACAAGATCATTTATACCTGCAGAGCAGCTCTGCCTCCAAGAAATATTTGTATAACTTTATCTCAGACATACTTGTATACCTGGTGTAAACATTTGCTCCCAGTGGTCATTACCAAACATTTTTCCACTTTCTTCACCTCCTCTTTCACCCTCTGCCTTCCCTGTGTCTCCAGGTATCTGCCTGGCTCTACGTCCACCTGCAGCTCCCTGCTTTCCCTCCTCGCAGTCCTCCTATCGCCTCCCATCTCCTCCCTTGCTCCCAGAGGAGTGTGCTCACTGTGCGCTGCCATCCATCAGGCTTGTCATCAGTCGCTCGGGGGCGGCCGGCGAGGACTGCGTGGGACTCGGCTCATTTCCCTGCTCTGATTATCCCGGCCTGCTCAGCGGCAATGGGACCCTGCCACTCAGGCCTTCGCCGCCCCCTCTTCCACCACCTCCTCTTCTTCTTCCTCTTCTCACTTATCCTCTGTCTCACTGCATTTGTTCCCCCTTCAGTCAGTGCAATGATTGCACTCCCCCATTTCTTCCTTATCCCCTCACCTCTCCACTTCCCTTTTCTCTTACACAGTACAGTTATGATCTATACGTCTGAGGCGTGCCAACGTGTGAATACATGCATGCACTGCGAGTCTCTCTTTGCATTCCCCCAGGCTGCAGGAAAGCCAGAGTTTCACGAGAGACGAGATCATTAGAAGAGCTTTGTCTGGCAGCATGGGATTCCCTGACTGTTTAACAGCTATTGCCATTTCATCATAGAAACTGTTGATACTCTCCTGGTAGATTTTGACAGTTAAATAAGTGTGGCGGCAAGGTCCTGCTGTGAGCGGCAGTGGAAAATGTGCGCCAATCGCTTATTTATGTGAAAGTGGAGATGTCTTGAGGAGAAGATGCCTCTGATATATTTCAATACAATTAGTTCAGTATTTTCTGTAAGAATATGGATAATAAACTGAAATGCTATTGAAAGCCCGCGGCTGTTTAAAGCTTTCTGCTTTAATTTCCAAATGTAAGATTAATGGTGTTGGTTGACTTAAAATTGAAGTATTGGTTTTCCTCATGAGTTGGCCGGCTTACAAGAATACTTTCATCAGTTTAGCTTTCCCTGAAACATTTTTTAAGTAACCAATAGCTGCAGAGGTAAATGTAGCATTTGGTTAGTGTGTTTCTTAAGGGGGATTACTCAAGTAAAATGACCTAAAATATGCACGTACGCATTAGAAGTGCTTAATTTCTTGCTATTCCCAGATGGTATGGAATTGCTTGTATAAAAAAAAAAAAAAAGCTGCTGCTGAGTTTTTTTTATTAAAGCAGATATAATCAATATGTTTATATTAAGATCGGGTCACATGGATACTTGTATGTGAATGGGGTTTTGCTTCCAGTGATGAGCACAGATAATTATCATTTAGCAGCTAAAGAGCAAGATATTCTTCTCAGGAGTTGGTGAAGGCCAAACAAAAGCAAAGGTACAGAATACTACAGTTACTGTGTATTAATTCTACTTCATTCCTCTATGGGTGAATTTTTGCCGTTTCCTCCCACTCTAACCTTCGGTCACTTCCACTTTCCTACACTGTCAATTGCCATACACTCACAATTCACCATATCTGACCAATGACCTCTCTGCCTGCGGACCTCGAACCCATCAGTCCTTGGATTCTGTTCTTTAAGTACCAATGCAATTCTGTGACTCTGTCTCCCGGACTTACACAACCCACCATCTCCCCATCACCACCAGGACGTCCATGAAGACTGAACTGAGAATTTCAATCAACCACCTGCTGCCTCTTCTCCACCACCGTCAGCATCTAGACTCGGAGGGATCCTGTCCTATCTACCATCTTCCTATCAGCCAATACATGATGAATGTGTTTTGCATCAATGGAGTCCGATCGCCAAAGTCTTTCTCTGGTGCTAACCTTGATAAATATTGTTATATACTTATAACTGATCTACCCTTATTGAACTGACCCTATTTTATACTATTTTAGCATAAAAAGTTATTTGAAATTTAAAATAAAAAGCGGTTGCAGCCCTTGACAAAATGCAAAGCTTTCTGCACTGCAAATATGCAGTGTTGATGAACCAAACCAAGCAATATTCCTTTTTGCTGCATTTTGAGTGCTTCACATTGCCTTTACAGCCCCAGCTCCCTGGAGGCACAGCCACCAAGGAAGTTCATTTGGCACAGCTGCTCCCAGGCATGAACTGGCCTACTTTAAAGCCCAGTCTGCATAACCAACACGCTGAACTGGTCTGACCTTCCCTCACCTACCATTCTGCTAGCCACCATACCTTGAGCCTCCAGACAGTAATGGGAGGATCCACTGAGGGCCCGCGTCATTCTAAAGCATGTCCTCGCTGTCTACTGGTCCACTCAGCTGAAGTCATGACCCCATCTGTGGCTGAATCACAAGCCTTCCAAACACACGCATGGGTACAGCAGGCAACAGTGGTCATCTGGGGCACTTGGAGGGCTGTAGCTTGTCTATGGCCCAAATAGCCACTGAGGGGAAGCATGCATCAGTGCATTAAATAGACTGTAAAATAGACTTACAATGCAGTTACTTAACTTCCTTCATAATTATGTCAGCAAAGTTATCTGCAAAAGGTTCTCGTTCTATCTTGTTGTTTGAAGCCAATTTTTTTCAGAACATTTCCCTCCTGATCACATATCCTCAGAAGGATTTTAAACAATTTTCTAAGCAAAGTTATTGCATTGGGGCTTCTGTTAAGGCAACATTAAAACACTGATACATTTGAGAAGTTGCTCATATTTTGTTAATGAACAATGAAAAACATTTATACTGATGCAATCTATCAAAAATCTATACATGTGTATCAAAAAAAGAAATGTTTAGCATTGCTACAGAAACTTCAGTATCAAAAAAATTACCTCAGACTTACTGAAAAAGGGAGCCCGAAGGGGATGCTTTCTATTCAATCATCGATTTATAGTCGAACCCTCAACTACACAAACTTTATGGGTATAAAATAAAAAGACCAAGATCTGGAGTGGCGTTTCCTTTTCATGGTGTCTGTAGCTGCTGGTTCTTTCACACTGAAAGAAACCAGCTGAGGCGGTTCAGGCATACAATTGCAATGCATTCCCCATGTCTCCCCAACAGGGGTTTTTTTCTGGGCACATCCAACTGGGAGGACACACTGGGGCATACATGAAACACACTGGTGGCACTGCAAATCCCATCGGGCGTGGAACTGTCTCAAGATAGTTCAGGAGAAAGAGGAGGATGTGGCTAATGAGATGGATGTCTAGGCTACTCTACTCTGGTTAGTCTGCTGCCACCATGACCAGGACTGAAATAAAAAGAAGGTATTTTTATTTTGTTACATATTATGTAACCAGACTCTTACATACACACTGATAAATATGAGGAGGTATAAAAGAATTGCCAAGGTTGCTTTTATGAACCTTTGTCAAGTGCTGTCTCACCCAAGACACGACACAATGCTGGGAACGAGACAAAACAGATGGAGCGTAGCAACTGCAGCTAGCATTGTTCGTGTGTAGTTACGACATGTGGGTTTGATGAGGGGGACTGGAGTGGGTGTACGACAGCAAAGTCAGTGCTACTCAACACTGTTCTTGTTTCCAAAAAACCTCCTGTGTAGGTCCATATCACCCATATCACAATCCGAAAATTGCAGAAGTTTGCCCCCCCCAGCTGCTCTGTAAAGGAAATTAAGTTGATATTTGCTTTATGAAATGTTTTATCTGCAGCTGTGTTGCTGATATAAATTGTCTCTCGCAAAATGTCAGGTGAATTAAAAAGAGAAAACAAATATAGCGAAAGTGGTTGTGTGTGGTATAACGGGAACAGGAGCTGATGGCTGATCTATCCTGACTGAAGGTCTGATATAGTCACCCTGAATCTATAAAAGCCAAAGTTGAAGTAGAAGAATTGTTAACACATAAGCTGCAGATCAGCGACCGGGCTGGGTACGAGTGACCGTTAACTGCACACAAATCTGCGCTTAAAAGGATAAGGATGGTGACACTCGACATTTTATCTGTTGTCCACAAATCCTAAAAAGACCAAAACCAACCATGTATTGATCCGTTTACAAGTATTGTCTGTGTAGCAAAGCTCTGTCCCATTGATTCCACATACACCATCCTGCTGCTGTAGATACTCCCCAGAAAAACAAATGCATATTAATTCACAGGTGAACAACAGTTCCCAACAAATAAACAATTTACTCCTGTTTGAGCGGTATTTAACAAAAAAACTAGTGTTCAAGTTTTTTAGGAGACTATTTAAGCTTTTTCAGAAATGAAACTGTACGTTTACGACCCGTTTTCCGTTCAGGCGAAAACAAATGCGCTTAGGGCCGAGTGCCGCAGACAGGGGACTGTTGAGAGAGACACTAACACATTGTTGGTTTTGGTCTTTTCATGTGATTAGTTGACAGTAAGACAAAAAACAAAACAGCCTTACCCTTCAATGTGAAAATTAAAAGCGATTCTTGCGTTGTTCACGAAGTGCCGAGTTGAATCCAAAGCCATTATCTAGTATTGATTTTCCTTATGATATCTATACCAACACGAGATGAAGTAATGCAGGGCATCAAGCAAATCACAAAGGGAAATTTTTCCCCATCCTTAACTTTACCATTTGCTTATGAAGATTTTTGATTTGAATGGAAGTACCCCTAAAAAAAAAACGCGAGACGCGAGAGTTGACTTGTACTTGCCCTAGAGAAGTGACTCCCAAACGAGGGATTGCTTCCGTCCCTGCCAGTAGGTATGTGGAAGGATTGTGAAGTAGCTCAGGCTAATTTGGAAAAACAGAATGAAGAAAGGAAGAGAAAAAAAACAATGATTACGATTATGAGGTAGTGGTGGGCCAACTAAAAATCGTGAAGATCCAGGATCATTACGTTTTGCGCTAAAAACTCACATAATTCATTCATTAATAGTGCTGACGTACCTCTAATGTGCCTCAGTGTACCTCTTTCTGTGTTCTTTTTTATTATTATTATTTCTTTAAGTCATTCCAGATAAAAGTGGCAGCTTTGTAAGCTCCCTAAACTGACACTTGGGTGCAACGACACGACCATGTTCACGCTGTCCCGCATAACGCCCAGCTAGAACTCAGAATAGTCCCTTCCCCGTTAGTCCGGTCCCAAATACTGTCCTCCACGGGACAGCAGAACTCAAAAAACCCTGAAGATCATCACGATAATAAATTAGCTGACTCGACAGAGGGGTTTTTGTTTTTTTTTTAGGCTCTCAATTTGTGCGTTAGGTAGGAGGTTTAGACCGCTGGGTGCAATTATGTTGGAAATTCAAAGATTTCAAAGAGAGACTCTGAGGAAACAAGGGATCTAAAAAGCAAATTAAAGATGCGCAGAGATGCAGTTTTCCTCCCTCAGAGCAGAGCTTCTGTGAGAACTGTCAGGAGGCTATTTGCAAAAACTGTTTCACCATTAAAAGACAAAGTATTTGATATCTAATTTAGTTTGATCTATTCATCTACCATCACGTAACTGGATCACAGGGAAGCTTTATCCCAGTAGGCACTGGGCAAAAGGCAGGTTGCCAGTTTATCATACAACAGGTAGATAAACACATTCTCATTTATTGGGAGTTTTGAGCTTTTGGTTCAATCAGCGCGTCTTTTCGACTGTGGGAGGAAACTGCAGCACCTACAGAAAGCCCACGTGAACACATGAGGAAAAACATGATACTCAGAAACGCCCTGCGGCTACCAGGCCCCTTGAAGAGCACAGTAAACAACTCTTCCCGCAGCCACAGTACACATGACGGACCATACCGGTGACTACCATGTGGTCGGGGGTCACAACGGCTAGAAAGTCATGAGATGCTGTGTCACCCTGGGAGCTGCGGTTTTTCTGCAGCTTGTCGAAATTTTGGAGCAGTAAATCACGTTGAGTCACCCTGGAACCACGCGGGTACTACGATGGCCGTATGCATCTTATAAATTTAGGTGACACATCCGCCAGCAGCTGAATCACATTCTCCTGAGATCACGGCAACAATCTTCAGAGAAAACCAAAAAAAAAAAAAGTAGTTGTGAAATCCTGTTCAAACTGGTATCCTTTAACAAAAAAAACAAACAAACATTTGTATACCTATAAATCTACTGTCGGTTGGCTATATACAGTATGAGTTGTCTTTGTCCATGTTGACTAAGTACAATTACTCAAGCACTGTAATTGAGGGGCAATTTTGAGGTACCTGTACTTGAGTATTTTCTATTTTTCTGCTACTTTCCACTTTCCCGCCACCATTTCAAAAAAGGGAATCGCCTATTTTAAATTGTATTTTCTTTACTCCGCTACATTTATTTAATTGTTATAGTTACATTAAAGACTGAGATTCTTCATGAAAAACATAGAATCCCTTTCTAAAAATACCGTGTCGTAATATTATACCCAACAATATATGAAGCTATTAAATTTAGATCCTCTATAGTACCAACATTGACATACTAATAACTAAACATGTTAATGCATTAATAATGCTGATCCAATTGTATAATAATATAATGCTGAGACACAGTCATTCTGCTCAATGACTGCTTTTACTTTTGATACTTTAAGTACATTTTTGGCCAAAACATCTGCACTTTTACTTAAGTAAACATTTCAACACTGTAATTTTACCTGTTATAGAGCATGATTTATCGTGTGGCATTGCTACTTTTACTTTAGTAAATGATACGGATACTTCTCCCATTAGGAAACATAGCAGGTTTTGTTTTTCCCCTTCCTTTTTCCCCTTTTACAACTTAAAGATTGTGTCTATAAAACTTTCATCACAACTTCCCCAGGGGCACATGCACATGTTGTGAAATGACCTGCCCCCCCCCAACCGTGAGTCCAAAACCAACATATCCAACTTACAATGATATAAAACAAAGGACAGTTGCTAATCCCCAGAAGCTAACCTGCAGTCCCAATATACAACTAAAACTGCAAAAAAAAAAAACAGACAACTTGCAAATCAACTATAATCTATGACAAAAGTGAAAGGCCAAAATTATTCCAACACAAAATTTCACACATTCACGCCAACACAGACAACTCTTTTCTGTCTCGGATCAAAAGCAGCATTTATGCTTCCGAGAAGCCTTCCGGGAGGCCTCGGATTGTGCGACAGAAAGCTTTTCATCTGTCACCTCGCGTGCACGGCGTTTGAACAATCTTTGAATGCGACGAAGTGCATCTTCCATTAATCCTGTTCTACGCATTTCTCCATAGACAAAAAGAAAACAAGACAAGGGGAACATTTCAGACGCTTGCTTGATTCTTCACGTTGGTTTTTTTTTTTAATAGAAAAAATGATCAAAGCTGATTTCTGAGCGACTCTTTGAGAGTCTTTGTTATTTTCTCCATGGAGGAAATGTTGTCTATTTCCCCCGGCGGACACGAATGCACATCAGGCTGTTTGTGTATCCGTGTGTATACTTGAGTAATTAATGATGTCAGCCGTAAAATGTCTGACAGAACAGTATCTGCATGGCAAAAAAGGCAAATGCACAGATGAACACACACACACACACACACACACACACACACTATAACAACAACAACAAAGAGCGGCTGACACTTGGGACGGTCTGACAATGAAGGCAGAAATTTGTCTACTAGTACATCTGGTCCCATGGACTTGCTGGCATGCTAAAGATTATTCCCACACACACACACACACACACACACACACACACACCCAAACAAAATGATGACAAACATATAAGTTGAGCAGTGATGTGAAACTACAGAGGGGAAACTGCAGCAGATTTATTTCCAAGCTTGGGAAATAAGCAGCGGCGCTACAGGCAGCATCATTCTCCTCCATCTATCACACGGTGAGCTCTCCTCTGCATATAATTTACTGTCGGATCACATTATTTGTCTCCTGTGACACTTGCATGACATCTCGCTATAGACACTGGAATTATTTAGGTCTGGTCTGCTCACCGTCTCGTCTCTACAGTGATGAAAATGACACAGATGGAACTGTCTTTGTCTGTTCTGCGAGAAACAGGAAGAAAGTAAACAGGCAGTTTTAATTGTCCATTTATTTATTTATTTTGGATTTTCATTAAAAACAAATAAAATTTTAAAAAAGGATTTAAAATTTTCAATTTCTTAAGGTTTCATTTTGTTTTTGTCTTAAACTTAATGGTTATTTTTTAACTGTTTATTAGATTCATTATTCTCATTTGACTTTATTATATGAAAAATTAAAATAGTTGTTTTTTAATAAACGAATTATGTTTGTATTATTTGTTTTTGTTTAATTGTTCTTGTCTTAACTTTTTATATTTCTTAAAAGCATTGTTTATCTTTATTTGAGGTTATATTATTGCATTATTTTTATATGTATTTGTTGTTTTATTATGTCATACACTAAAACAGATAGCTCAAATCAAGCAATGTGGTTGTTAACCGTGGTATAATAACCATATATAATGGCAATGACGTCTAATTCCTTTACACAATTCAATATCAGACTGATTGATTGTTAACCGTGGTATATTAACCATATACAATGGCAATGACGTCTGTGTGTGTGTGTGTGTGGGGGGGGGCTAGCAAACCAACAGAAAAACGGTAAAGGCGAGCCCTGCGGCCTGAGCAGCTATGTTGGTCTCCGAGCCGGACTTAGACGATACGTTGAACTCACCCCCACCACTCAGTCGGTCCTGGTCTCTCCTCAAAGACACAGAGTGGTTTGATGTTCAGCTAGACTTTCCGGGCGCAGGGGAAACGAGGGCAATCGGCAGCTCAGACCATAGTCATTCACCATCAAAAGACAGGAAAACAGACTTCAGTATGCAGCACTGGCCCTTCACCGACCACACAAAGAATCACAATGACCCAGAGGAGAAGAAATAAAGAGAACACAAGGGGATTCATGTATGAACGGCAAGACAATTTTTGACAATATTGCTTAATTATATTTTAATTTATTTGAAATGTTTATTACGACTAATCGTACCATCTCAATTTATATTTTATACTGTTTTATTTTTATTACATTATTTTTCAACGTATGGTTTTAATGTGTATTTATTGTATTATTTATTTATTATATGAAAGGAATTTTATTTCATTTTTATTAAATTTTATTGCTTTGTCTTTTTTTTATTTTTTTATTTCATATTAGTTATGTTTATTTCACATGACATTTACATTTTTAATGTATTTTTCTTGTTTATTATTTATTTTTTAAATGCATTTTATCATCTGTAAATTTATTTCATTTTAAATGTTTTTTTTTTAAACTGTAAAATACACAGCATAGGATATTTACTTAATAGACCAATACATACATATAGTATATACAAAATACAGCATTTACTGCTTGACATAATTTCTAGTTCTTTTCCCTACATGATTTTGAAGAAAATAAAAAAATAAATTTAGACACCCAATCCATCTCCCAGCAGGGAAAATCCCTGATACCTGCCACATCTCTCTCCTCGGTAACACTGCTTAACCCCTGGAAGGACACCCCATCGTTCCACTAAAACATGGATGAGCCAGTCCTTCCTGAGGAAAAGACTTATAGCAGGGCACTATCTGCCTCATTCTCTTCCCCGATGGGGACACAAGGATTTGCGCAGTGAGGGAGGCACTCAAATAACAGCAGCATAAGAACAGGAAGTACGAAAAAACCCTGTAAGAGAGCCGACCGGACGCAGGAGTAGGGTATGAGGGCGGGGGGGAGGGGGCTGGGAAATGGCATTATTGATGTTTCCTGGGCAATTTCACAGCGCCGGACTTCCAGCAGAGAGGGAGAGTGAGAACCAGGAAGAGAAAGGACAACTGTCAACTTCTGCCAAATTCACACTAAGGAAGTGATGTTGAGTTGCCTCATGTCTGCAGCGAGTTAGTGAAAATAAGATTCAAATAGCGAACGGTCGGGGGTTAACCAGTTTAATGAATAAGATTTCCAGTTTCAGCTCCATCGACCCAACAGGAAATTCCGCCTTTATAGGCCTATACCAGTTTTTTTTTCCCCCTCTCCTCTTCGCTACCTATCCCGTACACATCCGATTACCATTTCTGACTGACAGTTCACCTCTTATTTATTCATGTGGGTTAAAACAGGTGGTTATCAAGTGATAACACATTGTGACATTGTGCTAACAATTTTTTGTTGAAACTGACGCTTTCAAGGTCAACGATGACCCTTTCAATCTCAAATACCTTACATTATTTAATTAGATAGCAATAGTTAGTTTTTCCATTATAGGAGTAGTTTATGAGCACCAATAGCGGCTATAAACAGCTCCTGCTTTCGTTTATTTAGATTAAAAACAAGCATGTGTAACATCTGATCACGAGTAAAGTCGACGATGCTGTGTAGAAGACACTTAACCATGTTTATGGCGTTGACCCCGTTACCCATGTTTCGTGTTGATTTTTAAGTTTGCGCTTTTTTCAGCGAAAACCTGAACCACAGAACAGGGTCAAACTGTGCGTTTGGATTTTACTCCTTATTTACAGTTTTCTCCTTTTTTTTCCCCTCTTAAGTGGCTTTAAGGTTGGGAACACGCTCTTATTCTTCACCATTTGACACAATACATATGCATTATCCTCGATCAACACGAAACAGGCAATTTGAAGACATCCCCTTGGTCTCTGAAAAACTTGTGACGATTTCTGAGGTGATCTTTTGATTTTTTTTTAAACTATTTTCTAACGCTTTTGACTAAAGGAAAACTGCCCCTCACGTTTTCTAGTCCAGTGTACATTTTATGCATACTCATATCGAAGCGGTCTGAGTCATACATTTAAACCGAGCTTTCAGAGGGAAAAATGCAGGTCAGGAAGAGAGATGCTACCGACCCCCCTGATGATACAGTCACACCTGAAACTATGCCAAACGAAAAAAACAAAACAAACTGTATTTTGATGACGATACCAGGCAGCCTCAGGGACATTGTGATGGACTGTGGGTACCGATGAGATTGACTATCTGTTTCGGGAGAGTGGGAAAAAAGAAAAAAAAATCTGCTGCTGTGAAGCCTGAGGATTATCTACTCTGAATGTGCGGAAGCAGGGATGGTACCATGCAGCTGCCTCGTGTAGGTGTGCATTAGCATAGGTGAATGGGTTCCTGGATGAATAAACTTGGCATTGGCGGGATATGCACAAATACCTCTCTCTGCACTTAATGACGGCTGGGCTCCGAGATTAAGGCCGCTCAACACATTAAGAGAGTTTCCTCTGCCGATGCATTAACGTGTTGTGAAATCACGATAACGGGACGAGACCGCTTTGTGAAAACCCGTTGCTGTGTCCGACAAAAAGGGACCAGATACTGTGAGTTACACAAGCTCGATTTTTTTTTTTTTTTATTGCACATGGGTGCAGCAGCAGCAACAGGTGAGTGACAATGCAGCATTGTTCACTGGCACTGAGGACCTTTACACCTTTTACAGCTTTCTTAACTTTTAATCCTTAGAATTTAAGTGCGGGGGCATTTTTAGACGGTGAGGATTATCGCCGAGCCGACACCGGATTTTTGAGGTTAATAGCAATAGACATATGAGCGTTTTAAGAAACCCGATAAAAATATACATATACCCACGGAGCTATTTTCAGTTATGTTGATTATACCTCTTTTTATGACTGTGTGGGCGTGTACAAACTGCTCTTGATTGACATCTCCCTTCATTCTCCTATTAGTTTTGTCGCACTCATTGGTGCGACTGCTAGCTGAAAACCGACAAAGACTGGACAGACCACACGCTAAAAATTTTGTCCTCCAACTTGGGAAAAAATGTTTTAGTCTTTGACGGTCAGGAATGAGCATATGCCTTACAGAAGTTTTGCAAAAGGAAGACAGTTTGTCCATCTTCACCCTTTTAAAGAGTTTGTTTAGAATTAGGATTCGAGTTTGGAGTTGGGATCATAACTGGGATTGATTTTAGGTTCAGCTAGGGGCTAAAATATGAATGTAGCGGTGGGGTTCTTTGCCGTAGTCACCGACCACTCCCGAAGGCACAGCAATACAAACAGGCACAAGTGACTGTGTGTGTCCAGACACCTGCTTTGTGTCAGTCTGCACGCCTGCACTAAGTAGGTTACTGGCAGCGAACCAGGTTTTAGTACACAGGAGCTGTGATGCAACCTGTCTAAACCCAATATGCCTCTACTTGTCTGCCGCGTCAGCCCAAACGGTCATAGGGTGATGCAGAGCCGGTCCAACCGGACAGGTGGCATAGCAGAGTAAATACAAAAGAATAAAGAGGAACCTCACAGGGTAATCTTAATTTGTCTTTAAGCAATACAATAATTTGTTAATGCTATAGGTGTAGACATGTAGCACAAGCCACTATGTAAACAGAGGAACCAAGTCTGGCATCAAACTGAAGAATGACGGAGGATGATCTGTGGGAAAATATTTGACTGACACACACAGACACAAAACACACACACACACACTTTATCCAATAAATGTTTCACATTCACTTTCAACTTCACTAAACAGGCTTTATTTGACATCTTGGGAGTGATTTCTAGGACTCTGTGGGGGTGGAGTGCCACTTCTTACTTGCATTTTGACTCCGAATCCTGCTGTCTCCTGATTTCATAGTACTCTCTCTTTCCGCTTGTGAGTTCTCCTTTCTGTCTTTACACACAATCCGGCTGGCCTCGATCAATTACCTAAATATAAGCACCAAAATGATCCATTTATGGCCTCTAGCACTCCACGCAAACACTTAGCACAATATGGTGGTTGTTAGCAGCCCATAAGTGCTATTCAGCATCTAACATTAGCGTTTTCTCATGACATGAGCTGTAGATTTTATACATTACAAAAATAAAATGTCATTGCCTCTGCGCAGCAAATGCAGCCTGGTATGTTTTGGAGCCATTTCAGGTGAGTAACCACAAATCAGTGATTTCTTTTGCTGTATACAATCCCCCCCCCAATCACCCACCACTGTCACCTTCTATGAGAACGGGGAACCCTGGTAGTTCAAACCAACCTCCCACACAAAAATACCAGATTTAGCTGCATCTTAAAACATTTCCTTTTAATTTTTTTTTTTTTTCAAGCTTCATACAGTAGCTGCTACAAGATCTGATTTTCTCATTTTCTCATTTTGAATATACAACAAAAGCTGCTCTCATTAAAAAAAGAAAATAGGAATTAGTGGAGAGGACAAGAGATCAACACGGGAAACAGGCAGAGGATCAGGAGAAAAGTCACCAAGGGAACTGGTGAGTGCAACAACCATGCACTGATTGCAGAGCTCTCCTGGTAGCTTTCCTTTCAACATCTAGCAATGGTTATGAAACGCTTCAACGTCAGTGGGCGGAAGTGTTCCTGCCTACACAACAGCAGTGAACAAATTCGCTACATCTTCACGAGTCAAGTTGCACGCAACTCTGAATGTCAGGGATACTGTAGTGGGACTCTGCCACCGTCGCCGTTTCTCAATGAGCGGTCGGTGAGAAGCTGTTTGCTCAACCACGGTCTTTAAAAACAACAGAAAAACGTTTTTCTTGTGTTGTTGCAGGCTATGTGACTTGGTATTTGCACTTGGCAGGTCAGGATTAAGTAGTAGAGTCGGCAAACAGGGAGAACAAGCGAGGGGAGGACGTGTTCGAGTCCAAGTTGAGCAGAAGTGTGGGTCTCAATCACCAAAGATATACCCCTCGACTCCAATACCCAGAATGCTAAGTATGCTTATCACTGGCCTACTTTGTGTCACTGTAGCACCAGATGGTTTACCCCAGAGCAAGGAGAGTAATTTCCCCATCACCACCTGGGAACAGCCAGAAACTGAACCCGCACTCACCCCTTATTAATTACATGCTGTAATGGTATGTCTGTTCTGTTGGGATGTAACACACCACATTGAAACCCTGTGGCTCTGTGGACTGCGCCATGTGCAGGAGGCTCTATTTGTCTGTCTCCACTTAAGTGACCAGTGCATCATTTTGTCTCTATACTCTCCCCCTGTTCTTGTTTACTTCTTACTTTACACTTTCCAATGCCAAGTGGGTTCAACTGTGCAATCCAAAAAAAAAAAAAAAAAACATGAAACAGGATCTCTTCATATTAGAAATGCACCTGCTGAATATTTATAATTTATATAATGGCTCCTGAAGATTATGGACTCCGATTTGCTGGAGGCTGTGGATTAAGATTTAGTAACTGGATGGTTTAACACACACACGTTAAACCATATGGTTTAACATGATGGTTTAATGTTAAACCTACCTATGACGTAGGTGTTTGTTTGCCCTTCTAAATGAATGTGCCAGTATTAAACTGTGTGTAAAGACAGCAGCTGCTGAGCCTCAGGTAAAAGAGCTGAAAGGATAAACAGCTTCTCAGTGAAAACCACACAAACGTCATTTTAAGTGTGTGTCATAGTCGTGCGAATTTGGAAGTACAAATCAACTAAACGGTAGGAAGAGGGAGGAAGACTTACATAAGGTTAGCCCCACCCCAAAAGTTCCTGAACCCTCAGACAGTACCACCCCCGAAGCAGGGACATTTTTGGAGGTAAAACAAACTTCCTGTGACTCAATTTGGACCCTGGTTGCTCCAGTGGAAACGCAGATAGGGAAACTGAGTACCTCAGAAGTTTCCTCTTCCCTGGAGAAAGTCCCTGCAGTGGAAACACACCTAATGCTAAATGAGTTCACTTGGACTTTAGTCCATTATGGACTTGAATGACTTGATAACATCCCCAAGCTATGAAATAAATATTACATGACATAATATGCACATTTACATGCATACAAGTAAAACTAAACCTTTAACAACTGATTTTATTAGTTTTTTAGATAGATGATAATATTCAACCTATCCCTAAAAAAAATAAAATAAAATAAAATAAAAATACAAGTTTCCAGAACCATAGCAGACATCATGTGACTGCTTCTTCAGTGCGACCAAAAGTCCAAAACCCAAATGGATTTTACTTGCCAAGATATTTAACAGAAAGAAAAGCCGCAAAAATCTAACGTTTCAGATACATATATATCTACATCTGTATCTCTATATCTATATCTATAGATATATCTCTCTATCTCTATCTATTTCTCCCTCTACACACAGAGAGATAGAGATACGGATATATATAAAAATAGAAGCTCAACTTGGTGCATAACCTAATGGACAAGTATTACAAAAGCATTACACAATGCAGGGCAGGCAGACAAATGATGTGTAAACCTATGGATAAAACGGTGTGAAGGAGATTCACCGCCGCTGACCACCAGCTGATAGACATCATCTGTGGGGTGTTTTCATGAATCATCCAACTGGAACAACTGCTAACATTCAGCCCAATTTATCGCAGCTCTTCCATGCCTAAATTACAGCCAAATAAAATTAAACAGAAAAAGGTTAATCCCTTTGATTGGATTGCTCTTCTGTCAGAAGACAAAGTGAATTATAAAATGAAACCATCTGAACGGAAAAAAAAGTGGAGTATTTTTCTGGACTGGATCCTATCTAAATGTGGACAAGCATGAAAAGCAATGGGGGGAAAAAAAAAAAACCCTTCTTGTTGATTCTCGCAAAGCCTTTAATTACTCCTGCTAGAACACGAGGGACAGAGCAGTGGAAGCCAAGTCATGATGTTATAGTTCGTAGTAATCTGTGCTTATGGAGGCTTGCTGGGAGACATCAGCTAACAAGCAGTGTTTACACCGAACAAAAATCTGACCCACCGACAGGAAGACATCTCCACAAAAAAGTACAAAGAGAGGCTGAGGTCCACTGAAGACACGCTGAGCCACCATAAGCAAAAACGCAAAAGTGACTTTATACGCAGGGTACAGGAGAGAGACATAAGAGACTTCCCGTTTGTGTACGAGGCTCTCGTGAAATTTACAGGAAACCGGGCCCACTGGAAAGACGGAGAAGAAGTGTCAGCTTGCAGGATGAAGGGAGAGAGAAGGGTACGGCAGGGCTTTGCTTAGAGAGGGAAGATAAGGAGAGAGTGGAAGAGTTTTTTCCCCCGGTGCAGTTTGAAGAAAGACCTGATAAAATATCTGGAATATATGTTGAAAAACTCTGCCAAATAAACATTAAGCTGCAAAGGAGAGATGTTAAGATCAAACTGAAATTAACATTTCATTTTCGCTAAGAAATCGGTTTTTACTATACTGTATATCCTCGATATTTGTTTTCACACTTGTAATTATTTGGTCAAAATTGGTATCACCAAAGAGAAAAAAATCTAACTTTTATTCATGGATTTTTTGCAGTGACATTCGTTACGTGAGGGACGATGACGGTACTGAAATCTGACTGGTCAAATACCTGAGATACAGCTGCACTGCGAGCTTCCAGTTTCTGAGTGGCGTACAAACTTAACAGCACGACGGGGCTTCCTAAATGTTGGATGTTATGTGCTATTAACTGACCGGCTGACTGGCAACTGCCAAAAGTTTGTGCTCGGCTCAGAAGTGGAGTTTGCGTTACGCGAGGAAATGGGAGCGAGGAAACTAGGCTAACTAGCCTGCTAGCTTCAGCTAGGTAGACATGCTTGCGCTTTCTTTGGGGAATACACGCTTAACGGCACTGCTGTCAAGGGGGAAAAAAAAAAAAAAAAAAGTTTGATAACATCGTTCATTGGCCAAATAGGGCGTCCATTCGCACCATGGAAGTTAAAGGGTCCACAGTCGCCACAGTATCATTATACCGACTTCCTTGGCTTGGAGGGAAGTGTGAGGAGGGGGGGACAAGCGGAGAGATGGTCTGGAGGAAATAAGTCAGCAGGGAGACAAGTATCCGTCACTTTCACTCATTGCGAAGTACAGCCGGCTGAGAGGAAGGTGTCACTAACTGCATGTGATCGTGCACAGAGCGCTCAGAACAAGTATACGAATATACACAAAAGAAAGAAAGTAGGAAAGAAGGAAAGACAGAAAGAAAGAAAAATATAGATTCATAGATACAGTTTGTTTCTTGTTTACATGTATTTCTACAGTATTCAAGCACATACATGTAAAGTAATATATATATATATATATATATATATATATATATATATATATATACACGCAGGAGTCATTAGTAAGTGTGTAAAATAATAGCAGGGGGAGGATGAAAAACACAGGGGGAAGGATCTGATTGATGCCTACTGCTTTTGAATAACAACTCACGTGGTGCTGAAACAATGTAAGTCTACTGCCCAGCTGCATAATTCAGTAGGAGAAGGGGCTGGGTAGGAATGAGTAACCAAACCAAACATGAATATATTATGGAAGTGATATGATTGCATCCTACACTGCATTTTTTTTTTTTCCCTCACAATTGAATTAATGGAACATTGAACCCAAGAGAGAAATGACCAAGTAGGTTTTTATTTTTCTTCTGAACGAACCCTTTTAATGGAGTGCCCACATAAAGCTACTGGTGATGCAAAATGTTTTGGGCAACATGTTGATTCCACCTAGAAAAAAATTCCCCTCTTCAAACAGCATGAGAGAAATCACCAAAGAGAAAACGCAGACGGTCTGAAGGTGCAACGTCTGTGTACCGGCCAAAAGTTCAAAAAGCAACCGTGAAAACTCCCAGAGAGCAAAAAAAAAAAAAAAAAAAAAACCTCCCCGACACAGTAAATGACTATCAGAGGATGTGAACCTTTTTTTTTTTTTTTTTTTTTTTAGACCAACATCCTCATTCCCTTTCCAAGAATGACATCACTGTTACAGAAAACCCAGCATTTCACAACCGATAAGCAGCTTGAGTCATAATACTGTTTCCTTATAAGTCTTGCTATTACTTGCGGATGATTAAAGATTCCAGTGACAACTCGAGTCAAAACAGGGTTTTAAAAATAATTTTAAAAAATTTAAAAAAAAAAAAACACCAGACTGAAGTTGTTTTCCAAAGCGCACACAAAAAAATAAAAAAATAAAAAATTGTCTGTGCTTAAGGTGCGATCAAAAGCACCGTGAGAGAAGACAGGACAACCACAGGCTCAGTGCAATAAGAGCATAGGGTGCGATAACAGAAACCGAGAGACACCTCACCAGGAAGAAATACATACTGTAGAGCCGACAAGATTATAATTTGGTTTTCTCTGCCAATGCAAACTGCCCGGTTTAAACCTCACACCATCCCCGACTAGGTGAATCACAGCAGCTCGATAAAAAGTGTGACTTTTGATTTTTAAAAAAAGGTCAGCACATCTAAATTATAACCCAAGTAACTTTATGATGGGATATTAATACACAGTATATCATGATGTAGTTTTTTTTTTTTTTTTTTTTTATGAATTTAAGTGAGCAGCAATTCATAGATGAAGCAACAAAATGTCAGTGTTGTTTTTGGGTGATCCAGTTCATTTAATTCTTTTTTTTAAATTTTTTTAAAAAATGGATAGATAGAGATAAGATAGCGTGTCACGGTTTAAATAGTACAGCAAAACCTCGGAGAGTAAATACATTTCTATCATTTCACAGTGTGGTCATATCACGCGGCCCCGCTGCGAAGTAGAAAATGTAAAAAAAAAAAAAAAAGATGGTGAGTAGAAACTATGCCTTTTTGTAATGTGGGCGAACTGACCCGTTAAAGCAGAGACACAAACAAATTCTGAAGTCATAATAAAGTTGAACCATGGATCTTTCTGTGTCGAAATTATCGAAGTGAAGCAGAAGTGAAAAACGCAAAAAAAAAAAAAAAAAAAAAAAAAAAAGAAGAAAAAGGCCCTGTGCGAGCTGGAACAAAAAGTGGAAACAAACTTTGTGCACGGTGAGTAAGTGAGAAAATGTGACAGATAACTGACAGATGACTGACTGAGAACAGCAATAAAACTGTATGTTTCAACAGCCAGCGTCACAAGTTGCGTCAACCTCAAAAAAGGAGCCCGGGGAGTCTCCAGACTCTCCGAACGCGTCATCTTATCTCACTACGCTGCCTGATATGACGATAACTGTGAAATGATGTTGCGTATTTGCTAAACTCAGTGAAATGGGGTCATGTTGACAACGCGGCATTGCTGAGGACGCGACTGTAGGGTGAGCTCATCAGTCACAGACCAACTCCGGTGGCGATCGGCCACCTGCTGTACCGACATCACACCCCCGGTACGGGGGTCAAAGAGGTCACCAGACGGAGCTCATCACACACAAACCGCGCCGGCACAAATTTCAACACGGCCGCGAGCAAGGGTGGGAATTATGCAGAGCAAGGAAAGGGTAAAGAAACAGCAGGAGAGGTGAGGATAGTGCACATGTCCTGGTACGTTCTGACAAGGCAAGAAGAAGACAAAAAAAAACAAAACAAAAAACACAGCCAGCATGAATCCACTGCACTGTTGTCTTGTTATAGCCACAGCCACAGCATCGATAACACAGCCAAAAGAAGATGGATGCAGGTGTGTGTGTGTGCCTTAGCCCCTGCCTGTGCAAAGACTTTGTGCAACAAAGATGTGTGCCAAAAAGTGGTATATCTCCTCCTACACTGAAGTGATATATGATCTGTAATCAATGTTATTTTCCATTGCAGGCTTTTACATTTTCCTTGAGTCCTTAAAAAAAATAAGCTGGGCCGCGTGTCACTGAGGGCTAATATGTTTTTATGGAGTCAGGAAACGCAGTCGCAGGAAGAGGAGTTCAATTGTCTTATGATTGATCACCAGAAATTTTTTTTTTTTTTTTGGGTACAAATGGTCAGAATAGTCCGTGTGCATCTGCTCTGGGCTTGTAGGAATGGAATTAAAAAAAAAAAAAAGTAACCTGTTGATTTATCTTTTGAAAAGACACCATTAGCCCTTTTGTCTTAAACGCACCGCGGACACGACAGGCACAACGCCGGGGCCAATGCGCGCCTGCGCCATGTACGAACGAACACGGCGTCCCCGCAGCACAGGCGCACAGGCAGACGCGGGACGCCTGTGCGCATGTGCGGCAGCGGCGCCGGACGTACTCACCCTTGGAGCAGCCGGTGCCCGCTGAGCCCTTGAATGCTAACGTTAGCTAACGTCGGCCTGGCTGGCGCTGGCGGCTGGCCCGGACCTGGGCTGGTCGCCTCGGCATCTTGCCTACTCACTGAGTGGGCTTTTGGCTTACAAAAAAAAAAAAAAAAAAGAAGAAGAAGAAGGAAAAAAAAAAATAAAAAAGCGTTTTCTAACACGTGCATTTGCCGCGCCAGCTGGCTAGCTGACTGACAACAGGTGCGCGGCATCCGGGTGTTTACTTCCGTTACGCCATTTTTGTCACCTGCGTGGACAGATGCGCTGCTCGCGGCGAACGGGATCCCACCGCACCAACGAGATGGAGGTGGAAAACGCAGAAATGTGCCTGTTGCATACCGTTCAAATATGTCCAAAAACGCACAGACATTTTTATTTTCACGTTTATGATGCTGGTGTTGCCATTTTTCACTTTATGGATTCAGGAAGATGAATAGCACATTACTAGGCTACTTATCTTAATACCGTACACGGTCTATGATTTATACCCCCCAAAAAAAATTTCATTAATACTAAAGCCACATTGATAAATAGGTCAGGGCCAATGTTAGCTTATGGCAGATAT
The DNA here is from genome assembly GCF_016859285.1 of Xiphias gladius. Lineage (NCBI taxonomy): Eukaryota > Metazoa > Chordata > Actinopteri > Istiophoriformes > Xiphiidae > Xiphias > Xiphias gladius. Next base: position 5,017,749 of record NC_053401.1, read on the forward strand.
AGCCCATGTGTGTTTCTTATTTTTATGTTTTAATGTTTTTTTTTTACTTTGTTTTAGGTATTTTATTTGTATTTTTTGCAAGTGTACTGTGTTGTACATTATACTTAAGTGGTACAATCTTTTTGTTTGTTTGTTTTTTTTTTTTTTTTTTCAAACTTGTTAATTATGTCGCATGTTCTTGTGCCACTTTCATTTTTTTTGGTGAGATAAAGACAATTTTCAAAATAAAGTTGTGTCCTATACAATATTCTATGTGTTGGCTGATTAATAGGAATTGCAGTACAGAAATGTCAAAGATGCAGTATTTTAAGAGTAAAATGTCCCATTCAGAACATATCTTGGTCACAATCCTTTATTAAACAAACGTAAAGGAACTTTATCAAAAAATGTTTATGTTGAAAAATGAACAGCATGTTATCAGATCTTTTTAAACTCTCAGCAATCAATATCGGTATGATCAGAACATTCCATATCAGTCGGGCTATAAATGTTACTGACACCCATGATGGATGCAATGCGTTTATATTATCAAATGCTCCGTTATGTCAGCCAGCACGACAAACGCTGAGGGGAATCTACGAGAAGTGTCTCCGGCAGGTTTTTATCGGCTAGGCAGGCATCTGCGCCGAGGGTGCAGGAAAATTACCGGGCATGGAGGGCGAGCGACGTGACACCGGGCTTTGTCTCACTGCTCAACAAGACACCGTGTCAGAGAGGGTCCACGGGTTTGAATGTCTGGAAGATGTTTTATCACGGCCACACAGACCAATCTGATCAAACATGCCGACGTGGACCTGCGCTAAGGGTATTAAAAATGAATGAGAGGAATTATCATCTTTGTTCTCTCCAGCTCCCTGGTGTTTCCCATTGCTAATTCCTAATCTTAATGACTACCAGATAAGCACAAGTGTTAATTAAAGAGAGCTGCATGGTAATTATATTTCTAAAGGGACCTGTGCCAATGCCTCCTCACCACCGCCTCCGCCGGTTGACACTCCAGCCCGGTTTTCCCTCCCGCACTCGACTCCCCCACGACATTAGGCATTCAACGCTCTCACACTCCTCTCACTATCTCATCCTGACCCAAACGCTTTCACCTACTTTCTGGAAATGAAAGGGGATCCGCGCTCCAATGACACTGAAGTAATAAAACCACGGCATTTTGGGCCGGTCCCCGTCGCCCAGGACGGAGTTATAGGTGTTTCTGGAATCCCTGCCAGTGAAATCACCGAGAAGCATATGAAATGAAAGTCAATAATTTCACAAGCCCAGGAACGTGGAGGGAAGCGAGAAAAGGATGCAGTTCATAAAATTCATCTTGGTCCCAAAACAGTTTCACATAACTTCACAATCACTGATCACTGCAGAGGCGGGATGAAGGGGTTGTGGGTGCCGCCTTCGGTCTTATGAAATTACCATGACATAAAAATTCATCACAACCAGCTTGGCTGCCCGGGCGCTCGTATCTTTACCAGAACGGCTGCAATCTGTCAACTCATCTGCGAGTCCACCCCAAGGAGCGGGAAGGACAGGCGGAAAATAATAACAGAATGGGCAAAGTAAGGCTTTGCCAGAATCACGTGGGTACGGGTTGAGCTTATTAAAAAACCACTGTGGAAAACAAATACGCAAACACCGAGCCCGTCCCCCCCCCCGGCAGAGCACACAATAAAATATGGTGTGAAAGACAGAGAGTGAGGAAGGAGGGAGAACAGACACCCGCTGCTGATTTAATAGACTGACTATAGGAGGCCACGCAATTCCATTATGTGGTGTCATCTGTCCTGCGGAGGTTGGATCAGTTCCTTGGGGGCAGGTCACGGCAAATGACAGACATGATCACAATCATTGGGGATTCCAAATTTAAACGCCGCCCCGGCAGGTTTGGAGGCTGGCGGCCAGCCTGTTTGCCCCCGACGTCACTTATCATTAGATGCTTTACCGCGACTGAGAGGTGGGAGTCCGAGCATGCTGAGCCCTCGTTGAGGTTAACGCGTCAGGAGGGTATCCACCCTGCAACACTTTCACGTGCAGCACCTGTACAATAGCTCGCCAGAAGTCAGGCAAACTGATTCCTACGACACATAGGTGTTGTCGCTTTTTGTAATGGTTGAGTGCAACGCGCACCAGCTGGGTTATCTGGCACCCCTTCGACGGTCGCCCACAGCACACACTGGATGCTGGTTACTGATGGGAGAAACAGCCGAGGTGCAATGGCCAGGCGGACGACCCGGGACACAAATACGATAAAACCGTTTCTTTTCCGGGGAAGCATCCCGCGTCATTGCTGGCGAGATTGTGCACCCAGCCACCACCCACAGCATACTTACGTGTTTCGAATCTACTTTTCTGGGCTGTGCACAATCGACCGCAGTCACTGCAGTTGGATTGGGCTCTGTGGCTCTGCCAAAGCCAGGGCCCCGCCCGCCCTAACCAGACCTTAACCACAGAGGCGGCAGATCAAACTTCAGTGGGTGGAATCTTTGATGAAAACGTATCTGTCCAAATTCGTTGTTTTCCTTTTTCTTCTTCTAACATCTCCGCCTATTTCTCCACCTGTTGACAGTTAACTACATTATGGGTGTGACTAGTTTCAGAAATGTTGTGTTGTTCGGGCTATGAGTAAGCACGTTAAGCTAATCAAATGAAAGACATGATTAATCTGCATTCCTCTCACGCACACAGTGTTTTGTTTTTTTTCCCGAGAATGATAAACGTTAGAAAAATCCATCCGATAATCGGAATGTACAGGTTGGACAGAAGCACGTTCTGCTGGACAACACAAGCAGTGACGGACAGCTTCCATTTTGGTCACCACGTGCTGCGCTGCTCTCCTTCCCCGGGTGAAATTTTAGACATGGGGCCATGCTTGTCACCGGAAGGACTACCCTGCTCTCTCCCTCCTTTGACTAGATGCAGTCTCAGGCCTGAAACCGTTCTTCGCGAGGGCTCAAAACCACGCAGACAAACGGAGACATCACAGGCATTGTGAGTGAATGTTGGATTGATACGCGCTCGAGGTTAATTATATAGCCCCCGGTCTGACCACTAAATTTGAAATATGATATTTTAATGAGTCCTTGTTCTTCCATCAGTGCGGGCAGAGCTGTCTAAAAACCAAACTGAAACAGGCAGCAAAAAAAAACAAAAAAAACAAAAAAAAGCATTTTTTAAATCCTCACATTTTTGCCTCCCTAACTGTCACAGGATGATATCATGTTGTGTTGGGTGAGTGCAAATTGTAGCCTCCTCTGCACCATCAGGATATGATGCATCCCCCTCCACTCCTCCTCCTCCTCCGTGGAGGAGGAGGAGGAGTGGAGGGGGATGCATGCTTGGCTCTGCATCCTGTCTACAGAGAAGAGTACCTGTTTCTCAGCTAAGATTTCGAGACAAAGCAGTCGTTTGTAGCGTTTTCACCCGAGGAAAAATCAGTGTTCGGAGAGAAGAGGCATAAGAGGACGGATGAGGGGAAGAAACGGTGAGAAAGGGAGCTCCACGGCCGGTTTGTCATTCATATTGGAGCTGCAACAATTAGTGCATTAATCGATCAGGTATCGATTGGGATCAGGTATTTCAGGTATCTTTCAAACAAAAGTTGCCAAACATTCAAAGGCATCAGTCTGGGTTTCTGGTAAAAACTGTCATGAGCAAATTTTTCTTCTTTTTAAAAAAAAAAATGTGTTCTTTACATTTTGGTGTATTAGGGGTTGTTGTTGCATGGGTTGTACATGCCAGAGGCTAAAGGGGTTTGGATTATAGAAAAAAAAACCCTGTTATGTCAGAAAAACCTGCGTCTGCAACATTGAATTTCAATGTCATTTCACTGAGGAACCTGTGAGAGCTATTTCAGATCAATTTTTCTTCAGACTGCTTCTGGAACAATCTCTTCTGCTGCTTTTACGGAGGAGTGGCTCGGGGTTTCACATGTGCAAGATTCCTCTCTCATACTCAGACCCAGGCAACCGATGCCTCTCAGATTTTTCCCCCCATCTCTTAAGTTATCTCACACCGCAACAATCAGCAAAAGAGCTGCAATATGATTTTTTGTTTTTTTTGGTCCGTATTGCACGGCCCGGTACGGCTCTCAGTTAGAGAATAGCATCTCAAGTCCCTTCTGCTTTGCAGATTCAGCCAACTCATTCAGGGCTTTGGATAAGAGGGCCGGCCCACACTGACAGCTTACACCTTCTGGAGCGAGACGGTAATAGCATCACCAACAAGGCCAGCGTGCAACATAAACACAGTCCCAGGTTTCTGCGAAATCACGACACACGTATCGCCTGTACGCACACCACGCGCACCAGGGTTTCACTCAGTCCAAAAAAAACAAAAAAAAAACAGTCATTAACGTCAGCGTTGGTCCTGTCTCTGATGAAAGTCTGGGAACACAATGGCTTCAAAGAAAAAGAAGTCGGAGCTTGTTTGATCTTCCTCAACCATAAATATCTACTCTGTCTGTTGATGCTACCCGGGATAGGCAGTTCCTGTTTCAGAGGTGGGCCTTGAGGTCTAAAACGCCCGAGGGGTAGTAAATATTCAAGAAACTGTCAAGCCCTTTTGTCTGGGAGTGCGATTACATGAGCTAGATAAGCAGTGGTTACTCCCGAGCATAATAATATAGTTTGTAGTCATGTTATTTTCCCAGCTGGGCCGCACTAAGCAGATAATCACTTTGTGCACTGTGAAAACTATCTCTCCAATCAAACGTGCAGCCTCGAGAAGGGTGGCGCCCTCAAAGCAAATGACTAAAAACTTGGAGATTTGTGTCCTTGGTGCGTTTTTTTTTTTGTCGCCGGGAACACAACTCAGCTTTTCTCTAATCAACCGTGCCTTGTTTAAAGACACAGCCACTGGGTTTCTGGTTGTTTTTCTTGCAACACGTGGACACCCACTGGAGATAAGTGCCTAAGGCAGTTTCTCAAGGGGGAGACTGGCGATGACTTGGCTTGTATGGCGGATTGTACAGTGAATGACAAGTGCTGACTGAGCACACAAAACACATGTCAGGTAGGGACCACCGAGGTGGCAAGAGGGTGCCCAATCATATTTGGGGAAAATCATATTTCAACACATAATCACTAATCAAGAATCGTCTCTCTTTTGAACTTTTCTTACCACTCGAATTTTTGCCACATATGAGGTGCTGGTAGGGCTGCAGCAGACCCCAGATCTCCGAGTCGCTGTTGATGGCTTGCTCCAGTGACTCCAGCGTAAACTTTGGGATCCCGTTGTCCCTCTCCACCAGCGCGCTGCGCAGGACGCGGCCGAACACCTCCCGGAACAGGCTCTCCATGCAGGCGGTGAGGTATATGGCAGCGTGTTCGTGGATCCTGAGGGCCACCCGACTATCCACCATCCACCTGAAGAACTTCCCCACGGAGAAGACCAGCCCGCAGCGCGCCGACTTGCCTCGGCTGAACTTGTCCCCGGTGCTCATGTTGTAAAGGGACAGGGCGCTCAGAGCTGCCGTGATGCAGTTGACGGAGATGGTCCACGAGAGCACCACCTTGACGGCGCTCTGGATCTCATGTCGGGTGCACTTGGCGTAGCGCAGGCTGAGCCGCTGCGCCTCCCGGGCCACCCTCACCAGCGCGCGGCTGACGAGAGCCGACAGCCGCGCCAGGACCTCCGGCGGCGGGTCGCCCACCATCAGCTCCTCGTCTTTCCTCAGTGCGCCCTCCACCTCGCCGAGGCTCCATGGCACGTCCTCCAGCTCGGGCAGTTTGGCGCACTGACCCGAGCACTCCAGTATCTCCGTGTCCTCCGCCAGGACGGTGTTGACTGTGTCCAAACTGTTGTGTCTGCTGTGCATGGATTCCGTCAGATGCCAGCAGTTGCCCCCATGCGAGAAGGATTGATGCGTGTCGGAGCAGCACAGCGACACGCTGGACGACCTGACCGAGTCCGCGGCTCCACCATAACCAGAATCAAGCGTTAAATCCTCCAGCGTCCTCACGACTGTCTTACCCTTGCCTGCCATAACTGCACCGCATACTGTTGGGTATGCTTGGTCTCTCAATTAAATGCCACAAACTCGTTTCGGTGCCTTTCGTCCGCCGCTGTCCCGAGGACTTCAGTGTAATTCCAGCTTAAAGAGAAAAAAAAAAACGACAGGAACGAGCCTCTACTTTCCCTCCTTCTCTAAGTCGCTGGATGTCTCCGGTCTCCTCTTGTTCCACAACTTCATACGCGTAACCTGAGAGCGCACAACCCCTCCGCGCCCGCCGCAACAAGCGCAGCACTGGCAGGACTCTGATGGAGAGGTGGAGCCTGGAGCCCCGCGGGCTGAGACAAGCCAATGCGCATCTCCGGCCAGCTTTGATTGACACAGACAACCTCCGCCGCTACCTTGGAGCAGAGGCTAAGCGGTGCCGGTGGAGCACGACTGCGGAGCCAGAGATAGGCACGTAGGCTGCCGGCCCGGCCGAACCGTCGTGCGTCGCGGCGAAGCTGCGGTGAACCGGTCGTGGCGGCGTCAGGACGAGCGGTGGGTCCCCGCTGAGACGACACATGGTGGTGATGTGAACTGGTGAAAAACAGAGAAGGGAGACTGCGCAAAACAACTTTTTTTTTTTTTTTTTTAATGAGCATTATTTTGTTGCGCACTCTCCTTTTTATTTGTGGCTCTATCACTGGTTCTAATCGTAGCAGCTCTGTTGGGGTCACTTCGGGGGGAAAACGTAGCTTATGTTGTGATTTAAAAGTAGGAACTACTCAAATGGTATTTTCTTACACAGTTGTCAGGTGCTATTTTTTGAGAACACCCCCCTCCCCATTTTGTATAACTGCCTATAATAATGATACCATTCTGTTTGGCTTCCACTTTAAGCTCATAGTTTTTAGGATATTGTGGATAACTAGCGATAAAAAAAATAAAAAAAAACTCTGAATGAACCCACGCTGTGTTGTGATTACTCCGAATGGTTACAAGATGAAATACGCAGTCCCGGGTCCTAACAGCGCCAGGGTGTTATTTTTTCTGGCCTACAGGAGTCCACCACCACTGGTCATTTTTAGTGGGAAGGGAAAGTGGGTCTGCTGCAGCCGAAGTAGCTTTACTGAGGAACACCCTCGGCTTTAATGCCAGGTCCCTATAAATGATTTACGGTTGGAAGCACGTTGCTCTGAGTTTTCTTTTCTTTTTTGAGATCAGTGATGCTTCCAGCGTCCAGCGGTGAGGATGCTGACCCGCAGTCCCGCCTCAAGGTGTAGCTCCACTCCATCATCATGTCGATGAACAACTCCTTCTCCACAAACAACCCCCCCCCCCCCCACACACACACACACACACACACACGCACACACACGAGTTGAGCGAGTTGAATTCCGAGGACGCAGTGAGAGGAGCAGTTGGTGGGATGATGATTCATCCATTCTGCTGTGCTTCCCCTTTATGCGCCCGGGCTGGACCGGCCATCTGTCCACGCTCCCCCGCCATGCCAGAGGGGCCCCCCCGTCTCCCATTTCCTTAGCGTGACACCGCGCCGCCCCTGCCAAAAAAAAAAAAAAAAAAAAACTCCCCGCGCCGGACTTTTTTGGGCGAACGACGTTTTTTGATGGACGTGACTGACGAGGGGGGGGGGGGGGCGTAAAAACAAGTCGCGCCATTATCTTACTCCCACTGTCTGGCCGGCAGATGATGGACAACGACGCTACCACTCTGCGTGATGTATGTTCCGGAGCGAAAGTAGTTCAGTTTATTTTTATATCTGCGCAGAAAGAATAAATAAATGAATAAACGCAAACAAAACACAGGGCCTCCCAATTTTATTTTTTTTTTTGAACCACAAGGGCCGATTGGGGAAGACTTTTTTTGGTGACTGAATATTGAATCACTTAACCGTCAACACCAGGGACATTCTGATAGGTGATGAGGGGGGAAACCTGGGAGAGGAATATGCCCGTTCCTCCGCGAGCCCCCGCAGAGGAAACCAATGGCTCGTTTCATGTTTTTTGATGAAACGATGATAGTGAGTTGCGCATAACGGAATTCTTCACATGCAGAAATAGCTGTTCGGTGCTCCATGCGAGCCGAGCAGGTGCCAACCCCCCCGCCCAGTCTGTGACACGAACCGAGCCGGTCTCCAGCAGTCTTGTCACAGGCTCCCCGCGCAATGCCAGCGCATCTTGGTGACTAACTCAGGTGAGAGGCGGGCAGCTGTCAGCTGCCTCTCTACGTGCGCCGTGGTCCTCCAGAGCTTGTCCTCGCTTTTTTTTTTTTTTTTTAAAGGCCCGGTTGCCTGGTAACAGCAAAAAAAAAAAAAAAAAAAAAAAAGATCATGAGTTTCCCAGCAAGGTGATAGATTGTTTGTGTTTTGCCCGGTAGGACGAACGTATCACGTGATCCTGCCTGCTTAAGTCATCATGTGCAGTCACATTTTTATTCGCTAATTTATTCAGTCGCGGGCTTTCAGATTTGCCTCCGGGCGGTGTGCGTTGCGTGATCGCGTCTACGGTATGGACAGCCTCGTTCAAAGCCTCGACGTGTTTTAATATTTTCGTGCATTGTGATGGGTTTTTCGCTCTCGAGCGGCCGCGGCTTGAGGACGACGTGGAAGCGAGAGCGGGGAGACCAGCATCCTGTGGGAACACCGGACCAGTGGGGTGTCGCGAGAGAAAAAAAAAGAAAAAAAAGTGAAAGTGCGGCATCCGGTAAGAGCTGCTCACAATCACGTGCGACCGCATTACACGGAGTTATCGCCGGGGCACAGAGGGAGGGTGCAAGTGGCGCGATGCTATACTGCCGCTCAGTGGCCAAAAGGCGGCACTGCGCCTGCTGCTGTCCAAAGCGGCATTTCATGCCTTGCATAATTACAAGTCCCTTTATGTAAGAGAATATTGTGACGCATTTCTTTTTTTTTTTTTTTTTTGTGGAAACAAAGGGTCAACAAACATAAAGAAAGTACAAGAGTGTGGTTATATACCACTACTGCTGCTACCTCTGACAATGGTCGCATATAGACAGTCGCACATGCGTGCATACTTACCTGCACATGAACAGATAATGCAAGTGAGGCGAGGTGAGGCAGGGAATATTACTCTCGTGACACCGTGGCTCTAACGGTAGGACAAGGCAAGTTTATTTGTGTAGCACCTCTCAACAAAGTATTCAAAGCTGCCCGTGCTGCTGCTGCTGCAAAACTATTTTTAAAAAAATAGGAGTTTTTAACCAGGGCGACGCCTGCCTGCAAGTGGGGCAAATGTGACTACTGAGAGGAAACATACCAAGTCTCTGAGCTACTGTAGTACTATAGTACTACACACACACACACACACGCGCAAACACACTCACAAACACATGCATACGCCCACGCGAGGTGGCGCGTCAGCGCGGTCATGCCGGACTTCATGTGCTTATCCGGGTTCTTTTTGGGGTAAACAACCCGATGGGCTCTACAGACTCCGCACTCGTAGTTTTTTGTTTGTATGTTTAAAGGTTTGCAATCTTTTTTTCCGCCCTCATCAATGTGTCATCAAAGTCTATGTGCACATCTTTTTCACCATTTTTTTTTTTTATCTATAACTTTTGCTTATACTTTGTAGTAAACCCAAAGAATAAATACATATCACAGTGGAGTTCTTCATATTTCCTTGGGTACTTCTGGCAGAACTTCGTAGCCCGGCCCCCGCTAACACGTGAGGGCGGTTCGGTTTCCACCGTCGAGGGGGCCGGGGCTCGGGAGCATTACCGCACGCACTGCGCCTGTGCCCCGTCGGCCGCCTCCGCTGCGAGCAGGGCAGCGAAAGCACGCTGCAGAAACGTGACCACGCCGGGAAGCGCACGCGGCGGCATCGGACCAATCGCGGCGGCCCCCGGAGCTGCGCGCGTCTCTCCGAGGGGGCGGAGCCACGAGGGGGCTGTAGGTGCGGCGACGCGGTAGAGCGGCTATTCGTGGACGTCGGGGCGAAGTGTCTCATTTAGCCACTCCAAAACATCCGCTCGGCGGCGAGGGAGACGGGTCACAGGGAAAACCGACAAAAAGGCGTATTACAGCTAAGTATTTGTCCGGGCTTACGTTAGCGCGACGAATTTGACAATATCGCAGCAAGAAATTGCATTTACATAACCAGCTTTCCTAGTACTGGCGGCGGGGCAGCAGCCGGTCTTGCCACGGTGTCTTGCGGTCGTTTAGCTCGCACCCACTGCCTCGAATTACGGGGCCAGTCAATTACAACGTTTTTGCGGTCGTGCTTAATTAACGTCTCCAGCTTTCGGGCCTTCCAGAGCGTTTTAGCACATGAATATTCGCACATCGTCTTTTCGCCGTTCAGAACAACAAGTTATACAACAAGCCAGGCTGCCGCCGCTGCTCCTCCTCGGCGAGACGGGTCCTAAAGCCCGCCGGGTCGCCCGTCACATTGCCGGAGAGCGCGCTCGGCCTTGTGCCCAAATGGTTCAGCAGCCGTCGGTTTATAAATTCTTCGACATTATGGAAAAGGTTCTGTTAGAGCAAGGCTAATTTAAAAAAAACAAAAAAGGAAAAAAAAAAAAAACAGGCGGACAGCATTACTGAAAACAAAGGGGCTGTATGCTAGAATAGCATACACGGAGTTTTCTTCGTACACTTGGATTCCCGGTGGCCTTGTTTTCCCGTGTTTTATTTTTTAAATTTTTTAATTTTTTTTTATTTTTAAATTTTTTTTCCAAAAAATTCTTTTGCGTAACTGTCAGCGAGTCGGGATTAAAAACTGGAGTGAGCGCACACGCAAAAAGAAAAACAGAAAGGAAAAAAGACTCTTGATATCATTCGAAAGGGACAAAAAAAGGACCCGTCCAGTTGAGTAATGGTCATTAATACGATCCACTGGTTCAGGAAGGGCTTGCGGCTCCACGACAACCCGTCGCTCAAGGAATCTCTGCTGGGAGCGGACAGCGTCCGCTGCATCTACATCCTCGACCCCTGGTTCGCGGGATCGTCCAACGTCGGGATCAGCAGGTGGAGGTGAGTCAAGCGATGGGGCCGAGCGCCCCGCCACGTGCTGAACACAGATGCACGGGTGGCACGCTGCGATCCACGCACAATGTGTATGCTTCGGTTTGTTTTTGTGTAGAGAGAGAGAAAAAAATAAATATGTCTTTGGCTCTTCAGTGACAAATGCAAGGTGCATGTAACGTTGCCGTAGCGCTGTGTAGTGTTTGCACTCGGGCTTTGGAGGAGGGGGGGATTTAAAAGTATCTACTATCTGATTTAGAGTTGAAACGATAATTCAACCGACCGAAAAAGTTAACTGGCAGGAGAGAAAAAAAAAAGAGGTCAAACCTTTGATGGTTTCAGCTTCTCAGATGTGAGGACTCGCAGGTTTTCTCTCTCTCTTGCATGATGTTAGCAAATTCAACGTCTTCTGGGTTTTGATCAGTTGGTCAGATAAAACAAGCAATCTGAAAATGTCTGCTTGGGCTGTAGGAACCTGTGATGCACATTTTTCGCCATTTTTTTTAAAACATTTTATAGACCAGTTGATGAATTAAGAAAAATAAGCGATATTGAAACTAAGTGGTGGTTCCAGCTCTAAAAAAACCTCTGCACTCATCAGTCATTTCTTTTTGCACCCGAGAAGCAAGATGCACGCAGTTTTTCCTCAGTGTACTGTTTGTTTTTAGACAGTTCGTAGTTGCTCTTGACCATTTTGACATCCAGGTTAGGGATGCAGAAGTTTCTTTTTGCTGTCTTGCTTTGCTTTGATATCCAATAGTTGATCATTTCCATTGTAGTTTTGTCTAATAGACATTTTTAACCTATTAAATTCAGCGATGATTGCCACCGTGATGCTTCTCGGTGCAGAGGCTGACTTAAAAATTTTGTACCCGTCCCGATTTCAAAACATCCCTGCCGTCAAGCGGTCGCAGTCACTCGAAGACGTGGGCACAGCTTACATCACTGTCATTTACAGAATCCATGTAACAGATAGTCTGGCACGCCGTTGTCAGCCAGGTGCATTCCTGAGATGTTTACTGTCACATGAGGAAGATCTGATGTTTGAGCCTATAACGTCATGCTTTTGAAATTCACAAAAAAGTTAGAAATGAACTTACTTCTTTTGAAAGAAGTCCAGGGATTTCCACATTCGATAAGATATTGAACTGTTTAGCTTTAATTACCTGAATTGTACCTGTCATTTTACACCGATATGCCAGGTCTCATTATGATATTAATATTACATGTCTTGAGGTCTTGACGCCATAATACATTATGCGCAATTAAGACCACCAACGCATGTTGTGCACTCCTTCATTACACCCTTAGTTGTGGCAGTACATAAAGCTCTAATCTTTACCCAGTGATCACCATTAAACAAAACATCAAGAGCAGACAAAACATCAGTTACATCTTCAGATATGTAATTATATCGGGCAGAATAATTAATGGGTGGTGCCACGACACATCATTTATAACATTACTTTTCCTTCTCCTAAAAAGGTGAGTAAGATCTTAAATTTGTTAAACGGTATTTTCGGGTGTTGATCCTCACCTCCCTGCCGGCCTATAATCATTGTCAAAGTGGATCGCGGCCGACGTGCTTAATGGCGGAGTGTGTTATTTGTAAAATGGTTAACGACTGCATGTGACCCTTACAGGGGCAGTTCCCAAAACGCCTTAACGTCACGGGTCCCCGGCTCGTTACAGATCCCCTGCCGGGTCCGTGTTACTTGACTTTGGCAGTGTACACGACCTCCAGGGCGTTAGATCGTTAGAGGTCTGGCAGACGTTTCTTTGGTGAATAGGCGTCGTGTCACTTAATACAAAAATTTTTACATAACTGACATTTACCGGACCCCAGGTTGTCAGCAAGTGTGTGGGAGACCGTCTGAGTGCGAGACGGGAACGGGTCGCCTGAGTCTGGTGATACGAATAAGTATATGAAACTTCACAAGCTCATGTGACAGTGATAAGAGCAAGGACCGTTAAGGTTGGTGGACTGTTTGCCAACCTATAACCCAGTGGCTTTGTCCTCCTCTCTAACCTTCGTCCTTAAACCCATCCAGCTGACAGTCAGTGTTAATCTTCAGTGTTACGTGGAAAGTTTTCTCAGTCCAAACAAAACAAAACAGTTGGGATCCTTTTTTTTTTTTTCTACCCAGCTTGCTCTTTCCCCCAGACATATTATTCAATACGGCTGCTGAATGGACGAGCTCCTGAGGTTTATAGTACAATAGGTGTCTTGCTGGACGGTTTTGTTTCCTCTCCTGCTGTGCACTCTGGTTTGCACTGTGGTCCCATGCTGTCACTGGAAGAGTAGGGCAGCAGCAGCAGCAGCAAAGGCGTGCCTGTTATGGAGCATCCATGTTATGCTTACACCGTTATATAACAGCTGCCGGGATGACGCAGAGCTGACACGTAGATCACTCGGTATGCCCTGATTCATTGCCTTTATTTCGTTTTTATGCACCTATCAGACATGTAAACGAAATTAAAAACTCCTCATCTCTTAAAAAAAGAAAAAAAAAGCTTGGGAATTATAATAAACACTAAAACTAAGTTTAGAGGATTGAAACCTCTCTCTTTTCAGGGTCAGGTGATTATACTGGTAAAATAAAGGTGAAATAAAAAAATATGGTGTTTTCTCATTGCACTACTACTCCCTGCTGTTTTGTTTTTGTTTTAAAGATTTTTTTTCTCCATGTAGTCAATTTATTGTTACAAATGAAGAGTTCATTTTAATGAGATTTTTTTTTTTTTTTTTTTTGGCACGAGCATCTAAATTTGTGACGCACTAGCATATGGTTAAGTACTAAGAACTTGACATTTTCAACTTTACCTGAATCAAAGCAGAGTGATACTTTGCCACCGTTGGGTACCTAACAACAGTGATTTTTTTTCTATCTTCTGTAATTAGCGCTTGCTCCCGCACAGGTTCTTCTCATTTGAGTTGCTCGTGAAGAAGTGAGAAGTTCTGTTTGAGATCTAGGGCGTGATCCTCAGTCAGTGAGTCAGGTCAATTCCAGATGATATAGCCCCCCCCAACCCCCGACGTCTCCACGCGTGGCGCAAGTAGGTCAGTGTGTTAGCGGTAAACATTCCATCCTCCTCGTCTTTTTGACCTACTTCTGCTCTCCTTGCTGCAAGAGAGAGACTCCAACTACCTCTGATTACTGTGAGCACTAACCCCAGCGAAGCTGCTCCCATCTGATATCCATTACAACAGCCTATACTTGAACCTGCCGAGGCTAGTTGTGCCGGGTGGGCCGTGATCATGAAAGACCTTTTTAGTACATGTAAAAGAAGTTCACAATGATGTAATTAGTGTGCAGTTGCTCCATAATTGAGTGTTTTATAACAAGTTGGAGGGAAGTAGGAGTGAAAATCTCACAGGACGGCATGGAGAAATAATGGAAAACAGACAGATGATTTTTTTTTTTTTTGGATTGCAGTAAACTTAGTAGACTTTGTGCGTTGTCCAAACGCTCCAGACGAACATAGATTAAGCCCATTGCTTTTCTATTGGAGTCAGACGGTCAGAGTCTTGCTTTTTTCCAGTGTCACAGAGACCTTGGCGCAGCTAGCACGGTGACCCCAAACTCAGTCCCTGGACTGGCAGGATAAATCCTGGCCGAGATGTGAGAGCACTGCTCCGCGGCCATCGCATAAGACTCTGGTTGTGACCACTTCAAGATGTGAATTTTTGCAGTGTAACTGTGTAAAAGTGGAGCAGGGCAAAAAAAACCAAACAAATGTCAAGCTAACCACTTCCCATGTGTTTAAATAGGAAATCGCCAATGGAAACTTTTTTTTTTTTTTTTTTTTTTTTTTTTTCCCCCCCCTGCACCTCCATTGTGCAAGCCCACATGCAACATTGTCATTTATCAAACATGGAACTGTATCATGATGACGCACTGCATGTTAGTAAAGTTACTTTCACGTACGTCAAACATTTTGGCCGACGTACTCTCTGACCGTGGAACGTAGTTCATTGCATTAAACGTCAATTGGATTTTCAAATTTTTCCTACATTTGCCATCTTGTGCGATGTATCAATATGGGAAAGATGTTCTTGTCGATATTGTGATATTGCAGTTGGTGCCTGGCCAATGAATCCCTTGGGGAAATATTAGCTCAATACAGACATAATAATACTGTATCAGCAGAAATGTTGGCCAGTAATTTATGAGAAATTGCAGCACAGAAATGCCAAAGATTTATTTAAGGCGGTTTAGAAATGGTCGTGCCATTACATACCTTGTCCACTAGAAAACACAAATTTATTTTTCGGATGTAAAATGAACCACAGAGAATGTTTCTTTACATTTAATTACTTAATAAGGATTCTTATAAAAAATGTTTGTTGATTTCATATGTTTATGTAAAAACCTGACTGAGTATCTGATGATAAATCATCATCAGATTTCTAAAACCCTTAAATATTGATGGAAGAATTGGCCTAAAAAGCTGAGTATCAGCTGGGCAATAATTACAACCATACCAGCCAGCCCTGGTTGTAGCAGATAGCAGTTATGTCCCACTGGACTTCATTCACTTCTGTGTTAAATCTCGTGTTCTCGTAAGGTTTAGCTAGGTATTTTGGCAAATCTTCTTTTGGTACACGGCACACCAGCAAGCTAGGTTGGACGAAATTAGCTTGCTGTGTGCTGTTTATCAGCGCCATGGCAGATGACTGCAGAGGGCTGATGATAGCATGATTTAGTTTCACCCTCCACTTCCATTTGGAGCATGAAAATAGCTTAAAACCTCGCTCCAATTTGGTGTACGGTGCTGTTTTCTGCTCCCAATGTCATGCTCTACCTGGTCTCTGATCTTACTGTATCATTTAGTAGAATCCAGAGTAAATGGACGCCCTCAAGGAGGTTCATTTCACTTTGTAGTAGTGCTGGTTTTAGGTCCTAAATGCTGCAAAAGATAATGTGAGGAGTGAAAGCTGTAGGCAACTAGGAGTTACTTTTATATGTAGACGTTCTCTTTACTCTGTCGTCTGCAAAATGAACAATATCCCCAGACCGTGAATGATAAATCTTCATTCTCCACAGCTACCAAAACGTGCGTAAAAGCGAGCACCGTTTAGACTTTGACTCGCACTGGCCCTTTCATAGTACATGATGGTTGGGTGACGGGTTTAACGCTTGACCAGCAACCATCCAGCTCTCTTACAAACTGTCACGGAATCCATTAAAATTCACGCGTGACTGCAAAACCATGGCCTGTGCTCTGCATAGGACATCGGCTTCACAAAAAGGCCATGTCATTAGACAACCGAAATGTGGTAATAAACAGGAGAGTGAGAGTCGGGTAGTGGAGAGTTTGACAATACATAGGAGTTTTCACTGTGCACTCTCCACACCCACATGGCTTTCATATCAATAAAAGACATGATTAGGTCTGGATGGTACAGGGAGCTTCGGCCTACGAACTTTTGGTACCTATAGCAACAGCCCAGGAAGCCCAACATTACTGCCGCTCTGTCTGCACGCATGTGTGGACCTGTGGGCGTGTGTGCTGAGATGTTGGGGGGTTTTTTTGTTTTTTTTTGGTGAAATTTGCTCCTGTTGAGTCACTATGTGTTGATATCCAGTGTTCACTGACGTCACATTCAGTAGTGAATAAACTGTAGTGGATTCAGATTGGTTGACTCATCCACCGTCTGCATGATTCAGCCTCAGGGATGAATTCAAGGCTTTTCTTTCTGGAATGAATAATGTATCACTGTCAGTTCTATCAGAGGGGGGCACTGACCAGAGCAGAAGTCCAGCATGTCGCTTGAAAGTTTACCCCTTAGCTGGTAATGAACACAGTTTAAGACAAAAGAAATACTGTATGCTTTTCAATTGCCTCGGCACAGTAACCCGATCACACTTGTTTATTCATGCAAAGTGGAGCTTAAATTGGGCTATTTCAGGGAGGAATTACGCTGTCGGAATTACGA
The DNA here is from genome assembly GCF_016859285.1 of Xiphias gladius. Taxonomy (NCBI): domain Eukaryota; kingdom Metazoa; phylum Chordata; class Actinopteri; order Istiophoriformes; family Xiphiidae; genus Xiphias; species Xiphias gladius. The sequence continues at coordinate 5,034,627 of NC_053401.1, forward strand.
AGAAGATAATTGATGCCCTGAAGGGAAATCATTTTACTTCACTTTACCACCGGTTTCAGGCCCTGAACTCAGCAGAAAATCATGTGAGGGGTCTGCGTCAAAGGCAGTTAGTTGTTGTCAGGGATAATTGTCATATGAAGGGAGCAAAACTCATGTCCAAAGGTGTTATGCGGAAATTTACATGGCGGGACATCATCACCTGTTGTGAATTCACGTATTTTAATCGAACACGAGTTTAATTTTTCATGAGAGATGTAAGAAAACAGATACGGTAACAGGTTGTTGAAACAAAGGTGGATGTGAAAGCTCAAACAGGCATTTCTGTTTCTAATTAGAGGCAGAGGTAGAATAATACACAAATCTACATATAGAAGTGATTGGTATGTGTAGAATAATGTACCCAGAGACAAAGCCATCTCCTCGGTTCAGAGTTAAGTAGGGTGGCATCTAACGATTATTTCCATTATCAAATTATCTGCTGATTATTTCCTTAATGAAGTGACTAATTGTTAGGGGAGGGGGGGGTGTGAAAAATGTCCACCACAGTTTTCCGGAGCTCAAGTTGACATCTTAAGGTGGGGTTTTTTTTTTTTTTTGTTTACCCAGCAATCCAAAAACCAAAGCCGTTCAGTTTACAGTCACAGAAGACTAAGAAAACCAGTAAATATGCACATTTTGGAAGGCTGGGACCAGGGAATTCGGGGGACTTTTTGCTTGAAAAATGACTGAAATAAATAATGCATCATCAAATCCATTGTTGTGCTACAGGGTTCTCTGACGTGTCAGCGGTTTCTCTATTGTTATTTATTTATTTTTTATTTTTATTTTTTAATCTAATTGTCCAGAATGTCTAGTTCCCCCCTTTGTTCTGCCTGTGGCATTGTTATCTAACCAAGTGTGGCACGTTTACCAGCAATGGGCTCCTTCACCATGATCAAGGTGGGCTTTTGTCCTGCCGCCTCCCCCTGTCTTACTGACATTATCTCGGTCAGATGTTTATGATGACTCACACAACTGCTCTGATCGCGGAGCCTTTGGCTTTGCTGGTTGACACAGTTTCATCACCGACAGAGCGTTTTATTAAAACACTGAACTGCTCTTTTTGCCTCACAGAGAGTTGTCATGTTACACTGATGTAGACAAGGCTTGTAGATTTAGTAAAACACGGATCAGATGGGTGGAACCGACGGGTTGACTGTTGTTACTTGTTACTCATAAAATGATATCTCTGTTTTCTAATCACTTGTGAAAGAGTGAATGAAAGGAGATTATAGCAACATGTCACGTCAGTCATTTTGAAATACAAAGCAATACTGCATCTGATGCTGTGAATGAAAAAGATAAAAATCATTTTAATATCTGTATTATTTGGAGGCACGTTTACCTGCGTCCTTTTTTTTTCATGACTTTGCTCTGGTGAGGGCGAGAGGAAGAACTGGCCTTGTCGAGCAGGAATTAAATTTGGGGAATAAATCTACATATTTGCCACTTTTAGCAGCCGTATGCAGGAACCAGCGCTTTTGTCTGTGTCTGCTTCAGTCACATCCAGTGACTCAAAAAAAACTGAATTTGATGAATCGGGCCACTGAATACAAATCCTCAAACTTTGGAAGATGCCCTTTGTGTCAGCATCGTGATGTGAACACAGTAACTCTATTTTAGAGTGGCTGGTCTTGATTAGATTTTGCTGCACCTTGCTGCATAAATTTTGCATTTTCAAAGAAACTACTAATTGAAACTACTGCTTTAGTTTACTGCATTTATCGTGTTGTCTTGTCAAACCCAGTACAAGCTCAAATAATCATACCTCCTTCGTATTCAAACAGAATAGGAGGTTTCCTTCTCCACCGTTTAACCTTCAAACTTTAATTGCAACTAACATGATGTCCTTTTTTCCACCTTAAACATCCTAAGAGCTAATGTCACACTAACATATTTTTGAATATATTACTGTTAATGTCCATGTTTTAACCAGTCTTTATTCCTGTCATCCTCCAGGTTCTTACTGCAGAGTCTTGAGGACTTGGATTCCAGCCTCCGTAAGCTCAACTCTCGTCTGTTTGTAATACGAGGCCAACCCACCGATGTCTTTCCCAGACTTTTCAAGGTAAAATGTTCATCTGAGTGCTTTTAAACAGTGTTCAAACCCCTAAATATTCTATTCTGTTGCTTACTGTATTTGTTTTATTCCCTGGTTTCCAGGAATGGAAGATTACTCGCCTGTCTTATGAGTATGACTCTGAGCCCTTTGGGAAAGAGCGAGATGCAGCTATCAAGAAGCTGGCCTCTGAGGCCGGAGTGGAGGTGACAGTTCGCACCTCCCACACACTCTATGACCTGGACAAGTAAGTTAATATTGCAACAACAACTGCGTTTAATCCGTCTGTAGAGCCAACAATGACATATTTTGTTTTTTGACATGGAAACTGAACTATATCTATGCGTCTTATGAGGTCCTTGACTCTTTCTTGTTCTCATTTCCTCCCTGCAGGATCATAGAGTTGAATGGGGGTCAGTCCCCTCTTACCTACAAGCGGTTCCAGACCCTCATCAGTCGTATGGATGCAGTGGAAGTGCCTGCAGAGTCCATCACGGCCGACATCATGGGAAAATGCACAACGCCACTGTCCGAAGACCACGATGACAAGTTTGGGGTCCCCTCCCTGGAGGAGCTTGGTGAGTGAAGCCAGAGATTGTGGGTAACGCAGAGTTTTTTTGTTTTTGTTTTTGTTTTTGTCCAACCCCGGAGCAGTTTAGGGCTCACAGCAGTTGTCCTGGAATGGTAAATGTAGAACTGCTGCTGAAGCTAAAACGTAGGAAAATGATCATACATAACACAAGAAGAAACTCAAAAGTGTAGGCTGAATTTTAATGCGTTCTTTTAATGTTTTCCCTGCAGGTTTTGATACTGAGGGTCTGTCGTCAGCTGTGTGGCCCGGGGGAGAGACTGAAGCCCTCACACGACTTGAGAGGCATTTGGAGAGGAAGGTGAGTCAAAATCAGAGGAGCCAGCTGGAGAATTTTTAAAAACGCCTTAGCAAAACATTAACCTGCTGTTCACTAATTACAAAGAAATACAATTTACACTTGTTAGTATTTTTTGAACAGAATTTCAAAACCTCTGTTTTTCACTAGTGCATTCTTTTTTCAAAATTTTTACAAATAGTGCTTCCGCTAATGTGTCTTGAAAAACAGCTGATTTGCAGCAGGTTCCTAGCTCAATGCTTCTCTTCCCCTGAGTTGATTTGAAGTCTGTTAGTTTGTTGAAAACCATGAAAAGCACTTGGATTTTACAGTTACGTAAGACGATGTTTCACATACAAGTGTCGGTCTCTGGTTGCTCCTCTCCCAGCGTCTCAACCTTGATAGAAACCTTTTCAAATGTTCACATAACACCGTGATATCATGCATTTTTCATGTCTGATAACGTGATCGTGTCACCATCAGGCGTGGGTTGCCAACTTCGAGCGTCCAAGAATGAACGCCAACTCGCTGCTTGCCAGCCCGACAGGCCTCAGCCCGTACCTCCGCTTTGGCTGCCTCTCCTGTCGCCTCTTCTACTTCAAACTCACCGATCTCTATAGGAAGGTACGTCCTCACGCGTCTCTGGACATAGAAAGAGCGGTTCTAGCACGATCTAACAATCACCCCTGTTGCCATATTGGTCCAAATACGAGATTCTTTTTATCTGAAAATTGTATTTGATAAAGTGGAAGTCACATTGTATTTGATGACTAGACAATTATAATCTCATAACGGACGTTCTTTTTGAATATATTAAGCACTGGCTCCTACGGAGTAAGACTGCGACATTAAGACACTGCATTATGGGTTGTTTGTAGCCTCAATGTTGCTCAAATCTGTTCATACTGTGCCCCAAAAGTGTCATTTAGTCAAGTTTAGCTTAGAAGAGTTTTCTGATGGTTTGTGGGACATGTTCTGGAGGAAAACAGTTTCTGAGTGAAACCAGGTCGAACGCACCTCCGGATATCTGCCGTCAAGCAGCCATGATTAGTATACTGCCCCTTTCTACACACTTCCATTTGAGTGAGAGTAACTGCTCCTAGAGTATATGTCGGGGGGGATTGACTGTTCTTGTTGTTTATACCACCGTCTAAGGGCTCACAATTTATTCTGTAATGAGGTAAAATGTCCACAGCAGTGTTCATTTATGGACCCACTCCCTCCTGCATTTGATGTGTTGTTTATTTTAGAGGCCAAAGCAAATGTTCACAGTCGAGAAATACAGTAGAACATATTATTGAGGAAATATCTGCCAGACTGTTTTCCTTTATCACTTATAAGACTATTTAGCAGCTAGAAGCGAACAGTTCCAGCCACCACTGAATCTCAGATGAGAAATAAGCAGTTCTGTCTAAGAAAAGAACAAGGTTGGCTTTTTCTCAATTTCCCAGAAGATACAGATCCAGAAGTTATGTAACTGAATTAGCTTTTCATTGTAGAGAGGAACTGGCCCTGCCTACTGGTGATAACTATATGTATGAGATGTACATTTTTAGTGGGATTCTGTCTCTCATTTGGTATTAAAAGTTGCACATGTATGTCAACGGAAACTACAAAACCCATGTTTTCAGTTACTTTCACTAACTTCTACCTAAAGAAGAAAACAACATCTTGCAGATGTGTATGGTTGAATTTGAATACATGAATAAAAATAATTTTGATGTGGATCTCCCAATGGTTTATGAAGATGAGGAACAATGGTTTCATGCTGCTTTTCCACTTCTCCAACCCCACAAGGTGAAGAAGAACAGCTCCCCTCCTCTCTCGCTCTACGGTCAGCTGCTTTGGCGCGAGTTCTTCTACACGGCAGCCACCAACAACCCATGCTTCGACAAGATGGAGAGCAACCCCATCTGTGTTCAGATCCCCTGGGACCGCAACCCCGAGGCACTGGCCAAGTGGGCAGAAGGCCGGACCGGCTTCCCCTGGATCGACGCCATCATGACCCAACTGAGGCAGGAGGGGTGGATCCACCACCTGGCGAGGCACGCCGTGGCCTGTTTCCTGACCAGAGGAGACCTGTGGATCAGCTGGGAGGAGGGCATGAAGGTAGACCGTGTTGATTTAACAGGATCAGATGACAATGAGAGGGATATTTATATAATTAATTATATTTCATGTAAATTCAGATAGTTTCCTTGTTGTAGTTGTTAATTAACCCTAACTCTAAAATACAACTGATTAGGCAAAGCCCCCTCTTGTCCCCTCGTGGAACTGGGTGCGATTCAACCGTGTTTCTAAAATCATTTAACCTTTTAATCCGTTAACATGGGGCTTGCTTGTGTGCGTCAAGGTGTTTGAGGAGCTCCTGCTGGATGCAGACTGGAGTGTGAATGCAGGCAGCTGGATGTGGCTCTCCTGCAGCTCCTTCTTCCAGCAGTTCTTCCACTGCTACTGCCCCGTGGGTTTTGGCCGACGCACAGACCCCAACGGAGATTACATACGGTGAGCTCATCTGATCTGCTTATGTCCTGTATGTGGTCCCTGTTAGGACCGCAGTGCACGTGGGAACCTTTTTTAATCGTATGATATGCCGTGATGCTTAAAGTTTGACTCAGTTGACAGGAGTTATTGATCTTTAATCTGACATAATTTGATCTTGGTTATGTAAAAAGTGTTACAAGTACTGTCCATTTCATCCAGGTTAGATTTTTTTGTGATTGGAAAACTCTCAAAATTTTTTTTAGAGCATTCCAGGATAAAAAATGTTCCGTCCTCTCAGACTAATTAAATTATTTTTGCTGTATTGGCAGCTTTTTACGGCAGGATGACCTGACTCACTGTTCAGTGCCAGTAAAAACTCATAATGTTTTTGACCTTCGAATGAAGAACTAACTAATAATAATAATTAGTTTGTTCTAAATACATTTTTTGGTTGTGTTTTTAATATGTCTGTAGTCAGGGAGGTGGACGACACTGACACACAGATAAACCAGTGCTGGCTAAAGCCACCACAGTGGATGTGAACCTGAAATCCTTAAGCTTGTTCTAGGAATAAATTGCAACAGCCCACATTCTCACTAAATCTCTTCATCTCTCCACTCAGGCGCTACCTGCCCATTCTGAGAGGGTATCCAGCCAAGTATATTTACGATCCCTGGAACGCTCCAGAGGCCGTGCAGAAGGCGGCTAGATGTATTATTGGGTTGCATTACCCAAAGCCCATGGTGCACCATGCAGAAGCCAGCCGTCTCAACATCGAGCGAATGAAACAGATCTACCAGCAGCTCTCCTGTTACAGGGGCCTCGGTAAGGACACAATACTAGATACTGGACTCATTTCTCACAAGCGTGTTTAATATGAAGCAGGGACAACAGATAAATAGGATCACCTACATTTCATTGCTTCCCCTTGAAGTCATACAGGCGGTGCAGTACTGTAGGTAGTATGCTGTACATTTTTGAAGGTATAGCATTTTTAAAATTGCTTTGGACACAGTTAGATCCAGCACTGTTTTATTTCATTTCATATTTTCATCGAAAAATACGAAAAAATATAGTTATTGTGGTGTGCAAAAGTTTGGGTAATGGTGCGTTCCATTTCTACTGGGAAGTCGGAACTTCCGAGTTCCCAGTCGGAAATTTCAACTGGAGCGCCCCTTTAAGTCAGATTTCCAACTCAAAAAGCCGGGAGAACCTCACTAACGCTGAGCTCGTAGTCCAAGATGAGGTCAGGACTCTGTGAGCTCGTCGAAGTTTGAGGACTTTGTGCAGTAGTCTAGCTCATGTGGAACTAAAATGTCGGATATACTTTGGAGCCTCTAACGTCATAGATAAAATCTCAGAATTGTTTGAAATCTAACAGGCATTTTAAACTTGCAGTCATTTAGTTGATGTGATCTTGTCTGTTTTAAAGTTATTTCGTATAACCTGTTGACTGTTTTTTGTGTCCGCAGGCCTTTTGGCTACAGTTCCCTCCAACCCCAATGGCAACGGTAACTGTGAGGGATTCCATGTTGAGGCAACACATGATGCCGCAGCTGCATCTGGTAAGTCCCAGAACGCCTCCACCTCTCTCCCTCCAAACAATTGGATTTCTCATAACTTGCTCTGTAGCTACCTGCGCCCAAGTTTTGTTTACGGAGAAGAGCTATTTGTTTTGTTTTTCCAGGCTATCGGATGCCGGTTCACTCCCAGGGAGACTGGCAAAGTGGTGTCATGATGTACCTGCAGGGGGATGCGCAAACCAGCGTTGGCACACATCAGCAGGGTGAGGACTAGCAGCTACCACACATTTAACTGATCCGTATCATCTTACTCAATACGTTACGCACTGGCCCCAACGCCCTTATCGTCACTTGTCTCCCCTTACACCACATTTGTCCTCCTCTTTTTCACCTTCATGTTGCTTCATAAAATATTGTTGAGCTCCAGTTAACGTCTCTGCTAATCCCTGAATCTTGCTCATTAGTTCCAGGTTATGCAGGCACCAGTTCCAGTATGATGTGTTACACTCAAGGCACCCAGCAGATTCCTGCCCCCGTTATTCACAAAGGTGAGTGCCGATATGCTTTCAGATTGAAAGGAAGGCCAAGACCGTACAATTAAATCCGATGATTCTACTGATGAATTCTTCTTATTTAATTGAAACTTTATCTTTGTTTGGATGAAAACATTCAGGCTCATGGCCTTCCAAAGCACCAGCCTGTATAACATACCTTTCACTTGCTACTCAGCCACAGATGGTAAAACTGAATTGGCTTTCTAAACTGTGCCGTTATATTTTCAGGGCCTGAACACCACTCCACCACTCAGAGCAGTGGCAAGCGGCATAGCGAAGACTCTGGAAATGGCAAAAGCTCTAAAGTCCAGAGACAAAGTCACTAGAAAGGTTAGTTGGAAACATGACACAACAACAATGCAGCGCTACGTCACAGAGGAACATAATACTGTATGTCAGGAAAACTTGTTAGTTAAGATTATGATTTTCATTGTCTGTTTCCCTTTTTTTTTTCTTCTCCGTACAGGAGTACCTGCAGACTTGTTGACAAACGGCCCGTGTATACAGCCAACACAAAGTGGAAGCTAAGACTTAAAAGCACTACAATGTTTGCATGATCCCACCTTCAGCAGGAGAATACAAACCTGCCGTTAAACACATTCACAAGTAAAGGTTTCTCAAGCAATCGGACTGTATAGTATCATGTGGACTTCACGGCCTGGTGAGAGGCTGTTACACTGTGCTTATCTTTGGGTTAATATTGCTGGGACTAAAGTCCTTGTGTATATAATGAATTTGCTAATTTCAGCTCACATACAACTTGTACATATTTGGATATTGTATGTGTGTTTTCTCTCTTTGTGTAGCCATAGACCCATTGATATATTTTTGATATGAGAAATCGTTGTGAATGGATCTTTCTTTTTGAAAATTTTCAATAAAAACTAAAGCATTTTTAGACCATCCATTCTAAAAAATTGTGAGAAGTCTCTGCTAATACAGCCGCCTGTCCTTGTTTATTCTATTTCCCCAATTTTCACCTCTTTGAGCCATCCGATGTATCTGTCAAAAAAAGTGTTATAATTTCCTTTCTCTATCTCAGTACTGGTTAGCTCGTTTTATTCCTTACCACTGTAGCGGTGGTTTCAGTTTTGACGTTGACTATCAACTTACTGCCCTTGTCAATGGTTTTTTTAGAAAACGTGACAGGAATAAAGAGGCTTCATATCATGGTGACCCACCTGTGTAATTCCCAATAAATGTACCACTGGAGAGAACTGCTTCGTTTGCTTCTTGCTTCTTCTCAATGTGCTTGTTTAATTAAAACTGGGCTTAATATACAAATGGTTTCAGTCTATTCTTTGGGGCTCAAGTATTGAAAACAGTCAAACTGTAATGTGTTTAAACTCTGCCATTAAATAAGCTTGGTTGATGCTGTTTCCCAGTAAAATACAATTAAACTTGAGATTGTGATCAAAGAAATTAAAAGACATAAGAGACGTCGATGTTTATTGCTCATCTGTTGTGTTCAGTTACCACGATCAATCCATTCGTCTGAGTAGTAAATCTTAATTTACAAGCTAGAACGGCAATGACTGGCACTCATTTCCATACATTAGTATTTCACTATTAGGCAGTATATTCCTTGACATTTGTCATATATAAAGTACTTGGTTATTTCCTAAAACTGACAAAAGATTTTCAAAACAGTCAAAAGTGTCATATTTTCAGAAGAGCCCTTAGCATCAAATTAAAGCATCACAATGAAGGCCAAAGGCCAAAGCATGCATTTTATAGAGTGGTCCTCAATGCCACAAGTAGTATTTCAAACTGCCTCCCGCACACCCACCATCTATCAGCATAGTGTAGAATATCAACACATTCTGAAGTTCACTCCTCAGCGGATCTGAGGGGAGCTACAGGGTTGAAGAGCGGCCTTTGCTGCCTGAGGTGCAGCTTGCCGTAACTCATCTCGAAGTCCTTCTTGGTTCCCACAATGACGTCCAAGCTGCCAGAGCGTACGTCGTACCCGTACGAGGCCAGCTTCTGGACGCGGTAAAGCACAATTTGTGTGGTGAGCTCCAGGACATTGGGAGATTCCTTCACCTGCTCAATGCTCACTCCGACATCCATCAACCCCTGGAACCGCCCCGCCAGGGTGGGCAAGGAGTAGTACAAAATGGCCGGGCAGCGGATCACCGTTTGCCTGAGCTCTTCCTTGGAGCAGGCGAGAGCCCCCTCGATGTAGGCCAGCGCCTGTCGCATGCCTTCGGGCTGCAGCTCTGCGATGGAGGCTCTGAGGCTGGAGACCAGGCTGAGGAGCGCCTCTGTGGAGAAGCCCTGCTCCCTGAGGAAGCCCAGACTGTCCCTCCAGGCCTCAGCGGGCCGCAGCAGGATGTACGGGTTCTGGCTGAGGAGCTTCTGCAGCCAAATACGCAGGTTGTTCTCATCGCCGCCTAGATCCAGGTAGGTCTCCCTCAGTGTGTGGATGACCTCCTGGTTGCGCTCCACGGGTCGACTGAAGCTCTGCGGGGCGCTGGCCATCAGTTTGCCGATGATCCGCTTGCTGAGGCGAAGGCTCTGGAGGTAAAGGATGTTGGCCCGCTGGTTGCTATGGTGAGTTAACGTAAAGAAGGAGGCTGGGAACTTCTCAATGATGCTCATCAACTCACGCCTGTTGGGGCAGACGGACACCCAAAGGTCCCTCTGGGAGGCCACATCCTCCGGCCGACACAGGACAGCCTCGGGGTGAGTCTCCAGGATCCGGGTGATTACTGTTGCGTCTGCACCCATGTCCCTCAACAGATCAGCAGTTTCGGACACATACGCAGAGCTCTCAGACAGGACCCAGCCCTTGAACTTGCGTATCTTCCGGATGTCCACCGACAGCTCATAGAGGGAGTCCACTGTGTGCTGGTTTTCCAGTCTTTTATTGTAGGAATTCACTGTGGAGGCAGAGGCGGAGGGAGGGAGGAGCAGCCTAATCCTCTGACAGTAGGTGCACAGGGAGGCGGTGGTGACACGAAGCATTGTTGACAGTGGATCTGCCAGGAGAACAGGAAACACAAAGGAGATCTATAAGCGCAGTGAGCTGGTTTGATAAAACTTATGTAGTCTGATGCAACAGTCTTGTAGGGCAGCAACCAACGGCTGGTTTCCTTACTGAGTAATCAGATCAATATTTTCTCAATCGACTGATAAAATTGTCTGGTCTGTTAAATCTCATGAAAATAGTGAAAAATGACAGATCACAATTTCCTTAAGCCTAAACTGACATTTTCACTACTTGTTTTTTGTTTGTTTTTTTGTCAACCAACAGCCCAGAAACCAAAAAAAAATATTTAACTGACCACCACAGAAGACTTAGAAAAGCAGCAAATATTTGCCTTTACTATTTGAGAAGAAGCTGGGACCAGGGAGTTGTTGGTTTGCAGACAAGGTCTCAGGTCCTATAACTCAATGTATAATTTCACGACCCCCTCATCTTTCTGTTGGGAGTTATTCCATCATTACACATTTCACTCAGCTGAAGGTGAACAAGTCCAAAATTCGTCCACCTTAAGAACTGAGTTCTATGAAGAACCTTGTTTTCAAGACCCCCCCCCCCCCATAAAAAGTTATGGGCCCTTAAACCTACACGCATACTGTCACTACACTCTGAGTACATACTGCCCCCCACGATGGAAGACCGGGCATGAATGAATCTCTCGGTTCGTTATTGTTGAACGTATGTACGCGAATGGTCTGTGTGAAGTTTTAGTTAAAATGCCCTCACAGGCTGGAGAGAGAACAAGGGAACACCGTGTCCCGGCCGCCGGCGCAGGACCGGGGCGCACGGCGGCCGCAAACCAACACAAGACACCAAAAAAACAACAACAAAAAACATAAAAACAATCCACGGTGGACTGATGATAACGCTCGGAGAATGCGTTGTTTCTAAAGGATGAACAAGGAAAAACAGTTTTATTACCGGTTCAAATCCCCGCAGCCGGAGGACTCCGCTCATGACACCCACCGCGCCGCTTTCATAACCCGAGTCGTTACGTGACGAAGCCGCGGGGCGGAGTCGAAGAGCCGCGGAGTCGAGACCCACGAGGGTCACGTGACGGGCCGCAAGCCCGCTGGGAGCCCGGGGTTTTATGACGTCCAGTCCCCCTCCCTCCTCCCCCCGGAGCACTTACAGCCGCTTTCCACGCCGGCGGGGGGGGGGGGGCAGAGTCCCGCTGTAGTGGTGTGGCTGACATATGACTTGTCTAACGTTGACAACCCTACTGGGAAACAGGGTTGGAGTTGAATAATGAAAGAGAGGACGAGTTAGACGTTACACTGCGGCTAAAAAGGTAAAACACTTGCTAGTTAGCTAGCTAGGTAATATATGCTAGCTCAACTGCCATGTTCTCTTCGGAGTCCTGGATACCCTGTGCCCTCTTTAGGAGCTAAAAAAAAAAAAAATGTCAGTTTCTTTACAAAGGTGATTTTCGAACTGACGTTATGGCGCATTTGCTTCCCCCACCTGTAAAAATCAAGGCTAAAAACAACGAGTTTCCATGTGTATCCAGCACTACAACTCCCGAATCCCCAAAACGAGTCTTTTGGGGTGTCTTTTATCGTAGTTACAACAGTTCAGAAGATGTGCCCATATAATTGACCCCAGACATACACATAAGGAACATCATTGTACATTTCTTTGTCTGTTAGTGACTTTTTAGCAAACAAAATGAATATATATATTTCCTCATGCATTGCCCATATAACATACAAACAGGGGTGGAATGTATCTGAAGCACGTTTACTCAGCTACTGTACTTAAGGACAATTTTAAGTTACTTATGCTTGACTTGAGTGTTTTAATTTTGTATGACTTTCCACTGCGTATCAGTGAGAAATATTATACTTTTGGTTCCAAAATTATAGACTCTGCACACCCTTAAAGGTGTTTCCAATTACTCCGTCTGATTAGACGTCTTCCCAGATGTCAGTTGAGTGGAACTATGCTGACAAATGCTAGGTTGCATGTTCTGTGATTGGTGACTACTAATTGGGGATTTTATTTTTCTCTTCCCTTTTTATTTGTATTTTTTTTGGGCATGCATATTTAGATATATTCTTCCAGTGACGTATTTAAAATATTGAGTGTCTTTGTTGTGTATTTTAGTCCTTCGTGAAAGCAGACACACAACAAAGACACTCAGGATATAACCATCCGCCTTCACTTGTTGTTGTGATCGGAAATGTTAAAGTCGTGCGAGGTCACGAGCCTTTAAACATTTTTGTGACAGTGTCTATAACAGAACGGACACATTAATACCAAAACCAGTCATTGGCATGCTATAGTCCATACATATATTGCCTTAATCAGCAGTCCTCAGTGTGGCAGGAATGGTGTCAGACCATATAGACTGCAAAGAGGCCTTTCATCCCCAACTGGAGAGAGGAGCACTGTTGGCCCCACTTAACTGCACTACACAGTATTGACCAGATGGGGTCGCTGTGCACCCAGGGTTGCCTGCAGTAGTACACCAGCTTCTTTCCATGAACTACACAGACTCTCAGTGACTGGGGAGAAGCACTGGTTGAAGTACAACATGGCTTTATTCCTGAAGCTAGTTCATTATTTATATTAAATAACTTATATTATGAAAATGTCGTATCAGGATGTCGGCATCTTCAAGAACTACATCACTGTTTTTGTTTCAGTTTCTGCGTTGAGTTTAACCATACAGGAGTTTTACTGCATCACTATTAGTTCATTTTGAGCTGTGTTAAACAGCAGAGAGTGTGGCTATTTATAGCCCTTGTCATTTGTTCCCTTTCTTTGCTGATAGACACAGTTGTCCCTTGCCACCAGCAACCGAGAGGGCCTTGATTATACTGGAACCACCTGCTGTCCTCATGTTGCGCACAGGCTTGTTTTAGTAGAGCTCAGTCCACCCTGGGATGAGACAGGAATGGGACATTCTCATAGGCTTTAAGACTTGTTTTGTGGTCCCCCTAAGGCCACAATTAGGCTATCTTCACTCAGTCTGAGCTCCAGAAGATTTATAATAAGACTGAAATATAACCCCCTGGAGACAGTGTGTTGTCTGCCACAAACATGTACATCAGAATAACGGCAGAAGATTTATCCTAAGGAGACACATGCAGCAGTTTAATTTTGATTCTCAGATGCTGCACACCACCTGTCTCTCCTTGTCAGTTATCTCATCCTCTAAAAACTGCATTTGTCCTTTTCCACTGATAACTCAAGACGTGGGAACATAAATTCTCAGCATCAGTATTTAAATGTTGCCCCGTAGGAGCAATTATGCTCTAATCCACTCGGTGCTGAAAGAAGAAAGCCTCCCATTGCAAGAATGTTTTCCGTTACATTCCATAGTGGAGACAAGGCTGTAGCAGTAAAGCTCATCTTGCACGTCATTGCGCTTATTGAAGGTCTTATGTGGCGCTTATATTTCTTTAAGTGTTGCTTATCTTTACAGGGAAAACTGTTGGTATACAAATACCAGTATTCAAATGCTCTGACAAACTGCTATAATAATAACAATAACTTTACAAATTGCTTTGCTTTACATTTATAAAAACAGATATAGACGCTGAAATAAAAGATAGATAGATAGATAGATTAGAATAGATTTATTTGCAGAGAAAAACTGAGAGTGTAAATATACTTAAGCTTTGCACACAATCAAACTTACACTTATTTTTTTAACTCAAAAATAACATTAGTTTGTTGGCGCTACCTTGAATATCCCGGGCCAAGGATATTCGAGGTACTAGCACAATTTGGAAAATGTGACAGCTGTAACTTCCCATCATTAAAATCCTCACTGGCTCTGACGTACTTAAGAGATTGCAGTTTGCTCTGTTAATGGAAGTTCTTAAACACCACATGCTTTGCCACAGTGGCTTTTAAACTATCGTGATGGATTAGCAAGTTCCCCAATTTGCGGTCACACTTGGATGATTCATAGGCAGCCCGTGGAAGTCACCGGTTTGGCAAGGAGTTGTGGTACGTTTTTCCCTATTTATCCTCTATAGGTCTGCTTCCACATGTCTGTCTCTTGTCAGTGCAGGCGGCTCAGTAGGCCTTTAGAAGTATGGAAGTTATTTGTTCGGGATGATAGTATGTGGTGCTTCGTGGGAATGGAAAGCACAAGTGTGTGTGTGCATCTGTTGTGAATCTGAAATAGTCTCTCATCTTGTCCTTACAAAGGAATGAGGAGCACTGCAGGGTCAGAGTAGACAGGGGGGGGGGGGGGGTCTGTAGGGGATAAGTGGGGGTGTATGTGACTGACAAGACTTGGTGAAGGAGAAAATAGACTATTCCATCTGTCTCAAAATCTGCCCTGCTGTTGACCCACAGTCTGGAGACTTTGGTCAGCCTATCGTCACATGGTAAAGGCAAACCCTTAAAAACCCCCAAGCTACATGCTCGAGACCCCAGTCATCTCTGTTGTGCGAGACACCAGCTGGTCTTGGTGCTCATCCCGCTTTCTCTTCCGTGGATAGCCTCTGAGGTACCATCATGTCAGACACTGAGGAAATTGTGGAGGAGAACGAGCAGGAGGAGGAAGAGGAGGTGTATGAGGACGAAGAAGTTGAAGAGGAAGAGGAGCAGAAGGACGATGAAGCAGAGAAGAAAGGAGAGCATGCAGAGGAGAATGAGCATGAAGAAGAGTCCAAACGGCGACCTAAGACAACTTATGTGCCAAATATTGCTCCTCCAAAGCTCCCTGATGGTGAGAAGGTGGATTTTGATGACCTCCACCGCAAGAGAGTAGAAAAGGATTTCAACGATCTCCAGACACTCATCGAGCTGCATTTCTCCAACCGTCAGAAGGAGGAGGAGGAGCTGGTAGAGCTGCGTAGCCGCATTGAGCGCCGTCGCTCTGACAGAGCCGAACAGCAACGTGTCCGTGCAGAGCAGGACCGTGAGCGCCAAGCACGGCTGGCCGAGGAGAGGGCGAGGCGTGAGGAGGAAGCGGCCAAACTGCGTGCTGAGGAGGAAGCAAAGAAGAAGAAGATATTCACCAACAAGTCGTTTGGTGGCTACCTGCAGAAGGTGGACCAGAAGAAGGGCAAGAAGCTGACAGCACGAGAGGAGAAGAAGAAGGCCTTGATGGAGCGCAGGAAGCCGCTCAACATCGACCACCTGAACCAGGAGAAGCTGGCAGAGAAGGCGCAGGACCTCTGGCAGTGGCTCCACCAGCTGCACGCCGAGAAGTTTGAGCTGGCTGAGAAGCTCAAGAGACAGAAGTACGACATCTACGTGCTCCGCAACCGAGTCAGCGACCACCAGAGGGGCTCCAAAGCATCTAAGACCTCCCGCAGTGCCAAGGGCAAGTCTGGCTCTTGGAAGTGAGGATCAGAATCCATGGAAACTGGACTGCCAAGTTGTTTGACTATTTGGCTCCTATTTACAACTTGTATCATAAAAGATGTCCCAGGGATTGGGTGTAGATTGAGGGGGACCTCCTTTTTTAAGGCCCAGGGGGACTGAAGTGAATCAAATTAAGTTAATGAAGCCACAACATCTTGAATGACATCATTTATTCTTTTATTGGGATAAATTATTAACTTTATTTACCAATTAGTCTGTTCACCAGCTATGGTTGAAGAGTTTTATTAGATTTGAATGTGTGGTGGTGTTATTTTACTGCTCCACCAGTGTATGCTTTGTGTTTTATTTTGCTCTTAGGTACTAACACTATTTTCACCAGTGCAGTTGTTCTTGATTAGTTTCGTGTGCCCATATTTTTTTTCTTTTTTTTTTAGGGTTTAAAAGTTTTCAAACAAAATGCCAAAACTGCATTTGTTACCAATAAATCATGGCTGATTTTAATTTCAAGTAACATTGTTTTCATGCTTGTTCAATGATCTGCCTTATTTCAAGGTCACCTCAGTTTACTGTAACTCTAAACTCTCTTGCTGATTACCCTGCCGTTACCTCTTCAAATAACCTGTTGAAAGATGTCAGTTTTTTTGAAAAAGGTAACTCCTTAACAGGGCAAAATTGTTAACTTTACTTAACACTTAACTGAACGAATACTAGCTAAGAGTAGCATGGGTGGGGTTGTGTTAAATGGTTGAAAAGTCTAACAGGTGTTGCACAGCTGACTTTTTATGTAGCTAATTTAGTCTCTGAAGCTGAGGGCGAGCAGTGTTGAGCCCAACCACCCTAAGAGCTCGCAGAGTGAAAGAAGCTTCACAGAGGGGTGTTTGATGTCCTAGAGGTATCGAACTAGAATGAAAAAGGCCCAGTCCTTCATAGCTTCTAATGTACTGCAATTTAGGATTAGGCTAATTTTGCCTATTTTATGTAAAACAATCTGATCATAGACCGCAAAGTCACCATCAGTTGGATAAGTACGGTTATTCTGTCAGCCAAAGTGACATATGAGCTAGATGAGGGAGTGTAAAAGACTGTACGGTATCTATCAATTTATCTGCACTAACACACAGCGCATAGGGATGGCTGGCAAAATAATAAAATACCCTCCTATTTCTGTTTGGAATCATTCTGATTTCATCATCAATTGGGGATTTTGTGGCATTGATAGGTCACAAGAAAACCAAGTACACCCAGTTTACAAGGCCTATGTTTATTTAATCAATATTAACATCAAAAAAACTTTTGATTTATAAAGATAATACATTGACAGTATTTTCCCCACCTATCTTGTTCTATCCCAATTTCCTTTTTGTTTTTTTGTTGGTTTTTTTTTTTTTAAACTTTCATGTCATTAAATCCACTCTGAATCTAACTTTATCATCGCAACTGCCCCTCTTTTCGGCATCAAACTGATATTAATTTCTGCCTCTTAGTTTTGAAATACAACATTTAAACTTAATTTTAAAATTCAGGATTTCGCTAGCCAGATGAGACCCTTCAGTTTGTGTCCACTGTAGTCCGAAAATATCCTCCTCCTCCCCGGTTAATTGGATGTCAAAGTATAGATTAGTGAAATGTTATTTCCTCTAGGTGGCACTAGAACACCAGTTTGTAGCACACAACTTTTAAAACATACACATCTGAAAAAGGTGCATCACACAGCTAAATGTTTTTTGTTTTTATATGCAATACATATTGTTTTAATTTTTAAAATTAAACAATTAACTCTCGCAGCCAAGGTTCTATAGGCCAGTGATGTTGTATTTAGTTTTAAATGAATTGGAAAGCCTTTATATAAACAAAGTAAAACTCTATTCTAACTAAACAAAAGCCAAGAATTAGTGGGCACAGACTTCTTGTCTTTGATCATTCTTACCAGTTACCCCTTTAAATACACTGAGACAGACTTTCTCAGTGTGCAGCAGAAAAAGCACCCTCTTTACCAAGAGTGAGTCAGTGAACTGCACGGAAACATGTGTCAGGCCAAGGTACGGGGAAATTTCTTTCTCCTGCAGTTTTTGATTGTCACTCAGGCTTGAACTGTCGATGCCTTACTGCTGTTCTGCTCTCAGGGCTGTGTAAAACCTTCCAGACACGATAGGATGTCAACAGGTTACCATAGAGACAGGGAGAGGCCGTCTATGTAATCAGGTCTCCATACCCCCCTCCGGCGTCGCCACGCCCACTCGCACAAACATCCCGCTTACTTATGCTTCAAGGTGTGGAGGTCTGTATTGATGATGCTGTGAAAAATTCCCGACAGCCTCGAGACTACCAGTGCATCAATCGACCGCCTGTGTTGCACCAGGGAACAAGATGTTCCTAAAACTCTGCTGCTGAAGTTAATACGATATCAAGTTGTTGCTGGATTCAGTTTCTTTCATATCATCTGCATCTGCTGCTGCTCTTTTCTGATGGATCCCATTTAGGTTTGAAAGAAAGCATGTACTTTGTGGTGAGTCACATGGAGTTGAAACGTGGCCACTCATATCAAAAAGGCTGTGTGTGTGTGTGTGTGTGTGTGTGTGTGTATGCGCGTCTGTGCGCACCAGGAACAGCAGCTACAGGGTCATTAGGGGGGCGTTGTCTGCTCGTTAATAGCAGAGACTTGAGAATAACGTAAACGCTGCGTGATTGACAGTTCCTTGGTCACACATTGAACTCTAATCATGATCTTATTATCTGGTTTAGTTGTCCAGTGAATATCTGTATTTTACTTACAGTGATGCTGATCTGCAGCTGTATTCACTGCGCCACACTCCACTACAGAGATTTTGATGATTTAATTGGAGAAAAATAAGATGTCAAAGCTCCTTGCTTGTCTAAATCTCTGATAAGGGGATTGCTTGAGGTCTGTCAGCAGCCGTCTTTCATATTATAGGCAAGATGACGTGATACTACTTAACAATACTTTGAGCAGAGACCACTTGTGTCTCACCATGTAGCCCGCACACTCAAAAGAGATCTTTATATCAGCAAGACTTTGGCTGCGGTACACATTATAAGTACTGTTTATACATGAAAGCTGCCTCTAGGAGATGACAGAGGCGCAAATACACCTCGCCGCAGTGGTAAACTGACCTGAGCTCAAACACAGGCTACTATGATAAACATGGACACTCCTACTCAGATGTAAGAGTGCCACGGGAGGACAAAAACAGCAAATTTCAGTATTTATGTATACATTTTCTGTAAAGGGTGAGACAAAGGCTAAGAATTAAATTAAAGAAATAGGATTTTTTTATTTTATTTTGTAATTACTTGACCATAGGCTACTATAATGACTGTAAACGCACATAAACAGACATAAGAGTGCCACAGGTGGACGTGAACAGTAGATTTCAGTATTTGTTTATATACAGTATTCTGGAAATCATAGTACCTATACATATTTAGTATGGATTGTTGAAGCTATTACTGTAAGTGGCTTAAGTTACAGTTGCTCAGTCATGGAGGAAGGAAGAGGGTAGCTGGCGATACTGTCCATACAGTATACTTTATGGACAGTATCCAGCATAATGGCTGTCACGAGCCTGTGCAATATAATTGCTCATGGTTCCAATTAATTATTTACAATTTTCTTTAATGAAAGTTAAAAATTAGATAACGCCCGTTGGTAAGAACCATGAGAGATAAAAACACACTTTCAGACTCATCACCCGGTTTCATGATACAGTAGCAGACGGCTGTGTACTCCACTGCTTGTTTTGTTTTTTCCTTTTTTTGTGCAAAGAACCTGTTAACATCCAGTAACAGCCAAGAGAAATCTGTTTTATAAACCGATGAAATTGGTAAAAACATAACAAAGTAACAACAATAGTTTGTTATATTTAACTCCACCCGTCAGCTACAACATTGAAATGCTGCTTACATGTTAATGTATCCATAATAATAATCCAGTGATATAATATACAATCATAACAGGGAGTACTTTCACTTTTGATACCTGCAAACAGTTGTTTTTTTGCCACTTGAGGACAGTGGAGAAAAGTGATGAACACAACACTGACATAACATCACATTGTAAGTTGATATGTCAGACTTTTTAGCAAACAGTTGCTTATTCACTCATCCAGCGGTCACAGAGCAACATTATCATTCATTTAAAATTGCATTTCTGACCACCTGGTGAATGTAAGTCCATTATTCTCTCTCTCTCTCTTAGCTCAGTTTTTTTTGTCTCCACTGACTCCTGAGGGAAATATCTGGCTCTTTAGCCACTAAATAATCCACTGTGTTCACCAGCTTGGGTCTAACTGTGTCTGTCTGTGTTTTTAGAAGTTTTTCACCGAAAACGACTGCCCGCTGCAGCCGAAATCGATGCTATGAGAGCGTTGAGAGTGAAACAGAACACAGAGAGTGGTGGGTCGGAAAGCTAAACATCGAACTGAAACTCATAGTGAGCGAGCATTCACTATAAAGCTCTGTAATGCCGAGGGGAGCAGCAGATCCGGGGATAATACTCTGTAGTTTCATCAGAACAATGAAAAACCCCTTTTTACATTGTCACACTGTTTTCACATTGTCATTTGATACATTGCTATTATAAAAATAATGATTATAGCCACTTTTCACTGATAATACTTTCATACTGGATATTTGCGTTCTGAATATTTTGTGAAATTGCCACTTTTACTTAAGAATATGAATGCCTCTGCCACTAGCTGGACTTAAATTGGCACATTAATCACTTCAGTTAACTGAAGTGATTAATGTGCCAATTTGTTGCTCTTATTATTTTATTAATTAAGGAGAGAAGTGGGTTAATTAAGTAATAATCATGATTTAACCCAAGAGGTAATTTTTTTGTCACAAGGCACCTTTTTAAATTAGGTTTGAATTCACAAGTTATTGAAAAATTAAAAACAAAAGTTATAAAATGCGAGGATGATCTTTCCCTTTTTTTTTTTTTTTTTTACCTTTCTGCCAGGTGTTTTTTTTTTTTTTTTTTTTTTTTCAATGACAAACAGACTTAAATGTGTTGTCCTATTATAAACACACACATCCACACAGAATGCCGGTGGGGAAACCAGCTTGGAGAAATGCTATAGCTCCAGCTCTCTGGATGCCTTTATCCTGTGGATAAATTAGACTGCCCTGGAGACAGTGCCGTTTGGGCTTATCTCCAACCTCCTCCAAATTGAGGTGGGAGTTGGTTCCGGCCAGAGGTATAAAGGAGATTTAGCCTATCCGACAGGGCATTAATCTCTGCACCTCCCTAGCACCCTGCAAGTTTTTGAGCCGCGATCCCTGCAGCCATATAAAGATGTGATGTCACTATGCATCCTATCAGCCCTGTAAGAATGAGTTCATGAGTACTTAGCTTTAGTTTCTGTCTGCGCTGGAATGTAGCTATCAGTCTAGTATATAGTCTAGATGACAATAGTAAGAGTGAAGTCTTAATTACTATGATACTTAAGCTCTCTTAGATGGAGGTTCAGTTGTCAAGTGGCTTAATCTGAAGATGCTGTCTGTGCCCTACTCAGTGCCACAGTTAAAGATAAATTAAAAATATTAATTTTCCTGTTTTATGACAAAGTCCATGACTACCGTGTCCATCTCTGAAGAACACTGGCATCTTTTTTTTTTTTTTTTTAGTCACCCCGGGCTTTTTCAGTTTCCATAAAAAAGGCATTTGGTTCTTCGAGCTCCCCACTAATGAAAGAGTTCATCAACATAACACTTCTTAAATTCATACACTACTACACTTACTGGCTGGTAGTCTTGCTGGCCCCACCCCTTCTCTTGACACATCATATGTAAAGATCAGACAATCTTTTCACCTTTTCACCTTCACTTTACTTTACTTGTCCCCAAGAGAAACTCGCCTTGTAACAGCTATTAAAGTAGAACAAAAAATGTAGTTAATAAATAAAAACCATATATATTTATATACATATAAACATAACCTAACAAAAACAACTATAATTACCTTAAGATCTGAGACCAAAATATGCCAAGTTAACAGTTTTCCAAAATTGGAAATCTAATGGCGCCGGGTTTTTATATCTTGCTTTTTATTCTGAGTATGTAAAGCCTTCCTCTCAAGAATAAGAACTGTAACTCGAGCTCTCTTGTCTGACCATAATGCACCTGGCTTTGTGTGTAGCACCTGATTACATTGTTCACCCATATCTTACTTGCTTACTTCACTTTTTTTTTTTTGTATATTTAAAGAGAAAGAAGGCACTGATTAAATGAAAGACATAAAATTTTGCAAAAATGTTTCTCCATTTAAAAACTTTCAATCTCTGGTAGCCCCAAGATTTTGTTAGCTACTTATAACTGTCTGCTGATAACCATCAGTGGTTCCCAGCAGTTTTTGCTTTTGACACCTTTACATGAAGCAATAACGCCATGCTCATCCTGGGTTGCCCTCTCAGATTGTTTTATTCAAATCACTTCTATTGGCCTAAATGTTAAAACAACAGTTTTTCACAAGAAAGAAGCAAAGTTTTTTTTTTGTTTTTGTTTTTTTTAGAAAAGTTGAAGAATAAACATATATCCAACGTGGGCAAATATCTTGCGACCAATTAAATTAATCCCGTGACCCCTTGTCGGAGTCCCAGCGCCCACATCTTCTCATCTTCTGACCTTTGATCATGGTTGAAACAGGGGATAACGTTGAACCTCTTCTGTAATCAGTGATCAGAGTGACAGTACGTAACACCTTATTCAAACTCCAAAGTAGAAAACTTAATGCAGAATTTCATTATTTTTGTGGCATCAAACCAAGTGGCAAATCAGACTGCATTATTTGACTGGTGCAATTTCATCATGTCAAAAAGGTGGCGAAGCGGTGCAAAGTTGCAACTGCCGTTAAAGCTCGATGCTGGTATACTTCTGTAATAGCTCTGTCATTCTGTATACACAGGGCCTGTGAGTGAGTCATTTTGTGAGTGTGTGTACGTGTGTGTGCGTTGTTCTTGTCTTGTCATGTATCGCGGGAAAACACTATAAATAAAAACCCATGCAGTTACCTAACAGTTTCCTGGCGGCGCCCACGAACACATTGTAAGGACACAGGTCCAGACTGACTCACCATTCCAGTGTAGGCTCAGGCTGTTCATTCATGGAGAAACAGCTCAAATACAAGTCTAACATCACACATTTCCTGGCTGCTGTTAGCACAGGCCTCAGATTGAGACAGTGACTTCAAATGCTGTGTGGTTCACTATGTGTTTCCAGTGTGTGTTGTGTGTTGAAATCAACACTATGTCAGAGTTTATATGGCGCTGCAACATAGTGTCAGTATTAGGTCTATGAGTGGACAAGCAAATTAATTTGTCAAGAAAAAAATGAACAGATGCCTGGCTTTGATCTGATATTGAAATTCACTCATGATACTTAATGGAGGTTTTCACTGTCTGTCTTTTTTTTTTTTTTTTTTTTTTTCCAGTGTTAAAGGGCATAGATTTTTGTGAGGGTTTAATTAGGCAAAGGCATGTTTGCGGCTTTTTGGTTGTACTTTAAAAGCCTTATCAGAAGAAACGTAGAGGTGTTGGGAAACAACAGCTAATATATGTGTGGGAGATGTGGTTTTAAAGTAAAACTGAAAGCTTAAAAACAGCCAACATGCTCCTGTCATTGTTTGGAATTACTCCCCTCTTGATTTGACAAGTCTCAAGAGGTGTTTGTCCAGTTGTGGAGCTGATTACTCGACTATGGGACACTGCAATGTTTTGATAGACGGGACTTGTGTCAATATAATATTGATTTCTAACTCCAGTGATTAATCAATTGCTCGCAGCATGACTCTGTTGATAGCAAATATCTGTTGGTTGCTCTGTTGGTCATTTAGTCTGCCACTTTGTAATAAATATCTTGACAACTTTTGGATGGATTGCCATCAACTTTGGTACATTTACAGTATGTTTCCCACAGGATGAATTCTATAACTTTGGTGATTCCCTGACTTTGCATCTTGCACCATTATCCAGTAAAAAGTTTACTTTGTCCAATACTTTGATTTACGGCCTGATTCTTGCAGAACTAATTGCATTCCCATCGGCCTCAGGTATACTTTTTTTTTACTGCTAATTTGATGTTCAGGAATTGTTAGCATACCACTAAGACTTTGAACATGTCAAACATTACCTGCAATATCATCGTCATTGTGAGCATGTTTTTTTTTTAACATGCAATTCACAACGCCTGCTTTGGATTAAAAACAAACGTTGGACCGCAACTATTCATCTTACAAAGCAGTTTTTCGGATTTCAATTTTTATAGCCTCATAGAGATACTAGCACTGGTGAAGCCATGCAGAATAGAACTCCTGAAGACAGTTCTTTTGTGGATTTGTTTGCGTGCGTGCACTAGCTGTTTGTTTAGTCAGTGGAAGAGATCTGATGTCTTTATCTGTATTCATTTGTTTTGCTGGCAAATGTTTCCCTGTATGTGCTGGCCCACCTGTTTCATTTGGTACATTGGATGTGTCCCCGGGCATGGATCGCCGTACCGCTGGATGAGCCATACCTGTGACGGAATGAGCGGCATCTGATAAACGGCTGTATTTAGATTCAAGCTCACGTCCTCCACGGTGTCCTCTCTGTATCCCGGGTGATTCATGTCGACTCCTCCACCTCTGCTCACCATGTAAATCAGCAGAGCAGCTGGAGTGGCCTGATCGCACAGAACTTTCTCCTCCCAACCTGTTTTTACCATTTCTTTCCACCGCTGTGACGGCACTGATGATAGTACCGCTGCTCACGCCTCTTGGAGCCACAGTAAAAAATTTTCCATCTCAGTGGCGCTCACAAAATTACAGTTCTCAGGCTAATTTCGAAACAGTGTTTAATACAAGCCTGAGTCAGAGGGTATTAGAGGCAAATGGAGCAACAGGGATGATCACAGGCGAGAACATTTTTAAGAGGCCTTAAAAAGCTTTATCCTTTTCGCCTCACGTTAGTAATCACCCTGGACGGTGAAGCAAAGGCATTTGTGTGAGATAGCAAAACATTTCTTGTGTGCCATTTGAACCTTTCTTTAAACATTCTTAAAATTAAAAAACACTGTCTTAAACACGTACACATAATACTGCTTTTGGTGTATTAGGCTCATACAGGAGATTTTCGTCAACAATACACACATTTTCTGTATAAAATTACCACGTACGTGTGTCCTTGGAGTTGAAAGGTTACACTGAATTCTATGGCTCCTTGTCAACCACGAAGAAATGGCCAAGTCTCCGCGGTATATTTTGTTTGTGACCCTCCCAATTGTGGTGGCAGTTTTTATGCAAAGCGTAAAAAGCAGAACACCGGCTGACCTTCTCTTTTCAGAGGATACACTATAATGACAGTAGTTGGGGTAGCAAATACCAAACTATTTCCGGAGGTGAGCTGAATTGAAAATGGCCATGAGTGACTAACTACTCTATAATCACCCAAACTAAGGAGAACCAACATTAATGTTAGCTTTGTACTGTTCCCTGACATCTCCTGTCCTCCCTTGGACCTCGTTCTCTGTGGAGAAACATTGTCTGTTTTCTCCAGACACAATGTGAGGTGACAGTGTTAGGGATGGATGGACATGAACCTCTCCTGGTTGAATCATCAGTACAAAAGGTTGACAGCTGTGTTAGAAAATATGTGGTTCTTAAAAAAAAAAAAAAAAATCATAGTCACAAGGCTGTGTACATAAAAACTTAAAGAGAAGTTAACTATGACTCCCAAGGAGCATTTAGAAAAGAAACATCCAGTTCTGCTACATGCACCGCTAACAGGGGATGGAAGCTAAAGATTACAGTGCTGAGAAAAACTGACAATACAATCAATAATTTAAATCAGTTCACTTTTGCATTCTGGATAAATTTTGGATTAATTAAGCAACTGTTGCACAATGTTTTGTTCACAAATGCAAAGAGCTTTGAATTTGCTACCGCCCTGATTTGCACCTCCTTTACTGTCTTCTTCTCCATAGCTGTGGTGGCTGAGAATCATGGGTAATTGAGTTTTCAGACCGGGCCAAAATGAAGGACCAAATATGACTTCTCAGAAACAAAGCTGAAATAATTAAAACTCGTAGTCTTCATATAAACCTAAAGGACGGTAACATTATTTGAAATAGTTCCACATTTCTATGTGTAGTATATTTGGGGATATAAATAGAAGGAAAAACTTAACATGGGAATACAGAATAGGGAAAAAACACGTTGTCTGGAACTAGCAACTACCTACGACTTCACAACGCTGTGTCAATCTGTCTCTGCCTATATTCTCAACAGTTTCTTTTTATATTATAAATATATAGTAATCAAAACACTCATGCTTCAGGGGCATTCTGAATGCATCAATTAAAAGGTTCAAAAGTTCCATCACTGGTCTAAATATGAGTCCACGTCATGGTTATTCAAGAGTTGGACATTCTGTCAAGACAAATCATTTGAAGGAGGTAGATTAAGGACAGAAGATTCCTGTGCTCTTACCCATGGGGTAAAACATCTATTTATGGCCACTTACATCAATACATTTCCCCCTGTGTTGCCTGTGGCTAATGCTTCACAAAGCAAGCTTCCAAACCTGTCTTCCCTTCTCTGCTGGTAATGGTGATTGCTGGTTCCAGCAATGCACTTGACACCTAACAGCTTCAGACGCACTCAGTTTTGTTCTCTTGATATTTTAAATGCTTGAACGGGTTGTACTCAAATTTAATTGAATCAGATGTATGCTGGGTGTTTTATTTTGAAGATCACACAATACTTACATCAAAACTAGACTTTTCCTGTCAGTAAAGACAAATATCCACCAAGAGCAAGACACACATCTGACCTCATTCTTCGAGTAGCTTCTCGATGCAAAATCAATCATACCTATACTCCAATAACAACTGACGGCATCAAATAAGATCGAATAACAATTTTTGTCTTTGATCGCTCTATTAAACACCCTATTCTGTTAAACCCAGCAGGTATTATTCACCCTCCACACCGAGACAGGAGAGCACCGTTAATGTGAGATCAGCGTCGAGATGTAGATGAGTTCCTGATACTCTGCCAGGCAGAGAAATCATTAAGCAACCACAGGGCTACGTCTGACTCTGGACAGATGTTCCAGGGTAGCAGGGGGGGGGGGGGTTTATGTTCACGCCATGAAGATGACCTATCAAGACAGAATTACAGAATGCCTCGTCTCTCCTGGGAATTGAATTGAATATTAGCATGTGTCTGTGCTTTTTATCCATGCTTTCCGTGTCTGCGGTGGAGTCATATCTAATACTATAATCATATATAATTTGCATATTTGCTGGAAATCTTACACACCATGAATTTGATATCAGAATTATGTGATCCAGCGCCTAACATATGCACTCTGCGCATGACCACATACCAGAGAGCCGTGAATCTTTCGAATGGAGACACTGAAGGCCATAAAAACTACTGTTGGGCTGTAATGGATGGTGGCATTACATAACTGTCTGTCCACTTACCCCTTTAACTGTAATTGTTCTTAGAATAGAAGCAGCCCCCGCTACCCCGCCATTAAGGGTTGACCTTCGACCCTCTGTGTCCAATGAGGCATGGAAAATCGAGCTATAATAAAGCAGACCTGGGTGTGCACAACAATATCTTTAGCTGTGAAGTTCCATTATCCAGGAAACGTGATAAATGCAAGCATTTGTAATACCAGTCTGGTTTAATATAACACGATTTGCTCTTAATTAATATTTAAGAGCAGGATTTGATATGGAAAGTATTGAATATTTTTGATTAAATAAAGAAGAAGAAAATTAAGTTTTTATCATATTGGCATTACTGAGGCGCTTTGATAAGCCAGTGTTGGCTAATTACAGATCTTACAAGGTACCGCTACTCAAAACAACGTATCTCTTCAAAGAGAAGGAGTTGAAAGAAGCTCTCATCCTTATTTTACATCTTCCGTGTGTTTGAGTCTGTGATGGATAAGTGCCCCTAAATAATGACTAATCCTGCAGGTGCGTTGTTGACGCTAGCCACTAGGCCAGTTCAATCTCCCCTCAAGTCTTCATAGAGCAGCGGTTTTAAATATCCAGCACAAATAAGCATTCAGGAAATGACAAAGCTTTAATAACATGCATCACCACGTGGAGCTATTACCCCTTGCTAACTGAAGATACAACTCCCCTCTAAATATGGGTTTAGCGTTCAGAGAGTGGGCAGCTTTCATTGCCAAGGAAACTAATGCAGCAACCCCCCCTTTTGTCTGTTTCTATCCAGTGTCGTGGATCAAAAGGAAGTTGTGCTGCATGTCGAGCTTCACGAGAGATCAAAATGTTCTCTTCATGTTTCACCATCAAATGGATAGAGGATGAGAAAGAGGGAATCGTCTATCTGACAAGCTTTTAATTTTCTCCTAAAGGTCTTAAAAGCAAAAAAAAAAAAGCACAAACTCAGGGCCTTGTATTGCTGAGTGGAATGGTTATCTAACATTTATTTGCTGGTTGCTAGCAGTGGTTGAAGGAGGCTGCGTTTTGCCAACCAACCTCAGAGAAAAATAAGTATTTGGAGAAAAACAAGAGGTTATTTACTTAACCAGCTTGGTTACATTATATATAAATGCTGATATTTGTAGTGTCTATAAAATGAAACACTGCTGTACATTCGTGGAAAAAAACTAACAAGACATGTCCTCTTTCTACTATTTCATGTCATACTGTTCAGCACTCTGAAGGAGTCAAAGTCACATTATTCTGAGTAATTATGCCATTTCAAATGGAGACAACAATTCTAATTCTCCACTCTGGGGAAAGCGAAAGGTTACTCTTGTTCTTGTCTTGACAGCAAATTGAGAAACCACTTACAATAGACTGAATCAGACAACAAAAGCAGCACAAGACAAGACAAGAATGTGTGAAAGAGCCATAATTGAACTGACTGTGTATTGATTGATAACATGTATGTGACATCTGTCCACTATGTCTGAGACAAGTGTGAAGAGCTTAGCAAGTGTCACTGTTGTCACTTACAGATGTGAAGTGAATTCTCAGCTCACTTCAGTTGTTCTATTTTGAACACTGCAGTGTTTCTGTATTCCCTTTTTTTTTTTTTTTTCCAATACAAAGAGCCATTGCAACAAGATTTTCAATGTTAACTTTAGCCAGCCAGCAACACACACGCATCCTATGTGTGTAGGGGGGAGTGTATCTTAATATGTGTGAGCTTTTTCCCTAGACCCTGTGCTTTGGCCAGAGCTCTCTTTGTTAGGACCCCCACTCTGCCAGTGCAGAGGTCTAATGCAAATGAATGAGGAGACTGCCTTTTTAGGTGCTGTCGTCTGAACACTGCCTCTACTTAAACACATCAGTAGCAGCTCGGGTGCTCTGGCCGAAATCTGCTCATATGGGGAGCAAAAATGTGCCCACTGATGACACCGGTTAGCTCATCCGGACACACCGTTACCCTATTTCCCAGTGTTGATGCTCCTCAGCTGTATAGAAAAACACCACTTGAGGAAATCCTCTTCCAATTCAATCAGTATATCCCAGCCAATATAGCTTCCGGTGTGTGTCCAACTGTGAAATGGCACAATGCTAAAACAACGTGGCCAGTGTGTTGCATGTTAGACCCATGTGATATGTTGCTGTCGAATGAAAGTAATCGTTACTTACTTAATAATCCTTAGTTTCTCAAATTGTACTGCCTAGTACAATTGTAGTTATCCATTTAAATTGGAATATGGACAGAAAACCCAATGTTTCAGCTTTTAAGAAAGACAGACGAAAGAAACCTTCAATGACAAACCCCATTAAGTTAAAGAAGCTGGTGGAAGAAATGTTAGCAAGTAGGGATCAAGACTTAGGCTAACTCCTACAAGAATAAGAATTTACCACGGATGTGTACTGCTAGTGAATTCTGCCTTGAAAATGATTAGATGAAAATATGACTTGTGCCCTTCGGAAAAAAGTGAGACATGCTCTAACTCTTAATTTTTTATTTATTTTGTTAAAATACATATGAAACAGATACAATAAATTATATCCCAAATGTTTACTTTAAATTGTTACAAAAGTTATCACAAACTGTACACATCATGACAGTAGGTGCAGTTGTTCTTGCTCAATATACAGTAGATTCAACCAATCACCAGTCAATATGCAAACAATTACAGCTCAAAGCTCTAAACTCCTAAACACGGAATAACTTGATAAGGTAGAGTTGGCTTCACTGGATTTCCAGTTTGATGAATTGGTCACAACCATTACAGAACGTGTATAAATTTCACTTGATTACAAGTCTGAGCTGCTCAAATTATCACCAAACAATAGAAATACACCGTGATGTCTACGACAACTTCTTAAATTTCACTTTTCAATATATATATATATGTATATATATATGTAAAGAGTGCCATTGACAAGAATATATATACAAATGTAAACACAAAGTTTTGAAATTTTAAATACTCTAACATAGCCATTACTTACATTTTCCCTCAATCAGTGGGTTTTTGAAGTGGTGACAGGCATGCTACAAGTAAAAATATTTAGTACTAAGGGCAGCAGAGGGGAAGAAAAGCATAATTATATGCATGTGCAAGTCAGATAACAGTACATAGCCTTTTTCTATTTGCTATGTTGGTTTCTTATTACTCACAAAGAAGGAGAAGCTGAGTCAGTGTTTGGTGTTAGATGCACTGAACTAAATTTCATATGGCTTCATGTAAAAGAAAAAAAATCGACATAATATTTGCAAATGCTTGTGTGTGTGTGTGTGTGTGTGTGTGTGTGTGTGTGTGTGTGTGTGTGTGTGTGTGTGTGTGTGTGTGTGTGTGTGTGTGTGTGTGTGTGTGTGTGTGTGTGTGTGTGTGTGTGTGTGTGTGTGTGTGTGTGTGTGGCTTCTTTCATGGAGAATAATTCCCTGAATTTGTAACAGGTAAAGTTGTACGATAAGGTCAGGCTTTTTTTCTGTCAAGTTTTTTAATTAAGATTTGATTACTACCTGTATCACTCTATATTTTTTGTTGTTGTTTGACTAATTAACCGTTTGGGTCCTTGATTTCGGATAGACTGACAAAAGCAGGTTTCTCATATCTAGCCGGGAAGTGTTGATTTTGTCGCCTGACATGACAAAACGCAGATTTTATCGGCGGTAGCTAACTAGCTAATTAAGCTAACGCTCTCTTCATAAGTTGGTTGAAAATGCTGTCTGCGTCTGACTTTTAATGTTTCCAGCTGACGGAATTTAAAATTACAACTCAAAAAAAGGGGGTGTTAAATATGCACTTGATTGCTGCATACATGATATAATGCTAAAGACTGAGGCTAAAGCACCATGTCCCAAGCAAAAAGTCAGCATCCTTACAAGATGATAATCCATGTAGAAAAATGTAAGATAATGCTACTTTTTCATTCTACTATAAACCCGTTTACCTGCTTAATTGCCTGCTTTATTGTTTGTTTTTTTCAAACTGCATGTTTCACTTTTAACAATGCACAAGAAAATGCTTTTAGGATGAGGAATAACCAGTGCGTTTGGCGAATGTAACGCTATCTTGGATAAAGAGTTGGGCTACGATGGTTGAGTGTAAACTTCTAGAGCAGGAAAGAGCCTCTAACGACAACAGCATATACTGTAGTAGCATTCAGGACAGGCGCCTGCGGGGACTTCATGAATTTTATGTTGTATGAAGTCCTCTTGGCCTTGAAAGTAAGGCTTGGTTTGGTTACTTCTATAGGCAGTAAGCTAGTTAGCCAGGCATGGTAACATTTTCAGCTTATGTTGAAGCAGACAAACACATAGTTTAATCTATTACTTACACTTTTGGTCATGTATTTTTCATTTTGGAGAGGATAAAAATGAAGAAACCAATGCTTGAAAAGGCCTCCTGTGCCTAGTTAATGCTGTTAATGCTGCTAAGCCATGATTGAACAGTCACTGGGGGGGGTTTAGCAAACAGTCACTTTGGACTAAATGCTTTAATTACCATCGGGATACTGTTTTCTGAATCATTGACACATGCAGTCTCTCTCTATATTTAGAACAACATTGTTATTTAGTGTATTGATATCTCCTAATAAAGACCATCCATTTATCTTTTTACAACTAATTTCTAAAGTATAATGTGGAGCCAAAACATCAACCAACACACTATTGTTCATTAGCATTACTTTACTCTTTAGTTTCAACACAGGGGACATTTGCAGTGTAAATGACAGCTTCATTATATTTAGCAGGAGTAATAAGAGGATGAGTAACAAATTTCTACATGCTGCTAGATCAATTTGCGATTATGTGCAGAAATCGATCTTGTGTGTACAAAAATAAATATGAAATTGTTATTTTTTAATTCTATCCAGGTTTTTGGAACAACTTCACTGTATAGTTATTTCAAACACAATCTGATGTTAGTTTTGTTTATCTCTCATATGTTTGCTACATGTGTCTGCTGCACTTTCTCTAAATCTGAGAGTCCTGTTGACTATTCTACTATCTGCAGGTAACAATGGCAGTTTAATGGCCGGTTTCACACATCCGTGACAGTTGTGACTGATGAATTTTCTGAGAAATTTACTCAGCCCTTTTAGACGCTCAATTACCTGCATTCTGCAGCCAAAATCTGGATCACGACTCACTGGATCTATTGACTGTTCTTCTATCAAGTAAATGTTTTCATGGCACTGAGCAGCATAGCCCTTCAACATTGTGCCAACTTTGTGCTAACCCACTAAGGAGCTCTAGGGCCAGGAAAATGTTGCTCAAAATATTGAAAAGGTTGATACAGCTGCAAGTGAATCACTGAGCACTTCTTGCAGTGAGGCCTACCATTCATGTGGTCTGTGTAAATGTTTGGCAAGTAATGCCCTTCTGAGAATTTCAAAGCAGATGTATGAAAAACAATCTCTTGACTTGAATGACAGTTAGTGCTGTGCATAGCCAGCTCTGTAGAGCACTTGAAGAACTGTAGTTTGAATTAATGAATAAAAACAATTTCAATACAACTTTGTTCTTATAAACATACATGAAACGTGTTGAAATGAATTCAGTTTTCATACAACATGCTCACAAGAGACTCATAGGCAACACAGCTTTTCAGCAACTCTAAACGAACGTCTGTTTTCTTACAGAGGTGACGTTATCACTCTACCTGTGATCATCAGGGAGTCTGCGGAGGTTTGGGTGAAGGACACGAACCTTGACTCTCAAAGCTTGCTGCTCTTCCAGGCCACTGCAGGGTAAAAAGTAACAAAACACATAACTTTATAGAGGCATGCCATCCATTTTTGGAAACTAAGCAGGTATTTCTCTAGTCCTGGGGACACACTGTGATCATGGGCAAATAGGTTGTTTCAAACCACCTGGGTCAGATTGCGTGAGCAGCTTATGGCATCTGGCATGGCCAGATGCAAGTTTAATGTGAGGGACGCATTCTCCCAGAAAAAAAGTAAAACCTTAAACAGTGGCGCGATAGCAAAGAGTTTTCTTTGTCTGATAGTTACACTTAAATAATGTTGAAATACACCAGGATTGTCCTGAAAGACAGAGAAGTTGGATTAATCCACTTTTTTGCCGTCCATGCGTATGCTTGGCAAGTTCCAAATAATTATATTTTCACCAATATATAGCTAAATACACAGTCTCAGTCTCAGGTTCTAACATGTGATCCTTTCAAGCTCACAAGCATGTGCACTGGTTTGTTCTCAGTAGAGCACCCATCTCCTGCTCTTCTGCTGGTCAGGGCAACTTCTCTGTCCTCAGAGGGTGTACCTGGAGTCATTTACAGCACACAGCATCCCCAAGAATAGATCCATAATACTACTACTACTACTACTACTACTACTGATATATATATATTATTATATGTAATATAGATATAATCATTTTAAAATGAGACACTGACTGTTAATGATACTGATAATTTGCCAAGAGCTAAATGCCTTGGATACCTTTATATTGCCTATGATCACAGTTTTTTACCAAAGCATAAAGTAGTTTTACCACTGAAAATGAGTAATCACCTGTATCTTCCTATTCGGTGTGGCAAAAGAGAAAAAAAACCATTGATAACATGTAAATGATAAAATTACATTAACTGGAGTGAAACAGTTAGCCTCTGTCAAACGAAAAAAAGCCATCCCCCAATGCTGAGATTTTCTTAGTCACACATGGTATCTTGTTGGCTAGCACATTAGTCACAAATACGCGAAAGAGTCAGCTAGGTTTTGTTCAGAGTTGAAGAAGTCCTCAAAGCCGCCACCATCCATATGAGCACAGGACTTCTGAGATGCTGCATTTAGTATCTTGGTCCAGCTGATGTTGATCCAGTAAAAGCTCCTGTGTGCATGCTACCTGCTCCTTAAACCATCATATGTCTGATTTTATTTCTACATGCAACATGTAACTAAGACAGAATCGTTGAAGAGTGACTTTGACAGAGCTAGACAAGCTGTTTCCCCTGCAAAACACATTTGCTATCTCTCTATTCAACGCACAAAGATGAAATTAATGTTGATCTTCTCGTATGAGTCTGAGCAAGACAGAAAACAAATTTACACAAATTCACTTATCCTGGATTTGTATTTCCCCATGCATCAAATTTGTTTTTTCTGCAGCTAGTGGAGAAGCGAAGAAGTCGCAGCTGATTTATGATGCAGGTCGGCCTGAGTCCCTCAAAAATTTAAAATGTTAAAAACGAAAACGTAAATGCAAAAGAATGTTTGCACTACAAATAGAACAGATTTTTATCAGACATGCATTTACATTTTTTTTTCTTATGATTTTCAAGTGTTTTCCAAAAATTCAAAATATATACAAGTACATTGCTGGATTTTCTTTTTGAAATATGAAAACCAAAGCACCAAAATAATGTATAATACATAAAGGAAATCTTGGGGGGGGGGCTCAACTGTACAGAGCTGTGAATGTGATAATCTCAGATGTTATGTACACTGAGTGGTACAACCTCTTTTCTGTTCATTGTCAAATTCATGAGCTTCTATAAAGCACTGTAAATATGGGTTTTTGAGACTTGGGAAGAACAGCATGAGGGATAGAGGAAGACAATATATATGTACCTCTCCCAGAGCATGCCAGTGTGTGATGGGCTTCCGTGGATAAGCCAACATTTCGTTCCAGTGATCTCGTCCAAGGCCCTCAGCATCTGGCCCAGCACGACACACACCAATCACCTCATTGTGTCCAACCCTGTTAGTAGCAAAGCACACACATTAACACAGATTTGGATGCACATGCTTCTAATAGTCTGGGTACGGACACAGAAATGATGACTATACCGATAAATAAATGCACATTTCACCACTTTTAGATGAAAAAATGTCTTGAAAAGATGCTGGAAGCTTGTCAAGGTCAGGTCCGAACCAAAAAAAAAAAACACCATATAAAAGAAGGAAGAATTAGTTGTGTTTGTCAGTATCTGTGTTTGACAATTTTTTCTTGATCAAAGGTTAACTCCCTGATTATGTTATAGTGTCCCAAAATCCAAAACTTAGACAACTTATGACATAAAGCACGTAATTGGTATATTAACATCTATTTACAGCAATGACTCACCGATCATAATCCATCACCATGATGGACAAACTGACTTGCTCGACGTTCTCTGGGGGAATGTCGAAGATTATGGCCTCGTTGTACACTGGATTTAGTGTGCTTTTCTTGGTTGTTGTTTTTCGCTTCTTTAACCTCCGTCCGTCACATATCAGGTAAACCTTCACATATGGATCTGAGAGACATGCTCAGTGTCATTTAAGGGTTTGTTCACTTGACTTTGTAGTTAAACGGGATGATTTAAACAAAATAATAAGAAAAGAAATGGTAAGGGAGAGCTGTTGAAAGTCCAAACCACCTGTCTTTCAACTGTCAGGTGTGCAGAAGTTCTACAAAATACAAATACAACACAGTCAAAGTAAAGCTAGGACACGTATCGCACTATTCTGACAGAGGCTAATGCTTTCAATAATTTGTTCCCACTGGCCTCCATATGTCTCTTCTTCCCCATTTCCATTCTAAGTGGCCACCTGCCGTCTCTTTTCCGTTAAGTTTGATTTATCGCTCAGGTTGAACTTTTTATGTGAGCCACATCTTATTTGCCGTTGGGTTACCTGAGGAGCCTGTGATGTCCATGGCTTTGAGGTTTCTGCATTTGATGACTGTTAGGGTCATTCTCCCTGCTGTGGGGAGGTAGCACAACGAGTACATGATCTCTCCCAGGTCGACACTCTCCTGGAGGACATAAAAAAAGACAACAGAATGCATTTCATCCATTTTTTTAAATGCTGTGACCACATTCTGTGAATTCAAATGCCAAAGCAAAGGAGTAAACAGTTCAGTAAATAAAGGAGTTTGTATTTTATCAGCTGGTACTGAACATTTCATCAGCACGGCATGGCTGGCTTTTGTGATATTTATCTCTTTCGGTGCAGTTTAGGGATAAAAATTTACACAAACTTTTGGAAATGCTACATATACCATAAAAGCTCTATTACACATACACATACACACTATGAGAAGGTTACATGCAGCTTCTTAATATTAAGTCCAAAAAATAAGTGAAGCTACCCTCAGGTGTCTCGGCAGTTTTCAGGTTAATCTATGACCTGCAGTTTGAGGGGGTAAATGTAATCTTCATACTAGTCTCCACCGGCAAAGCCAAGGAACGGGTTAAGTGATATTCTGTTGACTAATTTAAGTACTTAAAAACGCATTTAACTCTCAGTTGGCAACACATTTCAATACCCCAACACTAAGAATGAATATATATATTCAGTTTTGCTCCTTGAGCTGCCTGGAAATGTTGTAAACTGAAAGCTACCAAGAATGTTTCACCATTCCTATCAATGTCAATATTATTTACACTTATGTACTATAGATTAGCAGACATCAGGTAGAAGTTGCAATCTGTTGTGCCTCATTGTGTATGTCTTGAACTCAGTAAGCAACTACAGGGCAAGTTTAGCGTTTTTTATTCCACGTTCCAATTTGCGTCTTGATTCAGAGATGCATATTCTAATGCATCATAGTGGTAAACAATAATGCACGTAAACCATTTAGCAGTAGTTCAGGACCAAAAGAGTGGAAATGTTCATAAATGCCCTTTCTTGAAATGTTACAAAATCCTTTAAAAGTAAAAAGTTCTTCGTCTGGAACTGCATTAATAACTAATCACTTGCACTTTGGTTATTGACATAATTCTACAATAAATTTCACTGAAATGTATAAAAAAGTTTTTGAGGTATCCTGTTAACTTATTAACTAGACTGAAAACGTTATATCCT
The DNA here is from genome assembly GCF_016859285.1 of Xiphias gladius. Classification (NCBI taxonomy): domain Eukaryota; kingdom Metazoa; phylum Chordata; class Actinopteri; order Istiophoriformes; family Xiphiidae; genus Xiphias; species Xiphias gladius. The sequence goes on from NC_053401.1 coordinate 5,071,694, forward strand.
TGGTGGAGTTGGAGTTAACAATGTCGCCCAGACTATATGCTCATGGCCTAGACTCTTGGTTGTGAGCCTGTTAGCATACTGCAGCAGGCGTCTTGATCTTGTATGTACTGAGTATAGAAGGCACAGTAGACTTTGACCTTCCCTTGCATTATTATCTTTTTCCGACTCTTCAAGCCAGGTACCTAATGAGATAAACAGGTAATTCAGTCAACAATAATGTGCTATTCTTTTTGTAAATGAACAGAATAACAAATCAACTTTGGCAATCCCAATTTCAGGTGTTTTTAAGAAACAACCTAGTAAATGAAAACAGCCTTTCTAACTGAAAACCAATAAATAAACACCATCAAACTCAATTGAGGAAATAGAGATTTATGTCTCGTCAGTTTGCATGCAAAACTGAATATGAAGTTCTTCTAATGCTATTAATATAACTTACAGAAGTTAATAGGAACCTGAAAACAATGGCCCAATGTTTATCACACTGAAAACATTAATAAATAAAGCAGAGGCTCTTGAGTGTTAATGTAGCAGTGAAATGCATTCAGGGTCGAATGATCAGGTCTTTTTAAGAAAGAGTTCATATGAGGGGATACATTTTGCGTAACGCTAAAACTGTCTACCTCGTTCTTTTAAGTACTCTAGAGCTACTGAATGCATTTAATGATTTGATAATACTAGTCTCTGTTGCTATATTTAAGTCTGTAGAATACCCAGCAGTTTCTGGAAAATGTTTGTGGGTGTTTGGCTGATTAAATATATTTCCCAAAGCATCGGAATTATGCAATGTGTTCCACCTGCCACTTTTGTGGACCAGTGTTGATGAATTCAGGCTCTTAGAAGTGATTCAGTGCAATACTTTATGTTTAGACCTTTCCAAAAACAGTACTTCCCATTCACTCTGTGTTTTTTCCTCGGTGACAAGACAGAACTTTGGTGCAACATTTCTTACAAAGCAACACTGTCCACATATGTGAGCACCTGGCAGTTTGTTAGTGTGAACGCCAACTCACTGTAGTTGCTGCATGAATATCCTTCCACACGACTGCCTCCCTGGAAAGATCAGAGAGCTCAAAGAGGTTGTCCACCACCACCTCGCCAATCATATCATGGCTGGTGAAGCGATCAAAGTCGTAGACGCTGAAGTGTAGCTTGCGGTTGCAAAGCTCATCGTACACCACAGGGAAACAGAAGGTCTCATCAAACATGGGGTTCAGATTCTTGCGGTGGACACGTGTCTGGAACTTCTTCTTCCTCTCTGGCAGCAAGTAGATCTTCACGTATGGGTCAGAGGTGCCCGTGAAGTCCTTGGCGGGCAGGTCTAAGGCCTTGAGGATTCTCACCACCAAAGCCTGCTCTTCGTAGTCGTAACGCAGCGAGAAGCTGAGCTTTCCACAAGTCTCCACAGGCTCTTTGGCCTCGCCCTCTGAGTCCACAGACTTCTGCTTGTAGAGTTCGGGTTTTATTCTTCCAATGCTCACTGTAGAAGACTGGCGGAGAGGCACTGTATCCATGCTGAAATCAACACTGGTAACATTCATCTGACGAGGCAAATGGCGCCGGAATGAATTGTGCCTGTTGAAAAGGTAGAGTTAGAGGGCAACTGGTAAATGTCTCAAGTGTCAGTGTTATGCATGAGCGGCTTTGTTACGATGGTCACTAATGGTTTGTCAGGAGAGGATACACCTAAAAAGCGTGATGCATAATAACATTGAGCTCATGGAACATATTTTGACATACCACAGTCTGGTAGAGTAGCTCAAAAAGGGTTTTTGGTCGGTTTTTGGTTTTTAAGAAAGAAGCACAAAAATCTAGTATAGAACAACCAACCAATATTTACCTGATATTGTGTTGTGCCAAAGCACCAGAAGCCTCATGGGGCTGTAGCTCCCACTATGGGTCAAACTCAAGACAACACTTACCAGTAAGCACTGTTTCAATTTGCTTGATGTACAGTATAATGTCCTTTTAGCCTGGTAAAGTGGCTTAATTTTCCTAAAATAAAGACCCCACAACCCAGATTTTGTAGACATACTAAGGACACCCTGACAAAGATAATTCAACATACTGCTCTATCTTGCTGAACACAGCTGGTTTTTCCCTGAAAGTACAGCCAGGCAATAAAAACACAAATGGCCAAACAGAAGGACTCTCTATGGTTGTTGGGGGGGGGGGGGGTCAAAAACAAAAAATAGATCTCTAGCATTCAGATTTGAATATAAGAATGACCTGAATGCTACAAATTTCAGTGAGGTTGACACCTTTTGAGAAAAACCACGGTTGTGTTTGACTTGCCAATCTTGTCACCTAGCAACTGGCCCTCCTCCTTTCTGACAGTAAGACAATCACAGTGATCTGACAGCCATGGCACAAATGATATGGCACAGGAAGCACAGCTGAAAATTAAATACTACACTCAAGCATTGCAGACAACATAGAAGGCTAAGAGCCAGCACAAACTCCGAGGGGAGAAAGGAAAAATTCCCTGAAATATAACCAAAACATTGAACAATAACTAACTGAAGACAGATTAGCAGCAACTATTTGCTTTACTCCTCACAGTTTGCAGTTGTTCTGTCAACTTTTAATCCTCTGATGCCATCCTGCTCACAATGTATTAAAAATTGAATGGTGGATGCAGAGTTAATCAAAGAATGCACGCATTAATTTTTTTTTTTTTTGTCAAAAGGATTATGTAGATGGAAGAAGTCTTGTTATCTATTCTTGCCCCCAAATATTCTTTCAGAATAACTTACAAAAACATAACAAATCTGCTTGCTGTGTGCTTTCAAGGCAATGCCACTATTTCTTGGCCGTCTGTGTTTTGGAGCTGAAAGAATTAGTGGATTGAAATTTAAAACAATTTTGATAATCAGTTCATTGATATTTTTTAAATTCCAAATACTTGCTTGTTGTAGCCTCTTTGTCTTCTTCTTACGTTATAGTAAAATGAGTATTTTTGGGTTATGGACTGTTGTTCAGACAAAAAATTCGATATGAAAATGCCACCTTGGGCTCTCAGAAATTGTATTTTCAACTACTATCTGACATTTTTTGCACCAAACGATTCATCAATAATGAAAATGATCCTCAGTTGCAGCCCTACCGTGCTTTATCCAGTCGCTGGGTTAATTGGTCTGTCGGTAAACAGAGCTCATAATCCAACATTAGAAAGACCGTCATTCTTTCAACCGATCACTACTTGCTAATAAATGTTAGAAAGAGAGAACAGAGAGAGAATTTGGTGAAGAATGTCTATCTTCTCTTTGGTGTTGTCATTTCATTAAGATATAAGGTATTACGTGTTCTTCTTAAACAAAGATTGGCCCTAAAACAGTATTTAGGCTTCAGCTGAGACTTAATTAAAGTTGAAGTTGATTTGAAGAGTAGGTGGAAGGATTGAGAAAGTAGGCATTGTAATCTTTAACCTGGCCTTTCTGCATCCCTGGTGGGTTTGTAATTCATGAAGATCTTGGACTCTTGAAGATCTTGGAGTTTAATTTAATTAATGAGCCTATCGACACACCAAAGCAAGTGTCAATAACGGCTTCCTCTGAGAAACTGAGCGCAGCTGCCTGGTGAGTCTCACCAGAAACCAGCCTTCCACCATGACAGCTCCAACCCCATAGCAATGCTAATTATGGCCGTTCTAGATTAAACACAGTGCTGGAAAACAAAGAGATCCAAGAGCTGATTGTTTAATTACTGTGGTTGATTCCCGCTGTTACCATAGCAGCTTGACTCACATGTGCAAGTGATTATAGTGTTCGAACTGAAGCAAGGAGTTATGCCACGGCCCAGGCTGATTGAGCCTACAGGAGGTGATTTTTTTTATTTTCTTTTTTTTTTTTTCTGTTCAGTAAGGGTGTGGCTCCAAATTGTACATGTACAACAGCGTTTCAAGGTCACCGGCTAGTCCCTGGTGCTCTACATGACACGTGCCAAACCACCTTGAGGACAGTGGCCGCACTGTCACAAACTGTACTTTTTGTACTGTGTAGGCATCAGTTTTGTGTGTCTCCTGTTGCAGCATGGGTGGGGAAAACAAACCAAAGTGTGTTCAAAAGTGCTACCATTATACTGTAATTGTAAGCAGCAGATACATGTCTAGAAAATACTGTAGGTTGACATTATTATTATGTCCTCAATGCAGGGGCAGGCAGGGAGGGGTTATGACTGCAGTGAGTTCATGTAGGGTACCTGGAGGAGGAGGTTGGTTCTGTGGTCTGCCTATGGATTTTAGCTTGCTGGCTGAGCTTCTCCCTCAGGGCTGTTTGCACCTCGGCAGGGATGTCCGGAGACGTTTGGCTGATCTTCATGGCCGCCTCCAGGAGCTTGATAGAGCTCCGTCCATTCACCGTCACTTCTGGCGGGTACTTCTTCTCCACCTCCGCCGCTTTACACTCGGTGATCGGCGGGGAATTGGGTGGAGGAGCCTCGGGGAAACCCACATGTAGACCATTTTCAGCATGGGCTGACAAAGCCTTGCTCCTCCAGATGGGCCAGCACAGCTTCCAAAAGACAAAGAGAGAGACTACCAACAGGGCGAGGCCACAGAAACCCACGACCACAGCAAGGAGACTAATAGAGATGTCTACATGTAACCATGGAGAGACCGAGACAGGAGGACAGAGGAGACAAATAAAAAAGGAAAGGAGAAGCAAGTGAGGGACAACATATGACAAACAAACATGCAAAGGAGAAGGAGAAAAAAGGAGAGAAAGCAAGCTGTAAGAAAGAGGGGGCAGCAAATGCGCCTGTTTGATAAAGCAGGACAATATAAAGTCATAAAACCGCAGTCAAGGAGCCACAGCATCAAGAGAAACATGTTCATTGCCTGGAGAGAAAAAAAACAAACGTTTGGTGCTCCCATGTGCTCCTGACATTTCATGTTCTTCCTGATATTTAAATGCAAAGTTTGCCCTGTTTATCATACTGTATACAAGGAAGCTTAATGCAGACTATACCGGCAGGGTTTCACTGATCAGTCAAATTGACACTGAATAAATTCCCCAGATTCTAAAGTGAACAGAAGGAAAAATAAACCCAGAGAAAGAAAGACTAATCATTTCTTCAGTGAGATGGCCACCTCAGTCTATTGTCCACCTGTTGCTGCTCCATCAGTCTGGGCTGAGCTGCAGCAAGATGCGTAACAGGTAGAGACTCAGTTTCATAACAGTCCAACACGTCGAACTAAGCAAGGCAATAAAGTTTTAACAGGTGAGAGGTGAAATCTAGGTCCTTCTTTCTCCAAACGCTGCAATTGTTCAATTATTTTCTTTCAAGGGAACAGGGGAAAGTGATCAATTCATTTAGGGAAATAAAATAATGACTTTATTCCATTTACCTGCGTGTCCTTTACCTGGTATGTTGCTCTCCAGGGGAAATATATCCGAACATTTCTCCCGGTCTACGTGTCCCGTGAGACAAAGTTCCGTAACGATTTGGAGAGCCCTTTGGCACAAGGTGATGCTGTCCTCCGTCCGGACACTCATGTCTCTCCTGTTAAGCCATTGCACGCCGGAGGAACCGGGAGGGCGGCGGTTCATTTGGGCACCTTTTATGCGCCGCAGAGTGCAGCCTGTCCGCGGGAGACAGCAGGGAGGCGCGCTGCGTCCTGATCCATATCCAGCGCGCAGCGAGGAGCGACTAGCCAGACGCGCTCCCTGCGTTTGAGTAACAGGCGGCGGGGTGCTGGAGTCCAACCCTCGCTGCGTCCAATAGCTATGCGCATCAGTGTGCTGGTGATTCCTATTGATTGGTGGCAGTAACGGGATTACTTTTACTAGTAATTACTAGAGTGTTCCACATGAGGGACTGGCTACCTGTCCTCGTCCCCGCCTTTCGGCCAACACACGCCGGCTGATAGGCTAGACCCCAGTCCTCCCGCCCCCAGCACGTTTTCATCCCCCTGTCGCCCAGAGTATAACAGTTTTGCCAAATAAGTCATTATTGTCAACCCCACCTGTAATTCAGACGGACTGTGATTTAACATCAATCATTAGCCACGAAGAACTCGAGCTACTTTGATGGAGTCATGTGGCTACAGCTGATCCATGCCTTACATACCTGATTTTACATAATGTATAGTACATACACTATACTGTAGCTACCTTTCACTATACGAGTAGGACTCTTACCAAGTCACTGCACCTCAATATGGATTTATTTTTCACGCATACACTCACATGGATGTTTTCAAAATCCATTTTAAAAGGTGTATATAGCTTTTGAATGTCATTCATTTCATTCCTTAACATCACTTGACTAGTCAACGAGTCATGCTATAGTAAGTGTTCTGCAACTCAAAAATTATATTTAAATGTATTTTGTCTCTTTTATTAAAAAAAAAATAGGTGTGTATATATTTTTGTAGAGGAACGAAGAAAAAGTGTCTAATTGGCTTCCAAAGAAACAATATCACCAAGACACCAGCAGAGAAAATCCTAAATACTTTGATTTGCATGTGTCTTTGGAAAACGACAATTAATTTCATTTTATTCTCCGCCACAGAACATAATAATTCAAACATTAACAGCTTCTGAATAAAAAATAAATTACCTTTTTTTTTTTTTTTTTTTAAGTGAAAAACCAGGACATTTAAGTAAAAAAGTTCCGGTTCAAGGATTTTTCGTCAACAAAGGCGATGCTGTTGCCTCTGATGCAGGAGCACATTCCTTACCCAGCCTCTTTTCACTGGGTATTTACAATCCATGCCAGTGGGGGGCACTAAACTGTAGCCAAGGGGACACTGGAAATTGCAGTGGGAAAAGAGAGAACAACAACAGCTGCAATGAAAACATGACAAATAGGCATAAAGTGAATGAAGGGTGAATCAGAATTTTGGAGCCATGGTTACTACACGGCACCTGTCCTGAAAGACATCAGGACAGGAAAGAAAAAACCCTCTGACAATCCACACAGCGCCATGTGATAGTTAGGACTTATCAAGTATGAAGTCTTGACAAGAAATTTGACTAGTTTTTCTGCTTTGTTACAATATTTCTGCACGTTTGCTTGTATTTGTCAAAATTTTTTTGCTCATCCCCCGAAATATCTCTACATCTACGAGACGGATTGCCACTAATTTTGTATTGATATTCATGTTCCCTACACGTTGAGTCCTAATGATGGTGATCCCCCGTTCACTTTTCCTCATCCAACACCAGCTGGTTGACGTGTGATTTGGAGACAAAATGTCTCAACAACTATTGAATGTATTAGAATAAAATTTAGCGCAGACATCTCTGGTCTTTGTGAACTTTGGTGACCCCTGAAAATTGGGCCTGCAACTACTGATTATTTTTCCTTATTGAATAATCCGCTGATTATTAGCTAGACAATTGGAATGTTTGATATTTTTCTTGACTTAGTTGATTACCAAAGTAGTTTGCTGATTATTCCTCTGTCGATCGATTAATCAGCTAATAACAGTTTCAGCTCTACCCTGAATTTTCATCAAGCACCATCATCAGGTCAAAATTTCAATTTGTCCAATAGTGTGGTTCATCTATCTATCTAATCTATCTAATTTATCTAATCTATCTCTCTGTCTATCTTTTTTTTTTTTTTATCAATTTGGTTTTCTTCACAATGACCACTACAGCCTCTCAGAGCTGATGCTAGCCTGGCTGGAGACTCTGGTTTGTGAAGCAGTTTTGGGAAACCAGATGATTTAGAACTACACAGCTGTCCGCTCTAATTTTCCCACTTTCCAATAACGACGGATGTATCACATTTCTGAGTAGCATGTCCAAGGCTGTCTTAAGTCATGAAGCCAAAACCCGAAAGCTGTCTGGCAGACCTCCAGAATGGGGGATTAAGCAACAGAAGGGCAAAATGATCAACTGCTAGAGAGAATCGGAGTTGGCTAAGCAGACCCAATTCAGTCCCATGCAATTGGTATGAATCGCATATGAATGCAGTCAACAGTTTGGCTTTGTGGACTTTAATGCAATCATTTAATTGGATGATGCACTGTGATGAACAATTAAAACATGCTCATCTGCTTGGAAGCCACATGTGGCGTTTTGCAATCATGGATAACTTCAGTATCTATACCACGGCCCATGCAAAGTATTGCATCAACCTTTTGCTGAAACGCTTCTGTTTATCAACACACATTGGTGCATCTCTTGGCCCTAGAGTGTTTTTTTCTTGTTTTTTTCCAATGGTGGTTTATTCTCAGCCTCAAATCTTCTGACATGAAAGACATGAAACCAGAAGGAGCCGTCTCCTTGACGGCAGTACATATATTGTCAGTAAATTGTCTGGGAGATTGCCTTTGTATCTGAGTTAATGTCCTCTGTTCATGTCTAGAGTAGCAACGTGGGGAGAAATAAATTTGAGCTGGCCGAGCCTGCTGGGAAATTGGTGTACTGCTGGAAAATCAACTCCACTTTAAAATGCATTTTAATGGCAGTTATAGGTTACTAATTGGGACGCTGAAAGGAGGGAGTGCTGGATGATGAAAGGTTATTGTGTGATTATGTTAATGCTAACTTGTAAACACAAAAGTAATCACTTCCCACATTGTCTGCATTGCCGCGCTGGTTTTTTCATTAAGCTGCCAAACACAAAGAAAGAAGCAAAAAATTTAGAACACTAACTGTGCCTCTTAGTCACATGAATTTGCAGTTATGCTATCAAGACTGATTTAAATTATAATCATGTCTGCATTGCAGTGTCGTCAAAACAAGTTTGGTCACGCCAAAATTATGGTATGATTTTTCTAAGGAAAATGCTATTGTTCATTCTCATTCTAGGGCAACCAGCAGCAACAAACCCCCATACCTAAAGAACCCAAATGGTTGACTGACAGGAGTGTTTTCTGATCAGGCACATCTATGGTTATTGTCTGTTTGAGTTTAGTTAACGAAAAGTGCTTAGTTAAAGTTGGAGAATGACTACGATAATGGTTACACGTAACAAGTGTTGACTGATAGTAGGAGATGGGGCAAGAACTGTAGTCTCCAATGTCAAAGTCACATGCTTTGTAAGCCCAACCCTTCCCGCTTAAAGGGATGTTCACATTATTGCGCTTTGCTCAGCGTGGATTCTCGCGAGGAGTGGGGTGGGAGTTGCACAAATACCTAGTAGCTTAGTTAGATATTTGCAAGGTTAATAATATGTTATCAGCTGTTCTGATTACCAGGTGAACTGATGTTTGCAAAGTCAACGTCGCTAACACTACTTGGATGACCATAAAGACTCAAACAGCATTTTTTTAGGCTTGCATTTCACCAAGAAAATGCTTTTTTACATTGTTAAATATGATGATGATTTTTATTTTATAGATAAATTCAAAAACACATCTTATTCATTTATCCTCCAAGTTTAATCGCGTCTGGCAACTTTGTTTGTCAGGAGGAAAGGAGAAAAAAATTGTAACTTTGTTTTGGAGGCACAAACTTTGCAGAGGGTAGAGGTCAGGATGGTTGGATGGGTCACTGTCCACTTTTTGTATCGATTGTATTTTAACCCTAACCAGGATCTTTCCTGAACACCAGCCAGATCATTTCCGTGCCTGAACCTAACCAAACCTTAAGCATAGCTGTGTCAGATAAGAAAACAGTTGTTTTTTTTTTTTTTTGTTTTTGTTTTGTTTTCTGTCTTTTGTTTTTCTTTTGTTTTGTTTTGGGGTTTTTTTGCACAATTTTGTCAGTTTGGGAAGGTGCTGATAAATCATGGCCTCCTGCTAATAGTGGCGTCTGATCAGAAAACGCTTCCATCTCTTTCTGGTGGGCAATTACAGATGGCATATTTTGTCGCTTGTTTTGGAGGACTTGTTGGTTTTCTCACAAGGTGTGAACACCACCTGAGAACCAAAGGGTTTTTGGAGCGTAAAACATCATACTACATGAGGACAGCGTCTCTAGAAGTTGTGGCACACGATCATTGTGTTTATGATTCTACTGTAATCATGTATTTTCATGTAAGTGTTCTTTTTGTGTTTGTGATGGCTTTGTAGAGGTTATTTTAGGCTTTTGTGCAATTTTCTAGTCAGTCAATTCTGAATTCATTGGTTGAAAGTCATATGAGCATTCATCATGTCTCATGGATTATTACTTCCCTAAATCCTTAGTCTCTGAATCTTATGTCATTTGCCACTGACACTTTGAAGCCTTTATCTTCTGTTGGCAAATGACTAATTAGATAAAGGTGCTTGGACAATTTGAAAAATAGTTAGTCCCCAGGAGACTGAACTACCTTGCACAGATGTTCACAGAGACAATCTTAGTCCTGACTGTGCCACTGAGATTTTATTCTTATTCATTTTTGTAAGATATGATTGACCTTTGCTCTCTTGGTAAAATAATTTTCAGCATGTATAAATTACATACTCACACATGACACTACTATCTTATCTTGAAACTTTGGCAATATCGTTCTAAATTTCATAACCCGTAAATCTCATGGAATTGAAGATTCTTTAGAATTTTGTATTTTTAACAAATTGCATCTACTCTAGTTTTGCGCTCGCTAAGAGTTATGTTTGGCAAGTCTCACACTTTCCACACACAGTTGCTAACTCAACAGAAAATAACTGGGTGCGAAACTAAATTAGGAAACATGGGCAGTAGTTTAAGAACACAGGAATCCCAAACACGTGAATTTGCTGTTAATTTGAGATTGTTAAGGTTGTTTTCTGTGTGGTCAGAATCAGCCCCAAGGCTGAACAGAAAACAACAAGATCTTTTAACAATTTTTCATACAGTAATGTGACCCATAGAGAAAAATGTGCATTGTGTGAGTAAAACTGTTGAAGAAGAGGTTATATCTCTATTTCTAAACTCTGGTTGCATTTCTTTCTTTTGGGATGCTGGAGGACAGAATCTGAGAATGTCAAGTGTCACGGTAAATGCCAGCGGAGTGGCCACCAAGACAGTAGCGTGAAAGTGTTCATAACTCTGACAGAGGCTACAAAATGTTCAGTTTCTTTTACTTACACAAGAGGGTAAACAGCAGGCACAGTGTAGGTTCTCCAAGTTATATCAAGGAGTGTAAATATAAGACAAAATACAGTTTGGCTCCAAGTATTATAACATGAGCAAGAGGTTTTTTGGCATTAACAAACTATCCTGGATCAGATTAGAAAGAACGTTTTTTATCATCATCTCCGGTGTTATGGTGTTATCGTGAAATGTTGGTGAAGGCAGGCGGCAGAGGAGCCTTACGGCGGCAGACATGCTTTAAGGACAGGGTCTGTTGCATTGGCTGACATTAAGGGAGCCAGGGAGTGAGAAGTGATTTAATCATTAACATTCATGAGCGGGAACATGGGTGGCTTCCAGCACGCTGTGCTGCTGCCTAAAACACAACTCAGCCAGCGCAACAATGAAATTATAGCCGTAATTGATTATTTTGGAGACAGTGACAACATCATCGGAAATCTGGATGCATCAGCACAAGCTCGGGAAGGGAGCCAGTCCACTGTGAATGTCAACCACACTGATTGTGGAAAAGAAAATCACAAAAAAAAAAGGTTAGATTAAAGTGTTTATCTCTCAAAAGCTGGACAAGCTTGTAGCCTCTCCTGTGGCTGATTTTGTAGTTCTACCAGTTTAGCTAGTGAAGTGTAATGGCTCTTGCTGTGGCAGATTTCAGTTTTTCTTGACTTGCCTCCCTGTGTCAACCACAAAGGCGTGATTTGTGAGGCTGGATCAATTTGTTACTAAACAGTTTAATGACACCCTGGCTGCCTTCGTAGTATGCTCCAAAAAAAAAACAAAAAAACGTTTTGTGTTAATTATTCCACAACACTTGTAGCCGCCGAAGCTGGGATTTGTTGCCCATGCGTGCCATTTGGCAGATTTGAAAGGTTCAGCAACATGAACGGGGATTATTTTCTTATGTTTACACACCCCAGAGAGTGGCGCCTCCATGCACAGTATATTTTTGAAATGAGAAGACACTGAGCTGTCTAAATAGAAAAAGCTGAAAGACTGATGTACTGAGTCTCAACCTACAGTGGAAGTAGGGAAAATTAGAAAAAAACTATTGATCTGAATCTGAACAGTCGGTCACAGGAGTTTCATATTGTACAGAAATTAATTTTAAAATGATCAAGGGATGTCCGCAATGGAAGAAAATAGATTACGTGACCTAAAACACCATGGCAAGTTTTGCAAAATTCTTAGCTGTAATGTAAAGTATAGATTTAAGACATACAAAACCATGATGGAATTTCACTTAAACAATGTACGACGAAAAACTTTCTTGCTTTTTTTTCTGTATGTGTCATGGCCCATTTGAATCAAACGTATGCGATAAGCAGTGTCTCTTTATGGATTCACACAGAGCAGCATAGACCTTTAGCTCTCAACTGATGTCCTGCAAACGAGTCAACACACAAATGCACCCGAGATCTTGCAAAAAAAAGAATGAAATACATTTAATAGCCTCCCGTTGAAGAAAAAAAGTCTAATTTGCAGTTAACCTGTTAAAAAGACATCTTTCATTCCCCTCATGCTGCAGCTCTGATTTAATCACAGATTTCCTAATGGCTCTGTGGTTTAATTAGGCCATTTAAAGGTTAACTGCCAGGTCTGCGTCCACATCCACAACGGTCAGACATCTTTCACTATCGTGCTCCCTCTGCACCAGTCCCATCACCTGTGACTATGGGAAACAGATATGGTGCCTATTTTCACTGTATACTATTATATAAATAATGAGTGTTACCCAGCATGCATCCACTCCATGTCGCCTTGCTCATTAATGCCTACAGACTCGTTTTGTCACGGCGGGTATCTATAGATATACTCGCATTTGTTCTTCCACTTTGTGGCAAATGCACTATATCTAACACCGAATGCAATTAAAATATTTTAATGAAACTATAAATCTTTAGAGTAAAGCTCCTATTTCCTTTTGACTTTATCATTCATCAACAACAAGACATTTCAAGCATGCAACTATGCAGCTTTGCATTTGACATAGGAGGAAGCAATATTTTATATTCAATGTGATGTTTTTATACCCTGTTTTACAACTTTTTCTTTGCATAGATTATTTTCCATTGCTTTTATCTTTCCCTTCTATGGACCAGATGTCTGAAATAAGTATGACTGAAATGACTTAAAAAGGATTATTCAGGGAACTACAGGGCTTCTCATTGTATGTATTTCTCTTAACACCTGTATAATAGCTCAGTGGTTAAAACTGAGGATTGACTGTGTCAGAGTACCAAAGTATTATTAATATTGGTCGACCTGTTGTGTGTTCTGTTACAAGATTCTTCCTCATGTATTTTTATTGTCCTGTGCATGTTTCCCGTGGCCTCTTATTCTTTTTAACGTCTGGCAAGTGGCATTAGATTAAAATTGCATATGCCATTGGTACATATCTGCCGTATTGTATTTATACAGTATGTTAACGATGAATTAATGTCACAGTTGGAGATTTTTATTTTTGGCAGCAATGTGGTTTTAAAAATTAGCCTTTTATGCTAACCGGGGCACTTTTAGGGGTTTTTCGGTTGATCCACGTCCCTCGTGAATAAATAAACAAAAAATACGGTCTCCATACGGTGCCAGCTATACCAGGCCTGTGCATTTGAAATAAGCTTTGTAGTGCCTCAGTCAATGATCAACCCCAGTATGAATTAATAAGGAGCCAATCTTTCCCGCTCCTCATCTCTGTTTCACACTGGCAAGCACACATACTCCCAGCACGGTCGCACTCGGGTAAGCGGTGACTGATCACGCTGAGAGCGCCTCACTGGGATGTTCGGAACAATTACCTCTGCCTCGCTGCCACTCGGGACCCCTCAGGTGAAGTCATTATCTTAACCAGAGGCTGCTCACTACAGTCACAATTAATTCACATTAACAGTGGAGCTTAAGCCACCAAGGCCATCTGGATGCATGGCTCTAATTATACTCATTACTGGAAAAGGCAAGGTCCTCGAAATTGGGACTTTTTATTCCTGTTGCTACAAAGCAAAAAAGCACCTCTGGGAGGCTGCTTTACAAAAGCAAAGGTAATGGTTGGTGAAGATTGATGGTAGGTGTAGGGCTAGAACTATGAAAGTGATCTTCAAATGAAAAGGAGTAATTTCCTTCGTTGGATTTTTCAAAACCTCTTTAAACTACATGTGAGTACGGCCTAGGTGTCAGGTTTGTTTCAGTGTTTGTTTTTTTTAAAATAAAAGACTAAATATCTTCTGCAGTGGGCCTATAAATCCAACTCTCAGAGAGGACCATTTTCTGTTACAACATGGACATATATACTGTATCCCTGAGGTTCTGAACCAAACCAATTACTTTATTCAACATTATGGTCATTCATTTTCTCCTGTTCAATTATTAAACAGCTGCACAGGAGAAATATAAATATATAGATATATATGTAATCTTATATATATAGATATAGATATGTAGGGCTAGCTCAGTGGTTAACACTGCTGACTTTGGTGATCTGTATATATATGTATGTATGTATGTTTTTATATATATATGTGTGTGTGTGTGTGTGTGTGTGTGTGTGTGTGTATGATGTGTATATCTCACCACAATTTTATCGCAAAGGTCTACAGAGAGTTTCATGGTTTGGTTTTTGTCCTGAGATGCAGTGTCAATTGTGGGACCTTATCTACACAGTTGTGTGCTTTTCTAAACTATGTCCAGTCAATTCAATTTGCCATGATACTACCTACACATATGTACCACCGATCGGCCACAACATTACAAAACCAGTTACCGGTTTTAATGTCGTGGCTGTTGTGACCCTACATATAATGTAAAATGTGTGTGCGAATGTATGCGTTACTTTTATATTTCGTATTTAGATGGGGGAAACCACCGCTATGATCCTTTCCACTACTCTCTCCTGAGAGTAGTCCAGTGCAGACATCAACAGTTTTCAGTGTTGGTCTTTGATTGAGGTGTTGTCATGGCTACCTGGATGTTCGATAGATACCGGGCTGGACCAGAGAGACTCTCCTCACTTCTCACAGAGCTATAATTAAACACAATTTAGAACAAACCACAGCTATAAGCGCTCTCGGTGGTGGTCTGCGCAGTTGTAGATATTGCAGGGACGTAGACAGTGTGCGTCAGCCAACTCGACAAACTCCGTGATCCTCTTGAGAATAGGCTGATGGCATGCTAAGATGAATGGCGTGATAACCTCACATCAGACAAAAAAGTGGCATTTATTGTTCCCTTTTTTTACGGGGAGTTAAACCATTTAGATGCTGCTTTTTATGTCTTGTTTGTTTGTTTGCATGTGCGTCTCATAAATAATGTTGAATAAAATTTGATCAGCTTGGTTAAACATTAATGCTCTGAGCAGGCAAATTCAAATAAAAGTGGATAGAAGAAGCATAGAAGACACAAAAATGTCATTAGTCAGACTGAAATTCTTTTTCAATTTCGATGTAAGTCACATGGTGAACATTTCATAAGATAAACATCTTGTTCAGATAGTCCCCAACAGAGAAGAAAAAAAAGAGAGAAAGCTAACTTGTTCATTTGTTCGATGTGATCATGTGCTCCTTCGTTGAATAGCTGGAAATAAATCTTATGAGAGGAGAGCAGACAAACCAGGAACACATAATCCCCGATAAAGTCATAAGGGCTCGTCCACTTTATTAGAATCCTGAGGTACATTTGACAGAAATCAACTTCACAGACACCCAAACAACCAGGGCTGGAGAGAACAGTATTGAACTACTTGCACTTCATCATCTATCTACACTGACAACCGGGAACCCAACGAACAGAGGATGACCTATTCTTAAACCCTTGCCCTCACATGAAATAGAACCATGAATAAAGCTTCCTTTGAAGGGTTCTTCATCTTCTCCAGCATCAAATCTTTTTCGCTATCCCAAGGTTATTGAAGGAGCTAGTGAGACACGGCGTTTGTCGTTATTAATAAAAAGCAAGGCCAAAATGTACCATGGCGGTTACATAAGAGTGGATAGGTGATGTCTTACATAACACCTGTTGTGCAAAGTCCAGCACCTGCTGCGATGGACAAACATGATACGAAAATCATAATTCACTCAGAAACACCCAACAAGTCCTTTAACAATGAGAGACTGAGTCCTGGTTGATACAATTATTCAATGCAAAAAAAAGTTAAGCTAATGTAGATTGACTTTTTTTTTTTTTAATCAATTAATAAACTGAACAATTTTTAAAGCAGGATAAATTGATTGTTTTGATTTGGATTTAAATGATCAATTCAATTAATTTTAAAAAGTTTAAAAAAAATATACAACAGTGATTGTCAGTGTCTTTCGATACCATTACAAGTGACTTTTACAAATATGATTAATGCCACCCATATGAAGTGTTGGTCAAGTTTAGGCAATGAGAACTCAAACGTGTAGGTTTGGCTTTACAAGTGGGGAACAAGTGCTGCATTACTAGCGTCTGATCGATAAAGCTTGCTTTAAGCACACAGTGATATCCGAAGGTGACTCAGATGAGCATATCAACATTTTTCTCAACTCGGATCTTCTCCCATGTGGATTGTGGCGGCTGAACCGTAGGAAAACATTGCTCGGTAAGAAACTTCAGTAAGAAGATCAGCACGGAACAATAAAAGAGAGGGGCACGTGTCCCTCCCATCCTCAGTGGAAATGATCATTAAAACTATTTGGTTAAAGTCAGGGAAAGATCGTCGCAATATTTAAAAGAAACCAAAATTGATTGGCATGGTGTGTGAAATAGTGCTCTCCTGTGTCAGAGCCACCGGCTTCGTTGACCCCACTTACCAAGAGCTTTTGTGGTGCCATTGCATCATGTTACATCAGCCTGTGCTTCTAACAGGTGACAGACATTTTTGCACAACCACAAGAGATCCTGACATCAACTTAAACATGTTTTGAACAATGCTGTGATTTTTTTTTCTGAGGAAGGCAGTCTCACAAATAAATGGGAGAAATCAGGCAAACTCCAGGCTCCGTACATATTAATATCACTTGTTGATTCTTTCTCGCTTCGGAATAAAACAGCGTATGAAACAACCTGAAGAAAGGACATACCAGATGAAAGCAGCACCCTGTCTTTCCTGTCGGCTCAGACCTCTTGCAGGCGATGATGCTATCAGGCTGTCTTTACCCTCTGTATGGGTGAGGCCCAGAGATAGCGTGTCTATTGGGAGAAGCAGCTCTTGAGCACATCACCTGGGACAAAAGGCCAAAGCAGGAGGAAGGGATAACACTGTTGTGTAATCACGACTAACAGAGATGCCAGTTCAGTTTTGGTCTATCTTCTTTTTATCGGACTGGATTATCAGACTTGGAGTAATGGTTTTTGTGGAACTGACGGGGCAGGGAAGTAAAAGCCAGCAATGTGGGTTGTCAGGCTCTTCTTTTTATTACACTTTCAGGCTTTTAGGATGCAGAGGTTTGAGAAGTGGAGAAAAAGAAATAGCGAGGATAGGAAAAGTATCAGTGCTGCGAGGGAAACAGCTTGTTGATGGATGATATTTTTTTATTTCTCTCTTGTTTTAGGAGTGAAGTCACTGGGGATTAGATAACTATCCAAAATATATTGTGTTATTTTTTTCTTTGAAAGGCAGTGAAACTGTCTGAGGTGTTAGCAGTGAATAACAGAAAGGTTGTGCTCAAGTGAAATGTACTTCCTACGCTCAGTTTGATCAACAACTCAGTAGACAGTTTGTCTATATTGAGCCTATCAATTGGTGTAACTTGGCTCAGAAAAGATAACCTTAGGTACTCGGTGACCATCAAGAGTAAATCAGTAAGTGTTCTGTGCCAATCCTTTTACCTGAGCCCATTAGATATTGTGCTGAAGGTTTATTTATTTGCTAGATAATCACCTGCACCTGCATTCACTGCTAGTAGTTAATTGGTTTCACGGCAAACTTGTCACTTTGTTTAGTTGCACCATCTCAAGTTACACTAAAACTTCGCTAAGTCGAGTGACATCTCTCCTGTTACATCATTCTGCTAATATCGAAGACTCTGCTAACTAGTAACAGATAGTAACAGAACTGTTTTATTAGAAAAGATAACATTATATATGATATAGCGTATAAAAATGGCTCAGCACTTGGATGTGTTTTTACTAAGGTGACGATAGCTGTATTACAAAAGCCTCGGGAAAAAAACCCATCCATGCCAAAACACCCTGCTGGAGCCAACACCTGTTTCTGTTAAGCAGCCATTTGCAAATTCCGTCTCAGGGGAATTACAGCATAAAACCACACATGTGCCCCTGTTTGTTCCAAAAGACAGTAACCATGGGGCACAATGGTGAGAATTCTTGCTCTTCTGGCTCTTCCAACTTTAGTCGCCACCATATTTTTTAACCGTTCCATCATGGTAACGGCTACAGTATATAATGAGGAATGGCTTACGCCTGCTTGACGGAGGTGTGAATATTAATCTACATCTTAAGTCTATGTTGTAATTAACTTGTGTGGTCCAACTCCCACACTATTTTCCAACTAAGGTGCATTTGCACTTACACATATAGCTGATGCAGTAGGCTGCTGATGTTTATTACGAATTGGATATTCAAGAGAAGCTTTTGGGAAATGTATATCTGGAATGTCCTCTATTGGACAATGTGCTATGGTGAGAGTCCCTGAATTTAAATATAACTTCTTTACAAGAAAACAGCACAGGGTACCTTTAAGTAGTAGCTTTCAAGTCCACAGTTATGTGTGAACTTGTTATTTTGTCTTGCTCTTTTCCGAAAACCTTCGGACCATTGTGTAAAGCAATGTTCTGCCCCAAAAAGATGGGAAGTGAAAAGCAACAGGTTTTCCCCTATAATTCCCGACTTGAAAAGGCACAAAAAGAACGAAGCATTCAGACCAGTGTTCACCTCCATTGTTGGTGCAAACGGTTAGCTATGAAATCTCAGTTCAGATCACGAGCCTCCAAGTACGATCATCATGTAAGAATTCCATTATACTTTTTAGAGCAGCTCTACCCGCCCCTGCACATTTCCAGGAAGTCGATCTGCAGGAAAATTCCCCTTTTTTCCACCCTGTGAACAGATCGTCCTGACAGTCAGATTGAAACAAACAAATTCTAACTGTGAACACGAAGAGAAGCCACTCTGCAATTCTCCACTTATTTGCAAATGAATTAATGACAGTCGTGGCTCCTCTAAACCTCCCGTGGAGAGGCTGAGCACTTGAAAGATTTTCTATTAAAGTAGTAACACGTTTGGGCGAAGAGAGGCTACTTAGACCGAACGTGCCCACATTTGCCTGAATCTCTGGAGATTTTTTTCATTTGTTGCTCTCTTGAGCAGAAGTACTTCACGCTAGCGTTGCGGATGGAGCAAGATAATAAAGGCTATCGACAGCCGGATTAATAGGTTGATTATTCTTGTTGTATTCCTCTTGTCATGAGAAGCAATGAAATCAACATTCTTTTTAAACTCACTGTGGTCTGTTAGCAGATTTCTGCATCATATGAACTAGTTTCTCAGGTTTCTGTAAAGTAAAAATTTTATCGATTTGAGAGGCGAAAGTTCGTCTTGAATATAAGCTCAAGTGCTTCTCTTCCAGATCGTTTTCTCTGTCTGGGTCTGAATACATCCGTCACTCTGCTACTCCGTCTGATTGCTATCTCTAAATTTTCATCACTTCAGCAAAGTGGCCTTCGCTCAAAACCTCTGACGCTACACATACCTGTGTGATATTAACAGAATGACGGATTCAAAATGGCCCTCTGATTACTTTTCCGCCATCAGAGGGGTAATGCTAGGAGTTTTACACACTGCTACACACGGTATGTCGTGGAAAAAATGGAAAAAAAAGACATTTGAGGGGAAGGAGTGTAATTTGAAGCCTAGCCTGCCTTTCTGTCAGATAGGCATGCAGAGCCATCCATTAAATATCTCATTAAATATTTTAATATGGCCTTGGGCAGGAATCCACAGAGGATCAAGACTTTTACTCCCCTCATTAACCACTCAAAATGACAATGTCTTTGCTTTCTGGCCCCAACAGCTGTGCCCGAAAACCACCGTCTGCATAGAAATAGTCTTCATAATGTTGTAATGTACAGCGCACAGCATAGACAGAAGGTATTGTTGCGACATTGCTTTTTCTGCCTGATTGTGAAAAGAGTTATCTTCGCTCATTCAGACTTGCAGGAGTTGTGCTGTCTGGAAGAGGAAATGTAACAAATTTAAAAACTGGCATCTGCCTTCTCCGCTATCAGTTTTCATTTTAAGGATCTTGTAACATTGACTGTGATAAATTTAATTAAACCGTCACATTACTCCGCTTCCACACGCAGGTGGATTATTACAAACCCGGAGCTGTCTGCTGATCTCGGCTGTCCTTCTCTCCTCGATGCTTTTGCCTTTTTCTAAATCCAGTTCAATGTGACTCTGATTCAGGCTCAGTGTGCTGGCAACGCTAATAAAAAAAGTTTGGTGTGTCTAAATCTCAAGGTCACCTTAGGTTTTGTTTATAAAGTTTTGTGTACATGTGCGCATGCTCCGAGAGCCTTTTATTTTCTTTTGTCCGTACTGGAAGGAGGCTCCTTTGCCACATTTGTGTGGGCGTAGTTGCACACTCACTGCTACATGCTGACGTGTTTGAGTGGCTTTTCCTGAACTGTGCTGAAACACACTCGCAGGCTCTTATAGCTGTTGTCAGCTATGCGTTCACTTGTATGAATCGATATGCGTGCTTGATTTATCTTCGGCCTATAGCCAAATTATATGTTTTCCCCTGTTTGTAATGTAGCCCGGTCACTTAACCGAGTCTGGCTCAAAAGCTGTTACTTTGTTATTGCCTTGTATTTTGTACGCCAGCTGTGTGTTGGCTGCTATTAATCGGGGCAGACCTATAAAAGGAAACTGCTAAATTTACATTTGCTTCAGTTTCAGGTTTAATGGCTTTATTAGTAAAATTGTGCGCTTTGCAGGGGGGTGAACTCTGGAAAAAGGAAATCCACAACACAACACTTAACAAGACATTCACACAAAAAAAACAATCCTAACAACTAGCATACAAATATGCATAAGAAACTGGGATCTAAATACTGGGTAAAATGCCACTTTGGCTCCAATAATAATAATAAGTACGTATATCCAGCATCATTGAGTGCATAAATACCTAAATTACATTCCTAAATAACCAGATTTTAAAAAATCAGACAAAAATTATTTTTCATTCGCAGTTTAAAGATGAATACAGCTATGTACCTACGTGATTATTTCAAAGCCAAGGGATACTGAACTTGTGGATTGGACAAGAGGTCCTGCATTGAATTCTCTGCATCCTTTTTTAATGGGGAAATATTTGTAAGACCTAGGATTTTGGATGCATCAACACTTCCCTTCTCATGACTTCTTATACCACACTAAGACCACACAAAAAAAAACTTTACAAACAGCAACTGTAAAATTGCACCTGTGCTTTTTTTTTGTTGTTGTTTTCCCTGAAGCTTAACAAACTTAATTTTCTCTGACGTCAGTGTCGCCAGTCTTTATTTCAGGTGAGGCAGACACCTCTACTGTAGAATGGACCTATGGAAAACCCTTCCTCTTAATGGGAAGTTAAAAAAAATTTTAAATCTGAATCTAAGGAAAGGGAGGAAGTGTCAACGATTTTTATCATATGACTGCTCCCTTCCTATCTTATAAAATTCATCACCATCTCCCTGGTTTTAGCTGTAATTCTTTAGACTGCACCATTTCACCAAAGCTTCGGGCTCAACTCCTAAATCTGCTTCGTCAGAACCCACAAATGCTGCATCATCTGCAAATTTGAAGAGTGGAACGGTGAAAGGACACAGCCCTGGAGAAGTCCTCTTTTCCACCACAGTTTAAGTAAAGCCACTCCCTACGGGCCTGGTGAGGATCCATCCAAACCCTTTGCTGAGCTTCAACAGTACTTTATGTGTTTATGTTCCCAGATATCAAACCCCGACCCCCCCTTCCACTCTTGTATATGCCTGTGCTTCATTTCTCCGCATCTCCCCTAACCTTTAAACACAGATGCATTTGCTCCCCTCCCAACTAGTTCCCCTGCTGCCTTAAAGGTTAATAGATTTCCTGCCCCCCTTGTGCATCAAAGCGCAACGGGATGAGAGTCATGTTCATGTCGTGTGTGCACATTTGACCATTTGAGACATACAGTGAGAGCTGGATGATATCTATTTGACAGGAATTTGATTATTCCTTCTCTCAGATTGACCCGTCATTTTTTTTCATACATCTGTTGATGCGTGACATGTAAACATTTTGACAGAGTTTACGCAAAAGATTACACTGAAACACACACTAACACAGACACGCTAAATTTGCTAAATGTGCAAAATACTCACACATTTGCAGTTACAAAACAGTTTGAGCGATTTAAACCCAAAAGCACCATCCAGACACTTCAGTATATTTTGTCTCTGAGCTCTGGGTTTCATAAAGAATAAACTTCAAACTCAGGCCAGCCTGCGTGTGTTTGGTTTGTGGGCAGAGTGGTAGCCCTGCAAGTTATTAACCATGAAGAGACTCCCACTGTTCGGCCATACAGGTAGAGAAGACCGAAAACGCATGCCAGAGAGTGAAGAAAGAAAAAGGATCGAGCTTTTGGAAAGGGCAAGGCGAAAAACCGATGGGGGAAAAATTGATTTCTCTCAGGGAGACAGCAGCGCTGATAATCATGCATCGTATGTTGTGTTACATAAGCATCTTGCCACAGCTGAAGGGGGATGACAGAAGTAAACAAGGCATAATTGCGGATACAAGCAATTGGTAGTGACAGGGTGAGAGACGTGGGGCAACTGGAAACCAGGGGGGAAATTCTGCACTGGAAAGTCACCAGGAAATCCAGTCGCTCTCCGTGGTATGACTGCCTCACATCACCGGGAGCGTGTTAGCCGTGAGGTGCGACGTGACAGACCAAATCACTTTATATCTACAATACTGGTTTGGCTTTCAGATGGTTCCACACTGGCGATATTTGGTGTTGAAAGTGATATTCAGGAATGATTTTTGCAATGGATGAATTATTGTTTTAGTCATTGTCATGGGCATGATGATTACATTGTGCGATTGAAGGGCGCAATAACAAGGCTCAAAGTCTTCAGACATGCTAATGACACCGTGAGACTGTACTTTTGTACAGTGGCGCTTCGGGCTAAATCATGTTTGGAAGGTATAATGTTTACCATGTTCACCATTTTGGTGTAGCATATTAGAATGGTAACATAGGCTAATTAACACTAGACACAAAGCACAGCAGAGATGGATGGGAAGCTCTTCAGTTTGTCCACAAATTCTTCATTAAATTTTGACCTGATGATGGTGCTGGATGAAAAGTCAGAGGATCACCAAAATTGCTGCAACGTATCCTCAGGGGCACATGAATGTCTGAAAAAAAATGTCAGGCAATCCATCCAGTAGTTGTTGAGGTATTTTATTCAAAACCACAACTATCAACCTAACGGTGGTGTGAGAGTAGTAGGTCAGTAGGGTACATCCTCAGGGGACCATGAATGTCTGAACAGTCAAATAATAAAAAAATTCCTTCTATTTTAGAGTCAGGATTCTGTTCACAGAAAACAAGACTTGTAGGTTTTATTTCTTTCTGCCTCTTTTGTCTGTTTGATGTAATTTAAAGAAAATTAATATCGATCGTATAAAATCTGAAAAAAGAAAATCTTATGAAATATGAAAATAACGAGACTTTCTGCATCAAAAAAAGTTTGCTACAGCTTGAGCTTCTTCCCATACACGTGACTTCAAAACTATTTTATACAGAGTTACTGAATTATAGCATAATAATCATACTATAGGGATTGCTGTTTTGGACTGATTTCTGCCCATGGCTGTAACACAGTCCAACATTTTTTAAACATTTCCCAAATAAAATTTCTTAGAGGAAGAATAAATACCAGTTTTTTTGGTTCCATTCATAGCTAATTCAAGCATCAAATATCCGTGTACATTTCACAGAAAAGTGTAAAGGTCAAATCTGTTCTTTCGTATGGAAATTAGAGTTTTGTACCATCATTTGTTGAGCTTGTTGTACGGCAGAATGAGCAGATTCATGGAGGTGCCAACTGCTCTGATGGGAATAATGCACTGTTCATTTAAACACAGCCAGAGTCCCATTCATTAGCTTTGGAGTAGTCCTGGCTGTCTCTCCCGATGGCATCTCTGATTAGATTCTTTGCTCTGTACTTTCTTAACGCCGTGTTCATGCCTGATGAATCTAGAATAATCCATCGAGCGGGGTAATTTTTGCGTATTGTCAGGCAGGCGGCATTCACTGCCACAGGACAAGTTCAAAGCCTGGCAGCAGACATTAATTTGCGAGAACAACTCATTTCGTCGGCAGTCTGGTTAAATGCTGTTGTCATTTTTTGATGTTTTTCTGGCTTTCTAGTTTCTTCTGTTTTCAAAATGAATAAAATAACGTCAGAAGAACTGAGCAATTTGATGCATGTGTCAGCACAATATTAGAATTTTAATACATTTTGCAAACAACCATGTGACCAGCCATTTTCCCTGGGAATTACACTCATATTGGCTAATTCTGCCAATGTTCAGTGTCCATGCTGGAAGTATTTTATGTAGCAACAACAAGGTGTGTTTACATCATACAATTTGTTTTTTTTCCCTAACCATACCTTTTCCCTAATCTTAAAGTTGCGCTAAACAATATTTTTACAAATTAAAACTGAATCAATTAAATGACTGTTCTCATACTTACAAACCCACAGAATAAAATCAGCCACCTCTGCACCTCTTAGCTCTAAGAGGCGTTTTAGCATCTTTCGGCTGATTGTTTTGGTGTTACAACCTGCAAGTTCGGCTTTTATCAGCCCCGTTTCCACCCACACCGGGGAGCTGTTTTTGGTGAAAAAGCTCAGATGAATCCACTGTGCACTACCCGCGCAGCAGCAAACAGCAAATCGACCAAGTCAGCAACTAGCTGGTGAACACACAGTGGAGCAATTAGCTGCTGAAGAGGCCAGGTGTTTTTCTGTGGGGTTGATGGGGAGCAAATCAAAGCTAGAAGGAGAGTGAATGTTGGAATTTTCGTCAGGGGACCAGAAGCATGACTCCAAAAGAGCGCTTATACCGCCCCATACAGTATCTACCGGATGTGTTATTAGGCATTTGTTTACATACACATTCGCCATAATACATTTTTAAGGTGATGATATGTCACTGTTGTGTTTTTAGATTGTTCTAATGCAGATTTATTGCATTTTTTTTTTAAACCGAGTTTAATCATACCTTACCAGGCCTTCACACCAGAAACCAAACATATTATAGCAAATGTCCTTTTGTAAATAGTCTGCTTAAATGTGCTTGTGACACCAATCATGAATTACCTTAATGTTTTTAGGTCTTCACATCTTACAAAGCAGCTAAACTATTTAATTGTTATAATGTTATAATGTGAAATAGGTAACAAAGGTTTTCCAGCCATGATTCCTGCATCCTCTTGGATATTTGCTTGTGATTTTTTTACAGTTAAGCCCCACTGTGATCGTAGATAACAATTAAATATCTCTGGTTTACACAAAATTCAATTCTCCGTCCTTATTCACAAAACTATTTGGCTGAGACTTGATGTAGCTGACCTCGTTTAGATAACACTGGTTCAATCAGACTTTTATCTCCAAGTTGTTTAGCAGACTACAAATTCCACATTGCTCCACGTAGTGCAACTTGCATGACAAGGGTTTAAAAAAAGGAATGGTGGACACGATTTTCAGCTCTTGTCAGTCCCATTTATCTTATTATTTACCGAGCGTATTACAACATTTAAAAGCCCACATGCCTCTTATGATCACAGAACAGGACTTGTTATCATAGCAGGATCACTGGTTCAAAGCTGTAAGTGAGCAGGAAATTTTCAATGAGCTAGAAGTACTCTCGGTTGAGCGTCTGTGCGTTTTTATTAAAAACCAACTCTCTCATGAGTCACAATGCAAAACTGTTGAATATGCTTGAGTTTTTTCTTGCACTGACTGAAAGGTTTTAATGTTCTTGTTCTTCCGTCAGGAACATTCACATCACTGTTTGCAGATCCATTTGGCTGTGACAAAGTTGGCATCGAAGACGGCGAGTGAACCACATCTCTGCTCATAATCAAAAGTGCTCAATGGGTAGACAGGTCCTCATTGTACCCGTGTGCAGAGTACTCTGCTTGATGCGTTTTTGTTTTTCTACTGGAAATGACTGTTTACAACGACTTTACTTTACTTTTTTAAACTAAAGCTTCAAATCCTTAGAAAAACCTCGTAAACAAATATTAAAGAGACGCATATTAAAGCGAACCCTCAGTAAGTCATTATTACTGCTGCATCAAGTGAGTCATTTTCCAAACCTATTCATTTTCATGTTCGGCTGAAAGGAGGTGGGTTGCGAAATAAAATCATTTCTCCAGAGGATTAGATTAAGTCGGCTTCTAAAACTCCAGCAAACCTAACTTTTACTAAACAGCACTGTGAATATGTCTGCTGACCATAGTGGCGAGGAAATGTACAGTAAACTGTTGTTTTCTTGTCCTTATTTGTCTTTCCTTTATTTTTGTAACTGATACCTAGATTAATGTGTCTGCTCTCTCTTATGGGGTCTGGTTTCTGGCTTTATCACTGACCTTTTATTAGCATTTTGAGCGTGAGTGCAGCCAGGGACAGTTTTGCCTTTAACAAGGTCCATCCTGAAAATAAGAAGCAATCAGGCCTGTTTCATCAGCAAATAGAGCTGTGGGAGTGGGATGGCCAATTCAATATTTTTTATGTATATTTTTATTGTTCTTCTTACTGTTGTTCCTCATTGCAAAATATTAATAATAGTAGTGGTGCTTAAGAGAAGTTGGGGACAATCTCTAGAAATGAAAAATGATAATATTGTCTTAAAATGCACTGTAAATGAGTTTTTCTTGTATTTTCGTTGAACATAAAGTTGAAGAGAATTGACTTTACAAATTTATAAATCTTTACATATCAAAACTTAGAAAACTTACAAAATGAGAGTATTTCAGAGTGAATAATCACAAAGCACCAAAAGATTTGTTTTCATCTTACCACCCTTGAGCAGGGATGCAAGAAGTGCTCCGATCCTTTACTTAGGTACAAGCAGCAATACAACAGTGTAAGAATACTCCACTGCAAGTGAAAAAATACAGAGCTGTGATCATAAAAATGTAGTTAAAGTATCAAATGTAAAAGTACTCACTCTGCAGAAAATGGCTCCTGTGACTGCTATTATTATGTACTACATCAGTAGAATTTTAATACTGATGCATGAAGGTGTAAGCAGCATTTTACTGTTGTCGAGGTGGCGCAAGTTTTAAATACTTTATATACAGCTAGGTTGTTATGGTCTAGTGGTTCCTGAGGGTCTGGCCCCTCCAAAGGTTCACCATATAAGTTTAAGGGCCATGAGATGATTAATGGGGTAGAAAAGAAAAAGAAACGGAGATCTGATACACACATTTGTGTTCATTCTTCTGATTTTTTTTTTTTCTTCAGATTTTCCTTGAGGTGGTTCCCAACTCTTCCAAAAATGTTGGAAACCACTGGTGTAATTTTTAACGATTTATTGTATTTCATAACCTTATTAAATGTTTTTAATGTACGATTTTAATCTGCAAAGTAACTCCATAGTAACTAAAGCTATAATGAAGTAGCATTAAAAAATAATCACTCAGATAAGGTGTAAGTGCCTTAAAAATTGCACTCAATTAGAGTACTTTAGGAGATGTTACTTTCCACCACTGTCCATGAGTCATTTGGTAATAAAACGTTTTATTTTAAGACAAGAGACGGCAAAAGGGTCACATCCTCTCCTTGTCTCTTGCGAGCTGGGCTCTTAGACGAATCGCGGACTGCTGCCAACCGGTATGAGCCCACTGCCAATACAATTACTGGATGTCCGTTCACTTTCCCTTTTTGTCCTTCCCAAATCCATTACGGCCTCCACCTCCCAAACCTTTCATCAGACCTGAGAGCACATTGTGATGCACACAGCCAGTTGTCGAGCTAATCACGGTGTCTGCAAGGCACGTTGCTCTCGGTTGGGTGTGGAAGCGGTGGACAGAAATAATGAGCCAAGTCCTGCCTGTGACCCACAGCTAATGCTGCACTCTGCGATCCCTCACTCTGCCCTTCTTCCTCACAAACATCAATGTCAGCAAACAAGAAAGGCTGTTTCCTGCGACAACCTGTCTGCCACAATATCTCTTTCATGCATAATTGCTAATGAAATAGTTTTAGAGATTACTAGTTGGCCGGGAAGCCCAGTAAGCCATTACATTATTGAGGTTAGGGGGTAATTGCGAGCGAGCTAAAATATGACTGAGTACATACATGCACGGCTTCAGCGGAATCCTATTAACAGAGGCGAGGGATACATATCCATGTTGACGTGCCTGGGACATCCAATAGCTTAGGTGAGATGTAAAACTGTATTTACGTCCTAGAGTTTGCTGTACGCACGCGCAAGCAAATTAAGTAAATAATGCATGAGCAGTGCAGGAGAAGAAAAAGGACTGCTTTTACAGTTGGTCTAAGAAATCGAAGAAACAGTCGTACTGATTTTAAAAACAAACAAACCCAAAAATAGGTTGTAATGCATCTCACATACCATGCTTTTACAAATTTTGAAGAAAAAATACTGTCACTTATGAATGAAGGTGATTACTATAAAACGATTTCTTCTCTGAATATTCGGTATTTTATCTATGGTGCAGCAAAATTCTGATGTTGGGTGAAGTTGGGGTGAATTAATGGGCATATAAAGTGTCTGACTTTCTCTCTCCTACAAACAGTCAACATAGGTTTGTTTTAACTATAATCACCATAATCAAAACTACTGATGGTAGTTTGGTTAATAAAAACCTTTCAGTAGTTTGGTTGACAAAACCATCTCACCACAACGTCAATTTAGGGGTGTTGATAGTTGCGAAACCTTTTCTTTTTCAAGATTTTTTTTTTTTTTTTTTCCTTTATGGCATTTAGCCTTTTATTTGATATTATCAGTAGCTACAGACTTAACAATGCAGGAAGGGAGATAAAATGAGATAAGATATATTTCATTGACCCTTGGGGAAACCTTTCTTGGGCCCAGCATTGCTGCATTTCAGAACATTTATCTTCAGACACACTTTGCCAACCCTGTCTCCCTAAAAAAGTTTATATACAACTAATTTGCAACAGCAAATAAGACTTGTATGAAACAGGATTGCAACCAGATGTTGTTAACTAACGTACTTAGCAAGTCTCCAATATGTTGATAGTGAAGATATCAGTAAAATGTTCACATACAACAAATGTGTTTTCCACCAGAATACCTGATTTTGCAGTACAATATCCAATTGTGGTGACTGCAGCATTATTAAACTGTTTTCTGGTTCTGTTTAGACTCGCACAACACGTGGTTGAGGTTAGGGAAAGGTTTTGGTCTGGTTTAATGCAGAAGAAGTTCAACCAAAACCACGAACTTTCCCTGACCCTAACCAGAGCGCTTTTGTTGCCCAAACCTAACCGCAGAAAGGCGTCAGGATGCGAACCGTGGTCTCTGGTGCGACGGCTGCGTGCACTTCACCCCAACAACCTCCGGGCAACTCCGCTGCTGTTAATAAATGTGCGGCTTCATTCGTTATTCAAAAAAAAAACTTTGACTCTGAACATAATCCAGCCAGTGATTACATTTCCTACAAAATGTATTTGCTGTTGCCGTGTATATAAACGTAATTTGTAAGAGACAGGGTTGAATTTGAAGCATCCTTACAGTCATTCATCCATTAAAAGAGAGAGAAGGATATAACACACATCAGATTGAGGATGATGCCTCTATATTGCATGCGTCTTAGGCACTGGGCCAGCGGACACCCTGCAGTTGCCCAAACTTAACCGAACCTCGTTGGCGGATCAGAAAACACATATTGGTAACCATTTTGGAGGGCACTGTGTCGACAAAGGGTGGAAGCAAAGAAAATGCTAACGTGTCACTTTGGACGTCAATAACAACTGACCAGTTTTGTCATTTAGCTATGAGGATTTGTTGTTTGTTTTGTTAACCAGAGCACAAAAAAAGTGTTTTTGTTGTTAACAAAAAGGGTTTTTGCTTCCAATTACTGCACAGTGATAAAAGTTCAGATTAATGTGAATTGTAAAAGACAGAAAGAATAAAACATAGATGGTGAAAGAAACACCTCAAACAAAGACAAGACAAATATAGAACCGGCAGCTGAAAACAATATACCGAAATTCCTCTGAGGTGGGAATGAGGTTCAACGAGAGTGGCACAGAATGCAGAAAAGTCTGTAGATCGAATCTTGCTAGACAAGGAGTTTCATCACTTCTGTGTGTGTGCAACTTACTGACGTCAAATGTGTGTGTGTGTGTGTGTGTGTGTGTGTGTGTGTGTGTGTGTGTGTGTGTGTGTGTGTGTGTGGCAGACAACAGAAAATGGCGTGCTTGAGCTGAACTTGTCTGCTGAGTGTCCCTGGAATCAGAGTACAGGGTGATGCTTTTCAGTCAGGACTCCCTCGAGACTGGAGAGACAGGGGGATGTGATATATCTCCTTTTTCTAGAGATTAGGGAACTTTGCCTTGAACTCATGAGCCGGTAGCATCATGATCACCAAGCAGACAGCAAATGCCTAAGAAGTTACACTTAAAAACAGGAGAAGGTTTTCATATTTTCATGTACATTTTCACATGAGAAATTACCACGACGGCTTGACCACTTCGCTGCATATGTAAGCTCAGTGTGAAGATAGTCTCTGGGTGACAAAAAACAGTAAATGCGTCCAGCTTTCAGCAGTGACTGCTTTAATAACATCTGGGATATGACTGACAGCAGTTTGGAGCTGGTGGGGGGGGGGGTCTACAGTTAAGAGGGGTAAATAATAGCAAAGTCACAGATGAATAACAAATGAAGTTATCTGTAGATTATTAATTCTTTCACAAAACTGACGAGCTAGAATTCTTTAAACCAGCAGTGTAGATGGCTTTTTCCTATGCTTTGTATGAAGTGTGAAACTTCTGTTCGCCCTGATGTATCTGCTGTCTCAGTACTAAGCTGCTATAGGGAATAAAAACCAAAGGGGACATCAGCAGGCAGTGGCAGGCTGTCACTCAACTTAAGCATTACATCACAATGTACTATTACTTCATTTCTAGGTTAACTAATCGTCAAAAATAGTAAGTAAATTAATTTCTAAAAAATTGTATATGCAGCACAAACACTGTAACTGAGCCATGTATTACTGTATTAGTGACTTTGCTAATCAGCAGGCACGCACCATGATTTCACCATGTTTTTGTCACAAACAGGCCTACAGTTTTATGTAGCCCCGGGGTTTGTTATTACAGGTCAGTGATTTCCTTTAGCCCGAACCTTTAGCTACAGGGAAACCCAGGTCAGGCCTACCAATCAGTACAAATACGATGACAAACCGTCGACCAGACTACTACACTGGTGCAAAATTGTAATGTTGTACACTAAAAGTGATGCACATTTGCCTTTTTTAATGCTCATAAATAGAAACAAGACTAAGACTAAGACTAAGAGATAAAATACCTCTCATAAATAGTATAAACAAGACTTAAAGTCTACAGCCATGCTAGCAGCAGTGCTTTGAGCTAAATTCTAACGTCAACATGTTAATGTGCTGTTGTTAAGATGGAATCATCACTTACTTTAGCATGTTAGCATGCTAACATTTTCTACGTAGCACTAAGCACAAAGTACAGTTGAAGCTGATGAATGTCATTAGTTTTGTAAGTACTTGGTTTAACAAACCAAAGTATGTGACATTTACTAAAACCTGATTATGGAAGTAGATGAAGAGTCAGGGGATCACCAAAGTTATTACAGCTCATCCTGAGGGGAGTCATGAATGTTTGTACCAAAGTTCATGGCAACCCATCCCAAAGCTGTCAAGACATTTAACTAAGACCCGCAGATGCCAACCTCATGGTGGCAGCAGAGGAAAAGTCAGGGGATCACCAAGGACAGTGGGACTGATCCTTTGGGGGTCCATCAATGTCTGTAAAAAAAAAATTGAGATATTTCCATCTGGAACAAAGTGGTGGGCTGGCCAACCGACAGAGCGACAGACAAACCAACATTGCCCCCCCCCAGGAGCATGTTGGTAGCCTGACTGAAAAAACACAATGTTGTTATCATTACACATGTGTTTCCCAGTCCATTGCGATCTGTGAGGATCAGGAAACACATTCTTGTTCAAAGTCATCCAAAGTGCAAGATACCATAGTTGCAAATTCAGAATTTCCGTCCAAGGTGCCACTATTGTGGTGATGCATAGAGCAGCTATTACCAAATATTTCAATCCAGTGGAAGTGAATACAGTTTTCTCTTGTGGAGCTCAAAGCATTGGAAAAATACCAAATGAAATTCCCTTTACCTCTATTGTATTCCTGTTACAGAACCAGCAGCTGCAGCAACATGGGCATTGTATCCAACCATGGATGTAAAGAAAGATTGTTTAACCATAAAGCAAAACTCTAAATTTACTCTTAAACTCATCTAATGCCACAAACATCGGCTGTGACTGAAGCGGCATACATAGGGCTATAGGGAACAGCCGACTGCGATTAGACTCTGTGGAGACCTATTACACCGTCCCAGGTGGTCTTAGAGTGGCATTGCTGTTGCTTCGTGAAGATTGGTGAGAAGCTACAAGAGGGATTTCTGCTTGTTGCTGCTTCTGCAAAAACCATGCAAAAGACAAATGGATTTCTGAACATCAACACAAAACCACGCGGAATCCTTTCAGTGCAGCAGGTGGCTATTTAAATCCAGAACTAACAGCATATTCAACTTTAGAGATTACCTCATGCATCCGGTTTTGAGTGGTTGCTAGGAGTGCTTCATTGCTTTACAGGAAAAAAGAAACACCTCTTTTGAAAGAGGAGGAGTGATAAATTTTAAATCACACGGACTACAGGAAGATATCAGCAGGAAACATGCAGCAGTTCTTTCAACACAGCGGTCGGGTTTACTGCAGCAGGAGCGAGGTGTCTAGACGACGATTGACCTTTCTGTTGTGACCAGTGTTTCCCTGGAATTCAAGGCCTTTTGCTTGTTTTTGCATAACGTACACTGACTGGCTACAAACCTTTACCTATTATCTTTCACAAACAACATTATATTCTCTAAATACGCACTAAAGCTAATGTTATGCATAACAAAATCTGAACATGTGACAAAGCCTGCATATTTTATCCCATTTTTCACTTTTATTTTCTCAGCTTTCTAAGAGCAGGAGAGTTTATCTAATTAATAATGCATTCTATCATAATTATTTGATGGAAGGGAGTAGGCCATTCTCAATGCATTATCCAGCAGAAGATTGACATCCCGAAAAAAAATATAATCCTTTGATAAAAGCATCATCTTCTGTTGCAAAAACACGGCAGAAGAAGCCTGAGCAACCTTTTCAAACTTTGCTTGAGTGCACGACCCCGATTCAAGGGGGATTTTCGTACCTTTGTTTGTCTTGTGATGTTAGTGTCAAAAACCTCAATTGATGGCGTCTGAAAAGCAGTTGCCCAGTTTTCCCGAGGAATACACGCTGTTCTTTCGTACTATCATCAAAAAAAAACAAAAAAAAAAAAAAAATTTCACAGCTTTATTGCAGCAGTATTTCGGCCTAGTTGCCCCACCACATTTGGATTAGTCCCGGTGAGGAAATCAAATCATTACAAGACACGGCAAAAAAACAATGTAAATTAAAGAGCAGATGAAGGAAAAAAAAAAAAAGAGAAAACAAATACAACAACCAGTTGCCGGTCAAAAGTGTTGAAAATAAGAAAAACAGCAAATATGTAGGATGTTCATTAAAGAGGATTTAAACAACAGAATTTGTAAATCTCTACATCTCTTATATCCCTATTTGGCAGTGTCAGCTTGTGAACAGAGTTCCTCTTTGTTGATACAGCTTGTCTGTGTTTGGCATAATTTTGTTTTTTTTTGAGTGTTCCCACCGACATACGATGATTTGACAGTTTTTGACTAATGCACCTGCAGTCTGGGCACAGATGGTTTGGCCTCGTCGGCCGCTGTCTACTCATGTGGCTTTTTCAAAACTCTCAACGTCCTGATCAGCAGCTGCAGTGTTTGTCATTATAATTAAAACCCCAATCTGTAATGTTTTGACCATTACACCGACCATACACCACAACATTAAAACCAGTTACGTTTTTTTTTCTCTGTTTCACCTGCTTCCAGTCTTTGTGCTAAACTAAGATAGCTATTGAATGCGCCATAACGTCTTTAATAGAGACGTATGAGAATGGTATCAATCTTCTCATCTGATGCTCAGCCAGGAAGCAATATTTCCCAAAATGCTGGACTATTCCTTCAAGGGTTATAGCTTTAAGTTCAGACTTTAAATCCTTTTTCCTGTGGTGTTTACTTTATTGTGTCTGCACCCTGTATGTACAGTTAAATCTGCATTCTGTCTCCCTTGACAGCACCACAAAAAAGTGACAGGGTGCCATGATCCATGTACACGTGCAGTGTTTTCTATACAAACCACTTGGAGTAATTTACTACTTGTAAATAGAGAATTTCCTGACTTATACTTTGTTTACTGTCAGAACTGAGAAGGAAATTACAGACAGACTGGATGTCAAGTTATTTACTAGAAATGAAACAAGAAATGTTACTTTCTGTAGTGGTGAAAGTCCTTCGGAAGAAAACCACTGAACTTAACATGTCGTCTGGGTTGTCTTTATGTTATATATGAACTGACTGATTCACTGAATAATGGATTATTCATTTATAACATCATATAGATATCATTAGACTTAAAATTTGTATGTATAATGATATCTATATGAAATTAGTTTTGTAGCCCCCTGCATTTACGTTTTCGGTTTTAGTGACTTGGTATTGCAGAGAATAGTCTGTGTAAGACACACATTTATTATACTGTTAAAGCTAATATTAGCTTTTTATCCCCACTAGAAATTATGTAATATCATCACAAAGAAAGGCAGAGGTGGTGTTTACTGTACACATGGGCTTATCCCTGAGTCATTCTGAGAGAGCTTATAGCCTGAAGGAGATTTATAACAGGATTACTAAAGCAGGGACTCAGAGGGACGCCTACACTTAACCAACTGTTTTAATTTGGGGATCGTCAACAACTAGCAACACCTTATATTCACACTGAGCCCTTGTAGATCTGCTTGCACTGTTTTCTCACTTATGAGATGTGCAAAAAACAAATGCTCCCAAAAGGGCCACAGTACTGTACATCTGCGTTTCAACTGGAGAACGTGAAATGGCAGAGATATTTATAATAACTCACTTTAGGAATGCTACAAAAGAGTCAGACGATGAAAAATCATAGTCAACCAGTGCACTGTTTTTATAGCTTCTTTGTTTATACCATATAGTGACTTGTTGATGATTACAGAACAAATTGAAACCCTTTTTAAAGTCTACCCTAAAAGTTTTTTTTGTTTTTGTTTAAAAGTTATGCCTGATGGATATTAAAGACGCCATAATCAATATTTTTATATAAGCAAAGGATCAAGTGACTATCTGTATGTGAAAGGGGTCACTTGTACAGTTTCCCTCAACCGTAAAGAGGTTGAGGGAACATAGTGGAGCACTTAGCTGCTAAAGAGCCCGATATTATACTAATACAGATATTGGTGGCACTACAACTAAAACAATTAGCTAAAAAAAGCTAAAAAACTTCAACATCCTGCAAAGTCTGGTGATAATTCTCTGAATCTTTGTTACTGACGAGGCAGCACGATGACGTAAACACAAGTTTGACATTCAGTGGTGAAAATGTTGGCAAACAGTTGCCTATTTTCAGGTTCAGAAAACAAGGAACAACATTAGCGTTCATTTGGAGTTATGTTTCTCTGCACCCAGTGATTGTCAGTCCAATATTCACTCTCCTTTTAGCTCTGATTTTGGTCTTCACCAACTCCTGAAAGACATATCTGGCTCGTTAGCTCCTAAATGCTCCATTATGTTCACCAGCTCGTTGCTAATTTTGCCTGCCCTGTCTGT
Source organism: Xiphias gladius (assembly GCF_016859285.1). NCBI lineage: Eukaryota > Metazoa > Chordata > Actinopteri > Istiophoriformes > Xiphiidae > Xiphias > Xiphias gladius. The sequence continues at coordinate 5,107,678 of NC_053401.1, forward strand.
ACCTGAGCAGGCAGCATAAATTGTGCTCATCGGAGCTTGTTGTTGAAAACAGCTACTGCTGAAAGCAGGACAGATGAGAGCATATTTTGTTAGCCCTACAACTGAAACAATCAGCTAAAAGAGGCTTAAAACTTTAATAAACCTGAAAAGTTTGATGCTAATTCTTTTTACAGTGCAACTGTAAACACAACTTTGACATATGATCACGTTATTAAGTTGTGGTGAATGTGTCAACAAAAGGTTGCAAACAGTATTCATTTAGATTTAAAATCTGTTTAAACTAAGTCCATCAATCCCCTCAGGAGACTCTTGAGCTGCTATGGGCTCCACTATGTTCACCAGCTAGCCGCTAACTTTGTCTGTCAGTTGAGACTGAGCAGGTAGTGTGCAGTTGTTTTATCAGGTCTTTGTCATTGAAAACAGCTGCCTGCTGCTGCTGGAAACAAGGCTGACAAGGGCAGTAAGAGTGAACCAAAACAATGAGCTAATAGATGCAAAAATGCTCTGTAGAGCTGAGAAGAACTGTAGAGTCAGGTGATAATTTTCTGTGGGTTTGTCAGTATGAGAGAACACTTTCACATATGCAGTCATTTCATCTATTGTTAGTATAATAATATTCACTACAGCAGACTCAATATTAAAAATATTGATTAGTGCATCTTTAAGCTATCATACGTTTCATATTTCTATCATCAGCCATGAAACTGCAGGTCCTAAAAAATTTTGTTAAGCATAATAGTTGTCATCAGTTGTTATGGCAGTGTCTGAAACAGCACTCACATTCAAGTACCTGTTCAAACTGTGTAATCAACACACACACACACGGACACAAAAATGAGCACACTATAGTCAGACAGACAGCAGAGGGGAGGCTCAGTATAAACATAATTACATTTATGACAGAATTACGCCACATCTCATCAGTCAGAGAAGGAGAGGGAGGCTGGGTTGATCCGTTTTGTTGTCCGTCCAGAGAGAACGTGGGGATATCACTTCACCTATTTCCTACATATAAGGCTCCCGCTAATTGAATGAATTGGGTAAGGCTTAAACCACAACGCCCACTCACAGGCTCATCTGTAATGACATCCTTCGCACATTTGAAGATTTTCGTATTAAATGTTTTGTTCTCTTTGACCACACATTAATACTTATGTAATATTTTCATTTGAGTGCAGTAACGTAATGGACTTTTCTCTTCACAAACCTATTTGCGGGCCTGAATTACCATAGATTCCAAATATTTATCCTACACATCCTTCACAGTTACAGTAATGTAGCCTTTAATTACTTCCTCTGGGGGAAATTGAAGTAAATTGCAGAATTAAATCAACATTTGCTTCGTGATCAGGATGTTTAATAACAGCTGATTGATGCCCCGTATGTGATTAATGTTCAGACTTAGCAAAATCCCACACCCTCCTGGCAGCATCGGTGACAACATCCGACATCTGGATTCCTCCTTCTCATCCAAATCGATTATTTAACACTATGATGTGGGTGGTGCTATACCGGTACTATCACACCGAATGCAAACAAGCAGAAATAGAACAGTATGTGGGAAATAGCACTGAGCATATTCCATTTATTACTCAGAGAGACAAGAGGTTTGTTTACCAATCTGTGTTTACCCTCAAGGTGAGTTTAAACTTAGAAACATCCAACTTCATCACCCAGACAGTTTTATTAGATGCCAAATCAAGAAGAGGCTTGGCGAGAGAAAGTTTCACTGAATCATGCCACTATACAAGTTACTGTAATTCTAACCACACATCAGAGAGACTGGAACATGTGTGTATCTGTGAATCTGTATCAAAAAATATGATATAATAATATAAATGAATATTATTTTATATACTGTAAGGCTTGGTTACATGATCAATAAGACGGAGCAATATTCAACAGAAGGATGTGCAGCCAGAATCAGTTCAAGATCTGCCACTTAAAAGAGGAGCAGAGAAAAGCAGTATCACCACTGACGGAGACAAAATAGGATAATATTACATTAGAAAGTTACTTTGAGAAGACATTGTGGGAAAAAGATCATCATCTATAAAAGGAAATAAGTTCAGTTTTAGCCTATAGCCTAAATAGGACAAAGAGTCTGTTTATGACCGATTTTAGCATGTTAACATGCTAATATATGCTACTTAGCATTAAAACACAAAGAATGGCAGAGGCTGGTGGAAATGTTATTAGTTTTGTAGGTAATTACTCATAAAGCAAAGTATGGCTGACTTGAATTGAAATTCTGACCAGATGATGGATGAGCAGTCAGGGCATCAGTGTTGTTACGATTCATCTTCTGGGGACCATTAACATAAAGTTTCACAGCAATCCATCCAACACTTGTTGAGATATTTCAGTCCGGACCGGCACAATCAGATATAATTGTATATGTAAAACAAAAGATGCCGTTGAGTTGCATTATAGGAATTGTAGGATTCAGTGTTTCAGGAGCTTGACCCATACTATAAACTAAAAGTAGGGATGTCTCTGCCTCTGCAATTGGTTTTTCTTCTGTGAGTCCCCCTAAATTTATTAAAGTCCAATATCATATTGCGGGATTGCTCTTTAAAGTAATATTCAGTTTAAAACAATGCTAAATAGACACGTTAGCAGACATTACGAGTAATGAGCACAGATATAATTATTTACCATTATTCTGTTCACTTTTTGTAACTTTTACTGCTTGTAACAGTTTGGCATTAATTGGGATTTCTATGTTGTAACTTTCCCATAATAGATGATATTCATCAAAATGTGTTATGGACAGATTAAATGGTAATGGTGTGTCTTGGAACCGATATTACCAGCTGCTGAGTGTTTTTCTGCATAAACATTTTGTTGTTATTGCAGTAAATAATGGATCACAGTGTGGACAACTGAAAAATCAGAAACTGTCCTGCCAACAATTTGTTCAATTTGTCTTTTTTTTTTTTTCCACACAAAAAGGCTTTTAACACATTACCCATTACCCCCACAGAAGAAACAACCAAACAACATTTTTTTATCTGTCTCCTCCCAGGTTATGTTTTTTAACAAGGGACAGAGCGATAAAAGCTTCAGAGAATAAATAAAGAAAACGACTTTCAAGCACAAAAGGACACCGTTTTACAGAACAATCATTTGCCTGTGTGGTTTTTGATCAAATACAGTTGACTTTGCCAGGCTCCTCTAACCCACACAGTGTCATAGAAAATTGGGTCAACTCAGAAACGTACGCATTCACCAAAACATGCTGATCTGGGTTTTCGCATTGAAATAATCGACACTGTGGAATGCGTTCGGGTCGGTGTGAAGTGCAAAGTGCTTCCCCCGGAAGCGTCTCCCGTGTACCCGACTGGAAGTCGCAAGTGATGCCCATGTCCGTGTGTACGTGTATGTGTGTGGGTGAGAGGGTGTTTGCTGTTGTGCGTACCTTGATAATCTGAGAGCAAAGACGAGCTCTGTCTGCTGTAGCCTGTTGCTAGGTTTCCCTGTGCTCTACCTGGCAGAGGATAAACCGAGCAGATGCTTCTGTCTGAGGAAGCTGTCCACATATTCAGTGAATGTATGAGGTGTGTACGTAAAGATGGTCTGAATGATTTTTTTTTTTTTTAAAAGGAGGATAAACTGTTATCATTAGGCGTCTGTTAGTGTTTACTGCCTCAGTAGCATTAAGCTCCAATATCAGTTATGAGTGTTCACTGTCAGTAGTTACCGCATTAAGGGGAGGTTCTGTTTGTACCAGGACATTGTTATGTGTACCTGTTGTTGGATTTTATAGTTTATACGAGTAACTGTTTGCATCCACCTGATGTCCCTACCTACTATGTAATGAGAACTGACGCCTCTTTATTCTGTTTCTCTGAAAAATGTGGACAAACACAAAGGCCAGAAGTGACGGAGAAAATTAAACAACACGAGTGATTTGTCACAACAGATGAGGCCCATGTTTTACGATTGAAAGCTCAAGGATAAACCTCATGAGCGGATCTTCGGTCAGGTTCGGTTTTGTCAAAGTACTATTTCCACGGTCACGAATGACCTTCAGTGATTTATGGTTGAAGCTAAAACATCAGAAATTATGCAAAAAAATCAAAAGGAAGCCATATAAAGAAAAGAAAGTGTGAAAGAGATAAAAGAACAATAATTTATTATGTTAATCAAACATCAACACATTTTTGGGACAAACAAAACTTTTACCATGGTAGATTTGCAGTGATTGTATTTATAGCTGATGTAATTGTCACGTCAATATATCCATGTGCTGTCTATTGAGTGTACTGATAGTATTGGGAAATTTAAAGGTATTGTTTTTCATTTGTGTTTTCTTACAAACCTTCAGGATAAACTTCAGTTTCTCTCAGCAATTGCAATTAAATGGAAGCTCCCTATCTGCAGAGTGGGGTAGTTGGGTACTAGTTGTTTTTGCATCACTTTGAGGTTAAATTCATCAGTCTGTTTATCATGCAGTCACTAAGTGAAACAAACTGTCAGTTACTTTTCTTTATGTCCGCCAAGATGAAGGATGACAAGCATACATCACAGTATGGTTACTGTCAAGACTAGCAGCATATTATTCCAGCCCGAATGAAAAAGTGATTACAATGAACAATGCCAAACAAACTATATCACAGGAACAAATTCATGGTCGAGTTAAGTTTTGATTTTAAATGCCTCATTCCTTCAGGGTAGGTAGTGTCTTTGAAGGGAGAGTTTCATGAGCTTGTGCAAAGTCTTGCCCCTGAGCGGGTGGAGGGTTTTTAACTGCTTGTAGCGCAACGGAACAATGTTTTTATGATTGGGCCCCCGTTTTGTTGGTTCTTGTGCATGTACACTTACACATTCATGCTAAATGTTTGGCGGTAAGGCACCAAGAAACACGGCAATGCGCCAGCGGAGGTCGAGAAAAAGGCTACTGCTACGTAGTAGACATGAATGTAAGCATTGCAGGTTTCAAAATTTTCATAAACGTGGCTTTATAAATGTTTAATGAGGTAGAAAAGTACAAAAAGGCATTTAACATGTTTGTTAGGCCTTGCACAATGTTTTTTGGAAATAAACACTGAATGTAAACAGACACGTTGCTTTCAAAAAAATCTCCACAGGTCACCTTTAATGCTGATAATAGAAGTTTCTTATTTGTGACTGAGCCAGCCTTTTCCCCGAGGTTCCTTTATAGAAATATAAGAAATATAAGTGTCATTTATGAGGCATTGATTCTTGATCAGGTTTTCTTTACACTGGCTTTCCCATCCATTTCAGAATCCAATTCAAGATTCTTGTGGACACTTCCTCTGCATATTGGGCTTCTACAGCCCTATCACCGATAGGTCTCTTAGGTTTTCTCATCAGGGCTTGCTTGTTGTTTCTTGCCACGGGCATAAAACCAAAGGTGACTGTGGCTTTGACGTTGTGGCTCCTAAACTTTGGAAATCACTACTTTTGATTTTATGACCCGTGGACCACGTAGACACATAAAGACCAAGCTGTTTACAACCGCTTTTATGCCTGTTGCTTGACGTCTCCTCTGCAAAGGTGTTGTAATGTTGGCAACTGTGCTGCAACGGAGAATGGGCAAGGTAGCAAAAGGTGTATCGCAGCTTTTTAGTGATTAATGGCTACGTGACTGACATCAAACTGTTTCAGCTGTGGAGCTGTGCTGTTTAACCCCCATGATGGGGACCAGTGGATGGTCGGTGGGGATTGTAGGATGGTAAATTTCATTTCCAAACCAAACAAACAAGTCCTGGCTTTACTCTGTGATCTTGATACGACCACTTAATGGACCGCAATCATACTCCGACGTGGTTAGATAAATGAGAAAATCAGTTTCTTGTATCCTCAGAGAGAGCTAATTTCTCATGCCAGCATGCAATTCTAAACACTATTTCCATTACAATGTTGCATATGACTCTGACATTATCATGGACATATAACAAATGGTGCATGAACATATGCATCCTCCCACATACATCTGTTGTCACTTGCATCACATGATTTTATGAAGTTACAGTTTTGTATGTAAGACTTTTATTGGACTCTTTATGACACACATTCTGTACATTTTACATATTGCACATGTGCACATCACGGCCTTTTTTTTTTTTTTTCAATAATTGGCAGCCTGACAAATTCTGACTATGGTTGAAAGACTTTATAGTTTATTTATTTACTTCTATCTCCACTAGCTTCACCATTGTATCACCTGCTCTTCCTGAGCCAAAAGCTACAATAAATTAATTAAAAAATAATGCAGTACAGTGTGAAAACCGGTACTCCAGCTGTGGCAAATTGCTCAACAGCTGGTATGTAGTTTGCTACAACAGCTACAGGAACTTCTTTTGTAGACATTTGTGTCAGACACAAAGGGAACTGTTTGAGGTGATTTCTTTGAAGTTTTCTGAAAAGTTGCGGTAGGGTAATGCAAATCTCTACGATGGAGGTGGGAAATAAAATGTCATGACCAATGTTAATGTGGGAGAAAAATGCAAGAATAACACAAATACCCCTTAAGAATAAAAATGCCAGTGGTGCTGTTGGCAGTTGCTCCTTGAGTCGTGGAGACACGGTTCAGGAAAGGAGTTAGTTCTTCTCTGTCACTACTCACTGTCTGAGGACCCTGCACTACTTCCCAATATGGCCACCAGTGTATCACAGCAACACAAGGTGCTATAGAGTTTCTTGTCTTCTTTTTTTCTGCTCTTTCTCTCTCTCTCTCTCTCTCGCTCTCTTCTCTTAATCTTAAATGGTGTTGACTCAACGTCTAGCGAAAATCATTGTCACTGTGCAGCTCATTTGTGGTCCATCTCTCTCGGCCTCTTCGCCACATCTGAGTGGAACATTTCAATTGGCTCTCCGCAGGGCTGCCGCTACTTTATTATTAGCCTCCTGACAACCAGGGGATAATTATGGGATGTCAGGAAGTTCTCTGTGGCTGATGGACAAAGCTATTTGTGGCGTGCTCCTTTCTTTGTTAGAACAACTTGCACTTAAGAGGCAGAAGGGACTGCATCTGTGCGACATGCAGGGCTGAACGCCGCTTTACAGCAGCCTAGGAATAGAAATGCAGAGCTCGATGCCTGCAGTCAGTGGTGACGGTTGCTGGTGTCTTGTCACAGTATGTAAATCAGTTGTCACATGTGATTAGCTAATTTAAATCCCACTTGCTCTTTGTGCAACGGCATACAGACTACATGTAATTCATGCTGGGTGAATGCTCAATGTGGGAAGAGAGTAATAGTCATCAAACAAATCACTCAATCGTTGTATCCGGGATGTTTGGAGAATGATCACTCTGGGATGAGATGGGTGAGAAAAAGTGAGCAGCGAGGATGCTTTGAAGTGCCGTGATGAATACCGCTACAGCAAGCGAATGTACACTAGGCTATGGATTTGACCCTTTCGCTGAGGGGGGGCTCAGGACCCCTCGAGGACCCTGCCACCTGAGCTTTCATCTCATTAATTATCACCCTGTCAGGTGTGTTACATAAGAAATAAAGGAAGACCAAAGGAATGTGATCTCCCAGACTGCATCAACAGGAAGCTGAATGATGAAATGAAACCGTCTCGGCGTCTCCTCCCTCAGCTGTCGGCAAATGAAGGGATCACTCATCCTTTCAAAATTGATCTCAGCAAATCCTGTGGGCTTGGCGACAAGGGGAATTTGAATCTTGTCACTTCAGCTTCAGTTTACCTCTCGCATGGTCACTTAACTTCTCTGATTTCTTCACACTGTGAGAAGCTCTTTTGGCCGATGATTTTGGTCTGTGAGTCAGCATCAGTGCGGTTTTCTTCACCACAATGATTATTCTTGTCATTATCTATTATTTCCTTTTTTTTTTATCCAACCAGACCAGTGCAGGGGGTCTATCGAATATCTCAGCAACTGTTGGATGGATTGCTATGAAATTTTGCCCGGACGTGCATGGTTCCCAGATGGTGAATCCCACTGACTTTGTTAATCCCCTGACTTTCATCTAGCGCCACCATAAGGTCGCCATTTTTGGTTGTGATTGAAGGATCACTATCAATATCAATCTACAACTTTGTTGATCCTCATTTCACTTTCTCCAATACTTTGCTTCATGACCAAATACCTGCGAAACTTTCTGACATTACGATCAGACTCGGTTGTACTTTGTGTGAAATTTTAAAACATAAAAAAAAATTACAAGTTGTGGCTTTACGAGGGTTTATGTGCCTTTATGCTAAGATAAGATAACAAGCTGCTGGCTGTAGCTTCATAGTTACCAAACAGAAATGAGAGGGGCATTGATCTTTTTCATCTATGTCTAACTGCTATAACTACTACTACTACTACTTACATTAACATAGTCATTGTGAGGATGTCGCCATTTATCTTGAGGCGGCATTGTGATTCCGTACAGCCTTAAACAGCCACAACCCTTAGTCTTGCTTGTAAAATTCTGCTGCACCAGAATTTATATAGTATGTAGTAGAACCCGCGTGGTCATCAATCAGCTCTAATACATTCAACTACATGGTGTGCATAAAAATTGAAATTGCTGATTAGGGGCTTAAAATTCATTTGTTTCAACAGTCTTGAGCTGCTTAGAACAAATCACTCACATTCAAAGCTTGGGATATAAAGCAATTTTAAACTACTGGCATGACATGGTTGTCGTTTCGTACATTTTTCTCTAGGGAGAAGAGAAAGCTTCTGCAGTAGAAATAATATGTTAAGACATCAAATAAAAAGAGAGAGAGCTGCAGTAACAATGAGGATAAGAGGCAGTTATAAAGAGAGCAAATCTCTATTTACTGTATGTGTCCACATGCATCCTTTTCAGGCTCCAGCGTCCATTGAACTTTTGTAGTTATTAGACTTCCTACTCCTGCTGACAATAATGGCACAGCGAAGGGTCAAGGATTGGCCCTCTCCACCTGGCCTCCATAAACCTCATTTCCACAAACGTCATCCAGCAATATGTCTATGGAAAAACAACCAAAGCTAACGATTATTTTCAGAATCTCGATTGCCCATTTACTGTTAGACTCTGCAGACGTCTTTCTACAGTGTGTGCGCTGAAAACAGCGGTGTAGCTACAGAAAAAAAAAGGGCCCACTGTGAGATCTTCTTCTTTAAAACACAGCTCGCCGAGGGTGTTGAGGGTGCACTGCAGCTTTTAGGGCTGGCAGGTGACTCAGATATGAATTATCATTTCTATTTGCACTGCTGGATATTTCTGTAACCTGAGTGCTTGCACATCCATTAATGTGATCCAACAGGAGCACTTGACCGCAGCCTGGGGCTTCGCCCTCCGGCGTCGACCACAACTTGACATCAATTCAGCCATGTTGGTTTCGAGTTAAGAAATTAAAAACTGTCACAGGGTTGTACGGGTACGGCCAAGCAACAAGGTTGCCATGGCCGCTGAAATCCCTACATTACAGGATGCTTTGGGACGTTGTTTCCAGAGATTTGTCCTAGGTTAGGCAAAAAGCCAGAATTACAGCCGGCCCGAGAGTTAAGGCTTTCAGGCACATAATTCCCCTTCAAAGGATCAGAGACGTGTCAGAATTCCAATCAATTGTAGCAGTTCTTCAGGGTTTCATCAACAGTAAGTGCTGTCCTCGAAAAACCAAAGCAGAACAAAGGAGGTTGTAAAAAATTACTAATTGCTCTTAGTGCTATGATTGGTATATGATGAGGTGAGCAGGGACTCTTTCCCTTTAGACTGTGGCTCAAATGAAAATCTCTTATGAGAGTCATTTGTGAGATCACTTTACATGCTGTATATGCCACCATACGTACAAAACCACAGATCTATTCACAGAGAGGCAATGAGGATGCTGTCAGAGGAGAATAAAGTATCTGCATGAAATTCACAAGGAATATATTGTTGGTGTCCAAAGAAAACCACGATTTTGAATTCTTCTGAAGGCTTAAGGTTTCCTTTATGGGTTGAGAAATTTCGCCTGCTTCTTAAGCTAAATAAACCATTTAAAAACCCATTTGGTTTGCTAAAAAATATATTCAGACAAAACTAATAGCAAGGGTTTTTTTGTTAGCTCATGAAGAGCAGACCTTTTGATATACTGAACATGGTTTTCACAAGGATTATTATATATTACGTTAAAATGTTCTAAGTTTTGTAGGAACTTTATTGCCCACATTGTTGTAAATTTTCTTTGGTTTCACGACATACAGTTAAAACTAAAAAAGGACGATGTTAAAAACAGGTGGCAGGGACACAGTATCAACAAACAAGACAGAAACTGAAAAGCATAAATTCCAAAAAAACAGATCAAATCAAATCAAATCAAATGGGACCAATTACATCCACTACAGCAATGCCTGGCCTCATGATGCCTCTCATAAAAATGATGGCAATGAGTTCCACACGGTGAAAATTGGGAAAAAGAGAGCACTGGTATCCAAACAGGAATCGGTATTGGCAGAAACACTGGTACTAGAATTGGCATCAGGAGAGAAACAAAAAAGTCAGATTGGTGCATCCCTAATTTTATATTTTTCAAGTCTCAAGGTGATTTGGAAACATTTAAAACTAAACCGTGGCTTGGGCTTTACCCACTGGACTCATCTTCGGATTCAGTCCCATGCCCACCTCACATCCACACACTGTGAAGATGATCCTCAGCTGAAGAATAATACTTTAGCCGACCGTCGTTTTGTGCAAACACTTTCGGTTCGCACCGTATTGATCTTCAAATGCAATCAAGGAACTATTATGCGGAAGAGAACTGAATTTCAAAATGGAGCACAAACACTTAAAATTTGTGCAGGATGTCACACATCTGAGAAGAGAGGCCAGAGAGGGCAAAGCATCCTGTTGTCTACAGTTAAAATGATAAGATTTGTCTAAAACTGCTGGTTCTGGAAGCATGTGTTTAGTGTTAGTACAACATATTGCACAACAGGCTGATACAAAATGAATACCTTATTTCTCAGTGAGTCGGTACTGATATCTAAGCTTATACTGTCATTAAATCAAACACCATCATGCACTGTGCCGGTGCCTTTCCCCAGACATCAGTCTTCCATTCAGTGGGTCCTGTGCTGCAGGGACAGTCGTGTTATTTCACGTCTGTACTACATGCACCAAGTGTATTGTGAGGAAAAAGTCGAGGCTCCGTCATAAAGGCAAGAAACTGTGTTACATCATGTAATCCAAGAATCACGAGAACACCTCTAACTCCACCTGCTGGTTGAACTGTCTGTGTGTGTTTGCCCCCCCCCCCAAAACTTGACTGTGTGAGAAAATATTTATCAGGATGTTTGCATGATGTATTTTTTCTGCAAACAACAGGTGATTATTCTACAGTGGACTGAAAATGAATATGACCTTTGTAGCTAAGAACAGGGCTTTTCATTTGCACTGGGTGTAATGAGATTTGCTGTCAATTTGCTCACCCACTCACCCAACCCACCCACCCATACACTATCCACTTTATTATAGCTCAGCCAGCTCTTCTGCAAACTGCCCTCACTTATCTCGCCGCTTAGGTTCTTCTATTGTTCTTACCGGTGCTATAAATACCCTAACAGCTGCTAATTCCTGATCATTTATATATATTGTATGTAGTTTGCACAGTCAGTCTGTTCAGTTTCAAAGTTTTAAGCCTTATGCCGTCCAATATATTTTATATTACCGTCCCTTATTCATTTTATACACTGTCTTGTTTGTCTGTGTTGCACCAAGGACATAAGATTAGATCAGGGGTTTTTTTTTTTTCTTTTATTCCCAGAGGGAGATTAGGTAGCACAGCAGCACAAGAACAAAAACCAGCTGAAGTTACAAAAAAAGAAAATAAAAAATTAGGATATGTCACTACTGTGTATATGGCTGGGATGATGAATTGACTCAGTCCAAACCTGAATTTAATCAGGTCATTTAATGCCTAATTTTTCCAAGTATGTGTAAAAGTAAGTAACTGAAAATAACAACAACGCAGTATAAAAATATTCCATTACAAGAAAAGGTAAAGTACAGAAGTATCGGCATGAAAACGTACTTTAGTACTAAACATTATGCAGAATGACCCTTTTTTCAGAGTTGTATTTATAGTCTTTGGACTGTCATTACTGAAACCTCGACGGCAGCATCTTGATAGTGTGTCTGTGTGAGGTGGCGGTAGTGGTAACTACTTTGTGCGGTATACTGCCGATAGTTTTACTGGTAACCTACGGCAATTTAATCCAACATGCATTGGATAATAACCGAAATCTAACTAGCAACTCCAGCTGGGACGGAGACGGCGAAGTGAAAACTATAAAGTGGCAGAAAATCGAAATACTCAAGTATGTCAAAATTACCATGAAGTGCGGTACTTGAGTAAATGTACTCTATTACTCAGGCTATGTTACACAAGACGGTTTACATAAGGTCTCTATGAAAAAACAGAGAGAAACCGATTTCTTTTATAAAGCGCGTACATGTATCTTTTTTCATTTGGTGCGCTGATGGGGTGAATCCAGGTAAAATCCATTATCTCGTGTTCGACGGCAGAAATGAAAATCAAACCATCGAACGCAAACGAAGAGATGTGGAGAAAAGAAGCTGAAGAGCCACCGGGGGGGGGGGGGCGTTTAAAAGCACCGAGACAACTAGGATATGTCTTCATAGACATATTCTTTGTAACTGAGTGATTTTTCACCTCATTACTGTCAGACGTTTTAATCACAACATGTGTTGCTCCGAAGCCGTTTGACAAGCTGCAACAACAGGGGCCGTTTGCTGCCACGGACCCCGCGTTCAGGTTCCGCACGTGAGGAGGACGGTGAAACGCACAGGTGTTGCCTTCGCGGTCTCCTCGTAATTTTTCAGAGGCGTAGCGACTCTCGGGTCATTCGGACAGTACCCGTTTGATACTGACAAAAGTTTTCGGTGGTTCTCAATGGGTCTTTAAAATTTTGTGAAGCCGGAGAAGGCGAGGAGTTTAGGTCCACCGCCATATAACTGCGATACCTCGGCTAGTGTACGCTGCTAAATGCTGCCAAGTAATTAAAAATCAGCTTATTTTCTGGAAAGGCCGCGAATGTATTGAACGCATGCGCAGTGTTAAGTGAAAAGAATAACAAATATCGTTTCCGGAAAAAAGTTTCAAAATATAGCACATACTAGTCCTCAACTCCTGAGCCATTTTTCATTAAATTAACGTCACAACTGAAAGAGGCATTTGTTCTCAGGAAATATGAAAAAAGCTTTAATTTTTCACAATCAGACGTGGAAATAAACATATTACGGGATGAGTAAATTGAAAATGTTTGTTCAACTACAAAAAATGTATCTATGGCTTTATCTGTGCGCACACTGAAGGCAAAATACACAAAAACAACTCTGTTGAATTGGCACAAACCGGGGATACATCGCAGCAGTGCTTTCCAGGTGACAAAACTTTACAATAATCTCTTTGAAACGTTCAGTTTTATTTCATTCAATTTTCAGTTCAACTTTGTCGTTGGCGAAGAATTGCACGTCGTCTGTACAATGAAATTCTCAGGATGTTACTCGGGACAGTACCAAAGGCGAAAGTAATTATACACGATAAAAATACGATAAACAAAAAAGATAATAAGGTAAACAATAAGATCAAATAGAAACATTAATGATAAATACAGTAAAACCACTAGAGATAAGGACTATACAATAGATAAAATAACCAGTGTATGTATGAATGATATAGTTATGTTTTTAATTTGTTTTTTATTAAATTTGCTTGCACAGATATGCAAAAGATAAAAATACATACACAGAGGCATTGCTTGCATGCCTGCATTGAAACACAACTACACCTACATATAAACACGTTTACATCAAAGAAGAGGTAGAGGCAGGAATCTGGCAGCTTGTATAAAGATCTCTCCTGTCAGGGCCAGATAAAAAGGATTACATCAGTGAGTAATAATGAGAGGGGGAGTTGCATTTGCCCAGCAAGGCTGGACATGGGCTTAAAAGTAAAAACGGACCTTCTTTGTCTTTTATTTTTAAGCCCAAGTCGTCGGAGTTTCCGTACTTTGCTCGCTGCGCCGATGAGCTTGACGCCGCTCTGTGAGGCTTTTTTTTTTTTTTTTTTTTTTAAGTTGGGATGAAAACTTCAGTGCACAGAGAAATTCAATGGGAAGGTGAACGCTAACCATGAAGCCCCGCTGAAAAGTGCTCAAGGTGTTTTGGAGTAAAACCCACTGGAGATAGCAGGATCCCTCCGGTAACGTTTCTGGGTCGAAAACTGTAAGTTCGCCGGAGTTTCATTGGACTTTTTGTAGTTTTCAAAAGCGGAGGTGGCGTTAGTTTCAGCGGTTTGTTTATCCAAGCTTCGCTGGACTGCTAGCTTAACTTAATAGTGTCAAAGTTCGGGTCAAAAAAAGCTAATTTTCCTGTTACACTCATATTAATTAGACTTAACGTAGCTAATTATAAAGAGTTTGTGTTAGCTAATGTACCAACGGAGAGTTCAGCTACTTATCTTTTGTTAACATTTTTTGAGCATTAAAGATATCGCTTATTCCAATAGGTCTTTACAGTATGTCCACTAGTAGTGATGATTTGTATTATTGTATTTTCTAGCTTTGGTATCAAAAGAAATTCCCAGAGCTAATATCCTTAGGATTTATAGCGTTGCTGTGTTATTGTGTTGTTATTTCATGGTTCAGTCTATGGCAGATTCACTAACGTCGTTAACTACTCAACAGTGGCAAACAAAACAGCATCACTAGTGCTTGGATTTCATATTAACAAAAAAGCGTACATGTAAAAACTGCTAATTCGTATCAAATATCATCCAAATAGAAGGGATAAAGAAAAGATGTTATGAGAGAGAGTTGTTTTTTTCTCAGATTTGGTACTTTCAGGTCATTATTGTTTTAATGAGTTGTATCATGCTTGCTCTGTATTTGAAGACCTTTGTTTTGTTTTTTTAATTTAGCCAGAGCTTTACCAGAGATTTATGCATTGCATGTCCATTAATGTAGAAGCCAAATAATGAATCATTGTGCTGCACCCCCAGTCAGACTCAGTTTGGCTCCCACCAGTTGCTGTAGAGAAGACAGTAGCAGCCAGCACAAAGCCAGCAGTTTGCAGCTGTTTCTGGTCCAGTGTCGGCTTATTTCATTAACAGCCTCAGACTTCTTCAGCCTTTGTTTGGGTAAACCTCTGTGGTATACGGTTGTTCAGGAAAAACCTACCTCCCGAGGCGCTCGCTACATAACCAGCTGGCAGCCCTCCACTCTGCATATGTCTGATGATGTCTTGGCTTCCAGGCAGAGAACTGAAAGCATAACAAAGGATTTTATTTCCCTCTCCGACAATAACCATATTAGTATCCCTTGCCACACTCGCACAGCTAACGGTCAACGGCTCAGGAAATCCATGCTGTTGCACACTTGCCCGCACAGCCATATCTGATGTTATAGGGGGAGAACTAGCATAATCAAACACTTTTTCCTCACATTGCTCTGTGATTGTTTAAGAGACGCAACTAAATAAATCTTATCTCCTGGCAGCAATCATCCTGTTTCCTCAGGCAACAGGCGTTTGTTTGTTGCTCAGTCAGGTAAAGAGAGTCCATTATCAGCCCTGGTTTGTGTTAACAGCAGGCCTGCTTTAAGATAAACATGCAAGAGATCCTAAAAATGTTTCTAATTTTTTGATTCTGTTTTTCCTGACGCCTTGTATCCAGAAAATTGACAGGGACTTTTCTATCTTAGGCACCGTTGTTTGTTTTTTTTTTTTGACATTTGCATTCCTTGCATTCTTGGTAAAGTACGTGTGTGGTGCTGTATTTTGAAAGAAGGGAGGTGTCACTTTCAAGTCACATGATATATTGGGATGTTTACACACTTCTGAAATTAAATTAAAATCTTAACTTAATTTGAAACAATTGTTTTACAGGAACATAATTAAAGGCCAAGTTTTATATATTAGCCGTGTAAATTCCGCCCTAATTTGAGGAAAGCTGGTACTCTTTTGTGCTCTATGATGTGACGAAAGCTGTACAGTGGCTTTTGGAGTTTCAGCTTTTAGTGTTGTTAGTGCAGACAGTACTGAGATTACTGGGGAAATGGCAGTTTCTGACAAAGAGGAAGACATTTCTCCAGAATGTGCCAGGAAACGCTTCCGGACAGGGCTGAGAGAAGGTCTTCCTGAGTGTGGGGATGCCTCTGTTTCAAGCCTGTTTATGGTTTCAGCTCAGTCATTGTAGGCACTCATGTAGAACTCATTTAACTCTACAGTATTTTACTTAACTTTTGAGTCTCTGAAATTATGCCTTTTAATATGACTAAGAATGCATTCTTAGAAAGGGCTTCTCTTTGTGCTAAAACCTTGATAACAGAAGCAAAGAAAGGCAGTTTATCTTGGCCTGCTAAGATCTCTTACTCAGTTCCTCCAGTCCCTTTCCACCAGTTATTTTTTCCCCTCCAATGTGATGTCTGACTGTGATGTAGTCGGGGCCACGTGGAAAAACTGCAATAACTTGGGATCAGTGTCGTGGTGCTACCATGTGAGTCTCTGGAAGACAAAGACTTGTTTATGCAGTGTCGCTGCTGTGGTGAGCAATAAAGCACTAGTTTGAAGCCTGGACAGTCTGACCTCACTGCAGCCCAGACTAAAAGTCCACTGGGCCATCTCTCGGGGAAGTGTAAACCAATGCAGATTGTTTGACTGGGGGTTGGATTTCAGATGGGACTGACTTCCACAAGTCAATTTCAGCTTCTAAAATGCGAAGATTTTTTAAAACTTTTATTTGTCTTAAATGATAGTAAATTAAATAGTTTTGGGGTAGGGACAGACAAAATGAGACCTTTGACATTTGCTCTTGGGCTCTGGGTTCAGTTTTCACTACTTTCTGGCGTTCTGTATACAAAACAATTGATCAAGAAAATAATCAGCAAATCACTCAATAATGAAAATAAATTGTTTGTTGCAACCCTAATTTACATACAATACAGCATGCAAATACTGCAATTAAAACTATACAATATCATCACTACTGCTCACATTACTGTAACCACTCCTACTGATACGACTACTAGAGTGACTGCCACAACTACTTCTTCTAATACTACTAGTTTATTTCATTAAGGTTTATTTAATTAGAAGTTTTCTGCTGATGAATAATCTGCTCTCAAACAAGACCTTTTTAAAATATATTATAATACCTCGCTATGTGAGTTAAATCACCACTGAGGGCATGGATAGACAAGTGACGGCACTGTTGACGACAAGTTTTAAACTGTTTAAAGAGGGCAGACAGAAGGCAGACTATGACATGGAAAGGGGATGGTTTGTAGGCCCTCTACGATTAGTTGAACGACAAAAAATGTATTTCGATAATTGATTATGTGTAGGTAATTTTTAAAGCAGAAATTACAAAGATTTGATGGTTCCTTGTTCTCAAATGTGATAATTTAGTGACTTTCTTGGTCTTATTATTATGTTAAATTGAATATTTCTGAGTTCAGAAAAAACAAGACAATTAATGACATCACCTTGTCTTCTGATATTTTATAGACTTTTAATCAAGTTATTTCGAATATAATCTGCATAGTTATATTTAAAATAATAATTGGTAGCAGCCCTGATGGCTTCTTATAGTGGAAACGATGGCATACAAGATGGTATGATCAACTTTACAATGTGAAGCTGGAAAAAAGATACTCCAAGTAAATAGCAAGGGACCTAGTATTGATCCCTGTGGGACACCTTTATTAACTTTTTAAAGGAGATTTAATTGGATACCATGTGCAAAAATATTTTGTCCAGAAAGATATGTTAAATAAGCAGAATAATTCTAACCAGTGGAAAGCAACAAACTGATTTGCTAAAGGTCCACTATGTCGTTCACATCAGAAGCTACTTACTATGACCAAGTCTAAACGCTTATTGCGACTACTAGTTGCGTTACTGTGCTGCATCTAATTCTACTTCAATGCTACTCTGAGCCAGTTAAGGTCTGAAATGCACATCTGTACCACAGCTGGAGCACGACTGTTTGTGTGTGTGTATGTCCCTCCCCCTCCATATCTTTTCTATATTGTATCATCTCCATCTGGTTGATGTTAAAACCACCTCACAGCATTGGAGTCCGGTTTGACTTTCATACAGATGCGTGTTTCTATAATCTTTATTAATATAACAAACTTGAATAAAAGTATTACTTCTGTCAGATACATTTTGATACATGGCATTGATGCCTTTTTTAAACAAGTTCGTTTGAATGTTCCGTTAGAAACAGAGCCATAAGTGAACTGTGCTCTTATTGTGGTTTTTCTACTATTAGCCTGTTGGTTAGAGCATCAAGCCTCAAATAAAGTGCATGCAGACTGTGCAATGATTAAGACATTGTTTTGGAGTAAGGAGCTGATTTTAGAAAGCTGTCACTGGTCCTCATTCAGCAGAGGTTTTTATTCATGTCTTTGTAATATGAACATTTCTACTTTGCACACAGTATGCTAAGGTCATTTAATGAAAAATTATATTTTACTGACACAAGCAAGTAGGCAAAGCATTTTCACAATATAAAACTTGTTCATCCCTCATGTCTCCAAAAAGCACATTTCAATTTGGAGTTGTACAACTCCTCTATAGGATTAGTTAAAGAGTAAAGCTAGTTTTATTCTACTTTTTACTTAGAGTCAACAGATCTCTTTAAAAGACAAAAATTAACAGTGCATTTAAGGGGCTGGTATGCCTCTTCAGAAGTGCTTGTCAGATGGTCGGATAATTACAGTAACCACCTCCACCTACACCTCTCTTGATTTTGGATTGCAGGGGCTGTGTCTGACCACTTCTGTAACTTTCCAAAACCTACGATCCGACATTCACACCCACTTTGTGCAGTGATTGGCCAGCTGTGCGGAGGTGAGAAAGGAGCCATGGGATGAACTTCTCTCTGAGCTCTTTTGTTCATTTTTGGCGCAACTATTTCTGTCACTTTTCATGTGAACAACCGCGTGCAACACTATGAACGTCTTCTGGGGGAGACTGTCTGAAAATGCGCGCCGTTATCCCCATTTGTAAACGATATCACGTCTCCCCTGTGACGGCCAATTTTTTACTCTGCCTTTAAGTGCGGCCGACCGGAACAACTATATACACTAGTTTGAACTAGTTCTGATTGAGTATACCCAAGCCCTTAGTACATCTCTCAGAAAAATTGGACTTACCAAACTTTTGTGGCAGTTAGACCCAAGTGTATTCATTCCTAAAGAAAATGTCTTCAAGACATGACAGAAATATGTAGTTTAATTTTATAAAAAAAAGCTGGACACAGTAGTTTTGTGCAATCATAACTCAAACAGGGATAAATTATGCAGTTGTTGGGGACTATTTTCAGCTGTGGATGAATATAGATTTGCTGCTTTATTAAGTATTTCTGGTAGCAAGACAGTATATGTGAAATTGACTCAAAATTAACAACATTGTGTGTGTTCATGGTAATGACGGAAGATGTGGCCCAGTGCAAAGGTGTTTATAATTTATGTGTTTTTAATAGTTGTTGGCTTTATGGCACAGAGTAATAAGATATCTCAGGCTTTGGAAAAACAGGGAATACTTGTTAGTAGGATCAAATCTTGGTTTGTTTTGGTCTTTTCTGGGTATTTGTTGATAATTGGAAAAATACCAACAGCCTGATGTTTTTGACTGAATAAAGCAGGATTTAGTGTGAAGGATGGGGGTGGGGGTCGCAGAGGTCAGCGGAGATGTCAGTACCAGGCACTAGTGTTTGGTTTTTGGGAGAACTAACCTGCTCAGGAATGTGTATAGTGCTCACTCCTACACTGTGGCATTATCAATCACCATTGCTTCATACAGACACACTTCTTCACATGGCTGGAGAGGTAGAACCTAATCTGTGGGCTTTTCTCTTGAGGTTTTGGTCAGAAAGTTCTTTATGGATGACCTGCTCATCACTGATGCAAAAAGAAGTGGAAAATGTCTCAGCCTGGCATTTTAAAGGGTCTGGTTTTATGAGTCTGATGAATGGAGAGACTAGTTTACGTGGCAAGTTTCAGTGCCACTTTCTGCCACATGACCAGCACAAGATTGTTTCATTCTTTCTCAGACGTAAACTGAGAGTAAATTCAGAATAGCATGTTGACTGTTAAGAAGCTCTGTTTTCTGCAGAATGGGATTTGTCATAAGACTCATAATACCAGATTTGATGTGGCTCTTATCACAAGAAAGCAGAGGAAAGAGAATACCAGCCTCTACAATGCCACAACAATGATTTGTTTTATCTTGTGTTCTAAGTGTTTTAAAAGCTAAATGTTTAAATTCATCTGTACACCCGCGGTTACTCTGTGAGAGGAAGACTACTGTCAGACAAGCTTTAGGTTTCTCCCACGGGGTGAAACAAGCAGCTGACCAAATACAGCTTTCACCCTGGTGAGAGTGAGTGATGGTTTTCCAAAATTATCCGGAAATGCCTGTGGAGGAAAATGTATTTGTAGTAAGACATGTATCTGTGGCATTCCTCCACCCTCAATCCCCATGGGAACTGTAAAATTTAATTTGAAAGAAGGTTGTTGTATTTTGAAATCTGAGGTATTTTCTGGCATGCTTATTGACCAAAGTCCTGTTTTGTCTCGCTTTGAATGATGTGTCATGTGTGCATATACACATCCAGTATTCTGCTCATGTATTCTGGAGTAGTGCAAATATACAGCAGTGTGCATGATGTTTTGGAAGAAACTTACTCCCCTTTCTGTGGCGTGTAAAGTTGAATTTAGGCAGTGGGGCACTTAAAGGCACCTTGTGTTAACAGCAGTCCCCAGCCACCAGCTCATATAGAGACCATTGGTTTAATTTTGCTCTTAATGGCTATTTTTTTTTACCCTACTAGGTGTGACACTGTGACCCCAGAGAGGGAGGAAATGAAGTAAAGCCTGCAGCCCCTGCCCCCCTACCATGGGATATCTGAACAAGTGGAGCCACTGTTTTTAGGCAGTTAGTTCTGGGCTGCTTGGCTGCTCTCTCCACAAACTGTATACTGTCTCGACCTCCTCAAATCAGATTTTGTTTGAAGTGATAAGTGCTCAATGCAAGTAAAGGATAGACATGTGATAAGTGTTTGAAATCAGTGGTCATGGGGATACTGTCCAACTTTGTTGTGGAAGTTTGAGATGCCGAGCATGCCAATGCTACAAGGGCTGAGACCCCTGGTAGAATAGTGCCATTATTCCAGATAGGAGCCTGCCCATAAGCACCCGTGACCGCTCGGCCGCCAGAAATAAAGCCTTCTGGGTAATAACTCCAGGGGATCACTTTGTTTTTTGTCTTCCAAGCGGACAGTTTTTTGTGGCACAGACAGCAGGGTTAATTTGATGCAGCAGTCAATGGAAAAGGAAGAATGAGAGCTTGTACCATAACAGGATTAGTGATAACACAGTTACATTTTTTTCAAATGGAAACGTAAAAACATACAAATAAGCTTTGCAGTTTGAAATTGATGCTTGCATAAGAGCAAAGTAATACTCTGAGCAATAAAAATAATGGGGACAAGAGCTGCAACTAATAAACATTTTCATTACTGATGGTGATGTCTTCAAAATGCTTGTTTTGTCAGACTAACGGTCTAAAACCCAGGAGTCCAAAACGCCAAAATACTCAGTTTGCAGGCACACAAGACACAGAAAAGAAGGGAATCTTAATAATTGAGATGCTAGAATTAAGCAGTGTTTGCTTGAAAAAATATTGATTTAAAGTAGTTGATAGTTATTTTTCTGTAGAAAGACCAACCGATAAATGGACTAACCATTTCAAGCTCTAAGGGGTTCTCCAGGAATTTGGATTTGTTATCTTGCACTGTTGCAGAATTCAGGGCTGAAGTCTTGATCATAAAAAATCATTACAGACCAACAATTGTCTTTTATCTTTTTAAAAACATTTGTTATGCCTTTGTTTGAGTGAAACCAGTGCGAGTTTGTTTCAGACTCTTCTCCATGCTGTACATTTTGATTGGACTTAGTTACACTTGACACGACCAATTCACCCATTTCTCAGTCTACTCGTAGCATTTGGCTCTTTTTTCTAGCTTTGCTTCACATGTATTGGATCAAAACGTCCTTCTCACCAAGTCCTGAAGTGTTTTTACCACTTGAGGACCAACAGTTTGAATCAGTATGAAAATGACCTGACTTGTTAAGGGCTACTGTCATTATTAGCAGCTAATTATCCCTCTAATTGCTTCCATGTCACTTCCTACTTTTTTTTTTTTGTCGGTAAATTTCTGCATTTCGGCTGGAAGAAGTCTGAAGTGGCTGTTGACTGAGGTGATGTTTATCTTAGTGAGCTGTTGTTTTCTTTGGTTTTGTTTAACCGAGATAGCTGACAAAACAATCTCACCACATAGTCCATTTAGTAGCTGTTCTTGAGCTTTTGATCCTATCACATGATCTTATTTAGCAGACAGTTCGCCCAGTTATCATGTAAATTAAATTAGTACTTTTGTCTCATCTTCTTTAATTTACAATACTTAAGTATTTTGGAAGATGGTCAGTCTTCTGTTCAGGTTTGAATTCAGAATTGGTACTTACAATCTTAATAATGTCAATTCTTTTATAAGTTGTATAGCTTCCATAAACACACATTTAAGGTTAGTTTGGCAAAAAGCACATCCCCAGAGAAAAACTGGTCTTGCTGCTGCACACATCCATCAGCTGGCTACTGTAAATTTCGGGAAACCCCTGTCTGTACAAGAGATAGATTTTGAGAGGTCCCTGTTATTCTTTGATATATTTCCTTTGGCAGAGTGTCTTTATGGCTCTTTCTTCTTTGCTTCCTCTCATCTTTTTCTCATAAAACCTGTCTCCTTTTCTCTTACAGATTCACGGAGCAGAAGATGATGTCTGACGCCAGCGAGATGTTGGCAGCAGCGTTGGAGCAAATGGATGGGATCATAGCAGGTAACCACACTGTACACTTGGACTTTTAAGACTTGGCCACAGCACTTTAGGTGGGCATGGCATACAATAGGGCCTAGCCACATCTGGAAACCATTAAATTGCAAGCTGGAAATTACTACGTCCACTGGACAGTAACACAATGTGTCCTTCTCCTTCCACTCCTACCTGCAGTTTTATGTATATTCAGGAGGGTTACATTAAAGTTTTGGAATAAAGAGAAAATTGTGCTGCTAGATTGTTGGCTCTTTTTGCCTCCATTGCTCCATTGTGAGAAATAAGAGAAAGTTTCCATTTCCAAACTAATGATTATTCAAGCTCTGTGAGCTTGGAAGACAGATTCCTGTTTGGGAACTTTTGGCCACACTCTGTATACTTGTGCCGCTGCAGATGAGCAGAGCAGGCTTCAGTTTCAGAGTCCCTACTTTTCCGCTGATCTGTGTAATTATAGTGCTGACCTTTCCAATGGGAGTGTGGCGGCTGATCACATGACATCCCTCAGTCCCCCGTTTCCACAGAAACCACAGTCGTCATCGAGCCCCACTCCCTTGCTACTGTGCGGAAGCCATGATTGTTTGGATATTTATTTATTTAGCTCACTCTTTGTTACCACTGGACGTATTCATCGCGGCTGACATTTAAGACAGATGACAGATGGTGCGGAGTCTGGCTGAAGCACACGGTGGGGACATCGTGCACTCGCTTTCAGTCAACACACTGCTGCAGTAGCTTCCAAGAAAAATCAGAAATTGTGTTTTCAGCACATACGGGAGGACATTTAATTTTCATTATTTGCTTGTACCATGTCATATGATGCTTGATAAAACCCTTAGAAACACGTGCTGGCCTATTATGTTTGCAGTAGTGTGTGTTTGTGTTAATGCATGGGTGGAGAGAATACCAAAAAGAACCTAAATATAGTTGTTATGCAGCTACTTTTCTGAAATTGTTAGCATGAGTAGGAGTGAAATGACTCAGCTCAAGGGCCTCAGAGAAAAGCATTCTGAGCTACTTAAAGAAAAAAATGTTCTTACAGGGTCCGAAGTGGTACTTCAATCTAAATATTTTATTTAATCAATCGGATAAACAGCAGGTATTATCAATCAGCTCCAGTGCTCATGGCAGTTTAACCATGACATTTTTGTGCAACATACAAGACCATGGGATTAGATCTGCTTAAATTCACTGGCTTTCCCTTTTTCTGTTTCTCACATATATAAATCATAAATTCATGTTTTTAATATCAATATCAAATGTGGATTTTGAAGGGGGAATTTTTGCCTTTCAGTGAATAAAACTGCAGGAAACATGTGGAAAGGGGAGGGTAATGCCAAAAGTTCCCCTGCCACACGCTGTGGTTAAGCCTTAGACCACTGGTTTACCACGAGTTGTCTCTAAATTGATTTTTAACATTAACATAACCATAAAGAACATATTGCATGTAACGTTACTGACCTCTGAAATAGCTCAAATCAAAAGTATGCAAACAATGTACAATCTACTATTAGATGGTAAGCAAGCAATCTAATTAGAGTAAGGCAGGCATTGATGGATTTATAAATCTGATGAAAAAAGAGAATATGCATATTTCTGTCTTTTGTGCATACAGTTTCAGTTGTGAACCCAAAGAGTTTTATGCATTTGGCCCCTGGCCTGTCTGTTTAATGGCGTCTTCACAAGATGAAGTAGTTTGTTACCATGTGGGAAAAGATACAAGTTCAGAAAAAAGAAGTAAACATACAGTTGCACAAAAACTAAAATTTGTAGTTTTGGCTTGTCATACCACACCCACAGATCAGCCAAAAGTAGCTTTGATCATAAATTCTCCTTTTTAGTCATAGCCGGATATTATGTCTGTGAGAACCCAACACATTAGATTTTCATTTTGAGTTTCATACCAGCCGGATGAGTTCTTGTAATGTCACATTATATGAAATATAATTTCTTTGTTTCGGTCAACATCTGACATCAAACTCTTATCGTCCCTGCTTCCCCAGGCTCCAAGGCCATGGACTACTCCAATGGGCTTTTTGACTGCCAGTCGCCCACTTCACCTTTCCTGGGTGGCCTTCGGGTGCTGCATCTCCTTGAGGACCTGCGGGCAGCACTGGAGCTTATGGACAATGAGGAGAAGGACAACCTGCGCTGTCAGATCCCTGACTCCACTGCAGAGGGGGTGGCAGAGTGGCTGCAGGGACGAATGGTAAAAAAAAAAAACGTGCTATTTAGCCTTCCATGCATTGTCTTCTAGTATGAAGGTATGAGAAAAGATATTTGTGTGTGTGTATATATAGACAGTGTTAAATTGTTTGT
Source organism: Xiphias gladius (assembly GCF_016859285.1). Lineage (NCBI taxonomy): Eukaryota > Metazoa > Chordata > Actinopteri > Istiophoriformes > Xiphiidae > Xiphias > Xiphias gladius. The sequence continues at coordinate 5,132,864 of NC_053401.1, forward strand.
ATCTGTAAAAGGAATCCCAAAATGTGGTGACAGCTCAAATCAGACACTTCTTAGATGTAATTTTTTACTTCTTCACCGCTGTTATGGCTGGTGCAAATCAGAGAGGGGCCCTTTCTATAGCATTGCTCTTGAGAAGGCAGGTGTTGTAACTTGTGGTGGGAGCATTACCCCTTTGGCCCCAGGCTACACTTGTCATTTCAAGTGTCTCGTGTCCAGATGAAATCCAGATGAGATTTAATACACTTACAGCCACATATGTGTCTGTATATATGTGTTTCCCGGGCTACGTGCAAATCAGGGTCAGCCCTACACCAGACCAGAGGGTTTTGGTAATCCATCTGAAGCTGGTCGGTAACTGCCGAAAATGCCAGAAGAAGAATAACCTCTGCACTTCAGCGGTTTAGTCACAATAACAGTTAAGCTAGCTATAAACTATAAACGCAAATACATGGATGAACCATATATAGGCAAGACAAGGCAAATTTATAGCACAGTTCATGCATGAGCCAGTTTCAACTTGCATTTAAACACGTTTAATCTTTTAAAAAGCACTGACAACGATCTGGAAAACATATTTGAAAGATTGTATACAAGTAAGTGTATACAAGTTATATATCTTAGGGACTACAAGCAAGACAAAAAAATGTTTTATTTATTTATTTTTTTGGGTCTTCACGGGCGCTCCTTTACGTCTCCCACTCACCCATACAGGTCATTCAGTGGTGGAACTGATCGGGGATCAGATAAACGAGTTGAAAAGTAAAGATTACATATGCATCTTGGAGAGACGGATGCATTTGCACCTTTTCAGCATCTCAAACCTCCTGCTAAGGTTGTTGGAGTTATCAGATATCAGTACATCTCCAGTCTCTCTTTGGTGCTTTTACACTTACCTATCTGATCTTAAAAAAAAGTTATCTGACCTGGTCAAGACACAGAAACTAATGCAATGAAGTGGGAAATTGGGTCTGTGATGCTTATTGTCATTGACCAGAGAAAAAAAACGTCATCATGAATCCTCTAGCCAATATTTATTTGTACATGTAGATTAAAAAAACAGAAAATGACATTGTTTTTTTACCTCTTATTCTATTGCAGCCCAATTCTGTTTATAATGATATCAGTGTCTGTAGGTGCAGTTTTAAGACGTCACCTGGTATGAATTATCCTCTGATCTGCTTTGCATCTCTTGATGCCGCTCCATTGCCTATACTGTGACTCTGTTTATTGTTAAAGTACTGTTATGACATGGTTTGTGAATGATGGAGTTTCCATAGGCGTCCGGCTGCAAATAGTTTCCATCTTTTAAACTCACGTTGACTCAGAGTGAGGCTCTTTGTTTTTCTTTCCTCGTGGCCTCGTCTCTCCATGTGTGATATTTGAGCGAGGAGTTTGCTTTTGATTCAGTTTTCAAATAACTTGCACGTGAGCACACTACTGACCCTCGCATGTTTCTCTGGAAAACTCAACTAGCATATCTTTTCTTTTCATTAATGGGAAAACATGTGAGTTAATTGTCCAGAGAGGTTATATGGTTATACACTTAAGTGGTATTCACCCATTAGAAAATCTATGTGGCTCGAGGCTGATGTGTATTTATTTTCATTTGGCCTCCTCAACCTGACCCGTGTTTCGACATGAAAGCTGAAGGCTTTCCCCTTCTTCATTTCATGAGCTCCCTTTTCAGAGGAAATAACAGTTTAAAGTTTTATTTAACTGATGCAGCAAATCAACACACATTGTCGCTTATTTCAGACTAACGGGCATGGCTCAGACGCAGTCTACCAAGAACGTCTGTCACGACTGGAGAGTGACAAAGAGTGTCTTGTTCTTCAGGTATGGAAGCAAAACTCTTCAAAAGACAGCAAAACAATTTACCTCAATGGGCAGTTAAGTAGTATTGTGCTTGGTTCCTCTTGTGTATTTATCTCTACCAAAGAGGTCTGGTAGTTAGCTGAATATTTTAAAAACTACTCGACAGATTTTGAGGAAATATGACGGAAAGGAACAAATGATTAGTGTTAAATGCAGATGACCCATAGCGTGAAGCAGATGCAGATGTCGACTATCTATAAAGAACTTTACATTTATCCCCCTAAAAACTCAGCTAATCTGAACGCGATTGTGGGGATGTGGTTTGATCATATCGATTGAAATTTCTGGCACAATAAGCAAACTGTCATCAGATTTAGTTTCACATTTTGTTAAACCCCGATTGGTGTAGATGACAACATCTTTTTCCAGCTGAGCCCCACCCACTTCAAACCAGTAGGACGAACATAGACAAAACATAACAAATATACAGACATTACCCTTGTGAAAGGAGTAAGACTGTTCCAACTCTGGCAGAAAATGTTGTCTTCGTGTATGATCTCATCACTCTTAGTAAGAAGCTGATTGAGTAACCAAAATATTCATTAACAAAGATGTCTCATCACTGTCCAGGTAAGTGTTCTGACAGACCAGGTGGAGGTGCAAGGTGAAAAGATTCGGGACCTTGACACTTGCCTTGAGCATCATCGGGAGAAACTAAATGCTACTGAGGAGCTGCTTCAACAGGTAAGGCCTCTACAAATTGACCTTAACTCGGTTCTGCAGTTTCCAAATGTGAAATTTATATGAATGGAAATTAACACACAGTTACGTCAGCCTTTTTTTTTTTTTAAACTGTGATCTTCCCTTGCAATATTTTAATGCAGCTTCACAAAGTGTGCATCTTGCTCCACAGGAGCTGTTGAACCGGACAGCACTGGAGACCCAGAAGTTGGAGCTGATGACTGAGGTGTCAAGTCTGAAGCTGAAGCTGACGGCTGTGGAGAGGGATCACAGGGAAAATGAGGTACACGTTCTTAACATGTACAGTATCCCAGGCTGTGAAATGGAGCACAGATAATGAAGTTCTCAGTTGCACCGGCACTTTGTTTTATGTGATGTGCGACTCTGAAGGATGGCAGCCTTCCAGTCATTGTGTTGAAGTCACAAAGGTTTGTCTCACTCGGCTGGAGGATTCAGATCTGACATGTGGTGCTGGGTGAACTTCTTCAAGGGTTACAAAAGAGGCTTGAGCACCCCTTGTGCTCCGGCAGCTGTTTCCTGCCAGAACCCCCCACCCACCCATTCCGCTCCTCCTTTCCCCTCTCTAAGGTTATAAAAGGCTATAGGAGTTACAGTTTCCAGTTTCCATACCCTCTGTCCACTAGCGGGGACATATTTGGAGAATACTATGTGGTATTTCCAGACAGTAAAATCTTTAAGGGTTTTTTTTTTTTTTTTCTGCAACTGCACACATTTATTTTTGTTTAGCCTCCATGTAGAATTAATTACGCCAATCCTCTCGAAGCAATGCTGACACATTCAGATTGCTCTATTTGTTCAACCTTTTGCGCCTGATTGAGAAAAAGTAAAGGTCACTACTTTTTCTCAGTGTCATAACTCAGTCAAACCAGAACACACACACACACACGTCATACACAGACTGTGGGAATCAGTGCAGCTTACTCTTTACAGTGATGCCAGTTTGTGTTGAGGATTAATGTCCATAAATCTGTTTAGAATTCATAAAAAATGTCCTTATTAGAGCCTGATTGATACAAAGGCATGGCTGATACTATCCTATTGCTTATGAACAATAAATCGGTACTGGCACCCACGTTAGTCAATAAGTAACGAGAAATTGCAGTACAGAAATGCTCAAAGATATGTTTATCTCCATTAGACCATAGATCTACAGCTTATAACTTCACATGGAGACTTTTTTTCTTCAGTATCAAAAGTAATCCAGTTTAACGTTCTCTGTACTTTCACGGTTACCATGTAGACAGGAACTGTTGGTAGCTAATGCAGCATGACTTTGCACGGTGCAGAGGGCTTAGTTTTAGCTCACAGGTACCCCAGGAGGAATAGCTGCTGTGATTCAACAGCTAAAAGGGATCCAAATAATCAAGTGTCTTACCAACTCACTGACCCCACGGCCACATTAGTGTGATGGAAACAGTACTGCCCAAACTCTGAACATACTCCGGGGTTTCCCCCAGGAATTTTGTCAGCTGAGGTGGTAAGCTACCCAGATCCGGATGCATCTCAGCTTGTCATTAATTTATTAAGTAAATAATGGCTAAAACAATAGCCAGTAAAAATATAATGGGTTTTGCTGTTAGAAATGGCACCTCTGCTCTCTTACCCTGAAGGCTGATGTTATATTTTATAAAAATGTATTAATTTATGTTCAGGGAAGTCCTTGTTTCCAGTGCTGTACCCTGTATGCATTACAGAGGAAAAGGAGGGACTATGAAAATGTGCACTATCAGTGTTACTATCAGTAACACTATCAGTAGTTATATACACACATTGGCTGTGTGTTAAACCTTTTGACATACAGGTAAAAAACCCAAACAAATTCAACCTGGGTAAAATGTTTTTTCATGAGAAGTGTCCCAGTCCATGTATAGTACATCTCAACTGCCAAATGACATTCAATGCAATTCAGAAATGTGTGAGTTGATATTGATGGCAAAAGTACACCTAAATGTCAACTCACATTCCATTTAATGTCAGTTTCTCCAAGTCGCAGCACTATTACACTGCTGATCGTGGATAACAGCAGTTTCACAGTAACTGACCACGATTCTTCTCTTTAGACCAGAATTCGTCTCCATGTGTGGACTGAGCTTTTCAAAAAGTCAGTATCGAAACAATGTTTCGTGCCTTTGGCAGGAATTCTAGCCCTGTTTAAAAAAACAACCAAAACACAAAAAAAAAAACAGTACTCTTCCCCCACACAGTCTCCATAAAATTCCCCAGCGCAGATTATTTTCCGGGTTTAATGGGTAATGGGAGTTCTTTTCTCCTCCCCAGGGCTTGTACCAGGAAGTTACGGACCTGCGGTTCAGAGTGACTGACATAGAGAATGAAAGACTGCAGTGTGAGAAGAACCTCAAAGCTACCAAAGTGAGTGTGTGTAGTTCACTGCTGAATGATCATTCTTTATCATTTGACTATGGAGACAGGAGATCAGATTAGATTTTTGCCCTTTTGAAATGCGTCATTACACTTGCGTACATCATTTCGATTTTTTTCTTTTCTTCCCCTGACATTGTTTCTCTGCTCATTCCTCCCTTTTCCACCATTTTCACCTTTTTCTGCCCCCCCATCCCCTCCCCTCCCCTCCCCTCCGCAACATGCTAACCTGTCAAGCGTCCAAAGTGGAACATTGAGCGGTTCACTGGAGACGAGGTGAAGGAGGTTTAATCTCCAGCTTGTACTCTTCTCCTTTCTGGCCCTTAAGATCCTCTAAACCTGCTCCTTCTCCACTGCTGCACACTGCTTTCCTGACTTTCACCACTCTTGCTGTAAGTGCTTCCACCTGTACTGGTTACAAGATTTGTACCAGGTTCAAATCCTCTATTAGCTTTTCTTGGTATTAACACCTGTTGAACAACACATTACGGCGTAATTCTTCAGTTGTAAAGGTACACATCTTTTTAACTGGTCATCTTCTTGATTTCTATTAAATAGTGATTTAAACATTAAGTTCTATGAGCAGACCTTGATGAGACAGTTTGTGGAATTTTTATGTCTGTCCTGTTTTTCAGCGTGTCCACTAGGTTTGGTGAATAGTATGAGCTTGCACTGAATCTCACAAGACCCCCACTGTGTGTTAAACAGAGAACACATTGAACTGACTAACTAAAACACTAACTGACCTACTGAAGGACTAATTCTTACTAATATTTTGTCAAAGGTTCACACCACTGATTTTGCACATGAAATTCACTTTAGTCCTCACAAGACGTTTTGTGAAAACGGTTATTCTTTGGCTCTGGAGGAGCTTTCCAAAGTTTTCAAACAAGACCAAGAGTCTACGGCGACGCTAGCGGCTCTGTGAGGCCGGACTTTGGCACAGTCATGCTTTGAGCTAAATGCTAACATCAGCATGCTAACATCCTCACATGACAGGGCTAACATGCTGATGCATAGCAGGTGTAATGTTTGTCTAGTTCAGCATTTAGCATGCTATTGTGTGCTAATTAGCACTAAACAGAAAGTACAGCTGAGCCTGATGGGAATGTCCTGAGTTTAGCAGGTATTTGGTCATAAAACCAAGTATTGGACAAATTTAGATGTTGACCTGATGATGGCATAACACAAAAAGGCAGAGGATCAACGAGGTTATTAGGGACACGAATGTGCAAACATTCAAGTGTGTATACGCCTTATGTGCTCAATAATATGTGTCTAGGCAATAAAAGCTTGTAAATAAAAATATAATTAAAAACTGAAAACCTAGACTAAATCGATTCTATCCTTCTACCCAAGTCCGATTCACAGGTAACGTGAGGAGAATTGCAGCGTCAAGACTTAACATCTTTCCTCTGTCTTAGGAGGAGCTGCAGCTCCTGCAGAGGCGGCTGGAGGAGCGGGAGTTGGAGCTGAGGAGGCTGAAGGATGAGAGCAGCCTGAGGGTGGAGAGCCACAGCAGAGCTGAGGGAGGAGACAGAGGTGGGAGCTGTGTTTAATGATTGTCTGGAAGTCTCTGGTACCATTTCATGCAGTCCAACTCTAATATTACGATGGATTTATGAGGATTAGGCAAATAGACATTTCACATTCCAACGACAACAGACCCCCCTCCAGCAGCTTTCCTGAAGAAATAATGGATTCCTTACTTTTTTATCTGGATTTAGCCATTAATTATTTTTTCACCATCTTACATTTCACAGATAGTCCAAACTATGATGAGGTTATTTGATAACGCCCTTTTTTTTTACTTAAGTCCTTATCTGTCTGTCTGTAACCTGTCTTCCTCCTTCCACCAACTGCCGACATTATCTTATCCACTCTGATGGTAGAGGAATGTAATTTATTTAAAAGGGAGTCTCTTGTACTGGTCTGCCTGTAAACACTTGCTGGACATTATAACCTGAAGTACTTTAGGTTTTTATTTTTTTTTATTTTGCCTTTCAGCTCAATTTACATGCACAAGTTGTATGTAACATTAAACCTGTGAAGCTAACCACATAACTGTTTTTCTTTCAAGAAAGAATCCAACTGTAACCCAAAATTATGATTGAGAAATTACTTGAACTCAGTCCAGTCACGGCGCTTTTGCGATATTGTTTATGTAGAGAATTTTAAGAACCAGAACAAATACTGATTAGCAGTGGTCTTGAACCCAGGTAGGGGGTTGAGTTTAACTCCAGTTTGCCCAACTGAGAGGCCACCCTGTCTCAAAAACATGGGTTATGAAAGCAGTGTCCACTTTGGATCTGGTTCTTAGTTAAAATATCCGCATTTATCTACCTTTTCTTTTTTATTAGTAAAGACTTATGTACTATAAAGTATAAATCTAAATGTATACAGTGGTGAAGCAGCGATTTAGCGTAATAGACTATATCTAATCTATTTTACAAAACCTGATTTTTTTTGTTTTTTGTTCTATGAGTCTTAAACTTGTGAGTTTTAGTTCTCAAACATTATGTTTTTCGTGCTTAAAACTGCATTAATTGCTTTCTTTTTTTGTTTTTGGGGTTTTTTTTTTTTTTTTTGGACCACTTTCAGGGGGTTGGCACAGCAAAACATTATAAATGCTACAAGACATATGATCAGTTCTAAACCGTTGCCTTACACATCCATCAGACACAGAGCAACACTAAAATTGCCACCTGTGGCATCTAAGTCCAATATACACTCTCCTTTTTAGCTTTTGTTTAGTCTCCATGGACTCCTGAGGGACATACCTGCCTTTTTAGCAGCTCAATGCTCCGTTATGTTCACCAGCTCACTGTACAGTGGGGCCTCAGAGCTCTTTGATGCCCGCTGACTAGAACACTGAGACTGAATGAAAGAAGTAAAGTAGTGGTCAGTAAAATACAAACTAAGCTAAAAGAGGCCGAGTCGCTTCGTAAAGCTAAGGGGAACTGCACGGTCAGGTGGTATTTCTCTGTGAGTTTCTCTCTTTGTGGACCCCTGTCACATACACATAGTCATTTCATCCATTGCTGTCATAAAAATGTTACTGCAGCTTTTAAAGGTAGTTAAAATCAGAACATAGGTTTTGAAAAAGGATTAAGATTTTATAAGAAGATAAATACTGGACTCTGATTTGATTAACTGCAATCAAACCACAAACCTGCTCATACGGTGTACCACAATACCATGACAAGCTGGTTTGGATTAGATTACCGAGTGGTTGCCATATCTTTAATTGTGTAGCGCTTCTAAGTAGAATACACAGAAAGTCCTCGTTTTTGATCATTTGTGGTGATGATTGAATCAATAGGTCATTGCAGCAACAAGCCGAAATAAGAGCCCCGCTGACCGGCACACCGAACCCCAGTGGCTTCATTATTTCTGGTTTCTGCTGGCTGCTTTCAGATCCGCGGGGAGTTGAAGCTAAACTAACCCAACCTTGCACAAGTACAAAGAATGTCTTTTTCCTCCGCAGATACAGAAATGCTGAAGATGAAGAGGGTGCTGGAGACAGTGACGTCAGCCAACGATGAAAAGGTACGGTGTGACGTGATGTTGTGGACACAAGCAGCAGCGGCTGAGAGGCCGCTTTGATTCGCTCGAGCCAGTCTTCGCTGTAACGCCATGCATGTTCATTCACAGGAGAGAAGGATAAAAGAGCTGGAGGAGTCGCTTACAAAGTGCAAGAAAGTGCAGGAGCTGGTCAAAGGTCAGACTGCGTTCCAAGAACATATTTTAATCATACTCTCAATTCATTTAGTTATGTGCATTGCTGTCACCATATCAATACTGAATTGAATGAAAAGTTTTTGGATTTGAAATAGGCTCTCACTTTATGTTAAGATAAAATGGGCATCATTTATAATAAACTTTTTAAGCAAAAAACTCCAAACATTCTGTGATTCCAGCTTCTCCAGTGTGAGGATTTGCAGCTTTTATCTGTTTTATATCTTTGTATTAAAACAATTTAGTGTTTTTAACTGTCGGTTGGAGAAAACTAGACATTTGAAAATGACACCCTGGGCTCTGGGAAACTGTGACAGCCATTTTTCAGAGTTTTGTGGCATTTTATAGACTTTCACTGAAATTCACAGATGAAGTGAAAAAGTAATTTGCAGATTATCAGTAATGAGAATAATTGTTTACTGCCGCCCCAGATGAAATGGTTGAGTTATTTGTGTACCTGTTGACCTCCAAATAACTACTAATATCAAGAAAATAAACCATAAGAGAGAGCGTTTTGTTACTCAGAGGACCCTGTTTTCATGTACTGTACATTACCTACACACCTGCTCGTCCCTATGGAACATTCTTTGAATATATTCTCATAATGAAGGTTTATGACGAGCCCAACAAAGGATAAACTGAGCTCGGTGGGTTTTCATTCCAGTACATCCCTGTCCTAACTGTCCACTCTCAGAGAAACTAAAGGAAGATGACTATGATGATATCCCAGATGATCCCTCGGTTCCCATAGCCATGGAGGTGGATCAGGTCACCCTGGTGTTGGAGGGGGAGGCAGGAAGGAGCCTTGGCGAGGTAAATACAACTTCTGTCAAAACAATTCGCACACAGGATGAACCCCAGACTGTGGACTTCCTTTTAGAAAAAAACCCAATTTCGGCCTCCCACTCTGAAATTGTTTCTCTTTGGAAACAATTTCAGATTCTGTTCGGGTTATTATTTTTTGGACTGGGGTAAATGTTCTGCCATTGGCAAAAAAAATAAATAAATGTCCAATTAATCCTGTTTTCCTCTGTTGCTGTCTGTTGTCTCAGTCTATTCCATGTATAGCAGTGCTCTCTGAAATGAATGAACTGGACAGAGAACGACAGCTACAGGCAGCAGAAAGGTAAACTAACTTTTTTTTTTTAGGTTTTAGGTTTTAAACCTAATCAGGGTTTTAAACCTAATTAGGTTTAAAACGTAATTATTGTTCCTACGTGTTACTAAAACCCCCGTGGTTCTGTTTTATTTAGTCTCGTGGGTGGAATCACATCATCACACTTTGCATGTTTACAAAGTCCGAGCCGTCCAATCAATGAGGGATTATACCTTTTTAGACCTTTTTGATTTTAATCTTTTTTTTTTCAAGGGGCTTAAGAGGTAAAATTATACATTACTCCACAAGAAAAGTTGTGAATCACTGCACTCAATCATTGTCAAAAAGATGTTTCTTGCTCTGTTTTGAGGTGTTTCTTTCAGTGAGCTCACTAAATCATCCAGCTGTCCCTCATCCATGACATTATTAGCCATCTGCTATGAAAGTCTCATGGGTGGAATGAAATACACTGAATTATCTACACAAAGTATGAATTCCAGCTGATGTTTTGGTCACAGACCTTCCGAAAGCTTTGTCAGATATTTCTAAAAATACACAGTGTGCTTTGATAGGTTTGTCATTAAAGCTTCAGCTGTTAATTCTATATAAGAAGAATGTGTGTGGTTGATACAGTTTGCTTTCAATGATCAAATCAACAAAAACAGTTACTCTAGTCACTGAATTTTTTTTTTTTTCTCCATTACTTTTCATCTCATACATACTACATTATTCTGGCTGATTAGACCTCTGCTGTTTCTAACAGCCCCAACAGTCTGTACACTGAAGTCGCAGAAGCACTCGCACCCCGTTAGATCCTGATTTAATAAAGTATTATCGGACCAAACTATTCAGCTCGTACTCAGACTCCAGTAACTGCTGTTTCAGTGACGTTCTTCTATATGGCAGGGTAGACTCATAAAATGCACACATTAGGTGATCTGTGATCGTTATGGTTTAACCTCCATATTACGCATTTTATTTCACATGTAAATTTAGAGGGGCTGCAGTTCTCATGTAAGGCAGCCACCGTATCCGTCCGCTGTGTATATAAGCCCAGACTTTACTGCCTGACCTGTCCCTCTCAAACTAAAGAAATGGTCTGAATACACAGGCAGAGGAAAGAGACAAAGAAATAGTTTTCATCAGATATCATTTTAAGAGTCCTTGTTAGTAAATGTTTATGTTGCCTCGTGATACTTACAAATTTAAATAAGTAATAATAAAAAATAATGTAGACTACAACTATCAGAGATTGCGGTCGGGGAGAAAACTGTCTGTAATATGAGCCGAATGTATCCAGCTTTTCTGACTGATAAAAGCACCACTTACCACACATTCATTAACACGAACCTTCACGGTGCGAAATCTAAATATCTCCGACTAAACAAAATATTAAAAGTTTCTGTGCCATATTTTTGATCCGACATCTCAACCACTCAAATCTTAGATCAGCTGAGAGACAGGCGTTTCCCTCCTCGTGAGGCTATCGTCGCCTGTGTTTACATGAGGGGGGGGTCAAATCGGACAGGAAAATCTGAACTGGCACGCACTGTGTGGTGATCGCAGGCGATCGATTCAGCCCCACGCCCACACCGTCCTTACAAGTGGTCTAATCAAGCAGCTTAAGTGAAAACACCGGTGGGTGCTCTGTGCACAGTTCTCACACCAGCAATGTGACTTTTAATCCCGTGGATTGTCAGAAACCCCGCAGCGCTTCCGGTGGGCTGGATGTGGAGGATGTTTCGAGACTCTTAAACCACTTGTTTCTTGACCGAATACTCACACACTCCTCCTTGTTCTTTCAGCTCGGCCATAACCAGCGGCACTGACCAGGTAAGACCCCGTCTTCTCTGATGTGGACACGATGAGTCTCCAGTGGACAAGTAGACTGACTTGAGCGTAGAGCATAAAATCAAATTAGCTCCAGTGGCTTAAACACTCAGAGTGATCATTAATTTTCCTTTTGACCTTTGGATGTGGAGACTGTGAATGATCCAAGTCACTGTCCTGTTTTTGAGAGAGTCGCTGCCAGAGTAGTCACAGGACCAATCACGGGAGGCATGGTATGAGCCTGTCCTGCACATGGTCCTGCTCTGACACCTAGTGGTTAAATGGTGCAACTAAACTTTTTTTCTCTTCCACTGCTTGAATTTAAAAGTGAAATGGTGTATCTCTGGCCATGTCCTAACTTTTCTACTCTCCTGTATTTTTCTCACAGGCCAATAATAAAGCGGGACCTCGTTCCTCCCCCCCTGCTAAAGCAAACACCACAAGTAATGAGAGTTTCGGTAGCAAGAAGGCCCGCTCTTCTTTTGGCCGTGGATTCTTCAAGCTGCGTGGAGGCAAGCAGGCAGCCAGCGCCCCCAACCTGGGTGAGCATTGCCCTTTAATATACCAAATCGTAGACAGACACTGCTCCAAACTGGTATTTTTGTCCTCTGTTGGTCGTCATTGTCCTGGAATTTGTCATGTTGTCAAGTTGTTGTTGTTGTTGTTGTTGTTGTTGTTGTTTTGGTTTTTTTTCATTATTTTTAATTTGTGTTGTGTTTCATTGCTGATTCTGATGCTTCCTCTATGCCTTCGTAACTTGTGAAGATCGCACCCGGAGTGCCAGTGCACCTGTGTTAGGTACAGTAGAGCAGAGCGGCCCCGCTGGCCTGCGGTATGGCTGCTTTGGATGATACAGCTGGATGTGCATGAAGACAGTACTGACATTATGACCATTTAACTTACATGAACTCAGTGTCTCACAGTCCTGTGATAGATATAACAATGTTTTTTCCTAAATAAGTGGTTCCCAGCCTTTTTCGCTCGTGGCTCCTCATCACGTTTTGCATGTTTACAAAGTCTGAGCCGTCCAATCAATGAGGGATTTTACCTTTTAGACCTTTTTGATTTTAATCTTTTTTTTCAAAGGGCTTAAGAGGTAAAATGATACATTATTCCACAAGAAAAGTTGTGAATCACTGCTCTAAATCATTGTCAAAAAGATGTTTCTTGCTCTGTTTTGAGGTGTTTCTGTCAATGAGCTCACTAAATCATCCAGCTGTCCCTCATCCATGACCTTATTAGCCATCTGCAATGAAGCCGTTTTGATGGTACTTTGCAGTTGTGAAGCATTTCTCATTTGTTTTAAATGAGAAAAATCTGTCAGTGATGTGTTGTACTTTGCATGGATGGTCTCAGTTTATTTTATTGTCATATTTTACTAACCTTGGGTTGTAGCGGTGCTTCTGTAGTAGACGGGGCTGTAGTGTTGCTCGGAGCTGGCAGGAGATTTCTGGTAGCGGGTTTGAGTAAAATCTGATCTGTTCAGAGTGGTGGTGGGATGTCCGGGCTTGTTGCAGTATATGTTCAGTTATTTTAATGTTTATATAATGATTTCCACAGCTGAGACAGAACGTAGAGGCACAGATCACCTGGACTTGGCCGGTGTTCCTCCACGGAAATCCCACGATGGAGCGCCTCTGCCGTCCTCGCCAGAGACCAAGAAGAAGTCCAAAGGCTTTAAGAGATTCTTTGGCAGGTAACACTCGGATTTGTCAGCTGTGTTTACAGTCATGTAAGAGGATTATCCGTGGTCATTTCTACTGTGATGTTTACTCCTGCAGGCTTAAGAGGAGTCACTCTACCTCCTTCAACCTCGACGACGCAGCTGACATGGAGTTCAGGAGGGGTGGAGTCAGAGCCACAGCTGGCCCTCGACTTGGGTGGTCACGTGAATCCAAACAAAAGTAGGTGTCAAATAATAATCGTAAATGTTAGGTGTGTTTTGGGGGGAAAGAAAAATGGATCTACTAGCTAGTGAGTCACCTAGTGTACAAAATTATTTACAAACCTAAAATATAAACAAGTACGGTGATGTACACAACACATACAGTCCATGTAACCTAAGAGAACTGTGGAGACGGCAATATATTGTCTGCTGTACGTCGCAGGAACAGTTGTCTTTTTAGATTTCGTCTTCAAAATGACCTCAGTGTTTTTGTCAAAGTTGTACTTGTTCATCAACTCCTGACGGTGGTCCGTCTCTGTCCCCCGTTCAGTGCTGTCGATGCTCCTTTCTCACGGTGGAGCAGAGATGAAGTTTGTGCTTGGCTGCATGAGCAAGGCCTCGGGTTATACGCTGCCCAGGGCCAGAGCTGGATCAAATCAGGGCAAACACTACTGCAGGCATCACAGCATGATCTGGAGAAGGTAGGGGGGCCATCACTGGGTATTTCTAGGGTGTTCTGTCACAGCAACACATAAAGATTACATTGGTTTTTTTGTTTGTTTTTTTTGGCCAAAATATCTGCAAGTAATGTCCAGAAACTCAGTATTTGAAATATTATAATGCAAATGTTAAACTGAAAACCAAGTACAAAGTAGTTATAACACACATCCAAATTGTAGCTTTAACCTTTCAACTGTTGTTTTTTTTACTTTTCAAGCCTAAGTATAAACTTCCAAAAATTCACTTTGAACCTTTTCAAGCATTTGTGTCACTTTGATGAACTGCGAATGTGATGTCACTTCATAACGGGACAAGGGTAAAAGGAAGAAGAGGGATGCAGCGTTTGTCTCAGACGTTTTAGCTGCACTGCCACTGCTTCGCGTCTCTTCTGCGAATAATGGTGGTGTGTTCCTCTGTGCACCCGATCAGGATTTGGGCATGAGGCAGCCTCTCCACAGGAAGAAGCTGCAGCTGGCCTTGCAGGCTCTCGGGTCGGAGGAGGACGACCTGAAGGTCGAACTGGATCACAACTGGGTGACCAGTGAGTGCGACGTCTTCTAACATCCTAACCAAAGCACCTGCGCTGTCACCCACCACTTTTGATTTTAGATTAAACCTGCTGGTGTCTCTCTTATTTCAGGGTGGCTGGATGACATTGGCCTCCCGCAGTACAAAAGCCACTTTGACGAGGCTCGTGTTGATGGACGCATGCTGCACTACATGACAGTGGTGAGCCGCCACGACTCTTTAAACCTTGTCACGTTGAACTGGAGCCTGTGTGGGAGCTTGTAGAGCTCCTCTGACATCAAAGTGACACACTTCTTTTTTGGCAGAGAGTCTGATCCTTCTTTTATATTCTGACTGAACTGTCCCTCAGAATTAATCATTCAGCAGGTGACGTGGCTTTGTGGATAACTCTCTGTTGTTGCTTGATCCTGTGGCTGCTTCCCAGGAGGACCTGCTGTCTCTGAAGGTGGGCAGTGTTCTGCATCACCTCAGCATCAAGAGAGCCATTCAGGTCCTCCGCCTCAATTCCTACGACCCCAACTGTCTCAGGCGACGACCCTCTGACGAGGTATCGCACAAGAAGCCGCAACCTGCATCTTTTCCCTTTTTGTTTAAATTTTTGTTTTTTAAATCTGGATTTTTACTCTCTCAACTGTGTCCAGAACAACATCACACCAGCAGAGATCTCCCAGTGGACCAACCACAGAGTGATGGAGTGGCTCCGATCCGTGGACTTGGCCGAGTACGCCCCAAACCTGAGAGGCAGCGGGGTTCACGGAGGACTGATGGTGAGTGGGCAGGACTTCTCTCTACCACCGTCGCTGGTGTTTACACACAATCCAGGAACCGGAGACAGGAATTTCATACTTGATATTAAGCTGTTTTATGAGAAAATAATAGTTAAACAACTAGAAAGCTGAATTATATGAACAAAGAGTAGATATATTTTCAGGAAGCAGAAAAAAGATTGTGACAATTTAAGATACAGATATCAATAAAGTAATAGGTACATTATAAAACTACATAAAGATTCACTTTGTATTAGGGAATATGTTAGTATATATTAGGGTATAATTTTTATTCAATGTAGTTATGTTTATATTTCCCCGAGCTTTTAGGAGAAGTCTTTGTTTTTCATGTTTTTATAATCTGCAAATAAATGTACTATCCAACAGTCTTTGCCTTGAAGGTTGGAAGATTTGACTCTATAAGAAATGGTAGCTTATTCCAGTCCATGGCAGGAGTTTACAGAAAGGAATCCGTACTTGTGTTTATGACTATGCGCTTCAACCTCCTACGTAAAGATAACTGTAAAAACACAAACATTTCTTGAGAATTTAAATGAATGCTGTAGTTTATTCTGCATTAAAGGAGAGGATTGTTCCCTGGTTTGTCTCTACATCAGACCTTTTTTCACCACCTCTGTTCTGTTTCCTTTCCTGACCTCTCCCCATGACGTTTTCTCAAATATCCACGTGCTCTGAAGGTGCTGGAGCCGCGCTTCAACGTGGAAGCGCTCGCCCTTCTGCTCAACATTCCTCCCAACAAAACCCTGCTGAGGCGCCACCTGGCCACGCATTTCCACCTCCTCATCGGCTCGGAGGCGCAGCGGCTCAAGCAGGACTGTCTGGAAAACCCAGACTACTCCGTCCTCACCGCCACCGCCAAGGTCAAGGTAACTGCCCCGTCCACTGCCACGCAAACAAAGCCCTCTCTGTCACCGTGGCGACACCGGCTTGAGTTTCACCTAGGGCAGAAAAGAAAACGGGCCGACGGGCTCTTTTGTCCTCCTGCAGCTTTTGGCCAGGAGATTTTCCTCATGAGCTCACTGTGGGATTGCAGGACACTAGACCTCAATAGTGAGTGTAATGATGGGGAATGGACACACATCAGATCGATTTTGGCGTTTTTATTGATGGATACTGGCCATAACGGGAACTGCCCAACAAAGAAACACAAAGTCTTATTTGTTTTAGTGTCTTTTTAACAGGCCGAAAAACGCTGATGCAAATTTTAAAGAATACTTTATTGGGAGTGCAACTATTCTTTCATTACAGATAAATCTGTTTAACCCCCCCCCCCCTTTTTTTTTTTTTCTTCCATGAATAAATTAATTAATTGGTCTACCGTATATCTGAAATAGTGAAAAATCTCTTTAAAAAAAGTTTTTAATCCTTCATTTAACCAGGCAAGTCCCACTGTGGTTGGAAACGTCTTTTGACCTGGCCCATAAGTCCGCCGCAAAGACAAAATGGCTGAAACTATGCACCTTGGGCCAAAGCCCAAGGTGACATCTCCAAACTGACAACAATCCAACTAATACAGGAGGCAAAGAAATGGGTCATGTTGGGCATTTTGCTCAAAAAATTGCTTAAATGATTAATCAACTATCGAAATAGTTTAACTTTCAATCCATTAATGCCAAGTACCGAGTATCCATAAGCTTGTTTAACAGCAAGCACTTTCAAAAACTCACGCTGACCTCCTGCTAACTCTGCCCGTTCCTCTCTCTTCCAGCCTAGACGCCTGTCATTTGGGGGATTTGGCACGCTGAGAAAGAAGCGTCAGGATGACGGGGACGAGTACGTCTGCCCCATGAACGTGGAAATGCCCAAAAGCAGCAGCTTCCAGAGGGGGGTCCAGATCTACGAGAATAACCTCGACCACCTGGAACAGGTACAGAGATGGCTACGTTTAGCCTCTTGACACCCGCTGGATTTCTTCAGAAAGTGTCATGAATAGTTGACCTTGGCTTGTGATTAAAGCATTTTAAATATTCTTTTCGCTTTGTATTTGAGCTTTCTTCGATGTCTGACCCTCCGTTTATATTTTTGGCAGATGGAAGACTCGGAGGGGACCGTCCGACAGATTGGAGCATTTTCTGAGGGAATCAACAACCTGACGGTGAGAAAATTGACCTGCTCTACTATGATCATGAAGCAAAAATAAAACCATGTATTTGACTGACCAACTATGAACTACGTGTACAAACCTGGGTCATTTGGAAAGCTGAGTTCATTTTTTTTTTGCGTTTCCTCCGCGCTCCTCTGGTCGCGTTTGTGTTTCAGAGCATGCTGAAGGACGATGAGTTTTTCCAGGAGATCTCAGTCTGCCACCCGGAGGTCGACGCAGCAGAAACGCGCGACGATTCCAACATGTGATCGAGATGCCGAGCTAAGCTTTGTGAAGAAAGAACAAACTGTGCCAACAACCTCTATAGTAGAACATGTGAGACCTCTTTTTTACAGTATTTTCATCATTCAAAAGTACAGCCATAGCCTCCATGACCGTATATATTTATTGAAGCTGTCAACTATAATGCATGAACTGAAAGTGCAAGCTTTTATTGCACTGATGTGATTCTTTCCCGCATGTTTTTTATTAAAGAATGTGTTGTTTTCAGTAATCAGTGAGGTAAGCATACGTTAAGTGTTCATTTCTCTCCCCTTATTTTAAAGGACTCGTCCTCAGCTGTTATTCCTCTTTTGAGTGTGGCACCTCAAGTTTACATGTCCACAGTTTTAGTCAGATTAATTTTTATTTGTGGTACGTAAAGTTGCTTTTATGTCTTTTTTTTTTTTTAAAGATACGTCAACCATTGTCTCATTTAATGCTAGTGCTATGCAGCTGCAAAGATAGCTTTTGGTTTTATTTGTTCAGGTGTCTGAGCCTTGTCCTCACTCCAATATTAGGGCTGAGAGCGGAATTGTGTGTGTGGTGCTCACAGCTTTTAAGCTTGCAGCAGGGCATCTTTCGAGAAAGCCTCCGGTTACACTCCATACAGCTCGCAGGCGTCGCTGTGAACTGTTTTCATTGGAACTACTTTTCCTGTCGGAGAAATAGTCGTCCTTGTTACTGGACAGATGTTGCTGTTTCATTTCTTTTAAACTGTCTTTTTTTTTTCAACCAAGCACCACACACACGTGATTCTATTCACTTACATCTCAGAAGCAGGAAGATATCTCAAAACCAAAACTGTTTGTAGCCAGATACCTCTAATAGAAATGTTTTTTTGGGGGGGTTTGTTTGTTTTACATTTTCAGAAAGGATTATTTGCTTTCTCGCAAGGAATTGGGTCAAACCAAAACCACTCATGTCTGTGCCTTTTTTTTTTTTTTAAGTATGAACAGCCCGGAGGTGATTTAGACTGGAAACAGGGGGACACATCTGGCCCGGCTCTATGCAAAAGTTCAAACGCACCTACCGGCACCTCTAAAGCTCACTAATGTGGTATTTTTCTTGTTTAATCTGAACGCTGTTCACCACAAAAATAGTTACAGCACGCAAATACTCCTAAAACTCATTTACGCTTTTGTTTTTGTACAGATTGAACAAACTAGATAAAAACATGTTAGTGCTGGTAGCTGTAGTTTGAACTTTTGGACTGAACCAGGCCAGCTGTGCCCCCCCCCTTGTTCCAGTCTTTAAGCTAAACTGAGTTTACCATCTCCTGTAGCTTCATATTTAATGGACAATCTTCTGATCTGACTCTCAGCAAGAGAGCGACGATGCACGTTTCCCAAAATGTTGAACTGTAACTTTACTTTCATTCATGCTATTTCTTAAAACACGGAAACCAAAGCGATTGTGTCTGCAAGGAATTATCCACGTTTTCCATTTTGTGGCACACCAAATTCTGGTTTTATTCTACACTGTTTTTAAATTTTTGGTAATAAAAATGAGAATGCATTTTTCTTTGTCTTTACTCTTAGCACCATCTTGCTCAAATGGTCAAGGGAGATGCTCCAACAGTTGTTAGACTAGTGTAGGGCCAACATAATAAAAAAAAAAAAACAAAGAATCAACAATTCAGTAGCAGTTGACTTTTATGTTGCATATCCAAAGACATCGTATCGACCACATCACGCTCAACAAATCACTGTGAACATGTTTTAGCAAAATATTGACATCGTTGACGAGACGATATTGACACAGCGTGACAACCGATTAAAAAAAACGGCAGATATTTCTAATACATTCGACAGC
This sequence comes from Xiphias gladius, assembly GCF_016859285.1. Lineage (NCBI taxonomy): Eukaryota > Metazoa > Chordata > Actinopteri > Istiophoriformes > Xiphiidae > Xiphias > Xiphias gladius. The sequence goes on from NC_053401.1 coordinate 5,152,363, forward strand.
CATAATGGAATAACTGAGTCCGTATAAATGAAGCAGGTGGTCACAATTCTGTTACTGTGCATTAATAAAAAAAAAAAATCTTTGCACGTGTTAAGGCACTCAGAGAGAAAAAAAAAAGCCAGTAAACCTCAACTCTTCTGATATTGAAGCAGGACAGTGGGTTTGTTTGCAACAGATCTGGAATCACGTCCAAATTTTTCCAAGTCAATAACATGAAAATGTCTATTTATCCTTTACCCATCTGAAGGATCCTACTCCACAAACTCATCTTCAGTCCTCCACGAGCTCAAATATTCCCCACAATCTTCCCTTCCGTGACACTTACTACTCACATGAATTGGTCTCTGCTGTGATTCTGTTGCATGATGACTATCATGGCATAATCATAGTGTACATACATAGTGCAATACCCACTGCAGCTGTATGAGTGCTTTAATGCTTTTGGGGTAGAGATAACAATAATAAAGCGCCCTTAATTGCCAAACCTCGATTCCGTCTAGAAGGTGAACCTGCAGCTTTCGGCGTGGCCGACTTTGTCCAGGTTGGGGTTGCAGGCGAACTGGATCATCGGCGGCGGTCCACACATGAGGATGAGGGTGTCGTCGCCGGGAGGAGGCAGCTGATCCCTGATCATGTCTTCACTGATGAAGCCCTGGCTGTACTCCCAGTCTGAAAGACGGAAACGACCCCGGGGTTTAAAGAGCAACTCGATACGAGAAGGTTTACGTTTATTAGGATCCCTCTCGGCTTTTTATTAGTGATGGCGAAATGAGACTCACAATCCAGTTATATCACCAATACATTCATTACTCACTAGTGACACCTACTGCCAAGGACGTTGACACACATGTGGTGGAGAGTAACTAAGTAAACTAAGTAAACTACTTCTGCATAATTTGGGGCTTTAACTTTTGATATGTTAAGCAAATATTGCTGATAATATTTAAGTAAAAATAATAAGTAGCATTTCAAATGAAGGACTTACTTGTAATAAAGTATTTTCAAATATTTAGGTATTTCTACTTTTAAATACAGGATCTGAAGACTTCCTCCACCTCTGCCATTGCCGTACAGCTGCGACTAATGATTATTTTCGCCACTGATTTAATCTGCAGGTGACTTGTTTTTGGCTTTAAAAATGTCAGAAAAATCGTGAAAAATGACCATCGCAATTTCACAAGGCCAAAGGTTATGTCCTCACAACAGCCCCGAACCCAAAATATTAAATTACAATTTAGTTGCTAGCACAGGAGAATATGGCATTTTTGCTTTACTTCAAAAAAAAAGGCCTAAATGAAAAATCAACTATGAAAATAGTTGATTAATATTTCGACAAATTGAAACACTGTGCCACTGCTTTGAAGTGACAAAAACCCCTTTGACGATTTCTGTATAAACCGTCGTCTCTTGGCAAGGTCTGCTGTTGTGCTCTGTTTGCTTTCAAATATATATTTATACTGTCTCTCCTTTAATCATTTTATAAACGGGTTAATAATTCACCTATTTATGCCTGAGACTGCCGAGCAAAAATCACAGGAAAGAAAAGCAGAAAGACTGAAATAAACAATCGTGGAATCCATTTGTGTGGTTTGAGCATCCAGACGCCTCGGGGCTCCAGTATCAAGCAAAAAAATATCACTGGCTACTTTCTCCGTGGCGACAGGATTAGGTAGGAATTGGTTAATCGTGTGTCACGTTTTAGGCCAAACACTGGTTCCAGTTTCTCAAACGTCAAACAACCTTGCTAGTTTTTTTAGTCTTCCATGATATTCAACTGGTTATTTTTGGATTTCGGACTTTTTGACAAAAACAAGCGGGTTGAAGACATCGCTTTAGATCCTTGGAACTGACGGACATTTTATCCTATTTTCAAGACATTTACAGACCAAATGATTAACGAAAATAATCAGCTTGATTAATCATCAATGAAAATAATCATTAGTTGCAGCCTGAGATATCATTTATACTGTAAACTACTTCCTGGTGACAAATACCATAAATTCTCTAATAGTGACTGGGGCCTGTATTTTGCCCCTATTTGGCCTGACAGAGAGAACTAGAGGGGGAACCAGGCCTTTATTTCTCATTGTCTTCTGCTCCCTCGTTACTACGAACTCAAAACTTCCTCCGTGTTTACCTGTCATATTGATAAATTTTAGTGTAATGTCACTATTTCCATCATGCCAGGCGTTCACTTCCAACTTTTTCCTCCGAACAACGTGAAGCTACCATGACTCCCTCTTTTCACATTAAAAGTCTTGCAGCCTGTCCTTCATAGGTAGGCTTTTAATTTGTGGGGAAAAAAACCAAAAAAAAACCCATCAGGAAGTATTGGGTTATGTTGACACTGCCTTAACACAATACACAGAGCAGACTGGAATTTATTATGAAAACATCTTTTCTCCGAAAAACCCAAACTCATGGCAGCAGAGTGGTGAGTGTAACTCTGAAGTTAGCGCTGTGGAAAATCTACATAGCACCACATTTAACGTGAGCTGTCACAGTAGGTAATTCCACCCCCTCTATTAGCAGCTGGCTTTTCTATGAGAACTTACAGTATCTGCGCTGCATGAGACCACTAGACACCTAATACGTCAGTGAGAGAAAACGGAGCGTTGGCAGCGCTAATATACAATCTGCTCTCAGATTTCAGGACGACTGTTGTTAGAGAACTTACTGTCAGGTGCCTTGTCGACGGTGAACCACAGCTTGAACCGGTCCGGGTTGTTGACCTGAATCTCCTCCAACTCCGGCCGCAGCAGGATGTCTTTCTCAGTCTGAGCGCGCGGAGACAAAGAGGCGTATGGTTTTTAAACTAGCGTTATGAACCAGCCTAACTTCCCTCATGGTTCCACCTCCGTCTGATACAAACCGCTCCTTTCCCAGTTACATTAGCAAAGCAAACAACTCCTCACATCTCAAACACGAGTTGACCCCGGCTAGCGGCGCTCACCTGGTTGGCAAACAGCAGGTGACACACTGTCTTGTCCTGTGGATCCTTCATCACTGCTGTGATGAGCTGCAGCATGGGAGTGATCCCTGTGAGAAAACAGGAGGAAGAAAAGAAAAAGAAAGGATGAGACTCTAGAGACTGTTGTGTTTGAAAAATCCCAGGAGATCTGCAGTCCTCAGAAATATTCAAACCAAGCGCTTCTGGCACCAACCATCACGCCACGGTCAAATCAAAGTCACTGAGATCACACCTTTTTTCCACATTCGGGTGACTGATGTGAAACTCAACTGAAGCTCCTGACCTGTGTATACATCATCATATGAACTGCGCTGCTGCCGCACGATTGGCTGATGGGATAATGAATAAGCAGGTGCACGTGTTCCTAATAAAGCTTGGTGCTCTTCCTCCATCAACATCCAGCATTTTAAAGTTCCCTCACTTTTCTGCCCTCCTTTTTTTTTTTTTTTTTTTAAATCTGGTAACGAATGGTTCAGCAACATCACAGGTTGGCACTCTACCAAGCGTAGACTGAATTATCTTGGGGTTGTAGACTGTTGGTCTGACACAGTAAGACGTTTGAAGGCGTCGCCTTGGGGATGTGGGCAATTCTAACAGGCCTTTTTCACAATTTCCTGACTTTATATAGACGAAACGATCAATCGACACGATTGGTGGATTAACTGACAATGAAAGAATTGTTGCGGCCCTCACGTAAACTGCAACCCGATGATGAAGTTTTGACATTTGCAGACCAAACCAATATTCCCCCAGAGAAAATAACTGCCGGATTGATTGTTAGTGGAAGTAGAATTAAAGGCGCCATTTCACGCAAACATCAGTGGCTGTAACAAGTGTAGCTATTGTCCGAGCTGTTGTCCACTGACCAAACTGATCATGAGATGAGATGTGTTAGTTACCACCTCCGCTAAACAATTTCCTGGGGGAAAAAAAAAAAAAATGCCTTTGCAGTGTAAATTAAGCCGGAAGTTTTAATTTACCTGTCCCTCCAGCAATCATGCCCACATGTTTGGCCGTCTTGCTCACAGCTGGGGACTTTTTATCTGGCTGAATGGCAAAAACCCCTGTGGACGGAAAGTCACGGCATCAAACATTTGAGGCTCTATTTGTGTCGTCAGAAAACACTGCGTACGGTTCATCTGTCATATTTGGGCATCGTGCCATGGTGCTCACCTTTGCCCTTGTAAACAAGAAGGCCGCTGGGTCCCCTAAAGTCAATGGTGTCGTTGATCTTGAGGCTCTCCAAGTACTGACTCAACTTACCGCCCTCGGGGAACTTAGGATGAACACCTTTAAAGTAAACCTGTGAACGAGGGGACAACAGGAGAAGCCACTTCAGAAATGCCAATTCACAGCTTTATGTCCAAAGAGGAGCAGCTCTCCTTAAGGCTATACCTTCACCACCAAGTCCACAAAGCCTTTGTCGTCATCACTGGACACCGGTGTGTACGGACGGACGACCAGTTTACCGTCGACTTTTGCAGACAAATAGATGTGTTGCCCTGGTGAGAGAAGACACAGACCAGCCACTGAGTACGTTTGGTGTCAGCAGCGTCATACCAGATATTACTACTGGATTACTACTAACAGCTCGACGTATTGTAACGCTACTTCAAATTCATGCTGAAACCAATACGATGCATGAAAATATTTGCTGAAATAATAAGTCAATCGACAGAAAATGAACCCACTACTATTTTGATAATCAGAAACAGGTTGTATCTTCTCTCTTCTGGCTTCCTTTTGTTGCGTATGATATCAAAATGGAATATTCTTGGGTTTCGACGGTCAGATAAAACAAGCAATCTGAAGACCAACGAGGGCTCTGAGAAATTCTGACAAGTTTGACGTCTCAAAAGACTAAAAGACAAATTGAGAAAACAATTTGGCAGATTATTGGATAATGAAAATAATTCTTAGTTGCAGCCCTAATATTATATCTTCTTAATTAATCTGTTCATAGTTTCCAACATCTTCCACATTCATAAAATGAAATCCTCAGTTAAGTTGAAAACTAACAAACAATGTACATCTTTACCTTTGTTTGCATTTTTTTTCCTTCTTTTCCTCTCCTAGTAGATATTGATTTTAGGGTTGCACCAAACCCATTATTTTCATTATTGATTAATCTGCTTATTATTTTCTCACTTAATTGTTTAGTCTAGAAAAAGTCAACCAAACAGGCAAAAAAACCCCCAAAGATGTTCAGTTTACAATCATTAGGACAAAGGAAAGTAGCAGATCCTTCAATAGGAGAAGCTGGAACTGGCAAATGTTTGGCATTTTTTGCTTGAAAATTGACTTAAACAATTAACTGATTACCAAAATAGTTGGATTAATTTTCTTTCGACTGACTAATTGACTAATCAATTAATTGTTGCAGCTCTAATTAATTTATTTGCAGAGGGAGCCCTCTGCCTTATCTGTATATAAACCTTATATTTATCCGTGTAATGCTACTATTTAATTCCCTGGCGCTATATTTTGTGTTTTTTGCTCTTGTACATAGGCGTGACTGTATTCTGAGTGGAATCCTGAAAGTGCCCCCCTTGTACCGCTCGCACTGGTGACTGCAGTTCGTGCTGGTTTTTCCACATGCTGAGCGGCGATTGAGTGAGTGAGTGAGTGAGTGAGTGAGTGCAGGTACTAACCGATCGGGAGACCGAGGATGTGTTCGGGGGAAGGCAGGGCAAAGCGAAACCTCCTCGTGTCGTGGCTGACGATCTGAATGGGCAACAGACACAGCGGAGAGTTTCTCAGAAAAGAGTGCTGCATCGAAGGAGCGTGCCAGACCCCAAGCAGCAAGAGCGGTGCTTGAACGCGTCTGCTGCGTTTGTAAACAGGCGATTTTGTGCAGCAGTTTTTTTTTTTTCTTCGTTTTTTCCCCCCCCACTCTTACTGTAAAACCCCAGGCTTTATAAGGCGATATGCGGACTGGTTACCTGTTTGTCTAGCAGCCGCAGAGCATACTTAATGTTGGGGTCCTCTAAGGTGATGGCAGGTCTCCTCTTCGAGAAGAAAAGCCTGAAGATGAGGTTGATGATGCTGTCAAAGCCGCCCCGGATCAGCTGTGACAAAGGTCAAAAGCGGGAGAATGACTCAGACCACCGCGCTAGCGTTAGCCACCAACCGTGTGAGACCTCTGCAGGGCGTTGTCTGACCAACGCCAAGTCTTTTTTTTTTTTTTTCATTAATCCATAACAGGAGAAATGAGTCACGGTAATTCCTGTGGGCAGGCTGGACCAAGCCTCCGACAGAACTTGGTCAGGAAAACTAAACGTTAGCTAAATGGTGGTGGTCTGAGCTCACGCGGAGGAATCTGCCAAAGCCAAATAAGTCTGGCTACTTTTCATGAAAGCATACTTACCCCAATGATGTAGGACAGCATTTTCGGTCCGTGTAGACAACTGCAAGGTTGTTCGTCAGTTGCAGAGAGCCGCACCAGACGAGTTTAGCCGTGGCGAAGTGCGAGCTGTCATGTAAGTCGAGCTGGTTTGGAGCAAATATCCACATCCGGTCCCCGGTTTTGAAAATAAAAGCATAGATTTGGAAACCAATGCGTCAATTTTTTATTTTTTTTTAAAACACCCAGCAACACGGTTATAAAATGAATACACTTAATGAATAATATGTTGCTGTTTTATACATTCATTACTGCTTTTTTTTTAACACGGTCTTGATTTATTTAACCAAATACACGTACGTACTTCTGGTTTGATGACAGTTAGTTTTTGCTAACTTCACGAGGTAGAAGCCCAAACGTCACTTCCTTTCTGGATTCTCAGAATAAAAGCTCCCCATAAATAAAATACAGGAAAGAAAAAAAAGAAAAAATACACTTCTAAAAAATAAAAGTCTGCAAGCAACCGCTGGCATAGAGAAAAGTGCAGCATTATCCCACAGTGTGGCTTTGGTCGTTTTTTTACTCGAAATGGAGCCGAAAAACGATCCTGCTGCTTCAATTATTTCAACTGATACCACAGAAACAACAGCAACGTCCTTCAGTCTACTCTGGAAATCACTAAAAGTCATACCAGGCAAGCACTTAGGCCAAAATACAGTTTATATTTATACATGGAATGATTAGTTCCTCCACAGCCCGTTTTTATTTCTCATACTTCATCTTGTATCGAACAGACAAAGCTAACACTCATCTGTTCTCTGCGTTTTTGCTTTTCCCCGTGTGGTGTCAATAAAGTTTATCTGGGCACCAACCGCATGTACGACGCGAGTATGTTTCAAGTAACTTCTCAGTCTCCAAAAAAATAAAAAATTAAAAAATTAAAAAAAAAATCCCCCCCATTTGATGCGCTTGATTCACAGAAAACGATTCGGTATTTGGAAATATTTTCCGTGCGGGAACAAACCTGGACTTGAATCAGGTGACACCATCGAGGGCCACAGAATTCACAGAACAGCTTGAAATCGGCGTTTCCTGTCCTGGTTCACCATCGGACACTTCCCAGGCTACAGACCCCCCCCCGCCCCGTCACCGACACGCCCTTCCGGATACGTCTTGCTCTTCTTTTGCCTCAGCCTATCCAGCCCCACTCTCCCACTGGCAGGGGCGGCGGGCATGCAACCGTGGGCGCTGAAAACAAGGGGCTTAAACCCGCGTCGGTTTATTCGACCTCCACAGACTTTGTCAGGCTAAATTTTTAGGGGGGGGGGGTTGTATAAAATTCAGAAAATTTATATCAAGGATATTCCCGTTTGATTGATTGGGGCAGCGTAAAAAAAAAACGTGGAGTACGTCAAACTATGTGTTACAAGCTGATATGTAAGAAAACAGGTGTTAAGGGGTTTTTTTTGTTTGTTTTTTTCTTTCTTTCCTTCAGTTCGTGGCTAAGCTCCTGTACATAAACCCCTGGCATCCGGCGGACTCGACTGCCGAGCTTCAACGGCCGGGCGAGGCACGTCCTGGCGGCGGCAGCGGCCCAGAGTCTGCGAGCCGGCGTCCCCTCGGGCGCCCTCGGGCGTCCTCGGCTGCCCTCGGAGTCACTCTCGAGCCGAGCGCCGCGTCGATGCGACATCGTGCGCTCGGCTCGCCGGAGGACGAGCTCTCGTCCCCGCGCTCCGGCTCCGGCGGACGTCGGTGGGATGTTCGCTAATAGAAATTGATCTGTGCTCCGGGCAAAATGGAAAAACATACTCAGTTTTGGGTTCTGTTTTTGTGTGTGTGTGTGTGTGTTTTTTTTTTGTGCCCATGCACCGCGCCATACTCCTTTACGTCCTGTAGGTGGCGGTGCGGACCTCTCTAACAGGCCGGCGTTGGACGACTCAAGGCCGGTACAACACTATCTACGAGGCAAACGCCGTCGTCAAAAATGACCCTCTGCCCCCTTCTGCCCGATGTGGGGTGTTGTTATTAAAGATACTACTGGAGGCAGCGGCGGGGTCCTCTTCCCTCCCCGGACACCTGCTCCGGTGAAGCTCCGTGCACCGTAAATGAAAAGACGACACGAGAAAGCTTCTGTATCAACAGGAAATAAAACAGTTTTTTTTTTATTTATTTTTTATTGATCATTTGTGTATATGAAGTTATATAACAACAGTCAGAAAACCCCACAGAGTGAATCACTACACAGAAGTGAAACAAAACTGTAAAACACCTCGTCAAAAAAAAAAAATGAAGGTATACACGGCAAATATAGGTGTCCGAGCGGCGCGGCGGGAAAAACAAAAAAACAACAAAAAACAAAAAAAAACACCCCGAACAGTTCTACAAGATCACAGAGAGAAAATTTCCACACACACGGAATACTCAAAGCGGGCAGTCGGTTATACACAAAGGCAACTAGGATCTTTCTACAGCATCAGATTCTAATACTTTACACAGCTTCGGTTGTCGAAAGGTCAGTGTGGCTTTTTTTCGTCAGGGGTCGCCGGGAGAGGAGTCGCTCGGCTCGCTCGCCGCACGGGGGAGCTCCCGCGGGAGCGGAACTGGGAGGGGGGGGGCTTGATTATGCATGCATACTTTGGTAGGAAACCGTAGTGAGAGGAGCATCGTGTTGCAGTGCAGGTAATGGCTTTTGCTCTGGGTTGTGTGCGCGCCCCCCCCCCACACACACACGCACACGCACACACACAAACACACGCACACACGCACGCCTCGCAATCCGATGGGTTCTGCAATGCCGCCCATTACTGAATTCCCTGATGCGTTTATACACGTGCTCTTGCCACAAATTCCGGCTGATTTTCTTCCAGCTACGATCGGACGATTCCGTGGGCGCAAACCGTTTTTCGCATTAGTATTCATACCGAATTGCTCAGGCCATTTTTTTTTTTTTTTTGCAGAGCCCTTCCCTTGTACTTAAACCCCCCGTTTTGTTTTTTTTTTCTTCATTTAGATCTGAAGCTGTACCGGAATTCACGAATCTACATATGTAAAAACTTGACATAAGAGAAAAGAATCCCTCTGTTGAAGAGTGCAGCTGTATTAAAAGTATATGCAGTGGGTTTGGAGTGCTGTCACACAGGGGAGAGGTTTTACCCCAAATAGTTCGGGGGAAAAAAACCACAAAAAAAAACAAAACCCAAAAACAAATGACCAGTACATCTAATCTCACGGTTTAACAAATCAACACTAACACACACCATACTGTACATTCAGAGTTTTTATCTCAAATATAAAAGGGCTTTTTGAATCAATAGGGCAGTTAATAAATAAAATAAAATCCATGATGAAAAATGAAACAATGATGATGACGTATAGTTTATTGATGATAAATAGATATTATTATATTTATTCTAGATATACATTTTTGACACGATTATGTAAGTATATACATAGCGTTTTTAAGGGGATATTTAAATGTGGAATCTCGTTTGGTATTCGAACTAATGCTCCCTGAAACTTCCGATGCTGGAACCGTGTGCAAGAGGAGAAAAACAAACCTGCGAAAAAAGGGAGGGAACCCTAAACAGAGGCCCGACAGGTGTCAAGCTCCAACCTCTGCGCCGAATCTACGCTGTGCCGTGTCCCAACCATTTCACTGGAAAGGAGAAAACGTCTCTCCGGACTGGCACCACCCTCTAGGGTTAGAATCACTTTTTTTTTTTTCTAGGGGCAACGCCACCCACGTTGACACTAACTATGGGATGAACATACAAGTATTGCACAGTGCTCAGCGAAATGCTGTGTGAAGCGATGCGCTTGCGCCCCCGTAAAATGTCTTTCTACCTTTTTTTCCTCTCTTTTTATTTTTTTAAATCTCCTTTTTTGGCCGCGTGCGGTCGGAAAAACGCCGCGCGCTCTCGCTCTCCGCGTGTAGAAGGGAAAATGGCATTAAACGCTACGACATCACTACAGAACAAACTGGTTTCGCTACCTACTGATAAGTCTACATCTCTAAGCACGCACGGCAGTCACAGTGATACACAAAGCAGTCCTCAGAGACTCCTATGGAATGACGAGTAGCTTTTTCATAATAGTGCTATCAACTACACAATAACATTGAAAACATTTAGAAAGTTCTCCTGAAGCTAGCATCGAGTATATGCAAGAGGTTCCTCCAAGATAAGAGACTTCATGGTTTTCATGGATTAAAACTTATTCCTTTCCTAATTTGGACCCGTAGTAAAGGACATGATGGACTAATAGCCTACACAGACCATTAACTTTTACGGTTACTTCGCATTCTCTTGGTGTAGTCCTGTGCCAACAAGACAAAATAAATAAATAAATAAATAAAAATAAAAAACTGATGTAACTGCTGTTGGCTGAAACATGATGTGTCATCATTGCTTTTCTTTCTTTTTAATTAAGCCGATCAGGCAAGGAAGGATGTCTGGCTCCCCCTGCAGGTGTCCTGAAGTAAAGCCAGCCAACAATCGTTCCAAAAAAAAAAAAAATGGTTTTTCCAAAGAAGTCAACAAGCTAGTTCAAAGACATCCAGTGCAAAACAGCAGCCACATAAAAGTTAAAATTGGCAGTAACACATGGCTAGCTCTGTTGTCACTGTGAGAAGGCAACGCAAAGAAAAGACTGCGATTCGGGGCACCGTTGCAGCCAAAGACATTGTTCCCAATAAACCAAAGCTACAACCACTAGCAAGTGGGAGTGTGCATGAAGGGAGGCTCTCTACATAAGTCGACCTCCCTAAAAATGGCAGTGTTTAGAAACTCGCTTCACCTCTGTCAACATTACATTGACCCAAAGTTTAAACGTTACTCTTGGTTTTTTTTCTTCCTCTCCTCTGATTGAAGGCAAGGGGATCGTGTCAGAAGAGCTTCCCCCGGTGTCAGTAGATCTCCCCCCTGTCCCAGCCTTTAGTAAAGATTGTAAAAAAAATCATGCAGTTTACGAAAAATAGTCGAGACGTTGAGTTGCTCTAAAAAATAGTCCTCTTAAAACCAGAGTCACGACTCTTTTTTTTTTTTTTAAACGCCGTCTCCAAGAGCGGACCCTGGCCTAAATGCGATATACTTCCAACAACGACGAGGCTGTTTAAAGTACGCAGTTAACAAAATACGAGCTTAAGGACACAATGGCTACAGCTTGGTGCTTTTTCACAAGGGGGTCTGTTTCTGAAGGGTTAAGAAATGAGTCGTCTTTTTTTTTGTTTTTTTTTTGGAGGCAGTACTTTCTACTTTTGAAAAAGAAAACAAGCCTGTATAAGTAAACGATGGCCTTTAAATCAAGGACCTATTTAACTTAGGGGGAAACTGCCAGATATGTTGAAATGAAATGCTAACTGGTTTGTATTAACTATTGTTTGCGGTAACGTTGTGCATCAAGCCAAACATATAGGTCCTCTGATTGAGGAAAAAGTACAAAAAGTCATAAGAAATCATGTGCTTGTATAATTTCCAGCAGCATTATTTTTTTCCCACAGAACCATAGTAGTTAATGGCCTTGTATTTTGGAGTTTTGTGTGTATATATTCATCTGTTTGTCTTTTCTGTGATGATCCTTTTCTGAACGTAAAGCCAGACGACGTCCTTTACAATGTGAATATATTTCAACTTGCAGGTTGGAAACCCTTTTTTTTTTTTTTCTTCATTTTCTGGAATGCAATAAGGTAATAAGGTAGAATTTTTAAATCCTGGGATATATAATATTGGCTTTCCTCTATATCTGCATTTACATAATTTAAAATAGAACATCTTATTAAAAACATCAAGATATACACAGATTAGGAAACGGGTAACAACATACAAACACATAAACTAGAAATCATTTTTGTCTGCATACTTATATATACAACTGTGGTACAATAAATTCTTTCAGTCATGCGCTATCTATACAGATCATATTGCTTAAAAGAAGGGGGCATTTGGTCGGGGCATTTAAGGGCTTAGAGATGAAAAAGAAAAAGTGCTGAATCAGAATGGAGGAAAAAATAAAAAAGAGAGAGAGAAAGCGATGAACCTGATAGAAAAGAAGCAGAGGACAGGATGTCGCGGGGAGCTTCAACAATTAGGATTGAGCGTGAAATCAGGAGCAGCAAAGCTGGGAGAGGCGGGTTAAAGATGGGGGTTACATGGATGGACCCATATATCACTGAGGTATTTACACATACTGGCTAAAGAGTACTACAAGGCAGGTGCCGAACGGGCCCTGCCTATTTCTTGGTGGAGAGCTGAGCGTCCACCTCCTCCTCAGGCTTCAGCACGTGCCACTGAGCGATGGGTCTCCTGGGGTTGGCCAGCATGTCGGACCAGTGGCGCAGCTCCGTCCCCGAGCTGTTGAGGCCCACAAAGACCTTGCCGATGGCATCGTTCTTGCCGATCTTGTCATAGTCCAGAACAGTTATAACAATTTGCACTTTCTGTGGAAAGGGGAGACATGGAAACAAATCAGGCTGTCGTCAGCGTACAGACGGTTAATTTCCATCTCCTACATGCCATGTTTGTTTCAGTGAAACAACGGATTTACATTTTCTGAGTTACTGCCCACTTTTATCACTATATCGCTATGATCACAAATAATCATCACTTTATACTCCCTCTATTTTGCTTAGTTTTTACCTATTAAACTTTTCGTTCTCTATTTTATCTCCTGATCATTTTTGTCTTTTATTCGTTTCTTTGTTGTGTAGTTCTTTCAAAGTTTTGTTTAGAAAAGTGCTCTATAATGATTTACTAAAACATTACTAATTATTATTATCATTATAATCAGATTTGTACCGACAGAGATCAACTGTAAAATGTCAGAGACAGAGGCCTGTGCCAAATAAATGTAATGTCCCCTACACATCAATGAGGACCTGATGTAATATAGGGAAAAGGTATTTCTGTTATATAATCATCAGACAGACTCAACTGCAGTATATGCTTGTACACGCGGGAACGTCTCTCAGGTACTATATGCAGAGTGGTTAAAACAGTATTTTAAAATGCCTCATACACAAAGTACAGCCTACACTGAAACATCAGTTATTTCAGAGTGGGAAAATGTAAGGGTTTGTGTATTAAGCTATTTGAAACTGTGCCTGATTATCGCTTTAAGTAATGTACAGTGATGCAGAGAATGACGTGGTCCTTCAGACACTAACGTTGATTAACGGTAACTGACATTCCAGACCAGGCCTCGGTTATTTTCAGAGCCAGATACGGCAGAATGTTTGATTACTCAGAGGTCTACGACAGCCTCGGCGTGTGTTTATTCAAGGGGAGACTGCAGAGGGGAGGGACCTGGGTCTCATCCCTGGCAGAGAATATGAATTAGTGCACAAAAAGCCCTGATTAAGTTTCGATCCACCGGCACCACTGAGACGGAGCTACCGCCACCTGCACAAGCACAGAACCAATGTTCTAAAAGAGCATGGCTAATACGGCATGTAATGAAATACTAAATAAGGTTCCCAGATGGCCAGTTGGGGTTAGTTGATTTTTAAAGAGACGGTTCACCTTCAAATTGCTTATTGAAACAAGACTCTTTCACGGGGAATTAGCGGGCTCTTTCATTAGTTATCACTGACCAGTCAGCACCGTCCTTGCTGCACCTGCTTTACCAATAAGTGTCAATACCGGAAAGGGATCATTCGACATTCTGAGAAATACAGTTACTCACTTTCTTTCAAATGCAGGGCAGGTTTTTTATCCAGCAAAAGTTTAGGCTCATTTTTCCGAAGCTTTAACGATTTCTTTCCTGTTTTGGCTTTAATCAGAGAATGTAAAGGTATTTATTTCAAAGGAATTGTTCAACATTTAGGAAAACGCTTTTTTGCTCTCTTTCCCGAGAGAAACACAAGAAGCTCTGTATCAATCTTATATAACGCTCAACAGTTAATCCATCGGCATCACCCTTCTGAGCTACGTCCCCTGGCTGCAGCACAGGCTAACAGAACGAAACCCGGCAACCTCATTGTTACGAAACGACTCCCGGAAGCTGTGCAGTCACCCAGTTATGGTTCACCGAGAAATAGCTACAGCAACGGAGTCCCCGTTAAGACAGAAAATTGTAATTAATTATTTACAGTTTTGACTAAACACACAACAGCAAGCAACACACAAAAAGTTAAATTGTGAGCTTTAGAGGTGCTTTTAGGCATTTTTTGAACTTTGGATGGAGCCAGACCAGCTAAACATATTTCCCAAAATATTTAACTATTCCTTAAATTACACCTTATAAATTTTTATGTTGAACCCAAAGTAGGATGAAACTTGAATATTTTTTTTTTTGAAAATGTTAGATTTTTTAGCAAGATATAAGACTTTAACTGACTGACTTCTTTAAAACAAGGATGGCTCATGATTGTTATTTTATGTTCATCTGAATCTTAAGCTCTCAGCATTATACACCTTGCTCTTAAGTCCTGGACTCCATGCTATTTATTTTTCAGTTTTCACTTACTTAACTACTTTTAAAGCACTTTTTTCTTTTGGTCTTTTTTCTAAGCACTTTAAATTTGCTTTGTGTATAAAATGCGCTACTTAGGTTCACTGGTCTTGTCTAGTTCGTAGTATACATTTCAAGTTACTCAAAAACCAGGAGAGACAAAGTCTCACAGTTTATATGTGCCATTACGGGGAAAAAGTGAGTGTGTAAAACACTATATATGAAAACAAGTGACTCTAAATAGGTTGACTGAGTCCTTCACGGCTAACTGTGTTAGTGCTGAGAACAACTTCAGTCAATAACAAACCCTCTGTTAGTGTTTCGAGATAGACCAATTTAGAGCGCTGTTTGTCATTCCCACACAATCTCTGAGACAGTTGAAATCTTTAGATTAATTACACGAATAGTCCCAAGGTCAAGTTTAACTAAAATCCAACAGTCCGCCTCTGCTGCTAAGAGCGGTTTGTAGCTCTCTGTAAGCAGTCTGTGTAATCTGTCGTAAATGTTAACAGGGTGGGGGAAAAAAGCTGCCTGAGACAACAATTAACAAATGAAACTGTATTTGCTTGCCCTAAAACAGCAGACACAGGTAATATTGTGGGACTAAGTCTGTGTTTAAAATCAAATGCAATACAGTCAGAACTACCAGCGATGTTGAGGGTGTCCATTAGTTTAACATCTACTACAACCTCTTTAAGGAGCCTAGTTGCTGTTCGACTGATTGGTCACAGTCAAATTAAGTCCTGTTAGTGTGCTTTTAACCTGCATCATATTCTCATTCTCATCGCTTTCAGGAGAGCATTCAATACACCCAATCAATGAAAAGTTTATGATTCAATCATTGGCACTAATAATCATTTAATGATCAACCTGCATCTTGGTGACGAGAGAAGAAATGCAAATTTAGCCAACATAGCGGTATCAGCGGCACTAAGTAGGAGCTTGATTTGACGGGGTTAATTGTGATCAGCAAAGTTTAAATTGAATCAGAGGCTCATGGACCCAAACCCGTGATTTGTGAGCTGTGACAGGCTTAATCAATTTGACTCAATTACTGTCTTGCCTGAAGAGATAATGTCATTGATTGCTACTCCTTTCTGGCACAGTTTGTGCGTTTTTTTTATCCTTTCCCTCATAATGTCCTGGAAGAAGATCCCTGCTTTACTTCTTCTTTTTCTTCTCGAAACATAGCTAAAGCATCCATAAAAGCACCGTTTGGCACAGTTGCCGGTGTATGCACTTATCATAATGTGCATGGTAATCACCGTAAGACATGCTACAAACACCACGAGATACATGCCACAGGCAGTAGCAAAGTGCAGAAAATTCACATCCACAGAGCAATTGGCTTGTCAAATTGCGAAACCAAGGCTGATTTAAGCTGAAGTGCCTTTGATTAAAGTGTTATGAGTCGAAGCCTCTAAACTGATTATTTGGTAAATGAGCTCCCACTTATCAGTTACTTATATGAAACCAAATGTTTGCTGGTTTGTACAGTGCAATTTGTCCCTACAGTGCCGCACAATACCTTTTAGAAATCAAATAAATTTGAGAATGTTCTGTAAATTGATGAAAAAAGTAGAAGGTGTACCTGGATTTGTTCAAATGGGACTTCAAAGCTAAAAGATTCGTTGTAGTAAGGGTTGAGAGTGTTCTTCTTGATTGTCGTCTTCTTCTTCTTCAGCCTCTTGCCGTTCTGCATCAGGTGGATCTTCACATATGGATCTGCACACAAAAAAATAAGAGTAATTTCACACATAAATTTGACTTTTTAAAAAAAAAAAACAAGATTTAAAGACATTGATTTTGATTTTCTTCTATTTTTTTCTTTCCTTTAATGTTTTATAGGAGTTAAAAGTGCATGAAAGGATTTTTTTTGCCGCTTGAGGGCAGCATACTGACATATCATTGCATTATAAAGTTGATGTGGTGAACACGTTAGCAAGCAGTTACCTATTTGCCTTCACTTCGTTTATCAGAGCTGGCCTGATGACAACAATGCTGATGAGAAGCAAAGTTGCAGGCCATGAAACCAAAACATGGGTTTGTCACTACAAGCCGACCCTTTTTTTTAACAAACATGTTGCAGCCTGATCCACTGTAAATACAAAAATATTGATTATAGCAGCTTAAAACCAACGCTCTAATGACAGTACCAACATCAGTGATGGATTAATACTTCCAAAACACGAGATGAGCAGTGGTTATAAGGCATGAGCATGAAAGCCCTGTGTATATCCATCACTCAGTTAACCTTCCCCATTCGAGAGCCTCATTTTCATCTGTCTGAATGCTATCTCAAGTAGTCACTCAAGTGGTCTGCTTTGTCTGTCTTCATCCACTCTCTGGCAATCAGGTAGAGAGTGTCTCTGATAACAGCAAACTACCCGTCGCTTTCGTGTATGAGGTGACGCTACTTCTCTTGATTTGTTTACATTCTCCAAAATGTAATCAAACTAAATTGGACGAGAGGAGAGCTAGTGTCTTGGTTTGGGCTATGAGGTAATACTGACAAGTGGATAGGCAGTAATCGCCTTTTCAAACTGTGAAATAAACACCATGTTTTTTGGCTCTGATTGGGCCGCTAAAGGGACAAGGTGAGACAGTTAATTTTCACATTCAAAGAGATCCTCATGAGTCCAAAGTATGGGCAGCTGAACGATTTAACGAGTTCCACTGTAATTTTCAGTGGCATACAAAAGGATCCAAAAGACGAGTGTGGATTCGATAATTACTGTGGCTCAAAGAATATGTACTCATCTTATTCATTCCCTTTATTCTCACTAAATACGATCTGCTGCTGCAGCTGGTGGGTGCTTATTAGGTTAGTCGGAAAATCATCTTGTTACCACGTCATATGTCCCGCATGTTTGTTCTTGAGTGATCATTTGTGTTTTAACACATGGGCTGGACCAATGAACATAAAACTGCAAAGATGTAAATAATAGAAACCAGGTATAATCTTTACTCTTTATTAGCCCTAAGTGTGCCGTCATACTCCTTTTACCCAAAGTGGCCTCTGTCTAGCCACTCTACCATAAAAGCATGATTGATGGAGTGTTGCTGAGATGGTCGTCCGTCCGGCAGGTTCTCCCATCGCCGAAGAGGACTTCTGACGCTCTGTCAGAGTGACCTTTGAGTTCTTGGTCACCTCCCCAACCAAGTCCCTTTTTTTGCCCGGTTACTCAGTTTGGCTGGACGGCCAACTCTAGGAAGAGTCCCAACGGTTCCAAACCTCTTCCACTCCCGTAAGTATTGAGGCCACTGAGCTCCTCGGAACACTCAGAGCTTCAGAAATGGTTTTATACCCTTTCCCTGATCTATGCCTCGCCACAGTTTTATGGTGGAGGTCTACAGAGAGTTCCTTGGATTTCGGGGCTTGGTTTTTTGTTTTGACATGCAGTGTGAATTGTGGTACCTTATAAACACAAGTGTGTGCCTTTCTAAACTATGTCCAATCAATTCAGTTTCCCACAGGTGGACTCCAACTAAGTTCTAGACACATCTCAAGGGTAATTAAAGCAACGAGGATGCACCTGACCAAAATTTGGAGCACCACAGCAAAGGGTCTGAATACTTATGTGAATAAGAAAGTTCAGTTTTTTTATTTTTAATAAATTTGCAAACATTTCGAAAAACCTGTTTTCACTTTGTTATTATGGGTTATTGAGCATAGATTTTATCCATTTAAAAGGGGCCTGAATACTCTCTGAAGCAACTGTATATACCTTCCAATCATCTAAAACAACAAGGTGTAGAATGATATATTTTTGTAGAAAACGTATTACAACATAAATTTGAGGAGAAAAATTTAAAAACATTAAAACCAGGCATCTCTCATTATAAACTAATTAATATAAATTAAGTAAATAAGTACATAAATCCCAGGGCATAGTTTACAGTGTGAAAAATGTGGTTCTGTGTGTTAAGAGCACATAATCTCAGCCCACAGTCATGAAGAATATACAAGCTATAGGAGGAAACTTAATGAAAAACAAGTTGTGTCATTCATCTTCTAAGAAAACCCCCTGCTTTAAAAGACAAAAACAAATAACCACAGTAATCTCAGGGATGCTAATAAGGTAGTCCCCTGCCTGAGGTTAACAATACCCCACCTAAATACTGAACCTCCGAGTTGTGCATCATATTGAATATAGGGGAAGACTTTGGAACAAAGCTTATAATTAGTTGTTGGACCACCACTTGCTCTGATAATCTGGATTTATCTGTGGATCCCATATGCACAAAGTCTTTGTTATGCTTATTGTTTTCGATGTGTGGGCTGCTCTGAAAAGATCTCAGTTTTTAGTTGGAACACTGCAGGATTTCTAGCAATAGCAAATACTGGACATGCTTAGCTCCCTTAATCTTTTATCCAATTTAGGGGGGGATAAGGACCTGATTGCAGACTGGCGGACTCATCCAGGGCAGCTGACAAGAACATAGAGAGAAAAACCACACAAACAGAGACATGAGTGCAAAGGCAGCAGGCTCCTAATGGAGTGGGTGTCCATTATTACCCTCCTGCTGAGAAGAGCTGGCGTGCTGGGATGATAAAAACAGTGAATGAGGATTGTGGTTGAGTGTGTTGTCACTCTATGCAGGAAATGAATGCATCCGGTAGTACCTAAATAAGGAACTTCTCCAGCCTCATCTAGTATGTGTCAAACAGCAGAATGAGCTTTTTAGGTACTGTTTTTATTCATCAAGTCAGTGTCTCACATTCAAAATTTGACACCACGAAGCTCTAACTTTGGGAATCTCGGCAACTTAGCTTAAAATTTTACAATTCTCAGTCTTATTCTGTTGGAATTCTTTGTTAATTCTGCACCGAACTCCCATAAATCCCTTGCCAATACCGTCACATTTGCCCCCCTTGGATGATCTGTATGAAGTGGAGAGTCTGCAGGTTTCCTTTGTCTGATCAGCCACGGGTGGCTGTCGCTGCTCAGAGAAACTCCTCAGTTCTTTTCTTTTTTCTGCGTCAAACTAATCTCGTGTAGGCGGACCTCTGTCTCATCAAATTCACAGAGATCTAAAGACAGTCAAGCGCAAAAGCTGAGAAATGGCAAGGGGCAAGGAGGGTCTAGAAGAGGGATCTTTGAGATTTGTGCTTAAAGAAGACAATTTTTAATGAACCATCTCAAAACTGCAAAAAGTTAGCTTCCTTGTTGATGAGCCATGTAGAAGACATGGAAATAGAGAAACAGAATTGTTGTTGTATTGTGGGGAAGAACTAGTAAGTCCTTTTAGTGTGTGATGAGAGTAAGTATGATAAGAAAGCATGTAAAATGTTATTTCGTTCTAACATAACCCTGTTTGGCAGAGAAAAGGCTTAGTAAGGCTTAGTATGAGGATTTGCTGATGTGTTTGGAAAATTTAACACTATTTTGGGTAATGTTGGCTGGGGTTACTGGAGTGTAAACTTCCCAGAAAAATCCCATGAAGAGCAAGACAGAGCCGAACCCTGTTTGCATCCTGGACCAGCTGGTCGCATATAAACCCCATTAACGAATGCAGTTAATTAACGATATGCTAATTCTTTGCCTTGGGAGTAATGCTAGGTTACTAATGTAGGTAGGAAGCTACTTAGCCAGGGGGGAACATACAAATAAGCACGTTAATACATTCCTTACACATTTCCTGTAGTGATAGTAGTGTAGTTTGGGAAAGGTTAAAAAACAAAGACATCACCCTCCAGACTTCAAGGCCTGTTGTGCCATGATTGGACATTGACTGTTGAGGGAGGGGTTTTCTACAATCCGTGTTAAGTACATGTCATGTATCCTCTTATATTGGTAACGGCGCCTGAATAAACACAATACAACAGCTGAATGGGAATATGTAACCCTTTCTCAGGCCAAAAAAAAAAAAAAAAGAGAGAACACACCTGTGGCGCCACATAACTGCTATTCAGACGCCCTTATCTTTCTGGCCAGCAGATTACAGCTTGGTATTATTGAGTTTTGGGAGGCTCGCCGTACCTCATATCCGGCCCATTTTACTGTCTCATCCCAGACGGATGTAATCTTCCCCATTTTATGGATGAATGGCAGCGCTCCTGATACTAGGGCTCTTCCTCAGAAGTGTGTGCGCAGCACAGAGGCCCGTCTTCGCGATCCTGAGGGGTTACTCATCTGAGCCCCGGATCCTGGCCCCAGTTTTATGAGGCGACGGACAACGAGTGGCCCGTACATTTCCCCCGGGAAGCTAGCAGCACGTTCCTGGATAGGGGACGCGCTCTGAGCCAAATCAGCTGGAGAGCTAAGTAGGGTTGCTAAAGCAGTCTAATTTTAAACTGATTACTTAAAGTTTGTATTTCAAGCTGTGAATAATTGCTAGCTGTGAGCCATTTGGATTATTTTGGCGAGGGTAGTGCCTATCACAGCTGAAGCTACAATACTTTATTACGTGCACAGACACACGACACCAAACGCACGATTTGTTTCTTCCTAAAGTATTTCCATATTCACCCAGTGTGGCCGCTGCGGGTGCTGGCAGAGTTGTGCCAAATGAGCACCAATAAAAGCCGGGTTAAATATAGCCTGGCTGTCATTTTAGCTTTCCTCCCATCATTCTGGATTTGCCATGGTGGGTGCACCCAGGGGTGACTGTCGGTTCAGTTTTACACACTCAACTCAGCGGTGTATCACACACACAACACACAAGCACCAGCGTTTACGGTGGAACAACTCCGGAGGTGCAGACCCACAGAGACCGCCTTCACAAAATGTGATGTGGATCTTAGTGATATCATGTGGCAGTCTTCTTTACACAATGACAGTCTTAATTATCTGAAAGCGTAGAAATCCTTCTGTAACTCATCTGCTACTTATTATCTACATCTTCGGAATTTGCATCTATTAAAGCAAAGTACCGACGACATACATTTTGCATTTCCCTAATCACTTTCAAATTGCTTTCTTCTCTCAGGCCTGTTCATCATTTTAATGGTCCCTCGGGCCTGTTGCCTCACTACCTGGGAGAAAGCCTCCGAGTCCAACTAGCCGGGGGAACAAAACCAAATAAACCCTCCAGCCGACGGGCTTGATGGTGAGCTGGAGCGCCGGGTCGGGGCAGTGCGGCTCCATTACTGCTGACAAGGCGCCTGTGTGCTTTGATAACCTCCCCCACTGTGGGCCATTACCTGGTTATGCGCTGCCTCAACGCCCTCTGGGATGTCTTCAGAGGTACAAGGCGGGTGGGACAAAACACTTTTGCTGCCACTACCTTTTCTAGGCCCGCATGTCCTCAATTGGAGTCTCCAGACATTTAGCCTTTGTGCCCAACGCACTTACGAGCCTGACTCATTTTTAATGCCAAGGATACGCTTGAAATACTGTAAAATGCACCTTTTTAATCAATTGTTGCACAAAATAAAATGATAAACGTGTGGGAAAGTCTTTAGTCTGTATGGCACTGCACAGTGGAATTTCAAGATTCTTTGAAATCTGACTGTCTCCAACTCAACACAGTGGATATGCGTTGGAACTATACATTGCCTCGGAGCCAGCTAAAGTGGAGAGAGGAGTAACATGTCTGTAATGAGGCTGGGATTATTTTGAGACGACAGCTAAAAAGCATGGTGCTCGGGGGATCACCGCAGTCGCATAGCAGCAATCGTGAGGAGCACTAAAAGTCGACTGCACTTTCAAAACTAGTATTTCAAAAGTCTGTTTTTGTAAGAAGCGGAGCATAGAGGTAGATTTGGAGGTATGTTGAGGAGCCAATCAAAAGAATTATTTCTGATTATACATTGGTTAATGATAATACCCACATCTTCCTCCGTGAGCCATAATTAGGCATGGTAAACAGGATGACAATGGAGGAGAGGGCTGATCCCAGGCCATCAATTACCTGTCCTCCTCCTTAAGCTCCGGCTGAGCCGCCTTGTGGATGGCGGCTAATTATTGTTATTAGAGACCTGCCCATTACTTCAGCCATCTGCTACACTTATAAGTCCATTCTCTGAGCAGAAACTCAGTTGCAACTAACATACTCAAACTCCAATTTAGTGTATATTCCTGTTGCGTGTAGTTAGAAACGCGCACTGTGCTATTACTATATGCTAATAATTCACCCTTAAACCCACAGATGAGTGCACACAGATAAAACATGCTCCAATTAAACGTGACATACAGTACATGGTGTCAAAGCGTCTGGCCTCCCTGCTATTTCCCTGCTCTGTGAGAGAGAAACCTGGCCCTCAAAGTGAACAGATTCACACCCCTTTCATATTGGCCGGTCGATGTGGCTGACAACTGAAAATGTTGACGATCCCACAATGCAAATGGGCACAGGTGAGAGCTAATGCCACTAGCGTAAAATGGCAGCGGGGGAGGGTTTTTTTTTTTTTTCCTGCCAAATGGCTGCCCGCGCCGGTCTGATAAGATGAAATGGAGTTCTGAGCTTTTAATGTGCGCTGTGTTACTGTACTGCAGGATGTTTAGGCTTATATGGGCAGACTGGGCTGTCGGGCAGAAAGTAAGTGGACCCAGGTGTATGGTAATTGCAGCAGAAAAGAGTCGAGGCGGGAGGGGAGTGCACGCCGGGGACTTTCAAATGAAACCACTGAAGAAAGTCGAAGGAGAGGCGGGAGGGAGGGAGAGGGGCCAGCTTATTGTGTGATTTTGTATGTGTTTCTCCGTGTGTGCACGTAGGGCTCTGTGTGTCAATATGTACATGCGAGTGTGTCCGATATGATCATTGTTAAATGTTGCACATTGTATAACTGATCAATACCCTAGTGACTCACAAAGGGAAACCTAAAACTCATTATTATAATGCTGGATTTTAGTGTTGAATCTTTGTTGAGGCGCATTTAGACTGAACGATAACGTGTGCGGACCGGGTCCAAATACGTCTTGGTCACACTCTTCGCCTCGCTGTGCCATATCAACTCTGAGGCACGACAGGTTGTGCAATGAAAGATGTAAACAGAGAAAAAAAAAAAAAAAAGCTGCACAGCAAAGACATCAACTTGCGTCTTCCATCTGCGCTTTCGTGTTTTGAGACTGTAGCAAAACAATAGAAAGGCTTTTTCGCTCCAGCACAGACACTTCTATGCATCAAAAAAACCTCAAAGGAGTAAGAGAAGAAGACTGTGACGACGCTCACAGGGGAAGTTTTGCAGAAATATGTTTTATTCTATCTACTAGTTCATTCTTTTCCCAACATATTGTCTTCATTAGTGCATGCTTTAATCATTAGTGGCTGCACGTGTGTCTTCCACAAAGAACCGGGTCTGAACAGTGCAGTTTCTTCAGGATCTGAACATCTGTACTAAGATTTTTTGGGGGGGGGGGGACTTTTTTCTTCGATAGATATAATCGTGAGCGGTGATGTGTTTGGGTGGTTACTATAAAGAAAGAAAAAAAAAAGAAAAAAAAACCTAGCTGTGTTGTAGGAGAGGCAAAGTGCAGTGCATGTATAATTACAGACAAAAGCCCCGTCAGAGGGAGAGTCAGTGGAAACACACATGCGCGGCCTTGCAATTCACCTCACCTGACAAGCCTCCCACATCCATTTTCTTCAGGTTTTTGGCCTCGAGGATGACCACGGTCAGCTTGCCAGCAGTGGGCACGTATCGCAGAGAGAAGCAGATGTCACCCAGCTTCTCTTGCTGTTGGGGAGGCAGAGACATTGCAGAGGTGAGAACAGTTTTAACAGCAGCTACTAAATCCAAATTTACCGCATCACGTGTTCACAGCAGACGCTCAGTAAGAGGGTAGAAGAGGGGGGATAAAACAGCTCGTAATTTCCTTCCTAAACTCACTGGAAATTGTTCAGTTTACCAAATCTGGAGCTCACGTCTGCCTTTTTAACATTTAAAATGTACTCTACTATAATTTACAGAGTACTTGACTGGGATCTATGTGTTATATAGGATTGTTTTAATATATATCTACATATTTTATATTACTCCACTCCGCAAGTGCTATATAAATGGATCAGTGTTTAACTCGACAGCATTGACAGTCAGGATTAAAATATATCAGGTAGACATACATTAAAGTCACAAAATACATCATTCTAACCGACAAAGTGTCTTTTACAGGGCTCCAAAAAAGGAACAGTGTATGCTTCATATTACACAATATCTCTGAGTCACAGCTTATCAATTGTAGAACAGGTTCTTGCTTGTTTTCAATCTTCTACGCTGGATTCGGTCTCTTGTTTTGGTTTGAATGCTTTCCAATATCGGCTCCCACTTTTGTCTGCCACTCATCACTTTCCTAAAAAAAAAAAAGTACCGACTGCAATCACCCCCCACTGGTTCACACAAATCACCATCACAACACAGACTTATTATCGACACTGAGCAGAGAGCGAGTCATATTCGTGCCACATCAACGCGAGGAGCAGGCACAGTCAAAAACACTCTCTCAGGTCACACCTGTTTTATGTGTGGCCGGTTTGAAGGGAGATTGTAAATCGGGTACAAACCGGACATTAACATCGACCTTCGTTGTATTTCAGGAGTCTTTCATCACGTTTCAATCAGGGCCTATTTCCTCATGTAGAATCAGCGTGCTGGAAACATCTGCAGTATGTTTTATACTGTGAAGCCCCCCCCCCCCCAATTTCATTTAACATCCACAATGCTGACTGGTGGCTGCTTTACAAAACCCAATGACAAAATAGTCTTACTTTGAACAAAAAGGCACACGCCACTGAAGACCAGCGAGAGAAGGAGTGACGGTTAATTACGCCTGTCGAGAGCTGTGAGAGAGCTCTTTAATATTTTTCTGCTAACTGTAAAAGGCCAGCTGCTGCCTTTTCAACTTAAAGGGCATTTTCAAAACTTGCAACTTCATATTTGACCTTCGGAGTAAAGAGGATTGTGTTACGTGCATGTAGACAGAGTGTTACATCTTGAATTTCATTAATTCTGTTTGCTTTTTCACTGAGCTCACAGCTAAAAGATTTACACCTAAAAGAGCTTCTCTTTCTTTGAGTCTGTGTACCGCTATGCTGAGTCTTTCCGAAGCTTTCATTGCTTTATATATATATATAAAACCGGTGACTCCAAAACCTTTTGGCTACCTCTTAAAACAAATCAAGATCTGTGTGTGTGTGTGTGTGTGTGTGTGTGTGTGTGTGTGTGTGTGTGTGACCCCTGATCACAATTTGCACAATTTGTCTATGGGTTGTGAAAAGTTCAGCCAGAGAGTGAGTTCTTCCTCCTCAGACTGTTTCATCTGGATATTTAGAGGCCTGAGGAGGAATGACTATCCAGTATTTCACAAGCAAAAAAAGAAAAGCGAAGCAGTCTGGAAAATAATTTCCTTTAAGTGAGACATTTTTGGGTTGCCCTGGTGGACTCGGAGTTTAGGGAGGTGAACGTGAACTGCAAGGTCGGCTGAGGACCTTAATTGCTGTAGCTAATTCAATCCACCTCTCAGACAGCAAGCAAAAAAAAGTGTTTCCCCAGATGTCAAACTATTCCTTTAATCTCAAGACTTAAAGTACAAAAAAACAGATCAATGAGTAAAATCGCTGAATTTTGTTTGCAATCGTTAATAGACACGATTGCTTAGCTCCCAAACCAATGGAGTCCTTTTTACCTTGGCAGGTGTAATTTTCAGCCACTGGAGCAGACTCTGAGTTCTGCACATCACCTACCATTGCGCACAATCTGAAAAAAATCCTTAACAAATAGACGGTTAATGAGTTGGGACTTCTATGCAGTCCCAATTACCATTCAGTGCCACATAATGGTCAGAGCATTCACACGATAAACGTAATAATAATAATGATACATTTTAAATTTTCAGCAGTCAGAAGGCGGGGAGTAGAAATTTCCATGGTCGGCCGCTGCACCGGCACTCTGCTGAGCCTGAACGCTGGGGAATCTCTTCCAGTGTCTCAAGTCTTGCGTATAATTGTCAGGTGCAGCAGGTGCAACCAAACACCAAGGAAGTATAGTGATGCCCTTCAACTCAAACAACACCACACCGAGTGCCATTCAACACTCTTATAATTAACCTTTAAATCAAACCACCGTAATGCAAAAAATGAGGTTCTCCTGGCAACACGTGCTATATGCCATGACATTTACCATGAAAATTGAATCTCCTGAACTATTGCCTGGAAAGTCACAGTTCTATTAATTGAAGGGGAAGTGTGGACATCTGATTAAGTGACATTTCCAGGAGAGATGGATTACATCAGCCACGGCACCGCATTTGTGGGTGGTTGAAGCGCAAATAGCTCTCTGAACTCAGAATGATAATCACTGCGATATCGCTATCGAAACAGCGGCCACAAGATTTACGGATCTGAGTTTTGGCGCTCGGACAGGTGTCACAAAACGATTTCAAACCCAGTCACTTCCCCCGTTCTGAGGAGGGACTGAACTTTCGGCATGTGTGTCTGCCCACACAGGTTTCACGAGTCTCACCTCCTCCTTCTCAGCACTCTGCAGGTCCCGCCACTCCTCTGTTATGTGGCTGAAGTCCACCTTATTCATGGGCACCTTGATGTCACCGATGGCGTCGTGTTTGGAGAAGCGGTCAAAATCGTACACCGTCATTACCAGCGTCTTCCCACCAAGCTCTACATAGGGGACCTGAGGAGGATGGCGACGGCAACAGGTCAGAGAGGGTGCAACACACAAGAAGGGGAACGCTTTCTCATTAAATAGAGGTAAAGCATACGCAACTTACCCAAGTACACTGGCCTTTCAGGTTGATCTCAACTCATTTTAACACAGGCAAATGTGCATGAAGATAGTGTAACATTTGTGCAAGTTTGGTCAGTTTGGTCAGGAGTTTGTTTAGAATTGTCTCCCATGTATACATCAAACTGAATGTCAGTGCTGGTTTCCCTTTCTGAAAACAAAGAAACAAGGTTGCACTGGCTGAATATGTTGGACTGAACAGCTGGCCACTACAAAACTACGGTGAAGTGACACTTTGTGTGTAATACAAACTGGCAAGCTGACGGTGCTACGTAACGCTGCGCCACTCCTCTGCAGCTTTCCCTGAGCTCCCTCCAGAGGCAACAAGCAACGTGATCCCAAAAAGTACCAATACGATGAAGGACAGCCTAAGCTTCCTGTTTCTGAGCTATTCCTTAGCTAGTCAGCCTGTCGTCAGAAGCTGAAGTGACGAAATATTTTTTTTAGAAAACATCATATTATCATTAGGGGCTTTCAACCACACAGTGGGGTCTGTTTCTTCTATTCATCTTCTACTTATCTATCCACTGAGTCTATGAGCTTGAACTTAGCCAGTTGGGCTAACGATACCGGTTGCGAGCAACCAGTTACAGTCACCAAGTGTCTGATGTGGCCTGAATGTGGTCTGAATGGACCACATATCATTAATCTGTCTCTGTTAACCTCTACTATTGTTCATTAGTAATTCAGCATAAAGAAAAACACAATTTCAGCTGAGTTACTACTTTATTAGGCATAACTGTGCAATATCATGCAATCCAGCTCTGCAATATCCCCTTCCCTTGTAAAGCTTCCGATGTTCAGTTTTCGTTGACTTTGTATGACAGGCATTGTTTCAACTTTGTGGTGATTTTTGAAGCCAGGGTTTGCAGTATTGTTGCATACGACTGTGCTATATTTAAAGGTGCTTAAAAAGTTCTGTTACAAATACAGTATTAGCTTCAGAGATTTCAATTTAATGTTGACATTCCTGAACTTCCATAGAAATGTTTGTTAAATTTTATTCTGAAGTTAATTAAATATCAAGTAGAGACAGATTTGTGTGTTTCTGAAGCAGGCAGATGCTGATGTTGTGGTTGCTTTGGTTTTCCAAATCAATCACTACTGCCCCCGGCCTGACAGACACTGTTATCATGCCTGAAGGACAGGTGGGGGAATCTAAATTCTTGATCTTTGACTGCATTCGGTTTTGAGATGAAAGTTATTAAATGGAAATACCTTGTTAAATATAAAAAACGAGAGTGTGGGAGAGATAAGACTCTTTGGTTTGTCCTTGACATTATCTCACAAAATCATCTTTTATTCTTGACAGTGTCACCGCTGCTTATATCACCTGTAGTGGTTTTTTTTCACGATGCGTCGCCTTATTTTGAATTATTTATTACAGAAAATATACAAATAAAGCTGGTATTGAGATGGATATCACATCACATTATGCTTAACTTACACCAAACACCTGCGCTCTTCACCGCTGGGTGAATAACAAAACTTTCCCCGATGCTGAGCAACAGCCATGCATCCTTTATGGCCGAGGCAGTGCCAGGGTGTAGCGATGCATCTGCCTGAGTTAATCCCAATCACTCTGAGCCTTAGCGTGTGTGTGTGTGTGTGTGTGTGTGTGTGTGAGAGTGTAAGTGTAACTGTGTGTGTGAGACATATTCTGTCAGGAGCTTGTTAATGTGCCAGCTGGTTGCTGTCTCCACACCTTCCCGGCATTAATAGCTGCATGCAAATCAGACTGTCAGTGGAAACAAAAGATCTCCAGCTACAGAAAAAAGGGACTGAAATGCACAAGTGTTTTTGAGCATAAGGTGAAAGCAATTGAAATTAAACTTTCATTGTGAGGTGTACCTTGAAGGTGAACTGCTCATTGAAGACAGGGTTGAGGGTCTTCCTGTGGACCTTGGTCTCAAACTTCTTCTTCTTGTCAGGCAGCAGGTAGACCTTTACGTATGGGTCGGATGTGCCACCCATGTCCATAGCAGGCAGCTCTGCTGCCTGGATAATCCCCACAATGAGCTGAGAGAAGAAGATAAAGAAATGAAAAGTGAGGGAAGATGTGTCAGACTCTCCACAGATCCGAATTATCATAACTTGTACCTTCATCCCACCAACATCCTCACAGAGAATCTGTGTCTTGGATAAAGAAATGTCTAGAAATATTTCTTAATCATTACTCTTTGACCTTCAGGAACACTGGAATTTTTTTAGTCACGTCTTGTCTTGAATTCGCCAGCAATCAGTCCCTCATAATGGGGGCTTAAAGGTGATTCAGTGTCATTGTTCTGGAATATGGCACCAATATTAAAGGGTTATGCCAGCAGAGTCTGGCAGCAGCTGAGGAGTTCGTAAAGGTCAGGATGTGTCAGACTAGGAATGAGAGGGCTGTTTCTCTTCATATAAGGCTGATAATTGATAACCACAATGGGGGCCTGTAAGGCTGATTGACCTGCCAGTCAGTGCTCAGGCGTCCCAGCTAGTCGGTCAATCAGCTTCCTATCAGGTACCCATCAAGCAGCAATCTTGAGGTTGACCAGGGCAGTCAGCCACGGAGCTCTACAGCTGTCCGGAGCTGCATCGCTTTACTGTGTGGGGCTAGCAGTAAAGCGATTTTTATTCAGTGGTGAATAAAAAAATGGGAAACAATGGCCTCCAGCTGGTAATCAACATGAGGCAAATAACCACCAATATCAAGGAAAATCAATTTTAGAGACCCCCCCAAAAAAACGAATCGATTTATTGACATGCTTACTCAGTGAGTAGTACTTCCTGTGGGACTACTCTAACATTTCTCAGAGACAGAGCTGCTTTAAAACCTAAAATAAATAAATAAAATAAATAGTTGAATCTATGTAGGTAGAACCAAAGGACAACGGTGTTTAAGTAACATTCTAAAAAGGT
The DNA here is from genome assembly GCF_016859285.1 of Xiphias gladius. NCBI lineage: Eukaryota > Metazoa > Chordata > Actinopteri > Istiophoriformes > Xiphiidae > Xiphias > Xiphias gladius. The sequence continues at coordinate 5,182,705 of NC_053401.1, forward strand.
AAGGGGTCAAGAGGCGGTTGAAAATAAAAATGAAATAAACCACAGCACGTAGTCAAACTAGATATAACTAAGCATCAAATTCAAAGTTCATTCTTGACTTCAAACTAGATGTAGGCAATGCAGTCATACTAGACTACTAAAATAGCCATTTAGCCTTGCAGACCTTCCAACATAAAAAAAAAGCATATACGGATAGATATGTAGCCAAGATAGTTAGCTTCTAGGATCATGGCCAGGTCTAAATGAATTTAAAAAAAATGTTTTTGTTTTAAAGCATAAAAAAATAAAATAAAAGCTTTGAATGAGTGGTTAAAATGTTAAAACATTGGTAAAATAATAAAATAAAGACACAGACACTAACTGATACTTCAGCTTTAAAGACTGCGCCTGTTTGCCTCGAAAAAATTAACGTGTAACTCAAGTAATGAGATTATTTATGCCTCCAGAGCAGCTTTTCCCTGAAAATTACTTTTATAACTTAAACTCCAATGTGCTAAAAGACTCTGCTGTTGTGTGCCTTACATCAGTCTGTTGGTACTCGCTGAACCATGTTCTACAAATTTATGTCTTGTCGATTTATGTCAGTTTAGGTAGGTTTACTCTTAACCTTATCACCGGGCGCAGCAAAGTGTCAACCCCCAGAAGTGTGTTACATCTGTGTCAGCACGGGGTACAGATTTGCATAGGGGCGGTGGTGAGATTCCAGCAGGGAAAGGTCTTCATGGAATAACGTAGTGTTACACAGGGTCAACATACTGCGAATGTACCACAGATACGCACACGTGCACTCACTAGCAAACATCGTACATGACAGAAGTGAACACAAGTCGAGTACATCACGGACAGTGTGGGATGTCTCAGATGAATCATCTGCTCCCCAGGTTATGCGCAACATTTTCTTGACATTGCATTGAAAACACACTGCAAACACTGAAACGAAACCCTGTCACGACTTCGATGGAACACAAATTCTGCACATCTGCATGTAGCTTATCAGGGTCCCTTACTGCAAAAAAAAGCTCCATACCTCGGAAGAGAAAAATAAAAGACATACAATTATCCTGGCTGTCATTTGCCCGAACATAAATGTAACCTTGTTTTGTACTGCAGTGCTGCACTTTGACTTTGAGCGTAGCAATTCATCCTTGCATGCTGTCCTTCCGATTTCCATCCGTCAATCAGCACGGTCTGTGGCAGACAGAGCATGTCATACCATCTTTACTCGGAGAGGCACTGATGCTGAAGAACAGATAAGAGCAGGTTGTGGTTGGAAATGCTGATGTCTGGTCTGCTGCTTCAGCTAATTGTATCTTTTCCTGACGTTTATACAGCACTGACTGAAGAGGGGTTGTCCCAAAGTTGTCCCAAAGCTCATTAAGAGCGCCTCTGGTCAAAAATTAAAACCAAGCAGTTAACGCTCCTCATGGTGAAGTTACGCATAAATTATATTTTCCCCTCAAATTTCAATTAGTCCCCAACTGTGAGTCTACTGAGTTTTAACAAAATGTTTCTATTCTTTCTTAGTTTCTCAAAATTTGGTGAAGTGAAAGGAACGACTTTTTCGGAATAAAAAAAAAATTTCCGATAACTGAGTAATTTGGTGTTATATTGCATTTTCCAGCTGCTACTATTGTTTAATTTCTGGTATGCACTTCATGCATGTAAACACAGCTGCAACTAATTATTATTTTAACCATAAATTAACCTATTGATAGTGTTTGTTAAAAATGGCTTGTTTTGTCCGACTAAGAGTCAAAAAACCCAGCGATAATCAGTTTGCATACATCGGACAAACTGAAACCAACAAATGTAGGGAACTTTTTAGGTGTGAGCATGTTAGCATGCAGACATTAGCATAGCAGCCCAAGGTGGCGTCTACAAATATCTTGTTTTGTTCAATTCAGTTTACGATGATAAAACAGAAAAGCAGCAAATCCTCACATTTGAGAAGCTGTTTCTATGACTTAAATGATTAATCAGTAATCAAAATTGTTTCTGACTATTTGTTTTGGCACTTATTACAACTACTATTTAAAATTTTAAAACACCTGACTTATTGACCATCACCCTTTCAAGAGTAAAAACACAAACAACTGTGGCTCTGTGTTTGCACATCTGTGTGGGTGTTTCGGCTTAACTAAGGACTCGGGCCCTATCACAGCAGAGGGCTGCTGGTATTAACCCCTCTCCTGTTTGTGTGTTAGTCCTGCGTCCCGTGAGCAGCGGGCTGGCCGAAATGGGGGACGGGGTGGTGACCCAGACCATGGCAGCTTTCCTTGGGGGGCTCTGTACCAGTGTGTCACGGCTCTGTTGACCCCAACACACATGTAAACGCACTTCCAAAGAAGACCAATAATTCTCCTCCTGACAACTGTGTTATTTTGAAAAAATGAACTGTCTGGAGGAAGTTCTGAAATATGAATGTTTTAAAATCCATCCCTTCTTCGATGACATGAGTTTAAAATTCACATATTCTGACTGGACACAGTGCAATAGGTCTGCTCTTGACCTGCGAAAAAGAGCAATGAATATGGTAATGATGTTGAAAGAAGGAATGACATTATAATTCCCTTCCTGCTGTGCTGAGAGGGCTCTTTGTGGTTCATTTACTGTGTGTCTGCCTGGTGTAGCCGTGTTGCCACTCCCTGAGTGATTTGGATCTTTTACAAAACCTTTCGTCTCATTAGTGGATAAACCCCGTGCCATCAACACCAGGGGCTGCAGCCATTTGTGGTGGTTAACAAACAGAAACAAAGATGAGACTTGCCATGGCGACCTGACATTAATCTACACGTCTTTTCCCACTGCTGCCAGCCTGATCTCCTTTCGTCAGTCTTTGCGCACACGCGGGCTCACGCACGCACGCACGCAAACACACACACACACACACACACAAACACACACTGGTGTTTCCCTCTTTTTCTTGGCAGGGCGGAGCATTTTACTGACCCAGTTTTTAGGCCATGATGGGACCGAAGTCGCTTTTGAAACATACACAATGACTTAGTCAGTGGCGCTTACAGCAGCTGCTTAGAGGAGGTGCATATGTTCAGATTTTTGATACAAATATGTATGAGTACTGTGTGTCTGGGTAGCTCACTTGTAACACTTCTATTATCAAAAGTTTTTCAGTTTCACCACAATTCGCTTGGTGAAACCCCTCAACGACCGAATCTACTGAAACAGGCTGTTCGGGGTTCATAACCAGGACAGCATTATTCATGGCCCACTACACTTACTGGCTGGGCGTATTGGTAGGCTTGACATTTAATGACAATGTTTTTGACTTTTATCTCACTGTCAATATTTAATCTAGTTCTGCATCCATGCACTGCAACCACAGATTAATTAAGGCAAGCTTAAGGTTAGGGAAAGTTTCTGGCTGTGGCATATAAACTATCCATCAGGCATATTTAAGGGTAAGCAACTAGAAACCCTTGCTTACATTTATAGAAAGACCATGGTTACATGGGACACTACTCCCTGCAATGGAAGTGTCTGTTATGGACTAACTGATTTGACTTTGCTTCAAAGTGCTTGCTGAATTGTCAAGCGGGATCTGAAACCCCCTCTCTCCAGACCTTTCGGATGTCAGAATTTGGGGGTGCCGCGTCCAACAATGTTTGTAAATTTTCCGAATCCGACAATCATTCTCACTTCAGGCGGCGATTGGTCAGGTATAGGGAGGTGAGAAAGTATGCCGGATTTGTGACGCTAGACACGGTTTGAACTTCTCTCTAGGGCTCTCTTTTGTAGCCTTCCCACAACGATATCATTGTCATGTTTCATATGTACAAATGAGTGCAACACCACGGTTGCCTACAAACAGCGACTGCGAGAAAGTGGCTGTTGTCCCCGTTTGGACGATTTTCAACCCTCTCTTTTCACTTTTCACCCTGAATTCAAGCGTATCCTTTTGGAAAAGATAGGAACACTTTTGCCTTTAGACGTGGTCGGACAACACATTGTAACTGCAAAATTAGCCCAAGGCTCCCAGGACTAGACAATACTTGTTCTCCATACTACCACCTCTTTAAGAGATGCAATTTATTCAGTAATAAAAATTTCACACCGAGCCTTCCATTGTAAGGAGCCTACAGCCAAAGCATTAAACCAATCATGTGTACCAGTTCTCTCTCAGCAGTTCTATGGTGTTGACATTGATTGCATGGGTGTCAAAGCCTGAGGACTAAAAAAACCAACATTTCCTGAAGCCCACCGTGCCTCTGGACTGTGTCCGTCACTGAGCTGAAAGTGGGTCAGATGAACGGTCTCCCTGAGTTTTTTAGGTCCGCCTGTCGTGGGTTTCAGACAGAGCCAGAGAGGCAGTGAGCCGAGCCCGGCGTCTCTGAGGTCACTGTCATAAAGTGTGAAAACTGTCATCCATTCATTACACTTTAGCTCCACCGTGGAGCTTATTACCGGTGTAATCAAGAACCACATACGGAGACCTGTCACTGTCTCCCACTACATGACAGATCAGCTCGGTGAAATATAATATTGTCCACATAATATCCCTTTTTATGGAGTGACTCAATACTTTGTCATTTTTTCTCTAAAAGAAATAAGGGTTTGGTTGACTGCACCTCTGAATTTTAGTAGTATCAGTACTGACTCTGTAATCCGAGTATTGATAAATATTGCACAGGTTAAATTATTGACTATTGACCAGTAAAAGGGACACAAACTTTTTTTTGTTCTGACTGAGGCTAATCTACTGTTTTTTTTTTTTGTGTATGTGTGGATAAGCATGATGTTCGTATGCCACTCAGTGTGTATAGGAGCAGTGAGTGCTACTGTCTAATCTCAGGCTGTCAGTTCTGTTTATAATGGTGAGTTAGATAGCCCAGAGAGGGACAGCGCTGTGTTCACGCACTGCATCTATTATCTGTCACACAACATCTGGTGCCAGGAGGCTGATGTGCTTCCTCATTCTGCTTTTTAAATCTCAGTCACTGGAAAAAATAAAGCAGATGGATATCTGCAGGGGCTGTTTTCAAAACGAGTAGCAAGAAAGAAACTAATTCAGAGACAAACTAAATCCCAATGGTGTACTGTATATTTTACAAGGCTCAGTGGTGAATGCACAAGCTCGGTACGCCACCATATCCCTGTGAGACTGCTCTCAAGCTTCAGTGACCTAATCGTTTACAGTGGTGGTAATGCAACATAAGGAGAATGTTGTGCAAAACCTGGGTTGGGTCCTGTTTAATCTTTGGAGAGATGAAAAGTTGGGCCACCTCAGAGGTTTGTTGTGACCATACTTACGAGGGAGGGCGTTTCGCAACAACGACACACACTGAGAGAGATTTGGAGAACAGATCCTTACCGTATTCTCTGTGAAATTGTAATCCAGGGAGTATTGTAATTTGCCCAGTTTCTGGTCCTCCTTGGGCTCGGCCTCTTTCTCCATTTCAGTCAGCCCTGTTTCAGCATCCTCCTCATCCTTCAAGGCCTGAAGGAGACACCCACCAAGAGTCAGTGTCGCCTGTTTGTCGCTGTTGCTAGCACCCCGCCAGCCGTTCCCCGCCCAGGTCCTGCCAGTGGACCTACTCCTGTAAAAGCTGCCACTTGTTTTATGATGTAAAAGGGGGAAACGGGGGGAGGAAGCAAGCACTAAAACACTATAGCAGTTAACACCAGGACATGCTCTGTGATGCACTAAAGCCCCGGGCCTGGTCCCCGATGATGCTTTTCTATCAGTTTCTGGGTGTTTCTGTCTAAAGGGAGAAAAGATCAAATGATGGCGCCAGAGATGAGAGCTATGGGCAGGCATTAGATGAAGAAGAGGGGAGGGTAGAGAGACATAGAGAGAGGACAGAAAGAAGGAGAGAGAGATGCTTCCGGAAAGATCACAGTAAGACAATTCCCTTGATGTTATTTCAGGCAGATCAAGTCTCTGGCAAAAACACATATCAACTGGGAAGTGTCTGAAGTGGCAGAAAGTGAGAAGTGAAGTGTCCCTTTCGCTAGCCTGGTACTGAGGTGAGGGTAGCAGGTGGTGGCATCGGTGGGGGGGGAGGAGAGGTGGGGGTGGGGGAGTCTGTTATAGGACCAACATGCGATTGAAGAGGCAAAGACTGGTTCTCAAGGTCATTCATTCAGTGTCAAAGTTGCCTTCCAAGATGTCTCCGTTAGGCATGCAGAGCATTCTCTGTTGTACAAACCAGTGCTCTCAAGTGGTTCCCCATTCCCAAGTCTGGTTACACCCTCAAACATACAGTCACATTGTCATCATAACCCTAAAGCTTTGATGTTAACCCCTATGTCGATGGTAGCTAGAAGCATCATGCCAGCGGTGGGTGGGTAGGTGTTGGTAGAAGGGGTTCTAATGTACATCGTGGCCCGCTCCTATTAGTTTGTCAAGTTGCTCATGTGAAAGCAAAAGGCTGAACAGCACTGATCAGTTTTAAAATGTTCCGCTGAGCCACTTGGTCTCCGTCTTTTGCAAGAAAATACAAATTGAGCGGTTCAATGTTTTCTTTGACATATGAAAAGGGAAAAGTGGAGCAGGTAAAATGATTGAGGAAATAAAATAAAGTGTATTCTATATAATTGTATAAGGTTAATCCAAATTTCATGCAGCTATGCTCCAGGAAAGGTATGATCTGTTTAACCTGGGTTGACAGATGTGAATGCAAATGCTACCATACGTCAAAAGCTCCCTTTTCATCACCGGCTTCAAAAGAACATTTTCTTGTGGAGCCTCTCAATCATTTCACGTTTGCCCGCCGCCACTTGTTTGAAATGTAAATCAAAGATTCAAAAGACATGAGACTTTAGCTTGGCACGAAAATCAGTGTGGTTCAACCTTGTCAATGCGCACCCAGTGTTTCTTTCATACATATATATGTGCATATGCAGGTTGTACACACATATATACAGTAGATATACATGTAGTGTATGCATAGTTACATATATTTGGTTCTATGGGAGTAAGTTGCTGTCAAGAGGCTATAAAAAAAACGTCAGAGCAGCAGGCTTAAGAAGATCCAACAGCAATTGGGAACCTACCGCCAGTGACCATCCCGAACAGTCATCAGACACAACACAGATAAGGAGGACATAGAAGGAAGAAACACAAATTAAAACAACCACACACAGGAGTTAACACACCAGAGTCTGGGCACACCAGGAGAAATGACCGCTTGCCTCGGAAGTGGCAGATTCGCCGATGTCAGACATTAGTTATTAGGGTGACCGATAACTGAGGTGTTTTATTTTGATCAATGGCTATTTGAAAATAAAATTGGATTACACAAAGGCAGTGAGAACATTGGAAATTAATGGAAAATCATCTCCTCTGCCAAGCTAAGCGATGTACTGCACTGCAGCTATTTGACTGACCATGCTGGTTTTTAGGCCTCCCCACTGTTCTCTGTTATATAAGAAAGTAATTGAGGCTCATTAAAGTATTAATTTGAGCTTTCCTCTACAATAACTAAGTCAAATGAAGTATGAAAACATTGTCAGTGCTTTCTGTCTATGATTCTGATCCAGCTATGATAGCCGAGGCGCGGCAGCAAATTAAACACACTTTGTACATGATTCCACTGAAGAAGTGTAATGACGCTCTGCTGGTGCAATTAGTGCGCTCACTCCATTTGAGGTGTCAGAGTTTCATAGCTCTCCTCTCTGGGCTGATGAAACGTAGAGTTTAATTAAATTTCCTCCCATTTGTTTATCATTTGGTGATGTCATTTCTCTGGGTGGATACCACTACATTACACGGCAAACGTTACTCACACTCTTCAACAAGTGAGCAGGTCCCCATATGACCAAAAAAAACAAAAAAAAAAACCAAAAAAAAAACCAACCACTCACAGGAACAAAAAGTAGGAGAAAAAAAAGAGAGATTGAAACACTCTCTATTCAATCTGAAGACATTTAAATGACTTCCAATAACTCTCCTGTAATTAGACTGAATTCTTTTTTTAATTACTAAATAATGAAAAATCTTAGTAAGTAATACTGTATGTATCTTGTTGGCAGCGATAAACAAATGATACAGACAACAAACAACAGTAAAGTAGCGGCCATTGCGTCAAAATTTTGAGAGCCATATTCGCAGTCAAATTATTTTCATACTGTCGGTGAAAACAAAACTTAATGTGTTGATGGAGCTACTGCAAATCTAAACAATCAAATATGTCGTCATATAGCATTAGAAGCACTAAAATTACAAAAAGGACTGTTACATTGTTACGTATATTTAAAACATATTTCTGGAAAAATAAAATTAAACTTTTAGCATAAGGTCACGCAAAGAGGATTCCGCAAAAGCATGTGATTACATTAGCAGGCAGGGGTGGTTATTTTTTTACTGTATGCAACAATAGTTCAAAGTCTTTACCTCGGTTTTGGCTCCATCTTTGACGTCCTTCATGTTGATGGCATTTTTGCCCTTGTCTTTGCCCTTCTTTTTGTTTTTCTTCTTGAATATCCATTTTTTGCAGATGCAGAAGCAGCATGCTAAGACCAGGATGATCGCCACAAAGGCAATAGAGACAATAGCCCATGATGGCACTGGTGAAAAAGCAAACGGGAAAGAGCTTGGATTAGACTTCTGGAAGAAAATATAACACTGCTGTGTCTTGCAGGGTAGAAAAAGAGATTTCAGTGAACTGGGCCAAAGCAGTATTTGAGCCAAAGTTCCAAGAAGTAGTGATTATATCAACTGTGAGGTGAGATAAGAGCAGGAAAAATGTGTGTGTCTGAAGAGTTGGCACACCAAATCCGCGCCTAAGCCAGCACTTGGGTCCATCAAGAAGTGGCAGACTTAATGATTGGTCCTGACTAGCGGGACAAGACCTGACTGAACAGCTTTAGCCAATTTAGGGGAAGTAACAGACGTTGGCATTTCCACTTGCCATTTAAACAAAAGATTCCCAGACAGCTGACACTTTCACTGCGATCACCGGCAACACAGAACTTGCTGGGACCGAAAACAATGGTAATTTTTGCAGGGTGTGCTTGAGAGGCATTAACAGAGCTAGGACCATGTAGAGCTAATGATGCAGTAAAAACAAACGGGTTCACGGAGGTTCGACACTCATTCACATGCTCTCAGCTCCCAAATTACCCTTTTTAAAAAAAGTACGAAATTAATCTTTCGTGTCGAGATTTAAGGCTTTGAATTTTTTTTACAGATAGACTGCAGTTTTAGACAAAATAAAAATCCTTAAAGGTTGTGCTGTTCAGCCTAATCTCAGTGGTTCAATTAAACCTGAACATTTAGAGTTCAGTCAAGAGGAAGTTAGAGAAAAATAATGGGAGTGTCCAGGGTACGCATTCCTTCGTAATTTAGGGATTTACATCATCTATCAGTGATCGCACAGTCAAATCATTAATTTCACAGTAATCGCGTCCTTGTCAAACAGACAGTTTTTTTTTCAGTTCATTTCAGTGTCACTACATTCGGTTTAATTTTTAGGAATCTAAAAAGTCTTAAGAAAAAGTTTTTTTTTTCTGTTTCGATGTACTTTAAGCCTTCGGTATACAAGCTATGCTCACTGTTTTCCTAAGTAGTACAAAGGTTTTATGATTTCTGAAAATGTTTTTAAACCTTATAGAAAGTATAAAACTCAATAGAAATCCATGACAGGGTGACTTCGTTTACTTTGGACAATATCACTTTATTGTCAAGTGTTTATGCCAGGGGTAATTTAGAAAACTTTGTCTTGATGTTGCATTCAGTTTCTTGAAGGAAGGTGAAATAGACTGTAGCAGAAAATAGATGGACGAATGGATGGATGGATTAACCAATTGAAGTCCACATATTAATTCTACATAAAATTTTGAATTCTCAAACAATAGTATTGGAGAATTTCCAAGCTGTTTTTGCTAAAATTATATGAAAAATAAATTATATAACTAATTTTACTTGAAAAATATTTAAGAGCCTTAATTAAAGAAAAAAAAAAAACAAAACTTTGGAAGCCTTTATTTTCCCTTGAGGCAACTGAAATCAGTGTTTTCAAGATCTGTAGATACACTGCTTGGTTCCATTTTTATGATTAAAACTGATTATAACAAAATTAAATCAGAAAGGGCAATTCAATGTGAGTGGCACATGAGTTGCTGTCTTTCCCTCCAACAAGTGTTGTTGGCGAACTGTATGGACCTGACTGGAGAAATTGGACAACCGGCAATCAACTCTGTCCCCTACAGATTCTCAGACACTCAGCTCAACAACACAGTGACGGCTCTAACAGCGAGCTGCAAACACAGTGACACCTATGTTAACTATAGCCAGCAGTCAGCCAGTGCTTCCCGGTGCATGCACACAGGTCTACACAGTCTACACAACACAAACACACACACACACACACACACACACACACACACACACACACACACACACAAGCACAACGATGGAAAGAGAAGTGGGTTGTTTTAAGTACCAGAGAGGCAGCAAAAAGTCCAAATGGGCTGAAAATAATGAGAGACCTCACAGCAGAGTTCTCCCTTCAGCATTCGTAATTGTTGCTCCTTCATTTTACTCAGCAGACACCAAACACCTGGCAGCCCACTCGTCATTTTAATAGAGAGGAATAACAAACAAATTAGCGAATTTTAGGAGCATGTTTTTGGTTTTGTTGGTGATTACTATTCTGGACCTGACTTCTGAGTGAAGACACAGAGTTCCTGTCATGGTTCATCTCAGGAATTAGCCCAGTAGTGGTCATAAATCTAACAAACCAATATATAACATAAGCCAGGTCAAACTCCAGTCTCTTGAAGACTTTATCTGAAAAACTCCAGAAAGACCCATCAAAACAAAAAAGTATATTACAGTCTATCACTCTGGGGTTTTGCTCAGCAGCTTTCAGCTCTGGATCCTTCCCCGAGGTCCAAGGGGAGTGAGGGAGGAGAAAAATCAATGCACTGTTGACAAAATCAATAAGCACTCTCCTCTAAGGAAAAACTGTGAGTGATGGTCTAAAATAACTATAGGATCTACAGCTTTGGCCTTGCCTCAGAGTGGTGTGGTAATGGAGGTGACACTGGATAGGCCTTGTTTGAAATGAACCAGCCAAAACCTGTTGCATTTCCTTTAGAAACTTTTCAGAGAATAAACTGTCAGGTAGTGTTTGTTGGTTTAAACTTTGGATACATAAAAAGAGACCGAATTCCTATTGGGAATTTGCAAATCTTGTTATTTTTATGTGCCATAAACATTTGGTAGTCAAATGTTGAGTGTTAAAGGGGCAATCAGACTCAAATTTTCCCACTTAAATTTAGATTTTTCATTAAGATTTATTGTGCCACTTTTAAACTAGACACCATTCATAGAGGGTTTACAAGTAACGCTAGCTAATGGTTAGTATAACATTTACCAATGCTTTATAGATGAGTTAAGACCAATTAATAAGATCAAATATTGGGTTGCCAGGTTCTTTATTATGGATTTACTAATGTTAATGGCTCCAGATTTAATGATGAGAAATCCATAAATGGCGGTGTTAATCCTTTGGCAATAATGTAGTCATAATTGTCGGTAATCCATTTGTAAATGCTTGTAAATGCCAATAAGATGGTAATAAATTGATTTTGGTCCAGAGGCCCCACAGCTCTTTGTCAGAGGGACAGGAGTCAAATTAGTCAAACAACCTTTTAACCCAAATGTTGTTCTTAATATTGGCTTATTATTGATCTATAAAGCTTTAATAAATGCTTTATCAACCATTACCAATTCCATTAATTACATGTCATAACCCATTTATGCTGGGCAGAAAGCACTACCAGATGTATTTATGCTCAGTGCCTGAATCACTGGCATTGTAGAAAAGTGTGTTCTGGCTACATCTCTAGTTCATCCAGGTCTTTTGAAGACCTCTGACCTGGGACAAAAAACAGGATTGTTTGTCAGAGACTCGGCCCTCTGAGGATACTGTAGCACATTTAGGCACTGGAGCAGCTACTTTTACCTTGTACATATAAATAGAAAAACACATACGGTAGTAAGTTAAGGAGACATTATTTTAATGGAAGTGTCGGAGATGTGACAGATTTTCCGTTTTTCAAATGGAAGCTCTGCTTATCAGAAATCAAAAATAAATATTCTGTAAAATCTCTCTTTCATAACCCCAAATGCTTATGTCACTCTACAGTCCTTCTGGCATTTCATCCATGTTCAAAATGCCTTATGGAATGCCATTTAGCCAGTTACCGCAGAAATCAATGCATGAACCCTTCCCCTTATCTTATTCATCAAGTTCGTGTCTTCCAGTGATAGGCACTTTGTGTGTTCCTTAATTAAAAGGAACCTGAGTCCCAGAAAGCAATAAAAGCATCCCCTAATTAACTACATTGTGTGAGTGACAGAAAGAGCGAGAGGGAGTACTGCTAGCATGCACACTGCACTTCAACTCCCGGCACTTATCTCTCGTTCCGCCATGCGACATGACACGGAAAATGGAGTTTCTCTAATGGATGTGTTGCGCATGATGAAATTCATGTTTGCTGTTCCTCAAGGCTCAAATCACTTTTCAGCACTGTCATCAAATTGGCATGGTATGGCTTTAAAACCAGAGCACCAAACAATGAGAAACCTTCAAAGAACTTTAGACACTGTGAATGAATTTCTAAAGCTGTCCTCTATTCTGCAGCTAGACTTTTTTACAATGGTTCCTTCTACAGAGGATCTAATTAGAGCCAACGACATATTCTGTAAGGATTGTAAAGTCATTATAGGAAAATTTGTGATTTTGGGCTATATAAATAAAACATGACTTTTATACCAAACGCCAAAGAGCGCATATTTTACACAAGGCAGTGTATGGAATAAAGCACAGAAAATAATCCTACAAAGCCAGAAAGAATATTTTCTGCTATTTTCTGTCATGCTTGAGATTTTTTTTTACTTGGTCCCAGTAGATTCAGAGAGTATAGAGCTGAATTACTTTATTAAAAGCAACTTTAGATCCATTCTTCTCTACAATGAAACCGGTACCATCATTATTTCCACCTCCACTCGATGTCACGATCCCGTTGCATGCAGGTAATAGATGCCAGTGTATTTGGAGTCAAACTTAAATTTAGCTCAACTGTGGCCTCAAGACGTTGCAGAAAAATCACTGCACCACCATTAGTTTATGCGGCAATGCTGAACCTGTGTTGTGTTGGGCTTTCAGATAATTTGATATGTTGAACGTTTTCAATGGCTCAGAATAACTGATTACATTGAGAACTGATCATTTTGACGCTAGTTTTGTGTTCAGGAAATTTTGTCTGATTTAGTCAGAGACACATCAAGGAAGTTACCGTGTATAACTGTTATACGGTTCAATTTTGCAAAAAAAAGTCCTTTTAGGGAGTCCTCAAAAGATCCAAGCAGCAACAAAGATCCTGATGGTTTAACCAATCCCTCATTAACAAACACATGCATGAATATTAAAATTTAGTAAAGCTTAGCACGTGAGGAGGTTGAAGTGGCAGTCGCTGTGATAGTGAACGGCGTTGGCATGGTGGTAACAGCAGAGTAATCCGTGGGGAGCATCAGTTTATAAAAGCTCCAGTTTACACCTACAGCACATGAATATGATTGGCTGTTACTATTCAGCTGGTAGTCAAGCAGCAGATGAATGAGCTGATCAGCTTAACGCAAGCATGATTTCAGTGCTCTTCCTAAACTACCACAATGCTGCACTATTTGGTCACCAAACCTTTATTATGCCGTTATTATGTTCAAATGTTTCATTTCAATACTTTCCCACCTTATTTGCCTGCAATAGACAAAAGGCAGGTTACCACTCTGGACAGCTCAACAGTACATCACAAGGCTGACGCAGACAGATACATTGATTAATACTCTGCTATGCGGTATACGCGCATTATGTGCACACTTCCATGTAGTTTTTAGAGTTACCAGTAAGCCTAATTTGAATTCCACATTGCAAAATGTGGGAGTAAGCCATCGACTTAAAGAAAATCCAACACAAATGGAAGGAAAAATTGCAAATATCACAGAGAAAGACATCAAAGACATGGGAATTAACACCAGTTCCTTCGTACTATGACATAACCCATCACCCACCCAATGCATATTACTTCTTAGAACACCGGATATTTTTGGGTGGTGCCTCGCATATCAGTGGAAATATTAACTCCACTGAATAATACAGTCATAGAGTTTTGAATGACATATCTATATTCAGCCAGTGGAATGGGAAATATCATTCGCCGCAAAAACCCCTCCCAACTGATTTTGGCAATGATGCACCACAGTGCCGGGTTTGAGATCTCAGAGAAGAGCTTATCGGGTATTATTTTTTTAACCTGTGAAAGGAGGTCAAAGAACAGCAACCTCAGCATGGAGCAAAAAGTCAAGTTTCACCGGCTGACATTTTGTGTCCTTCTAACATACTGTAGGTGTTCTCAAAGTCACGCCATACATATACAGGAAGAGGAAGAAAGAAAAGTATAAAATGCATGTAGGTCTATGAGTCATTCCTACAGTATGTGGTGCTGTGCCCCAATGACTGAGATGATTATGAACCAATGAGAAAAGACATGACCTAATGCGGTTAAAGATCATAAAGTATGATTCAGTTTCCCGTAAAGTGGCTTCCATCCATATACAAATTTTCATTAAATCATGTTTTAGTCAACATTTTCAGATTAATTCTGGTTTTCTTAGTTTTGACCATCAGTCCTATTAGTAATACTCTGACCTACCGTAATTACCATACCCGTGCAAGAAGGGATTACCGCAGACATTTCAAGTGCACTCACTTTTCGTGTTACCTTAAAATAAAGTGGCTTAGATCATCTGGCTAAACTGTTGGCCTGTTTACAAACTGTTTAACCTTTTGATTGCTCATGTTTCTGACAGACTTCACTATAGCAATGTCACTGTGTTCCCCGATGACAGGAATTACTTTGGGGACTACAATATTGTCACAACCATTTGAAACTATGGCCAAACCTACAAAAAAAAACCCCAAGTTGTAATAAACGAGGATTATCCTTAACAGTGCTGATTGCAGAATTTACTTAGGAAAATATTTCAGGGTATTACAGGCACATTTAGGGAAGTATGTGATTCGCATTCGTTTTTTGCAACTTACATTAATGCTTCAAATTTTTGCCGTAAAGATTTATGCTAGCTCTATTAGACGTCACTGTTTTGGCTCAATTCCGTAATTAATAGGAGTTCGGCTGCATTGATCCTGTTCTACACCCCTGGTAATACATAGCACTTTACATTAGAGAGAAAGGTTTTATGAAGTGGACAGAGCTTGATTGATGCACTTAGTCTGTGTATGCGTGTGTGTAATATTGCATCTGGGTTATATCCACTTCCAGCAGCCCACACTAATCCAATGTGACATGGCCCTGTTGGTCAATTAACCTTGACATTTTATCTTGTTATGCCTATGAAAGCAACACTCTGTCTGTGCCCTTTCCCCACTTTGACTTGATTAAGCAAACAATACTACTGCAGCAGGGAGCATCTTCCAGCTATGTGTAACAATCATTCGCTATAAAGTAACGGGGCGCTAATGATAAGGAACACTGCATTCAGATATTTTCTGTGTGAGTTCCTCTTTTTATGCCAAACAGGATTTAATTTAAAATGGGCTACTCCACATCTTTGTGATTTGGTTAAATTAGGAATTTTTCTTCTATCGGGTCCATTACCGTGATTATTATCAGAAAATGTAGACCAATCAACACAATGCATTTGCAGGAAATTCGTTAAATTGAAGTGATACTACATTAACAATGCAAGAAGTGGGAGCTTAAATCTTCCTCCACAAAATGTTTTTAGCAACACTAGCACTAGGGATGGCAAATCAGTTGGTCCACCACTTTGGTCCAGACTGAAATATCAACAACTTAACTTAACAAGTACAGGATAGACTGCAATCAAATTCTGTACATGCATTCATGTCCCTCTCAGGATTAACTGTAATTACTTTGGTGAGCCCTTAAAATTTCATCTGGCACCACCATTAGGTCAAAATTGTAAATTGTCCAATATTTTGGTTTATAGCCAAATGCCTGTAAAAATTATTCTAACACACTAAAATAAGATGGTGAACATGGTAAACATTATACCTGCTACACTTCAGCATGTAAGCATTGTGGTTATGAGCATGTAGGCATGATGGTATTAGCATTTAACTCAGAACACCCCTTTGCCTAAGTACAGCCTCACAGTGTGGCTAGCATTCAACAGCCTAGAAAAGTGTCCCGTGTTCTTATCAAAACCTTGTAAAAATAAATAATAAAATAATAATAAAATAATAATAATAAAATAATAGTTTTATCTCCACTGACATGACAAAACACTCACATTTTACTGTCCAGTACAGTAGTAAATATCCATTTAACTCTCAGGTCTTTAAGAAGACCAGCAAAGGAGACACCACTGGCTATTGGCTATGCTGGAACAGAGGCTAGCTTGAAAATGTGCCCAGATGTGGGCTCTCTATAAGGGTGGATGTTGATTCCTAACAGCCAGGCATAATTTAAACCCAAAGACCTCGCATAATAAAATAAAGGGCAAACCAATGTCTGGACTCCTGCTCATATTTAGCTATTTCTGAGCATCCACAGGTGGAAAAGTTTGGCAAACAGCACATCATGTTTAAAAGAGCTCCAGCAAAGAGACTCATACCATATGTTTAACTCCCAAAATGCCGACAAAATCTCTGATCTCTGAGGATAATGGTACCAAAACCTTTTCAGACATCTACTGGGGTGAGAAGATAGAAGATCTGTTTCACATCTGTTGACTGAAGACTCAGAACGAAGCTGGTGGTGGTTGAATCTGATCTGGTTTTGGTTTGACCAGCCCCTGATGGTGTCTCATGGCAAGCAAACTTTTGTAAAGCCAAGGCAGAGGGTAGACAACCAGGCTTGTCACCAGCGCAGCAGGCAGGCAGAGATGAGTAGCTCTGCTGATCCACCACAGTAATCCCCTTTAGTAAACTCTACTGTCTGTGAGCAGCCACAGAGGCAAACACGTTAAGACACAATAAAACTAGATACATCTCTTTATATTTTTCCTTAAGCTTTGTCTTTGAGTCTTGTAGTCACTCTTATTTTTGTATTTTTATCCGAAACAATCACCTGTATGACACTCTAGTCAAAGACACCTAAAAGTCCTAAAAGTCAGTCCCAGACTTCACAAGAAAAAAGCTTTTCTTGTGTATGTGCTGTTAGGGGCACGGCAAATAAAGACAACATGCACTTAAATGCTGCGCCAATTTGAGTTTACATTTTGCTACCATTTTGTAGGCTGCTGTTTCGATTTCGTTGAAAAAAGAAATAAACTGGCTTCAGAGAACTGTACTGTACTGTGTCTACAATGCAAGTTTCAAGTGTGCTTAGTTTAAATTAAGCCCCCCCCCCCCCCAAAAAAAACCCAAACAGACCCAGATTTTTCCGTTGTTTTAAGAAACACAGTATTTTAAGACTTATTACTTAATGTAAAGACTTGTTAAAGACAGATCCTTGTGAAAAAATGTTTCTGGTTGCTTTTGGTTGCGTAAAGGCACAAAGGCCCTGATAAAAAAAGGAAAAAAAAAAAAGGAGGGGGGGGTTCTGAAATGTCAATCGCTTGTCTGTGTTATTTGGAGTAATGGCTGTCGGAGCCAGCAGTCATGGATCAAACAGCCTCTGTGTTCAGAGGTTAATTGTTATCAGGAAGTAAAGCCTTTGGTGTTTAGAAAACTTACCAAGAAATTCAATATACTGGTTTCCTTGGAGGCAACCTCTCAGCTCAATCAGAAGTCAGAGTATGGTTTACTGTGATTACATAGTCGGACCACAAAATGTGTGTGTGTGTGTGTGTGTGTGTGTGTGTGTGTGGGGGAGGGTTTAATCATCCACAAACTGATGTTGCAGGATACACATACATACATTTTGTGCAACACAGTCATGCTGATCTATTCCTTATCACTTATTGCCTCCATAAAGACGATGTGAAAAAGTTGTCAGGCTCGGGCTCGACGCGGTGGGAACCGAAATATGTCTCAATGACAGACATTCAATGCCGAGCCAAAGGGGACATCAACCTTAGCAACCCCATATTGGAATCACAACACTGAACATTGTTCATCCTGTTTGTTCACCGTCTGCACCAAAGCATGGATTTAAAATTGAAATGTATTCCCGTTTTCCATCAAGTTCCCATGGAGCTAAAGCTCACTAGATGTAGCCATGTGAATAAAAATGAGGTCTTTTATTTTGGTAAATATGCAGCCTGGTACCAAAAAAACTTTCCTCTGTGGACGGTTTATTTTCTTATACTGACTCCCTGTACTATTAAACCTCTGGGAAGCGGGAATATGACTAGTGGTGTCATTTGTGTCTTTGCTGAAGAAATATGGCTTCTCTTCCACAGCAGCCATTTCCTATTGCGAGAAAATTACATCTACGTGAGCCTGTGGATATCACTATATTTAGATTTTCTGCTGAGTACAAAAACCCTTGGATCTCCAGGCAGCACTTTATCCTGGATGACACTATGACAACCATATTCTCATACATGTAACACCGCAAAATTCTCCAGGCAAAAGCATGCGCATGTGGAAGTGTCTGGTTGGAAGGTTTGGTGATAAAAAGGCAGGGGGTGTTGCACTATGTAGAAAGAGACAGTCTTGACTGAAAGCATAAGTGAGACAGAAAAATAGAAAATCTGACAGCAAATAATAAAGACTGTTACGCAAAATTTAGTTATTTATCATGTCAAACACTTGAATTATTGTTGCCAGATGTTTATTCTCCACTTCAAGTGTTATTACTTGTTTCAAAATATTTAGTGAGACAATTCAATCTGTGCCATTCAGTGCATTAAATGCTTGAATTTTTTTTGTTACTACTTCGACTTCACTGGAAGTCTTTGTCAAAAGGTCATGGCTGACGCTGGCAGTTTCTTGTGCATCACCACCGAAAGTTCACTCAAAACCACTGCTGAATCATTTTTGAGTCACGGTTACACCAGGATCACGATGAATGCATTTAATGGTCCCTGATGGATTCACTGTAAATCAGAAGGAGGGTAATTATGCAAAATTCACACGTAGTTTCAAGGCTACTGGAACACCACATCGATGAAGCATGAGGAAAAGTACCTCTCCTCTTTAGGATTAATGTACCTTTCAATTTTCACTGTAAACTACTTGAAATGGTCATTGTTTTTGATTTTTATCTCCCTTTCATCAGCATATATATATATGGGTGTGGTAACCATTTTTAACCATTTTGACCTGAAGAACATCCAACTGGCATTGAAATGTTGTCTGTTTTAAAACATTTGCGGTTTGGAGTTAGTCTGCAGGTTCTCTTCATTGACTCATTTTTAATGCACTGAACTTAAAGTGTTTTATGCACTCTTTTCCTGTGAGTGAATCACAGGTGTAACATCAGTTTTTGTTACATTTTGTTATTTATGGGAAATTTTCCTGACGTGTCCCACAAGCACGTTTTATGTTTTGTTTTTTTAGGACAGTCAACCCAACAATTTATCTCAATATGAAGAACTTTCGGGCCATATACTCTTTGCAGAAAATGCCACTGTTGGCAGGAAACACATCATGGATCAAAAGTTGTCTAGGGTTGCAACTAACTGCAACAACTATTTGTTTCGTTATTGACGGTTCTTCTGATTAGTTTCTTGGATGAATTAATTGTTGGGTCTACACAATGTCAGCAAATTAAAAATGTGAAAAGTGTTTATCATAATTTTCCAGAATCCAAATTGTGTCCAACAGTCCAAAACCCAAATATATAAACTGTACTAACACAAAAGACGAAGAAAAACAATTTTTTTTTTTTTTTTTAACAGAAATTATTAGTCGATGATAAAATAGTTGCTAATTGATTTTCTGTTGATCGCCTAATGGACTAATTGTTTCAGCTCTAAAATGGTCCCAGTCTTAGACCAGGGGGAAAGTTGAACACACTTACATGGGATTTTGTTCAGCTCATTCATGAACTTGTCCTTCAGCTTGGAAAAGGTCTCGTCCTTCTCGCTGGTGCCTGGGCCGGCCATGTTGGTGGTGTTAGAGCCAGCCGTGGAGGAAGCAGTGGTGGGCACGGGCGCCGCCGCCGCCAGTGCTTCCCTTCGACTCTCATTCATCGTGGCGATGCTGGACATGTGGAGAAAGAGAAAGACAAAACAAACAGAGCGGGTTAGATTTTCTTCTTTTTTTTTCCCCCCCGCTGTGACAGATGCATGTCGGAGGCGGCACGCTCGCCTTGTCAGATTACTGAGTTGACGCAGGCCGTGTGAGCAGCTGCTGGCTCAGCCTGAGTAAACATCAGCCGGGGTCCAGAATGAATTGGCCAGCGCGCTGAATTCAGAACAAAGCTACTCACTCATTGCTTAAACTCCAGATTAACATCACAGAGCAGAGATAAAAATCATTATTTATTACTCCCATGCAACACAGGCAGAAAGTCTAAGCACTGCTACTAGCTTAATTGATATTCTGTGCATACACAAGTCAACCCAAAGTAAAGTACATAATGTTACAGGGCAGACAAGATTACAAGTCGACTCTTATCAGGCTGAGCTCTTTGTATTCAACAGGTGTATTTACTTTACATACAGGTCTTTTATGAAGGGAAAGAAGGAAACCATCTATCTACTATGATAACTAGTGCTTTGTGTTTGCATGCGCGTGTGTGTGTGTGTTTGCTCTGTATGTGTGGATGCACTCGTGTCCATGCATGTGCAGTGCTGTGTAATGTACTGTATAACGCAGCGGCCTCATCCCCCAACATGTTGGTAATTATCTCACTCACTGTAGGAGGTTTGTTCCACATGAGGTTTCCACATTATTTCAATACTGCCTTGGGACTACAAAAGGAGACGCTTCCAATATATTACTATGACACTAAAGACTCTAAGGCTTTATGGTATTATATACCATTATGACAGACATTGTGAATATAAACAAAACTGATGTCATTTCGTTGAAAATGTAATGTGTAAATGGAAAAAGCACCAACTGCACTTTGTTTTCATTTACCAATGTATAACTTGTATTTGTTATTTTATTGGTATTTTCCTTTGCTTTTCTAGTGTTTTGTAGTACTTAGTATCATGATACACAACTGTTGGGCAACGCCACAGTGCCGTGAAAATTCTACTGCAGACAGGAACTATTTATTGTCCACTCTTCCTGTGCAGGTTATATTTTTTCTCTGTCACCATAGCAATCCAAGAGGATAATGACACACTAAAGTTGTAGAGTTTATTTCCCACCAGTACACAGTGAAGGTCGATGGCCTAATTCTCCTATTTTGCTATAGTACAATGCTCATTATATTCATATTTTCCCCAATTATAGTATTGTTTCATAAAGGGCCTCGTGGTGGTGCCACCAGAAATACTCTTAAAGGTTTGTATGTAATTGAAAAATCTACACATAACCCTGCGAATGGCCTCCATAATAGCTGTTTTGTAAACCTCAAAGAGGTAAGAACAAAATGCGGTGGCAATTCATTCAAATATAATCTTAAAGAACATGAAGGAAAAGAAAGCTTCAGAGAGCTGAACTCTAATTTATGTTTCTTCGAATGTATAAAAACTAGGTTTGCAAAGGCAGTGAGGTAATTCAGATACAGATTGTCTTTGGAATATTGGCGCTTCTCCGATAAAGTTTAGCTGTATTTGAACACTTTAAGCTGTATGTCAACGCTTTCTTTGGATAAGTTGAGGGATTGTTCTTGGGAGGAAATTACTTCATTTCATTCTGTTACCTGGCAGTTAGAACCAAGGGGCAAGGTTTTCCAGTTTACCTCAAGTTTAGTAGGGATTCAAGGATTAGATACATTGAACATAGCTTATGTTACAGTAGGATAAATAAGATAAATTCTATATTTAAACACTCTAAAGCTACATCCCAATAAAATTTAATATACAGTAATTATGGAAATGTACATTTTTTTGTGGATGTGCATCACCTAGTGCAGCAACATGACATTAATGGACACAAATGGTACTGTTTGGCCTTTCCCAAAGTACACTGCCATTTTCTTTATCAGTGGGTCCTGTATATCTGTATATATCTACCTGTATATCAAAGATGCAGACAGTTGACAGCAGGAAATATCTTTACTAGCATACACCAAAAAACCTCCTAGTCAGCATCATGGACAGCAGTCGTTTAATCTCTACATCAAACAAGCAGCACGAGTAACGACCAACAAAAAAATTAATGTAGTGATCAAAGGCATCAAACATGTAGTTAGTTTGTCACCACCGTATATGTATAAAGTAAGAGGTCTAGGTGAAATAAACCTCAATCCAAAAAAAGGGCAATTTTTCCACACCTAAACACCCACAGCACTGTACCAACACTGACCTTTCATTACATGTCAGGACATGACATACAACAGAAATCAAACATACAGAGCAAATTCACAAGGAAGGAATACAGAAGATTAAAGAACTAACGGACGATACAATTATTCAAATTAAAATACAAACCGGAGAGGGAGCAGGAAGAGACAAATTGTGGAATACTCCCTAAACACATTTAATGAATCCTCAGTCCCGACCAGCCTCGCCACAATATGAGCTAAGGTGATTCTACTGTTGGTTTGAACGTCCGGGCCCTGAACCTTTTGCACAACTTTAAAACACTTACTGTAAACGTACAGCTAAACTGACTCAACTGTGACCCAACTCATACGGTTTTCTTTCCTAGCTTCCTTGGTGGAAAAGTTCATACAATTACAATACTTGGTTAATCTACTGCCAGTTCACATCTCAGAATATATATTATGAGAAAACCAAGGTCTGTAAACAGACACATCAATCACACGGTCTGACAAGTAGCTCTTTAATTGGACAGACTCTGACGCATCGTCCTTGCACCAGGTTAGGGCAGCTGAGTCAAAAAAAATGTAATTATTTGCACAGAATCTCAAAATAGCACTTTTTGGATTTTCAATTTTATTCCCAGTTATCATAAGGGTGACGGTCTTTCGGTGATACCAAATCCCAAATTTCTTGTTAAAACTATATACAGCTGTAACTACCTAATTTAATGAACAATTCTGACATCAGTGAACGGTGGAAAATTTACATAGAGATTGCGATTTCATTGATGACCCCATTTTGGGCAACTAAACAACTTCTTAGTATATGTATATCCTGGATTACTTCCAAATCTATTATATACTGTTTAAACCAAAGCCCACTCTTAAAGTCCGCCACTAAGGAAAGGAATCAAAGAGAGCAGAAACTCAAGCTGCCAGTGATGTTCTGCCACCAGGCTAGCAGAAAGCATGGCCAGGCAGGTAGAAGTCAGCTAAGCCGGCCGACGATGGCAGAGCCACTAGCTGGGACGATTAACAACAGAGGCAGAAAACCAGTAGGTGGAGCATATTGCTAGTAAGAAACCAAGTCACTCCTGGTCCAGCGCAGAGGTGGTGCCAGTGTATTTGAAACACACCTGTCCACCACTGTAGTGCACTGGGCTTAGCCAGGCACTCCAGTCAAAACAGCTGTGTTTACCAAGAAGGCCAATGAAGGATCATATTCTGGCACTAGCCAAGCCACTCATACCGGATGGATAGGTTTCCTGTCAAGAGTTGAGTAAGTTCTATGGGGGATAGTGATGGTTCTTGACAAAAATGTGAAAAGAAGCAGCTGGTGACTTTAGGGAGTCACACAGCACCATGCACAGCAGTTACCCATAACATGGACTGCTAAAGCGAAAAAAGAACAGCGATAAAGCGATGCAACTGTTGCCCGGTGAAACAAATGAGCTTTTGATTGTAACATAAAGTATCTGTGGTTGTATGGCCAGTGATGCAATAGATCATTTCCTCTTTTTATGACTTGGTGAGTGCTGCTGATAACAGTAACCAGGTAACAAAGCTAGTGTAAATCACCGGGTAATGATGATGTTCATTGTGTTGCCTGCAGCTTCACAGCCGCACCAAATTAATAACTGTTCAGTTGTTATGTAATGAAAGAGTAAGTCAACTGTTTTTGTCAAGCAAACAAAAAGACACGATAACGAGCTTATAGGCTAACGACCCTAGATGAGCTGATTTGAAGGTCTGCCTTTGAGATCTTCCCTTGCACATGTAGGTAAAGTGGTGGTGGTGGGTTCAATTACATGCAAAGACCATCAACCCAGGGAGTACCTTCATATGATTATCACCCAAATGTCAGTTTAAGCCAACCTTTGACTTTTCTGCCCTATTTTATCTTCTCACAGTAATACAGAGCCTTGTTTAATTATCCTAGACTTAGGCCTACCTGTTAACAATGGCTGATAATGGATGAGATTCATCTCCTTATACATTTCTCCTGAAAAAGCAAAGGTACCTGAATGTTCAGATGTTTAATTTGTATATACAGTATTTGATCCCACCCAAGGTTCGGTGTCTTTGTTTCCACTTGCCCAAATGACACAATTTAATTTAGCACACCAATCCAATTGTGGTTGGCGTGAACACACTTTTAGAAAAATTAACCAGGCCATTTCTGCGCAAACATAATTGTGTCTAGTGGGTCTTTTTATGCTTAGCTTACTCACATCATGATTCTGAACTAACCTTAACCCTACTTCACAATCGGATACAACCGTGTCCATGAAACATCAGTAAAACAAAAGCACTAAATTGAAACACTAATGTGGCTTTACATGAATCAGCTTGACAAAGTTTAAATGCCTTGTCTGTTGACAATGAACTCAGCAAATAAAAAGCAATTCTGATTCTTTTTTTTGCTAGTGCGAGGTGGTGTTCACAATCACTTCATGTTTGCCAGTTGCTGCTTCCCAACATACTGTTAAAGCATGATATCACTGCACTCTCCAGTTGTGATTTTAACACTTAGCTAGCACTTCTTTAGCAACATCTTTGTCTTTCATTAACAGATATTTTCAAGACATGTCATGTGCCTAGCTGCTGCAGAAAATGCTTCCAAAGAGAGAAAAAAATACAGTACCTTGTATAAAAAAAACTAAACTTATAATCAAAGCAAGCAAAAACACGATTCATTAAATAATTTAACTTCAGGTAAAGAGTGATAATGACTCTTCTCTTGCTCTGAAAAAAAAAAGCTATTGGCTACCTCGACCCTCTCAACCTCCACCTTGGTTGCATGGACACCTACGCATGTCCATGTTTGCTCAGCCTCCTGTTGGTTTCCCTTTGAATTGCCGCAAGGTTAGTGTGGGGGCTGAGCCATTGAGAGGCACGCTTGGCAATGACAGAGATACTTCAACACAGGCGAGGACTTTTAGGGAGCACAATGATGCTCTGCAGAGTGCATGTGGGAGGCTTCTTCTATAGAAAAAGAATTGATCATACCGGGGGGGGGTTAACATAGGCTTTCACTCAGTATTTCCAAGTGAGCTAATGTCTGATGTGAGGGACAGAAATGCAAACATGCTGCTTCACCATGATGTGTAATATTTAGGGAGTTATATTTTTAAAAGACAATAATTACCCAAAAGAATTCGGCAGACAGTCGGCACAGATTTTTATGTAAATGACACCATTCCAGTGAAACTGAGACTTTTCAAATATGCAGTATGAGACGTGCATCTGAATTAAATAATTTTCCAAGCTTTGATATCACATAATTTTCTGTAGGATTGAGTAAAGCTGATGCTTCTCAATCTCCATGCAATATCTCAAAAGGAATACATCCAAATATGAGCAGTGTGTGTGGAGGAACACACATGGTGTCTGTTATGCCTCTCACATCAGGCCTCACATCACTGACAAAAATGACACATTAATTCAGCTCATCTTTGCACCTTGATGACTACTTGCCCGTTCAAGCATAAGATGACAACTTCCGTATTATCTCCAGTGTCGGCAATGCCTCTCAGCAGGCAGCCAATTTGAAGAGTCGCTCTCATTTGGAGTGGATCAGGCCTTTTTGTCTTTATGGAAAAACCCGAGAGCGGTGTCGACCTTTTTCCCTTTCCGGGGGCTGTCATCGCTATGTAATCATACTGTATATCCTTTACAACACCAAGTTAACATCTGCCCTGTCACTATAATGAGTCACACCTTTAACTAATGTTGTTGTTTTTGCACAAAATGGCTGTGCTTAACCTTTCTGCTCCAATGATAGAGTGTTGCATTAAAGCGTCCCATCTTGTATCCACTGGGTGATACAAGCTAAAAGAGCTGAATGCAAATTTGAGAGAAAAAGATGAATATAAACTTAAGCGACGCTTGGGTATCAATTGGTCTAATCTATTCTCAATTTGCATCGTCATTCCCACCTTCACTATACTGCAAGATGCAATAATCTGCCTGTTTCCTTTTTCCTTTTTTGCTCCAGCCATCTCTTTGGAGGTGTGCCGCTCAGGTGTAAAACCCCAACCCAATTACAGGGCCGCCAGATGGCCCAGCAGGTCCCCAACCACAGTGGTGACGCTGGCACACAGCTCCCTTCTATCACCTCTCTCCCCCTCTATCTATCTCGTGCTCTCTCTCCTTCTCTAACTGGGTCAGCTCCCTTGCTCTCTACCTCCCTCTATCCTTCCTGCTCTCTCCTCCATCATCCTTTCATGTTTTTTTTTTTCTCTTGTCCCTGGTCTCCTCCACCATGGATTCTTTTGTCCCCAAACATTACCGTTTCTGCAGACTGACTAAAAACAGACAAAATAGATTCGGAGCTAATGCAAAGAAGAGAAAGACGTCGATTACCCCTTTCGTGAGTTCAGATTTGGACAGCATGTTGGTATCATGTGGATTGCTCTGCTCCCCCACTGATTCCAGTTTGGCCAGCTCTCTCAGCATGCCGGGTGTTACATCTCATGCTGTTTGAGGAAGTGCTAAAGCTGCCAAAATCAGCCCAACCCAGAACTAACACTGTCCATTTTGTCAACTAATTCAGTATAACCCACAGATCATAGCAGACTGTACTGTACAGTAAGGAGAGCAAGACACAGACGGCCTTTTGCCGATATCACTTCCCTCTTGTCATTTTATTGGGTTTCATGAGTTAATCACCCAGTAAATCACCAATTAAGCCCATTTTATCAAGAATTATCTGCTAATTATCACAACGTGATTTGGCAGTCGTTATATTTCAGCTTAATTTAAACCAATTGAATAAATGTATGCACAGAGGACCCCACAGTAAAGAGGGATAGAGGCAGTATGAGCAAACTCATCTATTGTTATCGTGATAAAGACAGTATGTGCATTATGCATAATTGGGAAATGGTAAGCTATTATTTCGTAGCCTAAAGCTTATTATAATTAAGATCACACAGAAGCATGTGTTTAAAACCATTTCCTGCAATTACAGCTATTTTTTAACATTTCACCATTTGGGAAAGATTGTGTATTTTTATTGAGACTTGTAGTTCACGCTACTGATGGCAATGAAATCAAACAGAAAATAAATATGTAAGAAAAAAACATTTTATATTTTGACTTAATGTCTTTTTTCAAACATAGATTTGCTTTCCAATGAAAAGCATGTCCCTCCAAATTTGGTGATTATGGCAGTTAAACCCCATTTTGATTGTGGTTTTGGAATTTTCAGCTAAAGCTAAAACTGTGGCTGTTTTATTTAGCTCATAAAAAGTTTACGTTTTGGAGATACATGGCTTTTACAGGACAGAAACAAAATGATACTTTGGAAACTGCTTCAAAGTAAAGCTGCTCCCAAATAATTGAATCACAGTCCAGATGTAGTAACTAACTGGGTTACTGGTAAATATCAATAGATACTAAATAATTCAGCTTCAGTAGAACTGACAGATGTAAAATTTAATACCACTGAAAGGCCAGTTATATCTCTGTCATTTAGAGACAGTAGGTCATTCAAAAGGGCTGTTTAGTTTTTGACTTTTTAAACAGGAAGAGACTAATAGTGGCGTAAATGTTTTGTCAAAGATAAATCAAAAGCAGCGAGAGACAGACAAATGCTGCCGTAGCGCTGGAATCAATAGTCTGGCTCGATAAGGAAGTGCTTTGACTAAACAAGCAAACCCAATGCAGACTCTAATCCTGAGTCATAGGCAAAAACATGAGCCAGAAATAAGTGGAACACATTTGATTTGAATCCAGATTCAGTGGTTAAATTTCCTTTATAACAATGAAATGGTAATGAAGGTATATGTGCCTTCCCACAGGTAACTGTGACAGTCTTAATCAGGTACCGGTGAGCAGTTGCTCAGAGGCTTCAAACCATTCGCAGGTTTTGATTACAGTTCAGAGCATGGGAACTCATGATGTTTAAAGTAATCCTCAAGAAGACACTTAGTGATTGCTTTACAGATCTGGTTAAACTAATTATCATACCAAGGACACTTGTTTTGATCCAAAGGGAGCACTAACAGTGTAATTACAATAAATGACACAGAAAAAAAACTTGAAGCAAATTAAAGCTTGTGTTTGCATGCATAATAAAGTGCTGCACCAAACAATTAACACCATTATATTGAACTGGGGAGATATTTAGCAGATAAATTTGAATTTGTTTTGAAGTAATTCCATGCTCTATAGACCATTTCATTATCCAACTGTTATGACCCATATAATCTCCATTTCTTGTGGTATCAACATGGCATGTAGGAGAATAGGTGCCATTCAGGTCCGGCCTTACTCATCAATGCAATTTAGCTAATGGCAGTAATGTTTAACAGTATTGTTTTTATGAAGAGTTCAGATCTTACCTCGATTATTCAAGTGGCATTGTTCTGGGATGAGACATGCTTGAGAATTGAATTTTTGCACGAAAACATCTTAGTCTTTTCAATGCTGTATTTTACCATCCGCTCAGATGTATGCTTCTACGGGATTATGGGCACATTTTAAAAAGTCATTATTTTCACTCCCATTAGAGGCAAACTAACTACAAATTATAAGGACCTTTTCTTGATGGTAACCAGGCAGTTCAACCTGCATTTAAGGCGGTAAGACCTTAACCAAGTTATAAGCCAAGAGCTGGCTCACTTTGTGCATATAAATGTAAGTAATGAGTTTGTTGGGCCATTATAGAAGAAAGACCAATTCATGCGTAAAGCCTCAACCTGCACCTCGGATGAACTCCAGATCCTAATGTTCTCCCTCTTTCTCTCTCTGTTTCACTCCCCATCACAGAAAATCACAAAAATCACCAGTCAAACGGCGGCAAACCAATTTCTGTGTCATTGCTGCTTCATGAGAACAAGAAGAACTCAATTTTATCAAGTCGGCTGTCGGGAATGCATGTCAAGTATCAAACCAATTCAGCCCAATTAACTCACATTGAAAAATAAAACTCCAAAACACTGCTGCAGTGTGTGCAGGTACAAAGCCTAACGACCAAGCTAAACTTGGGTAAAGTGGATGAGTTAGTGAACTGCCATATTAATTACAAGCTGTCAGTCAAGTATCCACCACCATCTGCCAGGCAATAATACTATACAATAATTACTAGAGAATAATATTTCCAGACATTGTGGGCCCACACATCGACACACAAGGGGGGAGATTTTATTTTTATATAATAAGTCACGTAAATGACTGTCAGGTGAGCTGCCTGCAGTGAGCAGAGATCACAGGAGGCTGAGAAGTGCCGATGGCCATGTCCAGTGTAGCCTCTTTACTCACCTGAAGCCAATCTCAGGGGGTAATGGAAGTGGAAAAAGTTATTAACCCCGCTTTGCAGCATGGGCAGGACAGGTCCATTAAGCCAGTGCACAAAGATTCCCCCATTTTCAATTACTGCTTCCAAAGCACTGAGGAAAGTTGGAAAAAGCAGAATTGTTGTCTGACGGCGAGAAGGTCTCAGGGACCCCGGATCTCAGCAGCTTTTGTCATCTACTCTTGTTCCTCATACACCGTGGGTCTGACGCACACCCTGGGTTGCTGGTAGATATTTTCAGTCGACTAATAAGACAAACATTGCAAGGAGGCACGCCCCCTGGAAATGGGTCTATCTGCCGGGAGCTTAATGAAAGGCTGGGAAGTAAAGAATAAAGTGATGTGATAAGCAGTGGGGTCTTACATTTAGATGCCGAATCTGACATTAAATAATGTTGCAATGATTTACATCAATGGTGGGTAGTCAAAAAAGCTCTCTGTAGGCAACCCAGGTGCAAAAAGGAACTTTCAAGATTCAGCTTTAACACTAATCTAAGACACGGTTGTGGACTTCATCAGAGGAGAATTCTCCGATCTGATTTGAAATTTATAGATTATCATTTCTGCCTTTCCGGTGATGATATCCACATAATGAGTGATGAAAATGAAGCTGATTTCTTTGTGCAAAGTCTTCCCGATATCTTTTAAAGGATTTGCCCATACATAATAAAATAATATTAGAGACGGGTTGTTTCAAAGTTTAACGGAGTGCAAGCTTGGTGATTTCTATTTATAGCAAACTAATTAATTCAGTATTTGATTATTTGATTCTCTTATTTACACTTGCAGCACTTTGTGTTAGCAGATGGAGGCTATGAAGACACGGTATATAAACAGCTAGTGACTTACATAAACACCATCTACATCATTTATTTTTTGACGATGTCTTGTCTATTATTTTTCTGTCATTTTTCCATTCTTCTGTCACCTTTCTTGTTTTTTCGTACTTTGTACTAAACGTATAAACTGAGAAGCCAGCGGCGATGAAGTACTGTGGAAAAGATTTCTCAAACTGGTAAGTCTTATTTGAGTATTGAATTCGGCCATCAAAGGTCCATCAATCACAAATTACTCACACGTGAACTGTTGGAGATCAGTAATAGTCCACTTTTTCTCTGCCCACACGTTTATTAGACAAAAAAGATCTCAAAAACCCTAGTTGGCTCACTCTGTTTTCTATCCCGTCTGACAGATAGAGTTTGAAGGACCACCTCTCACATTTAGCAACCCTTAGCCCTGGTTGCGTGCTTAGTTGGCAGCCAGGCTGGAGGGGGCAGCGGGGAGGTGGTGTAGGGCCGGGGGTAATATAGCAGTGCCTGGGGAGTGTGTCGTGTCCGTTGGAATCAGTCTGATGTAGGAGGTGAGGCCGGGGGCCATCGTGCGACTACTGGTAGGTGAGTCATACAGATTAAAGGGAGGCTATTTGCTCAACCACTGCCTGCCTCCGGGGTCAGCTGACAGGGAAATCTGCCCGACAACCACTGGCTGTGCGATTGGCTTGGAGAGGCAGGGAGCGAGTGACCGGGTTTTAATGGTCAAGGAGTGAGACTGACCCTCGGAGCAGGGCAATAGAATCACTCCAAGGGGTGATGACGCAAGTTGTCCTGATTTCAGTCAGAACCTTCTTGTCACGTTTTTACAAATTTTAGTCTGCAGTACGTATAGAAATAATTTCTGAAGACAGGCAACAGTATAGCAATAAGTAGGCAGTGGTCAGCGTAAGTGCAGGCAGACAGAATGAGTGCCAAATATTTATATGGACCTTCTGTTAGGAGACACACAGGTCATGGTCATATATGAATGATGGACAGCGTACTGTGTGTAACATTCCCCATCGACGGCTGACTATTATTGACTGGTTGAGTAATTGGAGTGACCTGTTAGTAAACCAGCCATGACTGGGATTGTCCTCATTGTTGACTGACTGAGAGAAAGGGAAGGAAGCGCTCACAATTGTGTCACAAAATAATCTAAGCTCAAATGTCAACCGTTATTTTAAGTAAAGGAAGAACATAGGAGGGCTCGGAAAGCTAGAAGGTGGACCTTTGACCTTTTTGTTACATATACTGTTCCCAAAGGTCAAGAATTAACTTTCATGCTTATGTGTTGTTCTGTTTTCAAAGACTAAAACTAAACTAAAAAAGAAAAAATTCAAAACATCCCTCTAGTCAATTTATCACCTGAGGCTATGCACCAATTAAAACTGGTTGAAACAAGTGACATTCATACTAGTTCTTGTTTTAATTGATGACACATTTTCCCGTTTTTACATCTTTACATCTTACTGAAAAGAAACAAATATTTTCCCTCGGAGTGCTGCAGCTCAGTGGAGGAACGACATTAAAGACATGCCCTGTGGCTTTGATTTTATTTAGCTTCCACCTTCCAGCTTTCCCTTTTTCTTCTTCTTCCTGCCCACTCCTTTATGCCTTCCTCTATAGCACCCTGCCTCCCATGGGGCTCAGCCACAGCTATCAAAACTGACATGGATTACCAAGGCAAATAATTAGGAAGGGAACATTGCTTGAAGTTTACAAAGGCAGCTACTATATGCTTATTAGTAGATGTTTGGATATAAGGGCAATCTTGATTTCCATGAATACTTGGGTTTAAAAAGGGAGTGGCCTGTTCATCCTTGTTCCTTGTTGTTTCCTTTGTTACAGATTACGTAACGGATGGAGCCGCTGCACTTCCCTATATTTTGTCATTGCCTTTTATCATTTTCTGCGGTGCCCATGTCTAAAAGACACGTCCCCGGGACTGTTAATGTTGTTCTCAAATAGACGGTCCTTCAAGTGCTCTTTCCAGACACTTGGCAGCTGACCTTTTAATTCTGTTTAGAGTGCGGGCTGTGTGCAGTTTACTGATGATGTTGCCTCGGATTGGCTCAAACAAGAAATGGTTAAGCTACTGACTAAGGGATTGATAGCTGCTGTCTCATTTGATTTATCACTTGAAAAAGAATCAGATTCATAATTGTGCGTTTAAGGAGAGGCAGCTGACTCAAACTTTATGCACAGCAGCAGAACGCGTCCAAAAATTTTTTTAACTGGCCCTGACATTTTCAGAGAAAACCTAAATTTGCACTGCCTTATCTGATTTGCTACTTGACAAAGATGGATTGACTGTGTGAGTTTCAACTTCAGAGAGATTTTATGCCAAGGGGCTAAATTAAACAGTATCAAGATTCGCAGAGGGGTGGGGTGAACTTTAGGTCACCCAACATTAGCATTCGGATGAGTGATGGAATAATCAGCTCGTCCAGGACTTCTTCACCACACCCACGCCTCGAAGCTAATTGACACTTGCAACAGATTGGTGGTTGCTTTCACATTTGAGACACAGGATCTCTGAACCACCCCTCTTTTTAACACACACACACACACACACACACACACACACACACACACACACACACACACACACACACACACACACACACACACACACGCACACAAAACTGACAGGTTGCTAATCCGATAAAGGTGTCATAGAGTGACGCGAGTGTGTGATTAGAAGGTGACAAATAATTCAACTTCAGAAATAACAGTCCAAGTCTCACCGATCTGCCATTTCAAGCAGGAGTGAGCAGATCATGGCTGCGCAATGATGGAGAATGAGATGACTGGCATGATTAGGATATGATGCTGCATATGCTAGCTTTCACTTGACTTTTCACTAAATTCATGCATCCCCTCATGGTGTCTGTTTCCTCACACACTGATGTTTTCCCTTTTCTCCTTGTCTGTCCATTAGAGAGCCTTTCCCCCACGGGGCATCCTCTCATACGCCTACAGCCTCTCACAACATGTCCGCCCACGCACTTTGTTTGAAAAACAGCATGCCTGCCATTGTCCAACTAGCTCCATAATTGTCACAAAACTATGATTTAACTCTGCCCATTTTTTTCCAGCAGCACAAAGTAGGTGTTGACATCAAAAGTTCCTGATTAACGAAAGAAAATTTAACCTTTCTAAGAGATAGCAAGAAGACTGCTGCTATAATTTTTCGATCAATTTTTTTTTTTTTTCCATCGAACTAGAGTGAGATGTCAGATCAGATCTTACTGGCACTATCATTTAACACAACAGCCTCCCTAAATCATACTCCACGGAGCCAGGGTGGCTTGAAGAGTGAGACTGATCTCATTGACGGTGGTGGCAGCTAGACAGATAACATTGTGAGGCTGACAATGAAATAAACAGGTATTGTGACCAACGATCTTTCAGCTTATCGTTCGCCATCAGGCGTCTGTGACAGAGCATTAGCATGAGTTTTGATTTTTCTCATTTGGGAGAGGCTCTCTCAATTGCAAGCTCGCTGTTATCGCGGTGACCCCAGGTTGTGAAAGGCTCCAGTGGAACAGACAGAGACAGAGCCGGAAGAAAAGAGGGAGGACCACAGATGTGTCTGTCATACATATATTTCTTTCTAGTGCACTGATATACTGTATCTCATCCTCATAGCTCAGATGTGGCTATAACACAAGTGTTATTGGGTTTTCGCAACAGAAACCTACATACGGCGCACACTCGACAGGCAAACTGGAAACCATCAAAGATATTTCTGTTCCTTTGAACATCAAGTCTGTAGATTGGGATCAGATGCAGCCATATCAAGACAGGCCATGAAATTGGGTTGAAATGGCTCTTGAATAAACCAGTCTGCCGCCATGATAGTGCGATACAGAGATGGAACACTAAGATGGATATTTGGCGGTATATGGGGGGTGAAAATGGCACAATATGCTCGCTGCCTCTGTGCTTACAGAGGTGTCCCCTGCAGCTGACCCTGTATTGTACTGTTTTACTGCTCTATGCTTCCCCTGAGGAGACAGGGGAGGACTTTGCATGATACATTCTTCTCCTGGCTGAATTTACTGATAGATTAATCTAAAGAATAATTTTTTGATTAATTTATTGTTTGGTCTGTAAAATACTGAAAAATGGTCAAATGCAGGTTCCCTTAGTCCAAGTTGACATCTTTAAATTGCTTGTTTTGTACAGTCAACGGTCCAACATCCAAAGGTATTTAAATACAGTGATATAAAGCACAGAAAAAGCAGCATGTTTTCACATTTTTGAAGCTCAAACATATAAAAACAGCTTGAATGTTTGGTAGTTTTGCTTGATAAACGACTTGTGATCCTTTATGCAAAAGCCTTTTTCTGTAATCTTTCCTTTTGCCTCTTTTCAACTAGCTGGCCAGTGCACCCTCATCTCCCTCCACCACTTTTTCACAGTTTCTATGCACAGGGGAGACATCTCTTGCTAGCTTACAAACAAAATATAAATTAGAAAGTTCAACGGTTAATCATTCCCCTGTGAAACACTGCAGCGCTTCAAACAACAGACCAGCCACTAACCTCTAAGTCCTTCAGCTCCGTCACAACCAACTTACCGGTCTTGACCCTTGGAGACAGAACCATGGTGATGACGATCCCAGTATTGCCAGACAAAGCACCAAACCGGAACATCTGTTGTAGGGGTACCTCACGACAACAACAGAGAACCCCCTCCACCTCCCACAGCGCACTTGATAATTATCACCGCCGGCTGTGGCCAAGTCAGCACTGTTCCATCCATGCTGCCGTGTCCAAGTAATGCTTCAGATAATTTTTGGTACTGCATGGTCCCTGTGATTAAAATAAATGAGGTCTGTGGGGGTGTGTGGTATTTGAAATCGAGTATGCCAGTTATTAGTTTGGTGAACTTATTTTCATTGTGTATAAACTACAGTATTTGTGCATTGAGCCCTGCAAACTCTTGTTCTTTCTGTACTGGGAGCTGTCTGCGGTGCTGGAGAGGCGCTACACAAATTGGTGTTTCGCTTACACAAACTGGAAGAGCTGCTCTGATGACAGAAATAATCCAAGCTGTCCATTTCATTTACTTTCTTTATGGAATTGTACATTAACAGTGGACAACAAACATACGCTACAAGCAGCAATGGATAAAAGAACAGGCTGACTGATGTTATGTTAAAGGCTCTGAAAACAACGTTTACAGCCCCATAGCCTCCGACATGAATGCAAAGTTTCCTTCAAAGTTTGGAACTTATCGGGTTATTTCACATGAATTTTGTCCGCACTGTTTTTCTCACTGGTTTGAAGTGGGCAGGACACAGTTGAAAAAAAGGGCTGTCATATACTTCTGCGCTTCAATCGAAACCTGATCATGGTTGGGGGGTTGTTTGCTTATGTTGCCAGGCCACTGTCAACCAAACCTGACCAAACCCCACCCAGACAGTCTTGATGAAGCAGATGTTTTGAGTGTTTAATCCTTAATAGCTGTGCATTTTGTCTTCCCTTTTAAACTCTGATTGTTGCTTATTTGGTTATGAAAATTTAATGTAAAAGAGAAAAACTTGAAGCCAAGTATTCCATGGCTTTGACATTACTGTAGAGGATAGGAGGTCTTAATACTTATAACGTCACCTGTCGACCTTCCAAGCACATAAAAATGATTTATATTGATAAAGACAAAAAAGGTTTGCTAATATTAATTGTCATTTTTACCTAGTATTGGAACCAAGTTCCTTTTTTAGCATTTTGATTTCATTTCGCCATTTTGCAAAAGTTGTGATTTTTTTGGCACCGCCAGCTCAGTTACACAACACTTGAGATTATTTCTGCTTCCAGAGAAGCTCTGCCACAGAATTTGTCTAAGTAAACTCCAATCTGTGTACTTCGCAGAGAACTGCATCTGACACACCACCCTGTCAGAGTGGATCAGGCCCAGGCCCAAAACCCCTATACAAATCCAATTTCACTGCACATCTTAATTCCCAGTAGGCTGTTGAAATCTCCCCCCATATAAACCTCTCTGTCATGGTTTCTCATGAGCTTCTGAGCCTTCTGACTTCTCCACTCTCCCATTTATAGCTGCTCCATCAAGACTTTTTTTTTTTTTTTTTTTTTTTTTTAAACACAAGGAACAAGCGTGAAGATTCCACATGGATTCAGATGAGATGTTTGCTCATTCACATGCAACACAAAAGCTTTCACAGCAGTCATGACTCTGACTAAAGTAATGAGATGACTAACAGATGCTGCAAACACTTGAGCCTTTTTTATATTCAGAACTGAACTATCAACCACACTGTAAAAATAAAAAGACTGTTGATTAAAGGGGTAATAAGTATAAGATTTTTACTGCCCCAAGTACAATATGTAATGTATCGAGTTTTATGGGAGTGTTGCGTCTCCAGGTGTAGAAGTTTCTGTCTTTCCGAACTAATCTTCCTTTATGTGGTTTAGTTCGGAAAAAAATCTCTGCCTATTCCCGTTTGAAAGCGCGATGTTTTTTTCCCGCTTATTAACCACAAATCAAAAGGCATTTAGGCCAAAAATCATTCTTTTAATCCTGAAAAGAGAAATCGCCATCATGGCTCTGTGTAATGATACAGCGATGAGTGACTCAGTATCACACTGTCTTGCGGTATTTCTGTTGGATTTCGGGCTCTCGAATAAAAAAAATAAGTTCTATCAAAGATTATTGAATATACTTGTAAGTTTAAAGAGACACAAAAAGGGGGAAAATGCAGGAAAAAAAGATCGTGAAGTTGTCTCTGACGATGCATAAAACGGCCGTTGGAACGTAATTCCTATTGATCCGAGACTGATTTTACAGTTCACTGACTGAGGTGTTTGACAGGAGAAAAGAGTGCCCCCCGAGGGAGATAAACCATGCTACAGATAGAGTGACAGGGCTGGTAGAGTATAATGAAACACCAAGGAAGGAGGAAGCCAGAGGGAGAAGCTTTTTTCTCTTGTCTTGTGTTGTGTTCAGGTCAGATCACACGGGGCTGCCACTGGACTTGTACTGAGGCTGAAGGGAGGCCCAGAAACTGGCTGGGTCCGTGAAACGTGCCTCTGAGAGCAATTAGGAGGCCAATTACTTTCTTCTTATGGAGGATGGCATGTCAGGGCTTGCCAGCTCCAGTGTGGAGTCCTTTCTGACACCTGTCCCCCGCAACAACCCATACTGATACTTTTCATTTCCCCTGTTCTGCTTAGAAAGCAGAGCAGCACAGCTGGCCAGCTGGAAAAACTCAATCTAGAGAAGTCTAGAGGGGCTACGAATCCACAAGTATCAATGTTTGTTTAGCAGCTCCCAAAATTATGATATACTGAATTGATCTGTTATGAGCAAATGAAGCGTAAGCAAAAGCAGTCAACTGTCTTTAGCTGTTTAACACCCTGTCAGTTTTGGCCTGATTTTTTTTTTTAATATCTTATTGAGATACTTGGAAATTTAAATGAGCCTTTTAATTAACTAAGCATAAGCACCATTTGGTAATTTAAATTATGTTTGGTGACAAAGTGAGGCAGGATGGGCTGCTTTAATCATTCTTATTTTTGCTAAACAGCAGGAGATTTGGGAGGTGGAGCTGGATCGGAGGGACATTTTCCCAGTGAGGCTTCTCAGCAGAGAGCCAGTTTGACATGAGCAGAATGCCATTCGGCCTCCAATGGGCACTGGCAAACAGTTGTGTCATTCAACTGTGGCCCAATCCGAGCTGACAGAGAACAGGCCTGCGGACCTCTGCCACACAGAGACAAACTCCAGAGCCCAGCCAAAGTCAACGCACACAGAAGCACATTGTCCAAATCCCCACTGCTGTTCCTCGTCTGATGGGACTCGTGGCTACAGCAAAGCACTGGCCAGGGCTGACTTTTTAAAAATGTCTCTTAGACACAGAGCACAACTAAAGCAATACTTACTTAACACTACTTTTTATCTACTTTTACAAATTTCTACATTTGAACAAGCATCCTGAATTCAAACGAGTCGTTTAATAGAGACAGCGAGGTGTTCTTAATAATCAAACAGATCTTTAAGTCCCCAGAATCTATTTTAATGTCCCTAGAGTCTAAATTTATATTAAACACCCTGAACTTGGAATAATCTATAATCTATGTTATTGTGCTACATGTTGCTGTTGTAAATTGACTGCGCGTGTTTGTCGTGTTGGCTATTTTGCGCTGCCATTCTGGCCAAGTCTCTCTTGCGAGTCAAGATTAGGTAAAGCTTCTGTGCCTCTGTTATCTATAACCCTTTGGGGCAATCGTGCCCACAGCTGCTTGGAAGAACCAAGGGATGGGAAGCACCATCAGCGCAAAACCTGTTCTTCAACATACAAACACTTATGAAAATAACTGATCCAGTGTCCTCTAATGTATGTTTCTCTGACATAAATAATATTGAATAGGCATTACAGGACTGTTTGACACTGACGGTGTTTGCCTGCACGCAAGAGCCATAAACATGACTTCTGTGTCTTTATTGCTGCTTTGTGGTAACAGGTAAAGTAGCGGTGAGCACGAGAGACCAAGCTTTACTTCGCTTTTATAACAAGCACAGTAAAAACTTTGCAGCTGCGGCAAAGGCCACGCTACGGCATTATGAAATCAGTGAATGATGACAGCAATTATGGGGAAATAAAAAGTGCTACTACTCTGCTGAGAAGTTGAAAGGTAGCAACAGTAGAACTGGTTGCTAAGTGACACATCAGTGGTTAGATAGTGAGATATTTACAGCCGACTCTATATGTTTCATATTTCCCCCCCTGGGTCTCTCTGATTCATTACAGCAGTTTTAGAGGTATTTCTCTAACATTCTTATCAACAGCACGGCCTCTATTCCCTCTGCCACGCTCTGAATCCCAGGCTCTAGTGCATCTTTTGTCCTCCTCTCCTGCTGCTCTCATCTCTCCCAGTGTGCAGCTGGATGGAGCGGTGCTTATTACCTCAGATCTCACTGTGATTGGACCTGCCCTGCTCCACCAGGGGGAACCAAATACTCTAAGTGTAGGCCTAGCCTCTCCGACTATGCCCCTGTGACCTTGGAGTGAGGCGTAGTGCCCTGGGAGCCCCCGGAATGAGCAATATGAGGAGGAGAGGGAGCCGGGCATAACAAACAGTCCATTACCATCCATAATGTGGGCCCTCTGCTGTGTCTATCCAGAAACCTTACGGCTCTACCATCTTCTTTCATTTTATCCTGCCAGGGAGGGGGGTGGATCTCTCTCTCTCTCTGTGCCTGCGCAATCTGACCAAAGAGGAAGAGACTAGAGTACATGAATAAAGGGACTGGTTTGCTCCAGGCAGAGCTGAAATTGGTCTATTACGGGGCTCCATTTGAGATCAGAGTGGGAGGGAGTGGCAGGGCCAAGCACCGAGGGTTTTCCCTTTTTGCATTCTTCTGACTCGGCCCTTTGTAGTCCTGGCAGTATGTTATAGAAAATATTACGACCTCCAGGCAGAAGGTATAAGTGCTATGAGACACATGCATTTTTAGCTAAGTATGAAAAAAACTCAAACTTTCACTCCGGTTCGTCATCTGTATGAGCTAGTGTGGCACCGTTCCTATAGTGGCCTCACATTTTGCCATGTAGGACAATATCACTTTATTCAGTTTTTGTCCCTATGCAGTTCAATTACTTAAGTGGAAAATAAGAATGGAGCATGTACGATTAGCTCAAATTGAATATATGACTTCACTGCTGATAGTACATTCAGCTCTGAGTAACCATGATTATAGAGATGGATCACCTCCTATATCGAGCAAAAATTTGTTATATTATTACGCTATAAGCACGGCAGCTGCAGTATAGAGTTCATCCAGATTTTTCTTTACTTTTTTTACATTCACTGAACCACAACATAGAAACCGCCATAATGCCCAGTCTGAGGCATCAAACAACCTTTATCTGCTCGCGCAAAATGGCACATAAACGAACTGATTTATGTCCCCCGTTTTCCATCAACGATGCGCGAGTGGATAAGGTGAATGAGGGGGGCCTAGCACCATAACGATTATTTGAGAATAAATGCTCTCTTTGAGGTATTTTATATGAACAAAAGAGTTTAAACTGATGTGAAGTAAGCCCGGCCTGGCAAAAGCTGTCTCCGGTAATGCTGAGGGCCATACAATCAGGCAGCATTGTAGTTGGAGTGCGACCCTCTCCTGCTTCATCATTAGGCAAATGGAGATGCAGCGTCGGAGAGTATGCCGTGTCATTTGCTCTGATTTCTCTTTGTTCCACAGATTTAGCAAAAAGTGACACGCGATATTCTCTTTCCTGCTGTGTAATTTTTGAAATGCTGAGAGTTATACTCTCCCTTGAATGACAAGTACACAGTGTTATTGGATTCTACACCGCGGATACACATAGAAGTGTGTGCTGCAGTATGAGAGAAACTGTATTAAACAAACCACGGGAGCAGTGTTACTGTTATTTTCTCTGCTCCAGCTTACGGAAAGTCGGTAACCTTGAAAAGAAAGTGTGGAGCGTGTCTGAGGTCAACCTCTCAACTTGAAGACGCTGTCTGCTAAAATTACAGGGGCCATTCTCTGTAATGACTGCACTGAGGTAAACAGAATTAATCAAGATTACTGGACGGGATAGCTCGAAGGTGGTTCACTATAGGGAGAGAGCAAGGCTGAGAGTCAGCATTAGTTGTGAGCTTAGCTCCACTCAGATAAAAAGGTGATTTATAGGTGCCATTAACAGTGGGGGGCAGCCCACACATGTCATTACACAAGTTAGATTGTTTATAGTTGGTAAAGAAGCTGTGCCTTCAGTGTTACGTATGAGGATATTCAACCATAAGAACTGTTTGATACGAAGGGTCCAACTGATGCAAACAATCACACCAGATAATTTGGAGAGAAAATAAGGAACTATTATGAAAAGGGTGGCACTGCATCATCTTACGACTCGGTTTAAGGCACACTGCCTCAAAATACCCACGACCATGTTTGATCATGTTTATTGTCTTCAGCCATCTGCAGCCGATAACCCTTGACTGAACAAGCTGTTCGTCATCCCATGAGAGAGTGTGGAGAAATATCCGCACTTGTTCACAAATGACTTTCCTGTAAGACGCCAGTGCTTCGGGTGATGCACGAAACAGTTCTGAAAGAGGCAACAGGCTGAGAAAGAGCAGAAAACCTCCTCAGATGTCAGACATGACACAACGATGTCTTTAAAGTAGAAGTTGAAGCAGCTTGTGAGGAAACGTTGCTCCGTGACTCACTACTGTAGTGCTTCAGATTTTGCCACCAGGAAGGAAAACAACGGCGAACTCGTGACCTTGTGCAACCCAGTCTAACCCTTCTGATTCTACCGCATTGTGGAATATACTGTATATACAGAAAATCAGCCGAGGGATGAATTTGAAAAAGGGGGAACACCTAACGGGGAAACAGCATCACCAGGTTCGACACTGCTCCCGCTCAGCACCAGCTGAATGTGTTCCTGTGACATTTAAGGGAATTAGGTGGTGTTAGGAAAAATGACAACCGCTTTGTCTCCGTTAAAGAGCTTAGCCAAAACACGGAGAACGATGATATGTAGCTCTCGTAAGAGATTCTAAAACACAAAGGAAAATCTTTGCTTGGCTGGTGGCACCTGAGTGCACCACTTGCTGGGATGGGAATTTGGTTATAGTGTTGCAGTGACTTGGGGCTCGTCTTTTCCTTCTTGCCTCTCTAATGTCAGGTTTTACGTCAACAGGATGCAGTGCCTTTTAGTTCCAGGAAATTACACTGAAATAAAAAAAAAAAGAAAAGAAAAATACAATAAGGGCTTGGACAAACAATTATCTGGATGATATAAGTAGGAAATCCTTATTTTAATTTTCAGATTTTATTTCCTTAATGTCTGACTGACCAGACTTCTCTCAGCTTCCTCCAGCTCCCTCTAGATGTCTCCTGGTTTCTACATAAATCTCCACCTAAATTGGCTGGATATTTCATGTGAATGTGTGTGTGTGTGTGTGTGTGTGTGTGTGTGTGTGTGTGTGTGTGTGTGTGTGTGTGTGTGTGTGTGTGTGTGTGTGCGTCCCCGCCCTGTTCTGACCTTCGGATGTGGGCCAACAGTCCAGACTGAACAGGTAAAGGGGAAAACCAACTGCCAGGCCTACTTCATCCGCCGTCAGGTGTTGACAACCTGCATAAACGTCGAGTGAGGAGCGCGGCTCACCTGAGGGGCAAAAGCCAGTATGAATGATCCGACGAGTCACTCAGATGAGAAGTTCGGCTAGGGCGAACTCTGTGATATGAAAGGGAAGGGGAAAACATCCTGCCACGGACGTTTACATCCAGAATATCTTTTCGATTTTGTGAGCTTCATCGTGAAACTCTGCACTTTAGTTTCCCCAAATGGCGGCCTTAGGTGGTGTTAGGAAAAATGACAACCGCTTTGTCTCCGTTAAAGAGCTTAGCCAAAACACGGAGAACGATGATATGTAGCTCTCGTAAGAGATTCTAAAACACAAAGGAAAATCTTTGCTTGGCTGGCGCCACCTGAGTGCACCACTTGCTGGGATGGGAATTTGGTTATAGTGTTGCAGTGACTTGGGGCTCATCTTTTCCTTCTTGCCTCTCTAATGTCAGGTTTTACATCAACAGGATGCAGTGCCTTTTAGTTCCAGGAAATTACAATGAAATAAAAAAAAAGAAAAGAAAAATACAATAAGGGCTTGGACAAACAATTATCTGGATGATATAAGTAGGAAATCCTTATTTTAATTTTCAGATTTTATTTCCTTAATGTCTGACTGACCGGACTTCTCTCAGCTTCCTCCAGCTCCCTCTAGATGTCTCCTGGTTTCTACATAAATCTCCACCTAAATTGGCTGGATATTTCATGTGAATGTGTGTGTGTGTGTGTGTGTGTGTGTGTGTGTGTGTGTGTGTGTGTGTGTGTGTGTGTGTGTGTGTGTGTGTGAGTGCGTGTGCGCGCGTCCCCGCCCTGTTCTGACCTTCGGATGTGGGCCAACAGTCCAGACTGATCAGGTAAAGGGGAAAACCAACTGCCAGGCCTACTTCATCCGCCGTCAGGTGTTGACAACCTGCATAAACGTCGAGTGAGGAGCGCGGCTCACCTGAGGGGCAAAAGCCAGTATGAATGATCCGACGAGTCACTCAGATGAGAAGTTCGGCTAGGGCGAACTCTGTGATATGAAAGGGAAGGGGAAAACATCCTGCCACGGACGTTTACATCCAGAATATCTTTTCGATTTTGTGAGCTTCATCGTGAAACTCTGCACTTTAGTTTCCCCAAATGGCGGCCTTAGGTGGTGTTAGGGTGGGGCTAGATGGATTTATGGTCTCACCAAGAACTAACATTATAGCTCCAGGGAAAACTAAACTTTTGTAGGACCTGGCAATGTCTGTTTTGGTTTTTTTTGTTAGAGGTCAGCTGTGTAATCTCTCTGTTATTCTGCCTGTATATTTTCAGAATTGACCACCTAGATTCGATTGTTATAGTTAGTGCGTGATACTTTTGAGTCATCAAAAGTGTGTGTAGGAATATGATAAAAGGGAACTTGGGGTTACTTGTCCGGTAACCCGTGTTCTCTGATAACATTAATGAGGTGCAGCTATCGCTCATATTAAATAGGCATGGTATTTGAAATTCCCCAGCCTTTTTGGCTTATGGCTTTTTAAAACAAAGCACATGTGGGTTGTGTATGTCTGTGTGCTGTGAGAGGGATTTTTACCTTCCCAGCTTGTTTCACATGAATATTTTTAGAGGCCTGCAGGTATAAACCAATCCAGTACACGAAGACGTGTGTGTAGCACATTTTTTTTCCTTCCTCTTTCCTACTCCTCAGATTTATCTTGCAAACCCCCCCCAGGGTGTCACAATTACTGGATATAGGATGCATTTATCTTCCTGATTGTTATTCTGATAAAACTGTTTTTATTTTGTTGTTAAGGTGGAGTATTTTTTTTAACCATCCCCTGGTGAAACTTAAAAAGTCATTTAGATTTGTATTTGCAGAAATCTCCTTGAACGCAGCAGATTCAGTTTAGAATATCAAAGCAAAAGTTTTGCAAACAGAGATCTTTATGCAAATCAAGTGAAACCACTGTAAAGAGTAAGCATAGTTTGGATGACTGACACAAATATGATTGGTCTATCAGCCTATCATTCATGCTATTAAGGTCTGCCATTATGAATCAGGCTTGATGGTTTGTGATTGGACACCAAATGCGTGTTAGGCTCATTAGTCCCTACTGTTCTCGTCAGATCTGTCCAGATCCAAATCAATGAACTCCCCTTTTTTAAAGGGATTATGACAGCCGTGACCTCTGGAGCACCGAGGTCAATGTGTTGCCAACTTGCCCTTAAATTGCTTGAGAAACAGACTGTTGACAGGAGGACGCAGCTTCCACCGCTATCAAACAGTTCGGATCCTTGTACCCTTCCGCAGCATCGAACATTCTCGCTCACAACGCGGCTGCAAACGCAAACTATTT
Source organism: Xiphias gladius (assembly GCF_016859285.1). Lineage (NCBI taxonomy): Eukaryota > Metazoa > Chordata > Actinopteri > Istiophoriformes > Xiphiidae > Xiphias > Xiphias gladius. Next base: position 5,227,566 of record NC_053401.1, read on the forward strand.
AACAAGGCAAGTTCTAGTGTTCTGTAGATAACGTAGAGGGCCTCGGGGCTTTATGTGCATAGCCAAGGAAAAAGAATCCTGGGCATCCTATCCTATCCTGTAATTGTGCATGCGGACGCTAATTTCCCACAAGGGAGAACACTGTGTGCCTGGCCTATCTCTCCTGCCCCCTTACTGCTATGACAACACAGGGGGAAAAAGCCCATGCACACAAACACACACAGTAAAACAGAGGAGGAGTGCTGCCCTCCAGGCGTACACCCTTCAGTCCCCCCCGAAAAACTTCATTATGATGAAACAAATGTGTCCTCAGCAGCAAATCAGCCTCTGTAGAAGGTATCTCTTTTACAAACCTCAGCACAGAATTAAATTATACAGGAACTGACACGGCTGATCAGTCCAGCGCTGGTTCTGGATGAGCCTCTTGATGTGTGCTGAAAGCCCAAACAAGCTCTAAAACTTGTTTGGTCTTTAAAATGCGCTTTTGATGGTTTCCCCAGAGAAACGGTGCACGGCGCGCAGAACAGGTCTGTATTTTCTCAGAAGGGTTTTGCCGTGCCTGACATGATCCTATTTTGAATGGTCCTCTGCGGTAATGAGGTCATTTGTCTTGTGCAAAGGAGAGGGGATCTATAGTTGTCATACCCTGAGCTGGAGATAAATGTGAAAGGCTAACACTGTGCCAGTGAAAAGAATTTATGCAGCCGACCCTTTCCTCTCTCAGCTATAGCGTAAGATAAAATGCCCTCAATGTCCGGAAATAAGAGCGATGCAATTAAAACCTGAATTTAATGTGGATGTCTGTTCTTCAGTTACTTATTGAGCTTCCAGATATCGATGTACATCTTGTTGGAGACTTCATGCAAAACTATAATCAAATACATGTCTAACTTTTCTTCGTGCTCTTCTGTGTAGTGCATTGTCTTGCCTTATTCATATTGTCTGTATTGTATTTGCATTCATAACGGTTGTTTTTAAGCTGCTTTTTTTTGGCGAGGTGTCGCCAAAAAAAACAGGAATTTTAGGGGTGTTTTTAAACCTGACCTGCTGGTGGTTGGTTGGTCGGTTGGTGGTTCAAAAGAACTCTGGCGGGTTTGCTCATTTAGCTCGGTTTGCTTAGGCTAGTGTGAAAGCTGTCAATCGGACTCAACAACCAGACAACCAGAAGTCCCCCTAAAAACATGGGTCTCCAAGACAAACTCCGGTGTGAATGTTTGTGGTGTGAAAGCAAAACAAAACAACCACGGGATTTTATGACAGTAGATATTTGATTTTTACATGAATTCAAAAGCAAGGACGTAATATTACAAATAAGAGGCATCGAAATGTTGCATTGCTGTCAGTCTCTGGAACCGAATTTTGCTTAAACTGTTCAATGAATGATTTATCTGTCCGTCCATATGTAACACTTGGTGTTTACATCCCTTGACTTGTTTGTGAAAAGTCAGTGTGAACATGAGCTGGACTATAACTAAAAAGCAACAAATGTATTGTGTCATCGTTTTTCCTTAATTTGGAAATAAGAGGAGAAAAGAAAATGTGTGATCTGTGAATGAGCCAAAAAGTGTGCTGTCCATATGAAAAAAATCACACAAAAGCACAGATGGCTTCCTGTGCTTCTTCATCTTCCACTATGTAATTTGAAAGGCAGGTGAGTCCACAATGCTCTCTGTTTTTACTCCTCATGCTCTTCTTTCTCTAATACCTAAACCGGACTGTTCAGCCACCCCTCTATCGTTGTTTAGTAAATGGCTGAGGTCATCAACCACGCCACAGCCTTTGCGGTCTACCTTGCGTCTCTAGTTATGAACACCCTCACCGAGGTCCGACCCTGCAGGCTGGCTCAGCTACAAAGCATGTCGTCACCCGGCTGTTTTTTTTTTTTTTTTTTTTTGTCACGCAGGCAAATTCCTCACTGCAGTTTTCGTGTCATAATTTTCTTGGATCAGGCAGGAACGAGTGTTTTCACAGCTATAGTGGGAATCCGATTATCATACAGGGATCACAGTCGTCATGGAAACCAAGGATGGTGCATGGTGTTAAGCCGTCCTTTACACATCCTAGAACATTGGGAATTAGTGTGAAAATTCACCTCCCTTAAAAATAAAGACGTGACAAATTCCGTCTTTCGTATTCCGCACATCCAAGATCGTTCAAGAGAAGTTCATCTAGGCTTCAAATATGTTCTGAATCTCTTTTTTTTCTGTCTAGCAGCCTTAAGGTGCGAGCAACAGCTTGCCAGACATTTTCTGATCATTTTTTTGTGTTGAACTGTGTCTATCAATATCTCTCTTTGTAACATTTGAGAAAGAGCTGGCTGCAGCAGCTGTTGTAGTACAGACAAACTGCGGGACAGATTCCAAACAGATTAATGGTAGGGTACCTTTCTGTTGCTCTTGCCACTAACTTAAGACGCGTGTTTTTTAATACACAAAACAGAAAAAAATCTGCCTCCAACTGAGTCTTTTCTGTGTTATTATGTACCAAATTAATGCAAATTCCAATACAATTGTGATTAAAAATGAATAAAATTAGATATTAATTGTTTTGTATGTCTGGTTTAGAAAAGTTTTTAGTTTGTTTTTTTTTTAAATGGAAAAAAAAAAAGCCAGCATCAGAAGTTTTGTGAGAATCTAGTCGTTCAGCAGCGAAAGGAGAAAACGTACTGCGACAGCACAATCAGTGTTTAAGCAGATAAGGCCTGGGAAGCCTGAGGGGCTCTCTCATTATCCTCGATGAAGGCTGGACTCCACTTTCTGTGTGGGAAAGGAGGGAGGAGGGAGGTCGGGAGCGCAGGTGGAGGGGAGAGTCATGCAGAAAGATGGAGACAATGCTGCGAGGAGGAGATAAATGAAGCCGGTGTGTCTCGGCCACACCAGGGAGAGGACAGCCATCTGCGCGCTCTAGCTGCAAAAAAGCTTATCTTATTACCGCCCCTCCCGAAAAACGGGAAAACTTTGTTGCCCACCTCTCTGTCTCTCTCTTTGTCTTCTTCCTGTCATGCGTCCTTTCAATCACATCTGTATTTCTGACACTGACAAAACAGTGTAATATGAATCCAGTGTGGCTTGAGACTTAATTAGAGCCTGTCACAGTTCTAAATTTATGCCAGTTTATGAATGTGGATGGCCCTCCTCCCCACTACCCTCTCAAGGCATTCCTGGGTCATAAATTGAAATGAACAGACCTCGCCTGAAAATTACCCAGTTTAGATTTCCACACTGTGTCTTCAGAATTTTTGACCACCACCTGGGTTAAAAAAAAAAAAAAAAAAAAAATTATGGACAAAGCCATCCATTATTATCCTGTCATCCACCAGCAGTGAACAGAGCCAGAAACTATTAAAGCATACACATCACCAGCGGAGATAATCACCACAGAAAAGAAATCACGACATGATGCATTTAATCACTAAAGGGTCACTGAACGTCCAGTTCGTTCATTCAGCGCACTGTGATACTCTGCCGTGTGCTGGGGGAACGCAACTCCGGGGTCGACCCTGAACCCTCAACCCCACCCGCCTGCGCAGCGCTGCCTTGGGGCCACAAGCAGCTCCCAACCCACAGCGGTAAACACAAACGGCGCACAATATGCCCGCGTACACGGCGAAAGAAATGACTCCAGGTGCCGTCACCACTCATCATGCTGACAAAAAGAGGATGCAGCTCAGATACTGTGCGAGTGGTATCATAAAGGTGCACCTAGACAGGATAGGGTATTTTCTGGATGCTCTGGGAAAAACCGTCAGGCCCAATTGAATGTGATCTACGCAGGAATGAATACAGGGGTGCCTGATGAGCGTCAAGAGCACAGAGGAGCCGGCCCATTTTAAGAGCCGACTGACCTGACAAAGAAGGTCCTCGCCTGGGCAGAAGCGACCTTGTGAAGGACGACAAAAGCAAGTTGTAGGAAGACATAAAACTCTGAGCATCACAGAGCAGCTATCATTTAGTATTTCACCGTAGGCGTGTGATGCTGAGCAGTTTGCTGCCATTTTGGGCAACATTTGCTGGAGAGACAGTTGAAGGACTAGTACACGTACATGAACTGGCTAGCCCCACACGCTGCGCTCGAAGGCTAGATTCCCTCCTTAGTGCCAGTCAAGCTTACTAGAGTGTGATGCAGGCGGGGGTTGATTGATGGACTAAAAAGGGGAAGAGGCAGGTGGGGTGGGACAAGCACAGGGGAGAACCGAAGGTTAGACATAGTCACTGATCTAGCTGGGGCATTGGGGGAAAAAAAATAAAATAATAATAATGAAAAAAAAAAAGTGCCTCCAGGGCGTAATTCAGCTCACTAAAAGCTCTTAAACCCTCAGCTGCAACACGACCAACACTTTCCGCTCTCGTCCAGATGGCGGAAACATGGAAAGAATAATGTGACTGACATAACATTTTGTTTCCAATTACACGGCCGCTGTAAACACCGAAATCCATCTTTTTTTCAAGTGAGTGTCTACGCTGATTTATTTTTGCCCGTGCCCCTTATGATACAAGAACATTTTTGTTTGCAAAACAAATCTGAAGAATGTAATTACATGTAAATCAGTAAACAGCACCTCGTAGCAATTTCCTTGTACTGGACTGACATTAGACATAATAACAGTTTGTGCTATAGTGATAAATAATAAATACTTTACCTTTTTATCTACCAAAGAAAATCATCTGAGGACATGGGAACTCTCCAAGTCATCAGTTTGTTTGGCTCGTTGATACGTTTTTAATAGCTTTTGGACAAAAGGAAAGATAAATGGCGCAGTGGAATAAGCCACACCAGGCTACACTTGTTAGTAAGATCAACGTTGTTGTTTGTGGCGTTTTTTTTTTTAGATTTGCTGACAATCAGAAAACTAAAGAATATCCTTTAAATGTCAGCACAAATTCCCAAGCGATGTAAAGCAATCACTTTTATCACTTAATCTGTCAATTATTTCAGTGATTAACAGGTTAAGCATTGGGTCTATGAGATGTCAGGAAATTATAAAAAATAAAAAAAATAAATGGGCCAGGGTGGGATCTCATAATTTCTTGTTTGGTCTGACCAAGAATCCAAATCCCAAAGATTTTCGATTTTTAAATTATATAAAACAGATAAAAGCGACAAATCTTCATGTGAGCAGATGTTTGGCAATTTTTTCTGACGTAGACTAATCGATCGTCGCGATCAAACTTTCTGTCAACTGACGTGTTGCTTCAGCGACGAGGTCCTGGGTGAGCATGCATGAAATGAGCAATGTAAAGAGTTATCAGGATACGTGTGTCAACGTCTTATATCTAAAAAAAGAAGCAACCAGGTGAAGGTGCAGTTGTAACAACAATCGGCACAGTGCGGGAATGAAAAGAGAGGTTTCTGCTCTTAAACTCGATGCTGCGGGATGATGCAACAAAATGCAAAAATGACCAGTCCGCAGTTGCACAGAGTAACCAACCTATTATTGAGCTGCACCATCTCAAAGTAGCAAACATGTTATCCTGGCCCCTGTACTCACTCCCTATAGACAATTTAGTCCCGAGGGTAAACTCTGACCACGCAGTGACTACTGGTGGAAACGGTAAATTAGCACAGAGTATTCAATAAATGTCAGACTCAAGCCACCATAATCCAGCAGCTCGTTCTCCGCGTGAACTGCACTCTCTCTCTCTCTCTGTGCATCCTGGGTAATTTGTTTCTCCTGGGGGCTTAACATATCAGGAGCCAGAGAGGTTATTTATACTGACACTTATGGCATAGAGAGAGAAAAAGAGGGGACGGTCGGGGTTTGGTGAGGTGGGAAGAGAGGCTGGATTTGTATGTATAGGATACTTTTCTAAAAAGAACTTTTCCAGACTGCCAACATAGTTTTAATTCCACAAGTTCTGATGTTGTAAAGCAGTAGCCTGGTTGACACAGCCCCCCTCAACTTTGGTACTTAACTTCCTGGGATTTTAACTTTACTTTCCACTCCAGGAAAAGCACCCTTAGAATGATGATTAGAAGCTGTTTAACATGATATGGCGCTAGTCTTCACACCTCGGTGGGTCACAGGCAATAGACTCGAATGTGGAAGGGTGGAGTTTGTTAATTTGGTTTCACATTTTCAGAAAAAAAAGTGTTCCCCCGAAAAAATCCAGTCAAGACTTTTGGCACCGGGTGAAAGTGACAACGGATGAATAACGCATGAGCTCAATGCGCTGCCGTTAATCACAGTAATCTCACACAGTTCTGTCCTCCAAACGCGCGCACACACACACACACACACACACACACACACACACACACACACACACACACACACACACACACACACACCTCCATCTCTCTCCTCTGATCTGAGAGCAGGTGATGTGAAATCGGGTGGCGCTACTAAGGAGCTAGAGATAAAGAAATGGAGAAAGAAAAAAAGTGAAAAGCAAGCATTGGTGTACCCGCTAAACATTTCACTTTCAGTTCTCTCCTCGCTTTTTCCTGGCTTACTGAAATTCATCACAATGCGGGTGTGTTTTGGGGATATGTGGGTACTCCTCTAGTGGAAATGCAAAGGCACTGATTGCGTTACGCCAGGCTTTTTAAACCTGGCTTTTGTGCAAGTCCTCACCAAACGAACGCGGGGAAAAGGTGAATGTAGGCTCGCGCAGAAGCCTTTTGCATGACCCACTTGCCTCCCTGTACTCAGCAGGGAAGCGGAGAGAAGTTGAAAAGCTCTGAAAACGTATCCGCAATGCTGCCTCCCCCCTCAGCCGAGGCAATCATGAGTACATAAATCACAATTTTGCACACGTATTCACGTCCGTACAATGCAACTGTGAGCCCTCTGAGACGCGTCTGTAATAGGATCTGTTTCTCCCAGAGTGGACTTCCTTGATGGGGTAGCTGATAATATACTCCAAAGTGGACATCTAAGATCAGTGATTACCCTCCATTTACCGCAGCTTGCTCACCTTCAAGGCACGTCGATGCATCAAAGGACAGAGTTTGGAGGAAATGCCTAATCTGAAGATAACCTCCTGGCTTCTTCCTTTCCGTGACAGCCTTTTACCACGATAGATCCTCTAATTGCAGTGAACCGGGACTGACCGGAAGGCTACTGAGAGATGGCGACACCGCCCAGGTGACCCTGGTAAACAGAAAAAGGGAACCGCTGGACATCTAATTCTTTTCCAAAACGCTTGCAGTAGGAGCACAAAAGACTGTGTTTTGTCTTTGCTCTTTTATGGGTTGACAGGGTGAAAAATCAAAGACATTGATCAACAGCAACCAACAGAAGAGGAGGTGGGATAAATCTAAACTTGGTTTTCACTTACCAAGAAGGAAGGTCAGTCGACAGGCTTGTACCGCACTCAGTAACGAGAGCCTTTGAGGTGCCACATCCTGAACACTGTGGGTTTTACCTTACTTCATCTACATGTAAACAATATTCTTCTTAGGAGAATATGTCAATTCGATAAAAACTGCTGAATTAGATTTGGATTTTTACACATATATATTTCTGTGCGTGTCTGCATGTTTTAGGTTTCACTTGTATACACTGCCCAGATTGTTTTTATACAACATGTGTTTCTTTGTGAAAAATGACCAGAATACAGTCTAATATATACATATATATATTACATGTGCATATTCATGCAACTTTGCATAGTAATAGCCTGTTAGTTCTACATAGTGCTAGCATCCCCTGGGTTTGAGTAATGTGTTTATATTCCCATATAAACTAAAAATGTCTTTTACGACTGATTACAGCATAACAGTTAATATTCAATATTCAGGAGTTTTCTCTGATGGTGACCTTTCATGATCCAGGAAATTAAAGGACTGTCTCTGCCATAATGGGAGCTGTGCAATCACTGATTTTGAAGCCGACCCTCAGATCAAAGAGCGTCAGTCCAGGTGATGAGAGACAAAGAGACTGGACGATTTATGGGGAGAGAAGCTCCCATATTTTCGGCACAATACTGTCTGACCCCAACACAACGGGAGGAAATGAATTCAAGATTAGTCCAAACAATCAACGTTGTGAGCTGGTTAATGATATACAGAGTTTTTCTCTTTCCGTCATTTTAATCCTTTTCATACCATCTTATGCCGCATTCCGTCGAACACAAAACGAGGCTTTGCTTGGTGCTTCAACTACTGAAAAACCACTGGGTTGTTGCTATGCAACAAATAAATATGTTTGAGGTGTGCTGCTCTTGAGTCTCCTTTTACCTTTCAGTAACCTATGCACTGGAGGCAGAGAAAAAAAAAATTGCACCTCCTCGGTGCTGTCAGCTTTGCCCCCTTCCCTCTCTGTAAATAGAGGTCTCTGGTGAATATGCAGCCTTCTGTGGAGTCAGAGATGTGGCGATAAAGAAGTAGTCTTCTTTTCCGTTCAGATTGCAGCACACAGCAAACTGATTTACACAGCGCAGTGACAAAGACGACAGCTGCGGTGTACTGAGATGGAAAATATATCCGCGTTCCATCCCTATCATCACCCCCTCCCTTCCTTCGCCGCTTTCTTCACTTGAAGTCCAATTCACATCGCCTCTCTGTTTGACGTGCCCCACCTCCTGCCGTCAGCGTCTCTGCGGCCCGGCGTCAGGGTTTTCTCTCCTGGAAGGAGAGGTTATTGACGGGCTGCCTCCTTGAGGAGGAACTGACAAGCCTCTGCGGTCGGATCAGAGGTTAAAACCACACGTGCGAACTATCTCCGGCCCTGTCGGCTTGACACGAGAGAAATTAACTTGCGGAGGCCGGCGGCCCGAGTGCTGTCTATCCTGCCATACACGCGTGGTCGTCAGCCTTCCTGCCGGCTTGCACACTGGGATAAGCTCCCAGTTTATTAGTCTCCGGCCATCGCGCAGTTTACGGAGACGAGTTAATCTCGGAGGAGAGAAAAACGACCACACCTTAGTTTTATGGCGTTCAGAGTTGGCAAGGAAGAGGAGCGAGGCAGGGCAGAAGGGAGGAGACTGAACGCGTGGATGCCTCCCAGTTCATGGCAGCGTTGAGCCAAGCAAACACAGCCACGCGGGTTTGCCTCTTTTCCGGACCGTGTTATTAACACACCAGTGGAGAACACTTAACTCATGCCTATTCAATTATGCTAATGCAAACATATACAAATGACCCTGGTTAGTTATTAGCTGTCCCAATTAGGGGACATGTGTGTGGGGCTTCAGAAGAGAGAGAGAGGAAGATAGATAGAAAGGAGTGACGGGTGGTTTGCTGTCCACTGGTGAGGCAGAAGCCTTTCGGGAAAGTCTCGCAGCTTTCATTGTTTCCGTCGGGGTACGTGGGCAGGGGGGGGGCTTGAGGATCCGCTGTACTTGGAGAACATGCGGCGAGGCACAAAATTAATGTCACGCTGAGCCCACATATGCATATTAATGTGGACATGTGTGCATACGTGAGGGTAAACGCATGAGCACAAGTGGCTCTTATCTTCCTGGTTTCTCTCAGTCCAAAGATCAGAGGGCAGGCTACATTTTTCATCTAACAACCCTCACTGAAATCAACAGTTTCCACGTCAGATTTCACGCCATCTTACTGTGTTCACCGTTTTCAAACAGAAGATGTAAAATAAATCTAATTGATTCATGAAACCAGGCGACTTACAAACCGCTAAAGAACACACAGCTGTAGTTATTTTAAAAATGTTATTGTACTGACAGGTGTACTAAACTTTACATACAATACACCTGAATCACGGAGCAGTGATTTAAAATGCTTACATACATATATAATAGATACATACATACAGTAAAACTATGCATAACAAATCCGTAACTGACTCATACATCTCCTTTATTACAGCCAAAGCAGATCAATCACATTGATTTGTAGTGTGAAATGAAGAATGGTCCTATGGGAGAGTGTGTTGCTCTTGGGTATGGTACACTCATGCTGAGCAGGGCAAAGATTCGGATTCGGATTCAAGATTCGGCGGTCATGATCTTTGTCAATGCAACAAGAGGACAGATAGGGTACTCTGTGAAGTCGTCAACGAACAACTGCTCAACCTACAGTTGGGAGTGGAGAGCCCAGGAGCTGTTTTTTTCTAAATAGAGTTTACATCGGTTAGTTTTACTCAAATATAACGTTTTTTTTGACAAAAGGATAAATTACAAAATCTAACAACTATGTCTAATCTCTCCTAAGGAAGTGAGAGATGGTTTCTGAGACATTGCGAATGTAACAGTTACATCGTAGTTGTTGTGCTTTCTCAAAAAAAAAAGTATTATAGATTTATGCAGTGGTGGAACAAGTATTCAGATCCTTGACCTAAGTTAAAATACCAACAGAATAATGTAAAAATACTCCATTACTGGTAAAAGTCCTGCAAGAAATATCCTACTTGAGTAAAAGTATATCAGTATTAGCAGCAAAATGTAGTTAGCGTATTAAAGTAAAAGTACTGGATCTCTCTGACTGATATATTATTGTATAAGACATTATTAGATTATTAATACTGAAGCATCAGTGTGTAGCAGCATGTTGCTGTCGTAGCTGATTAACATACAGTTTTACATACAGGGACACTAGATAAATCGGAGGGGCTGTGAGATGATTAACGGGAGAGGAAAGAAACAAAGTTCTGTTTCTGGACTTTTTTCTCTAATGTTGGATTTTTGGTGATATATTGGATCATTTGAACCTTTATTGAAATGAAACCCTGTGAGAACTTTAGAGGGAAAAAATCGCTATTTGGTGGAGCTGTTAGCAACTCGTAGACGTCTGGAATGTGACCCCGATTACACACTGCTTTTTGTAAGATGTCAGAACCCAAAAAGTTTGGGAAGCCACTGGTTTAATCTTTAACAATGCGTTGGAATTTAAAAGCTTGTTGTATTATCCATTGTGTTAAATCTTAATCTTAAAAGTAACTAGTAACTAAAGCTGTCAAACAAATGTAGTGGTGTAGGAAGAACAGTATTTCCCTCTCACATGTGGTGGAGGGGCAAGTATAAAGTGACGTAAAATGGAAATACTCAAGTAAAGTACAAGTAGCTCAAAGTTGTACTGAAGTACAGTACTTGAGTAAATTTGTTACTTCCAATCACTGGATCTATGTGTGTTTACATGATCTAATTTTCTAGTTCTTTGGTTTCTGTTCTGATGTAGCTTGATGCTACGCAATGAACACCAGTGATAACAATGGAAATGAGTCCAGGACTTTATCATTCTGTCCCTGGGCCTACAGATTAAAGGACATAGAGCTACAGAGCTGCAGGAAAGCACATCCTGACTGTACACTGACTGCGACAAGATTTGATGCTCCAGTGAATTGTATGCGCTGTGGCAGAGCACAAACCCCGTTTGCAGGCTTTGCCACTTTGGCAACTGTTGTAATTATTTAGCCGAGCTACCTGCTTAAGTACCGAGCACTGTTGCCCGCGGACTCGACTGGCAGTCAGGGTGGGTTTGTAAACACAAACAGATTAAGGCTTGTAAATATTCAAACGCTGCCGTGGCTGCTCCTCGGTGACTGAGCCTTCTGCAACCAAAATGTAAAAATCGGTCATTCCCCACTGTGTATTATCTAATCACAATATGAATAATCTTTACAAACAAAGCAATATTCTCCCTCTTTGCGCCGCTTCGACACTGTGAGCTCGCAGCATGTCTCGTTATTTTTGCCATCATTCCTAACGTCTCCATTTCTTCCCGATCCTCGACTGTATGGAATACTGCTGCTGTCCACAAGAGGTTGTGCCGAAAGCTCACCCTCCTCTGCCCTGATGCCACCTCTCCCTCTCTGTACAGGAGCACTGTCCATGGTTCTGAATCCGCACAGCACGGCCTCAGCACAGAGGCTCTTCCCAAAGAGTGGGGGGGGGAGGGGCACACACACAAATTTTGCTGGCTGGGTGACTGAGTGGAGTCGCTGGGACCTTGTTTCAGCCAGGTCTGTCTGTAAGAGGCAACGGAGCCCGAGTATCAGCAGGCAGGATGTTCCACGCCCTGTTTGCTTCGGAGCTGTCACATGTGAAAGCGCCATCTACTAAAGGGATTGGGGGGGGGGGGGCTGGAAGTCGGAATACATCCTCTAGATGGATATAAAACATGACTGGGGTTGGGGCTACATGGAATATCGCCCGTCTCAAGAAGAATGATCTCAGTAATTCTTACTTTGCTCAAATGTGTAAATTTCTCGGTCAGCCAGTTGAATGTGTGATTTAAAAAAAAAAAAAAAAAAAAAGAGAGATGAAAGCAGACATGCTGCCTTTCAGCAATCAAAAGCATATCCTGTTATTTCCACGTTCTGCTTCATGCCTGTGTTTTAACATTCAGACAAGACACAATGCGAATGTGCATCCGGCGGGATGTCGTGTGAAAAGACCGGCTGATCCCTGCCCCTGACGGGCCGACCCCTCGTCACTCTGTCGCTCCGCAATGTAGAAAAGCCAGCCAATCAGAGCGGATGAGTCACAGAGGGAGCGGACTGCGTCCAGTGGACCGAAAGGAGCTGCCTGCGCTGGGCAGCAACACCGTAACGTCCATGGGTGGAGTGATCCGGTCAGAACTCTTGTGTACGCCAACACCCACATACAGAAAAGGCAGGTATATTTACAAATGTACATACAAATGTTAAAAGGATCATTTTTCCCTCCTCCATTACACTTTTATGTCTTTCGCTCTGTTTTTATTAGATTTATGAGACAAGTTCTTACTCCCGCTTTAACACTGCAAGGTTGTGTGAAGGTCAGCATATTGCCGAGGTCGGACTCGGGCCACGCTGTGTTTAAGCTTCACGCTGGTAAAGTACAGTACGTGTCACTCGAGTGAGAACGGCCGTTAGATAAACAAAAACACTGTGTGAATGGGCCGTGTGAACGAGTGCCAGAGACGCTCATTAACTATAGATGCCATGGGAGCTCTCGCAGCTGGATACACATCCCACACTATGGACACACGCAACGCAACATTTGTCGAATCACATGACGGTGCCGGTGGGTGCAATATTTTTCCAAGAAAAACAATCGCATTGTCCTCAAAGTGCATGAATCATGTTAAATAGCTTGCATGAATGACTCGGGATTTTACACATCAACCTAATGGCAGAAGTGGCATAATGTGAGCGGTGAGTAGCCTGTTCAGGTCCACTGCTGGATGTACAAATTCATTTTCCAATCAGCCTCAGAGGCACTATGGATGTGAATAGGGGTTAGTGGACCTTGTAGGAGAAGAAAAGGATTTGGAAGATAGTGGGAAAATGGAGTCAAAATGGAACTGAAATCCAACTGAATTGGTTTTGTGTCTGAAAAGACCGAAGCTGCGTGTTGGCTTTCATGGCTGGTTCCTGCACAAGACAATGGAATCAAATAGACAGGGGCTATTTGAAGCCCCACAATCTACCAACCTTCGCCTCTTTGATGTTTCTAAATGAGGGAAGAAGGGAAAAAAAATCAAAGCGCAAACGTTATTAAGAACAGAGAAGCTTTGTTCAGCCTCTGGCCCTCTAGTCTGTTTTCCGTTAAATGGTCCACTGTATGCCAGCATGCATGGATGGAGGGCGGGATGGTAAGGAAGAGAGATCGACTAGTTCATTTCAGTTGAATCCGGGACAATCAGGACAGAGAGGGAGAGAGGAAGAGATAAGGGATGACAAAGGGGAAATGACAAACAGCGGGGAAAGGCAGTGCAGCGATTCGATTACAGTATAACTTCTCATTAAATGACAAAGAGAGCAAGCCCTGAGTTAGGAAGTCATGGTATCATACTATCGGTACAACAGCGTGCCTTTTCTCTTTTCTGGAGGGGGATAACTGTCTCTCTTGACTTCACTGCTTCCTACGCTGCCACATTGAGCCTGACCCTCCTGGGGAGTAAGCTTATCCCTGCCTGTCAAAGATCCAATCAGCTGTAAAAGCCACATCCAGCCCGGTCCCCGCTCACAAATGTGGACGTAAACACGTAGGATTCGCTCACTTTCGAAGGACGAGCGAACACAATTCGAGCCGACACTTCAGAAGAAGAAAAAACAAACTGATTATATTTGTAGAAACTCGGATCTCTGGCGTGAGGACTGAACGGCACGCGATTTGAGGGCAAAAGGAACAGTTGCAAAACAAAAAAAGTGAGACAGAAAAAAAGCGCCACGAACCTTCGCACCATCTCCAGTTTCTCCAAAATGAATCTGATCTTGGAAATTTGGGGTTTATTTTTAGTTTTAGAGTCATCCCTGTCTATGTAAATCTATCATCCCCTGACATCTGTCATCCTGGATGTGCGGCTGTTAAAAAAAAGCCACCACACCTCCTCCGCTTCCGCCTCCTCCTCTGTACGACCTGACTCCTCCAATCACACGTACAGTATAGTGTCCTGCGAGCCGTGTTTGCCGACATGCCCACACGCACATGTGCACACAACAAAAGCAGCGCGTTTTTCCACATTTCACCCAGGCAGCACATGTATTGTTTTCAAAGCAGCACCACCAATGAGAGCTCTCACGCCATTTGACCATATAACCATGCTGTCCCCATCTCAACACTGTGATCCACTTATGGTTTTTTTTTTTTTTTTTTTTTTGGTCTCTTACCTGGCAGCACGCGGTCTTCCCTGGGTCCTCTTCACGATCCCAGCAAGGGGGTTCAGAGCAAGTTCTGCTTTTGCTGAGGGAGCTCGATGTGGCACTTTAAGGAGAAGGAATAAAAAAGAAAAAGGAAAAAACAAAAAAAAAACAAAGGCTCAAAAAGCAATGTCCCGTTTTTTCACCCGACGGCTCAAGAAGCACTCACTATCACACACTCGAACACCCAGTCAACAGCTCCGGCAAGTGAGCAGCTCGCTATTCCTTCTCTCTCTCTCTCCCTCACTCACTCTCTCCCTCTCTCTCCCTCTGTGTGTCCGTGACACTCGCCTTCTCTCTTCCCGCCCACCTACTCCAGCCCCCTCCCCCAACTTCTCTCTCTCTCCCTCTCCCTCTCCCTCACTTGCTCTTCTTCTGTCAGACGAAATGCACACATCCCCTCTATCTCTCAGCTCACTATTTTGTGACATTTTCCCCACCCACTCACACCTTCTGCTCCACGAAAACAAATATCAGTCGGAGGTACTATTAGATGAGCCTTTCCACACATCGTCAACAAACTTACTCTTGGTTTATGCAGTAATTTCAGGCGATAGTTTCTCTTGGAATAAGACAAATTGCCCTTGTGAAAGCCTAACATCATCAGATGGTCTAATTAATGAATAATGGTAGTGAGACATTCATTCTGTATCTGACTGTAGTTCTGCCTCCTTTTTTAAAAACACCACCACTACTCATTCACACTTATTTTTCTTAAGTCTCTCCTCTCCATCCTCTCTCCCCGTCTTTCCGTCCCACTCCCCCTTTCCCTCCTTCTATCCTCAGGTGTATTTGATGCCACTCACGTCCCATTTTTCAGACAGCGAGTCAAGGGCATTCCCGGAGTAAGTGTATGCTAATGCTCTGCCTCAAGGCGCTGCCTGGCGTCCCCCTCAACTCCCAGGCCGACCAGATGTGGCACTCAGCTCTCCCAGGGAGGGGGCAGCAGATGCAAAGGCAAAAGACAACCAGCAGCAAAAAGCTGCCAAGCGACCGAGTCTCATTTGACCACGAAAATTGACACAGTGAGGCCAACAGTGCCCGACCTGATGGCGGTGGGGGTGTTTAATCCTTTCCTTTAATGCAGAAGTACTTAGGCCTAGAGCAAGCTTTAGTTTTCAGCAATGACAAGGCATTGTTAACAACAACAACAAACAGCCCTATGTTAAGCCCTAAATGACAATATATCATAATAAACGTACTGTAGATATTCCCCTACATTTTAGATATGAGGTACACTTACTCACTTACACAGTAATTCATTCTTTCATTTACTCGTTTACTCGCTAACTCATGGCCGGACCGTACGAGCTGCACGTTGCCTCCGCTGTCCTAGCCTGGCATGGAACAGGGCCGCTTCGAAGAACTTTGCTGAAATAAAATAGCTTAAAACTGTCAAAATGTGTTTTTAAGTCGGGAAATGACTTTTTTAGGAATATCGAAACATTCATAAACACATTTTGGTCGTTTCCAAATAAATAAATAAATAAATACATTTTTTTTAAAAGGATTCAGGTATGGTACCTTACACTCGAAGAAACATCACGAGCCTACCTTTGAAGAGGCAAAATCTAATTTTTCCTTAAACTGGCATAGATTACAAGACGTGACCAAACCACAGAGTAACATATGGTATGCTGAGACTGCAGATGGAGCTTTATTTTGGTGGCTGTTATGGATGTCAATATTATTTATACTATTTTCTTGGTAAATGGTTTTGAAGCTGACACAACCTAAAATTATAAGGCAAATATTTATGCCTTCTGACAAGTTCTCAAATTTTTTTATTTTTATTTTTTTACGAGATTAAAATCGTGCGCATTGAATTGCCATCCCGCTGACCAAATTATCTGTTGGCAGAATGTTTATCCTTCTCCCAAACCATCCTTTAAGGCCAATCATAGGCTCATAAACAAAGGATGTGATTAATACTAACTGAAAAGTAAAGGGGGCTCAAAAAAATTGTATTCATACCGCGGAACAGTACCACATTTTAAAACACTGAAAACATTAAACATTTGCACGTTGCCAGAATTCTGACTGGTACTTTCTTTGCGCTCTGGTCTTTACCGTGTTATGTTAATTGTGTCACAGCCAGTACTGTGGTCTTGTGGCACAGTGCATGCACATGACCTATCTGTCTCCTCGTGGGGTGTAGCTACATGTTAGTCGGAGACTTACAATAAGTGAGGAGGCAGAGTTGCAAGGCTTTTACTCAAGAACACGTCTGGCATGACACATGCCTCGTGCTGGGATCAAACATGAGACCACTAGGTTACAATATAGTCCATCGAGGTTTGTTGCCCACAACATTAAACATCGGCCGTTACGAGAGTCTAACCCAAAAAACCCATAGTTTTCATGTGTTTCTGTAATTCCTGTCTGCCTTTAAAGCCACAACAAGCCACAACTCATTTCCCTGACAGTTCATCTTGCATCCAATCAATCCTCTCCCTGGGAAATCCTCGAGTTTACCTTCCGAGTGTTCGCTTGCTTCGTCTTGCGAAGCCTGTGAATGCATCCATTCCACTCTACCCTACATCGGTCTTTTACACTCATTCGTGAGCATGCTAGAGAACAGGAAGTCTGCAGCAAACTGTAACACTGCAAGATATGTGACTGCCGGCGCGAACAGATGTTAGACGTGTGTGCGCTGTATGTGCACATCTGTATGTCTATGAAGAGACCCAGTGTGTAAATAAAGCGCTAAGGCTGATAGAACACAATGAGAAGCATGGCATTGTTGACAACAGACAGCAGGACTGAGGCAGGACTGAGGCAAAGCAAACAGGGAGTCTGTGTTAATGATTATCAACTAACACCCTGCCTGGACACTGCACAGCTTGCTCCTCTGGACACAAGCTTTGGCTCACCGGCTCTGTGCGCGTTATGTGTGTATCTTGTGTTATGGGGCTGCGGGGGGATCGATGCGATGTGGTCGGCGCAGATCTCTGGCCCAGCAGTCTTATGGTTCGACCGTAACGAGCAGGGGAAGAAGTGCAGGCCATTCTCTATGGAGAATATCTTGTTGTCTATCCCAACACAGCCGGCTAAACACACATCCCAGCACTGCAGAGGCCATTTGCTGTAACAGCTAGGGGCTGGAAATTGCACACCTCCAACACCTCTAGGCTTATCTCCTCTGCAAATGTAAACTGGCTGGAAGATAACAGTTCTGGCCAAACAATTTCTCTGAGAAAGAGAGTAAACACTCTGGAAAGCCTATATACTTTATTAGTTGTTTTGAGATTAATGGCGCTCTGAACAGGAAAAACTTAGGCAGCTGTGAAATCGCTAATGATTGAACTGGGTCTCTGGGTGCAGATTACTGTCCTCTGTGGACATCACTGAGCTCTAAATGTGCAGTTCATAACTGTATGTTAAAACAACTACCAGACTCAAATTAAAAGATTGAGAGAAAAATATTTCGACTGTCTGAAAATCCTATTATCTGCCTGAAAGAATTCATATTTCTTTCCCCGAAATGCAAATCTTGATAGTGATTGCGCACCTCGCATTCAGAATCCATTAAATTATCACTTTATTTGGTTACTCTGGTATCATGGAGAATCACTGCTAGATACTGGGGTCAATCATTTATTTTTAATAAAAAGAAGAACTTGTAGTTTTGCTTAAGCGGTGATAGAAGCTGTGCCTGAAAAATCTAGGACACAATATGGCCACCTCCAACTCAAACTTAAACACAAACTTCTAATAAAAAGATGTCGGAAAATGGCAGTGCCGTTTGAATGACAAGTGACTTTTAAACACTGCAGAGTGCAGAAAAACCGTAGTATTGACAGCTCAACATCAGTATAGGGCAAAAAAATACCATGCTCTCTAAATATCACCAGTGGCTCCCAGAGCTGGAGAGAGTATCAATTTAAAGACATAATTGAGTTAAATATACCTTTAATTTAAATGTAATGTAAGATACTAGACAGTATAACAGAAATCATCATCAATAGCTTGAAAAAAATGCTGAAATTGAACATAATGACTAAAGAGCAGGTTTAAAACAGCGCAGCAATGCTATCAAAACCTTTTGAATTTTATCAAAAAGTCAACCCCTTTCTAGTACAGTGTCTACTGTAACGCCCACTTAAAAAAAAGAAAAAAGAAAAACACATATTATGCCCTTTGCACGCAACCTTCATCACCTCAGTCTTGGCATAGGGGGAGAGAAACGGCACGAATTGAAGATTTCTGAAGAAACAAACAAGGGATATGAACAGGAAGGCTAAAAAAGCAAAATCTTTCAAACCAAGAGCCCTCAGTGGTCAACCTGAATAGAACGAGAATGGAAAAAGGAAGACGAGAGATCAACAGGGTCAAAGAGGAATGAAAAGGACAAAATGGCATTTAGAAGAAAAAGGTGGGGAAATAAAAGGAGATGGGTGAACAAAAAGGACAATTTCCCAAATGTCAGGAGCGTTTGAACGGTCACCTCTGGCCACTGCAAATCACTGGTCTTATTCAGCCACTAAAAGAGAGGATGTGAAGCCTTAGAATGGGAAGCAGCTTTTAGAGCTCATCTATACAAACCAGTACTGGCTAATTTGACTCCACAAACTGGATCAGATTCTATTACATTTGGACAACAACGAAAACCCCAAAAGTTACCGTCTTTTGTCATTGTGCTATTATCTGCAATGTAGGTAAAGGATCACCAAATAATCCTTGACACTTGTACGTTCTGGTTGAGATTTTTTTGCAACTCCGAACCCTTGTCGTTCCGTGTTAACAGTTGCCGGTATGACATAATAAACGTTTAATAAAAAACGTGAACATTTCTTTTGCGGGGCCGTGATTAGAGGCAAACTCCGGTCCCTGGCGAGAAGGTCGCACGTGCCCATTCACCACCTTGTTCTATGCACGCTTTCCTCCCCGCGACAGATACACGCGACTCTCTGCGTTGGCACTGAATGTAAATCACCTGCGGGAGAATCTTCTAAAACGGCGGTAATAGCCAGAGAGACGGGGGCTGCACCTTTGTCCAAAGCCATGGACAACGTCTGCCTTCACACTTGAAAGGAACAAGAGCTGGATGTCTTTAAGAGTCAACAGAGCACTATTCTTAAACTGACAACTACAACGGGGTTTATTGAAGTGGGGTCTAAAAAGGTGGGTTTTCATTTGTAGCCCTGGTGCGTCACGCACCACTAGCCACAAAAAAAAAAAACGCTCAGTGTTTTCCACCGATCCTCACCCACATGGCACACTTGGCAGCTCTTTGCAAGCAGCACCTTCATTTACAAAGACAACAGCAGTGGACGACAATACCAACGATCTCCGCAGACTAATTACACTCATTTTGAGACGCCGGCTAAATCTTACTTTTACTTTTAATGCATTCAAGTTGCATTGCTTTGACCCGCCCAGAGTATCCAGAGCTAATTCTGTCTGAGACAGAGACATGCACTTCCAAATGGAGAAAAGTAGCCGTAATTACAGCTGAAGCTCTCATTTAATCTCCCTCTTCTTCTCTCTGTCTTTCTCCGATTCTCTCCCTCTCATCCTCTCTCTTTCTCTCTCTCTCTCTCTCTCTCCCTCTCCACATCATTTTAGGAAGCTGCCACGAATTGCTTACGGCTTCATCGGTGGATAAGTGGCTGTTCAAATGCGGCGCTATTCACGGAACTCTTTTCAGTACGCACAGGTGCTCCTTTCACCGCTGCCCGGCTTCTCTCGCTCACATGCCTGCTGCAGATACGGCCCTGCGCACCAACTCCCGCCCACACACGTACACACACACACACACACACACACACACACACACACACACACACACACACACACACACACACACACAGACATACAGCACACACGGTCACACACAGAACACCTGCTGGGGTCGGCTAAAGTTGCCAGTGCCACTGATGTCCCACAGATGTGTGACTGTCATCTGAGCTAACAAGAGTAGCAGAGGAAGCCCAAGGAGCTGCTTGTTTTTCCCAAAATTTCCCTTCTTAGACTGCAAAAATCTCCGTCGGGTTATAAGGTTACTTAAAAGGGCCATAACTGAGGTTTTGAATCTTTTAGGCGGTCAGCTACAGATGGCAAATACTTATTCTGTTAACCATCATTCAAAGCGTGTTATCAACGTATGGTAAGTGCTTTTGTTTGATTTCCTAACTTCCATTTATTTTTTTGTGTACCGTGAAAGTTATTTGTTGTCATTTAAAAAAAAAAAAGTATTATTATCATCTTGTCAAGTCACGATGTGCCTTTGAGCTGGTGCGCTAACAACGCAACACAAATCTCAGGGAAGGCTGTCAAAAAAACATTGCATTTCGGTTTTGGAAAATCAATCTTAACTCGATACAAACAAGCCGAAAAGGATGTTTTGAAAAAGTTTGTTCGCTATTTGTTATCCACACTGGTGAAATTAATAGTTTCTCCCTGGAATTTAAAACGTTGATTTAAGAGCAACGGTGTACTCCCAAAAAATGGTCAACAGATATGTAAAGCAGACACAATGTACAGTACAGTATACGGGCCATTACAAAGCATCGGACAGGCTTAGTTATGTAATTACCCCATTGCTGCATAGATGACCTTATTTATCTGCTCACTTTTACTTTTGGTTAAACACAAAACCAGCGGAGGGTAATGCTGAGGACTCCAGTCACCGGGCAGCGCCATACACAGAGGTCACATCCCGTCCATCCCGGCAGTGATAATTAGGACATTCTTATGGAGAGATGAGTGGTCCTTTTGACCTGAGAGTCCCCTTGACTCACACACACATGGGGAGGGGAGAGCAACCTGAGAGGAGTTCGTCGGGACCGATGACTGGAGCCCTGAAGACTGAAAGGCACGCTAAGGCAGAGAGACACACACACACAGTACAGTGTGGTGAGTGAGCACACATCTTACATAAATCAAGCCACCAAGGAGCATCGTTGTGCAGACAGACACGGCGCGGTTATTTATTTATTTATCTATTTATTTGGAGGGGCCCCTGTCTGGGACGGGATCAAGGCGTCAGCGCTGGCTGTTAGAGTGCCCCAGGCCGACTCTGTGTAGGGGACTCAGAAGGGGGATTAGTGGGGATTTAGAGAGCAGTAATTACCCTTGCCTGTGGAGGGTCTGGTAATTAAATTACCTTAGCAACCCCGTTACTGCCCAGCCGCACAGAGCCTCCAAGGTCAGCGAGAGGGAAATTTCAGGGAAGGCCAAATTTGTTTTGCATTGTCATCGGAAAACATCGCCTTTTTTGTCGCTCCGCACATCAGTAAGACGCATCTTTAGCTTGTCAACTGAAAATGTGAGAGGGGATCACATGCATTATGCATCATGTTCAATGTAGATGCGTTATTTTTCTATATGTTTTTTCCCGTATGTTTGAGCAAGTGACACAGCATCATCAGAAAACATAATTTGTGCCATTATCACACAAACAGAAAATGGTGGGGCTGTGTTGTGCTTGGGGAGAAGCGTACATTATGTTACGAATTTAAAGCTATAGTTTTTTTTTCTTTTTTTTGGAAAGCACTATTGTTTTCAAGTGGTGTGATACTATGGTTGAACGCAGGATGGAAATGAGCTTTTCTGAAATGAAACTATGTGTAGCTGCCATCGGGGTTCAGTCATAAGGCTAACTTACCATTTCTCTTATGGATAGTCGGGACACAGAGAGTGGATTAGTGGTTAAGTGAGAAACGAGCTGAGGTTAAAGACCAGTGGATTTGGAGAGAGAGAAATGACACGGAGAAAAAAAAGAGAGAGATGCTTGGGAGAAGCAGTGGCTCCCACACAGACAGGAAAGTCTCCATCGACCACTGAACAGCACTCGCTTTTATGGCCAAACTGACATATAAACATACTACCAACAACTACCATGCAGAAATGCAGTCTCACTTTCATCGCATGCATATGCTCTGAATTACTGACTCTAATATTAAGAATAAGCCGTGTCCATAAAGAGAACTTATCCACTTAAAGTGCCATTGACATTTGCTACAAAATTCATCCCTAATGCCCGTGAAGCTCAGCGTTTGTCAGCAGATTTTTTTTTTCTTTTTTTCCTCCCTCTGTAGAGCAATAAGCTGCAGCGGCTCGATAAGATCCCAAAGCCACATACTGTCCATGTCGCGCAAGCGTTCCCGCAAACACGGACGCACGGCGACGTGCGGATGTGGACACACGTGAGCAATTGCATACACTCAGCCGAATGACACTCAAACGCAGACCTGCATTCTTCACCGGGACAGGGGGGAATCACTGAAATGTATTACTGTGTAATTAACTGCCAGCCATTCCGCTGCAATGACAGGGAAATTAATCGACTTTTCTCGCTTTAAATTCCGATGACACACTCTCACATTACACAAGGTTCCTTGTGATCGTTCAAGCTTACGGATGAAGGCCACCGGCCACGGTTGTATCGGTGGATCTTGTGAGAGTCTACCACAACAATTATCCTACCCCACCGCCAAGTGAGGACACCAGACCGCCGGTGTCCGAAGTAATTCAGTTACTCAGCCGGAAAGCCTCCGATAGGCCATCATGTAAACTAAACCGTTTGTTGATGCGGTTGAGCTAGTTTATGCTCTGGCATATCTAAAACATTTAACTAAGGAAAACCAAAACTAATCACTAGCCGGTTAATCCTGTCTCCATATGAGGCAATTTTTCTCATGTTTCTATTCCTAACAATTCAGTGAACAGATTGAAAATATCATTTAAAAATAATCATCCGTTTACCTCGTTATAACTGTCGTCTTATTGATACCAAACATCTGAGCTCTAGAAACACAAGACAGCGTTCCAAGATTACTTATTCATTTAAATAACATTAATCTGCAAAGTCATCAACTCGTTATCCCCTCAGTGATCTGTTACCAGATGTGATTAATTGCTTATAATACGTCCTTGATTACATTCCTAAATCCGGAATGTTGGTAATCTAGTCCTGTCAAAGTTTTCATAAACAGGCACCCAACCTCATCTGTCCTTCAAAAAGAGCCATGCTATTAATCAGCATGTGGCATGACGTGCTTCTTTTAGCATTGTGGAAGAAAACGCTTTTGTTACAGATTTCCATTAGTGCGAGTCTCCGTGCATAAGTCAAAATTAATTGCTTACTTGATAAATCATCTTCGACTACCAAACGACACACAGAAAACGTCCTTCCCAAGTTCCCAAGGCCCAAGGTGACATGTTCAGATAAGATTGCTTGTTCTGTCCACCCAACAGTCCAACACCTAAAGATGTTAAATTCATAATCATGTAAGACAAAGAAAAGCATCAAATATTCAAATTTGAGAAGCTGGAACCGGAAGGTTTTCGGGGCATTTTTACTTGAAAACTGATTTACATAAATCGATTGTCAAAATTGCTGCTAGTTGATTTTCTGCCAGTCGATGAACCAACTCACTCTTCAGCTCTGGATGAAACCAAAAATTTGATAATTTCATGTGTATTTGATCATTATATTCTTGTTGAGAGAGTTCAGCATGGGGGCTTTCTCATCTTCAGCAAACATTGGGTATGGCTTCATTGAACTAGGAAGGAATAAGCAGTCTAGATATTTTAGGCTAGACTGCTGCTTTTCACAGCTAAAGCTTTTCAGCATAATCTCTTTCTCATGCCTCGTATTCCAACCGGGTGTCAGTCTAACACCTGTGCCTACACAGGGAAACTGTCTTTTCGGGAAACTTTGCTCCTGAGAAATGAACACCGACAAAAGTTATTTGGGCGGATGTGTATGTCTGCGTGCTGATTAAAGCAGTCTGGTTAGATCCGTACCTTGCTGTGCACAACGGATAGTTACAGTACATGGCAGCACAATTGCTCATTAGGCAGAACTGACTCTGTCTGTCAAGCACCTGTGTTTGGGGGGGGGTGGAAGGCAGCCATACGTTTCTTGGGACTGCAGAGGGTGATTGATGCTCTTTTTGTACATCAGGTGTTAAAAATCCCAAACACCCAAGGGTCTTTTCCTTTCATTTTTTCTGTCTTTCTTCATTTTTTTTCCCTTTCCTTTTTTTTCCCCCCGTTTCTTTCCTACTCCCTGTGATACTGGATGGAAGCAAAGGATAGCCGGGAGGATTGGCGGCTCTCCAGAAGCCAGTCAATCAACGGAGGACACGTATCACATAACGGTGCCGTTACCTTCCACTGCAGCCCACTGGAACATGTAAAGCACGTGAACAGCTGGTGCCAGATACCCTCTATAGCACCTGACGGGTGCGATGCTATCGACTTGGCAGAATTAGGCCGCCTCACAGAGCAATAATTACAACAAGAGATCTTAATCTCAGCCGTGAGAATGAAAGCGCAAGAAAAGCGGGGGGGGGGGTCTCTCTCGTGAAAATTTCTCAGTCACATAGGCTCTGTGAAGTCACACCCCACCTGCCAACAATCCCACCCCCTATCCGCCACCTCCAGGAGTCACCTTGACAGTGCCCTTCACGTCCCTCCATCACAAGACCGCCTGCATGTGACAGAACAGATCTCACAATCTTGTTTATTCTGCTCTGAATCGCTGCAAGGTGTTCAAGGAAATACGCTCTTCAGTGATTTGAATCAAAAACACTTTGCTTCCTCCTTTCAGGAGAACACAAAAAATATATATCTTTTGAATAAAGGGGACCTTATATATTAGGCTTTAACTTCAATCTTAAGAGAGAAGAAAAACAAGAAGTAATCATGCGTAACAATAAAATCAAGCTAAAATTACAACAATTGATTGGCATACATTGTTTTTTACAGCACAGATCTGTCTTAATCAAAGCAAAGTAGATCATTTGCACTGGAATTATTTTTACTATTACACTCATTGTACAGACAAGAAATTTGTCTCTGATTAAAATGACAGATGGCTTCAACAAACATGACAAATCACTGGATGTCCCCAGTAAAAATCATTTCTGTGTAATGGAAGCTGGAGCCTGAGGAGAGCTACAGTGAAAGATGGGGGTAAAGAGTGGATGTGGTGTCATGGAGTTAGCTGGATTCTAATGCACTCTTTATTTTGCTTGTACGCTTTGGACCTGCCTTTATCCTCTGGCTAAACTAGACGCCTGAAGGCAGAGTAAGTTATAAAGAGTCACAATGCGAATGAACGTTGCTGAATTGCATTGTTTTAGCAAAGAAAATTGTGTCCCTGCTCAGGACTACGGAAGTAGGGCACAGAGATACACTCTTCCCAGTTCATCTGAGCTGCATGCGCCGCAATTTTTTTTTCCCCCCCTCTCTCCCTTCCTCTTTCTCTCCGTGGATGGCACTCTGCCACTTTGGATATGTCACGGGCAATAAGGATGAAAAATTGTACTGCTCTTTGGGTCCCCAGTCGGAATGCCGGCCTCATCCTCCACCTTCACATGCCTGGAGGAGGCCGACCTCCGCACTCACAAAACAGAATAGGATTTAACAAGGCCAGAATCACTCTCAATGCCTCAGTAAATAGCCACTGAACCCTGCTTGAACCAGCATCGGCGGCTGAATACAGACTTTAACATAGAAGTGTGGAGTGAGAGGATGGCATTTGACAGCACAGGGAGGATTGTAGAGGTTTGAATCCCCGATAAAATACAAACCACGCAACCAGGTTTTATAAAAAACCATATGCCAAAGTCAGCATGAACGAAATCTCTGCTTTGCCACAATGGAAAATAAGATCTCGCGTAACTAATCTTTTTCAATGTACCACTTCAATTAAAGCCTGACCTAATTTTTCTTTTTTCTTTTTTTTGTATTTCTGCTTTTGTAAATCAGACTCTTCAGGATGATCACTGATATGTACACTCTACAATTTCCTTTACATTGTAAATATACCAAATATAGCAACATAGGGATTGCCAAGAAATGTACGGTAGCTTCAAAGTAAAGTACATTTCACGGTTGGTCTATAATCCCATTTTCTTCCTTTGGTATGAATCTGTGACGACACGATCAGATTATACATTTTACAAACTTCTGTTGTTTAAATTAATGATTCCAAGCAAACTGTAATTAAAAATCAACAATGTTAACAATCCTGTTACAATTTATGCACTTTGACTGTATTTCGGGTCTACTATTATCTTTGTCTATCTGTATTTTATTTTCATTTCATGTATTTCATTTCAGTTTTATCTGTTCGATTCTTCCTTAATTGCTTTTATTCTGGTTTTCATTCATTGTTTATCAATGTCGTTCTAATGCTTTTCTATGTAAAGCACTTTGAATTGCCTCCGTTTGAAATGTGCTCTATAAATAAAACTTTTTTCTGATGTAATACATCATATGGAAAAGTGGTAGTTGCGCTGAGCTCTAATTTTATCATTTTAAATGGGATTTTTTCATCTACATTTTTCATATTGTCACATTTACTGTTACCAGAGGAATTCCCATTAATATGATTGATATTAATTTCAGCCATATTACCCAGCCCCCTAGTTCTGATTTAGATTTAGATTTGGAAGAATTATTTTTATTACTGACAAAGCTGCTGATTATTTTCCCAAGTTGAAATATTCAAATGTCTGGTTTTGTCTGATCAAACAAAATCAAACAAAAAAAGATTTACTGTCATCGAAGACTAAGAAAACTTAAAAATATGCGCATCTCAGAAGCAGATTAATGTTATGTCAATCGACTAATCAGTTAAATGACTAATCTTTCAGCTCTATTCAGGATCATGACTCCTTTCTAACTTTAACGTTCACATCACCCAGCCACACGGTTCTGACGTCATAGCACACGTATAACCGACAGCATTCAGGTCATTTAGGGCATCTAGAATAGCTTCTAGTATACGGTATCTAGTAGGACCAAAGGTTAGATTGCTACTAGCCTTTTTCAAAATTTCTAAACCTCTTCTTCTATTTGGTAGCCTAAATATATTATGCGTTTTCTTGGACTCTTAATTGGCTATAATTCAGTGCCGTATAACTTTTGGAACAAGTGCCGATTGATAACTTTGTTCAATGAAAAGAAAGTTGTTTATTTACAAAAATGCTTCACTCTTACTTACATACTTAAATACGCATAAACGCATGGTATGAAGACAACCACTGGTTCCGACTACACATTGTATATATGACTTCAACACATTTACATATTAATGTTCATGTGGGCGTGACTTAATATGAAACAACAAGGTCCCAAGTCCCCTTCTGTACGTAGTATTCAGCATGAGAAAGAGTTGCCATCATATTCCCAGACAACAAATGAATCATTTTGATCTTAATCCTGATAACTTGGCTTGCGCAATGACAGGTGGGTGTACTGTACAGTCAGCTTGTGATGCTATTCCCCTCTGAGATAAGGTAAAAATCAATGAGACATTATTCAACCCATATGTATTGGAACCATACGCAGTCTAATGTCTGGCTAATGGCGCCATTTACAAGAGAACGAAAAAGAATAACTGACAGCTTGTCGGTTTTCCATACACTGCATCTCAACAGTGGGTGCATACATTAATTGGTCCGCCAAGCAGCAGAGTGTCCTCGAGGGTCAAAGCTGACTTGCAGAATTTCTATTCATATTTTCACAGTGTCCGCCTCCGTCTGAGTTTACAGTGCACTTTGGGATTGGGCTGAGAATGTTCCAATAGCAATAACACAATATGCATTGTTATTGCATATTCATATTCAGTAATTGCATATTCATATTCATATTCAGTGATTCAAAATAGAGCAAATAAGCTTTTTAGAACATATGCTGCTGCATTTTTATCTAAGTAGAAAAGCTTAGGGCACATCATCTTCCATAATCATGCCTACCATCTGAAGAATATATTCGGATAATATATAATATGATATTCTAATGCACCCAGAAATCTGCCATTTTAATCACTTTGTATTTAGAAGTGTACCCAGCAAGATGTAGGGTGGTAAGACTGGTTATACCAAAGATGCCAAAGGCTCAAAGGAAAAGAATGATACTCTGCTGGGGCGAATACATTTTATGCTTCATTAAATTTATTTTCCGTTGAATGCTCAATGAAATATAAAGCAGGTACAACAAAATATCGACCATTCCAGTGCAACAACACAACAATAAAATATGTTTAAATAAGTCTTAAATGATCCCAGTGGAGAAACTTAAGTGTTACATCAAAAAATGGGAGAAAACATCACAGAAAAATAGAAAATAAATAAGAACACAGGATAATAGAATCCTACAACTACAATTTTAACACAAAAATGTATGGATTGAAGCCCTGAGAGTTGGAAACGCTGTGGTAGGAGCAAAGTATGGGAAAAAAAAAAGAATCCTTGCATTTGTTTTGCAGCAGGCCACTTGACACTGAATAGGAGCCCTACCACTGCAGAGCTATAACTTTACAGTTAAAAGAAGATGTTTGGTGCTTTGTGTTTCGATTGGTAAAAGGAATAGAGACTCACCTTTAACTGAACAATGCCTGCTGCTGTGTGTCTTTAAATTATACCTCCTTACTCACCAGCAGATCTGGAGGAGATGAAAATCAGAGACCATTTTTTATGAGAGACCATTTTTGCACAAATGAGGTCCAGCTGGCCATGACATACATCCAGGGGTTCCTCAGAACAAGAAATGAAAAAAAAAAAAATAGCTTGCAAAAATAATTCTTTGTTTTGTATGATGGTAACTAACTGGTTATAATTTGATTAAGTAGACTTGACTAAGGGTTGTTGGTCAGCTGTATTGTACTGCATATCTATTTAGAGATCTTTGTAATCTAAAACTATGCTTAAAGGAATAAATTACAGGTACACAAGAAAAAGGCAACAAGCCTGCTTTGCAACTGAAATCTCCAAAAAAAAATCAGGGTGCACAATGGGCTCAAACAAGTGTATCCTGAAACTAGACACAGATAAATAAGCCTACGCCTTGTGCCCCTGTTGACTCTTCCATCAGCTCGGCCGTCTGTGCATGTCAGTGCTGGGGTGGCACATATCCGTTGTCGATGGACTGTTTTCATAGACAATCGGCCGTATTCAGGGAACGGCCAGTGGAGACCAGCCATGTGTTCAAGGACCAGTACAGAGAGCAGCTGGGGATCTCCTCTCAACAGATGCTGCTCGCTGTAGAGGTGTGGGAAGATTTCCAGTACAGCCCCGGAGAGCTCCAGTACAGCCCTGTTGGGGAATGTGGGAGGGGAATCTGTGTGTGTCTGTTTGTGTGTTGGGGGGGGGGTGCTAATTATGCTCTATAAAGTCTATTAAATAGGGTTTAGCGTAATTGATTTTAGTGCTGGTTTATAAACAATTGAAAGCTCTGAAAAACAAATATCTTTATGATATTGATTGTTGAATGGACAAAATAAGCAATGAGAAGATGCCATTTAAAAACTTTTTATGACATTATATATGCTCAAAGATTCAATGATGAATAAAAAAAAACGACAGATTACTCGATAAAGTAAATAATTACGAGTTGTAATCATGCTTTATGTTGGGTAAGGTTAACACATAGCTGTTTCTATCAAATCAGAGAAGAGATACATAAACGATATGGTTATGTTGTGGGTCTAAGTCAAAATAGTGGTGTTAAATAGGAAACGTTAAAAAGTCTGATAAGGTAAATATGATTTGTTTTTAAAGTTGCCATAACACAAGAATCCTCACTTCATCCAGGCTCCTTTTCGGTCCGCATGGTTTTTACATTCAATTCTCAATCGAGGCTTGACATTTTAATATACTACAGTACAGTACACTTTTTGGGGGGGGATTATTTTGTTTTTGGTGGTAAGCCAATTAGCCAGCAGTAATCCTTCCATTAGTTTGTCTACCAAGTTGATAGTCTGACCTGGGGAAATGAAAAAAGTTTATCCTCCGGGGAGCATTAAAGTGTTGAGTAAATTTCATAACAATCTGTCTATTAGAGTTCTTGTGAATAAGCGAAAAGTGGAAAGGTCAGTAGGTCTCCAAAATCAATATGACTCACCCTCTGTGGACTATACTCATCCACAGAAAATCTGCTGTAAATTTGGCCACTGGTTTTCAAGATACCTAGCCATGGATGTGTCTGCCATCGGTAAATTATGAATGAAAGGTCAGGAAGATACCAAAATCATCCTATAGGGACAAAATCATCCTATAGGGACTTTTAATATCCACAACGAATGTATTATAAATTTGGCAGCTGGTAAAATTATAAGGAATCATCCTCTGGGGACCATGAATACCCATCCAACCAATCTATATGTCACAGCAATCTGGCCAGTTTTAAAAGATTCCACTCCTAAAACAAACTTTGATGGATAACTCAACCAACATCCCTGTCCTAAGGCCCAATCCATAGTGGTGAAAAATGTTCTGCCAGCGCAGGAGGAGAGGAAATTACCAACACCACTTTGTACTGTAGCTTAGTGAATGTGGGATGACTGCTGATGACTGCCATTCATTCTGAAAACTGTTTACCAGCCAAGTGATGCACAGATTAAAAGCCAATACCACTACTTGGCAGGAGTATAAAGGAAAAAGTATTTCCAGACAGCAAATTCATTCACATTTCAATGCAACTGCCATGCCTTATCAGATTACAAATTTATGATGGAAAGTGAAAAGGTAAATAAATTCAATTTTACACAGCAGTAGACACATTCAAACATATTCAAATGCCTTATGGTTGTTTGTGTTTTTTCTCTTTACTGCCTATACACGGTCCCCTCAGAATATTGGTTTATATTATACCCACTATTATGAAACCTATACTATTTTTGGCCTATTTAGGTTATATTTCCATGCCATAAAAAAATATAAAACTAAAAAATAAAAACAAATAAACAAATGGCTCGCACACCGCAGGGCTCCAATTTTCACTTCTTTATTGCACAAAAACAAAACAAAAAACAAAAAACCCGGTGGCATTTCGAGCGCCACTGCTCTTCAGAGAAAAATAAGAATAAAAATAAAAAGGCGCCATCTGAAATCACAGGATACTGGTCACATGATGGGGTCAGATGGATGTAGTGTAGTTTATTTTTCCATGCCACTCATGGTGTTCCAGTTGCATTCAGTAGCATTTAATTTATTAAAATAAACTGTCAATTTTGTGCGGCAGTTTTTAGAAATGTGTCCTCAAATTTTAGTCACAAACCACAGGAAAGTGTTGTGCTTGTTACTGCGAGTGTTAACATGTGCATCCCTTTTCATTTCTGCTAACAACATCATGTATTGGTTGTATACTGGATACATATTGCCTGAGGGGCTGCTCTCACCCCTTTTCACAAACTCTCCTGCTTTCCTGCTCACATGTAAATCACACACAGATAGCGCGGGCTGCGGTGAAAACAAATCCCATTACAATCGTGTGCACAAATCAATGATGCGTCATCATTTGAAATGCGCTGCTAAATATGCATGCATGACAATTGGCATGATCGGAACACAATGAGCATGTCATAGTGATATTAGTCCGTAACGGAGTATTTGCACACAGCAATCGGCACAAGTTCATTGTTTGCTTCATAGAACACAGTTCCTGTTTCCTGCTGTGTTTTCACATTTGCTACTCCATTCACTGTGCTCATCAGTTTTTAACATAAAATACTTGGACTCAGAACAACAATTCTTCTTCTAAAAAATCTCTCTGTTTGGAGGTATTTGTTCACCTCACTGTGGCTGTCTTACATATCCCTGGATGTATACCACTATAGCTCTCTATAAAGAATTCAAAGACCCAAAATTTGAAAGAAATGCATGAATACTTTTGTTGGGTGACACATGACACCGAATTCATAGCAGCTGCATGGTAGATTTAAACATTAAGGGGCAAGTAAGGGCATCATTCATACTTGAAAGAGACACCAACAATCCCTTAATGGATACAAATAGTTCAGGTAATTTATGTTATGCAAGAACAGACTCTCTCTCTGAGTCTGAAATCATTTCTTTACTATGTATTACTGCATTTGTTTTTGAAGAACTTTGATTCATCTTTCTCTATGGTAGAGCTGGCAGAATGGACTTTTGGTTAAAGAGTGGAACACCATACCTTTAACAGAAGTATTTTAGCTTTGCTTGAGTCAGAGTCATGGATCATAGGGTCCTCTATGATCTTAAAGGACTAACGTGGACATAGAAGACATACTGACCTAGATACTGCACTGTAACCCTTTTTATTTCATTTTCCTGTCTTTTACATGATGTTAAGCATTTTACGTTACCCATGATGACCCTGTCTGTTGTCCTTTGCTTTGTTTGTGCTTTTATTTGGTTAAAATGGTAATGATAAAAATTAATTAAAAAAAAAATCTACAGCTCTCATCTTAATCATCCACACATAAAGCCTACACATTTCTTCAGTAGATTTACCATCATTTCCAACCACCTAGCTTCTATCATTTATTCACTTTAAGAACAATCTAAGGATAGAATCTTGGACAAAGACAAACTTGCGATCCCTGTGAGGAATATGGACCCTAGCCAGATGTTGGCCAATTTCTGAGGCCGCCACCACGCAAACACATCCCATTCCCCTTCTCCAAACCGACCTACCGATATCACTAGCGGGAATGACATTCATATCTCTCATGGCCGCCCCAGATATGGCAAATGTAACATACAGCACAATCTCCATACTCAACAACCTGTGCAGTGGCTTATGTAACAACATGGTGAGGAGGCAAGGACACAATCTTTGGATCTGGGTGTGGATGGAGAACCAGTCGAGGGGGGATGGGAGACACTCGACAGGAGAGATATTGCCACAGTAATCTACACTGAGAGGGTGAGCTGTAGAGCAAGCTGACCTTGAAGAGTTTAACCTGCCAATCAAAAGAGTGTTTCTCCTCCCTGACAGGCAGTGAGGCAGAAAGCAGAGACCCAGATATGTCAGCTGGGTCCAGATGTATAAATGACGTGGAGACACAAAAAGAATATGAGCACCACTTTCCACACTTGAAGTTGGTGTGATTTCGAAACACCAGAATGTGCTTTGTTTTGTGCGTATTTTCATGCATGTTTTTACACCAAACAGGCACAGGCCTGTGGTTCGATGGCGGTAGCTGTAACGCTAAACCTTATGAGCGGGCGCGACTGGTGGTAGCTGAACGACAGAAGCTGTACTGGCTAACAAGAGTAAGGCTGCGATCGGACCCACTTCAGCCCTGCTTGAAAAAAAACAAAACAAAACGGAGTGCTCTAATTCATTTGGATGGAGACAGTTTCTCAACACAGCAAGGGTGGTCTGGGCAAAACAATGCAGGGTCATTGTGCAGAAAAGTTGAAGCAGGATCAACTTTTGCTTCACTGCAACGTCATCCAGCGAGGTGCTACCTTGACCAGGCACATATATCCAAGCGCACATTCCTAGTGGATTACTTTGCAACACCATGTTTCTACTGTTACCTCTTGATTGTCACAACTAAAGGTAACATAGATGCTATCGTTGCGCAGTACTTTGGCATCTGATTAGCTTTTAAACAAATTGATCAAACTGGACTTCCTGGATCGTATTTCATGTCTTACCGGTACCATAAACAACAACACCAACACAGCTAGCATTGCTAAAAACGGTAGCGACAGACTTGAAAGGTGGGGCTATTTAAAAACAATGAGCTGCATGGCTTGCCCATTTATCAGCCATATAAGAAAATGATACTGTGAACCTTCATTAAAGCTAAGAGAAATGTCTCCTCCTCCTCTCAATTTGGGTCGTTTTGAATATTTTGTGTCTAAAGTGTTTTGTTATTTTTTTAGAATGTAAATTCCATTTCTTCCTGCCAAAGTTAATTATTAAAGCGTGTATTGCATAATAATATTTTATCCTATTAATATTTTATTTCTATTCACCAAGCAGCAGAAGATACATTTCATAATATCGAATACTTAAAAAAATTTAGTAACCCATGAGTAGAAAACTGCAGCCTATTTAGCTTATGAGCCTAATGCTGCAATGTTAGTAGTCAACTGTCCAAGGAAAATACAACCTTAACGTCAAAGAGGAACCTTTCCCTCTTTACAATTTAATGTACAGCATCTCTGACAAAACAGAAGAAGAAAAATCCTTTTTGCTCGACAGAAAAGTTTAAAGACTGAGAATCAGTGAAGCCAAGTATATACAAACAGATTTAATATTAGAAAGGCTATTTGTGAATAAATGAGGAGGGTATTGTTAGATCCTTTGTGCTGCGGCATACCATCCGTCTGTCTCCTACGACAAAATGCCACTGAAGTGCTTAGCAACTGTTTCCCAGCATGCCTCGCAACAACTGTCCTCCACTGTGCGGTGTATCTACATAAGGCAAATCTCTATGTGCACAGGTCTCCACCAGGCTTCCCGTCTGCTCCGGGGAAGATGCTTCCACTGGTCAAACAGTCAACAGTCAAAGAAATTTCAAAGTCGGTGTACAGTATGTCTAAAAAGGCCACTGAAATATCTGAGGTTGACCATCCAATCTTTTTAAAGGAACTGACTGGATCTAGCAGGAGGTAAGGAATATAATGTTGTGAAATTCGACATCTGACACCTGTATGATTTCAAGACACTGCATGCTGTCGTTCCGTTCCCACTCATTTCTTGACATCTTCCTCCCGTGTATCTGCCATATGCGGTCTTTCGTTCTCTGCTGTCACCCAGAACCGTTGCTGTGTTGTCCATAATAAGGTTTTTCAGCACTGCATGCGGTTTCCTTGAAAATGTTGAATAATGGTGAACTATAAATGTTACAAGGTGCCGAGACTGACACCCGACAGCGGAAGGAATAAGAAAACGAAAAAAAACATGACACCCAGTTTAAGCGGTAGTTTGAGACTGAGACTTGTGTTTGATCATTTTTACAGTTCCATTTTTGAAAGGAAAACTCACTCAATATTCCCAAGTGACTCTTCCCCCCTATCCACAATCACAACACCCCGCCTGCCATTCTTCACGCCGAAGAGTTTGAATCGAGTCTTGGATGGATACATGCCGCGCCCGGGTAAAACGTAGACCCTGTAGGAGCTGTGGAGGAGTTGGTCTGTTGTGACACAATTGCACTCCTCACCCTCTGCTTTTGATGGCTGCTCACTGGGAGAGTAATTATGAACCCCCTGGGATCACTCTAAATGGTAAACTCCCCTCATGTGGAGGCAGACATTTCAAATTACGACAGTCATGGGTTTGTTTTTATAAAAGTAATTGTTGTACATATTTTTCACATTTAGTATTAAGTAAATTTAATATTTTCAAGATAAAGACCTTTCAAAATTATACAATATACTTTCGGTTTCGCTTGTGCCTCCCACAGTGTTTGTGATGCTACTTTGTGGGCTACCCTTCATCTCCAGCGACGTCACACAGATTTTGTGTGCCCACATGCCAACCTTCAAGGCCAGTCCAGCCCGTCTCCTTCAAAGACATGAGAACAGGGATCACAATATCTCCAGGGTGGGCCTTTATCACTGTGGCATTTTGCTGTCCCGCACGGACACTGCCCTCTGTGCAAACAAGATTACCTTGATGAACAGAGGCAGGCTTGTTTACTCCCTGTGTCAAGTGTCTCTTTGGGGGTGACTCACTGTGAAGCGAGGAGAAGAAACTTTAGAGATGAGATGCAGCTCTTAAGTATCTGCTGCAATATAAAGAAGACTGATTCGGAGTTTCTGTAAACCCAGTTCTCAAATAACTACTGCT
Source organism: Xiphias gladius (assembly GCF_016859285.1). NCBI lineage: Eukaryota > Metazoa > Chordata > Actinopteri > Istiophoriformes > Xiphiidae > Xiphias > Xiphias gladius. The sequence continues at coordinate 5,263,630 of NC_053401.1, forward strand.
TCTCAGGTCGCTGTAGAGTGCTGGCCAATTGTGAGTTCTTATGAACTGTCTGTTCTTTTTTTGGTCTCATTTGTCATCTTATCTGTGTTTATTAATTTCTTTAAAGCTCTGCCCTAAAATGACCTGCTACGATAGGCTCACTTCTGTACGACGGATAAGAGCTTCGGCAGTCTGTATCTCTCTAGAGAACCCTGTCTCTTATAAATTATGTTCTAATTACATTTAAGCAGTTCTGTAGAAAATGAAATCGCCAACATAAATGATTATGTTTTTAGTTCCAAGATTTTCTTCCAATGCAGGTAGTTTTCGCATTCTTATACTGCAGTGAGAAGTCACAAGAAAGAGGTTGGATGTAAATGGGATTGATTATAATTAGCTACGGCTCCCATGTTCGTGATATCAAGGAAACATTTCACCCAGTAGAACAGTGTTGCTCCCGGGAGGGGGGGTTTAATAGTATTTGGAAAACAATCACTTTCAATGGCACAGAGGAATAAGATATCAGGTTGTAGGGAAAACCACTGAAAGATGTTGTTAATGAATGATACATGCGTTGTTATCATGACACAAATTAGTTGTACTGTATAAGGATGTGAAATCTTTTTTTTCAATCACATATATAGATATTGGACTTCCACAAATCCCCATTTGTGTAAGTACAATAAATACAACATATGCCAGTTTTGTGGCTGGTTATGAACATTTTTTGAATCCTCCAAACAACGGAATCAAAGGTTTGAGTCTGGTGGTGCGCTTTGCTGCAAGTCAATACAATAATCTCGTTTCTCAAACCAGTGAATATTCCCATGTGGTAGATACATGCTTCTATACCAGACAGTGCTCGGTCTGGCAATGTTTATTGTGTCACCACGTCTCTACTACTCACTCCATATAAACACTGTTCATGGACTGACCAGTTTAGGTCACATATGATCATGACGGATGGTGACATGCGTCTGATCTGCTGTGCAATTGCCGGAGCAAGAGAGATTGCTGTGCACTTGGTTGGCAGACCACCATTTCAGAGTGGGCTCCATCTTCACCAGCGACGGCTGATTCCTATTTGATTTTCTGTCATTTCCCACACTTGTTTATCCATCTACTTGAGGCAATGCTCTTCTAGCTACCTGTGGTAAGATGATTGTTATTCATACGCATGGATGAAGCATCAAACAGTACCTAGGGACCTTAAAAGGCCAGAATATATATGCAGGGAAGGTGGATATATTATAAAAGAGAGATTTGAGATGGATATTGAGATCTAAGATAAACAAGATTAGTATCACTTTCCTCAAGATATTCAGCAGCTTTACCAGAATACAGAGAAAGTCCACATACAGAAGGAGATTAAAAGGCGTGCCCCTATAAAAAACCAAAACGATGATCCATAAAAAGCCATTCATTTCCTCAGCAATATTGTCGTCTTGTATGCAGCGCACTGCACGACCTGGAGGTGCAAGCATGTCATTTGCAGGCAATAAAAAAAAAATCTGTTTGGTTCTTTACATTTAGTTCCATATGTTTAGTTGATGTTACTGCCTACACGTTTTGCAAGTCACTCAAAAGTATGTTGCAAATCTTTAAGCATCATATACAAACAGGATAACCTACAATATAAGGTCCATATAATATTTGTAAATGATAAAATTCTGTTTTTCTTCCATTTTGTGGGTAAGGACTTAACCATGGCATTTACACATTTGTGGAGGAAATCTGACAAAACAGAAAATCTTAGTAATGTATGTAACAACAGGGCTCTCTCTTTTCTATGAGGTTTGAATAAACATAAACATTTTGTACAGTTTGTTCACTTTCTCGTGTTATTTTATGTTCTCAGTCCAAAGCATTTTACATTTCAATAGCATGAAAGGCGCCACACAAACAAGACTTTCCTGACCTTCATGTACACTGTACATAGTGTCTGAACAACCTTGAAGAGCAAAGGCCTTCCCTCTCTGTGCTGCAGTATATGTCAGGATGAGTAGGTGATGTTTGAGAAATCGTGAATTCTACCCCTCTCACGTTTGTCGTGGCCGAATGCAAATACTGTCTGAAAAAGTGTGTCTGCTCACTGCGGAGCACTGTAGTGTATGAACTGCACTCATGTTTATGTACTAGGAAGGGCAGGCAAACCAAACTGGTCCAGAGGGGGTTCATCTCCATGGTGACAGCAGCAAAAGAACTACATGCACCTGTGTAGTGCCAGTAGCGTATTTTATGGAATATTATGAGAGCATTAATGGTTAAAACCATTTGCTGATTCATTAAACCTGCTTTTTTTTTTCTTTTTATCCTTCCTGCCTCCCTTTCTGACATTTTTCAAAACACATGAAGGGTAGCAATCTTTGCCATGTTTGGAACAACAACCTTCAGAACAGGAAAAAAAATAAATAAATAAAAAAAAGCACACCATCATTAGAGCATCTTTCATTTTTCTGTGTCAGTATTTAAAATGTATCACCAGATGGATAGGTACTACATCACATACTGTATATTTGTTACACCTAAAATTAAAACTCCATGCCATGCTATATCACATACTAAAAACCACAATTGAATGACCTTCTTTATAAATGAGAATGTTCTCGGTCAATTATCCCAGAGAAAGATCTCAGTAATATGACTATTTTAGTTGAGGAACTATAGGTCACAAGATTCTTCTCTTGAATTTCTCAAAGTTCACATCACACAGTGTACTGAATGGAAAGTGTATGCTCCAAAAGTTTCGAGAGATGCCTTTCTTTTGCCTTTGGACCCCATTCATCTTTTTTAATATAAGCAATGCACTGAGGCCACAAAATGAAGCCTAATGCATTAGCATTATAAAAAGACTGGCACAACAGCGTCTTTAATGCACCTCTCCAGCTTGGGCTTTCCTCTATCAAGCTGGTCTAGCCCTGTAAAAAGCTTGACTCTAGGGGAAAAGGGTTTCATTGATTCAAGCTCCTCTCCCTTTCCTTTGAGGGACCAACTGGGCTGTAATTTGCTCCTGCTGCCTCAAAGCTATTACCTAGAGTAGATGCCCTGAAAGACGCCTGTGGGTTTTTCATCTTTAAGTGAAAAGGGACAAGATGTGCTTGGGTACTTTTAAAAAAAAAAAAAAATTTGTGAATGCAGTCATTTCTGTTCATTTTTCAGGATGATTTTAAAAAGATATGGTTAGCTACGTGGTATTTATAAAAAAAAAAAAAACAAGGTTTGGGGATCTTCAGAGTGGGTCAGCCTGAAAAGGTAAGACCGCAGTGTCAAGTTGACATCTGTTGTGACAGTTACGCCAGTGGGGCACATGGAGGATTTGGCAATTTTATGCCCTGGAGGTAAAAGAACTCTTAATTTTTTTTCGCACTCCTGCTCACAGCTCATGTACCGTTAACAACATTTCGAACAATTGCAGTGCATGTGTCATTTTGTTCTTGAATTAATTCAGTTTTTTCCAAAAAATTGGCATCTTTCAGGCATTTATGTTCACAGGACTGCTGAGAAGAGTGAAATTTCTTACTATACTCTGTCTTCATGGTTGAACATTAATTCTTGTCTCGCTGAAAATCTTAATTTCCGCTTTGTGATTCGCATCTACAGTATATTTCTGTTTCTAGACAGACAGAGAATTGTCAGCATGTTTGAGGATTAATGAAAGTTCTTCTGCTTTCCCTTAAGTCCTAATAAATTAGATATGATGATATTTTAGCTTCACTTTGGCATGATTCCTCATCTTATCTGTCTAACAAAGCAGCTTTTGAGCACAGCATTTATTCTTGGAGGTGTGAAATACCTGACGTAGTTTTCAAGAATAACTGCACAGTCTTAGGAGGCATTTTTGTTTCCTAGCAACTTGACTGCAAACCTACTCTGATGCGGTGCTAATGGTGAAATAACGCATTAACTGAAGAGAATTTGTAACATCGTCCAAAGAGAGACTGCACCGAGGATAGAGCAACATGACAAGACAAACTTAATCTGCCTCATCCTTTACGGGAACAACTGCGTCGGGTTCAGCTTGTCGCCATACTTCAAACATGGGAGAGACAGGAATTAAAAATCCTCTCTGAAGCGGAGGAGCGCCGATGAAGCAACACAGGCAGAAGGTTCACCGGTGTCTGAGCACAACAAACAGACACCCAGAATTATACTCCCATGTTCAATTTACAGTCGACTGTGAGCCAGCGCGGCATTAAACAAGCATCTGGGAGTTTTGGCTCAGGCTGCCGTTGGCTAAGCTGAGAAATCCCTTTTTCCTTTGCGTGGCTCAGCACAGAGATGCAACCGCATCTTAAACTACCTCAATTTAATGTGAAATGAACAAAATAAACTCCCCCTTTTGTTTTGTTGGTCAAAACTTCATCAGCTGAATCAATTTTGCTTAATGGTGCTGTCATATTTTCCCGTCATATAAGTGATTGCTGTGGAATTTTAAAGAATCATATTATACATGGAATGACTGTGGCTCTTTTAGGATAATCACTTGTGTTCTTGCGCTTACAGGCAATAATGATATAGATCTTACATTTGATTGGTCTCCTAATATACTCTTCATACCAAAATGTTATTAGTCTTATATAATACATGTAATGTTATTATATTCTAGTAAAAGTAAAAGAGGGAAAAAGAAATGTCAGATCCCAGGTAACACAAGTGAAGAGGAAAGCACAAACATTTCACCTGAACTTAGAATAATAGCTCCCCAAGGAGTCACAAAATAGATCTTTAAGGTCACAAGATAATTAACTGGATGGACAAGCATAGGAAACACATTTCAGCCACACAAACTTTTATTTATTTATTTTTTGTTTTGTTTTGTTTTTTTTTACTTTTTTGGCTAATCTTTGCTTTTTGCTCCTAAATTACTGGCTACTTTGGAAACAGTTTGTATATTTATTTATTTATTTACTTACAATAAATAGTAATAATAAGTTCCTGATCATTTCTATGCACTTACTCTGTAATTTGGAAATAATTATTGGAAAATAGACACAAAGTCCTAGTTGTGTAGAGTTTAAAAGCAGCTGCCAATTTCCAGAGCCATTTAATCACGATTCATTTATTGGAACTTCATTCTTCATGTTGTTCAGCTGACCTGCTGGGATCTGACTGGAAGACTCAAGATTGTGCTAGCTTAAGAATTAATTGTACTTAATAAATGAAAGTCGAACAATTGCACACGATCTCTATTTGTCCTATTACTGCCAAACTGCACAGTGCTTTCCAGGAAACTTCCTGGAATATTATTAAGAATTAACGGACCCAAAGTTACAAATAACTTTACATCTCTGGGTCCCTAAAAAGTATTCTAATGAAAAAACCAAAGAAGGAAAAAAATTACTCTTTGGCAGAACTTTCCACTAGGAACAGACATATGAAAAACCTGTACTGACCGCTCAAGCAGACAAAGCTTTGTTTTATGGAGTCAAAAGCCAGAATGGTTGGAAACCACTGGCTTAAAGTGAGATGCCGAAGCAACAAACAATAGCCAGAACCATTAAACCATCACTAAAAAAACAGTATACCAAAGTAATTACACATTGTTATACTGTAAGAACAGAAACAGAGCTTGGCAGGAACCCATATGGCCTTCATGATGAGTACAATGTCAGGACATTGGGAGATATAGGGAATACAGCCAAAAAAGCAAATCCACGTCTGAGGCTGAGATGCTGCAAACAATAATTTTCCCTAGTCTTACTATTCCACTTTATTTTTTGGCCACAAGCTCTCATATGCAAAGTATTGAGCTGAACAGCATCATAAGTGTGATTGAATTCAACCTTGTGATCTGTTCCAATATTTCCCTGCCAGATTAAGTTTGCTAAACACACAATTCAGCGCAATTAGGTTACCCCCCGGTGTGTGTCATTATGGCGCGGAGGAAGAATGACAGGTATGGGCCACAGCGAGGATTTGAGGGGACTAAACTGCTCCCCGGTCAGCCTATCAATCCATTTAGCAGTCCACTTCAAAGAGGCCTGCAGGCAGGAAGCGAGAAGGCCAAATGTCCGCTTTGCTTAAACTCTGATGAACTTCCGTGGTAGGGAGAAACCGGAGGAAAACGACAAAAACCTGAATTTCAAAGTGAAACAGAGAAGAAAGGAAGTATGAAAAGAAATAAAACATGTAGATACAGAAAAAATTCAAACAAGAATATCACTGAAATTCATCTTAGAAAAGTAGACAGTGTAGCCTGTATTAGGGTAAACATTTTAAGAGTTTAGCTCACACTCTAATCTGGGATGTCAAACATAAGCTTCTTATTTAATTAGGTGAAGAAGATGGGAAACATATATTTAAAACAGAAACTGTACCCAAATCCCCAAAGAGTTATCTTGGTTTCTGTCACTGTCTCCAATTCAGTCTCTGCTACAGCCCATTGACGTGATCACAACATAGATTAACAGGTGGAACAAACACATCCCTTCTGTTTGTTTGCTCTGGGAAACAGCTGTGAGTGGGAGAAGTCTGAATAAACTTTACAAAAATACACAACTAACATCTGAAAGCTAAAACTCAAACTCGACTTAAAGATACGAGAATGTGGTGACATTAAAAGTATCCCCGGTTCTACAAACGGTGACATTTCGGCTTGATATTCTCTTTTGACCCACGGCCCTGAGTCTATATATCACCCCGGTATCTGTCTTGATTTCCTAGAAAAAAATGTTTTTGGGGTTAATGAAAGAGCCCAGTCTCTCATAGAGTCCATTACTGTGCCTCAGAGAAGAAAAAGAAGAATGTGAGGACCAGATAGTGTTTAAGAGCGTCATTTGTGCTCATCTCCTCTGAATGTGCCAACTCTGTTTGTTCTCCAGGGAGTAGGAGTGGCCTTCTACTAGTCTTTGAATATTTACCAAAGCACAGCTTAATCCCCAAGAGGGGGGAAAAAAAAAAAAGTACCTCCCACACTCCCTAAGGACTGGCAAAAGGGATTAAACCCACAGTCTTTACCTCACACCTACACACACCCCGACCCAGCTACTCAAACAGCATTACATTTTCCCAGACCCAGATGTTTTAGCCTCCCTGTGGTGTTACACAACGCAAATGTTGATTAGTGTTGAGTTAGACTCGGTTTGGAGCTGCCTTGGGCTCAAGCAGCGCGATGAGTCACCAGAAACTGATCTAAGAGCAGTTTGAGAAGCTTGGCTACCCCAGATATTTCACATAGTCGAGGAACAGATTAGAATGCAGCAGCTTTGATCCTGTTAATATGATGCCTGCCGTCTTTTCTGCCACCTTTGGTACACGAGATGATTTGCCTCTCTCTGCCAGCAATCAGTAGAGTGGGTTGGGACTGTGGATCTTTCTGTCTCTTTCATACTCTCTTTTTTTTTTCTGGCTTTAAATCATCAAGCAAAAATGTTATACTAAGAGTTATGTTCAGGTTTTATTTGCACACATAGAGAATGCTGACGGAAGAGGATAACACCCCCGTGGGATGTTATTTTTCATAACTGCATGGCCTTGCAAGGTCTTGAGATCATTTGTGCTATTTTCAGGGGACCCTCTGATTTAACTTGATTTTTGATAATTCTTTTGCTTTATCAAATTAAATGTACATAACATGAATGCCCAGAAATAGTTTTTGAAAACATGATCAAAAAGTGCATTCTTCCACCATTGTTGCACAAATGCGCAGACTCCATTAGTTTAATGTTAGAAAATGCCTAAAACTGAATGTGTAATTTTTTTTAAATCAGGATGCAGATAGGAATCAAACTACGCAAAATGACAATCACAGGTGCGTGTGCCAGGTGCTTTTCTTAAAATAAGTACAATAGCTAATCAGAAAATAGCAAAAAATGTTCACAAAAGAGCCTTATCTCAAAATGTTAGGACATCCTTTAAAAAAAAAAAAAAATCTCTGGATCCACACCAAAAACTAATCACTTGTTCCCTGGCTCGCTGCCGGAATTTCCACTAAGCTTCACTGAGAATCTGTGCAGTTTTTGAGATACGGTGCTAACAAACAAATGGGCCCAAAAATATAACCGCTTCGGTGGAGGTAGTAAGCACTGTTTGTGTCTCCAGTGTACTGTATTTAATGTGTCCCAGAAAGCCTACTTATATTTCTTGAAAGGAGTCTCTCTGTATTACTAGTGAGTTCCAAATATGACGACAATAATAACGTCTAACTGTGAGTTTGTAAGCCATCTTAGACTTGTATATAGTTTGGTCCCTGTGAGACATATGGCAGCCATGAAGCTATCTTTCAGGAGACAAACTCAGGGCACAAGAAATCCTGCTTTCAATTTAACACACACACACTGAGAATTGGCGGTGCCCTTCCACACAGTTGCTTTTCTAATCCTGTCTAGACATGAACAGAAAATGGACCAATTCAGAAGCTAGAAGTCCGCCTCCAAAAAAGTAACTAAAGAACTAGTACATGTCTCTGCACGTTGGAGGGCCAGGTTCAATCTGTTCTCCAACTGGGTTTTTTGGGACATTACTTTTCCAACAGCACACACAGACACACTCTTCACTTAATTGGACGGAATGATGTGGGCTGGTGAAAGTTTTACAGTCTATGCCCTCTCTAGGAAGAGGATTTTAGGGTGGAAAAAAGGGCTCCGTGACTACAGAGGCACATGCATGATGACATGCAGCTGTAACAACAGGGGGGAAAAAAAAAAATCCGATTTGGGGAAAAGAGGCTGGAGCCTTGGTGGACCTGAGCTGGTAGAAACAGCCAGGGCTGTGTGTGAAAGGCTGAGACATCTGTCATTTAAGTAATCACGCTCCCAATCATATCCTCTTTTGCAGCCTTAAAACATGAATGTTTGCCTCAGGTTTTGTGGCAGTGCTTGTGTTAAATTCTTAGTCTAAGCCAGTGGTTCTCAAGCAAGACTTGCTGCACTGCAAGGACAGTAAATACTTGAACTTCATCCAGTTTTATTAGAGTGCACCTCTTTTTTTTTTTTTTTTTTACTATCAATGATGTATGCTAATTTTCTGAAACTTAACTAATGAATTTGACAGCCCTCCAAAGAAACCAGAAGTGTCTTTGACAGCAAAGCTCATACAATATCAATGAGCCACGCGTTCTTCTCTCAAGGGAGTGAAGCAAACAGGGTCGGTCCTTTGTGTTTGTCATATCTCCTCCAGCCCATGGTGACCGCAATGTGTCTCAGACACTTTGGCTCACAAAGGACGGATCGACACCACAGAGCCAGGGGAACGGGAGCATTGTGGGAAATGGCTTCCCTGTGGCCATTTTGAACAGGCCAGGCCATCTTTCCCCCTTGTGTTGTCTCCTCTTAAGCTTATCCAGAGGGGACTTTTTTTTTTTTCCCTCTCTCTCACCATGTTGTGATCATAGAGCTGCACTCACAAGAGACGAGCCACCCCATCTGATGGTTACTAAACACTGCGTGGCAGCCCCAAGCACACACTAGAGTCAGTGAGGAACTGCTCTGCACATGACACTGAGAGCATATAGTTGAAAGAGAATATACCTACTGTTTACGGCCTATTTTGATTATGGATGCAATGCTTTGTATACTGCCATATATACAGCATGTAAACCTTTATTTTAAACGCATTAAAGTAACGTTGTACTGCTCCACACTGTATGAGCACAGAAGTACTTTCAGTGCGTTTGCAGGGTGATGACACGGATTCAGACTAACACCAACATCGGATCTCGAAGCTTTGAAATCTATGAAGGTCTTCTTTAAAAGTAAAACAGTTAATTAAGGGTTTAGTTTTGCAACTCCAGCCTCCAGTTCTATCAATTATGATAACATTATGCCCACCAAAGCGATTGCTTAGATTTTGGAACGCAGTGGCATCGGTAAAAATACTGGGGGTTTAAGCCCCTCTGATTATTTGACTCTTGCCCCATCAGGCCAATTTTTAGAAATGTCGCCATGTTCCACGATCTCAATTGATTTGGTGAGTACAGATTTATCATGTCACCTGTAAACCCAGTGGCCAACGTTGTTTTTTTTTTTCCCCGCGTTTATAATTTCACATATTTAACAAATACCCTTTCTATCATTTAAAAAATGAAACCAATCTATAAACCTAACACCTGTAGAAAAAAAAGTTGATTTCCCTCACTTAACTTTATATTTGCCTGGACTCTGTATTCCAGCAGTGACTTGTGGAGAATGAGGTTGGGTGAACAGTTGCCCAAACTGCCCAAACTGCCCCCACATGAAGCATAACTATAGCAACTACAGGTTAAAAAATTAGTAGGCTAATAATTTTTTTCAAAATTGGTTCCAAATTAGTCCGCTCATATTACACACTTCACTGCAACTATCAGCATGCGTTCTGGATAGTCTCCTCTGTAAATAATTTAAGATTATGTAACTATTCATGAGGCAACATCCATTATGTCACAACTTGAAAAAATCATTTGAAGTTTTGTATTCTTGTGGTGCACTTTTAAAAAATTCATCTATCTGGAAGTATTCCAATTTGCCAAAAAGTATCTTGTGTCCTATTTCTCTCATAAAAAGGCGTTAGATCAAATAAAGAACGACAGTTTTTGTTCCGTCAGAGAATCCCGAGTTTGTAAGTGACATGAAATCCGTCTGCATGGTGTCCCCCCCACCATTAACAAAACAGCAGGCTCGGATTTGAGTCAATGAACAAGCAGGAAATGAAACAGCATCACAGCAAGATTAAAAAAGGGGAACGAGTGCTGTCTGTCCCCTCTGAAAAGGAAAACATGCCTGAATACTAACCCGGAGAGTGAAGGAGGAGGATTTCATTTTGTGCTGGCAATGACAAGCTACGAGAGAGAATGAAACTGTGACTGATAGAGGTCTAGTTTGCTCTGGGAAATATTATAAATATTATCATACTTATGAAGCTAGTAAGTGTGAGAAATTGTTATGAAAAGCTTTGACTCCCGTTCAATACCTTCATTTTTTTTCAACTAAATTGCTTGGTTTGGCCTATTTTTGAAGTTTTACATAGTTGACTTTGCTACCAAACAAACACTTGATTAGCTTTTGCTGAAGCTTGAAAATTTTAAGTAGGGCGTTATCTGTCACCTCTGATTAGAACTTTGGGCCCTTCTTTTACAAATAAGGTTAAACCTAACTGAGATTTGCCCAGTGATTATCATCACCCTGATCATCATTTTTACAAGTTTTTGTGTTTATTTAGCACCCAAATCTTTAAAAACCCACATCAGGGGACTATTCAGCATCTATGATATTTTTAAACTGTGTGAAGTTAGCAACATGATTTATCACACTGACTGAATAAGAGTTTCTTGTCAGTCATTAGTCACTGCTCCATTATATCCCCAGAAAAATTCAAGTCGATATTCACGAGTGAGAAATTTTATTAAGTTCAAACCTTGACACATGCTATGGTTTTAGTGTATTCAGTCCCCACACAAACATAGACGGGTTCATACACCTATAAAGAAATAGGTTTGCTGTTTTACATCTCTGCACAGTAAAATATGATACACGGATCAACTTATTTCTGCCTTGGACTAAATAATCACTTTAGTTTAAACTCACACTCTCTGAGGACATGGCTAAGTAAGATCTCAAAAGTTGAATGACACGGCCGTCCGTCTCCATGAACTGAGAGAGAGAAAACATCCACTGGCAAATTCCTCGCTTCTTCTGTAAGCATGAGTTGTGTTCCTGCTATTTTTCAAAACACCAAACTTTTAGCAGTTAAAAAAAAATGGTAGATGCCCACTGCAGCAGCCACTTATTAGTTGTAAAGGTAAAGTGAATTTCAAAACGATTCAGCATGCAAACCTTTCTCTGCTACTTGCACACTGAAAATGCCAGGGGGTTACACAGCTGTCTGGGTCAAACTCAGTGAAAGACTCACAAATTAGCAGACACTAACAAAAACTACTGCAAAAACACTAGCAAATTACTAAATGGAATATAATCTTTTTTCTTTTTTTTTTAACATTTTCCATAATTATGTTTAACATAAGTGAAGGAACAATGAACCGACTCTGCAAAACAACTATATTGCCCTGCTGGAAGTGCTTAATCCCTGTCTTTTTTCACATAGATAATTTGGCCAAAGCCTTTCTGGTCTTTTGTGGTGTAGTAGTAAACAATTGTCTATCGGGATTATCAGGGGTTTCTGAACATGAAGCAACTCTAAAGGAGGAATAAAATCTCTAGTCTTTGACTTCCTTTTGGCAAAATGCGGAGCCATGGTAAACTGGGATTTTAACCCAATCATATGGCATGAAGGATGATTAATATGCCTGCTAATGGGAGGAGGCCGAGACATTTCTGGATGTGAGATCAGGTATGAGCCGTAAACAGCGGTGAACGCCGGCAAGTGATGGTGGGAAGTGCACAGTGCATCAATCACTGGTGACAGCTGGGACAGACGTGGGGAGCTTCATCATCAAGAGAGGAGTGGGTGCTCCTCTACGTCAAATCAGACAGTGCTGCTAATTACTAATCTCTGTAAATCCATATCACTAACCAGGATACAAGCAAAAACTACCATGCAACTCGACTGCTTAACTATTTATTGGTGCTCGTTAATCGGCATATATGAGGTCATAGGTCTTTGGGGTACACTATATTTGTAGCTGAAACCAGATTATTTCAAATGATAGGTGAATGGAGCAAAGTGAAGGTAGACTGGAATCAGGAGGCAGTGCTGTTCTGGCTACAGGATTAATCTCATTTGTTGAGGAGCCAATTAAATACAGTAAAGGCCAATTCATGGTTTCTGTATTCGCACGTCCACAATGGTACTTGTGATTGAAATTTCGTCGTCCGTCCAAGGACCCTGTGCGGATGTCCCAAAATTTGAGTCTGTGTGGACTGTCTGCAAATTAACTCACTGTAGCCAGACTGACAATTTTAGACAACCCTAGGGACTCGCCTGAGAAGGAATTACTGTGACATCTACCACTGGATAAAAGTTTGGATCCCCAAAGTATTGGTACTGCTAATGCAGATTTATGGCAAACACTGTTATGGCTACAGTGATCTTTATACACACTGTAAACCCATGCCTTCATCGCAAGCAGGAAGCTGCAGCAAATATATTCATATGCAGATTACCACATGACATTATCTTCGGACCTCTAGCAACTTCTCGAGCAGCCACTTTTTAAGTTGGCAACACTAAAGAAGTGTTAAATGTTACTTGACTGATTTTTTCTACCACTTGTCCAGGTCTGGGTCGTGCTGGCAGCAGCTATGACATGACAGGACTGGGACAGAAGTTCGATAACAACACACCACTCGAGTCAGGCAGGCCCTTTCTCCCCTTCACCGCCCCTCCAGATTTCTCTGTCATTACTCATGTAAGCGTAGAGGTCCCTCTAGTAGAGCTATGGGGTTCCCGACAGTGCCCTCCACAGGAACGCACGCAGAGATTCAAATAAAAAGCCAGACACTCTCGAACAACAGTCAGAGCCTTCTTCTTTATGTCACATCGAAGCAGGCCTTTCATTCTCCAGGGAAAACTCAACATTATTTCTTCAGGCTGAGCCCGACCAGACTCCAATGGATATAGAAACATTCCATAAAGGTCTTTACAGTAGCCCTTAATCTTACCCCTTATCTGGGAACACTTGGGTTATCCTACAGGAGCTGTTGTCCCTGCCATCACAGTAATATCTGGCTGAAGACCAGTGCAAGAAAGCCAAACGTAGAGAAAGTAACTGAAACTATGAAGAACTGTATGGGGTGCTAAAATTACTATGTTCATACTGAGCTATGAAATTAGCCTATATGTCAAGAGCTGGCATAAGGCGCACAAACCTAGAACTTTGTAATTTTCTCTATACAGTCCCTAAAGTAATTTAACTTTTGTCAGAAAAATCCACTGCATTAACAAAGCCTCACTGCAGAAATGCAACACTATAAACATGTCATTTACCAAAAAAAAAAAGTTGTTTTGTTATGGGTTGATTAATCTTACTGACTATAAGACAGTAAGACATGCAAGCCAACTGACTGAAGTGTGAAGCGTTTGCTCAACGCAAGTTGAATTTTTTGAGAGATCGGTAGGTCTATTTTAATTTCATTACACCTTTGAAGTCTTCAGAAGATGAACTATGTCATAAAACCTGCAGAATTTGTCTTCCATGTTTGTAATTTGTTTAAACAGTATTTACTTTTAAATTCAATGTCAAGCTTCTCTGTCTCGTAGTACTTAATGGAGCCTAAGGAATATCAGTAACACAGGTGCCTGTGTCGCTGGAAGAACCTCAGCCAGTGTGAAAATGATCCCTCTGCAACAGTTACATTTGTTATCTATGGGCAGACTTTATGTTCCTTCTGCTGCTAAACCCGTGTTCACCCCTTCTAGTCTAGTCCAGCCAGCTAAAGAAAGAAAGAACACAACTGTGGATGATTAGTACTTCACGTATAGAAAAAGGTTAATGCTTCTCATCCTTTTGACTGAATGGCCACTCCAGTCCTTTTGATCACAGCTGACTTCACTCCATTGAATTAGCACACAGCCTAGTGGGTTACAGACTCGGGGCCCATGTTGGAGCCTCAGTGGTGAATATTAGATTGCACGCCTCCAGATCTCATTAAAGGAAGCAACAGGACAATGTCTGCATCTCAAATGAGACCAGGGGCCATCAGGCATCCTCACTCCCTGTTGGACTTACTGATTTGATTGATATTGTGTGTATGTACCAGAGAATAAGAGCAGGACAACATGTCATTTTCAGTAAATATAATGAGGCCACTTTTATGAATTACATGATTGGGGGGGGTAATTGGAATTTGGGATTGTATAGCATGACATAAATGGCCTCCATTACACTGTCAATTACACAAACTGGTCATTTTAAAGACTCAATGAAGAAGTTAATGGCCAAGCACTTACAATATCTTCACTTAGAGGGGTTTCTTCCAGTCTTCCTTCCCAAATGGCAGCTCACTGAAAAAGACATATCATGGTGTCAGTGTCCATAGTGTAAATACAGCAGAATCTGCCTTTCACACATATGCTGCAGAGGGAAATATTAGCTACTGAGTAAAGACAACATTAAATTAAATGTCAACTGAGTCCACGAAGACATGAATAAGGCTCCCTTGAAAATGAAATTAGTGGCTCGCTATAGGTCTTTTAACAAAGATGTCCAGCATTAGCCTCACATTATTAGCTTAAGTTTTAAATAAAAACGACTTGCGCCTGAAGGCACTAGTTTTACAGTAGTTCACCAGTGCGGTAGCCATTAATTAATACAGTTGAGTATCCGTAAAATTTCCGAATGTCCACCACTGGGTGAAAAGAAGTACGTTTGTACTCCGCGGAAGTGACGTGATAGCCGATAATAGACTATTTACTGTAATTAAACTACTGTATATGCTTTAAAGTCCATCCTTTTCAAAAGGACAGACAAAAACCCTTTTACCCTTTTAGTTGTGTCTGTAAATCATCTGACATCATCTCAAGCAACCCTCATGTACTCATGCTCGAATATTGTTGATAGAAATTACAGCAGGTGTCCATGACCCATACGCTATTTAAATTTAGAAAATACTAACAACATATACCAATTATGCATGGCAAGCCAAAGTCTCTGTTAAATTTCTAATTATACAAAACTGTTTAGTTGTGGTAGAGAGAGAGAAAGGGAAAATGTATTTTTCAAGCAAAGATGACTCAAGAAATACTGGATGGGACAGATTGAGACCATTAACCTTCTTGTTCTTTCATCGTACAGTATTCAACTCTCTAAAATCACTTCTACTACATAAATAGCAACAATACTCAGTTTGTCATTCCAATTTTCCCTCTGGCTTGTAGTATCATAGGAGTACAGCTGGCTTGCCATGAACAATCGGTATATGTTGTTAATATTTTCTAAATTTACACAGTGTGCGGGTTCATCGACACCTGCTGTAATTTCTAACAACAATAACAATGTGGTGTGAAAAAAGATTCGAGCATGAGTACACGAGGGTTGCTTGAGATGATGTCAGATGATTCACAGACACAACTAAAAAGGGTAAAAGGGTTACGCGCAGAAACCATTACAATCAGTTAGTATGAGTCTGAACCACTTAAGTTGCTATAATGAAGGATTGGCTTCACTCGAACCTCAAGCCCCAATGTCAAAATGTTAGGTTTTACGATAATCGGTGACAGAAAATAGTGGTCTCACTCGCAGGAAGCAGATGACACACCATGAAGCAGTAATAAATTAACAAAGTATGTTGGGCCCGTTTAATAGGTCGAAAAGACAAACAAGCTTTATGAATCAGAAGAAAGTCGTGATAATTATTTTCATCATAGGAATCATTGATTCCATTATAAGATTTAATCTTAAATAAAGGTCATAAACCTTAACAAGTCCAACTCTGACATGACCAAAGCAGCATTGTATACTGGCTTCATAGTGTTACTTAATTGGCCCTTGCTGGGGTTCCTGCTGTTAAAATAAATTTGGGAAAATTATTGTGAGTAAGGGAGCTGGGGCCCTCCAGAGATGAGGTGTTACCCTTCTAAATTAGATGCAAGTGGGGTGGCCAATATCACACCATGTCAGCGCTGTAAAATTCGCATGCCATTAGGAGGACTGAGAACTATGATGTAATGAGGTAAACGTCAGCTGTAGGTCCCTAAAGTTTTCAATCTCCTTTTCTTGTAATTTACAAATTGTGTTTAAATAAACAAAAAACAAAAACAAAAACAACAACAACAACAACACAATTTTCCTCCCAATGTGGATGAAATACCAATTTATCACTTAATCTCTAGATAGAAAGATAGACCCAGGTGGAGAGAAAGGACAGAGGAAGTTTTGTCCTTTGATTGATAAAAGGCCGAAAATCAGTACCAGAGCATGGCGGCTGTTTTTCCAAAAGATGATGCCGTGAAAGATATAAACAGCCGCTAATTAGAGGCTGATACTTAACAGTAGACAGCAGGAGGGCTTTGAAAGCCAACTCTGTGTTTTTACTGAGAAGCTGTTTCATGAATGTGTAACAGTCATGTGGGTTTGAAAAACAAACGCCTCACCGTTGGCCCATTCGGATACATATGGTCCTAAAATAGAAATTCAAATGCCCAGGGATACCAGTCAGCCTCACTGGCAGTCGTTGACACCCAATAAACTAGGTGAAGAGGGCCTAAAGACATGTCTATTTTTAAAGTGGAGGGGTCAAGATTAGATTCTTTACCCTGAGTGATGGGAACCGAGGGCCCCACAGCTAAACTTTGATGATGAAGGCCTGAAAATAAGAGGTTATTGCACTCAAATTATATGCAGGGAATATGTCCTGAAATCAACTCTCATCTGTGTATTTTAGCCTATTTCATTGCTTTCATAGCTATTGCACCATCACAACTTTGGTAGCCCTGTCTTTCATTCTTTCGTTCTCTCTCATATTCAAAAGAGCCATCTTATGCTGCCCTGCTTTCACACTAATATCCACGGCAAACATTCATCCTGGGAGCCTGCCGGAGGTGAGGTCAAACATTATTATTGTGAAGGCTTTGTTGCTTTGTCTGTGGACTAAAGCTATCAGTCTCATCATCAGCAGAGGGACCAGGCTGGACTGGAGCGGCATATGGAGTGTTTTTTCATGTTACTCCCTTCCCCAGGCCCTTTTGCTTTACCAAATGCAAACATTACAACGGGAAGTGCATTAGGGCCAATTTTATCCACATATGTAGTTGGTAAATCATCTTATGCTCTAATGTCCACATTACTGAAGTTCATATAACAGTTATATTTTATTGATCTGTTGATTATGTGAGAGTACTTTTTTGTGCTTTACCACAAGTGTATAATATTCAATTTATATATGTCATTTGATAGTGCCTTAAGGGTGTTGAGCGTGTATGTGTAAGTCAACTGAAGTACAATACGGTGATAGTTAGTTAGAATTAACTGGACTAACTATAGTCAAGTTTCCATCCAAATTTGGCAAAAATTTTTAACCACATTTCCAAAAAAATTGAAAAAAGTAAATGGAAATTAACGTGCGTTCCATTTCACTACTGTTATGTGAATATTAGGAGCTGCAGCATCGACGTAAACAGTAGGTGGTGCCAATTCTCCAGTTGGGTGCCACTAAACCATTGCAGAAGAAGATGCCTTTTGGACTTGTGAGTATGATAATTTTCAATGCAGAAATCTGGATTGAATTAAATAGACTAGAACTGCAATGATTAGTCGATTAACAAAATAGTTGAGAAACAGAAAACTGAACGGCAACTATTTGATTAATCGAGTAATGGTTTCAGTTATTTTTCAAGTACAAATTACAAATATTGTGAGGTTTCAGCTTCTCAGAAATGAGGACTTGCTGCTTTTCTTTGTCATATATGAGAGAAAATTGAATTTCTTTAGGTTTTGGATTGCTGGTTGGACAAAACAAGCATTTAAAGCCATGACCACGGGCTTAGGGAAACTGTAAATGGCATTTTTTCAATATTTGTTAACTTTTTTTTTTTTAGATCAAGCGACCACTGGATTAATCGAGAAAAAAAAAAAATCTAACAACAGATTTAATCTTAAATCTAACAGCAGAAGCAGAAGTGGCCTCAAATCCTGGAGTATGGATAAAATGACAACATCAAAGACGCCAAGTAGATGATGACTGTTGCTGTGCCTTCAGTCAAAGGTTTGTGGTTGATACAAGTGTCATACATCCAAGTTACCCAGCCTACACGGGCTAACAGCACGTCACTTCCAAATAAATACATGAATGTCATCATCGTAGACCACACAAACATAGTATCCTGTCTTTTTTAGCTATTTAGCTCACTAAGCAACTAACTAACATTTACTGCAAAAGATTGTCTTGCAAAAGCTGTTGCATCTTTTGCATGAAGTCCCCATTACCAATGTCAACAACAATACATTTTACATGACTATAATCAGTGCTTCTCAGATTCACATATCTGCAATTGAGATAAACAACTGACCATCCCACTGTCAATTTATCTTGCCTCTCTAAACAACACATCAAGTATTCTGCTGTGTATACAACGCTGCAATACCCATATGCAATAGGAAGGGCAGTCTCATGAAAAACACAAACACACAATAATAAGCTTAGGGTCATAGTGGTGTTTAGATCTCCACATCTATTTAATAAGAAGCAGAGGGGACCAACATTTAAAGAACAATGGGGGCTCCTCGGTTCGGCAGCAGGGACACAAAGCTAATATCCGGTATGGAGATATTGCCCCTGAGAAGCAAGAGTGTTCATCATTCTGTAAATCTCATGTCATCCTCTCCTCAGAGTTTTGAAGGCTGGATAGAGTTGTTTCCAGTGTCGTCTTGAAGCTGGTTGTTTCCCTTCCCAGCAGACAGGCAGCCTTGACGACAGCCAAATCTAAGGCCCACTTGAATTTGGCTCCAGAAATCTGGCAGGAGGAGGATACCAACCAGGCTGTTAGGAAACAGCCAAAAGATGAATACACCTCTTTTCTGCCAAACCTTTGCACAGGGGCACTTGTATTTTTGTGGGATGTACCAAGGGTGCCGTATGACACTGTCTGGTATCCCCCTGTTTTTGAGCTGTTTACACATCGTAGTGATGGCTAATTTGTATCTAGAGTGACATCTAGAGCTTCCAGCTCTTCTCTCTTCTCCAGAAAAATTGATTATGCATGCTAGAGCATGACGTTTTTTTTTTTTTTTCCTGGTGATTTGGTTGTTATGGATAGAAAAGTCAAAATAAATGACGACATGCACTAGCCCTTGCTGTACATACAGTGTGTCTGGTCCTCCTACTGATTTGAATATTGGGTAATGAATTTTACTCATCCGAGTCAGAACTTCACCTACTTGCAATGTGCATACGATGAAGGAAAACATTCTTGCAACGCTAAGACCTCCGTCAACAACATTAACAGTATTAACAACAACAGTTGCAGGACAAATTTATTGCAAAAATATTGTATGTTGACCCTATTTTGACCCTTTAAGCACTGTCATTTATGAAAGATCTGTACAGTATAAGTTTTCTTTTCCTTTTCATTTTAAATAATGAAATCCAAAGCTAGTACATCTTCTCCTGTACTGTATGTACTGAGTCAGTCCTGCATATTTCATTCCAAATCCTACCTTGTGAACTCAGAGTCAAAGAGCATATTTAGGCAGACCTTTTTAAAAATGATACACAGCCCTAAGTATATCAAAGAAAAGAGGACCCTTAGTTTTTCTCACGGTAGAGAGACATTTTGTTGTTTTGTTCTTGGACAGGGTTTAATTCTAGCTGATTCAAATTTCTCAACAATTCTTCCTTGGACATGACTACATGTTACTGAACTTAATGCAGGAGATGTCATCAGTTGTATCAAGCATTGCTTCTTTTACTGACAAACTTGAAAAAAATCTCAAAAACTATCCAAAATAAATGAAACTTCTGCCTAGAAAAACAACAGACAGACAACCCTAAAACTTTCCCTTACAAATAAGCTAGGCACAGTGAAGGTCAGACATAGTTTATTAATTGTATCATTTATACATATCCATTTTTATATATAAAATCCACCATCCGGCCAAAGCAGACAGGTAGGCTTTGATGCCTATGCACTCACGTCCAGGCCAGAACCTCAGAACTGGCATCTAACTAAGAGAGATATTTTAAATCTACTTTAGCTGAGAGAGAGAGACCCTGTCGGCACTGAGAGATGAGACAGCTGAGTCCCTTGCAGGCAACACGAAAGTTATTGTAAAACCAGCAGACCCAGGAAGTCTCCCGGTGCTTATAAACAGAAACACAGGAATAATGACTAATGAGACAAGCTCCCACTGAAGCATTTATAGATTTAAAATGAAAACTGATTTTTTTTTTTTCCTTTTCTGTTGCAAGAAAGGAAAGAAACCAGCGCATCTTAGAAAAACTGAGTGTGTTCCCTTCTATATACCTATTACAGTAGACAGCAGGATAGGTCATCGCACTTGGGTGCTAATGATGATGATTATGTGAATAAAATTTGCACTTTTTTTTTTTTTAATGAATTTTCATGATAAACAACCCTCTGTCACTGCGAGATTGTTAGTGTTCAAGCTTCATCTCCTTAGAACAGTAACACTGAAGCCATATAAGAATGGCCCTAGCCAAACTCATTTCCGCACATCAGTGCTGCTCTGACTCTGTCTGTCGAGGCCGGAATAATTAAATGTTTTGTTTGCTTTGTTTTTTTTTTTGTGCAAAGGAGAAAAGATGGGTCTCTGCTGTCAGTTACTATGTGATCTGGTGCTCCATTCTGGCCAAGCCTGTCAGTCAACATTTCTCTCTCTTGACATCAAAACATTTGATAATCGCTCTGCTACAGATGCTGAAGAGGGAGGGGAAAAAAAACAAAAAAAAAAAAACAAGAGAAACAGCCTGCTATGCTGTGATTACTGATTGTGCTGCCTGAGATGTCTCTTTGTCATCAGACTAAATTGCATGACATTTAACAATAAATTACATTTTGCCCATTTACTTAGCTGAATGTGCACCAGCCACAATCAAAGCCGAATGCATGGAAATGAAAAATGAGTATGTGACAGGAATATACGAAACAGGCGTATCCAGTGCGGCGCATCCATGGCTTTGGTTTAATTGTTTCAAAGGACAACATAAACTGATGAAACAGACATGTCACTGTGATTATGAAAATAGGTTTCTTTGGCAAACATCTGTTTACTGCTCAAACTACCAAAGGCTCTGCCAGCCCACTGCTCTGGGTTGTAGGCGGAACTCAGTCGATAAACAAATGTCTAAAGTTGCATGTAGGCGACCTCTAATTGAATATGACCCTCTAAAAACGTTTTTATTCTAACATGAAGTGTCTTTTTTTTCTTGTAGAGGCTTTTCGAGTGGTCACAAAAGGGCGAGACCTACTTAGCAGCACTAAGGTACCCATAGACGTTTCCCTATGACAAGGCCAGCAAACACGGATTACCTTGGAGCAGCAGACGGCTTCAATGTGAACATTACCACGACTCAGCTGAATGGTGCAAATGTGAGCACTCAGCATTAACTGAATGAAGTAAAGCCATTAAGGAAGGAGTAAATAAAGTGAACTTTTTTTTTTTTTTTTTTTTAAATAACAGGATGTTTGGGTCTGGTTGAGTGCTACAAAGAACTTCAATAACCGTCTGGGTAGAGTAGAATACCCTTGAAGTTGGCACTCAAATCAGACAGCATAATAACATTCAGATGGTCTCCCTGCATGATGATGATACAGCGTTGGCAAGCCCCGTCTCTCCTGTGCTTTGCCCTTGAATGATAAAGCCTTTACCCTTTGCATTTACACAGTTTCTTAAACTTCCACCACTTTTTTTTTTTTTTTGCTCAGTATCTGCTGAAAAGGGGAAAAAAAAAAAAAAAAAAAAAATGTCACAAGCATTATTTTGACATCCATTAATGTCAGTCTGGGCACCTGAGACACACAACTCCCTCCTAATGCAGGAGTTGAAAGGTAAGCAGACTTTGCATAACTTGAAGCCTCACATGGTTTATTGGAGGAGACAACCATGACCATGTGCGGCATACACTGCCGGGCTCAGTGGTCACCTCCCTGGTCGGGATGACCCACTTTGAGCCCAACATCGATCAAATACCCTTTAATTTGAAATGGAGCATCCCAAGTCTGAGCCAAGCCTGGGTAAGCTGTTTAAGGCAATGCTCTTAAGATTAAACCTAGATCTATAACACAGTTCCATGAGAGAAAATCTGTCGTTGTTTGAGTGATACACGACTGTACCTTCTAGACTGTGAGACGGCAAGCTAAACCTGGTTGCTGATGGGCTATTTTATAGTTTCAAAGTATATGAGCCAATCGGGAAAGTGGATCAGGTACTCTTTGAACTCCCTCTCCTCTCTGCTTAGGGGTGGCTCAGGACTCACTCCTCTAATCTAACATAATCAAAGTGAATGACAGCACTCAGAGTCTGCACTCTGGATGATCATGCATTATTTGGCTTTCACAGTTGCAAAGCGAATGTGGAGCATTTACCGTTGACACTAATTTGAGTCATATTTGGCTCATTCGCGTCTACAGATCTCTTATTATTCTATGATAACAATGTTTTTCTTTCCATTTGAACGTTTAGTAATAGGACTATAATTTCAGTGAAAAAAATTCTATGAGGACTTCAGGGAAACATTGTATTATATATTTATAAACATATACAGCCAAACATCTTGCCCAGCCGTCAGGCCATAATCCCTGGGTCTTATTGCAGATAATTGCAGTCAAAGCAGAGGAAAAACTCATTTCTGTCTGTGCAGGATGTCAATACAGGACATTTTTTACATCTTCAGAACATTATTTTGGCAGACAAGGGGGCAGAGGGTGAAGTACATGACAAAATAGCATCCATCTATCCAACATGTATATATAATTTACCAGGTAGTATAATTCCTCCTCATCGTCCATGTTATTGCATCAAAGACAGGGCATTAGGGCTTCAAGATGGTGGCTAATTAAGAATGCAACATAATCATGTCTTGGCAGAACGGGACAACTTTTCTGATGTTAATGTGAAAACGGGCACTGTTACTGCATGCAGATGGCACATGAATGGCAAGTTGAGAAGAAAAAATAAAGATCTCGCTGAGCAGGAGTCTTTTTGCCAACACCGACTTTCCCGGCCCCGTTTTAACGGTTGCCAGGCAACACTCATTAGTGTGCCTCACTGATGGGGTCAGAGAGAGATGGGTTGTACGAACCCAAAGTAAGACTTCTGCACAGAGGCAATTAGATCTCTTTATGGACGGTTTGGGAAGGAAAGAAGCTAAATATATACCGTGTAGCCAAATCTTAAACTGGCTTTCTGCGAGCTAGTTAAGGTAGTTAAACTTTCAGCCTTGCATATGTATGTGCTGTAATGCTTTGCATCCCTGTGTGATGTTCGGCACATTTAAGGAATTAAAGTCATTTTTGGTAAAAAAAAAAAAAAAAAAAAAGAAATCAGTGTATACAGTATGTCTTGATGTTTGGTTTCACTTATTTACTAACTTGATCAAAATGTTAATTACTACAAAGAGGAAATACAAGTTTTATTTATGTTTCTGCTGTAAATGCACTGGTAATTTGACTGGTGCAAAAATCAATGTGTGTAATACACGGGGAGCAGAGGTCAGAGGACTACTCTTTGCTGTGAGATTTGACAGTCTGGTCATATCCCCACGACTGGACCCAGGACCGAGAAACGTGTAACGCTGGCTAGACCGTCAACCATCGGGAGGTGATTATTCGCCATGGCAGAATCGTTGATAATGTTAGCGAGCTTCTCTGAGCGAAAGCTAGGAAGTTGACAGTACGCCTCCGAGCAATGCCCCGGCTGTCAGAGAGCAGTCAACTGCTGCCCACTGCCTTGGGAAGCACCCACTCAGACGCTCGTAGACGCTGTCTTCACAAATCCATCCAAATTTTGGCTTTATCTGGGACAATATATGCAGTAGGTACCTCATGATTATAGTTTGTAATACCTTACATTCTGGATTCACTTTTTATTTGTGGTGCGATTTAACTTTTATTTTGATGCTTCCACTCAAAGTTGCTTTTGTCTGCTTCATTTAGGGATTTTCTTCATTCTTCATAATACGTTCCAGTGAGATGATGCGTGAATTTATTTAATTTAGTTACCGGTTAAACTTGTGGGAGGAAAGTGCAAGATTTCTTCCAGTTGAGAAAGGCAAAAGTCATGCTTCTCACCAGCTGCATAGTTTCTGGTCTATTCTTGGTTGGTGCAGGAAATGTAATGTCGTCTGTGCTTTTGATGAATTTTTCCCATTATGTGGCTAAATAACGAGGAAAATTCCAGGGTCGAGGAAGAAGCCTGTACTTACTTGACACCAAAACCTGGAGTTTTACCAATGACTTTTTTGTCTTCAGTCCATTACAGCAGCTGAAAAAGCAGTATCCAAAATAAAAAGAAAAACGCAATAATATTCAGTGAAATGGACCCAGTCAGGGTCAATAAGAAGAAAAAACAGCCAGGATTTCAAAATACCATGGAATCATCTTGCTCTCAAATTGCTTTGTTGTCCAATAAACTTGTGTTTTTGCATTTAAATAATAACTGCTAGTGTTTTACTCTATCGCAGCCTTGTCATTAGTGACAGAAATGCGAATTTTGCTGTTTTATTGCCTTTAAATTTTGAAACTAGGACAAAAAAGAAGAAAAAAATATGAGAAAAGAAAACAGAAAGCCAGATTGCTGAAGGGTTATTGGAGAAAATCCACTGTTTTTAGTGTTTAAAATGGGCAACTGTGACTTTATGATAAGCAGAAATCCCTTACCAGCACTCCAAATACACGCACACACACAAACACACACACTAGGCCTTATTTAAATATACTCCCTTTGAATGGTTCTTAGTTATTCTTTTCATTTTGAGACTGGAGGGGAGAAAATAGCCAATAAGCTTTAAAGGGTATGTTTGCCCTTGTTACTGTGGGTACATATTGTATTTTTGATCCCAGACACATAGATTATATTCAGATCCTGGTCATTAGTTTCAGAGTAAGTGCTGGGTATTTTGCAGTTAAGAGTAGAAAAAAAAAAAAATCCAATTTTGCGCTCATCCTATTCGCCAGTTTCTTTCTTTGGGAATCTTTCAGGTGGCCTGCCTAATGAGCTCCCATGAAATTTGGTTTTCACACCAGACAATATACCTCATTGTGGCCCGGGCCAACATTTATTTCTGCTCTACCCTCCACCCTTAGTGCATGCACATGCTTTCACACGCACTGACGCAACGAGGCAATTTGAATTTGAGGAAGCTGCCGAGTGGACGTTTTCAATCATTACCTTGAAGCCAATTGATTTGAAAATTATTCAGATGAGGTGAATGGTCCTTTAGGTGAGTCAATTTATTAGTGACATGGGTACAATACACTTTGAAGGTCAGTTGCACAGAAGGGACTTTGATAACAGGATAAGTTCCGATCTTTTCAAGTCTATTTAAATACTTTGTTACTTTTAGTTATTGTAATTATTCCTCTTAACCTTACATATTTGAACTTTTGTAGCACAACTACAATGTGAAAGATGAGGGACAAAATCCATAGTTCCTGTTCCATCCAACTTGCGCTCTGAAGTTAAGCTGAAGCTGAATATGATGCTTCAGCTGCCCCATCTTCAACCCCAGCTTCAGCTGAACTTCGGATGTGCATGTTTCCACAGAACAAGGACTGTGGATTCTGACCTAAATCTTTTAAATCATAGGAGCTCCACAATGTATAGTATTGCTTCATGGCCAATATGGGACAAGTACGGAGGGAAAATTACAGCAACCGATAACTGTTTAAAACGTACATAAGGCATGTGAGTATTGTATTAAGACAGACTAGAAAAAATGTGAACATTTCCTTTAAGGTGGAAGACGGGGTGAAAATCATAACTTCCGAAACATTTCAGGTAGACATTGTTGCCCAATCTTTAGAGGTGAGATGCTGTTGAGGGATAATTTATATTGTATGCTTCAGTTTTTGTTGCCTGATAAAAATCTAACCATGTCCGTAGGGCAAACAAACGTAAAATCAGACCATAAAATACATTTTAAAAAAAGGAAAAAGGAAAGGAATTCTGAGGCATGATTATATTCAGAAGAGAAAGCTGGTGATATGCTGTATTTTTGTTATTGTCAACAAATCTCAGGAAAAAGCCGAAACCAAATGTGCATCTGTCCATCACTCAGTACATTTGCACCTCCCACTCTGTCGGTGGCACTCACATACATTTTCAAAAATAGCCACCAACCATGTTCATCATAAAGAGGGAACATGTCACCCCGTGCAACGGTAGCAGATATTTTTCTGGACAACAATGGAGCTCTATCACAGATTTGTTGACAATAAGAATATAACCAGACTTTTCCTTTGAGGTAACAAACTTTTTGTATGATGAAAATACTATTCTGATCTTTATGCAGCGTTTCACTCCCAGATCCCAGAATTCTATCCCTTACTAAAGCTGATCGACTGCGGAGTTGGCGTTGTAATGCATAATGCAACAGACTTTTTTGCCTTTCACACTGAAAAGCAGCATGTTTCCCAAGTCACTAACTACAGGGGTATTGTCATCAAGGTAACTGTCTGTGGCCCCAAGTGCCCTACATGCTTAGTTTTGGCCCGGTGTCAGTATTTAAATGGATAGACGAAGGTACAATGTAAGTCAGGACATCAGAACACAAACACACACCAGCACACACACACACACACACACACACACACAAACTGCATCATCTAGCAGCCACATAGATTAGACTGTTTTAATCAAGTTTGTTTGATGAGAACATGGTTTTACTGGGACATGCAGCTGGCAGTAAAGGACATAAGAATTGAATTAGTCCTGCTGTAGACAATACAGTAAACCTCTGAGGAGATTTGTTCCTGAGAGCAGCACTGACCATTTTCCATAATATTAAGAAAAAGCTACCCATTGCAGATGAGGATTAAAAGGTCATGGGCAGCATATTTCTAAAGCTAATCGTGTTTGATTTTGTTTTGGGTTTTTTTTGCAGATTTTCCCCCAAAAAATAACACAGATAGAGTAGATTGGTTATTCAAATTTTTGTCCCCACAGGCCCAAGCAAGGTGGTTTCCAGCCCTTTTAGCACAAGCACAGCTCAGAAAATTCTTCCATAATAAAAAATAAAGAAAGAAATAGGGAGAAAACACAACTGACCTTTTGATTATGTATCAGAACCTGTCTAGGCAAGTAAAAAACAATAGTTAAAAACTACAGAATGGTTATATTTTAGCTGGTATTTTTAAAATACACTTTTCACAAAGATTCAATCCAATTTTGTTTTTATTTAAACCTATAAATTCCCAGTTTTTTTTATTTTTGAAAAATAAAAACCACAACACAACAAGTCCTTATGTAGTCATTCATGGCCAAATGACTACATAAAAACATCCTGATTTCAAAGACTTGTGTAGTACTGGGAAAATGACCATAATAAATATAATGTGAGAGGTGTGGAGATGCTCATTTTCACAGCAGGGACACTTAAATTGTGAAAAAGGCAATCATTCACTTTGACGTGATTATACTCTCAGTTCTTTTCAGGGTTTCAAGTCACAAACCTATTTCCACTTCCATTTTAAGATAGCATCGAAGCCGGCAGGGTGCATGCAAGATCTGGCTGTGCCTAGTCACAATGGCATATTCAGTATTCTGTGAGTCAAGCTATTCGAACCGTTTATGACCTTTTATCTGTCATTAAGAAGTCAAAAGCACAGTGTCCGGCACATCAGTCTAGGAAAAATGGCCAAGGTCCCTGACAGCCCCGACCATTATTTGTCAAACATCTACTCCTTTTGAAACTTCTCTTTGAAAAGACCAGAGCTTTGAAATAATGAGGCAGTGGGTAGCAGAAGTTATATGTTAATGCGAGGCAATCAAAGTTAGCATAGTCTCTGTGAATGTGTTTTGATGTATGTAAAGGCCAATTCTGTGAAGCCTGCAAGCCAACCAACCTGACTGTGACTGATTGAAATGGCATATTACCACCTACAGTAATTGATACAGGTTAGTTTAGGGGCTCAGGCTGACTGGAAAAGACTCTAAGGTGAGTTCAGAGGTGATATCTGATCCACTGTCGTAATGATGCAAAAAGAAAAGTGCAGCTAGTCTGATTGATGACCGAGCCGTCGTCGTCTCGTCGTGACGCGGCTCGCTCTGCCTAATCAGTCGCTGTTGTTCTGGCAGAAGGGACTCTACCTGCCCAGCTCATGTCCATTATCCATAATTAACAGAGCAGAAGGCTGCAGATGAGGCAGAATGGCTCAGTATGGAGAGAAGCGTGGGTTGCATTGTTGCAGCTCCTCTTTCATCATTTCAGCAGATTCAAATAAGCATGGGAGAAAGGCCCGAAAACAAAACAAGCTTCCTTTAACCAGCAGCATTTACAGGAGAGTTTGTGAATAATGAGCATTATCCTGCTATGTTTTTGTTTGTTTCTTATTTACATGTTAATTTGACCTATTGAACTTATCATCACAGCACCTCCTTGAATACAAGTGATTCAGAACTTCAGAAAACAATGATATTACAACTAGTCAAAACTGGCGAAATGAGGAAAAGAGTGTCCAGCATAGTTAAGTGCAGCCTCTGTCAACGTTCTAGTCAACTACCTATTCGATGGTGAAAAGTATCGTTGGCCAGCACTTACAGTATTATCTAGAGTCCCTGGAGCCCCTGACTTTGAGTTCTGAGGATAATAATAAATCAGTGCTGTCATTCTCTCTTTACTTTTAACTTACTTTTAACTTTAGCTTTAACGTAAATCGCTCAAACACATTCTACTAAAGAGTTTGGACCCAATCAGAAAAGAAACCTCGAACTGTTTTTTTTATTATGAACTCACAAAAGTTTTTAGGCATCAATGAGAATTTGACCCTCATGTACCAGCAGAGCCACAATATACTATGTATTTGTCAAAAAGGGAACTTGAAAAACCTGTTGATTATGAATTATGACCTTAAAAGGTGTCCTCCAACATTTTCACATTTATGTGATTTCTTACTGAGTGAGAGGAGAAGAGGGAGCTTTGCATGACACTTGTACTGGTGAAGGATTCTTACACCACCAACCTACATGTACATTTGCTTGTCCAACCA
This sequence comes from Xiphias gladius, assembly GCF_016859285.1. Lineage (NCBI taxonomy): Eukaryota > Metazoa > Chordata > Actinopteri > Istiophoriformes > Xiphiidae > Xiphias > Xiphias gladius. Next base: position 5,293,141 of record NC_053401.1, read on the forward strand.
CCCTGCTGAGGCCACTAAGCTAGCACCAAGAGAAGCTGTGGCCGGCAAAGATCCAAGACAGCCATCTATCATTGGCGCTTTTGCAAAAAAGCACCAAGGACAAATGGAACGGGGCACAGCAGCTGTCGCCAAGTATGTTACATGTTGTTTCTCCTTTCCTAGCAGGTTTGTCACCAGTGCATCTGAAGGTAATCTCCAAATCCAGGTTGGAAAACATTTATGTTCTGATCTTCCTCTGACTGAGCCTTAAATAGCCCTCCCAAAGCATCTTACCCTCCTTTACTGTATTTATGTCTCTGTATTTAATTTCTGAATTTCCTTTAAAAAGGTCTCCATTCTTTTAATTTGTATCTTGATGTTTTCATGATGTTACTGTTTTTATGCTGTTCTTTCTTTTTTAATGTGTTCAATGCATTATGTAAAGCACTCTGAATGGCCCTTTTGTATGAAATGCTTCGCAAATAAACTTGCCTTGCTTGAGTTTTGTTGCAGTTGGCAAACTGTGCTTCGCTGCCAACTTACAACGGCAGGATCTCTAAGATGTTGTGTGTGTTGTCAATGAGCGCAGACATTTTTGGTCAAGAAAAAGATCCAGTTTAGTTTAGTGCTTGTTGAAACACGCTGTCTCCTTTTCTATTTGTATATATGATTTACTGTAAATACATGATACAACATGATTCACCAAGAAGCTAGGCTAGTTCTAGCTAGAGTGCTGAGGCAGGACAAACACGTCCCAAGACGGTTTGATATTGAACATACTGATAATGATATTCATCCTTGGTGAGATATGACAGAAAGCTTCAAAGCTATAAAGTAAATCTTCTACTTTCTTTTGCTAAGACAACAAATAAGGGGGATTTCCGAAAAATATTGGAATATTGCTTTAGGTTTTGAACAGCAGCAGAGAACCATAATTCCAGCCTTGGTCCCCCTTTTGTATTTTGCCTTTTATTAGATAAAATCCATTATTAATGTAACTAAGTGACTCTGAGCAGAACAGTGTTCCTGCTGAGTTCTGGCACCGATCCATACAGTAAAGGGAAATGGAACATAGTCCACTCTGCTTTAGATAGGATTTAAATGGAGTGTTTAAAGAGCCTACATGTGACGGAAATTAATCAACAGCTTGCTGTGGATTTAGCCAAGATAAACACTATGAGAGCAGATATACATGCATAAACATTAACTGATCTTTCTTATGGGATTAGTATGCAAAACTGTTCACTTTTGATTATCATGGCTCATATATTTGGGTGCTAATTTGGAAGTTGGATATTGAATTGGTTCAACTTTGGCATTATATTGTGCGTATAATCAATGTCAGTCAATCCTCTCATTTCAGGATGCTCGATTTCCCCTTTTAATTGGACCTTAATGTCCATAGGAAATGCAAAAATGAAGACTGTAATTTCCCAGTGCCACTACATTCATTATCATTAACAAAGGCTTCCATTGTTGCTATGCTCAGTCTCAGCCCACAACTTCAGAACTGATCCAATTCCATTTGCATTTTAGCATATTATAAAAAGCAGTTACCACTTCTATAAAAGGTCAATTTTCTAGGAAAATCATATATTGATTACTAATTTGTGCCTCATGACATGCAAAACAGGCCATTGTTCGAGAAGTTAAATTAGTGTTCTCATTATGCTGTCGGCATATGTGTATAGACAATCTTATTTTAAAAAGGTGATGAGCTCTGAGGCAGTGGGCGGAGAGAGTCCTATGATTGGCTCGTGTGGTTTTCTGCTCCAGTTCCAGAGGAGATGTGTGTTACATAAGGTGGCCCGTTGCGTCATTCGAACCAGTCTGCGCTGGAAGAAAACTGCTGCTCCTTGCTGTGGCATGTGTGTACACGTATGTGACAGAAATTTCATGAATTCATAATTAAGCAGGCATTAATAAATTAGGTAGCATCTACACTGAGTGTACAAAAGGTTGGGGAGATTTTTCCTGACGCTGAGACACGCAACCCACGTTTACTGTCTCAGAGTAAAAATACCTTTAAAACAAATGATCACTGCGAATTAGGTTGATAATGGGCAATTCGGCAACAGCGTCTGTCAACATCTCCTATTTTGTGATTGACATACATTTAATAAAAATTGAAAAAAAAAAAAAAATCAATTGGTAACATCGGCTTTTGTTAAGATTTACCTCATCAGTGTACTTCACAAATAAAGGAGGTCACTCAAATATGGCTTAGGATGGACATGTATTGAATGTAACAAATTGATACCTTAATTAATTTGAGGCACTTAAGAAATCTATTAATGATAATTAAAAAACACTACTTAAAATAAAATCAGTTGCTTCTAAATTAGGTACTGTACCACTAGCCAGAGAAGGCAGTCTAATACAACAGCCCTGCCATAAACCCTCTTTCAGGAAGTTTCTAATGTTTGAGTTAGGGTAGACTAATTATGAGACAAAACTCTTAACGCAGAAGTTGAATCAAGACCTCTCCAAAAACTGAGCACTATAACCTTCATGAAGGTGGGATTTATTGCAGGACTGTTGCATTAGACTGTAATAGTTTTACCTAGGTTTACCTAATGAACTGACAACTGAGTGCAACAAAGTGAAAAAAATAACAGATAACACACAAATGACTCTTTTGTTGTTTATCTTCATAGTTCGTAAGTGACTATTTAAATTCAGACCCTAGGACAATAACAGTAACCTCAAAGTCAGTCCTCCTGAGGACTGACTAAAAGTATTTTAAAGAGTCCAGAGAGGAGAGCAATCAGGGTCCTCTTCTGGCTTGTTATTCTTGCAAAACAGCTCCCACTAAGGCCCCGTTCCCCTTCAAATCGCATGCAAATGTAATTTATGTGACCAAGTTGGCCAAATCAACTGCCCACCCACCAGGATATTTGCATGAGAAAATTGCACTGCTACGCAAGTGAGGTGGTGGAGGAGGGAGATGTGAGGAGGGGGACTGTTGGGGGGGGGCTGAGAATGTGAAGGAGCGGTATGTACCCGAAATGAAATTCATATTCATCAGTTTGGTCTGGAAAGCTTGCAGGACACAACAAATCGCACATGCGGCTGTATAGCACTTCAGTACATTTTGTGCAATTCTTCTACCAATCGTGGTCACTTGTCAACGCAGACATGCCTGACTCATGGCAGATTGCAGTTCTTGACGTACCATACTCACAGAGTTCCATCTCAGACTTAGAGATGTCGACCACCCGTTTACAGTCTCCTGCTTTACAGTGGCTGCTCACTGAATGGATTGAGACACGGTCCACGTCAACAGTTTGACCCAAGATGCATTGAGTGGATGCAAAGAAATTAAAGGGCAAAAATTGGCTCTTTCATCACACAGCATTTCACAAACAACACCGGACGACATCTGGTCCTTCTCAAGACCACACCAGACCGTGTTTGTCTTTCCAAATCTAAAAATAATTAAGGGGCTCAAGATCAACCAATATTCTTTTTGTTCAACTAAGCGAGACAAGGGTGAGCTAACACGTAGTTGAAGCCAGGACCAGGCCTTAAAGAAGAGATGGAGATAAGAAATTAAAAATGTTCCTATGAGAAATTGAATTTAGAAGTATTGTATGTGACAATCAGATTCTAATAAAACATGCAGCAAGAGTTTTTTATTGAACAAAACTTTTCCAGGTTGTCAAGTTGGTGCTCAACAGTTGAACCCAATTGTAGCCTGTGGGCTGTCCGCGTTAAGTAGCAGCTAATGTCCTCTCGTGTCCCTTGCTCTGCAGCCTGCACTGTTAATATAAGGCTGGAAATGTAAAGTGACAGACAGCACTTTAAAGGTTTCGTTTCTTCAGGTGGCTGGCTTTCTGTGTCCAGTCTGGCTGAATAGGAAACAACCAGACTTCATCCACAGGGGCCACAGACACAGCACCCAAGAGCTTCTTTAAGAGTAAAACACAAAGCCTGATTTTCATTTGTATTCTAGAAAAATTCTGCCGATGGTATCAACATCGATAATAATCTGACAGCCAATCCTGAATGGGAGAAATACAGATGGACAAAATTAAATAAAAGTTATTACAGACTATCCTTTTTGTACCTAGTGAGGTATGGGGGATGGATGTGTTGCATTGAATTTTGATGGATGGTAGTTATAAAGGGGCTGAAATTAAAAAAAAAAAAAAGAAAATGTCCAAGGCTGAAACAATGACCAATGAGGCATTGTTGGTGGAGCTGAGATGATCGATACGGTGACAAAGCTGGCGGTCAGACCAACAGGTTAGACTGAAATGACCTCAGACTGGGTGGCTTGCATTCACTGCAGTCACACCACTAAAGTAGTATATCAATTATTCAAATAATTTCCACGAGAGAAAAGAGCATGGTGATGGTAAAAAAGAGCATTAGTACTGTACTTTGTGTAAATATAAGGTGCTTTAAAAAAAATAATTGTGCATAAAAAAGGAACCAGTGCATAAGAATAATTTTCTTGAAAATAAAACATCTGCTGCTAGGGCTGAGCTATTGGTTGTTTTTATTTATCGAAATATCAGTTTGACAGAGGTCAATTCTCAAACTGCAAGAGTCACAATTTTAATTTTTGAGTTTACATTATAAACTGTGTCAGGTATCCAGACATTGATAGACATGACTTACCAGCAGTTTTTCTATCACAGTACATTCATTATTAACGAAAGTGGGCAACTATAAAATTATAATTAGTCAGTATACTGCCACTTTTCGAAGGCCACACTTATTCTTCAAAACAAAGGCGTAAAATCAAATAGTAACAGCACTGAATGTTATCTTAATGAATATGAGCTGATTTGGTCATTTTTCCAGTGCAAAACTAGATTAAGTTACTTGAAGCGACAAGCAACTGCATCAGTTATACAATTTTTTTTCGTATAGAAATAAGTTTGTTACTACGCGTTCTGATAGTGTATCTTATTTAATACAATGTTAAATGTTGATTTCAATCAAAACTGTAATATTGGTCAAGTGACACTAGTTTACTTGTACACCAGTTTGTTTTTATTCTTACTCTGCTGCACTCCCCACGGTGCACCCTAACAGCCTCCAATATCCATTTAGTTTATCCTCACTTACAGCCAAAATGTTGAATGATGCCGAGAAACAAAATGATGTATTGATGTATTTCTCACCTGCTACCTTTACAACAGCTCCTGTCTGAGGGCACAGACACACTGAGTTCAGGACACCCAGGGGACAGAGAGAAAGAAAGAAGTGTGTGTGTGTGTGTGTGTGGGGGGGGCGCAGAGAGGCAATGGGGCAGAGCCAAATTTCATCCTTCCTCTGCAGTCGCCAGATGAGCACCCACCTGATCGCAACCCCCTGGGAGCCACGGAGCAGCACACAACAGCTGGCAGTGCCACGTTTATTACCTATAGATAATTCCCAAGCAATAGCAATTATCAGTCCTTCAGTGACTGTACAGCTCGGGTTTTGTTTTTTTTTAAATGACAAGAAAGAAGGAAACTAGTGGACTATCCTGCCAATGGGAGGAAGAGGACCTGTCACACTTGGTAAAGAACCACTGAAGGTATGCCGCCATCTTGAGTCAGTGCAAGTGCCATCGCTTGCTGTGAGTCATGTTTATATTTAGACTGGGGAGGAAGAGTAGCAACCAGGCGAATAATGCACATCACCTTCCCCGGTGGAAGCATTTGGCTGTGTGTGAGAACGACAGAATATTTGACTGCGTGTGTGTGTGTGTACGCATGTGATCCACCATCTGACCTAGAAAAACAGTTGCACCAATCAGACGATTTGTGGCAGTTGGGCAAGACACTTCATAGTATAAATAACTTGCTGTGTGCCAGTTGCATGCATAATTACAGAGCAAAAAAGCAGAAACACGCAGCCTAAAAATAATAAGCCATGATATGTTCCCTCTCTTCTGCCCATTTCTCTTTAACATAGCTTGGACATTATAAGCTCCTGTACAGCAGGTGGGGCTACAGTATCTTGGTCATCATTCAACACATATTGAGCTATCCCTGCTGGTAGCTTGAGATGATATCCTCCTAGTTCAAGTCAGAGTTGATTGCTGGCAAGAGGACTGATTACGTAGATGAAATCTTGATACCAAAATTCCAGTTCTCTATGTTGAAATTGAAATTTTCCATTATTCCCATGGGCAGAGGGAAACAACCTACTAACAGGATGAGATGTATAGTATGCATCATCAGTCACAGCTATCTCATACTGTTTTCTTATTAGGGGGATATAAACTTATCACAGCTTTTCGGATATTGCTTTGGTTATTTGAAAAATATCAGTACAGTATATACACAGAATGTACCAAAATATGCAATTTTTTTATGGTGAGGTTGTAAGATCTTAAGCACAATGTTTCTCTAACTCATCTGCTTCTATTTCTGTTTTTTTTCCATACACACACACACACACACACACACACACACACACACACACACACACACACACACACACACACACACACACACACACACACACACACACACACAGAGTACAGAGTACAGAGGGACAATGGGTTTTAACAGGTTTCACCTCATTACTGTAAAAGACTAATTATGTCCAATGGTTCATCCTTGTGCAGTGAAAGCCACATTATCTCTAAATTTGATGAATTTGAAAACTGAAACATTCAAAAGCGCGTGTTATCAAAAAAAAAAAAGCTGAAAACAGGGCTTGTTTTTCTTAGCTTTAGACAGCAATGGTTTTGTGTATTCATTGTTAAGGTCTCTGTATAAATACAGTATCATATCCTGGAAAATACAGTGCCTAAGAATGGAGGAGAGACAGAGAATAAAGACAGCCGGGTGACATGTCTAATGAAAACAGGACGCAATAAGAGAGATGAATTACCTCTGATGGCGTATCAGAGGTAAAGCATCCACAGTATTTTCTGTGGTCCAGGACTAGAGGCGATGAGCTCAATAGTAGCCAGAGGGACTTATTGGCTGTTTGAAATAGTCGTTTAAAAGGCAGTGAACAATGCATAGCCACAGTTTAAATCTCATTTGCAGGATTGCCACCAAGTTCAGCAGAGAGGGCGGGAATCTGACTGGAGGTCAAAGGGGGATCTTGGCAAGCAGAAAAGGGCAAATAACGTGGCAGGCAGCAGAGGATGCTTTTGATCTTTAACTGCTCGTTTTGGAGCCAGAAGAAGGGCCTGGGGCCGGGTGGAGGAAGCTCTTGCCCCGTGGTGGAGTGGAAGCACCTCGGATCTTTGGCATCTCCGCTCCTTTTGCCAAACCTCCACCCACTCCCAGGATTCGAATGGACGTCACGGAAGACTGTAAGGGTTATAGCTGATGACAGGTCTGGGTAGCCGTCTTGAGAATTACCAGGTGAAGTCTTTGACCACCTTTTGTATTGTGAAGTATCGAACAACCTCTTTCAACAGATCAATTTATTCCACCGAAACCGTTTATGTCAAACCTTAAAAATCTGATCAAAGGCTAAAAGATGATGATTTCCACGATAAACACAACTTTATTGTGTTTTCATATAACCACCAAAAACATGAACAAAAACCGCTTCATTTCTGCTGCAGTCCTACAGTTAACACCATAATCTGACCCATGACTAGACAATGTATCTATCCCTTACCTTATATATGCATTGAATCCTGTGGCCTTTTCAATTATTAACAGCGTGGTTATGCGAGTTTGTCAACAGTCTGCTGTGATGAATATTATATTACGTTATTATATTATGTGTCAAGGGGTCCAGTTATAGCACAATAAAACAAACTATAAAAGCAGCTTCTGCCGGTTAGATTTGAAAATGGGTTGTGTTCAACATCAAATCCCACAATTTAGAACTTTGAGGGTGGGCACATATTCCACACTAACCTTCATTTTCAATCTGCAACCTTACATGTTTTTTGGCATTCTGTCATAGAAAGTACCTCATGAACTTGAAAGTGGGTTAAAAAGAGGAAAATCTGGCTCTCTTTGGTGCTTATGAAACACTCAACAAAACAGACTCGCAAAATAATAGGATCCTTTTTTCATCTTCTGTGCTAAAATGTTGAGTAAAGACACTGCATAGCTTTCTTATACAAGGTATTTCTCAACAGATTTGGGCCCACATTTAGACAAATTAGCTTGGTACTGAAAATTGAGCTGCAGAATTTCAATGCAACCTGAGGCAAATTTTTAAGGCATGAATTTCTTTCTTTTGGGAAGCTTTCAACGTGATGAAAAATAAGTAATTTTGGAAGTAAAAAGCAGCAGATTCATCTTCATCAGTCCCTGATTTAAGAACAGCCAAAGCTTCCTTTTACACGCAGGAAGGACAGAAAACATAAAGCAATGTGTAATACAACAGTTACAGATGTGATGAAGGGGAGATGAGAAAGTGCAAGATTATTTAAGACTAATTTAAGACTGACACTTAACTAAAACATCATTTGCATATAAATACAAGGCTGTGATGGGTGAAGTTATGAAAGAGCTTGAGGAAGAGTTTTGTGGAGTTGTTGAGAGGCTGTCTGTCTGTACAGTAGATCCGGCAGCTTAGATGTGTGCCATAAATTTCTAGCTGGCCAAACACAGCTGCCGTCTAGACTAAGAAGGTAACGGTAATACTGTCGACTGCATTATATTAGTTTGAATGCATAGTAGGAGCCATTTTCCGAAGGGACGAAAAGCAAGTGCACTAGGCTGGAAAGTGTCACACACCAGAAGCCCTTTGAGAAAGAAGTTAGTTAATGTCAATTCTATGTTCCAAATTTTTAATTTATTTCAATTCAAGTGAGGTTTGGCATTCCTAAACTTGCATTCCAGCCTGTACTGACTTCCAGCACTACCTATAAAACATAAAGGCTCCAGTTTTAGAGCCTAGTGAACTCAGTGGCACCTTTGAAGTCAGATAAGCCCAGAAATCCAACCTTTTATCCGATTCAGAGGCAGGTTTTTCAGCTGGCATGATTACTAGTTCTACCATATATCAGCCAGGCAGGCACAGAACTCCAACAAAGCTGAAACCCATTTGTGATGAAGCTACAGGCTCTGTCAGCATGAGCGAAAACCACAAGAAAGGTATGATAAACACGATCGGTCTCATCACGAACCAACAACAATGTGGGCTTCCAAATTCACTGCTTCAGTAAATGCCAGTGTGGAGCCACAGATAGGCCATAGGCCACAGGCTCTGGGGAGGACACTGCTGTTGCTGCCAACATGGCTGGAGGACACACTTGTTTATGTACCTCGCAGCAAAAAATGCCATTTTTCGTTCAAGATGTCCTGGACATTACAATTATGGTCACATCATCAGGTGTCAGAAGGCCTACTGTAAAATAGAGAAAAATATTTCAAGAGCAGAATAGGACAGATGCACATTAACAGATTCATGATCTGCAGGATGTATCCTGATCTTTACAAATCTACTAAAAACTTCATCTAAAATGTTTGTTAATTGGTAAAGTGATCAGAGGTTAATACTCCCTCCTCATGTCTGTCTGTGCTTTGGGCTTTGTAATAAATAGTATCAATCCATATCCACTTTAGCAGCATATGAGCCCTTCGGTATGAGCCCATCCCATAAATCTATGAGGAGAGATGAGGTCTGCGCACTGACTTTCATCAGGGCCGATTAGCCCAACAGTTTCAGACACTCTGGATGCACTGATTCCCATTTTTGAAATACTAGGCTATATTAGGCATGGTTATTTAGCTCTGGCTTCTGTTTGGAGCACGCCTGTTTGTTGCTCAATACAGGGTATTAGCTCTAAGTGAAGGAAATGCGTGTTGACAGACTACACACACACAAACACACACACACACACACGCAGACAGACAGAGTGGACTGTGGCTCTGCCATATTGCTAAATTTCAAAACCACAATGTTTCATCCTCCTTTGTGATTTTAGCTCTTTAGAGTCAGACAAACAGGGCAACAAATGCACACATAGTTGGCCATCACCTACAGAAGAAACCAGCAAACACCTCACATCCCCTCTCTGCTTCCACAGTCCACTCAGAATTTATTCTAAATACGCTGCACAGACAAATGAGAAAAAAAACATAATTCACCTGTATTCTCAACAACTGAACACTCAACCAAATGTGGTAGAGTGATTTAAGGGCACAAGATGTATAATGAATCTTTTGAAGTCTGTTGTTATCTCTGGGACTTTTTTTTCCAAAGGAAACATGATTACTATCTACTGCACAATAATTAGGAGTTTTTGGACAAGTTCCTGAAAGAGTTGGCATTTATAACGAATCTTACAGTTACCAAAATGGGTTCTTGTCCGTGATCAAAAGGAGGTGAAATCTCAAATATTGTCTTAAGGTGTGTCCCAGTGGGGTTCTGAGAGTCTTGAGTCAATTTAAAGAGCAGTGATCAGAGACCGTAAAATGCTACCAAATGAAGTATTTTACCTTCTTAAAAATGCAAATGTATGTGTTTTTCAGGTTTCATTCATTTTTACATTTTTTCATTTACATTTTTCCACTTGTAATTTACATCCGGAAGAGTCTGTATATGTATGTGTGAGCCATATCACTTACGTTGATGACATGATTAAGTATGTTTTCAAGGGCACAAGTTTAATTAGACGTCTACTGATTTATGTACTTTTGGTGAAGTCATGCACACACATCCTTTAGCACTGACAGTGGGTCTAAGATTAAGATTCTAGACAGTTCCGAACTTCTATCAGAATAATATAAGAATTATTCATTATTAATCAACATTGAGATTTAAATTCCAAAGGGACTTCTTAGCCAAGATTCTCTTTCTAAGCTAGTTATTCATGTGTGATTATCTCTGAGTTATTTCTGGCACACTGTAAAAAAGCTTTTGGTGTTCCAAGATATTTATTCTCCCTAGAGAATATATCTGCATGTCACACTTGTACAGTCTAACTTGTTTTCAGTCGTCATCTTATTACAGGTTTGGTAGATTTTTTTCATTCAGACAGTGTTCTGCAAGGTGACCTTGAACCTTAAAGAAAATCTCTGGCATTGTTTGAGTGCTTCCTTCCATGGCAGCGAAGATAATACTTGTACATGGTGGGACCAAATGCAGAAAAATCAATATTGTTCTTGTGTATTGATTTTGGTTTTTACATCACGAGTGCACATCACAAAGACGCTCCCATGCTCCAGGTCAGCAAACTGGAATTAGCTCAGAACACATTTATAGAGTAAAAGGTGATACTCAAAGAGATTTAATTTAATCATTATAAAAAGGACAAATGTGCCTGCTATGTTGGCATTTTGTGGTTCAACAGCTTCCTTAAAATAACTTCTAATCCAAAAGGACAAGCGGGGTTGATAAAAGGCTGATAAATGTGGATTCAGAGGGTAGATTTTGCTGCTCATATTTTTGTTGCACACTGCACTCCAGCCAAGTATGCACCAGCCAAATAAACAACACCATGTCAGCTCTCCGCAGTCCATCAATCTCTGTTCATCCCCAAGAGTCTCATGAGCAGATAAAAAGCTAATCAGACCCTCCACCATGTAATTCATCATTGGCTGCTCATGAACACTCTATCTTCCATTCCTTCTCTTTGCCCTTTTTGGCAGCACCTCCATTTCTCTGACAACTGAGGCGTAGTGGTGCTGACAAGCTAACAAATCAAACATATCTCTATACAGTCATTATTGGCCCCATTAAAATACTGATATTTAATCATATTTTTACACATTTATTGAATATTTTGATGTTAAAAGATCATCAGCATTAGTGATTTTCATGTTTATGATTTTTAAGTCAATGCAACCACTCTAATGGCCACGTTGTTCATGGAGTACTGTGTGGGTTTCTGTACTGCAGTATTTTGTTGTGAGGACCATCTGTGGGTCCAAACTCCCAGTATCACAGTTCCTCCTCTAGTCAGGGAGGAGAAAGTGTAGAGAGACATGACAAGAATCACTCGCTCCCTCGTGAGCTGCTGTCTCACTTCAGTGAGTCTGTCAACAACCTGCCAAATTTGTCTTTTTGCTGATACCTACTGTACATCTTGTCCACCTTTTCTAGAGAATCCCCCAAGGATTACAAAAGCACTGGTGAGTGTAATGACTTCGCTTTGGAATGGATTACTAAACCTGAAGTTTATATTTGGAGGTTAAAAATATCTGTCTATCCATCTGTGGTTACCAAAAGGGTAAGGAAAAGCTGACTACATTTTAAGTTTAAAGGTGGTTGTGGCAAATGATGAAAATGCCCCAAATGACACATAATTTCAGGAAGAAAGATCTTATTTAAAGATAATCGAGCTATCAGTTACACATCCTGCATGACTTGGGAACTGATATCACAGATCAAGAGAAATGCCAATCCAAATAGTTAGTGTAATGAACTAATAATTACATAGTTATGCGACTAACATTAGCGTAGCATTAACAAGCATTTTGGATAAGGATCCCTAACATTTGTTTTATAAATCCACCAAGGGGAACATTTTACAGTTTAAAAATACGCTTGTCAATAGTCTCTGATGGATAAAATTAATTATAGCAAAACCGTTACTAAATGAATGAAAATTGAAATGAACGAAAATTCTTCACTATATATATATATGTATATCTAGTCAATTCACTAGGAATGTTCCTGATATTTTTGTAGAATGTTTCCATGTCCTGGGACCTACATATTTTATGAAACTGGAATATTCCACCAGAAAGTTTATTTTTCAACTCTAAAATGTTCTGTTTAGCACACATCTTGGTTGTAATTCTTTAATAACCAATGAAATGAAAATGTTTTTTATGTTATGTATTTGTGTAAATCAATGAATATTGGACGATATATTATCATATTTTTTCTTCTCTCAAATATTAGTAACAATATCAGCCTCAACAATCCAGTATTAGTCTCTACTAAAAACTGAAATCAAAATGTAGTCATGAAATAAGCCATGATTATTCAAAAATATTTATCTAAAAATTATCTAAAAATTGATTTTTCCTTTTATGTACAAACTGAATTGTACACCAGAACCCCAACTCAAATACAGCCTTGCATCATCCTCAGCTCTATTTGGACGCATCTCACATAACACATCCTTTTTAATGTTTACAAAAATGTGAGGCAACAATGAAAAGATGATCTTCAGTTGGTTAAAGGTGGACTGCACAGCCTGGATATAGTATTTCCACACTTTTTATGAAGGAGAAATCATTACAATTGATGCAGGTGCAGGGCATGAGGGGGATAAAAGGGGGCCCAGTCTATTATTGCAGTTGCAGTTATTGAAGGTTGCCACTACAACAGTGGTGCAATCCCATTATTGCATCTGAATGAATTACAGAGATACCACGCAAATTGATAAGGCACAAGGTGGGGTTCCATTAATGCCAGTGAATCGCTGTGATTTTGTATTTATGCCTAATGAATATTTGCGCAAGCTTGACTGCTAAACTCAAGGTGGGGGGGTCATTTTATTGTGAATTAAAAGAAGACAGGAAATTTTATATTTTGGCCATTGCAGAGTGCTTGCCAGACATGATGGCATTTCATGGAGTGTTGTCTTTGCTCAAGTTTCAAATCTTCCGACGCTCTCCGAAGAACTCGTCGGTTCAGCAAAAAGCTCCTGATCTTTCATTTTTCCGGACCAGTCCGTAGATTTTATGACTTTATCTGAAGACATGTTATGGAAATACTCCACCACAATTCATTTAAAGGAACAAAGAGCATTTTTACTGATCAGCTCTCTCTTTGGTCTCTTCAATGCATTCTGTTTTGGAAATTTAATTAATTTTCAAACAGCAGGGCATCATTTATTGAAAAGGTGTAATTCATCCTTATTCATCCATAATCTGCATGTACTGGCTTCCTAAATACCCTTTAAGAGCACACCCTTACCAACCATTTATTTATGGCCAAATAAATGTGTGGGGAGGCACATGGATACGGATAATGTGCAGAAGTACACACGCTTTTACGCACAAGCACTCAATTATGCGTGTTTGTTTTTCCATTCACTTTTCATTTGGGACGATACAATGCAAAATTCAGCAGTCTTTTAATTTTTCTGTCATGAGTGCAGGCTGGAGATATCAAATTGTGGTGTGGTAATCAAATATGTATATTGTCTTTGGTTCACTGGCTTTTTTCTCACTGCTGATACCCTCACAAAGACAAAAAAGGAAATGAAAGACAGTGTGAGGGCCATCTTTCTCTGGGGGGATACACTTCAAACACATGCCCCTGAAATTCATCCATTATCTGTCTCTCTCGCTCTGTGTGACAACATGGAAATTTTGACATTTCTATGGCTTTAGAATTAAGCATCGGGCTATGGTGCTTTGAGACTGGGTCCTCTGTGGAAGAGAAGGGACCTGTATTTTTTCCAACACTTTTTCCACACCACATTTTAACCACATTATAATGGGGCTCTGCGATATGAAGATATATATTGTGAATTATTTACAGAAAAACGGCGATTGTTTCATATTATGCTCTACGTTGGTTATGTTGTGTTGCAAATCACACCCTTTACGCCAGTATTTTGCGTCATTTGGATGACTCTTTGCGTTTTTTTCCCACATGGCGCAGATGCAGGGAGGACATTTGCATGAAGGCAACACAAACATGGAGGAAAGTGAATTTGAAACAGTGCGGGGTAATTCCGAACAGGAAGGGCTCCAACCAGACAAGACCAAACGGGGAACTCGTACCCAAAAGACGGGCTACTTCAATGCAGTTGAGTGCTAAAAAAAACCAACTCCAGGCTCAGACGTTGTAAGAGGCTTTTGCCCACGCCACACAATATGTCAAAAAAATCCACAAAGATAGAAAGAGATAATGGCTACACAATGCCATGCCAAAAACACTTCAATCAAGTTGACTCACCTCATTTATATCAAGAGTGTCAAGCCAAAGTAGATAAGGAAATCCACATTTATTTATTTTACATTTACATAGTCATGAATTTACAGAAAATGTACTATATTATGATATGTATCATTATCTGGATATGAAATTACCTATATTGGGATATGAGATTTTCATCATATCACATCGCCCTTTATTATTACTATGCTAAAAATATCAGCGTGGTCAGAACTATTATATTGTTCTGATTTTATAACTGAGATTTTTACTTTAGAGGCTACTACGGCTTCAGGAATGTTTAAGAATCGACTTTTTCATGTGGATGTCAAGAAAGTTTAAGGAAATTAAACTTAAAAATCCAAGTGAAAAAGCAAAAAAAATTACAAGAAAACATTTATACTTATGGGCAAGATTGATGGCAACACACAAGTTGAGTAGGACGCTCATCAAAAACACAAGGACCAATTTTTCTCCGGATAAGCCCCAAAAACAGCTGTCTATTTCTCAGCAGCGATGCTCATCAACTCTCCAGAAATGCAGGAGTTTATAATAGTAACTCCGGGACTAGCACATGGTGGCTACTGTACCTTGACTACGGCTGTGTGGTCGATCCAGTGTGTGCCACAGGCGTTAATTAATGAGGATTCAATGATGCGATACTATGCTAGTGAGTATCCAGTGTGTGTTGCGCTTAATTCCTACTTCGGCTCAAAACTTGTAAAACTGTACTTAAGGGGAGCATCACTGTATTTTCAATAGACAGCATTTTGTTTTTCAATGACATTAGTTAAAAGATTGTTATTAATATCGAAAAGACATGGAACATTTGCCTTATCTTTTGTACCCACAAGATCAAAAAGATGCAAAATCAAACAAAGGATCTTGATACAAGTTTGTATAGCCACCATTTGATTTTGTGGCAATATTAGCCGTTAAAGGGTGGGGCAAATTACCAAGCAGTTTCAGTTTGCTCTCGCAACATGTTTATAATGTGCTTTTGAAGCCACGTGAGCACCACAAGTACCCCATCACAAACTAAGATGGATTACTTTGAAATAAACCTAGCATCACACAGAGAGCCAAAAACATCATTTATTGAAAACCATTCTGTTCCACCATTTAACAACATCACATCTTTGATCTTGGTGCAATATCCCCCCGGTCTCAAACTTTCTGGCCCTTTCATCCGAGCCGAGGCTGAATGAGGAACGCTGTATGGAAACAGGTGTTCTGGTTGTTTGATGTTAGCCTGCGTTGGTCCAGCAGGTTTGGAAACATGAAGCAATCGTGACCCCATTCTGGCGACCCACAACACACTCATCCCCCTCCTCCTTCCTTTCTAATGAAGCACCCAGGTGCCAAAAATACACGCAGCTGTGTTGAATAAAACATCTGACACACTGACTCCCTGACTGATGGTCGGACAGAAGGAGCCACGCCGGGGATGCAGGGGTCTGGGACTCGCTGCATCTACACACTCAACTCATTACACAAAAGTTAATGAGAAAGTTTCTGTGAAGTCGGCTGCTGCGACAAGGCTCGGAGTTGACTGCTGCATCTGGGTGACGAAGGGAGATGTCCTGCAGACTGTGGTGCTGAATCTGACTCTACTCCTACCACTGTGGTTATTCAGGCATTTAGCCCCTGCTCTCCAGCAGAGTGACTTGAGCTGCTTGAGCACAAAAGAGGATCTTTTGCTAAAGGGCAAAAACACGTGAGACAGTCTCTTGAGCCACTTGAAAAGCATGTATGTATGTAAGGGTGAGTGTTTTTGTTTTGTTTGGTTTTTTTAAAACTAAATTTTGGGGAAAATACACCTACATTTTCGATTAATCCACATTAAATCAACTAATCGTTTCAGCTTTGATGTAGTTTATTGTAAACACTGTCCTCTTGTGGCGAGCACACTCAGCTTTTCATTTTCATACTCAGACCATTTGACTGACCCTTGAGCCCTGTTTAGAAGCATTTGCCGTCATTGTGTTTCTCCAGTCATTTATTCAGGTTTTTCCTTAATTTGTGATCCATTGTATCATATAGTTAGCAATATATCATCACCTGCTCTGATTCAAACTCTCAGTCAGTAATTATTACGTGTTGAGGGGATCTTGAATTGTTATCATACTGAAGCATTTATCCCCATGTTTATCCCCATTAATACCATTCCACCATGTCATTAACAAACAAACACAAAACCACGTGCTCACTACACAAACACACCTCCTCTCAGTGACAGACGGCATCCTCCAAGCCTGTGGAGGTCAGCTTCAAAGCAAGTGAGAAAGTAGTGCACTTCCCACAAGGCTGAAATTCACAGCACGCAGCTATACATTGAGCAACTGAGCATCAAGTTATTTTTATCAACAGGCAATGAGTAATTTTGATCCACATGCTGGCACACCACCAAGACCCAAGACCCAGCGTATTTAGCTACATATCGATTCAGCATTTAAAAGACTAGTTTGCCGACTATATCGGATTATGGGAGCCACTGCCCCTTTAAACACCTCTGAACACCACCAAATCCTGTTTTAAATAACAGTACAAGAAGACCTGGGCTTAAGTATTTGGTTAATGTGAAGGATTTGAAACACGTGATTCACTGACTCTTCAGGAAGACTATGATCCGAATTCTGTTAAAGAATCTGGGTCACATTCAATGAATATTATGTCTGCTAGGCTGACACAGGTCTGGCCATATGTTGCAGTCATTCAAGGGAGTCTGCAATGAGCCTCCGAGGCACACCATCAAGCTCACAAAAAGTGTCAAACAAATCAGAGTGAGGTTGGTGAAACCGGTCAACACAGAACACAGTATTTTAGACTTTGTGGGACAATTTTAACAGACATTAAATGAAATGAAATGGTGCTCCAGGGAAGGGGATGGTGCTCTTATTTCTTTTCCTGCTATAAACACATTCATTTGGAGCGCATCCTGCAAATTCAATGAACCAGACATGCCCTGTGGCTATTTGTTTTCTTATGTATGCATCCAAAGAATGGATTACACCAAGAGAGAGGGGGGAAGAGATAACAAAGAGGAGATAGGGGGTAGACAGAGGGTAAACAGAGAGCCAGTTGTGTAGTGACCCCAAAGCTTGAGATGGAGTCATGAGTCACTGACTGTGTTTACTGTACACAGAGACGGACAGCAAGACAACACAGGGGGGGAAATGTCATTTACTGGCACACCTCTGAGATACAGGGTCAATCAGCAGCTGGTAATTTGCAGTAAGGATTCCAGAAAAGAGGGTTTTTCTGTCCAGAGAGGATATATTTTCCTGGGAACAAACAGCAAATATCCACACAGAGCTACTGAGAGGGTGAAATGGCGTGCAGACAATTACGCCAAACAGTAACAGAACAGCCTGATAGTAAACGTTTCAGGGATTTTAAGCTTCCCCCAAAAAAGATTCTAATTAATTTTTCACTGGTTGACTGGTCAGGGGTGAATTGCTGATCAAAGTATCTTGATTTTGCTTTTTCAAATTATAACATCATTTGTGTTTGCAAAATTTAAATCCATGTGCACCAAAGTGGAACTGAGCCCAATTAAAAGATGTTAACAGGTCTTCAGAAATTGTGTCAACGGCAATGCAGTTTTTGACGCTCAGTGGCGTGTCCACAAATTATTCAAAATCTAAATTGAGAGATATTAAATTAGTACTGATAATCTACATGGCAACTTTTTCTTTCTTTCAAAACAAAAAGACAAGTCCTTTCTGACCCTCCAGGGGGACAGCGAGATTTCAAGCGGCTGTGATGCCTTAATGCACCTGCTCCTCCCAAATCTGCATTGCAAACTGTCCCTTGGTTTACCATAATGACAACAGCAGCTCACAACTCACCATGACAGAGAATGTTGTGTTTATCGTTTCCTGAAAATTTTTCTATCAATTTACAAATAAGGACACATGGACGTTACAGATCCAAAGCTAGTGCACAGATATTCGTCTGTGCTTGTCTGGTGGTCTGGCCCCAAGGGGACTCCTAGCAAGGTTGATCAGCCAGAGTGGGAGGATGGGCTCTGGGGTTGATTGAGGCTTCTCATAATTTGTGAGCAGGTCCACAGGTGCTTCAGGGCTGAGAGCAGCAAAGATGTTTGTGCATGTCAGTGTGATGCTCTGACACTATAGTTGCACTTCCTGCTGCCACTGATAAGGTTTCGCACCCTGAAGAGAAAAGGTTTGTTGTGCTGCTGCCAGAAAATGCCTCAGAATTTTACACAGTGACAAAAACAGATTCTCATATTCAAAAGGATTTATTTTTGGATGTTGTAAAAACATTCTATGTCCTGCCAATATTCTGAAAGGAGCAATGTCTTCAAAAATCACAAAGAGAGACCATTTGACCAGTTTTAACTAACATGGCTGGCAACAGCACAACTACTGTAAATAGACACAGTAATGGCCACAGTACACTGTGGAGACACCAACACTTTGTTCTTACAGCTGACAAAAAAATGTGGAAAAAACCTAGTGCTTCACTCTTTTTGGACTGCAGTGTGAATAGTCTTGCTGGCTCACTGGGACTTATTGTTTGTGTTGGTATAAAATATCAAATGATTGGTTCACTTGTTGCCTCATGGAGAAGCTTTTGCTTTTCTAGTTTCATGGCTCTTTTGTAAACACACGTCGGTGGAGGGATAGCTTAAAACAACCTTAGAGTCGTTACAGATAGGTTTATTGATATTCACCTTGTCACGATGCCCCCATTTGAAGTTAATTTACTGAGAACGTAGATAGCTGTAGTAATAAATGTCAAATCATGAAATGCCCCAACACAGAAAATTACTTCAACCACTTTCACTGAACACAATTAGAAATGTAATGACCCCGTCTTTCAGACTCATCTGACAATTAAAATACTTTCTTTGTGCACATTTGCAGGGACAAAGTAAGTATAGTGTGTGTGTGTGTGTGTGTGTGTGTGTGTATTCTCTCTCACACACACACACACACACGCGCACACGCACACGTTATAGTTCCACTGCCTTTGTCAAAGAAGTTCTCTAAGTAAAAGAGTTTCCCAATCTACCTTGACGCCATATGCAGCTTCTCCCTAGCGAATTGGCCAGCTGCTGCACACACACACTCGCAAACGGCCTCTGTTGGACTGCTGAACAATGACGTCACTGCGCTTGCGTATTTATTTGTGGATGAATGGTAGGGTCTCCTTCGTTTCATACCAGTTAGCAGCGCACAGTGTAGAATGTGCAAGTTGCGGTGGTTATGTTTCCTTGTGAAAATTAATGAACCTTGTGAAACTTCAGCAGCTGGCTCTTTGTTATCATCTCACAGCTAACACGTTGCTGTCAGCGCTTTTCAAAGTTGGTTTACTGAGCTTGTTAGAGGATCTCCGCACCTTCATGACTGATCAGAGGGCTTTTAACTTCTAATTTTCCTTCAGCTGCCTTTGTTTGCTGCTCTCCTGCAAACGCTGCTGTTGTTGTACCGCCGTTTTTAGTTTTCTTGGGTTACAGTTACCTCTCAAATGTTCTCACACCCCTACTGGCACTAAGTGTAACCTAAACCTTTCCACCAGCTTCAATGGTCACTGCCACCCTTTGTCCTCCACAACAGGAGGACTGGATACCAGACTGAGAAAAATCCAAACACATCACAGAGTGGCAGAAGCTGCACAGTAGCAGAACGCACAAATCCAAGAATATTTTAAAGGGTCGGTTCACCTAGATCACAAAGAAAATTACATTTTAATCACTTACCCCTTGTGGTATCTAGGTCTACCGCTATTCTCATACAGCACAGGGGAATGGAATTTGATTTGTTGTGCTCAAACCACCAAAAACATTAAACACAGACACACACACAAAACAATGTCCTTGTTACTTGAAATAATGAGCAGATCTGGATGTGAACAGTCTTCATTCCATTGTTGTGATTTGGCACCATTTAGGTTGAATAATATTTTTGTCAGGGTACTTGTGCATCATCCACCCCACATCTGGCCTGAGAAAAATACCTCCACTGATTCGACTTTTAATTGGAATACTTGTCATCAGTGGCAGCAGCCTAACAGAGTTTGTTCTGCGATGCACAATGCCTGCATAATCCACATGTATAAGTGGCTGCCTCTTCATTAACAACATTTAAGAAATGAATGTGAGGAAATCCATCATTATCGCAGTTCGCAATCACTAAACCCTACAGCGGGTGCAAACTCATAATCTTGGGCCATTTGCATATGAAATAAGTGTAAGCTTTCAGGAAAGGATATGATCGACAGGACTGAAATGTTTTGCCCATTCGGTCTGATTGAACCCTATTTAGAGACTAACCACGGCCGACTTTATCAGAAGTGTTCCGTACATTATATCTCCCAAGCCATTTTGAAATACTACGGCAGATAATGGATCACAATACCATTTGACGGCTTGACTTCCAGGCCTCTACTGCAGCAAGTGTTTCCGAGAGACAGAATTTGTTCACCAGGTGCCCTGATAGCTCCCCTGGTAGAGCACGTACCACATATCGAGTCCTTACCACGGTGGCCCGGGTTCAGCCAGACCCTTTGCTGCATGTCATCCCCTCCCTCTCCCCTGCCTTTCCTGTCTCTCTCTACTAGCACTATCGAATAAAGCAGAAAAAAAGGATTTGTTCACAGCACTGTAATACCTTGACACACTCCTTTCACTTTTCTGAGGCACAAAGTACCAATAAATACACATTCTGACAGTCAGGAAAGTTCTTCAGTTGTACAGCACTAGGCCTATTTTTGGTATAGCTTTTTAAGTTTTTGCCACCCTGCTAAAAAATGAAAAATCACACTGCATGTTTGACAGAATTTCATTTCAGAGGAGCGACAGACAGACATAGGAGACATTCTATTTTTGCCCCAGCTTTCGTCTTCCTTTCTTTCTCATTTTTTCTCCCCCTTCTTCAAGGTTATTCATCTGGCTGCGGAGTCGAAATCAATGGCAAGAACAGGGCTGAGGGTTGAAGGCTTGCGCTGATTCTTGTGCCGTGCATATGGGACGTGAGGGGACAGCCATGTTTCATCATAAATTCAAGGCCAATCTGTTCCCAGGGAGGGAAAGTAGGATGTCAAGGTAATGAGTTAATTTGGGAGATAAGGAACAGCAAATGTAATCTCTGAAATTTCACCAGCAGCAAAATGGCTCCTCAAGTCTCTAGCCCATCCTATCAAGCAGAGGGGAAAAAAGTCACTCATTATCATGACAGTCTTAGCTAAGAGTTCTCTATAGAGTCGTAAATAAGGGTAATCATCCTCTCAAAATATGGTGAAGTTTACCCTGAGGCTTCATTGTAAAGATCCCATTAAACCCTCTGGTGTGAATAACAGGGTGGGATGCTTCAAATGCTTCAGTTTAAGCAGCCAAGTCCAGGAGTCAAACAGCTAAGAGAGCACAACAATTTCTGCCACTAACACAGACCCCAGACTACCCAGTACGCCAGCATTATATCAGATTTAAACAGATGCCTAGTTATTATCCCCAAGTGGGCTGGGTTGGCCCCATGGCGTTGTGCTAATGAGTGTTTTTTCGTCTGACTGGGTGGACATGTTTTGGAAGAAAGGCCTCTGTCTGCCCCCCAAGAAGCTTAGACCTACTGTATATGCCTCCCCATTTGCATTATGCGTCATGGGAGTCCCAGACATGTCAGACTGCTCCATTTTTTCAGGGATGAAGGGGTTTGGTAGATGGTACAGTAAACAAGGCCATATCCCTTATATTTCTCTGGTTTTTTGAGCAACATGCTTTTTGCTGGTTGTGCTTTTATTCCAGCAATTGACTTTGGCATCGCTGGTTGGCAGTTTTCTCAAGCCAAAACATTCTTGTAGTGGAGGATGTAATACTATGCAGGTTTCTTGAGCAGCTGTTAAAAAGGGGATCGCCTCAAGAAGGCGCAGAGACAGCAGTGAGAAGTAACGAAAGCAGCTTATGAAGATAAACTAGATGGATCACGTAGAGCGATTTACAGCACTCACACATGTCAGCTACAGTATAGTGCTAATGGGTGAGGAAGAGCATGGGGGAGGCGGCTGGCATGACAACCTACAGCAGTCAGGAGTCTTGGTTGCCATGGCGACAAACAAGGATGTTTGTATCACAGGCAAATCTCAGCGGTCGGCAGTGGAGGGCACACATGCTGTTTGACTAACAGTATTGGAGAATCGTCAGGGCCAGAGATGAGAAAAGGTGGGGTGAAAGGGAGGAATGCCTCTTTCACTTCACTCGGCATTCCCTCGCAATCTCTTTTCCAAAGCAGGGCTGAGCAACACTGTAGGAGGGGGGTTCCTGTCTAACTGGGAAACAGGGACTCACTGGTTCAACATCTAATGAACCCTCTTGCTTTGCCGTATTAGACAGAAGAATGAAATCATCTTCACAGCAGGGTCACTTGAAAATATTAAGGCTGCAATGCCTATTATGTGCGCATGCATTTATTCTGTTTAATCCGTCCACAGCAAATTTAATGAGCATGCAATGACCTTGATTGGTAGCAAAACAATCCAACAATGTGACTCACTCGAACAAGCTGTTCTGTATAACCAAATATGCACTCAGTTGACAGTGGGATGGAAAGCGAAAGAGGTAATGCTATTCATGCTTCCCAGCACATGTTGAAATTATTGTGACACATTTTAAATCCACCAAGGTCATTTGTGTCAGGGACAGGGCAGGTGCCGGGTGAAACTGATTTTAATTGTTTGTTTTTTTTATCCCATCGTGCTACTGTATCTTGCTGGGTGTTGTGTTACTTTATGACTCATGCATCCTCCAAGTGCGCCCAGAGGCAGCAAGTGAACTGTGGCGAAGCCAGTGGGCAAGTTACTTGGACATAGTTTGTTCTTCTTCCCCTCGTCGTGCAGACATATCCTGCAGCCACTGACAGAACCTCAGGAAAAGTGTGAGCTTGTACAATCTGTAAAAATACAATTAGCCTTTTCTGTCTTAGATAAGACTCAGCATGATGCCTTTGGCTGCAAATGTGTTATTTTGTTCAAATTGATGGATTCGCCTTTGTGATACCCGGTCCAGATTTCTTGTGTATTCAACGTAATTTCCACCCAAAAATGGCAGCTTTTTTTACTCTTACAAACTCATGAATGGTAGATGGACTGAAGAATGGACATTAGTAATTTGAATTCTAGGCTCATCCCTATGCTGAACTTTTTGCTATAAATACAGAATGGCTAAATCAACAGTAGACCCATAGCAGCTCTAATCTGATCATTTCAGACAAAAGAACGGAACGATGTTGCCCAAAAACACAACTACACCAAGAACAGCAGTTTGTTATTACTGACATTACCTTCGAGGTAATGTGGCCCTGCCTTGATATCAGCATTTGAACAGGTGCAACATGGGATGCCCCCATTTTAATTTAGGGCTGGGTGGATGTTCATGAGAGTTTCAGGTAAGTACAGAAAGAAAAAGATGGCTTTTTTTCCCCCTCAATGCTTTATTACATTCATGAAACATTGAAAATGTCCTCCAGGGCCTCTTTTTTATGCCGTGTGCCCTTCAGTAATAATTCATCTACTCTTTTCACTGGGCAAAGGGGATGTTTCACCCACGATGTACAGGCGAGGCTGGGGGCTCGGAAGGGCAAAAATGGAGCACACAGGGTACGGCTTGTATCCCTCAGCAGTACCACACACCCAGATGGTATTAATCTCTAATACCTTCCCCACAAAGCACCTTCAGGCATCAGCAGGAGAAATGCTACGGGTAGCTGATGCATTTTACCAGCTCTAAGTAAGATTCAGGATATTAAAAAATTGTAGGAGGGCAAAAGCAATTTCCTCCTAAGGGGGATTTTAAAATTACAGCTTTCAGACTGGGAGTAAGTTTTACCGTAAAATAATTTTCCCGTTCTCACCTATCACAATGAAACACCTCCCCTCGGCCGCCATCACTATATACATGGACACCTCAGATAACTTCTGTAAATGAAAATCTCTGACAGAAAGTCAAATCCATTAGATAAAACCTCCCTAAATACACTTTGTGCAGACTTTTGTACATATTGCATTGTTCTCAAAATTAATGAAATCCGGTAATATTACTGTATTTGAAAATATTTTCGGGAAGACAAACCTGAATGAAGTCATTGTAACATTAATTCAATTCACTCTGAAGTCATTCACTTAAGTGTATTTCATCGGGGCAGACTGTTACTTAATCTGCAAACCATGGCAGATGTATCAATCACAGATTTGTCCTTTTTTTTACTGGCTTCATTATACATTGTTCAGGCTGTGGCGGTCATCCTTTCCGACTCACTGCGATTTAACGGCATTGTTTACATTGTTTTGGCCACCGTGTGGCTGATAAATATGAATTTAAATGAAGTCGCACACAGCTGGAAGAATGGGCATTTGTCGCAAACCAAACAATGCTTTGGTTCTTCTGCACAAATGAAAACATCCTTTAAGCTTGTTCTATTGTGAGGAAGGGTCCTACTCATGCTTTGTTAAATTCAGCAGCTTTACACCATGTGATGTTACGCTGTCAAATAAGCTAAGCGATGGAGTTAGTTGAGAACTGAGGCGTTCATCGGAGAGAGATACTTTTTCTTACATCTTTGGTGCCAAATGATTTCTGTGTTGTTTGTGTACCGCGCACCTTAGTTATCAAACAGTTTGAGTATATATTCCTGGCTTTGTTTCGGTTCTGTTTAGCTATGGTTGCCGTCAGTCCTAATTCTAATGACCTTTTCAACAAACAGATGCTTATTTATATTCAAATGATTTGAATTATCATTGTAAAGCTTGTCACATTGTATAAAAGTTTTGTCAGCCCACCCTTATGAAGCACAATATCATAAAACTAGCTATTTTATAGCAATTTCTAAAAAAAGAATAAGTATGTGTCTCTGTTGAGCTCTGTCAGTAGAATGTGTATAATTACGTGTGTGTATTTGTGAGAGCATGTGTCTGGATTGATCATGTAATCTGAGTCTTATCTCGGTGGGTCTACAGAGATCAAGCAGTCCTGAGTTCTATACACCCTGTCAAACATCGTGATTTAAATCAGGACTTAGGCCACGCTAATTAGCCTATCAGCGTAAGGCCTCTAAGCCAACGCTGATACTCGTTAGCCAAGCAATAAAAACAATGAGCAGGGCCTTCTCCAATTACTGCATTATTACTTTACACATGACGGAATTTTTTACGGTCTTTTCAAAATGTTTGCCTGAAGCAAATGGACAATTTCAGGTGGTCGATGTAAATGTCAAACTGAGGGGATAACGGCACAGAATCATTCTTTTTCTTTTTTTTAACTTTCCGATAACTCAAGCCCTTTTAGACTTAGACATAATTTTCTGACTTGTTTCTGCGAGGCTGATTTTGACTCTCCAGTGTAAGAGTAGTGCCAAAAGAAACTGCCAAGAAAAAATAAAAAAATAAAAAAAAAAAACAACAGACTAAATTCTCCCTGTGTAGTGGAAAGCTCAACAGCAAGTAGCTTGATCATGAAGCAGTTGAGAAAATTTTGGCCAGAAATGATCAATATGACTGCAAACGTCTGAGTCCAGGTGGAAAATTATATGCTTTCATCGTCAGGAAAACCAATTCAGGTAAATTTTTGTTTAATTAATTATGTTAGATTGATGATTCTGAGTATGGAGTAGTCACAACAATCTCACTGGTTTTGAACCGGGAAGGTTCAGCTAATGAACTTGGCTCAGCATTCTTGTTTTAAGCCCCATCCTTCAGTGTGAAAGATGGGATACAAGCAGATTTGCATACGAGCTTCAGTAGAGATTTAGAAGGCATAACAAAAAATAAGTCTATGGCCAACGTACATGCACTGAAGCCACGGTTAATTAACAAAACAACACTGTAGAAATTGATGCCATGCCAGCTTACTAATAGGGAGTGTTCAATATTTAATTTCCTTGAAGACAAATAAATAAAAAATTAAAAAAACAGATAATACAAAACTTTGCAGCTATGTTTATATATACACACACACAAGCACACACACACACACACACACACACACACACACACACACACACATATATATATATATATATATACACATATATATATATATATATATTTTTTTTTTACAGTTTTCAATCGCTATCATTGTCTGACTGTAGCTGTGACCCGGTGATGGTGACTGGACTGGACTGGCTGTAATTAATACTCAATCAATAATCAACGCCAAATGACCTCATTGTTTCATACAGCAACTGAGCTGCTTAAAAGTAATACTCCCGCAAACCATCACCAAACTATTATTCATCGTATTTATCCATACTACCAATGATGTAATCAATGTTGCAGCGCCCTAGACAGCTTTCATAGAGAGCATAAAGGGCGACCAGGCTCTGGCTGTCAGAAAAACATGCTGGCATCGACAGAAGAAATTGATCAGCTCGAAGGCATACGATTCCGATGATTCTGACAATTTGGAACCGCTTCTCAACTGGAACCAGTTCTCGATTCCCATCCTTATTTATGATGATACAAAGATGATAAAAGGATGCTTCAGGACTACTCGTCCTGCTTTTCTCGCTCATCCATCTCCACCAGCATGAGCTGGTCTATGTGTTGGTAGTGTCGCTGATCTGTGCACATCCATCCTCACAGGCACCCACTACCAAATGGCCATGCAAGGTTAAATCATAAGAGATTCTATTTATATCTTCCACTTCGTATTGCTATCCAGAGCGGAAACAAACACCCGCCTCATTCTCTTTACTGTCCTGCCTCCACTTCCTATCCCCTCATTTCCCTCCATCTTCTAATAAACTCATCATAAGTGAGAGGCTAGAGCCAAATGTAAAGTAATCCTGGCAGATGCCCTTTTATCCTGATGGCCTTTGGCTTTTAGGAAAGTTCACTCAAGATAATTCAGCCCAGACAAAAGGTTAGCACTGCTCGGACATCAGGCTCAGGACTTTGAGCCTGTACTTGTCATTAATAGCTCTTTAACAAGCCTGATAAAACATGATAACACCTCTGGCGACAGCTGAGTGGCCACTTGATTAGTTTGGGAGTCAACATCTTCCCCTGTCCTCTCATTCTTGGTTTAAACAACATCAGACGATGAGCTTTTAAAGCCAACAAGAAGAATTTATAATATCATTAGAGCTACATCATGACCCGAACTCATATTACATAAATTCAAAAGAGGCCTGGGTGATGACTACATTAAGTCGGGGTTCCTTGAAACACAAGAACATGAAAAAAATACCCTCTAGGTGTTTCAAAAAGCTATTACCAGCCAACAATCCACGCTGAATCCATCAGTGCAGGCACAGTCTGTCTGATTCGGTTAGTGCTTATGAAATGGAAGAAGCTCCCAGAGAGTATGTAAACATAAACTCTGCCTTGGGAAATGAGCTGAGAGGTCATTTAGATTTGGGTGGGTAAAGCATGGAGCACAGCCTCGCTCTCACTCTCTCTCTGTCACCTGGTAACAGTTTGACACACAGGAGGTTCCTGGCTAATGTATTCCAAGCGCTAGGCTAAACAGCAACACCTGAGCAAACCCCCGACCTCCCCTCCCCTCCTCTCCCCTCCCTTTTTTTTCCTCTCTCCCGCTGCATTGGCTGATCCTGCCTCCTGAGATATTAGGTAATCCTGAAGCAGGCGAGAGGTGATAGGCCGCCGGTCTTTTAACGATGCCATATTTGTCAGTGAAGCCATGCTACAATCACCACGGATATGCTTGACACGTTTGCTGAGAGCCAGAAGCCATCCATTCCATGTGCACTGTGCAGTAGCAATCAGGGCTCTATCAGTGAACCTGTGGAAGATGATAAGCCTCGTTTACAGCAAGGGGGGTTTCCCACTAATCACAACAATAGCAGAGATATTGGGAAACATGTGGAACTCAAGTAGTTTTCAATTGTATGCTCCCTGTACATACTCCTAAGCCTAAAGGATTGCAACTATGAGCAGGTGTTCATTATCACTGGTAAGTTTGTATAATAGATTATCAGCACAAGGTACAGTGAGGAACAAAAGCATGCAGGAGAAAAGTCACAGACAGAGAGAGATGTCTTATTCCCTTTTCAAATGGCATTACAGCTCATTTCCAGATCAATAGCTTGCCTCTTTCCTCCCTGCCCAAGATAAACCCATCACAACTGAAGGATGGAGGAGAGTGGAAAAGAAAAAAAAAAAAGAAAAAAAAGACGGGACACCACAGCCACAGCCTGCCCATTTTATCTGATGGAGAGAGGTGAACAAACGGAGGGATTAGCGACCATGGGATGAAAGCAGCTCCTCATCTTCCGTCTCCATTCCCCTCCCCTCGTCTCTCCATCCGCCCACACATCCACACTGTGGTCTCCCCTCGCAACCAGAGGCATGCTCTATATGTTGCAGCCAATCTGCTTATCGCCAGCTGCACTCCACCCTGTACCTACAGCAGTTTCCCAGCAATCAAGCAAGCACAAAAAGCCGTTTGGTGCACATGGCAATGAAAGGCGGGGTGAAAATGGGCGCCAAAAATGGTGTCATGGAGAGGGGCTGGGAGTTGGAGCAAAGTGTAGTTCCCCTGTGGCACCCTAAAAGCACCCACCCTTCCTGATGGTGTCACCTAGACACCAATACATCAACACTCATCCGCTCTGCCACAAACACAAACTCACAAACGAACAAGAGACACTCTATTTCTTTGTAACTTCTGGGTGGCCCAAAGAGAAAATGTGTGCTCTTACCTGGCACCAACAGCACACCTTCAGCTCCAAATCTGCTCGCCCTGACGAGGATGCACCCTCATCTGGAGTAGGAGAAGGGAGTAGTGGAAATAGAGAGTGTGTGTGTGTTATATGTGTGAGTGTGAGGCTGGCAAAGAAAGAGAGAGAGAGAGAGAGGGAGAGAGAGAGGGAGAAACTGAGAGGTGGAGCTTGGTTCAGAGGAGAAAGGGAGGAGGAGAGAAAGAGGGCTGGATGATGACTCTGTCTGCTGTCTATATAGCCAGTCTTGTGGGAGCAGTGTGGATGGCGCTAGATTATCTCCTGTTCAAACACACACGGCTGATGCACCTCGTGCACGGCTGGGAGAAAGAAACCCGGGGGCAGAGAATGGGAGGAGGAGGAGGAGGAGGTGGTGTGAGAGAGACACCCAAAGCCAGCATCGTCACGCAGCAGTTCCCAGGAATCCCTCCAGTAAGAGGGGCACTGCATCACTGAGTCCTTGGCTGTGATTGGCTGGGTAATGGGGAGACGCCAAGGATGGTGGGCAACGCTCCGTAACCTAGGATGACCCTTTCAACACATATTAACATGCCCTGTGCCATGCTTCTCAGCCCCTCTAGGTTCTTGTCACCTTCAAGGACACTTCAAAAAAATCCCCTCCCCTAGGATCCTGGGAACTTTGGGAGCATATCTGTGTGAGTGTGTGTGTGTGTGTATATGTGTGAGTGTGAGGCTGGCAAAGAAAGAGAGAGAGAGAGAGAGAGAGAGAGGGAGAAACTGAGAGGTGGAGCTTGGTTCAGAGGAGAAAGGAGGAGGAGAGAAAGAGGGCTGGATGATGACTCTGTCTGCTGTCTATATATCCAGTCTTGTGGGAGCAGTGTGGATGGCGCTAGATTATCTCCTGTTCAAACACACACGGCTGATGCACCTCGTGCACGGCTGGGAGAAAGAAACCCGGGGGCAGAGAATGGGAGGAGGAGGAGGAGGAGGAGGTGGTGTGAGAGAGACACCCAAAGCCAGCATCGTCACGCAGCAGTTCCCAGGAATCCCTCCAGTAAGAGGGGCACTGCATCACTGAGTCCTTGGCTGTGATTGGCTGGGTAATGGGGAGACGCCAAGGATGGTGGGCAACGCTCCGTAACCTAGGATGACCCTTTCAACACATATTAACATGCCCTGTGCCATGCTTCTCAGCCCCTCTAGGTTCTTGTCACCTTCAAGGACACTTCAAAAAAATCCCCTCCCCTAGGATCCTGGGAACTTTGGGAGCATATCTGTGTGAGTGTGTGTGTGTGTGTATACATGTGTTTGTCAGTTCATAGTAAGCCATGGCCTGCCCTTTCACATGAACAAATACAGACACACACACACACACACACACACACACACACACACACACACACACACACACACACACACACACACACACACACACACACTACATCCAGCAAGAATTTGCCCATGAAGGGAAGATGATTTCCCCAGACGAAGGTTGAGCCTGTCAATAGAAAAGCCACACAAACACCTGCAAGGACAATCTTTCCTTAGAGTGATTGAATATGTTGTCATGCTGACCTAAAACCAATGAAGAGGTCATAAAGGGAGCACAAACATTTTTTGAAAACGCTGAAGTGACAATAGCTTGTATTGTCACCTCAGTTATTTTGAAATTCTCTGACATAAAAATCCACTTTAGCACTGCTAATGTTGTGCTTCAGTTGCACATCTGGGTTGATTTTATGTAATTATTTTGTAAATCATAATTTGAAATCTTGTAATCAATGAACTATTATAATTTTATATTTAAATAAAGTTATAATTAAATCCTTAATCTTGTTAAAAGGCTTCTAATTCAAAAGAGGAAATGAACTGGCTGAGACATGACAGTAAAGTAATCATGTGACACAGGATTCATGAATATGGAAGGTGGCTAATAACGCCATTTTTGTCTTACTCATGTAGCAGATTAGGTTTTCTATTGGCTGTATTGCAAGAATAAAAGTAGTGCCAAGCTGCACTCAAATGTCAGAAAGAAACCCAGGCAGAAGAATGAATGGAGCTCTCTGTCCTATCTTCTCCCAAAACATGTGTGGTAAAGTACTGCTTAGGAGGAGCTATAAGGGTGCTTATGTACATAATATATTGTAATAACTTTACAAAGATCTCAGAGTCTTATTGACTCTTGAGATTAAGCTGTTATTAGGTATTCTGAGGATTAGAAGAAGCAGACCTTTGTCATAGTGGGTGATGTTTTTCTTTTCTTTTCTGTGGATGCATGTCCAATATGTTGTTCTCCCTGGCCCTATATGAGTTTGAAAGGTTGTCTGCCTATACTGTTTGTGAAGGCCTATGATAAGCCAGTGACTTGTCCAGGGTTACCCTGCCCCTCACCCAATGTCAGATGGCATAGAATCCAGTGGATGAACGGATGGATGGAAGTTCAAATTATTTTCTTACATTAAATTCATAATGACTCGGATTTCAAGGTTCAACTGTGTTATCTAACAGCTAGATTATACATGGTAAACTCTTCATATATGAATATGAACATATTAACATAAAAGTATGCACTTGGAATCAAAAATTCTGTTTAAACTCTGCATACTATACCCTGCTTAGCCTGCTCCTACCGTGACCCGACCCTGGATAAGCAGAAGAAAATGGATGGATGGATGGAGCAGCAGGGTACATAACGCATTGTTAATGCCCAAATGAAGCCATAAAAGTAAAATTCTAATTTACAAATTCCGCTCACAAACTTTGGTGTTAAAATATCATTTCAGCGTATCTGTTGTAAATGCATGCTGTGATGGAAAATTACTAAGTATGATCAGTAAAAAGCAAAGGTAGAAGCAGAATTTTTGCTTTTTCAAATAGTGATAAATCCCAGATCCTGGCCTGAGTAACTGTTCAAATAGATAAGACACCGAGTATGACTTTATGTACAGTAACTAAAATCAATTTCTTCATAAGTTGCCTGATCTCTTCCTTTCTTGTCATGTCGTTGTTTTTATGCAATCAGTCTGGCATAGCCTCCTCAAAAACCAAGAAGACAGTCTCTTTCCACTGGTGAGTCACATACTGAAGCACCCTGTGGTGAACTCTCTTTATCCAGCACTTAAAAGGTCATCCTCCTCTTCAGCATAGCTTTGGTTTTTACTATAAGAATAGTCAATCGACCGTTAACAGTAACAAAACATTTGCATTCACAACTGTGTGAACACATTTTGGACCTTGTTTAAAAAAAAAAAATAAAAAAAAAAAAAGGACTTGTAACTGAGAAAAAGATCTAACCACAGGATCCATTTAGTAGCTTGTCTGGAGCTTTTCATAAATAGGAGTGAGACTAAGTCAATATTGATGTGATGTTGTTAAAGTGGGCAGAAGATCATGTGATATTACTGAAAGCTCAGAAAAAACTTCTAAATGGACCTTCTGGTGAGACTGTTTTCTCAATTGCTGTTTCCAAGGTCAAGAATGAACATGAACCTCAGCTGACTTATAGTGTCTTATATTACAATGTCTTATCTATTATTAGTTATTTTGGACCATTTTTAGGCCAGGAAATTCCACAAATTGAAAAGAGTTACTGTTTTGCAAATCCTTATTGGCAATTAAAAGTTTGTATGAATACCAATGGTAATGTAATTATCAGGTTGCTTAGCAGCTGCTTCAGGTAGAGTAAGATTTTTAATTGGACTGAAACTGCTAAAGATATATGCTCAGTGTATCAGTCTACCATTAATAAAAAATCCTGACAAAGTTAACCCCCCCAAGCCCAGGCTCTGACCATGGGTTGGACAGTGATAACTAGGCCTAATGGTGGTTTGTCTTGATATGAAAGAGCTCATTGGTTCTGGAGGCGCTCCACTGGCACGCTGACATTGTCAACAGCAGGACCACCAGCTGCATCCTCCCTGGTCCTATTCAGAAATAGCTTGGCCCCAGTCATGTCCTTGGCCCTGCCCCAGCCAGCAGCCACCACCAGGCAGGCAGTCGGCCCTGTTCCACCCGCCTGGCTCAGAGTCCTGGAGGACAGAGGGGTCTCTGAGGCCCGTAAACGACAGGGCAGCAAAAATCGCCGACCCCTCGCTGTACAAGCAGTGTCCTATGCCACAGTGTCTCTCATCTAATGAGCTCAGAACAAAATCAAAGTGACAATATTAATCATGTGATGGGGAAAATAATTAGAGGGGCAATGAAGAACCAAGTGAGTCTTTCCCCCATCTTCCAACATACAGCAGATAACTGATTACTGTTTGGTTCAATGATTGATGAAAGGGTAGCAGGACTGGTTTTAAATAAGGCCATCGGCAGCCAAATACTTTGTAGACTCCTAAGAGTTGTTAGCAATTACAGCATAGATGTCATTCAATAAAATCCATCTGACTAGTGTCTCACTTCAACATTAATAGTACCTTAAAAAGACCACACACACTTTGTAGAGTTAACTGTGCACACCATTCAAAAGGCAACATAATGACCATTTTTAAACACCAATGCTAATAAGCAGAGCACCAAAAACAAACATCTAGGGATACCCATCCTAATTATTTAGGTCCAACAAACCAAAAAGACTGCTCTTTTCAAGGAGCAGAAGTGGAAAAACTACAGAAAATGTCACAAGGCCATCGATTGCTTTCATGCTTCCGATATGACCAGTTGCTTATAAGCAGAATTCTTCAGATGCATTGGTCATCCACACCTGGCTTTGTGGATCATAACCGTGCCTTGGTCATATCAGCTCTCTGCTGGTGTGATTCATAGAGGCAGAGGCTTGCCCTGCCCTGTATGTCTGCCCACATGGCGCCCCGGGAAGCCTGGTGTTTCTCTCTCTTGTTTACAGATCGACAGCATCTCTTAGAGAAGAGGGGCGACAGCCTGTGACAGACTGATGGATGAGGTGACACTCATGCACCGTGTCATCCCTGCATCTCCCATTCTCCCATCGCCCACTCACACTCGCTGCCTCAGGGGAGGATGGAGGAGTACATGTGATTATGTGTGTAGATCAAGTTCAAGAGTTGCACCTTTCTTCCAAGCCATACATCTGTGTATAGAGAAAAGTCTGATGGGTAAATGGTGGGCGGCTGTCAGCCCAACTGACTGTTAAGAGCCAGATGACAAGGCTAGACCTGCTGCAGATGATGACACTCAGGAGCATGGAAGAGCAGATGAGATGGGTGACAAGGGGAGGTGAAAGGACACGAAAGTGCCAAATTAATCTGCATAGAAATGAGAGAGCTCACCCAAAAATTCCACATCTAAAGATGTCATTGCAAAGAAAAGAGAGAAGTGCCCATCAGGGCTGGAGAAAACTACCTCCATGGTCAGTTAATGGGCCGTTTGAAAGATGACAGGCCATAGTCATACTCTGGAGAAAATGTCATGCATAACAGTCATCAAGTCGTCAGTCACTGCTATACAGTAAGTCACATCAACAATCAGCAGGATGACTCGCAGGGAAAATGGTCCTTATCTAAAAATTAATGAGAATGAAAAAAAAAAAAATACTCGCATAAAAAAAAAAAAAACCTAAAAAATATTTCTTTGCCATATTACAGTCGATATTTAATTAGAATTTGGCTTTTGTGATTGAGTGACATGGCTAAAACGGGGCATAATCAATGGACTTTTTTGATAAGACAGCCTGGGTAATAGGCCTTTTGAAATTCAAATTAAGAGCTTAAATTCTCTCAGACATGTCTGCCAATTTCCCAGATCTGTAAAGCGAGTAAACAGCTCTAAGTAATGATTTGTATGCTGTTGGATGGACCAATCTTCTTACATTGATTTTACCTACCCTGCCATCACTTACACCCTCCAACTCCAACCACATATTCACGGGAAAGATGGCAATTTGAAGGGGTTCAGATTCGACATTAAATGACAAGAATTTCTTATGTAACGTTTTCAATCACACCATCCATGATTCTCTATCACAGCAGTGAGGGCTATCGATGACATTCTTCCACAACACTCCATGAAGTCGAACCTGCTATCTTGTGAAGTTATTACTCACATTCAATCTTGTGCATTCGCAGAAACAAACCCGTTAGAAATATGCTCGAGGCTGAAGATTCCCAGTCAGGCCTTTCATTGTATGAAGCAGTTTTGAGTGATCACAATTTTCTGAGGCCAACAGGAAATCGACAGAGGTGCTCCTTACAGTCTTCATCAGGATTCACTTCCTCTCTTGCGAATAATTACTGCAAGGGGCCATCAGTTACTTATTTCCCAGTAAATTAGGATCTGCTTTTGAAAGCAACTAAATGTGGCTTGGCATTAGCCCCAGTAGAATTCTCACTCTTTTCTTTGCTTCCAAAGTCAAATTGGCTGCTGTAATGCAATAGGTTAGTGTCCAAAACACCCCAACCCTTCTCTGTCTACATTGTACTGTTTTTTAGTCGCACTGGGAATTTCTTATTGACAGACAGACAGTGAGAATTCCTCAAAGGAAATGCAAGTTTAACACCCTAATTATGGCAAAACTACACAAATGTATTAATGATAAAAACACACAAAGTTATATAACGGTCATAAACTGACTAAGACAACAGTTCTGGCACCTAAATAATCCATGAAACATGAGGGGGGATCCTGTAATGTTTTCCCACCACTGAGCCTGCTAATGGTGTCTGTTGTTATGGTAAAATTGAGTTCAGGAGATTAGTTTAAAGCTGAGACATGGTAAGGTAATTCTCTAAATACACTGAGCGCATCACTGACTAAATGGGAAGCTTTGATAGTATCTACTCTGTCACGAAAGCAGGGCAGCAGGTGTCCTTGAAGGAGGGTATATTTTATGTCATGCACTCATGCATGTTTAGGACGGAGGAATTTTTATCTATTTTTAAAGGGAAACATACTGAGATGATGTACAATTCTGCAAACTTTAAACTCTACAGTTATTAACTTATAAAAATATACACGTTAGAATGAAATCAGTTGGTGGTAAACAGTTATGGGAAAATCTCCTTCACTTCATTGTTCATCGCAGCAACACTGATCCTCTCTGGGGTCATTCAAGTAGAAGGTGAGCCACTTCCTCTTATCAGTACAGCCAGAACTCCAACCAGCCTTATTGCCCGACCTGCCCCGGAGATGTTTGGGCCAGCGATGCACCTACACCTCAAGACCAACACATGATAACACCTCTGATCGTACGATCATACATCGACCAGTCTGTCAGCCTAATCATTTTCAGGCACTTGTTAAATCGGGCTAGCATGTCTGCCTGAGAGCACATCATCATCTTATAGGAGCCAAGATGGCTGCGTGCCTGCCTTCCAGTGACAGTGCGGCCAGCTCCACATATAGTGCCTTAAAAGATAATATATAACCTGGCTGTTGGATACACTGACATGCTGCACTGTGGTTCAATCCCAGAGGAAATTACCTTTGATACATGAGATCTTTTCTCTGCATGATTTGATGCCCTTGGGCAAAAATTCATGCACACACATTAAATAAATCAATGCACAAGATGTGGATATCATATGACATGTTTTAGAAGAAAAAGGGTTGTCCTTAAGTCTTACAAAGATATGGTCTCATATCTCATACAAGGTTATAGTTAGCGCATAAAGAGAAAACAGTTTATGTATCTTTGTCATCTGGTCATCTTTGGTATATTAATTAGTCAGGTGCTCGTGGTTCATTGGTTTTTCTCTATATTTTTTATTTTTATAAAAATACAGCATTACTATTGATGTATTTTCTTCCTTAAACCTTATCTACAAATAGGAAAAATATATAATTCACTCCCCTGCACATGTGGTGTCGGTTCAGCTCTGCTTCCCCACACAATACTCCTGTACATGACTCTCATGTGTCACCACAAAACATTAAAAATTTTAATGTCTCTGTTCATCGTCTGGGATATGAAAACATCAGATTTCCGCAAAGTCGCTGAAAGTAAAAGTTGGCATCTTGGTCACTGCACAGTTAAGAAATCCTACCGCACCACAGAGTGCGTTTCCTGCGAGGCTGCTGACAGAGCCGTCAGCCAGACACCAAAGCTGCAAATATTGGAGCGGCCAACCGAAATAAGCAACGCTGCTCGGCAGTTAGCCAACTCTCAAAATGCACGTTGGTTCTGGGTATTCTCGACAGATGCATCAATTCATTGACATTTAAGGCACAGCCCTAAACAACTCAGTATCAATGACTATGATCTAAGCTGCAGAAGGGAAAGACACAAGTGAGAGATAAATACTACAACATACGGTTTACCTGATTATGCCAAGATCTGATTCCTTATTATTGCCGAGACCTCATGTTCATCTACTCAACCTTAAAAAGCCACGTAAACCTCTCCCCTCTCCTCCTACTCCAACATCCAGATGACCAGTTCTTAAACCTCCCCTCATTCTTCCCAGTCAGTGCGCTCCCACCCTACCTCTACTGTGAGCTAGCAATGAATTCACAGCAATGTTGCTTGCATCCAAGGCTGCAAAGAGGCAAACAGCTCTTTACCTCCAGGTCAAGGTTCTGCCCTACATATCAATGCATTGTCTTATATTCTATCCTCAGTTGGTACCAACAATCCCTTAGCCCCATCTGCTTTGCTTTTAGGTTATTTCTTTTCACACACCAACTGCGAATGGTCCACTACCTGGCAGAGAAATATCTTGAATGCACTCTTCTAAACTTATTGATCGCTATGCTATTTGTTGAGTCTAGTTATCACTGATCACCGAAGTGAAAGCTGTAGTAGGATTTTTTTCCAC
The DNA here is from genome assembly GCF_016859285.1 of Xiphias gladius. Classification (NCBI taxonomy): domain Eukaryota; kingdom Metazoa; phylum Chordata; class Actinopteri; order Istiophoriformes; family Xiphiidae; genus Xiphias; species Xiphias gladius. Next base: position 5,331,278 of record NC_053401.1, read on the forward strand.
TGCTGCGCTTATTTTAAGTCACCTCATAAAAGCAGATAAAGGCAGCAGTTAAGCACCCAAAATACCAAACAACAATGTGAAATCCACCTTTGTTTAATCAGCCCTCCAAGGTTACCACAAGATTTGTTTTCTAAAGATCTCTCCTCAAGTCCATTAGCAGAGATGTGTGTAGGTAGGAGTGAATACAGGGTCATGTATACTTGACAGATAGCAAGCAAAGGCTGTACTAAGCAAATTATTCTGTCACAGGATTTGCTGATATCGTATTGTTTCAAGGCCAAATCATTAAATCCTCTCTCTTTTCCACTGTAGCCACTGCTTTGCTGATGATTTACTATCATGTCATTTTCCCTCCAGTGGGCCTATTCTTAGTCCCGGTATCATCCTCATCATGTGTTGGAGAGATGGTTATTTTTAGTCAGGCCGTCACATGACGTCAGTGCAAGTGGAGTCTGACAGCTGTACGCTACTGGTACAACATGCAACAGATCCACAGCTTCCAGCCTGGAACAAATGACTACCATCCTGTGGCTCTCAGGATGTACTGAGTAACATCACCTTAATAATTCAGACAGATTTATCTACATGCACTTTTACTATGGTCTGCCAACCGGGTTTCCTAGTGCATGAATGGTGATGAAAACAAAAATTCACTTTCATTCTTCCAACAGATACCAACTTCTTTTTGACAGCTTTCGGTGGAAAAACAACCATGTTTTACAAATGCACTCAAACTACTGCTCATTCGGACATATTGTTATGTAAATGTACTGTGTCAAATGCCAAAAAACAGAATTTATTATTTATAAAGATTAGATTTCCTTAATTATTTGCCTTAAAAAAGTAAAATCTGTTAAAAAAAATAAATCCCCACTGTCCACTGACTTAGTCCTTCTCTGTAAGTTGTAATGTGGGAGCTACCCACAAGCTTGATTGAGAGTCATTTGGAAACAATGACTAAGAAAAAAGGTTAATGTAATTACTGATTCTCCAACTGTAGAGGAAATTTTCTGGTTCAGAACAATTAGTCCCTCTATAAAGTATGACTAAAAGCCACGCAGGTGAAGGGCGCACTGAAAACTGAGTATATCTTAATAGGAATTATTCCCATTAGCATTGCTGAAATGGCTTCTTTCACTTTTAATTTATTCAGAAAGTTAAACAACTACTAACATAACAAATTAATGGTATTTGTTGTACATTGTGAGCGAAACCACATGTCCAAAGCAGGTAGTGTAATTATGAAGTATCACTCTGCAATTAACGTTTCGATTACCACCTGTGTTCTGAATAAACCGGAGGAAAACAATGACGTTCTCATAAAGGATAAAGAGCTTTATTGAAAAGCAAATCCATCCACACCTGTAGGGATCAGAGCTGATGTCAAGGTCAGCACAATTAATCGCTTGATGGTTAAGTAGAGATGACATGAGCGACTGACACCCTATAATTTTCCTGGGCAGAATTATCTATAATATAGCTCATTACATAACACAGCAACACGTCTATCATTCCTGAAATGTACTTATTTAGGTACTTTTTTCACCACTTCATGAAGAAGGGAAGGTTTTCATGCCATCGTGCTTGATACAACTGGTGGTGGTGCACTGTAATTGTAATCTCAGATCATCCATGGTTATCAGTAATGGTCAAAAAAGACTCACTCGTCCCAACTCCCCCAAAATAGTCTGGCTCGATGGTTTCAAAGAGCAAAGGAAGATAAAAGGAGGTGGACTCACAAACAAAAGTTAGACTAAGAGGAAGTGCCATTATTTTAATGAAAGGCTGTAACTGAAAACTCTCTTTTCTCAAAGTTTTTGGTAGAGTGTTACAACAGCAGGAGCAAAGGGAAATTGGAGGTCCGGTGTCATGAGAGTATTAAGCTTCCAGAATTTTTCTTACGCTACTGGATTTAGCACCTTACAATACTGCAGCCTGAATTTCCACACTCAATCAAATTTCTCAAAGACACAGCTAGCATATACGGCTTTAAAAAAAAAAAAAAAAAAAAGCTTTAGACGCTCTTACCTTCTCCTTTTTCCCCTGTGGTTCAATCTAACTACAGGTAGAAAAAAAGCCGTGGTGCTTTGGCTTAGTCCTCTGGTTTTACTGAATCTGTGACATTATTTCACCCTCAAGAGCAGCTTCGAAAGCCTTAATCAGGGTCCCTGATTTTCTCAGATATTTCAGCAGAAATTGTGTGCTCGCTGAAAGAAGTGGGCTTTTGCAACTTCAATGGGCATCCTGACAAATTTAGCTGTGACTGGCCAGTTGGTTCAGCCTTGGATTTGAGAGTCTTTGAGGTTGGGGAAAGGAAAATTGACAAGATAGTTTCAGGAGCTCTGGTGGTGGTGTGGGATTTGTGTCTTCTTACTACAGTGTTTAGTCTCCCCAAGGAACATGAAGTAGTGAAAAAGGCCATCTTAGTATTGCGAGACTGTACAAGCCCACAGGCAACGGAGTGTGCGCTGTATAGGTAGGCACTAGGGATGGGTATTTCAAGCAAAAAATACTATTCAATATTCACTGGAAACTATTCGACCATTGTTCGAACAGTCTGGCGATTGTTTGGGGATTGTTTGGCGAGGCATCCTATGGAAACCAGGATGTGTTATTTAGACAACCATTTAAATAAGTGGTTCCATGCAACTATGTCGTAGTTTTCATATTATTGCCTGAGTCCAGTGAAGTGTATGAGGTGTATGAATCTGTCATCTGGTGGCCCTTAATGAACACAATGACATGGCCATCCTCAGACATTGTTAGACTTCAATGAAATTATGAAATTAGCTCAAGAAAAGTCCTATTTATCCAACAAGTCAGCTGCTAAAGGGCAATGAAGGATAAGACATTTATAACCACGCCTGACCATGATTTGTTGCTCTGTTTTATGCTGTTACAAGCAAAAGTCCAGGACATTTGTGACCTTTTGTATCAGGGAATTGGATTTTTGACAATAAATGCCAGCTTGCTCAAGCCAGAAATTATACGTGCTGCTAAACATCTTGTGTCATGAGCAGCTGTACAATAATCTCTCCATTTTTAACCTTCTAAACACATTTCCACATATAGTTTTGAAGAATCTACTGTATGATCCAGTGTTTTACATGCAACCCAAAACTTATATTCTCATATTTAGCTCTAAGCAGCCCAGTCTGACTGTTCTTCCACCATAACTCAGCAATCATTTCCACAGCATGGACCAGTCAAGAGTGGGAGGGCTGATTGCAGCTCATCAGCCTGTCAGCTGGAAGTGCATACTGAACAAAGCCCATGGTCGAGTGGCTTTCCCTGCTGCCACATTTTTCCTCACTTGACAGCAAATCAAATGGCTGCTGTTTTAGTCTTAAGATCAGTTCATTTGTGGAAAAGATGAGAGAGGATGGGTTATTCGGGACGTCGTGGGCCTGTCTACAGCCTCCATTCCCACGTAGGAGGAGAGGCTGAGAAAGGTTTATCATTTGAAATGCAGATAAAGACCCACTGAGGTGACTGGACATGTGTGGACCCAATGTAGCATCCCACGTGACCAACTGCTCCAGCTATCCTGCGCCTGCCGCTGGGTGCCACGGTACAATGCAATTACTGCTGAGTCCTTTTGGCCATACCCTCCAAGCTGAGCTTATCCTACAGATTTCATTTCTGTAAAGTCCTTGGATGCTATAGACATATTTCCCAGCATGCACGGCAATCCTCTAGCTTCTTAACACGATTAAAAGTAATGGAGGTTTCCATGTGAATCCACAGAGTCCTCTAAAGAGTTTGGGTGTGAAGCACTCTCTCTCTTTGTCCACTGCATCACTTTGGCTGTGTTTGCAAAATTAACATCCTGCTGAAACCTCCTTCTTGTGTTAAAGTGACTGACGAAGGCTGCACAAGCTATAAAGAATAAACATTACATGGGAGTAGAAAGACAGAATTGCCAAACCTCGAAAACATCCATTTGCAACACAAAACAGCTCAGAAATGAAATGCTACTCTGTGTACAATGCACACTTAAAATGTGATAAGAATTTCTGTGTCTGTAGGACATGGGTGGTGTTCTAATTTCAGTAATATGCCTTATAGTATTAGCTGTTCTACATTTCCAACAACTGGCATATACACATTCTTTTATTTTTGGGGCTCCCAGGGCAATTCAGTAACAGTTAGATATTATTTTCACACATCAACTGCTCTCATTGCAATTAGGGCACCATATTAGCACAAAATATCACATTAAACCTCTCAATTATAGACTTTTTCATTAAAGACGGTACACAAAGATGCAATCCAAGTCAAAATGTTTTTCGTTTCAGTTGCTTTTCTTACTGACTGAAAGCAGCAATTCAAGCAGACAACCTCCCAAAGACGTCCATACAGAAAAGTCCCGATATTAACATTTTAAATGCATTTTTTGAAAAGGTCTGGTTTTGAAAATGACAATGGTTGGCTAGCGTTGAGAGGTGGTCAGTGATTCACTTTGGAGAGAATAATACTGTTATCTGGACTTAGAAAGAAAACTGAAGAAAGAAAATGAGTTCTCAAAGACGAGGCAAGGTCATCTGTGTTTGTGCGAACTATCTGAAAGAAGATGACGTAGTGTAACAAAGAAAGAAAACCATAGTGTGAAATCAACTGTTGGATTGTTGCTGTTTGTTTCTCTGTGTTCTAACATAATCACTGCCACAACTCAAACTCTGACGGTTTTAGATAAGCAAACTGAAAACTTACAGCTCAGTCACCCAAATTTATAGAGGATTATTTTATGTGAATGCAGATTATGTTCAAAGTTGGTATTCAGTGTCGGGGCTTTGACATTTTTCATTCCCAACAATCAAAAACCAAACTCAGCACAACACAGCTTTTGGTGTGACGATAATCAACTTTCACTCAGGGAAACACACAGCCCACTGGTGGATGCCTGGGCGGAGGTGGGGCTTATAAAATGCCACGTGACAGGCCAAAACAGTTGTAGCAGTGGGTGCTGGCAGCAGTGTTACCAGGGGAGTTGTAAAAGAGCAGAGCAACGGCAGCACAGCAGAGAGAAGAGGGAGCACAGCAAACTATAAGCAATGCAGAAGATAAATATAAACATATCAAGTTAGCATGTTAAACTCTTTAAACTGTAGGACCTGGAGCTTGGATCTCTTCTTGTGAAACGCCATGTACATTTATATGCAGATGAGCATCAGTACATCATTATAAGCCTAAGGTTAAATATTAAATATTAGTCCTTTAATGAAAACCCAGGACTCCCTAAAAAAACCCAAAAAATAAACTAATAAGATCATTATTTTCTCTTTATTTATACTGTAAAGTCTATTTTATTTTTGACAAAGTAAGAGCAGCACAGAAAATGCAACTCACAGTAAACAAGCAGCTCCTGCACATCATGTTAGTGCCACAGCTGCACGGAGATACAGCAACTGTCTGAACTAAATACTTGTTAAATAAATATATTTAATGCACATGCAACTAATCCTCTGTTTTGTTCGATTATTTATTTGTTTTTGTTTTATAAAAATAATTTTTAAGTTGAATATTAACACAAAACCAGTCCTTACTTATCCGAAAGAAATTTTGATTTGAAAATGAAGAAAAATGAAGCTGTATTCTCCCTTTAAGTGAGGAGGCGGATCACACTGACCCTCTATGCTGGGAAGAACCGCGCACAAGTGTTGCCCAGTGGTCATGGGGGTTATTCTGCACATGGACAGTCTGTCGTATTACCCTGTACTGGAAACCACACGGCAACACCCGGTTCGGCAAAGTCCAGCAACACGGCCGGTAGTTAGAACACCTCTGCCGCTAAAAAAAACAGTGCTTTTCCAGTCTACAGCTGACAAGTAATGCTCACGAATCAGCGGCCATATTTCCAAACTTAATTTAAAAATAAATAAATAAACAAACAGCATGAGTGTGTCATCTGTGTTTAGGGCAGCCACACTCCGCCAGAGCAGAAATGAGCAAGAGCGCAGCCAGCAGCTAACTTTAGGCAACCGCATGCTTGCTAGTACTAACCCAGGGCACGATGGCAGACTGAAAAGATACTCCAGTTAACTCTGTTAGCACAAGCAGCAGATCGTATTCGTACCTTGGTGTTGTGAAGCAGTTGGCATCTTCGTAAAGTCCCTCGAGAGGAGCCGGTCACAGGACGGCTCCGGCCTCTGGCTCGAGGGGCACTGTCGACAGGTAGGGGCCGACCGACGGCGCAGTTAGCTTGTTAGATTAGCTAACAGGTGTCGCGGTGAGGCTAACCGTTAGCAGCAGCAGCAGCAAGGAGAGCAGCAAAAACGCGGTTCCTTCCGAAAGTCTTTCCTGAAGTGGCGTGTTCGGATAAACTTGCTTATTCTCTGCAGCATAAGACACGGAAGTAAGAAGAAGTGTTTGTAGCATAGCCGACAAAGGATGGGTTGCGCCGGCGGGACGGGGCTAGCTTCGTTGGAAGGGTGCTTTAGACTTGCTCCAGTGTTGCCAGGTTTTTTTCGCCCAGCTGAGCAACTTTTTAATTTTTTGGGGCAGTTAAAAATGTTTGTGATAATTTTGCCTACTTTTGAAACTATTTGGGCGGTTTCCTACACAACAACAACAACAACAAAAGTTAGGCCATATCCCTCCTCTTTCCAAGGTAGTACTACTGAGATTGACAGGGCACTGAGTTCAGTTAACTCCCAACACAGTGATGAAGGTGACAAATGAAACCAAATTTAAGTTAAGTCTTTTTTTTTTATTGCCTTTCAAAATATCATGTAGTTAGCTCTGTGTAAAAAAATCACATGTGATCCTATAAGTGAAGACTTTTTAACAGAATCTACAAGATTTAGCCTTGGATTTTTGTCTAATTATACTATTAAAACAGGAGACCAGAGGGTTGGAGGCTTGGTGGGAGTCAAACCTGGGAAGTGCCCGAACCAGCTCAGGCTTCACCCTGTTTCAGCGCGAACGTTATTCAAGTTCATGTTTCTTACCAATAACCTTAGATCAAAGGAGGCAGGCGCAATTGCAGGTGGTGGAGTGGCTATAGAGCACCTGTAAGGGTAAAATAATGTCCACAACAAAAGCCCTGTGAAGCTCTTGCTGTCTTTCATCTGCCTGAGGCAAGAGATAAAGAGAGAGAACATGCGAGAGAGCATCATTACAAGTCCATCTAGACTATTTATCGAATCACTAATGGCTTTGGAGAGGAGTTTCAAAACCATTAACACTGCTGTTTCACAATGTTTCCCGCAGTACCCCCCTTACAGCTGGCCATTATGTAAACTAGAGTACAAAATATGCTGTTCCAGTCTGTTCTTGCTCCCTCCCTGTCACTTTCCTTCCATATGCCACAGTCAAGATGACCTTTTTTCCGGTGACGGATGCCAAAGTTACAGTGATCTCCTGCGGACTGGCAGTGATTTTAACATTTGATGTGACAGCCAGATTTCCAGGTTATTCAGAACACATCAAAAGCCTGTCAAGGTGACCCCCCCCCCCCCCCATATCTGAGAAAAACAATCTTAATGTGCAGGCTGTCGTACAATAAGACAGATAATAGAAGGATAATGATGTTTGGTGGAAGTACTAAGCTGACTGTCCTGCTTTTCTTTGTGTTAAAGGTCAATATTCACATGCCTTCGTGAAGGCCACTTCGTACCAAGCAGGTACCGTACAGCTTTTCCTGGATCTATACCATCATGCGCCCAGTGGATCGTTCCTGCTAGCATGGGTAGCACCACGTGGAGAACGACCTTTTCAGCCATGTGTCACCTGCCCATGATGCTCTGGGTGGCCCTCTCAGCATAGTGTGTCTGAATGTCAGTGTCATAATGCTTGAGTGAAGCGACAAGAAGTCAGAAAATAAGAAAAATTAGAGAGGATCGCAGCAAAGTATTGGACTCAAGCACACACACACATACATACATACTGTCGCAGATACACACTCGTTTCATTTTTTTGTTCAGCAGAAGTTGGCAAGCGTCTAGACTTTTAAAAAAAGCTTTTAGGCAGGTGGTATTAAAGCTGCACAAGGCAAAACGTTGGCAGCATCAAATGGCAGCAAGAGTTAACTTTACAACCCATACTACAAATGACAACGATAAAGTGCACACAGCTCATGTTTATCAAAGGATAAAAAATGGACCATACAGGCAAAATAGCAGTCAAAACAGTATATGTCGAAAAGGCCATACTGGCACTATACCAGAAAAAGACTGAAGGGCTCAGAATTTTAGAACAGCAGTGTAAAAAATCTGATGGCCCAAGGACACTTCATCAAATTAAAGAAGCAAAGGAAATCCAGCAAAGGAAAAAACGGATGAGATATTAGGAAATGAACTGGAAAAGAGAACTCGATTCCTGAAACAAATCTATTATGAAAGGGGACCCAAAGCACCAGAATTATTAGCCAGGCGTGTAAGGAGGAAGCTGCTGCTTAATGCAGTTCATAAAAGTAGAGATCCTACACCCAACACATTAGTATTCAAACCAGAAGAGATAGAAAATGTATTTGAAAATTACTAAAAAAAAAAAGGCAATATTCTCAGTAGTCTCTGGAGATGAAGAGACTGGAAAAAAAAAATAAAATTCATTAGATCTAGCAGCAATAGGGGAAATACAGAATGCCATTCTAAACTCAAATATCACTGAAAAAGAATTGGAAAAAGCAATTGATAAATTAAAATCTAAGGAGGTTCCAGGACGTGATGGTTTTCTTCTGAATGGTATCAAAACTTTAAAAAGGAACTAACTCCAGCGCTATCAGCATCATTTAACCAAACATCAAAAAAAGGCAAGATGCCCTCCTCATGGAAAAAGACCATTATTACAGTAATCCCCAACAAAGGAAAGAACAAAGAACCCCGTGAAAATTATAGACCAATATCAATTCTAAATTGTGACTATAAGATATAGACATCCATTTTATCCAAAAGATTTGCATACTTCATGTCAGAATTAATTAATGAACACTAATTAGGCTTTATTAAGGGACGTCGAACACCAGATAACATTAGAAGGACCCTACATATAATTGAGGAAGTACAAAGAAAGGGAGAAAGTCCCATCCTATTTAGCTTTTGTTGAAGATTTAGTCAGCTGCATTAAAACACTATACCAAGAACCAACAGCATGAGTAAAAATAACAGAAATCATGAAGATGAGTGTGTTGACCATGAATTCTGTATTTCTTCCAATTTCAGCCAGTGGCAACCCCTCTGGTACAGTTTTTGGAGTGGGTCAAAAAAAAAATCTCAAGGTTCATTTGGAGGAGAAAGAAGCCAAGGATTAAGAACACAACCCTTCAGCTCCCCAAAGATAGAGGAGGTGTGGCTCTACCAAGTCTTGAGGAATATTATTAGGATGCACAGCTCCAAATTTTGGTATATTGGCGTGATACGAGATCTTCTGTAAGATGGAAAGATATTGACTTAAATGTGGAGGCATGCCATGTTTGATTGTAAATGGGGAAGTGTTCAAGGAAAATGAGGAAATGCTTGGCTCAATCACAAGAATCACTTTGGAAATATGGTATACAGTGTTTAAGAAATAGTCGGACGGCTTGTGATTCCAAATTCAAACCAGGGGCCGTTGATCATAGATTTAAACTATGGGCATACGGGGGGATTAGCACAACAATTGACAGGGAACAATTAAACGTTTTTTTTAGGTACCTGCAAGTGGGAGATTATTTTGAGGAGATAAAACCACATTTCCCCTGTGAACCAAATATGCAACATACACATGAACCTTTTAGATAGTGGTTTCTGCGTTTTACCAAGGTTTGGTGTTGAGTAGAGGAACCACTACACTGTACATTAAAGATAAATGAGAAATAAAATTACAAATATATAAAGAGGGCTGGTATAATATATGTAAGATAGAACGAACAACCACCAGCTCCAGGCAATGGAAGGAATTCTGTTGGAAAAAAAATAGTCAGATTCTTCATTACCTCTAAGACTAGAAGTAGATATTCATCTATACAACTGTCATGCTGGAGACAGTGGGGCGAGAAAAACGAATCTTTGAAAATGAGAAAATATTGGGCAGAGTTAACAATGATATTAGGTTCTGTATTACTCAAGTCCTATGTGGGGCTATATTTAGGTCATCTGACGCACGAAAATGTACAACATGAGGACCGATTCCTTTTCAAAGTTCTCTTAGCTGCAAACAAGAAGGTGGTCACGAGGAAATGGTATGAGGAGGACCCCCCTACTCTCTCCCCACTAAGGGACTGGCTGGACATAGTGGGAGAGATATATGATATGAAAAGACACACATGTTTTGAGAATTCAACAATTTACATTTAATGAAAAATGGGGAAAAGGCTGTCTTAAAAACCCATCGCTAAAACACCGTGAAAACATTTATACAGTGACGGAGACATTTTAAGTTGCATCCTTAAGTTGTGTACTTCACTGTCACTATTGTTTGTGTTTGTTCTGTGATAACAATATGAAAATCAATAAAAATTTAAGTTTAAAAAAAAAGAGTCGATATCCTGTATGCAGTTCCGGTGATGTGAGAAGCATCCACACTCTGAGATCTGAGATCTTAATTAAAACCAGAAACAGTCAATGGGGCAATGGAGGACCACAAAAGGCCTACATCTGAAAAACAGGTTTGGTAAAGGAAGATGATGTAAGAACTGCTACTAAATGGACCGTGTGGTGAGATTGTTTTTGCCAAATCTGATAGAGACTGCACACTTTGAAAATCTTGTGCCCTGAATCCAGTTAGAGTGCATGAAGTTATTTTTTTTTTTGCAGGGTAATTTTTTTTTCTTCTGTGAATCTATTTGACTTTAATTTTAAATCGTTTCCAATTCAAATCCACCTTTTGACCGCACGGTGGCCACGTGACACATGGTGGAGATCTGGGAAGTGCGCACACCACATCATAGTGGACCAGCACACCTTCTTCTCCGTGGAGCGGCATATTCACTTACATGAAATTTTACATAACTACTGTATAATTCCAGTCTTGGGCCCTAAGTTTTGCATGTGCTTGGACACCGTAGCTTAGGAATGCAACAATCAAGGTCTTAGGACCAAAATGTCGTAAATAAAGTTAGTACAAGTGGTCGACAGTGTGTGTGTGAGATTTTTTTGCCTCTTTTACAGTCAGAGTTTTTTTCTGAAGCTCATTATACTTTCCGGCGTGCCAGAACTTTTAAGTAATTGTCAACTGCAGGTGATTGTCAAATCTTGGCCACGACAAACAGTTGTGAGTTTCCGAAGCAGGCATTCTCACACCTGCCCTCCCACGTGAGGGGTAGCCGAACTCAAAACCGGATGGGTCAAAATCTTCACTGTGATCGATTAGCCACCTCAAGCAAAGTCAAAGTCTCTTCATGTTGATTTTCATAGCACAGGGAAATCAGCTGAAGCCAGCGAGTGCCTGGCTGGTAGAAAAAAACATTATAAGAACTTTGGAAAATGCCGAGCAGTACTTTAAAATACAGGCAATTTGCAGTTAATGGGCTAAAACAACCCAAACCACCCACGTGGCCTTTTATACATGAACATTAATCTTGTTCAGTCTATGAGCAACAGGTCTTGAGGGGAGGTTTCCGGGCATTAAAGGTCCAAACCCTCCAGGACGGTACACCTTGTGCTCTGGAGTGAAATGAGACCAAACAGGGATAATTGCCTTGTTAGGGCTTTCTGTGAAGTCAACTCCCTAGGAGGCTGCCACGGGAATGGTCATGCATATATGGATGAACTCTGTACTCCTCCTACTCGGCTAGGAAACCACCTGTGAGCCGTCTGGCAATGCGCGTTTTCCATAGATAGGTGGGCCGGTAAGCCGTGGGTGGTGACGGCTGATGGATGAATGGAAGGAGAAGGAGGACGGAGACGGCTACATTTAGTGGTTGACAACCATTTTTTCAGAGTAAGTGATAGATGACAGATGGATGATTAGAGTATGTGTCCGTCTAAACCATCTGTACAGTGTCTATCCACACTCTGTTTACATATTGCAGGATGGCACGGAGAGGTGAAACTGTGGCCACTTTGGCTTCCACACACACACACACACACACACACACACACACACAGGATTCACCAGAAAGATTCTTTTTGATTTTCCGCCCCGTTTGATGATGCGTGCGCGTGTTTGTGTGTGTGTCCTTCCCCGGGGAAAGTTCAGAATGAGACTCTGCTCAGGGCTGAACATGCACCTCTGCCTCTCCCCTGCTGACTGGGTAGCGCTGGGGAGGAGGGGGAGGAGGAGACACACATGTTTGTGTGTGTGCACACGTGCCACTCAGGGGTTGCTGTTTTTTTTCGCAGGCATCCCAAGGCAGGTCCCCGCTTAAATCATGCCACGCCACAACAGGAACACAACGGCAACAACTTCTCCGAGCGAGGCCGGCGCTGTCATGGTAACGGCGTAGGGTGACCTTCAGAGGTTGCTGATGCTCCCCGGAGCTGCCTCCTATTCTGCTTGGCATGGACTTTGTGAGTCATCAACAACATTCAAATTCACATGCTCCCTCTGGAGGTTTGGGCTTATTAAAATGGATGAGCGAATGGGGGGAAAAAATGATGGAAAAAGCAACAACTGGACTGAACTAACAGCATTTTGAGCATGCGCAACCTGATTACCATACTCCGTGATAAATCTATCACGAACAAGACCCGTCCTAAATGAGATTATGATAATAGCACATTCGGGATCAAAGGATGTTGTTATGTTCCACCATTAATCCATCAGTATTTGTATACAGTAGCATGAGGATGCAGGCTGTTGTGCAACGGTAATTGAGGTTCTTTACAGGAGGTGCATCAGCAGTGACATAGAAGAAGCTCCACTGAAATAAATGACAGCAAACCACAGGAGGAATGTGAAATAACAACCTCCATCCCAAGGATTTGGTGCGGGATTCCCATACTAACCTCCGCCTAAATAATATATCACAAGGGTGTTCCACCAGGAGAGCTCGTCACCAGGGATCACTGAACACATAAGCCTGTGAAAAAAACACACACACACACACACACACACACACACACACACACACACACACACATCAGAGGCATGATAGGCCGCCTCGTGGTGTCACACTTACGGGTTCCAGGCTAGAAACACTGCCACCAACTGGAGGAGAACAGGCAGTGAGGCACGCCGGAGGAATCCTCCCCGGCCTGACACTCTCGCTGAGTTGGTTCCCGGAGCACGGACGCTCGTGTTTTTCGTCGTGCAGTGCAAACAAATGACGCCAGATCATTCAATACATAAGGCATCGGTAACGTTTCCAGCAGCTATTAAGAGTCTGTGGCTGGCAAACGAAGAGAGGCGCTCGTCGTCACATTCATAGTAAGTGTTAGTCATCTATCTGGCAGTCCATACATTGGCATTTCGTACACAGTGTGATGGTTTTATATGCATTTAATATGTGTGTGTGGTTTTCAGTGGGTGGGGCGGGTGTAGGTCTGTGTGTGTGTGTGTGTGTGTGTGTGAGGGAGACGGGGGAAACCTCACAAAACGTGTCTTGTTAGATGGATGTGACTGGACGACCAGACACAGTTTTTTGAAAAGATTGATTGGGATACACAAGTTGTATCCCGCTGCCATGGCAACCCCCCAAGGGCCGTGATGGGATCCTCAGAACAGATGACTTAATTCCCAGTGGAGGAACAAGCCACTCAAGTCTGTCGTCCTCTGCCTCTGCTGCGCGGGGTCTCACCGCCCCCCCGTATGGTGTGAGTAAGTGAGTGTGAGTGTACAGCAAATTGAATAAGTCCGTTGCTGCTGCTGTGCCTGGTTTACCTGGCTTTAACCCGATAAAATGTCCATTTGAGGCGCACGCTAATCAGACCGACGGCCGTGCATGTCGATTTCTGTTGTTCGCCTCCACTGGACGGAGTCTCAAGGTGACGATGGCATTCGTGCGGCATTTAATTTCCCTCAGAGGAGAGATATTGGGGGCGAGGGGAAAAACGTAACACATGGACATTACTCCCTTTGAAAAGAATACTGTTTTTGTTCATACTAGGACACAAAAATTCTCCACTGAAACCCAGAAGGATTGGATTTGTAACTCTAGCGCGAGGACCCACTGAACGCGGCAAGACTTTAAGTTCGCCTTTATTCATCCTCAAATGGACGAAAGCGAATTGCTTCGCAAGGCATTGTGGGATTCCAGGTGGTGCAGGGCAGACCGCTAATGTACGAAAAAATAAAAGATATTAAAAAAAAAACAAAAACGGAGGGGTCGAAAGTTGAAATATTTCAGCTTCATGCAAATGAATTTGCTCGGCGACTCCGCACTGATAGCTGACTTATGCATGACATTCGCTCGTTACGCAGCCACCAGCAGCTTTTACCTACTGAGAGAGGGTGGAGGAACTATACCTACACTGGCGGATATACAGAATCACACACTCTTCGGACTCCGTCGCAATTGGCAGAAAGTCACGTAAATTTGGAGGTCGACGCAATTTGCCTGTTTGCACAATATTTTGCTAACAAGCTAGCGACTGGCTAGCGCGCCACGTAAATGTGCACGCACGATTGTTTCTACGAATGCAGAAAGGAAATGTAATTGCAAAGTTTGCGGACTTTTACCAGGTCTGGCTTAGCAACGGGGCAAACTGGGCAACTGCCCCAGGGCCCCTTGACCTTTCCGGGCCCTGGGGACGCTACATTTTGTGGAAACAGGATTGTTTCTTCAACTTTCATGGTGCATTCTTCAAAATAAAATTCCTAATAAATTTGTATTAAGCCGAAATTAATTGTGGCTAATCTAGCCATGATTATTAGCTGGAGTCTGGAGGGAGGATCCACCATACTGCCCATGGATAACAAATACCAACTAAAAGCATATTAGATATCACCCTCAAACAGAGGTTATCTGACTTATTAGTGTAGTACTATTCCACGTCCCTGAGGACACTTGGGAAGAGAGACTTTCAGGTGAAGTTAAAGGGGAAATGTTTGTCTTTTTTTAATTCCAAATGCAGAGAAAAGTCAAGAACCCCTGTATAGTCTGTCAGCTGGAAGTGCTTTGTGTTTACTCTCCAGCCTGCGGAGCTTCCTCATGAATATTGTATTCCAAATCAAAGTGTGTTTCAGGATAATTACATTCAGAATATTTTTGACTGTGACAGTTTACTCGAAGAGCTTTGAACGTGTGGTTTTAATTTATTCTACTCTAAAAAGATTAAGCTACGTTATTTAAGCCAACTGGAAAGAAATGCGCTCGACAAAATAGACAGAACCGAGTCCAGAGTTTCGAGGACAGAAGATGAAACAAAGACACAGAAGTCAAGCCAACTGAAACACAAACCGACGGGCCAAAGGACAGAGCGGAATGTGGGTTTGTAGTGCCGTCTCCGACAGATCTCTTTTTTTAGGATAATGGGCTATGAGGGGCGGAGGGGGTAGACAGAAGTCATTTTGGCGAGAGAATGATTTAGGTGATAGCTGCGCTGATAAAAGGGGCCAGATCGAATGGGTAGAAAATGTTCGGATATGCTTTTATAGCAGCTGATAACATAATAGTTGCTGGTCAAAGTCGTAATCACTTGTCAAAATATATAAAAGCTCCTCTAAATTATTTGAAAATGGAATATAGCTTTTTAATATTTTCATTCCTGGTTGATATTATATAGCATTATTGGCATAGTATTATAATTTTACATTTATTGGCATTATTATTATCATTTATTAGATTTTTTGGTCACTTTAAAAAAATATTTTACAACATTTTGATAATCGCCGTCTTGCTGCCTCTTGTCGCCAAAGCCCTCTGCATCCCTTGTGGTGACTCCTTGAAAACGATTTAATATTTCCATCTAAAACTCTAAAACTTCCTTCTAAAAATGAGTTAGATCAAATGTCATGCCTTTAGACAGCCATTAGTTGATTCCTCTCTGTGAACTGCGTTGGTGTCCCATTGACTTTTCCAGGGTATTTCAACAAAGGGCAGCTCGACGTGTGGTCCAGGTGTTGAGAGAAGGGCACGCGAGCCATGTAAAGTCTTGTTATTTGCAATTTTTCCAGCTCCAACGTGGTGCTGCTTGTCCTCCAGAGAATGAATGGGGACGCAGTGTGAACTTCAAAAAGCCCTTTCACGGTGGCGCAACAAAGAAACCTCACCGACTTGAAAGAGACCAGTAAGACATTGTGCCTTCTGCTGGAAGTGCAGCGTGACATTAGTTAGTCACAGTTTCCCAACACCAAGGACACCTCGAATCGAATACCGGCTTAAAAGTGTCACCTCAGACATCACTTAGTTTTGAGATAATGAGGTATAAAAGATGCAAGGGTAGGCACAAGTCCTTTTCAGGCAGGTGGTTGAGAAAGTGGGCTGCTGCGTTGAAGTAGACCAGGAAGAAGGGGCAGAGGAAATTATACAAATATGTCCAGTATCATTCTCTCCACCCGCTCTCACTCTCTCTGGCACCCTGACCCCCTGCCATCCTCTGTGTGGATCGGTGCTTCCGTGCACCAGAGACCGTGGAGATGGAGGAGATTGGCTAAAGAACCGCGGGCATGAAGCCAGCTGATAATGGAATATGGCTGGTTTTTCTTCAAGAACAAGATAAGGCCTGCTTCTCATCTCAGCCTCGCAGGATCAAACGCACTTTGTGGAAGAGGTTATGTCTATTCACAGCTGTACATAATAGCAAACCAGATTGGACACACGCGCATCATTATCAGCCATGTTACAAGGATAACAGTTTTTATTTGAAAATAAATGCAAGAAAACGCTGACGTAAAATAAAATGGCATCCAGTTAAATCCTTCGCAGCTCTCACAAAGGTTGATCACACTTTATAAACCTTTTCTCTTCTAAAGTTAGGCATCAGAACACCCATGATATCATATAGCAGGTATGCAGGTAACATCAGCATATGCAGAAGTCTGGTTACGTCCTCCCCTCTGGCCATAAATGATTTTTAATTTTGTTGGCTTTTACTTTTTAAGAATAACCCTTTATCGCATCCAACATTGTTTTGCCCCATTTCTTGTAGCTGTAACAGATTTGTTTCGCCAGTAAGTGACAACGAGGAGGGTTGCGCCACATCGAAAAGTGACACGAACACATACCCTCTACAGGATATCATACTCATCAGGAGCCCAGATGTGCGCAGGCAGCAATAAACAACTAAAAAGGATTCATACGAGCAGCAGTTCTGTTTGTCGACTTTGTAGCCATGATTTTGAGGGGCCAAGGTCATGGGTTGAGGTCATCCCATTGCGAAAAAAAAACCAAAACAAGTCTCTAAAAGTGTTAGGATTTTTCATATATGGTTTATTGAGTTAGAAATTCATTTATATTTTCTGTTGTATTTGAAACGCTTTTTAATGAACTAACAACTGCTTACAAACTCATTTAACTAAAACTAAAAACTAAAAAAATAACCGTCTCAAAACTTTGTCTCTCAGTGCTGTGGCACTAGATTGTTCTTTTCAGGAAACTTCTCAGGAAACTAATAGGAAATTATATCCCCGTAAATTAAAACATTAGTTTTATTTCCCAGCATGAATTGGCAGCTTTCAAATGCTCTTTCATAACTGTGATTCAACCTTCACAAAGATCGTTGCTGACAAACGATGTTCACATGCAGCGAAAAGCAATAATTTACTGAGTGATGATAAGACAGAAATGATTCTGATCATTTCTAATCTTTAGAGTAGAGGCAGATATGAATAGTCGTTACCCTCGGTGACTGCTCCAAACGACAAACGCTACAACTTTCCATAAAAATGCTAATAGGGATTACGGGAAGAGAGCCTCCAGCACTTTCGTTCAACTCAACGAAGCCATTATCTGGAAATTTGGTTGACATCAGTCCTGATATGGTGGGTAATATGGATGCGTCCCTCCTCACTCTGTCACTAGGTGGGGGGAATTAGTGTGTTTCAGTAGTATAACAGAGGTTCTGTCGGGTGAGTGGAGGTTTCATGTCCCAGTTGCAGTCAGGTTGGTGATTGGCACATTGAATCATCATGTGCGTGCGTGTGTGTGTGTGTGCGCTGAACACTGGGTGCAGGAACTGAGCCCCCCCCCCCCCCCAACCGTCACATTGCATTACTGACTCAGTGTCCTGGTATCATCACATCAAAGTAGTCTTAATGATCACAAGCGACTCAGCTGAGGAGAGAAATAATCAAACTTTTATTATATGACTTAATCTTCTGTACATGCATAATGTAATGGAAAGACAGTTGGGTCTGTGATGTTCTGTCTGCGAGGGGTTGCTCTGTACCCCCAAAATATGGGAGTTTATGTGGAAGCAGAGTTGTCTATGGACTGTTTAAAACCTATAGATTATTTGCCAGAGTGCGGAAGCTCACTGAACAGCTCTTCGGTGGAATAAAATGATCTAAATACAGAAAAGTAAAATGCCTCTACCAGCCAAACCTGTTCCCTTGAGTAAACAAAAGAGATGCATTTCAAATAGTATGTTCCTTCAGTTCATTTGGTTATCATACAAAAAAAATGCACTGTAGCTCACTCCACACATCTTAGATGCTATAAACAGAGCAGCTAAACTATCATAACTTGTAAACAAGAGCAAAATGCTTTTTAAAAAAAGAATCCACATATATACTAGACAAGGGGTTTCACCTTAAAACATTTCATCCCTCACACGTATAATACTCAGATGCTAATATTAAAATGCGTAAAGCATATTACTGATATAAAGTCTTGCTTGTGCCAACTTTATCATTTAAATCTGAAATATTTCAAATATGATTTTCTTCATTCAGGTTTGTAGATGTCCCAGTGGGATTCAAATGTACACAGAAATTATTGGAAGATGGTAAATCTGGCACTAAGGTTCATTAAAAAAAGCACCAGGCTTGAACTATTTTTTTCTTTTTCTTTTTTTTTTTTAAAGAATTAACAAAAAAAAAATCTCACATGCACTGCAAGGCGCTATGTCCACTTTGGATGATGGTACTGTAGCAGTAATTATGTTGAATTTGGTCTAAGTGTTACTAGACAGCAGCTCTGCACTGTCCTCAGACACAATTCAAACACTGCAACCCTGGAGATCTTATTCAATTTACCTGGGAGACTGCTGTGTGCACAGATATTGAAAAGTCTAAACTGAGACTGCTTTTTTAGCCTCTAAACAAGTTTGAAAAGACTTTGTGTGCGCTTGTTTTTGCAGCACATACATTCATTTGACTTTTGCTTTTAAGACCTTATCAAAAATCAAAATAATGAACAGATCGAAATGGCCTATATACAATACATTTACATTAAATATGTATACGATGACAGACAACTCCCATAGGACTGTCAGGACAGGAGAACGTTAGCCCCTAGTTATTAGCTTTCACAACTAATTGAAGAAATCCTCCTCGGGGATATATTTTAAGACTGTGAGGCTCTGAGGAAGACTACTTTACAGTTTCACAGACAGAGAGACAGAATCAAACAGATAAAAGGCCATGATGGTGGACTTGATCCGGGGCAGGAGGTTGGGAGAAGGGAGAGAACACAGAGGCTGGGTTGTTTGTGTTTGGCCCGGGCCGTACACAGCGGTTCTACCTCGTCAGCTGACCCACCACCTTCAGCAGAGTCTTGTTCTCCTGTTTGAGTTGCTCATTCTCATCTTCAATGTCATCCAGGTCCTGCAAGAGGGCAAAACAAACATCTCGGGGGTTATCACTTTCTGGAAGAATTTAATTGCGTGAATATTCAAGACACTTCTATACCTTTGAGGGGCCTGGTCAGGTTGTGAAGTATTAGTCTGAGAGTTAAAGCAGGCATTACTTGCTGCCAGCTTTCCCCCTCTAGCCCGGCTGCCTTGAGAGCCACAAATTAGACGTTAACAGCTTCAATTAGTAGCAAATGAGAAAGGCTCCGAGTTGCAAAAGCGCTGTCTCATTAAAGTGGCACCCCTCATTTTCGGTTTCTTCCATCACTGGTCATGATTGCATGGGTGTTTGGATTAAACTTCATCGCACTCTGAGGAAAGTCAAAGTAAGGAGGTCACGGGTTTCTACACAGACTGTTGTCTTTGCTGCAGAGCAAGAGTGATAACAATGAATGTTTCAGATCAGCATTGGCTTTATCTACAAAATGAACTCTCGTATGTTTCTTTAAAGGGTCTCTATTTTTATAAGAGCAGTGTGAAAAAAAATGTGATAATGTGAAAGGGGTTGAAGCTACAGAGAATTATCACCCAAATCTGCAGGTCAGCTCGGCTTAGCGGAGCTTTATAGCGAGTTTAAGCTCATTGTTTAGCCGTCTGGCCCACAATTTTTGTTTTTCGACTCACTCTTACCTACTCATAAATTCGTTTTAAGTCACGGCAGGCATCTACTTTAAGTAAAAAAGCTCAGTACCTGCTCAGTACCAAATGACAGAGAGACACAGTTAGCGGCTGGTAAACATAGTGGATCATATAGCAGCTAAAGAGTCAGGTGAAGAATGCATTTCCCTCAGGAGTTGGTGGTGACCAGAACCAGAGCTAAAAGAAACCGAATACTGGCCTTATATTCGCCAGAGGGCCAGAAAACACGACGACCAACCCAATTGCTCCATATCTGTTAGTTGTGTAAATAACTGCTTGCTAACAAGTTTGCCATATCAACATTAATATTAACAACTTGTTTCTGTTGCCCCAAAGTGGCCAAAAAAAACCCCCCAAAAAACAAAACAAAAAACAAAAAGGTAATTCATACAGGTATAACCTTTGAAAATTCTAAATGTACAACTTGCTGTGTCATTAGATGGAGGATTGCATCAACATGTATGGCACAGCTGCACGTGCTTTCAAGTCTTTACAATACAGGATTTCTCTCTTCAAAGCATATCAAGAGGGAAGACACAGCTCCAGTAGCTGAGCTTTATCTTTTCTTTCTCTCCCAAATAAACTTCTACAGTGACTGAGGGTTCAATCATTCTCTGCAGAGATGCCAGACTGGATCAGCTGTTATCTCCTGCTTTCCCATCAGGCCTCGCGGAAGCCTCTCACAGGGACATTTCTGATGGCTATCAACAAGTTGACCGTCCTTACATAAAATCGTTCTCTTATGACCAGCTTTTTGTCCACGTGACGCTATCAGCATGATGCCTCCGGCAATATTGCATTCTGTGTTTGTAGATTGATTGTTGAGTGTGTATCATAATGACAAAAGTTTCCAGATAATAACCAAACAACATTCATTCGACTTGTTGCTGAAAACACATCACTGAGCATTGTAATTTTTGGCAGAGCTTGATCTCTTGTTTAGATGTGATTGGCTCTGCAGGGGAGAGCTAAGATCTGTTTTCTCTGAATATCCGAGACATCAAAGTCTTTCAGATCTATCCCCACCCGCCGTGTTTTCCTTCAGAGATGCCAAAAAAACAGTATTTTACCACCAGTCTCGGTGACCCAGAAAACACGGGCTAAGGCTGCGATTTGAGGAGGCCCTGTTGACAGCCTGGGGTGAAAAGGGGATGAGGGTTCAGAGGATTCAGGGAGGTTTCACTCCAGCTGGTGATTATCAAGAGACATCAGCTAACCTGAGCGTCCCCTGACCTCTCAACCCTGACCATAGTGTGAAGACAAAACAGGACCCAGACCAGTGAGGCCAAACCAAACTTAAAAACACACATGACCCCTGCCAGTGGGTTCATGACAGTGTAAAACACTCAGAGTCTGATGGCTACAAGGTTCCTCAAAAGCACTTGTGATTATAATCATGAAGTAACGCAGTTTATCACCACTCCTGTAGGCATTACCATTGTCTTAACTGATTTTCCGGATGGAGGACTTGGGATTTCTCCTCTTCAGAGATACATTTTTTCTTGCCACAGCAGAGCCAACTGCCTTGGTTTTCAACCAAGTTTTGTACTCAACGTTTGACTAAACTGAACTTTGACCCTACATATGCTGACCTCCATGTCCAATAGCATTCTGGCATTAACATGAGGCAGAAGTTACGGCAGCACCAATTACAATATCCTTGTCCCATTTCCATACTACATACTGATTCTAAGCCGTTTTTTTGTTTGTAGTGTTTTCACACTGGCAAAGTGATTGGAAAAGCTAAAGCGGATTTGTCACTTGAACACTAAAATTCATCAAATGTACCTGCATCATAAGTTCAGACTGTGTACACCCAGATTGAACAATTAAATACATTTAAATGAAGTAAGTATATAAATTATAGGAAAATAATTTAAATCAGATTAACTACCGACCTTAGTTTGCTGAAAATTGGCTGTACTATTAAGTCTGCTTTATGAGAGATAGTAGAAGGTATAAAATCTTTGATATAAAATATCATGGCAGGTTAGAATTCTAAATTATGGAGGCAGAGAGCAGACATGACCTTTACCAGTAGTTCAAGGCTTATAATCAACACTGCATAAACAGTTCTGTCCGTTTAAATGAGTTGGAACTCCGACAATCATGCGCAAAACATTGCCTACAGACTAAAAATTCAGTCGCAATAATTAATTGTATAACAACAATGGGAGTGTGGAAACAGTGGAAACATTGAAGTATGACCTTTGGAGTACAGTGGTGAAACACATCAGTCCACAGTTGAAGAATAATTTGGCTCGATTGTTGATTAATTCATTGATAAAGATTCATCTGTAATCAACAAGCTCAACACACTCATGCGGAGTTAATTTCAAAACTCATATTTTTGGAGGAAACTGAATTGTGAAATAAAGCCATTCTTCTAAATGGAGGCTGATAGTAATCATTTTCTTAAACCAGAGGTAGACTGACAATACCGCACTGATTGGCTGAAGATGGCGGGGCTGTAATTTCGTCATTTAATTTGGCCTGTGTCTCTACTTTACTGATGTGAAATGACAAAAGGGAGTATGATGGTAAAATTCGCTTTGAAAGTTTTAACTGGAGAGTTTTAGAACTCTGAAGGCAGAACTCAGACTACTGTTAACTTGTACTCAGTCTTCATATTTCGTGAGGGTAAATTAAAACGCAGAGTGATAGATTTAACCTTGGTGAGTTACATCAAAATATATAAAAAGAAAGAAACTGGGTGTTTAAAAGTTGAAGACGGTATTTCTGGTGCTTTCAGCTGCCACTGCACAATTTATTTCTTATTGATCTCTTTGTTTTTGCCATTGTTCTATAAAACTATTTGTCCAAACCCTCTAAGATGAGGACCACAACAGGACTGCAGTTCCTTAAGTGTTTGTCCAATATGAATGAAAATACCCTCAAATTTAAGATGACAAAAACTCAAAAATAGTCTTTCTCAATTTCTTGACACGTACAATCACGTTGTCATTCACCAGGCAGCAAATTTGCTTTTGGTGGGCTAATCAATAAGACATAAATGTCACCTTCTAGACTGTCCAGTAACTTTTGAGCTCAAATGTCACCAAACCACTGGTGAGTTTTTGTGTAGTGTTTAAGATGCACATTGCACTCACTGTGCCTGTAAGCAAAATATATATTGTTATAATTCAACATATGTGTAAAAAAATAAAGGTTTATTGATTTCCAAATCCTAATGGACTGCAAGAAAATCATTGTAGAAAAACACATAACTATTATTCACAACTCCACTAAAATGCCAGATGATGATTTACAACCCCCACAAGTCACCCACACATGAAAACACAAAAGATCGCTCAAAGTATCAGACATCAGAGCAGAACATGACGTAGGCTGGACTCACTCTGTTCAGCAAGTCAATTTCCTCCTTCAGCTTCCCGATGAGGTCGTCTTTGTCCTGGTGGGCCTTCAGCAACCTGGCGTTCTCCTGACGCTCTCTGGCCAGCTCCTACAGCAACACACACAAAAATTACCCACATGATTACGTGAACGATAAATCAACAGCAGACGAGATCGGGGCATGAAATTTGTATTTGGGTTCATACACATTGCTATGGGACTAAAACCTGCTCTGCAATAGCCTCCAAGTTTATGAGAAATGGTAATTGTCAGATCCAAAACACTTGCACTGGAGCATTGCTGCCTGCAAGGAAAAACTCAAAATTAACTTTTAAAAAGATTAAATACCTTGGCATTGGTTGGAGTCGGTATGGGTCGGCTGTTGCCCTAGGCAAAGCAGTTCAAGTATCTCGGGTCTTGTCATCTGCAATAATGTGGGCATTGTACCAGACTATTGGGAAGAGGAAGTGAAGCATGAAGGCTATGCTCTCGTTTTACCTGTTGATATATGTTCACACCCTCACCTATGGTCATGAGCTCTAGGTAGTGACTGAAAGAATCAGATCACAGATAAAAGCAGTTTTCTTCACGGCTGGGGTTCACCCCTAATGAGAGGGTAAAGGCTGGGGTGTTCTTGAAAATAATCTAGTTCGTATTAATTGTCATCTGACCACAGCTAAAGGCAAGTGTTTATACATGTTCTGAAAGGCCAGACTCGATGGCAGGGCAAAAAGCCCACTGTCATGGAGAGGAACGAATTGTACAAATGGAGATAGGAGATAGGACAGTCTCTCCTCAACATCGTTCATGTTGTTGCGCTCTGTTATATGCACAAAAAAATACAGAAGCAGTTGTGTCAAGCATTAAAGTTCAAATCCTGCCTACTCACACACAACCGCAAATCTGGCCAACCCCTGTGTAAAAGTTTGTCAGAGGCAGCTCTCCCAGTCCTAAAGTTAGAAAGGTATGTATGTCATATCAATGCTGTTTGATGATCCACCAAGGACCTTGTTTGATGGATACAAGTGCTTTAAGGAGCTTGGGCATCTGAAAGTAGCTCATAGTAGAATTGCTGTTCCATCGTATTAAGAGGACCCAGTTAAGGCGGTTTGGCCATCTGATTAGGAGGCCTCCTGAACACCTGAACGTGGAGGTACAACCAGCTGGGAAGAATAGAATATGCCGGAAGGATTATATAATATATCCCCATCTGGCTTGGAAGGCTTTGAGATTACCCAGGAGAGGATGGAAGAAGCAGTACACTGAAGGGTGTTTTGGCTACTTTGCTAAGCCTGCTACCAACTGGACCCCAACTCTGATAAGCGGCAGAAATGGAAAAAGGCGCATGGAAAAGGGTTGAATATTGGTCTGTAGGCCAACTTAACTTCTGCCACAATTAGGATATTTATTCATCAGAAAACCTCTAAACATTTCAAGTGCAATCGGCCCATTTCAAGTGAATGTTAAGCGAATTTATCTCAACTGCTGTGCAGCTAAACTACGACAGCAAACAGCTGAATTCAACAGTTGAGAATATTCAGGCCTGTGTACTGATCTGTTGCCACGCTGAGCTACATCTTAAAAGACGACTTTATTGAAAGCACATTTTCCTTCCAAAAACATCTGGTTTTAAAAGACTCCGTCAATAAAAAGTATTCACTTTTTATGACGTGACACTTATTCAGTGTAATCTAATTCAATGTTCTTCAAAATAACCAATCTGCAATAACAAATCAACGCAGACTGTCAGTAACCGATGCATAAATAGTTATTCTGATATAGGACTTTCGTATTTCTTTTGAATGGTACTTGGGTAAAAGCCAAAGAGTTCCTGTCCGCCTCCTCATAATTACATTGAAATAAACGGATAGTTTTCCCTACTGAGAGAGACAGAGAAATCGTGTGTACGCGATAAACACGGGAGGTTAACGTGCACAAATGTTTAAGCTGCCGTTTGTCTTTGGAAATGAAGATCAGATTAGGATTTTTATTTTTCTTAGTTTCACTTTCTTACTGTTGCAGATAAACATGAAATTGTTTCCAAAGAGACCAACTGGACAATTGCAGTAGAAGGCACAAAGCATAAAGTAGCCAATAAAAATATGCTCAGCAGTGTTCCACCACTATTCATCCTAACTTTTAAAGGTAATATAGGTATCTGCAGCTTTGAAGTCTTATAGAATTCCATCTCGAAGACACCTGAACAAACATCTCTTGCACTCCTTTCACACCAATACATTAATGCAGATTAAATCTCTGACCTGGCCCCATGACTCTCTTCCCAACCTGAGTTGAGGTTGGATACTATTTGGCTTTAGAGAGCCTTGAGTCCCAGAGATTTACCTGCCAGCAGAAACAGACCTGAATCGTACACACCTCCCCCTGTATGAAAGTGAAATAAACAATGAGCACAAAATAAGTGTTTGAAATATGATTTCAAAAATATGATTTCATCTGACCCGGAGAAACACCTCTCACTGAAGCCACTGAGGTCACATCGCTACTTACTTTAAAAACCTTTTTTCGAAAGCCACCCAAGTGACATTTGATTCCGATTTGAGTTTCTACAGTGGCAGCAGTGAGAGGTTGAGTGTCTGATGGGAGCGGTGTAGGAGGAGAAGACATATCTGCAATGTAAAAGGTCATCTCTTCAACAACGCTGAGGAGAATTTCTGCCAGTGCTGAGCCGCAGTTTCCAGCCAGAAAATCAGGACCTGGGCTGCTGCTCAAAGGACTAAAAGGGGAAATGAATCTTAACAAGGTGCTGCTGATAGAAGTTGGCTAAAACAGTTTTGGATGGATCTTTATAAAACTCAGGGAGCAGTGAAAAGTTGATAGGATCTCGATCAAAAAGTTGATGCTAACCTCTGTGATTTTACATTTCCACGGTGAGGTCAATTTAGCTTTAGTTACACCGGGGGAAGTAGAAGAAGGAAAACCCACAGCTTAGGATTTGCTCTTTCTGACTGATACTCCATCAGAATTCATGTATCCATTTTCCAGGCTGTAACTCGAGTAATAATGAGTAAAAGCCACAAGAGAGCACATTAGAAGAAGAAATCATCGATGTTTAGGCAGTAGCTACCACTGAGGACACTGAGGTAAGGTCTTAAGTATTGTTTCTTACATGGTGATTTCTTAAGGCTGACTCATATTTAGTCTATATTCTTAAATTTGACTGTTTTATTCAAAAAATAAAATAATAATAATAAAAGAAGAAAATTTGTATTTCTCCATTGGGAAGATATCATGGCAATCTGGAAAAGGTTTTGAAACATCATTTACATTGTGTAAAATTTACAAAATTGTGTAGATTAAGTTGACAGAACATATAATTGAACAGTTAAATTCATTTATAAAAGGGGGGGGGCGGGGGTCGAAGAAGCTTTGACAGACTTTTTGGGTGGTGTATTTTTCAGGAAGGGGGGATGGTTATGGGGAATTTGGACTACAGCCTACTGTATGTCCCCATGTCATTCCCTACCTGACCAAAAAAAATAACTATTTGCCCATTTTCTATCTAGTTTTTAACTAAGGAGAGGAACTAAATCTAAAAGAAAAAGAAAAAACTCAAAAAGAAGCAGAAGGAGGATGAATGAAAACAAAAACTGAACAGAATCTAAAACATAACTTTATTTGGTCCTCATTTCCTTGTGGTCACAGACCAAATTTAAAGTAGCTGCAGGAAGAGTAACTGTTGGCAAGATGTTCCATTAAGACTTTTGAGTCCTGCTCCATATGTTGTCGCATTTCCAAGAACAACAGGCACTGACCTTTTCACAGCAGGGAGGCTGAGATAAAACCTGCCAACGTGTATTCTGACTCATCTGGATATGATGAGAGGAACCACTCCAGTCTCGGAGCAGATGTCTACCTTTACTAACCTTTTTATCAGCAAAAATGAAAATCTGTATGTTTTAAAGGCTGATATTAACTTACCCTTAACCTTTATTTGGTACACACATAGTAGACAACGAACTCGTGTGAGTTATATAACGATAGACGCGCCATTAAGGGACTGGTTTGACATTTTGGGAAATTCCTCACTGTCTTGCCGAGAGTTGGATGAGAAGATCAATTCTACTCTCAGGTCTGCGTGTTAAGTACGGAGCTGGAACCAGGAGGCGGTTAGCTTAGCCTAGCATAAAGAGAGGAAGTAAGGGTAAACAGTTGGCATGGCTCAAAATAAAAAAAAAAAAAAAAGCCCACTGGCACCGCTAAAGCACCGTGATTAACACATTATATCTCGCCACAGGTCTAAACTCAAACTCCAAACATTTCGGTTTGAGCACAATTAAACTAACAAGATGTAACATGTAAATACATGAGCTTTAGGGGTGATAGTAGGTCAAGCTAATCGCTATGAGAACTGTATTGTACTTCTCATCCAACTCTTGGCAAGAAAGTCGATAACCGTATTTCCCTAAATGCCAAACTATTCCTTTAATACATGAAGCAAGCTGGCTTGTGTTTGTGGAAGAGGTTCACATTTTATTACTGGCCACTGTAACCCAGCAGTAATATGAACAGCAGAGTCCCTAGACGTACCCTCTCCAGCTCCTCCATCCTTTTCTCCAGACTTCCCTGTGCTGCAGCTCCTCCATCTCTGCCATGACGGTTGTGTCGTTGCCTACTATTCCCACCCACCTCCTCCTCAGATCCCGGTCCTGCAGAGCTGTTGCAAACACACACAAACACAATACTTTTACACCTTGTACAACTATTGCTTTTTTTTTTTTTTCAACACTTCAAATTCTTCACAAAAAAATAATGTTGGGGTGACATTTATGTTCTATTTCCACGATTGAAAGTGTCCTGTACTGTATTCACTCTGAGCCTGTTTGAAGGTATTAATCATACGCACATTATTAAACCTCAATGGGAAGACACATCTATCATCAAAAGAACAGGTGGGACTATCTTCTGCGTGCTTTCCCTTTCAATTAGGCATGGGTTATTAACACCCCTCTGCCTTTTGATCCATTCATGGAGAAAAGCCTGTCAAGGATTTGCAACTACGAGCAAAAAAGATTCTGATGAAGAAATATTCAACGTATTACAACTTCAAAAAGGCTCAAGGACGGCAGTGCCAACTTTTGCGCCACTGTTCGTAAGCTGGTGAGGAAAGAAAATGTTTTTAAAGGTTTTTGTATGCAGCTCAAGCACAACATTAACCTTATCTCCTATTCACTTCCTTGCTGCTTAGATTCTGGGGCAGCTGGGAAGGAATATGCATGTGCAGTTTATTTTCTTACTGATCTTATTTCAATAATTATTGACGTGGAAACTTGGAACGAGTTGCTGGCTCTGTACCCCCCGACTACAACAAATTGCACTCCCCTAGTAGTAGCAGATTGTGCCAGGTTTATAAAATCTCCCTCTGAATCAAATTTTTTTGGGGAGGCTGTGGGCTCCACTGAATTGTCTGAAGGAGGCTGTCAGCATTTTTCTACAGCTGAAACCGACAGGAAAGCTGCTGGCAAGACAAAGGACAAATATAACTCCTTTGTACCATCTGCTGTCTTTTCAGGATCTGCCAAATATGATGCTCCCATTATTAGAATACTTTACCAAGTACTTTTAACTATGTGATTGGAGAGGCAGTAGTAGGCAGTATGGAAATGAACTGTCACAACATTCTTAGTTTTGACTGGATAGCTGAGTGTGACAGGAAACACAGGGACAAAGAGAAGGAATATGTGATGCAACAGAGGTCCCCAGCTCAACGTGGGGACAGCATGCGTCCTGACCACTAGGATACTAGGACGCTCTGATTAAATAACCAGATGGGAATGTTTTTCTTGGATAATCTAGTGATTTTAAATTAATGCAAAAATCCAGTAAATTTCACGTTTTCAGACTACTCCTCGACACCCAAAGCCAGCACTTAAATTAGCACCTACCGCTCATTTTTCAGTTCTAAGGCCCTGAAAACGTACTTTTGGAATTAGCTTCTCAATGTGACTGATCAGATCCTACATTAACACACCATTTTCTGCCAAAGGTATAACATTCTGGTTATTCTGATTAAGACATTTCTGTAATCTCTGTTTATGCAAACTTTTTTCTGCTCGTCTCACCGGTTTGAAGAGGCAAACTTTGTTTGTTGTTTTTTTGAATCCCTTTGACTCCTGATTTATATTTATTAGGGGACAGATTTCAAATACCAAATATATCAAAATGTGCATTTTCATTTTCACTATACCCCAATTAGCATGACTTTATACAGTACAAGGATTTAGGAATAACGGGTAACTAGACACGATCCCTGATGTTGTTAAAATAGGGTTAAAGTCGTGACTCCTCTCTATTTAATTCAGTTCAACCATTCTTGTTTTTCTCTGTCTTCGCTACTGTGTCTTTTCTCATACACATGCAGAGGCAGTATTTTTCTGTACCCTGACATTTACAGAACCAACACCGTATTTTCGCTCATTCTTACAGAGAGCCAAACACGGCAGCAGACATCGCTTTTGATCAAGAAGGAGTCCTTGAAACGCTCTCCTAGGTGCTTGCCCACGCACAGAAAAAGTGCATTTCATTTGTCTCTCTCATTGTGGCTCTTCAAGGCTACTCATCCTTTATCAGCATGAGCACACACACAAGCACACATGCAAAATGCTCGTGCATGCAAACACACATCTATACAGCGTGACACTGAATATACCCCTTCACTATGTTTCCCTAAAGAGAGCCAAAAACAAAACAATGACGTGCCTTGTGTGTTGTGTGTGTCCACATCCATGCACGCCCTCTTGTTTCAAGAAATACCCCCATCGTCGCACCCGCACACACACACAACACACACATGGGTACTCTAGGGTACTCAGCGGGTGATGAAGCCAAGGCTAAACATCCATGGCCTCGATGCTAAATATCACACTACAGCCCATTAGCACCCTGCAGGATGAGCTCTGGGGGAGGGAGTCTGGGCCAATCATGCACTCTTGGGAGCCTCAGCAGGTGGTAAGGAGAGAGCACAGACATGAGAGCCAATAACGGCAGCAGCCACAGGTACAACAACATCTCTCACAATCCTCAAGTGTCAATGTGGAATAAGTCAAAACTACATTGGAAACCACAACACACAGTACTCAACAATCTGATTATCACCCCGCCTAGCCCTGTCACACATGCCACTCCTCCAACTAGAAAGAAAACATCAAGAAAAACTCCATTCAGAGTCATTCTGAGCTGGTAGTTTAACAATGTGAATTGTAATATCGCTCTGTCCCTTTGCACAAAATGACCATAATTTATGGGTGGGGGCTTTCTGGCTCTAGCTGGTCCACGCCAGTCACTCCTTCTTTATCTCAATGGCTGCTGAGATTTCAGGCCCGCTAAATAGGCAGAGCTGGCTCGGCTGTCACTACAGACTGCCAAGCACCCCGCACTATCCAAGATCGGCTAAGTACGCACTTTCAAATGTTGGGGTGCAAGCTAATAAGCCACATAATGTTTTTTTTTAGATGCAGCATAGCAAGTGTCAGCTCGCCACAGTATTTGCTCAGGGTCACCGACATCAGCATTGAAAGCATTTGTTGTGCCTTGCCACGCAGGATGTTTTTATGTTTCTGAATAACATACTGTATATAGATAAAACTTCTAAAGTGAGGTGTGCTAATGAACTGCTAGCTCAAGACCGTGGCACCAACTCACCTGGGTCACTTTGTACTCTGTGGAGGTGTGGACAGTTCCGAGTGAAATGGGTGGTAACGTGTCGTAGAGAAAGTAAACATTGCTGCGACATTCAGCCTCTGGTCTTAACACTGGACAAAATAAGTGATAAAAACAATATTTAATCCGCTCTGTAAAAACAGGTTGAGGATTGTGGAGGAAGACAAGAGTGTTTGCGTAATTTCCCAAATATGCTGATAGATAATACTGCTCCGTTTTTTTAAGATGCTACTGGTAGCATCTTAGAAGTCAAAGCAACTTACAGAGTGTTGGTGTTACACGTGCCAGTTGCAAGCGCACAGCTCATCATAATGACTGACAAGTGCTACAATTAGAACTTGACAAACTGAGGGGTAGGAGGGTGGGACTGAAAATATACTCTGTGCTTTAGGACAAAAGGCTAAATACTACTGCTTTTAGCACAGTAAAATCATTGTTCTAAGTAAAATTTCTACGCTTAGAAAACAGCCTTGTATCTTATTCCCACAGTTATTTCCAACCAAAATACCGTGCACGTTGGAGCGAGGGGCAGCAGCAAGTAGTGTGAACCACTTAGTGGTTGGGATATTATTGAAATAAAGTGCTGCTTGACAGATAATATGTATGCCGTATTTCCCAGAGGACCCAAACAACCTGTAAAATGTCTGGAGTTAATTTCCGTCGGGCATGTTCAATTGTCCAAAAGCCAGGCAATATTAAAATGCTAGATACTTGACTGGAATTAGGTGTGAGTTTCCCATATAGGATGAAACGTCATGTATCATGGTCTTTTTTTTTTTGGAGAGCGTGGCAGGGCAAACTGTGCAGAGGACTGGCTTTAATCTAGAGAGAAAGAATTGACAGCAATAGGAGAGGGTTGACAGAAAGGGAGTGTATTAAGTTGCTCTTGCAGCCATCTTGTGCTGCCCAGCCCACCTGGCGGGTTATCCGTTGCAGAACTGCAGAGCCTCCAATTGTGGCGAGGCCAGCTGATGAGAGCAGCAGCCATAATTACACGGCCAGATTGAATGTCAGCTGGTGAACTTGGCTGTTGGCGTTGACCACAACTTCTCAATTTGGTTGCAAATAACGCAAAATAAATACATGTTGGACACACACGGAGGTTCCCAGAGGAGTCCTCCGCTTGTAGTGTTGATCAGGCGTTGCAGGCTGCATTCTGAGAGTTAATTCAGTAAATAAGTTGAACAATTTCCTTTGATATACTTCATAATCATGTAAAATCAAGCATGCAAAAAGGAAAAAAAAAACAACATTCTTTTCAAGAGATCGGCCCCTAAGCAATTCCGATATATACAGTGTAAAGGAATACAAATTCTGACTATTGTTTTCACTCATTCTCGTACCAAATTGCAAGCAGATAAAAGAACCACAATGTTTTGTCTCTGCCAAAACTTCTACAGTAAATTGTATGAAACAAACAGAAAAAAAAAAAAATCTGTCCAGAAGAAGGTGTTGGTCCAAACATCAGCATTTTTGGAAGTTGTTTGAAAAAAAAAAAAGTTTGAAAAGTTTGAAAGCCCCTTATTAAATGCCAAAGCAATCTTGACTGAACTGAACCCCACATTTTAGACTGCAGACCTTCCAAAGCAAATGATTTACTTTAAACACTCCCTGCCAGCTACTGTAGCGAAGTGATGGTCTGATAAAACAGTCCAGGGTCAAGATGGTGTCCTGTCAACCACTCCAGAAACAGTCATCAAGCCTCATCCTCCTTGAACCATAAAAGCATGGAAAGAGCAGCTCTGAGAAAACATAATCAACTGTGACGGACCGCGAAGATGCCCTCGGACCATTTCAGGATAAATTTGCTCTCGTAATTAATGACTGCTGTTTCTCATCCCTGCCTGTGTTCCTTCTCTTGACATATTACTAGTGATGCTGAGGCAGATAACTCCACTCTTAGTGTCCGGATAATAAAATGAGTCTCACCTCTTGTGCCGGCTGCTCCCGCATCTCGGTGTATCCTGGGAAAAAAAAAAAAAAAGGAAGAAGAAGAGAAAAAGGAATGAAAAGGAATGCCTTCAGACAAAAATCAATAACTTAAGGGTCTAAACTACATCTCCAATGATCGTGAGATTTTAAATTTTCAGAGTAGTGCTGTTAGTTCTTCAATTTCAAATAGGCCGTTTCTTAAAATCAGCAGGCATCACAGAGATGTTTTAGGTATCATCGGTTGTGTTCATGGGCCTTGGGTTGTGCTGGTTCACCAAGGAGGCAAAAAACACAAAATTCCATATACCGGATAAGAGAAATTTATCAGGAGCAGCATTTATAGAAAGCCTTTAGGTTGTGTATGAACATTTGTGAACTGCAGCTGCTGAGCTGATATATAGATGAGCTTTGTTGCATTTAATAGCTCAGCCGGAACCCTGTAGCCCCGAGTTGTGAGAGGCAATCTTGTTTTTCCAAATGGGGTGCATGTTTATCTTCTTTTCCCATTATTGTATGATCTAAAGGTTGTTTAGATGTATACAGCAGTGATGCTTCAATAAAATCACCTTCGGTAAAACGGCGCTTCCCACGAAAAAATTAGGTGTGTGTCAAAGACGCTGTCAGATGAATAAGCATCTCCCCTTTCCTAAGGTCTTGTGCAATGAAGGGTCCCGGGTTTGATTGAGGAGCCTTGGCTCTGTTACAATCTATCAGTCAGAGCTCGGCTTTAGCGGATGAAGGCAAAACGTTGCGCCGGACTCTTAGCATGCGCCAGCCTCTCTGTCTCAGTGACACATCATCCATTACCTGTGGATGAAATCCTGGCCCTCATCTTTCCCTGGCTCAGGCCTGGAAAGATTGACTAAGACGGGGGACAGTAAGAGGGCGGTCTGCTGCGGCAGCAGGTCCGCATCTGCGCGTAAGGCCGGGTTCAAGCAACACTTGGATTTAAAAGCAATTGGATGAATCTTGTTTTAGAAACTGACATTTTCTAGGATTTCGTGTTATCCAGCAGCTTCCAAACCTGCACTGGAAAAGATGTTCTAGTAGTTTAATCTTTCTCCACAAACTGTCCTATCAGGAATCT
Organism: Xiphias gladius; assembly: GCF_016859285.1. Taxonomy (NCBI): domain Eukaryota; kingdom Metazoa; phylum Chordata; class Actinopteri; order Istiophoriformes; family Xiphiidae; genus Xiphias; species Xiphias gladius. Next base: position 5,365,559 of record NC_053401.1, read on the forward strand.
AGTCTAAGGCAGATAGATGGTGCTACTTGACATCTGCGGTGTACTCCATTTTCAGACTGGGCCTGAAACTATTAAACTTAAAAAACAGTAGGAATTTTAACTTTAACTACTGAGTCTTTTTTTAGAGGCTTTTAGAAAATTAGGACCAGGCTGTGCACATTGGGGTTATAGAACGTATAGGATTACATATCAAGGACTAAGACAGATTCAGTAGGTCAGTGTCTCACATCTAGGGCTGCGACTAAAAATTACTTTAACCATGGAGTAATACTATTTTCTGGATAAAACAATTAATCTATAAATGTCACAAAATAGTGAAAAAAAGTCCATCGCAGTTTTCCAGGGTTTTTCAAATTGCACGTTTTGTCTTATTTGAGAATCTGGAATCACAATGACACATTCATAAAATAATGTTATGTCAACCACCAGATCTGCTTTTCAGATCCCTGTCCCGGAGTAAATAGTTAGATAAGGGGGGGGGGGGGGTACCAAATCAGTGATGTAATGAGAAGACAATAAAATAAGAAGAAAGTGTGAGGCCTCGGAGAAGCCGTTTTGGTTGAGATATGGTGCATATAGTTTTCAAAGCTGTTGTAAAACCAGGTTCCTCTTAAAAGTGCTTACAGTCAATACAGATCGCAGTATAGAAATTAAAAATGCGTTTACTCTCTTGATTTCACAGTCTAGTATAACTTATATAAACCAACAGATTCTTTGAATATATGACTGACCTGGAAAACCAGTCTGCTGGTGTTCTTCACAGAAAATAATTATTTGCTTTCACATTGGCACAGAAAATACAATAAGTCTGTTTTACAAGATCCTGCATGAGCCTAAGTTTCATATTCCAAGGCCACTGGCTGACAGACAAGGGTCAGTGGACTAGATTGATTGTATTCTGAGGTTAAAAAAAAAAGAAAAAAAAGAAGAAGGTTTGAAATATGAGTCAAAACAACAATGTAAGGGAAGGTCGCAGCGGTCAGCAGATGTTGTGAGGCTGTGCCAGTCATCATTTGCACATCATGATATGAGCGGTCAAACCAAAAGAGCAAAATGAGTGAAGAGTGAAATGCAAAATGTCTCCAAAAGTCACCACAGACCGGCCAGATGAGTCCCACTGTACAGGACTTGACTGTTGTAGGGCAAGAGATGCAACTAATCAAAGGAATGTCTATGAAGTTGTGCTCTGCTGACGTGGCAGCACAACATCACAGATCAAAGAAGCCTTAATGCTTACTGATTACACACAAAGTTCCTACCATCTTCTTTCCGCACTTTGATATTAACTGCTCATTACTGGCCCCAAGTGGGCTTATAATGGCCCCTTGGCCACTAGGCCTTCTTCGACGTTAAGTTGTGTTGACTTCACCTCGCCATGCTCCTAAATTCAGAAGCACTGCACCATAAATTTCAGATAATCCAACCTTGTCAGCTCTTAATTTTTTATCCTTGCTATTTACATAATGTTTTCCTTTTTCCTTTAATGTTTTACTGTGTTATTTTCATTTCTCTTTTTGGCCTAACACTGTTTTTAACCCTGTCTTTTTAAAGCACTTTGGGCTGAATCGTTGCATGAAAGGCACCATACAAATAAAGTTTTTATCGTGTTTGACCTGTTTTTAATCACTCGCACTTTGCCAGAATCCTGTGATCATTCATAATCTTGCCCGTTAGCCTAAGTACTGTCTAAGACAGTCAGTTACAGAGAGGCAGCATGTCCATCCTAATGCAGACAAATAAATGGAAATTGCTATTTATGTTTCAAACAGGGTTCTGATTACACACTTTTACTAAGAACTTTTTTCAAGTCTATCATCCACACAAACAATAGAAAAAAACAGTCTTTTCAAAAATGAAACCATATCGTGTTTACAGAAAACATTTGCCACATTACTACAGCGACTTTTGGCACCGTTTCACAGTGTGGACCTCCTGTCGGGGATATGAATCTGTGAGACAAGGTCAGTGGAATTCATGTTCGACTACTTCACCGCTCACAAAACAAGCCCCTGCAACTGTATTTATCATGCCTGAGCTGTGCTGACAGCTCTAACAAGCCCCACTGCAGAGCTGAGAGCTACTAAAAATACACGGACAAAAATACCAACACTGAAACAAGAGCTTTATCATTAAACCTCAGACAAATACAGCTTAATGTGCATTTCTGTATGTTGGTCTGCCCGTACCTCTCTGTGACACTCCACACCACTTTGAATATGTGACAAAACACATTCAAATGTCCTGCTTTTAAAGAAATGCCATTTTAGTCCATGAAAAGGTTATCTTTGGCATTCCCTCCACTTGCCAAGCAGCACAACGCTCCCACCATTTTTTTTTTCTTACAAAGCTGATAAAGATCACAATTTTATTGAAGGCAGATGAAGAGGGATGGTGTTCAAATAAGAATGCATGGTTGGCATTTGGAAGAAGCAGACATAAACCAGCATACCTAGATTACCGGTCCCAGGATCCTGGGATACGTATATTTACGTTAAAACATTTGCAGTATTTTTTCCATCGCTTATTGCCGCAATAAATTAATGACGTCTACGTGTTTGTCATGATAATTCCAGGTTAAAGCCGTGACTACTGCACCTTACTGCTCTATTTTTAGGACGAGATGCTTTGCAGTTCTCTCAGACACCATCTTAATTAAGATGCTAACCTCACCTAGCCGTCTGAGTCTTTACTGGCGGCTGAAGAAATAGATGTCAAAATGCCAAGCTGAAACATAAATTAAAGGCTGACGATGAAAAAAAAAAAGGACTTACCTGCAAACTACACTGTAAACACCTGCAGAAAGTTATGTTGACCTCTTGCCCTTTTTATGACCAGTGCACCTATTGCATGTGTGTTAATCAAAGGTATTGTTCCCTGTGTTTCCCGAAGATTCTTGAATGAACTTTTCTTGCGCAAGGGTGCAAGAAAAGTGCGTGTCCTAGAAAAAAACTCCAGGCTGCTTAATTTTCAACTGTGTCCCTGGTTTGCTGGGAAAAGCCTACGGTATTTTTGCTGGTGGCTATCCTGTCAAAGACAAATATTGGTGTGGTTTAGTTGGCTTATATAATAGTAATCCTTAAAATTTTGAATCAACAGAAGTGTGAATGTGATCAAATATTATTTCAGGCAACAAGATGAAGTTCAGCGTGCTGCTAGCACAATGGCGGCTGCTCCTGGTTGGAAATGCCACGGCTACGTGATGGGTACTGAACATTTCCCTGCTGTTCAGACAAGATGCTCTGCATCAGCACCGTTTTGTTTGGACTGAAAGGTGCTAATTACAAATGCAAATGAGGCTTGTTAAAAAGTGCTAGATGGAGATTGTCTGCTGCATGCGTTTCCGTGTGAGAGAGCGAGAAACAGAAAGACACCTGTACCAGTCTGCTGTAGACCTGGCACCACATTAAAAGCAGATGATCATGAAGAACGTTCCATATGGTTCTGGCTGCTGGATCACTGATACGCGCCGGAGGGGAGGTAAGGCTTGATAACCAGGAGCACATGTACACAGAGGGGCCTCTTTGACCGGGCAGCACCGAGCCCACACTTATCAGACACATGTGTCCTATCATATGGAGAAGAGATGCGTGTCCATGAAAACAAGATACATACCAAACTAATTTACGTGTATCCCAGGTCCCCAGGAAGGGATGGAAATACAGGACATCGCTACAGAATTTAAGACGCCATTTAAGATGTTTCACATCCAAGGTCCTTTTTCTGGAGTTTCCATTATGTCTTCAGTCGCTTACCCAGAAGAGTTACAGCTTGCGTTTGCTGCGAACTGCTCCGGGACCTGGGGGGCGACCGTTAACAGCCGTGCAGCTCTGAAAAGAAGTAGAGCCGAGCTTCTTTTTAAAATCTTTTTGCCCTCGTGTCTTGATACCAGCTAAGAGGCCCGGCTGGACGCTCTATACAATATCGGCCCTGACGTGGCAATTGCTTGCCTCCCCGCCATAAATGGGGCCAGAGTGGAACAGCGCATTTTTGGGATTCTCCGTCTTTACAGATGTCTAACTGACAGCTCTGTAGTAAATCCACTGACCACATCGGATCCGCGCTGCCTTTTTTTTTTTTTTCCTCTCTCCCCAGTCTGCCTCCATTTGAGGGAGCTGGCACATGACCTCCAGCAGCACATGTATATCAGTTTTATGTAAGTGACAGGGAGACGTCTAATGGTTAGTTTCTGCATAGCTACATCTGGTCCGTGTTAGGCCTCGTGTTGTGATGGTAAGAATAGATTCAACAGGCATGAATGGACATATTCTGTTTCAAATGATGGACTGAGGATCTCTGCCTCCACATAGATGGATGTGTGGTCAAGCTGCAGAGAACCGATTCCACTGAACTGCTCATTGTTTATGCGCAAGACCAGTTTATGTAAAAAGCCGAATCCTTTGCTTTTCAATTTTTACTCTGGGCCGCATCTCAGCAGGTGCTGTCACAGTCTTCCTGTTAATGTGGTGTTTGTGTACATATTTCATACACAAGCCTTTGTTGTGTGTAAACAACCTCAGACAGTTCCAGCCCAGAACAAAATAAGCCCGCTGATGCATGACAGCCGATCTGGAACGCAACTCTTAGTTGGAATTGACACTCAGCAGCAGTGCCATTTGGTTTAGTATTTTTTTTTAATTTATTGTAAATTCTTTCAAATGGCAATTTTCTTTCTTCTTCTTTTTTTTTTTTTTTATTAATACAAACAGAGCGGGCGTTTCAATCAAACACAGCTGGATGCTTTTCATATCCATCCTTGTGCTCAGTTTTCTTATTGAAAAATAACTGTGCGTATTTGAAGTGTGTTTGAAATTACATTTACCACGAATATGAACTTCTCATCAAAAATGAAAAACTCAAATTCGGAGCGTGTCGTTTCCGATTAGGTTTCATTTTCACTAATTCATTTATAGGCTCACTCTACAGAACACCTCCTGGATGTATGTGGAGGAAGAGTAGCCTGTCTCTGCGTGGCTTCACTTTTATTAAGAGAACACAACATTACTTGCCAAAATTAAAAGACTGCTTTCGTAGACATGTGATTCACCTCGCTAAAAACCAGACACCTTATACAGAAAAACAGATCCGTAGCTCTTCACTGTGTTGACCTGAGCTGCACACGGCTACGCTAAGTGGTGTGTGATGGGGTGATGTTGCTTTGTTACTACTCATGTTTGGAACAGCAAGTAACGATTAGAATCATTATCAGTTATCTTCTGATTTTTTTTGATAAAACAAATTAATTGGTTAGTCTATAAAATAGTGACAGATGCCCTTCACAAGTTCCCAGAACACAAGGTGAGGTCAAGAAATTGGTTCTTTTGTCTGATCAACAGTCAAAATTTAAAGATATTTAATTGGCTACGTATGTCAAAACAAAACAAAACAAAACTGAAATGCAGCATTTGACAAAATGTAACCAATGAATACTTGGCATTTTTGTCCGACAAATGACTAATTATTCATCAATTATCAAAATTGTTGCGCATCAGCTTTCTGTTGATTGATGGGAAAAATAATTTAAGCACTACTACTTTAGAAATATTTATTTCACACTGTCTACAGTCAAATAGTTTTAGCAATAAGCAAACTTTATCACCAAAAAGCTTTGTGAGGTTCCATATCATCAAGTAGCTTTAACAGCATATTGGGGCGTTTCTTTTTGCTTATTTCGCAGGGATGATGACTTGCAGAGACACCTCTGCCTGCAATGCTCTGCTCAGGTAAAGTGTGGAGGAGAAGTTGAACGTCATATGATCCTGTGACGGACAATGTAGACCGGAAAACACAGGCACTACTCATCTGCTAAAATCTAAATGGAAAGGATTCCATCTGAGTTAAGAGTGTGGACCTCTCTCCTCCATCCTCCCGTCACGTCACTTCTTACCATTAAGTGGCCAGTGGCGGGGTCAGCCGCCATGGCCTCATTCTGAAAAGTGTTGGCCTGAACCAGCTCCTCCTCTTCCCTCCTGTCCTTCTCCCCTGCGTCATCATCGTCCAGCTCATCCAGGCTCTGAGAGAAGAAGATTTTGGTGGAAGAAAGGAGACAAAAAGAAAAAACCATTAGACCAGCCTTGGGTAGAGCTCGTACAGTCACTCGGATTATGTCTACATGCACGCAAGAGAGCAGGCCACAGGAGGAAACCAGATTAAGGAAAGAAATCAGAGAACAGGTTCATGTGCACACAAACAATCTGGGGTAAGTTTTACCAAATTTGCAACATCCGAGCTGTGGCTTGCAACTAGAAATTGTCTTCTCACACATTTCACTAATCTAAACAGAGGCCGTTTTCCTTACCACCTTTCATACCACCACCACACTACTACCTCACCTACTCTATACCTTCTGAGGTTTTGTCATGCACATGGGATCTGGGAAAAAACCCTGTTAGAAACTCATGAGTTACCCTCCATCATGGCCAATAAATCAGCTTTCTCCATCAGAAGTCTTGCTGTGCTAATCAGGTTCAAGAAATCAAGATATGTTTTTTTTTTTTATTTATAAAGTTTAAGGAATCATGTTCCTGCAGAAAGCCAGGAGTAAACTCAGTCATTTCAGTGCATGTAAACGCTCTGACAGATGCACAGTAACAGGCAAGGTCATTCCCACCATAACGGAGATGTTGACCTCTGCCTCAACACAGCCGGGGTCTCTTATTAATCCGCTTTCAACACGATCACATTCCTCTTCCAGGAATCCTCGAGGAGCTGCAGCTCAAAACACTACCAAAAACACTGGATAGATTCCAGTCAGGCAACAGGATGACGGCCTGTTCAAGGGCCTTTCACCTCCTGAGGACACTCAGAGGGGGATTTCTGACCAGCGGAATGTCCCTTGAAAACACAATAAAAGACATGAACAAACACGCAGAGAACAAACATCCCTTTGACAGAGGAGTGGGTGGTTTGCTTTCATTATTTAGGCAGATATCTTGCACACTGCTTGGGAAAACCTCCAACTTTTCTCCTCACACTCTGGATTCTCAGTTTTATGATAAATACGTGCGCGTCCTCGGCTTCCTATTTGCATTAGGGCTGCAGAGTTAGCGGGTTCAACTGTCAGGAGCGTCGGAGATGCATTGCGTAAACAGAGCTCGAGATTAGGATGGATGGTTGAATCGTGACGAGAGGCAGAGAGCAGGGCCAAGCTCCCGGAGGGGCACAATGCAAACCAGTCTTTCCTGTTTCACGCTAGAGGCGAACAAAAGGTGCCCACTCAACAGGCCGTTTAGTGGTAAAAATAGCCCTGCAAGGTTAACAAGGAATGCAGTCATTTGCAAGGCCTTTCCTGCCAAACGGTTTATCAGTCATCCTCAGGGAAAACACCAGCTCCCTTTTCTTTTTGACTCTTACTCAGTGCCTAATGCTTGCCTCTGCCTCCTGATGTAACTCGGTGCACACCCGTCCTTTCTTCATCTCTTACATGTATGTACAGGGAGTGGTCACAATTACACGAACAAGCCCTGCGAAGATCGCTACTTTATTTATGTCAGAGAGATTTTGTTTTCAACAGCTTGTGGCGTGCTTGCATTTAATTTGCACTATGTTGCACTTTAATTGTCTCCATTTACGTACGCACATGAAATGTTTTCCTGAAGCAATGTATGATACATTCATAATACATTTCGGGATTTGGAAAAAAAAAACAATATGCGGGACGTAAAGGGTAGAGGTTTTGGGTTTAAAAAAAAAATGACATTAAACTGAAGTCCGTATGTGTTAACATGGTGTATTGTGCAGTGACTAACCACACTGCTATGCACAGACTTGCCTGAAATGTGGAATTAGGATTCTCAAGGTTTATTTTGGATAGAGATGGAGCCCGTTTTGCCCTCCAGTATTCCAAACTGCTGTGCATTTTCTTCTATTCCAAATAAAGGGAAAGGGGGTTCTCTGTGCAACCATATAAGGGGGTGATTTTGCTCCTGACATAATCAAAATGAGGCTGTGTATTTTTTTGGCCAATTTCTTACCTTGGACCGTGGAACAAGCAGATAATGTGTGGAGGGAAATATGAGCGATGGTTTGACTGATGGTTTGACATAGATTGTTGTGAGCAATACGGTCAAATTTCCTCAGTGGAAAGGATCCAAAACTGAACGTTACTAAAAATGGGACCGTTTTGAGCACAAGTAGTGCCAAAGAAGCAAAGCACTGTTTTTTAATATCACTATTAGTAGTGATTTTAATAGATCATCCTCCTAAACTTTGTAAATTAAAGTACAGCTCGTACTGACTGCACGTAATAGCTAATGTTGGCTTATGTGATATTTATACATTCGGACTGAACACTTCACATTGCTGTAGTGAAAAAAAGAATGATGTTCTCTGGTGTATATTTAAATATTGTGCAGGGTTATTTTGCACCAGTTTGACTGGGCTAAAGTTAGCTCATTTGGATCACGTTTTTTAGCTGAGAAACAATCCAGGGGAACAGTGCTGACACATATGGCTTTTTTCCCCAAAATGGTCATTTGAAAGTCTCCTACTCTCAATCTTCTGTTTTGGTCAGCTGGGTGAGAGCTGCCCTGGTGCAGCTAATTACAGAATGCACGATGAAAGCACCTAATATACTACACTAGGACTCTCAGATCAATTAAATATTTACCAAACATTTCAATATTGTTGAATTACGTGATTAGTAATCCGGGAAAACTACGTAAAATCCTGCTATTCGATCGTTATAATAACAGCCTCCAACTGAGCCATAAGCTGGTAATACACCAAAAAGCGGCCACAAGTCAATTCACATAACAACACCAACGTTAATTCCTGTCGTGATGATTCATGCAAAGTCAAAGAGATTAAAAACTTGAGTGTGAGCCGAGAAGAAGCGGCCAGATTTCCAGAATCCTCTCCGCTTCCTGTTTACAGCAGCACTGAGCGTCAGGGCCTCGCAAAAGTGTTTACTTAACCAAAACAAGTAAAACGTGTATCCTGGTCTGCTCCAGCCTCAATACCCATGTCCGTCACACTGCACATAAAGAATTAAAGCAGCTACATCTGGAGCAGGGCTTCAAAGTCTATTGGAATGTCTGTTGTGGCTGGAAACGCTCTCTCTGGGGAGGAAAATGATCAGTCATCTACGCTAAAGCTCTGTCCATGGCTGCAAGAATCCGAAAGCATCTGAGTCCTTGTCTGCACAACAGCAGGCTGTGAGCTTTATTTCCCTGCTCCGGCATTTATCTTAGAGGTGAATGTCAAAGTGATGCTGTCTAATGATTAATTTGAGGGACCTGAAAGCAGCGAGCACACTCTGAAGCATATTGCAGATGGTGTATTTGTAATGCTTTTTTTTTTTTTACGGGAATGGGAATATTTCACAAAGACATATGAAATAATAACTGAGTTCTAAAACAAGTATTAGGTAAGAGGTTATGTTCCATGTGATTTTTATTACTATAACATAAGATCTGACAAGGTGAACAGAGTGAGTAGAGCTCTTCATAGCAATGAAAGGGGTGCATTTTGCAATAATCTTCCCGAACATTTTACTCGCAGAGGTCATATGTCTTTAAATAAGACACAGTGATCATTGTGTTACATAATAATACATATATCTTTGGCAAATTTGATCAAGCTGGACACGATGACTAAGCCCCTCTCTGGGGTTTTTTTTTTTCATTCTGTTTTTTCCCTCTTTTCTCTCTGCACGTGACTGCCCCGATACGAGAGAAGCAGTTATAGCTACAGTGGCATCCATGGCAACTACCATTGAGTGTCTAACCAGTAATCAAAAGGTTTATTATCTACGGCAGTAGGTGTCATTTCTGAGCACAATATGATCATTTAAACAGGATTCGATTCTACTGGAAAGTCTATTAAAGACAACGCTATGAATGGCAGTGCTGCTAAGCTCCACTATAGAGTCTTTATTGGCTGTATATGTAGATGAACATATTCAATAATACCCCCTGAAAACCTCATTATAATACAAAAAAAAACAAAATGTCTGTCTTGGATGTTCGCAGAGATCCAAGACAGACAGACATGCTGCCTTGTCACCCTGCCAGTGCCATGTCCACTTAGTCCTCAGATTTATTTCTAAACAAGCAAAGGGCACCTCCGCCGGAGGCACACTCTTATACAGCAGGCTTAATGACTTGTGTGTATTAATCAGCTGCCGCCCGCCGCGGCACAGTGACTTCATTAAGATGATCTATTAGAGAAGAAGGAACGCTGGCACGCTGATGCCCACTGTCTTTTAATCAGGGCTGCCCGTCAGCTCGAGGCAGCGGTACAGACAGGCACAGTGCCGCGCTCAGGTGTGGCAGGGATCGAGGAGGGGACGTCCGCCCACGGAGCCGCTGGCTGATTAATGTGACACCACAGAGCGCCAAGGTCAGTGTTAGGTCCGGGAGAGGTGCACCAACTCACAGCAGGAGTTAGACATCATTTGACAGCCTCAAAAAGGTGTGAGTGGACCTTCACTTACCTGGGGCAAAAATATTACATTTAATCTTGTAAGGAAAAACTTTTTTTCCGTCACCTGTAGTGACCTTCATCCAGATGATGAAATGGCACAATCAAAATATCACCAAGAGTTACTGGTGTGTCTGAGCAAAGGGTTTAGAAGTGGAAGAGTGCGTGTGCTCTGATTTGCTTGAGGCCAAAATGGTAGCATAATTATGTTACAAAGACCAACATTTACAGAGGGAAGAAGAGTCACCAAAAAAAAGAAAAACAGAAAAGTCATTAAAATATATTTTTAAAACAACAACACAATTATCCAAGCAAAAACTAAAGCTGTACTTTTTTAAGATTTACCACCATTCCAGTTAAGATTTATCACAGTCGGCAATCCCAGTCCAGTTATATTCATCCTTCCCAAAATCAGATGCCTTTTCATTTGATTTAAGTCACAAACTTGTAGAGCGGGGTTTTTTCGTGAGAGGGGTTGTTTGGGGACAGAGTCAAGTCAAACAGCGTACAAGACATTCTCAAGAATCAAAGCTTGTATTGGCCACGCAGCCCGGGGGTTGCTTTCTTTACAATTGTTTGTTTATCGAGAGAAAGCCTTGCAATTTTTTTGGCTCTGAACTTAAAGTCTGCTTGACTCTCATTTTCACTCTACGTGAGACTATAATATTTTAATCAGCACTCAGCGAGACTTCAAAATGAGTTCGCTTTGGGGTGGGGGGGGGCTGTAAAAAAAAAAAAAAAAAAAGGCTTTAGGCCAACAAACAACAGGGTTCTGGCTGTGATTGTTGACCCAGAGATAGCAGCATCAGCATTCCTCTGGATGTGTCAGATGGAGCTAAGGCCTGAGGGCAGGCCAGTTGGGCTCTGCAGGGCTGGGTAGAGATCTGGGACAGTCTGCAAGAGCTTTAATACATCTGTGGGAAACCTTTTTCAGCATATTTTAAGTTTGCCAAACTTGTTCTCTGGTCTATAACCTCCACAGTAGGTTGGAGCGGAGCAGTGGTTTTGAGCGGACTTGTAAAGAGTCAGGCTGTATGTGTGTGTGTTTGTGTGTGTGTTTGTGTGTGTGCGTTTATAGGATTGAGAGGACAGCGGAGTATTGAACTTCAGGGGGGGGGGTTCACGCTGTATAAATGGGACTTTACACTCCAACACCACAGACCTCCATAGAAAAACCACATGGCCCCTGTTCAGTTCTCTGCTCAAAGATGTCAGACTTGGCAAGAAGTCGGAAACTGGAGCTGGCCGATACTTCAGCAGGCTGATATTAGGCTATCGCAGAGATGTCAGCGTCCGCATGTATGTTGGCAGATATGCAAAAAGAAGTTTAGAAGCAGAAAACTGCAGCGACAAATGTTTTATTGGCAGCATTTGTCCGTATGTTCGACTTGTTCTCATTTCAAGTATAAAACATCGGGGTTTCCTGCGGCATAGTGTTGCAGAGCCTGGCTCTATTTTTAATAGTCTCACATACTGATATGGTTATTGGCCCCTAAAATCCAGTGCTGGTCAGGCTCTAAAACCGGGATTATGCTTGATGCAGGGGGTTAACGGCAGGTCCCGCCACGGATGCCCAAGTTTTAATTTATAGTTCATAGCCGGCTATCTCTCACTGGTAGCTCCACCCGCGCACACGCACTTACAGTCTGTCTCTTTTTACAGTCTGTCATTTACTATGACAGAGAGCAACAATCAGCGAGCGAAGGATTTACAGCGGAGTGCTTCTGTTAGACGTGTGTTACTGAAGAGGAGATGATTACTTTGCCTTTGTTCCCTAAATATTGCCTCTTATCTCCAATGGCATCAGAGACTCGTCGGGGAAAGCACAAGTAGCGCCAGCTGGCAAGTCACGGTTCTTTTGGTCTCCACGTGGTATCTCTCTGGCAGCTACGGCCCCGGCATGCAGTCGCATTTTCAAGCAGGGCCTACATCCACTGCGGCGACATGCTGAGGGAGGAGGCATCGGCGACTGTCAGTCTTTCCCGCCGCTGCCTTAGATGGCTAAGAGAGCCCTTGACCATGGGTTACGACAAGGGTGAAGTGCATAAGAGAACACTAGAGGACCTCGAATGACCCTCTTCTTCAGCTTTCAATTGGCTTACTGCAGGCCCATGCTGTGCCTCTGACCCTCAGCAGACCGTAATAGCGGCCGCGACCCCACTGCATGCACAAACTGACATGTTTTAAGAATAACTACCAAGCTCTTATCAACGCCACTGGCACCGTATAAGCTTTACCCAGCTGAACATTTACCCAGTGAATCACTGTATCAAACTGAAACACGGCAGTATTTTGCCTGTCAACCCCTCAGGTGCAAGGCAACCATTATCTGTTCCAACAGGAATCCAGCGGTGGAGGATTTCTAAAGTGCTTACTGAAGGCATTAAAGGCAATAGGCCGGTGAAATTAAGAGTTGCATGTAAGCGACACTTAAATGAGTCAAACAGAAAATCGCAGGTTTACATGACAAGCAGTGTAAAACTGTAAAACATTGCTAAAAGATGACATTAACTGGTTATGTCTAAAGCTATGAAATTATTAAGATCATGGAAAATTGTGTAATTAAATAGTTGTGCCTCAGATCTCTGATAAATAATTAGCTATTAGGTTGACTTTATGCATAACAGATTGGTTTTTACATAACTGCAGAGAAAATGCCAAATCTGTTGTGCTTTTCAAATGATTCAAGATGCCATTTATGGCTCGCATCAGCTCCATTTCTGCCAGGTTTAGAGATTTTAAAACACGTTATCAAGTTCTTCACGTACCGAAATGTTAGTTATGCATCCGTGACACCTAACTGATGCAAAAACATACAAAATAAAGATCTAAACAAGGTCAATTTATCAGAATGTGGGTGCAATGTGTGAGTGCATGTAAGTCAAACCCTCTTGGTTTGTAAAATCTGACCGATGTCTGTGTTTTGTGTGTCCATTATGTTTTCTTGCAGGAGGTCCTCATCAGTTAGTGTATTTGTTCAGGCCTCGTCCTCAGAAACACTGCTGGTCTCTGTCAGAACGTAGGCGATCCAGCGTGTAGTCACAGCCACATAAGCAAGTCAGCTGTTTGTTTTCTCTAGTGTGTGACCGGGCAAAAGATGGTACACAAACTGACAATGATTCATCTGTGTCAGGGATGAGTTAGAGGCACAGCTTTCTGAAACACATTCATCAAATGAAAATGCATGCTTGAGCAATTTTTTTTTCTTAACCTTTTAAACTCTGCTAAACAAACGATGATCAATTTTTTAATATAATTTCTCGTCGTGTCATGTTTTTCCAAAGACACCAAACAAGACAACGTCGGTTTTGGGGAAAATATCTACAAGATGATTGTAAAAATTCAGTTTGACATGAAAAATTAAAATTCAGAATGACATAAACTCAGTTTGACTTGTGTTTGAATATTTTACTTTATGTGAGAATCACGTAGCTTCCATAAAGTGTTGCATTAAGCATATACTGCATAATTACATGCTGTATATCAGAATCTTAAAAAGGGGCATACCAGTGTTTTTGCATGTCTTAACTCACTGACTACAAATCACATTCACTTTGCATCGGAGCTCGTCCATTTGCAAACTTCTTCCTCCCGTCTTTTAGAAATTCTGGTGTTTCTCTCCCGCTGTCCGAGCCATCCATTGGCTTCCATTTCTTCCATGTGCTATGAAAATCTATGAGCAGGTACTTAAAACTCGTTTGAGCTGTGATCCATTACAGCGAGCAGCGAGTCTGCACTCATTAATTTTGTCGACGTTGTGCAATGATTATGATGTAACCCAGTGCAGACTTTTAAAATAACAAGAAATAAATGCAGGCTAAATGTTCGCTGTGATGGATCATGCAGCTCAATCAAGTTTCAAGTGTCTGCTAACTCAATTTCATACTCTACAGATATGAATGAAAATCAACCACTGGCTGCCTGGAATAACAAGAATATTCATTATTTGCAGGGTGTTAATAAGTAAAACCAATAGTTTAAAATGTTTAAAACAATTCAAATGTGTATTGGAGTTAAATCAGCACCTATAAGAAGGGACATCTGAGGAACATGGTTGTTATCCGCTGAGCATCACAAATGTCCAGCTATCCTGACATGTCCGCGCTGACACTCGGCCTCCTAATGCACGACACTGAGTAGTAACTGCTGTCTCCCTTAGTTAGGACAGGAGCTTTGGGCTGTCTTGAGAGAGCTAAGATGGTTTTAACATCTGTGTGTCCCGACCACAGACCAGGACAACTGTAATTAAAGCCAGAGAGAGACGGTGGGGGCAGGCTGGCGGTGATGGCTGCTAGAGCGTTTATCCCAGCACCCTGTCCTGAAGTCCTGTGTCCCATTAATGAATCCTGTTCCTGTAAACCAGCAGTAATAACGGGGTGTCTGCTGTGTGGTGTACAGAGGCCGCGGGGGGAAGTGGTCCTGTGTTTTGTCTAACCCCTAATCTTGTTTTTGCCCCAGTGCTGGCATGTGCACTTCTTCTTCCTTCCTGTCCCGATTTTTTTTTCTGCACAGCGCGGCACAAACCGACCAGTCCGACCAAGCTGCAGCATGAGAGTGGCGTTCCAACACTTTTACTGCACATGTGTTCCTAGCAGCACTCGTGGCAGAACAAAACCGCGGAGTTGCCCTGTTGTTTTCAAATCTTACATCCCATCGTCCAAAAGCGGGCATGTTTAGGAAACAACACAAGCAACTAGAAATCAAATAAAGGAAGAACTGAGAGGGCAGAGGACGAAAGGGCACAGAGGGGGCATCCAACATCCTGCTGATTTTGCATTTTACTCTTCATCCTCTTTTTCTTTTCCACATGCTGTCCATCTTACAAATTACTATTATTTTAAGAAATGGACAATACAAAAAGCTCAAGGTCCACTAGTTGTAATAGCTTTTTCTGGAGCTTTCACCTCTCACAGTCCTTAAAAGCAGCTGGATGTTGCTTGACAAGTCTTAAACAAATTTTATATGAATTTCCAGAGAATCGACAAAAAAAAAAGTACGAAATAACGCGTTTCCATCCACTATTGTTATGGGAAATATAATAGCGTTATGAAGCTATGTCTCCAGTCAGGTGCTACTACACCATAACAGAGGAAGAGGGCGCAATGAGAAGACATTAAAAATAGTGAGAGTCAAATTTCATATGAACAAAAATGGAGGGAAAGGAATAGAAATATGACATTTGTGTTTGTTTCATGTATTAATCTGAGGAAGGTCTCCTCATGGCTTCACAGAGATCTCATGTTTTGGTCCGCCACTATTTTTAGTCTTTTGAGTATGTTTCCATTGGACTTTGATACACCAACCCTTCCACCTCAGCCAGGGCTAAAACCTTTTTTTTTTGTTGCCATATTTCAAGTTTAAAAAAAAAAAAAATTTCCCAGTGTTTGTACTCAGGTTCTTTTTATGTGAAAACTGAAAGTGAAATAAACAAACACCATGGCAAAGCTACCTACTGAAAAATATTTCAAAAAATCCATAAGGAAACCAGAATTTAAATTTACCATCTTTTCTTTTTTTTTTTTAACTAAAGGGATGTTGGTGCATACAGGAAAAACTCATTTACATCTGAACTTGTCTGTATTCATCACTAGAGGACATCATGTACTGGAAACTAAGGTGTTCAGTATCGTCTTGCAGCAGGAAACATAACATTTTTGGGAACACGGACAAAAGATTTGTATGAAAATTGATTTAAACTGATCTGTTTCTTTTAAAAATGTTTAGATTTCTGAAAAAAGATGGATGAAAACTGATAACGGTGAGCTTCGGTCATCATTTTAAATTCTGTCTGAGGAGCCACTCAGGATTCACCTGCTAACTTAAGAGTTAACAACGGCTTATATCTTTGGCATTTTATCAGCAGACCCCCGTGTGACCCCTGACCCCGAGCTGTGACCGACAGCCTCCAAGTCTCCACAAACTTCTTCCTTGGAATGTCTGGTATCTGCTCACATACACAACCCATCGCCGCCCTTGCCCGCAGCACAATGCCAAATGGGTTGTTTAACATCTGGTGTCCCGGGCCATTCTTCTATTTTACCCCACAAAGCCCCTTGAGTGTGTTGGCCCTGCTCTATCTTGCAACCTGGCACGCACTGAACTCGTCCATTTGGCAGAAGAGAAACGAGCCCAGTGTTTAGACAGAGAGGTACTGTGTCAGCAGACCCTTCTCACGATGGACACCTCACAAAGGGAAGAGATGTCTTGGGCCCTTGTGGAGCTCTGATACTCGAGGAGCAGAAATCTGTCTTGCCTCTCTGTTGACCGGGTTTATCTAATGAGAGTGAAGCGGTCAGAGAGCCAAGTGCCATTCAGCCCTCGCTGCCTTTGTGCTAGGCCGTCGTGTTTTTTGGCTGCTGACGCACGATTTTCTTGGCCGACGGCTCGCCGCTCATTCAGAGCCCCGACAACTCTGGGACTATTCAGGTTTCATAGACCTATCAAAAGAACCACAGACATGCTGGGCAGGAGTAAAGCCAGGTCCACGGCATCCAGGAAGCTGCAAAAGTGGCAGCAGCAATCACAGTGCAAATGGCTTTCACACATTGTCGGACTGCTCGATGACGCTACCGCCCAACATCCTCCAAAACGTCGAAAGTGACATAACAATCGATTTTTAAAAGCAGAATAACAAAATTTCTAGGTGCTATGTGAAGGCAACTGGACTCTCCATCCAGTTGCCTTTGTATAGCACTTAGAAATACCATGACCTGGATGAATCTTCAAAGAAAAAATAACAAATCTATCCCGTGCGAGACAGCACAATCCACCATCATGTTCAGAGCTCGACGGTATGTTTTACGACTAGTTGCTAAGCTGGCAAGAAGGCAACAGCCTGGTTTTAAACCTGGAGCGATGATGGTCCTGTGTAATTACGCCGCATATTCCAACATTTTTTCAGGAATGGATTAAAGTGAGCCATTTCATGTAAGTGCACACATTTCAAAGGTTTGCTCTCTCCCCGCTTCAGACACGAACGGGTTTGTATAATATTGATTTCACTATAAACGAGTAATTTACCCTCACAAAAGAAAAACAAACCAGAACGAAACTAATAAATTTATGTTGTGCATTAGTACGTTAATGTCTTACTGGGGTGAATCACACATGGCAGAATAATTGCTTCCTGATTTTCTGCATTTGTATTCCAAAGCAGTGACGTTGTTTCCTGTTGTAGATCTCTCTGCTATAGATTTTGTAACTGCTCTTTCTTGTTAAATCAGCACTACTTAGCCAAATAGTACACTACACACACACACAATCTGGTTGTCCGAAGAAACTCTGTCCTTCTAAATTGTAAATATGCTGAGTGTCTAGCCATGTTGGGTATCATGACAGGTTCTTAGTTGGACTTAGTTGTTAAGGATTTCATTTGATGATATTGATGTGAATTGTGTTGGTTTTGTTAGTAGTATACTCAGTTGATGCATCCAACTCAAGTCAATACCAGTGTATAATAATGTAGCAGAAATCGTAGCAAACAAAAATATATCATGATTTAGAACAAATTCCTTTCTATGGCGGCCTAAACCTGTTTTCATACCCAAATAATTTGTAGAATTGAAAATTATTTGGGACTGAAACAGGGAACTGAAACAGGGATTTGACAAGAACTGCAATCGATGAGCAGAATCATAATCAGTAAAATCAAGATAAGACAATGCGAAACCCTTGATGTGTTACCAGCTGAAACAATTAGGCACTAAGATGCCTAGAACATGCCTGTGTGGAATAATAAGACTTGTCTGCATAGCACAAAAGACTATAACTGAGACGGACTGTACTTGCTGAGAGATTGCTTATGAATACAGCTGTTGAGAGGTAAGTGGTAATTCAGCCTCACCCTCAGTTTGTGTTTGTCTGTGTTTGTGTGTGTGCGTGTGTGTGTGTGTGTGTGTGTGTGTGTGTGTGTGTGTGTGTGTATTTGGGTTTGTGTGTGTGTTTGTTGAGTGACCGCTGGCCATCTGGAGAGCAGTAGCAGCCCGAGGGCACCTGATGGCAGTGCTTTACCACGCTGTTTCCCGACCGGCACCTTAACAACACACCTGGCAATTAGAGGTTTTGTGTTTCTGTCACATCTCCCGGTAAACATGGCTGCTGCCATCATGGAGTCTCGCAGAAGAAAGATCAGAAACCGTCCTGGAAAACAGTGGTGTGGTTGTGTGGTCAGCAGGCATGCGCAGTAATGCCTATGCCGTAGTATGATTTTTGTGCCAAAAGTATCTCATTATCATTTTATTTTTGATTTCTTTTGTTGCCTTTTCAATCTTATGTCTTGCTCTTTTATTTTTTAAAAGTAATTGTTCCCTCCCAAATGGTAAGAGCCTTACTTTTTGCTGTTTTAGCTAGCCAACTAGCTAACAGCCTAATTTAGCAGCTGTAATGGTTAGACGATCAGACGCCATATGGCTATCCGCCAGATTTATTGTTTCTATTGGAGAGCAGCGCAGACATTAACCATTTGTATGCAGTTCCGCTCCTCCAATAAGGCTGGTAGATGGTCTGTTACATCACCTACAAAATATATTCACCTCTGGTCCCTTCTTAAAGCAGTCTCAGTCCGGAGTATAGTACAAGATTTGGTGGCATTGTCACACGGGACCAAACCAAAATTAAGCTCGATGACTGAATTTATTAGGCAGTTTGGAGGATTAGTCTCTGTAAATTCGTACTGTTGTTCACATGAATAGTAATACGATCATTTCCAAGGTTCTTTCTGTTATTTTTAACTTACTGCTCATGTCCAAGAAATGTCTGGTACCAATTTAGAACAAATTTTCTGGTAAGAACATTCCTATAGGGGTACATACTAGAGCCGGAGGGGAATGTTGTCCCTTTCAAAACAGAGGCTGGACAACCAAAATGACACATAAAATCACTGTGGTCTGCTGAAGATGCCAGAGTGTTTGGGTACTAGATGTTGCTCAGAGCCCTGATCCAGTAATTGGTGAAGAATGGCTTGGAAAGCACAGATTTCCTCCTGAGATTATTTCCTCTTTGTCGTTTTAAAAGGGGTCTGGCCTGTTGGAGAGGAATTTCTAAGCCTAAATGACAGCCTAATTAAGGAGATAATGTCTTTTTGAAACAAAACAAATACCTCCGGCAAGCAGAATACCCTGCTGCTTCAGAGCAGGTCAAAATATAATTATTTTAGATGGAGCGTCTCGCTAGGCAACGGCTGTCTCTTAAAAATCAAATGGGATTAGGCTGCTTTATAGGAAATAAATTGTCTTCTTTGTGTTGCTAGGTCTGGCTCATTTTGTATTTTCCACCGGGTGCAATTCCTTTCTTTTAGAGATAAAGGAGAGCTCACAAATTCCCTCGTAGTCAAAAAATGACATTTTGACTGAAGAATGACACAAAGATAAGGAGCTTTCACACGTTTGTACAGACGTTTCATCGGACGAGTAATCTACACATGAAGAGGCACACTAAAAAATAATCTATGAATTCACATGCTCTTTATAATCAACACCATCTGTGAAGCAACCCTACAACCCATAGCGAGGTCCCCTCCACTAAATAGCAACTGAACCCAACTGTTCTAATTCTTAATGTAATCCCTCTGATTTGTTTATAGATCTTTTATTGTGGGAGGAAAATCTCAGTTCAGACAAAACCCAATCGATCGCAGGATATGGAATTTCCTTGGATTATTGGAGGTACTTGCTGCTATAGAGATACAGTAAGAGCGAATACACCCACATCCGACAGTTTCAAGTTCTCCTTCCATGTTCCCAGTTTTTATTCAAGCTCAAAAAGGTGTTTGCACACCCAGGTCTGTCACGATGATCCTTAAACTGCACGTGAGCATGGGAGAGCAGATGATTCGTCTGCGCCTTAATCTGTTCGGAGCAGTCACTCACTGAGTCCTTTCAACCTGTCGAAAGACTGTCGTCACTTAGCAGGTGTTCAGACTGCCAACACCTGAGGGGGACTGCCAAAAAAAAACCAAACAAACAAAACAAACATATCAACAACCATTTCATCTGTTGTGTCGACTACGGAGACAGTGTTTCCCATATACGGATTCGACTTGGGCAGCCCGCCCAGGTAGATTAAAACCCGCCCAGGTAGATCACTCAATTTCAATTTAGGTAAATCTTATATTAGAACCCCTCATTTCACTCTTTTCAAGCCAACTAAATTCAACCCCACACCTTTCTGAGTTGCATGGCCCTGCAGCAACTGAGTGGGGACTGGAGGCGGCCCTATGTGCAGCCGCCTGTCTGTGAGGCGTTTAGGGAGCATCTGTAAATTTTAGCGTCCACTAATAGTCTGATTTTTGAGGCGTTTATGGGACATCTGTAAACTGTAGCTGCAGAAAATAACCTGGGTTAAAGTCTCCCCCTCCAAAACTGCACGAGTCTCTTCATGCGCATCAGTCACACGCCACACCACCCGATACCGCAAGTGAATTCTCAACCTGTGGGAAACACGCCGAGAGGTTGACCACAGCAGTATTCTGTGCGCTTACACCTCTTTGATCGGCCAGTGCGCCACTGTGCCAACACAAGTGAAGGTAACGTGTTTTTTTTTTTTGCTGCAGTGCTAATGTATGTCCATATATGGCCTTGTTTTATCACTAACAGGTGCATCTCTGGTAGGAGGGCAGCCCCCTTATCCACACGCAATCTGCCCACATGCTGACATTAATTCCAAAGAGCGCCTCACCCAAAATTTGCTTGATGTTAAATCACATGAAAAAATGAGGAACGAAAAACGAAGCCAAATTTTAAGTGGTTCTTAATGTCGGGTCCTTACTTCCCGTTTGTTCCTCATATTGCACGACAACCTGCGTGCCCGGACCCGTATGCGGAATTTCGCAGTTGAGCTCAGTCACAGCCCATAGGAGCAGCTCTTCTGAACAAACAGCAGACGGAGTACCATCTACCTACAGAACAACACAGCAGAGCACAGCACAGCAGGAGAGAGGCCTCTGGGACCACTGTAGCTGTGACTGACAGAGCTTAGAATGAAAACAATGAGTGGAAAACACAGGGAACACTACTATTTAAAGCCCATGTCTGCCAGCCTGTTCTCCATGCGGTACCATTCCCCCCTTTTTAATTTCTATCCACGATGACTCCTGTTGAAAGAGGCACCACTCGAGATGAAAGAGGGGGAAGCAGGATGATGGATAAACCAAAAAAGTAATTTACAATCGAAACACAGGGGTGACGCCCTCAGAGTTTCTTATTCATGAATGGCACGAATGGTGAAAAAGTGATGTTAAAGGGGCATGCCTTTGTCAGCAAGAACGTTTTGGAGCTGCACACGTTTTGGGCCCACAAAACAAGCAATAATGTCTCTTCACACATTACCAAGCGATTTGGGTTTTTTTTGCACTTGTGCAGGTCTTTCTTCCCTTTGCAAAACGAGAAAAATTACAGAGTCTTCACGAAGACCTGACCAATTTAGCCTGCTTGCAAAAGTGAGGCGTCAACATGGGCTAGAGGCACGTGCCATATGGTAAAGTCTGACTCAAGAATAATGGGGAAAAGGCACAATAGCTTGACCTAGTTGAACATAGATAGTGAAATAAAGAACGGTAAAGCATTTAATGAAGTTGTAGCGGGGTTAAAAGTTTAAAGTCACGGTGGAATGTTATGCATTATGTAAACTGTCTAAAAATATGCATTTTGTTTTAAGTGTCTGCATTAGGACCAAACAGAACAATAATCTATGACGACATGTTCTGCAAACAGGCTGAAATGTGGAAACATACATCAAATGCAAGTACTGTTATTCACCACCCGAGTATCCTACCTTTATATCTGGGGAAACTAACTCATTTAGACGTACTTATTTTGCCAGGGTTTCTGCAGTGTTCACAAAATTAAATTTAAGACATTTTAAGACCTTTTTAATACCACACAGAGTACAATCCAATACCTTTTTAACAGCCATATTGGTCAAAAAACGATAGAAATACATGAAAGTATAGGAATTTATTGAAATGTATATCACATTTTTGTCATTGCCTCCCATCTGTATATAACAATAATTCATAGTAATATAATTAATCAATTAACGTGACCTGGACCCATGTATGGATTACGGAACACGCCTACGGGGCACCAGGGGGGTCATGGGACCCCTGGGCCAGAGCCTCTGTATGAAGTGACTGTTAAAACCTTCTCAGGCCTTTTTCCGAGGGAACTGAATTCAATGCTTTTTAAAACTTTTCAGGGCCTGCAGATATTTTTTTCCAAAGCAGGTTTCATCTAGGATATGTTCACCCAGTGTCCACTGCCTACTTTGATTTTTTTTCATCTCACATGTTTGAGGCAACCTTATTAATTTTCAAGAAGATTTCCTGGAATTAAGTCTGTACGCTGCCATCTGTTTCTGTTTTAATCATAATTTTGATTTAATTATTTTAATTGAAGTACACTCTAATAAAAACCCTGTTTCAAACCGTTATGCCTCTACATAGTCAAGAAAACAATCTCTTTTTTTTTTCTTCCGTTACCTGATAAAGAAAACTTCATTCTTATTTACATTGCAAAGATTAGTGCAGAAAGCTGAAAAAATAAATAAATAAATAAATAAAAAATCAAGGTTACTTCGGTAAATTTTTTAGTGAAGCCGTGGAATAAGCTCTGACAGCTCAATAAACAGCACTCAGAGCCACAGGACTGTGGCTGTATTTCTGTGTGTGAAATAATCATTTAGAGGAGAAAACCTACCTCTACCTTCAGAAGAAGAGAGTAATCAGTCTGAAAAAAAACAGTCACGCAGTTAGCGTTGAGCAAGGTTCCAATATCAGAGGAATTTCAATGAACTGCGAGTTGATCCCCAGAGCCACGGCTGTGGGACGCTCATCAAGTTTCTGCGGGTTTGCTTTGGCAAATGACACCGCATTCTCTCCAGAATCGGCTCTTCTCGCCAGCAGAGATGAGTAGCAGACACTTAGGAAAATAACCCCCCCCCCTCCCTCCCTCCCTTCCCCACCCGTGCAGCTGCCGAACATGGAAATTACATCTGGTGGAATGATCAAACCTGTGTGGCCGGTGACCGCTCCGGCCAACACGGACTCGCTATCCCATTGCAGATGTTCATGTATGTGGAGTAAAAAACAGAGAGGGACTGGTTCCAGGCCAAGAGATCCAAACGGAGAAGATACTGTAATGTTGACTTTGTACAGAGAGGAACGCGTGGCGCGGGATTAATGACAAGAAAGGCTGTCGGTCGCTGAACAGAGCCAGTGTTCAATAAGTGAAGAGATATTATCTAAGGCCTCACCAGTCTCGACTCACTGGCAGGTACAGTCTTATCTTACCTCGACAGACACATATCAAAACACGAAACAACAAAGACACAGCAGAGATGATCAAAGTGAGTAACGTTGCTTGCGCAGTGGTGGGCTTGCTCTGCGTGTCATACCCTCAGGCTGAAGACAAACAAAGGATCCTTTGCCAAGACCAGCGTTTAACCAACTCCAGATATTAGCACGAAAACATGTTTGCCCCTCTACTTCTCCTGTTGTCTGCTCACTGGGTTTTGATGTTCTCTCGTTAGTTGTGGGTGATAAAAAAAAAAAAAAAAGCTGATAAACATGGTCCTGAGGCAGTGCAGATGGGATCCATAAAAATGTGTCTGAATTCCAAACTACACAGTAATAGAGTATGTACAGTACATTATGTTAATCTCCATGGTACACTGTTTTTGTAGTTTTTAGGATTGGATTCCGAAGGGTTGGATTCATAACTGTTCATTGTCTGCTGTTATCTTCTTAATCCTTTTCTTAGCGTCTCTCTCTTTCCTTCCAGGTCTCTGTGGTACTTCATGCTTTGTTAGCATGCAGGTCGCAGTAACATCAGCCATAATAGAAAAAAAAACGGTTACTTAAAGTGTTCATGTGATTTGGCAAACTTTTTTGTAGATTTGTGATATACCATTTTCCTTCCGCATATCTGAAACTCTACTCTTTGCGGGTCAATTTTGCAAATTTGGAAGTTATTCCAGACAGATTTCTTTTTCAACATCTTGCTAGCGATAGTTTTAAGTTTTAAGGCTGTCACGCGGTCTCGTGTCACTGTCCCAGGGTCAGTGCTGGTAACATTAGAGGAGAGCTGTGACACAAAAAACTATCACTAAGATTAAATGTCCTTGTCTCAGAATAACTAACAATAATTAACACTGATGCATAATGAATAATGTTGGATTGACATTTCTTATTTCATGGGCTATTTGGGATTTTTGTGGTAATGAAAGAATATCCGAATACCAAAATTAAAAACTGAAAACCTACCCAGTGAACGAATATCCGGATAGTTGAATATTCGCGACTGACATCTTTGAGTAAATTTAATTTTGTCCACTCAAAACCTGCTCAGTGTTCATGTGTAGTCTGCAATTGGGATGCAGCAAAAACTTCCTCCAAAATAAGCATGTGGCACTGCATTACTAGAAGCTCTTCAACAGGGGGGGGGGGGGTTGGTAAAGGCAGAAGATGCTAGATGGGGAAGCCTACGTTATATGCGTGTGTGTGTTTGTGTGTGTAAGGCTGCAGCCTGTGATTATGTTATGTAATTTCCACTGAAGTTAACAAAAGGTTTGCCTCGTACTGCTGCATGCCAATGGCCCTCCCTCTCTCCCTCTCTCTCTCCACACCGATTACATCCTTCCTGGCATTAATGGGGTTAAAACGGGCCCTTATCTTTTTGCGGCAGGGGTCTGTTTTTCCATGCAGGGTGACTTTGCACATGCCCACTTTCCTCATCCCTCAAGGGCAAGAACACAAACTACAAGCCACCATCTGCTCTCCTCAAGGCAAACTCTGCAGAGCAATCAACACTGCAATTTCAACCATAAAACAGTGGTTAAATGGATTTCCCTGCGGACAAAATGGAATTTGGACTCCAAAAACTGAAACAAACCTTGAGTCTTGGTTTAAGTTGACTATATATCCCAGCATGATTGATACGAAAACAAGAAAATGAATCTTCAAATGTGGAAACAATAACTTGGTACAGTAATTTTGAATGAATTACTTTGTAATAAAGACTCCAACTGAATTGGTTAAACAAGTTCCAAATAAAGGGATCGGAAAATGCGTCTTCACATGCAGCAAAGCACCTCAATCGAGCGGAAGATCATGCGCAGAAAAAGGTAGGTGGTCTTTATGATCCTGTGTCTCTAATAATAAATATTGTTGCCTTTTTTGTGTCACGGATCTTCTTCAGGTCAAACATTTAGCCGGTGACTCGGATTAGATCGCGTCACAGAAATTGTACGTATTAACGAGTGACACTAATTGACTAGAACGTACGTTGAGATGATAATTCAGTAAAAGTAAAAAGTATAATTAGAATAGTCATGCAAAGTCAGTTACCAGTGTTACATAACACCGTGGTATCACATTTATCTTTGTAGCATATATTTACTGTCCTTTTAATTCCTTTATTGCAGGACCTACTGCTCCTCGGCCAAACCCAGCAGGGATGTCCCACTTGGAGTTGGTCTGCCCAAAGTTTTTACCATTTCTCTCTTAATGTGGTTGTCTTTGGAGTCATTTCTGTGCGTTGATCCTCTCTAGTTTATGGATAAACTGGGAGAGGTTTGGTAGTTTTTGGGGTTTTGTTTCTCTAACATGCCATTCTGCGTCTTGTA
Source organism: Xiphias gladius (assembly GCF_016859285.1). NCBI lineage: Eukaryota > Metazoa > Chordata > Actinopteri > Istiophoriformes > Xiphiidae > Xiphias > Xiphias gladius. The sequence continues at coordinate 5,391,596 of NC_053401.1, forward strand.
CTTTGCTTCCTTGGGTTTTATGTTCTCGCATTCTGTATTACATAATTATACTCTGTGATTGGCTTCATGTTTTTATAGAGGCCGTAAAAAATGGATTAAATTAGCCCTTTTACAAGCCACAATGGAAAGCTCTGCAGGGAAGATGAAAGACAAACATTTGTACTAACATATGAGTGTTATAGAACTCCTCTTAAATACCTGTAACCCTCCCCTGTCAACTTCTGGGAATGGACCCACTGCTAGAAACCGGCTGCCTATTCCCTTGGAAACTTTGATGTCTAATTAAATTCCACCAAAATAATAAAACAAATTGATTACTGTTGATTATTAGACCCTTGATAGGAATTTGAAAATAAGCCCAGCTGCTTTGATGGCAGGAGTACACCGTAATACTTGTATACTCTGCCTTGCATTGTACCTGCATTTTTAACAACAGGGCGTTCTTTCTGATAATGACCACAATTGTCATATATTACAAAGACATTTATTATATTTAACATGTCATACTACTAATAAACTGAATTTTCTACATAGAACCTATTTCCTCACTTACTCCTGGAAGCATCTAGCCATGCGCATAGTTTGGTTTTTACTTACAGTTTCTGAGATATCCTTAATGTAGTTCTTGTGTCTGTTACTATCCTTTCTATCTGATATTTTGTGTGTGGTTTTATTGTGAAACTTTCTGTAAATTTGGTTTTTAAAAAGTGCTATGTAAATAAATCTTTAGCTACTTACTTCTCTTGCAATCCAATACAGTGGAGGTGTAAAGAAGTTTGTGTCGCTCACAGCAATGAACATTGACATTTGAAAAAACCGATCATCGACATGCACCTCCGGAAACAATGTCCCAGTTATTCTAAGTCTTTTACTGGGGCTCCTTCCTATTGAAGGCAAAAAAAGTGAAACTTGTTGGTGGAAGACACACCGTAGCTAGACATCTAGTTCCCAGTATGTTCAGTAGTGCTTATCGTGTTGTTATTTGTTGTGCTCTAGCTCCACCAGCCACTCACATGAACCCAAAATCAAAGTCAGTGCTTTGACCCGAAAGTTTGAAATGAAAGTGCTGGTTAAAAACCAACTGGTAAGTAATTTGAAAGTTACAGTGAGACAGAGACAGCTTAAATTCTCAGTGAGTAATTAAATTCATCTCGGCATCATCAGAAGTTATATGATATTTTTATGGTGTTTTCCTCTATGGAGTTACTGAAAGCCTTTGTTTAAGACACAAAAGGCAGCATCCAATGGTTTAGATGTGTTTTATTCATTATAAAACACACACACACACACCCTGTCGGGACACGCTGCACTACCTGCGGCCAATACCCTTGTGAACACGGCACTGGAGAGGCCTCATCCACACCTGTTTCAATAAAATGCAATATAATCTATATGGAAATATGGGAATTAGACTCCTTCTTTAAAGAAAGTTTGCCCTATTGGATGATGCCTTTTAACTGCATATTTACTGTAGTATAAAGTTTAGTGACATTACTCTGGTTGTCCTAAAACTATACTTTTAAAAAGGCATAAATCTGATCAAATTTTAAAGCAAGGACGCAGGCTAATATCAGCAATAGTGTTCCGATTAACGGCTGTAGCATTAGTCTCAGGCTGGGTGCCGGTGGAGTTTCAGGTGTTTGCAAGGCTCACCATCTTTGATTTTACAGACTTTCCAGGAAAAATATCCAGACCTTTTTATATCCAGGAGCCTGGTAAAGTAATGTCATTTTGTCTTTTTGAGGTGCTGATCATACGCCAGTTAAACTACAGTATTTGTGCAGCCAATGTATTACTAAAATTACATCTTCACCTCCAGAACCTTCCAAGAGGTCAAGATCCAGATGCCGAGTTCAATTTCATTCCAAAAAGTCTGGAATAAATCGAACCGCAGTGCATCGAATCGGGGCCGAGGGCAAAAGTGAATTCTCGGTTACACGACACTTTCCCGAGCTGTATTATAATACATCTTGTTAACAGTCTGTTGAAAGGAAGACGGGGAGCCGGACCCAAGGGCGGCACGTGACACGTGGAGCTTTGATCATCACGCGAGCGTCTCAGACGCTGTCAGTTTGCTTTGACATTTGGAACAATCTGAGGGCTTTTGTGTTTTGACTGGTGTTTTCTCCAAACTCGACATCTCAGTGGTTTCGACGCACTGACTGAATTATTTTCCGAGGCAAGGTTTGTCTGGTAGATATGAACCACGATAGGAGGAAAACTAAGAGAAAGTGAGGGAGGAGTGCGTAGTAAGTCTCTGATGACACCGATAATTGGTTGTTTGACCGATGTGATTTGTGAGTTTACTTAGAATAGCTCTCATGAAAGCACAACAGATATAAATTTTTGGCAGAGAGACGGATAATTGCTATTCTGCGCATGTGCCGTGCCCGGAAGTTTAGTCGTAGCGATAGAGAAGGTCCCCGTCTTCAGAAGAAAATGACACACCAAAATTTATTCAGATCTCATCAAATTAGAAAATGAAAATTCTCTCTTATTTTGCATAATAAAGTAAACACAGTTTCACTTACTGCTTTATCTCCAGTTACAGATTATAACAACTAAAACTAAAAATGGCCAATCTTTTTAATCATGTAATTTATGGGCATATTCACGTGTACGTATAATGCAAAGTTTCCTGCAGTGTTTTTAATTGTGGCCCTGCATTGCCTGAAATAACTTGTTTCGTGACACATGCTATTAGCCTCACTGAACTTGCAGAGGCCCCTACGTCACACATTAGAGGGCCACATTAAAAGGGGATTGTTTAAACCGTCACCTAAGCTACACTGATAACAAGACGGAGTGCATCAGCTCAGCAGGCAACTGACTGATCGACTGCACTGTACGTTTGCTTCACAGTAGCTAATCAGAGCAGCATGTCACAATGTCGGCAGAAAGGAAAAGCTTATTGGTTTTTACGAGTTGAGAAAAGTAGAGACAAAGAGTCAGTCACAATCAAGTGCTGATGAGTGAGAAAGTAACTCACCCTTTTTAAATTGGAAACAATGTTCAATTATGCTCCTGTGTTGTGCCACACAATATGCTGATGTTAACAAACCTTTAACAGCCTCAAAAAACTTGAATAAATTTGTACGTTTTGTTGTAGCCTATTATTAGTTGGTGTATTAACCTCAATGCAACGGTCACCGGTCAATAACTCTTGGAGTGACAGCGGTTCCATGTCTGCACATGGTAGCTCTGCACTTGTTTTTAGAGATGAATGGCCGATTGTACCTTCCATGTCTAATCCCATTAAACCCTCAATGCACAAAAAAACCCCCCAAAAAAAAAAAACAACCCAAACTTTCACGACATGTTGGAAAATTAGAAAGAGAACCAGACACAGTGATAATAATAAATATGTAAAATTTATCAGTGGTTGACTCAGTTCGTCATTAAAATATATGTAAAACAAAGCAAATACAATTAACTTATTGCAAAAAGCAATAATTCGATTTGACGACTGTGCCTTGAGCAAGATATTTAGAAACTGCCGCAAAAATCTGCTTTATGCTTTTTGCTGTCAATCATCGATTTCCGAAATGGAAAATAATATGAAAAATACACTGGAGGGAAATAACATAAGCCTAATGAAAAATGTACCAAGGTTCAGGCCAAACCATCAAACCATTTGCAGTCCAAGATTTATTTTAGTAAAAGTGCGACTGGTTTCAATATTACATCAGAACACCAGAGCTGCAGTATAGTTTTACTGCAGGAAAGTAAAGCACAGCAAGCTCTAGGAAACAATAACTTTTATGCTTCGGCTCAGAATAAAGCTCTCTGCTATGTAAAGCACGCAGCTCCTGTGCAGACGGTTTTTGACTGTGCTTAACTGTGGAATTTATTGTCTATTAAAATACCTTTTTTTAAGCAAACACAGAGGACTTAAAAAACACCCTGCTTCTTTGAATAGTGCAAGAGGAAAGCTATATGCGTTGACTAAGCCGAAATATCAGCGCTGATGCTGATATCTGAAGATCTTCGACGAAATTTGGGACAGGTGGTGAGTCTGATGGCCGAGAGAGAGCGGAGAGAAGACACTGTGAATACAACCTATTGTTCCCTGTGGTAGAGTTCGGCCTGGATTACCGATTGTGTCACAACATTCCCCTCATAGCAAGAGAAGACGACAGGAATGGGAAGTTGAAAGGGGGGGGGGGGGCGGATTCAGATTCCTGGAAGACCAAGGCAATTAACATTTCCTGCTCCCACAGCCTCTTTCTATCTTTATGTCACTTTGTGTTCTATAGAAAGAGAGGAATGGTTGAAACCTGGGTAGTTTTTTGTTTTGGTTTCCAAGTGCACACAAAAGGCAGGGCAGCTGGCAAGGGAAGGGCAGCACAGTTGCATGATTAGTGCATTCCTCACCACTCCACCCCACCCGGTGCAACGGCACAGACAAATTCAGCGGATAGGCCTAGAGCAACAATAAAATTTCCCTTTTCCATTCCCTCCTAGCTCTCTCTAAATGGCTGATTCAACGCATCGCTGCATCCCTGTATTTACATACAAATAAGAGAGAGGATGTGGCTAGTTATCGCTGCCTGCCTGCCTCTGCGTGCCTGCGTGTCTGTGGTTGTTTGCTAGTTTTTCCCCCTTTTCTTCAAAAAGCTGTGAAAAGCTACCCGGCTCACCGAGGGCTATCCAAGCTCTGGGGGCCTCCTTTACCACTGGATGAGGGAACACGAAGATAATGTGAAACGACAAATGTGACTGACGACTTCAGACAGCCACCAGCAACGCTGCTGTGGAACAAACAGGTGTGTGATGACAGCAGCAGGGGGATAATAGTCTTTTAGATAAAGGTTTTTGTGCACGCCACTTCGCCTTATCAACTTACTCCAGTGAGAAATCGTAAATCAGGGCTCATCTACACTGCCCCCTAGATTAAAAAAAAAAGCCCCATCTCTGTTGAGTTTGTTGCTCTATTGTAGCAGACAGATTTTACTGCATGCTCATCTCCCTGCTCCCTCTCCCTGCTTAAGTCGAGCCCACAGAGAGAATAACCCCAGAAATTTGCAATAAACTCTGTGGGGCTTTCAGAAGAAGCCTGGAGGTCTAAGGTGAGAAAGCAGAGAGGAAAAGGGTCAGTGTGAACTCCCTCCCCTGAGCAAGGCTCTGTTTGTTATTCATGAGAACGCTGGCTCTCCTCCTGAGACTCTGGAAAAATTATACTGTGGGCCTGGACAAATGAACTGCTTCTCTCCTGCGAAAAAATGGCTGCCATCAATCCACAGTCTTCCACGACCCCGCGCCCTGCTGAGGCTTATCTTGCTTAGCGGACTAAAGAGAAAAAAGCACAGGGTTGTATTTGGTGAGCATTTGAGAGGAGGAGGAGGAGGAAGGGGGGCAAGAGATTGAGTGGAGGAATTAGTTCAGTATTTCGATAATGGATATCCTTGGAAGAAGCCCAGCCGCTCATCAGGGCATGGGGGGGGGGAATATGCAGGGAGGAAGAGAAAGGGATGAAGACAAAGAGTGCAAAGCAAAAGAATGTGCATTCAGGCATGTCCTGAGGCCAAACCCAAGCTCGTTGAGCCTAAACTTAATTGCAAAAACAGATTCTGAAAGAACCGAATTTCCCTTTATCCACACTTTATACCGAACCCTTACCTATAAACTGCCGCATCTTTATAACTTGGTACCTGGTACACAACACTTTCACCCTCTAGTTTTGAAAAGTTGAAGACAATGCCTCCTCAGTGACACAACAGAGATATCTGGTTACGCCCCCTGCCACATAATAATAGTATAACCCCAGACAGCCGATTGTACCCTTTTAATTTTTCAGTACTAAAGCTCTTTATCTGTTCCTTGAGGCGTCACTTGAGGAGAGCGTTGTACGCTTGAAAAGGGATCGAGAGAGTGGCAGAGCTCTGCCTGCGAATGAGGAAGCCGGCTGGAAACCGCGGCCTGATTAATGGAAAACACCTTGCTCCAGGACAGCACACAGCAGGTCCTGGACGAACACTCAGACACCGAGACATGTCCGTCAACTTTTCTGACTCCTGCTGGAAATAATAATCCAGACCTTAAATAACACAGCTAGTGAATCACAACTTGTCCACGACATCCATAATCACCCCTCTGATAAAAGACTGGCAGAGCTGTATCAACATGGCTCCTGTGCAAGGCTGAAGTTGCATAACAGCACATGCTCTGTAACATTATGTAACTGATCCTGAGGGCAAATCGATCCACGTTATAATTCATTCTCCACTGAGGCAGTCGTGATTTACTCCGATTTTCATGGCAGGCAGTGGCGTCTTAGATACACAACAGGGATGCATACCGCTGCGTCACCTCCCTCCCACTTTCATCCTCCTCCCACCTGCGTGCAGGGACACGCCGAATCCCACACTTGAAAACGACACTTTGAGAGGGAGGACGAGCACTTTCTCAACAACAACAACAACAACAACAGACTTCTCATTACACCTGAGCGAGAGGGAGGAGGGTGGACCAGTGATAAAGACGGCTGGGAAACTGACTACCATGTGACAACTCAACAGCCAGGGGTTATTTTCAGAGGAGCTTGTTAGTCAGCAGCAGCATTACTCGACTTTAGCATAAAGAAAAATCCCTCTCTTTTCCTCTGGGAGAGATGGGGAGAACAGAAAGTCTGGGCCGGCTCGCCACAATAATCCCGCTAATGTTCCTAAATGTGCCACATGTCCCTGTGGAGCTTGACTTCCACGCACCGAGTTTAGAAACACTGCTCGCTCATGTTGATACAAACTTTCCTTTCAACTTGGAAGTAATGAAAACTGATATTTTCATGAGCTCTGTTACAGAAAAAGTCGTAAGTGACAATCTAGTTCTTCGGTTCAGTACTTTTTTGGTCTGTTCTTGATGTTAACTGGGTTGGCCTTTCCGCACTTGTGCATTTGTGCATTTTTTTTTTTAGCCCTCTTTCCCTTTCGTTGTTGAGCCGTGGGCCGTAACTGCTCGTGCTAATTACCCAGCCCTATTTAATGCTATTTATTTCAAACCTACACAGGAAGCAAATATCATGAACTGTGAATCAATGTTCAATGATATAAAACAGGAACATAAGAGGTTGGTTTTTTTTCACATTTTCACAGGTACTACTTTACTACTACTAATAACCTGTTATAAAAGGTTAGTAAGTTGTTAGTCATTGCATTACTCTTGTGGTTATTATAGCATTTATTAATGCTTTATAGATGAGTTATAAGCCATTAATAAGAACAACCTTTGCGTTACCAGGATGTGAAAAATCTCTCTTTATGTTTTTAATGAGTTATTAACTCATTAACAATAAAGGCCATAGGTTTCTCACTTTGTAATAGGCCAACAGCAGAAGTCATCTGCAATTATAAATGTCAAGTTAATAATACAAACGTGTTTACCACAAACAGTTAAAGTTAAAAAGCTGTTAAATAATTAACTAATTAATTTTGGTGCTTGCCAGCACTTTTCTAGAGGGTCAGATGGTCAAATGGTCCCACTGGAGCAGTCTACCTGATAAACTAAAGAGCTAATAAGATAAATGAAGTGTCTTGCTGGAGGACCACAAACACCAGCCGCAGAGATCACCCTGGCAACCCAAAAAGTCTTCATAGTCATCAACGATTCATTAACCACTAATAAAGTCATTAGTTACAACTTATAAACCAACTCTGCAGGGTGCCTTTTTAGCAAGTGATGCCCATTCAATTATATAAAAGTGTGCGAAGGCAACCACACTACTAATAAAAACAACAACTAAACTTTAACATCAGCGGCCAGAAAATAGCTGCAATATTCGATTCTGTGCCAGCATTCTTTATAACAATAAAAAAAAAAAAAAAAAAAGGAGGTCATAGTGGTTCTCTGTTTGTTTGTACATTGGGGTTGTGTTGTGGAGTGCACCTTGCCTGCTTGCTGTGTAACACAATACTCAGATATACAGTATCGGAAACTGTTAAAGCATGTTTTGCATTCCAGTAGGAGAGAGGCAGAACTATTGTGTACAGAAGCCATTGTGTTGGTCCGCTGGCAGACACCAAACCAGACCATGAGTCAAGCTAAGCACAGTCTGAACTCTCCACCGGCAGCGAACGGCACAGGCTGGGAAAGATTACGGCCTTTTTCACCACACGGACTTTGAATCGGCTCAAAATTCAAGCCTGGTTCACCTTTACACGTGACTGCCAGGGCTGAGGACGAGCACGAGGTGTGACACAAGTACACGAGCTTGGAAAATGAAAAACTGGTTTACAACACAAAAGCCGGCAGATTGTAAATAGTGTCCCTGCCCTAGACCATGTAACTGTGAGAAAAACAGTACTGCAAATAAGAGATTCAATTTCACATGTCGCACTAGCTTCATCAGATGGGTGCTCTCTAGCAGAGTCATGAACGGGGAGCTACTGAGTTAGTCATATAACAATTATCCACTAAAAGGCATTACTTAGTGCTGTACCGGGCAATTTTAACACAATAGAAACTTTAAATGGAAGAAAGTGGCAGCTGAAAAGTTTACTTTATGACAAAAAGGACACCAAAGAAATGAGAGAGAGAAGATCTAATATTTTCAAGTCCAGATTTCTCTGAGTGAAGTATTTGTATACTTTTCTCTAAGAGGCGGTGTCTTACATGGACCACACATGCAAACGCACGCACACGCTCCCCACAGACAAACTTCCTTGTAACTAAGGAGGTGAGGTCTTTGTTTCTCTCTTACTTTTCTTTGCACGTAGCCTTCGTCTCCAGGCCATATCGCTGTGACCAAGCCAATCTGATTGACCTAATTTTAGGTTACACAGACTGAACCATTTCTAATCTAATACTTCTAACTAACCATTTGGTTTACGCAACTTGTTGGCAACACACACACACACACACGCACACACACACAGGAAGTAATTATGTTACCTTGCTGCCTCAATTAAAAGGTTACAGAGAACTGTGTACAGCTCTGTGGCTAGCAGCTACTAACAGAAATGCCCACAAACAGGGCTTTCCCTTTCCTTCACACAGTAACATAAAATGGTGACGTTCTGCGGCGCAGTTTTGTTTAAAAAATTGCAATTCAGAGTCATAATAATCACAAAAATATCCTAAAGAGACTGTACGGGACCTATTTGTAGTGCCTGCGCTACGTGATGCTCCCCTACTGTGGCTCCACTCAATGGCAGCTGAATATGGATGTAAACGCCGCGCCTTGTGCAACCAGAAAGTCAAACATTACAGAGCCGTCATTCAAGTTGTTCACTGTGACAGTCATGAAGTTGTTGCACTCCAGAAGTGCCCCGTTTATGTTCGGTAAAAGACTTCCCACGGGGACATGCAATACTCTCCCTGTGTCCTCTGGATAATGGTGGAGCCGACGACTGTTTGCACTTGATTGTGTGACCTTTCAGGCTGACACGGGGAAGATAAATCCAGCCCTGTGGACAGATAGAGCCGGTGACACCGGCCCATTCATCGTGCCCTGGACAGCTCCGCATTTGGCTACTGGACAGTGAAAAGGGGAGGATGGAGGAAAAATAGAGATGAGGAGAAAGATAGACGAGAGGGCACGCAGGCCACACACACACACAGCTACACCTCATGTTTACTTATGAGCCTTTAGCCTGAAGTCTTTGGATGCAAACAAACGACTATGGATGCATGCAGGCTCGGGGACTGATTTACTAATGAGCTGGTCGAGGAGACAGCAGAGGATGGCAGGATTTTTATTAGAATCGGATAAGGAGAAAACAAATGGAAAAGGGAAAATAAACTATAGTATGTGTGTCCACAGGCCAAATACCAGAAGAAAGATGAAATACAGAGAGAGAGGAACCAGACAAAAATACAAACAATGAGCTGGTGGTGGAAAAGAGAGATTCACGACATACGGTAGAAAGCAAAGCATAGCATCAACCAAGGGTGGCTTGTGATGAAAATCCAATCTGTCACGCTGAACTGAGAAATTTCTTTGGCTATGAATCTTTTAGGAGGCTGTCAGTGCCACAGGCAAAGGTTAATACCCACTGAGGAGAAACAGTGCTACAAGACACCGCTATGCTAAAAATTACAGCTCGGCTTCCCTTTCTCTGAACATGAAGGCGTGACTGAAACGCCCCTGCATCTGTCTATGCAACTTACACTCTCAGGTTTGTACACAGTTTTGTGGCCAGACAGCGACACGTGTTAAAAAAAAAAAAAAAAAAAAGTGAGAGGAGAAATGAGAGAAACTAAAAGTCTATAAAATCCCAAAAATGTCGCCCCGGGGTCTGGAATATTCCATTGCTCTGATCAGGTCAGTGGACACTTTAAGGCGCAGAGTGTGGAACATGCAAAATGAAAGGGGTGAGGGATCAGACTGAGGAAACAAACATGGAGAAAGTTACATCACTGAATTTCTTCTAACAAGCTGTTCCCTTGTGATGCATTTGCAAATCTGAGAGCTTCGCATGTTTGAACCACCCCTTTTCAATTACCGAGAATGTACCAGAAAACAAAAGCAGATTTGTTTATACTTAGCAAAGCAGTTTGAATACTGCAGCTTAAAGGGTAAGGGCTGGAATCTTGCGAACATTTTTAAATATTTTGAGTCTTCGAGGAAATCATCACGAATACTAATCAGCATGAGCAGAGCGAGGAATGGTGATGGCTGAGCCGATGTGTGGAGGTCAGAGATCAGAGTAAACACAAATCCAAGGGTGTAGCTCCTGCTCTGTGCCTTGACCTCCCTTTCTGATCAAGATGAGCGTCTTACCTTTATTTTTTGGAGTCAGAAGCCGTCAGTGTAGGGGGCAGAGAGCACGCCTGCGTAACAGAGAGCTATATAACAGCCACAATAGATGTTCTCATCTGCAATATGAAACGTAGTCTAAAAAAACAACAAAAAAACAGACAAACAAACAAGATATATTATTTGATATCAGTCTTTCTGTCTTCAACCCTGTCTGCATGCCTGAACTCCACAGTTGTTGTTTTTTTTAAAATGGGTTTCCAACAACATGGAGGACATTCTGGGACAACCGCCACCGATGACCTGATTATCAAGGTGCGGTTAACACCCACACATCAGGGAAGTCATTACAACAACAATAACCACCGAAGCAGCACGAAAAGAAAACGCAGCAATTATTAATGAGTCAGTCGTGACACCAGCCCGACCGACAACTGTGGCCTGAGCCTGCTGTGTCAGAACATCCAACAGATTTCACACATTCATAGGAAAAGTTTAAAGCTCAGCAGACAACAGTCAGGTGTCCGACACAAACTTAAATTAAGCCTACTTCACATGTGGTGTCAAAGTCAACATCTGGCTGAAGAGTCTGGCCCACAAACATCAGCTGACAGCCTGTATCTTCCCTGCTGACGCTCTGCCATGCAAATACTGCAGCGACATTCCCTTCGTTATTATTTTTGGTGGCTTTTTTTTTTTTTTTTTGCAGGGCCTTCAGCAGGTGAAACACATAATCAGTTGGATCTAGGTCAGGTGACAGAAGGTCAACAACATTCAGCTGTCAACTCTTCAACCAGAGAACGCTCCAAACGCAACTGACAACTTGACTGAACTGTCACTGTGTTTAAGGTCACTGTCCTGGGTTATATGTCCTAAAATTTAGGGACTATAGATAAAAAAGGTCCATGAATACTACACCTTCACGTCCATCCTGTTAAGGTTTGTCAAAAGGAGTAATTGACGCACAAACCTTATGCCATAAAGGTTTGTGTGTCCCGTGTGTGTCCCACGCCCCGTGGTTGAAGGCGGCCTAACTGCGGATCGGGATCAATCCAACCATCCATACTTTCGCTGTCGGTCGACCTGCATTTAATAACAGGTTCTACATCAGGGGTTTCTCACCACACGCTGGCAAAGGAAATGCTTTGACAGAATATATTACCCTCAGACTTCCCTGTACATTTAACCGTTGTCAGGTTTTATCCATATAAATGATGTAATGCTATAAAATGCAGATGAAAAAGCAGGTGTTTCCAGGCCTTGCTAGCGATTCCACGATGTAAAAGTAAATGTAAAATCTGCAGTATGTCCATTATGCCTTTTACAACCTCTCTGCTTAATGCTTCCCAAGCTTTTATTTTACGGTTTTTAATGCTTTTAAAAATCTCTTTTTATATCAATGCAGGATAAATGCAGTAGGTTTGCTTACAGCCGGAACCACACCATGTGCTGTTTTGATCATTTACCGCAAAGCAAAGGGTATGACGTGATCAGTCGAGTACTGCTATGTAATTGACAGATTATAAGGGTATTTCATTATGTCATTAATTTCATTAACTAGATGACAGTCTGAACCGGATCTTCACTTGTTAAATGCTAATTATGGCACTTAATTGCGTGAAGAAGCACCTGTGCTTTTTTCTCCTTCACGTCGGTTCTGATGGTTAGCAGAAGCGTCTTTGTTTCAGGCGAAGTGGCCTGCTCCACCTGAAGAACGCTGTGGGAAAAACCTTAAAAAGTAGCTGTTCATTACCCACTTGAACACCAAATACACTTTTTAAATGTCTCATTTGGTTGTATTTTTTGTGTGGTTCCCTTGTACCTGTGTGTCGTCCGGTATTTCGAGCTGCCGCGCACGCTTGCCTTTGAGGGATGACTGAGGATGTACCGAAGACCGTAGAGATGGTATCACAGAAGGAAATTAACGCACATGTACGACACACAACAAAGCCTCAAAACAACGTGCCAAAAGTAATTTCCCAAGTCCAGCAAGACAGAGCTGGAGTGAGAAAACAAGCTACTTTGTGGGCGGCACAGTGTAAGATCGCTCCCTCCAGTGTTGTGTGTAAGAAAGGCTCACTGCCTTGGTAAAGACAACACAACACGACACACACACACACACATATATATACGTGAGTGCGTGCACAGACCGAAAGACACTCGAGCTTCAAGGAATGAGCTTGATAGCAGGCTGGCCCTTCCCACGACTGAAGCAGGTTTCAGGCTCTTTTCAAGAAAGAGCTTAAAGATCAAGGCTTTGTGCGTTCGGCAGTTTAGAGCCACATATTTATTCGATTTCAAGGGTTCAGCTGCATCCCTGGGGTTTTTCACTGAGCTGTGTTTTCAATACCGTGTCCTTTTGATGAACGACTTTTTTGTGGCCTATGTGCAATTTTTCAAACAGCCATTGGGGGGAAATCCTCCATATCTATCAAATATTCAGGCAAGTCTGTCTAAAGTGGAAAATTAAATCAATCCGCTGGTGTCGAAAATATTTTCGCTTCAGCCTAAATTACCGCATAAATCCTCACATATCTTGTTCTAATAAATCCTATTTGTTTTCATTCAAGGGCAACACATGTGCCAAAAGCACCACCGAAGCTCAGTATTGAAATGTGATTTTTTTTTCTTTTTTGCAGTTCAGTTTGTATTTGTATAAATTAAGTTCAGCCTCTTCATGGTAAGAAATAAGAAGTAAAATTGCCAAACAAAACACTGGCGAGACTCAAAAACGTTATCCTGTGAAGCCAACATTCCTCCGTCTGAGTCTTTCGCTTTCTCTCTGAACTGGGACAGGAGGAAATAATGTTTGTTCATCATTCCTCAAGTGCAGGTTGGGTTACATGTATAAAACCAGCTTGGCCGATAACGGCGATGCTTATCAGGACACACTTTGAGCTGGATCCACGGTGACATAACTCACAGAAGCAGTGCGTGAAACCTGTTAGACTGCAGACAAAATCAGTCTGTTAGTGTGCATTCACTCATACAAATATAACTGAGGCTTATTGTCCCTCAAGCAATAAAATGGCAGAGTGAGCAGGGCTGTGAGTGCAACGGCATCAGACATGAAGTCTCGGGTCGTATCTCAGACAGAACTGGTCTGGTTTGGATCAAACTATGCTCAATATTCAAACTGTTTTGAATGTAAAGTGACAGTTGAGACAGATTTGTCAGATTTTTACGAAACCTACTGGGATGATGCCTTATTTTTCTGTGTGGTGGCATGTGAAAACATTTAAATGGCTTACTTGCCGGATTTGCTGATGGACATTCATATTTAAACGTTTCTGTCTTCAAAAGGTCGTAACTCGGATCATAACTGGTACTCAACTTGTAAAATAAATCCAGTAGAGGTGTATGTGAAGACTCGACAGGTGTGTTGCAATGTGCTGCACTAGTGCATTGTTCAAATTACTTGTTTGTTAAAACTGTAACTTTTGGCACGTTGGACATTTGATAATATATGTGGTTGCTTGTTTTTATTATGCGTCTGCGGTTGCTTTCATTTTCTTTTAAACCGGCCTGCACACCTAAATTACCAGCTGGCAATGGCAGATGTAGCAGATGTTCTGCTACATCTGCTACATACTTTACAAAGGAAACTAAACAAACAAAACAGAATTTAAAAAAAAAAAAAACAATTTATGAATCAAACGTATGGTGAGATCATAAATTATGATTTGTTGCTTTAGATTAAGGCACCACCTGGACTACCGGGCATTAAAAAGCAATCTGTACAGATTCACGAATCAATAACTTAACTCTCTGAAAGGGGCATTTTCCCTTTTCATTCTTTATCTACTTTATTTTTATTATCGTATTTGTTTTGTTAATTGTTTTCCAACGATTGCTGTGCAGCACTTTCTAACAATGTTTTGAAAAAAAGTCTATAAACAAAGTTTTATTAAGTATATTTTAGTGCTAATGCTGATATACTTAATACCTTTACTTGAATAGAAATTTTAAAGATTTGATTTTTTTTTTACATTGCTTTATTCTTACTTTGACTCACTCCTTAAAACCTGACTGTACAACTTAAGCTCATCTTAATGTTCATTTGTGCCACTATCTGGCTTGAAGGTAGTGTAACAGTAACATTACCAGAATCTAAAATAGAAGACAGTGGGAAAAGGGAGACTGAGGTCTCTAAGTAATTCTGTTTTAATGAATACAAATAGACAGGCTCCCAAATGCCTAATCATGCAGAGTGGCCTGATTAGGGCTGACTCACAAATTCCCCACAGTCATCAGCAAACACACAGGAATGTCCAACAAATACAGAAGGTTACGTGTTACGGACACACAAAATCACAACATACACTCACCCGCTCCTCTAATCCACGACTCTCTTACTTAACACCCTCCCTGCCGAGTGTGTTTGTGTGTGTCTCTGTGCTGTCAAACCGCCGAGATACCCGGTAGGTAAGTACAGAAAGTTCCCCAACAACCGCGCGACGGGGGGAGACTTATTTCCAAGCAGTGGAAGCATGAAACCGATTATCGCTTTTATCTCCGCATGCCGCCATAAACCATCAGGATTAAAACCCCAAACGGTAAATTTCTATAAGATGCATGTCAGTTACCACAACACACACCAGATCGCGTTAATGTTCTCAGCGTGAATGTTGTTAGCGAGAAAGAAAAAAGCAAGAAAGGCAATTATGACGGAGGCTCTGAAAAATGCGTGAATGCACTTAAATAAAAGCTGTAAAAAATTACTGGGTGAAGATGGTTTGACTTGAATCTTCAGAGCAAAACAATAGCCTGAATCCGGGGTCAGACAAGGAAGAGGCTATTCCCTCTGACATTGTTTAACGCCTGCAGGGAAAACATTCAGAGTGGATTTGGTTAAATATTTACATGGGTTATGTTGCACGCTGGGTTTAACCAGTTTATTCAGCGAGGCCATACAACGTCTGACTGCTGCAAATTCCACGGGATCAATCTTTTCTGCTCTACTTGGGACCTCACTCTTGAATTTTAAGTTGACACTCGCACAATAACAGTTCCCTGATGCCAAACTTGTGCGCTGTGGATATGTACACACTCAAGAGTTAAAGATTAGACAGAGGTACAGCAATTTGCGTCACTCAAGCAGTAGCAGGAAAGTGAGTAATGCTACACGTGAAGCGCAGATGCTTCTCTGTTAGGAAACCGCCTTTACAAACAGCTGAGCTTCAGTGGTCGTCCGTCCTGAAGTTGACTATATTACCCTCAGTTGACCAGAGTTTTGGGATAAAACTCACTGAGCTCTTAACGCTTCTAACTGTTGAGGGAGGAGAGCGGAGGGAGAGAGAGAGAGAGAGAGAGAGAGAGAGAGAGAGAGAGTCAGCCTGCGGGCAAACATGCAGGTTTGGTCCCACTTATTCACGAGATCTGTTCATCTAACGTCGGTGTTCGGGGCCAGTGCAGGTTTTGCCTTACTGTGCATTCTTGTGCAGGCTCTTGGGGGGGGGGGGGGGCACGCTGTTCTCCAGTAATAATCTACAGTCTCCTCCGCAACAGACATAACTAAAGAGCAGTGACCTAGATAGAAGAAAAAAAAAAAAAAAAAAAAAAGACATTGAACTTTGTGTCCAAATAATAGCCGAACTCCCACAGTAAATACCAAAAGGACGAGTTGTGTCACAATACAGAAACTCTCTGTCTTCCAAACATTCCTCCTTTAACCTCTTCAGTCCACACGAAATCTGCATGTGATCCTCGGAAGGTGATGCCGACATTAAATGTCAAAGTGTTTGACCTTTATGAGACAAAATACAGATTTTAGTCCTTAATAATGAGACAGGACTGAGCGCTAATGCTTTTGCGAGGCGGTAAAATGGACACAGGAATGTGCTGGATGTGACTGTGCCTGTAAAGCATAATTTACTTAATTTATTTACTTAACAGTCTGTGATGAGAAGATACTATGAGTAGAAACCTTGTATTACAAAACACTTCAACTTGAACAGAAAAAGGGGCCGTTCTTATCAAATAACCAGACATGAATGTCTGTTTTTGGTTTATTAAGTGAGTCGAAATATTTTATAAATCAAGGTATTTCATCGCCGTGATGCAAAAATCATAGTCCTGTTTATTGATTTCCAACATTGCACACATATAATTAATACAACCATAGATATTGATAAGTGATAACTACCAATTTATATGGTCTGATGACATATAAAATCATATTGCCTCTTCCTACTTTGAAGACTATAATCATGTTTCTCTCTTTCAGTCAATTATCAAAAGAAATCCAACTTTTAAAAAGTCAAATTTTTTGTCTAAACACAATGAGCCATACATATACCTTTGCGCACATAAAAACTGTCTAAAGTTTGCAACATTTTTACATAAATGAGAATATTCCTAAGTAAGGAACAGTCAAATTAGACTAGGAATCCAATCAGGCTGACATACCAACTTTCAGTACTTGACATTTTGTGATACTCGATGCCATGGAAACATTTTAATCCATACCAAAAAGGTAATGAGGTTTGACACCCAACTTCAAAGTTACTAGTGGCCAGACCCTGATATTTCCTTCTCACAGCCTCTTTAGTTCTAATCAGGTGATGTGATGCCATCTGACAGCATAATGGACGCTCACCTAGTCAGGGGTCACTTTAATGGGAACTGAGGTTTACGTAACGATCCTTCAAACTGAACAAAACCACGTGCCACGGCCCATTACGAGGGTGCTGTGTGTGTTACGAGGTGCTGAGAGACCCCCAGGTGCCTCAGTGGAAAAGGGGCCGGGCTGATAACGACTTGGTCGCAGAGGCAGACAAGCAACACTTCCTCCTCCTCCTCCTTTCCCTCTTTCCTCCTCCTTTGGAATTCCCTTAAATTTCAGCTCTTCTGGGACTTTTTTCTCTGTTAGTCAGTGACAGCGGCCCTCGTAAACAATCCTGAGTTCATTCCAATAAGTCAACCAAACAAAATGTTCTTGGGAACACTGCTGGTGCTTCTGGCTTGGGAAGGCTTTGAGAAACACATGTTTTAATTAAAGAGTTTAGCATTCCTGTTGTTCAACCAACAAGAAAAAGAAGGAAACAAAATACCCTGCCTAAATAGCTCCTTGCTTACCTAAGTCCATGATAAAATCCCTGTGGTATTTACTGTGATGATGTGACCTTGTTTGGAGAAGGTTTCAACAGTAAGAGAAACATGCTCCTCCCCATGCAAATTAACATTCTCGCATTCTTTTTCACAGCTGTGAATTTAGAGCCTATGATAAACAAACTACTGCAGGATGTTGGAGTATAGTGATTCATAAAAATTCACGATTCGACTGGGACATATGGTTCCCAGCTCGTTTCATAAAATTCTAAGGAGAATCGGAAAACATGACTTCAATTTCTACTTTGGGATTATTGCAACCTCGAACTTTATCAGATTTTTTTTTTTTCTGCTGCACACTCACAGAACTGCTTCGTTAAACAAAATGTTGGGTTACACGCCCCATACCAGTAAATTATGAAAGCTGCACTAGCGTACAACTTTTGCATACCTTAAAAAAAAAAAAAAGCTACGAAAACAGTGAAAGTGGCATCCACTTTAAGACAGTTGACTGAAAAACCAGCCCCACTCCATACATTTAGAGGACTGAAGAGGCAAAACAGTAAATATGCCACTAATCTTCTGTATATCCAAGAATTACTGCCAAGGCCAATAAAGCAACAGCAGCGGTGAGGGACTCCGGTGATATCAACTTCGCGTCTCACAAACCTGGGGCTGCTCTTGTTGGCGAGGCAACTGAAAGACACCGAGTCCGTCTCATCGAACCAGTGTCAAACCGGGCATTCTCTCCCAGTGCTCTGGGGGTAGAGGTCGATCCAATGTCGCTCAGGCTGTTTGCCCTCAGCATGCAAACATACAACTTCACCCTTCGCCGAACTTCACCACAGAACAAAATGGAGCAGAAACAAATCTGCTCATAAACAAGGCAGGGGCGTTTGAATTTAAGGCATTTGCTGATTAATGTCATCGCAGTCTGATTTTAAAGAGCAGATGAAAGCGCTGACGCCAACACTCAATGACGCGTGCAGTCTCATTTGAAATGAGACAGACTGCCCTACACACACATTTACGTACTTTGTCCTGAAATAGGACAATGTGTATGTGAAAATTTCTGCAGCACCATTCAAATAAATCAATTTTATACACATTTCCCCAGAATTCGCTGGAGTATTTGGTATTTTTGGAAACTGTGGAATCTTTGTGGCTTTGAACAAAGTCTGGCTACAAAACATGGGTTTGTACTCATGTAGTGACTTACCAGTGGGACAGCGGTAAGTAGGAGATTAAGATATGTTTGTATAAAAACATAAAACACATTAACGACCAAGTGGATACACAAAGCATCGGGTTAAACAAGAGCCCTCCTGTCTGCCATGCTCTGCTATCAACAGGGCGTTAACTGCCTGAGCGCTCGGCACAGCACCGCTTGTTGAACCTGTCGACCCCTTCAGTGACGCTGCAGACAAATAGCTGAGGGGGGCTGGTGAGCTCCACGCTCCCCAGCAGCAGCAGCCCCTGCGGGGCAGACCCAGCCATCCACATGAAACAAAGTTCACACTCCCTGGCAGGAGTGTCTTGACTACAGCCCCGTTACTCAGCGAGGCCAGAAAAAAGCAGCAGAAAGAGGGACACGAGTCCCCGTCAGACCACGTACGGCGGGACCAACAGGAAACGCACTCACAAACCGAAAACACTTTCGGATGAGAAAAATATCGAACCCCAGGAAGAAGCCTCTACACACAATCTCTCCTTTCCACATTCCTCTGTTGCGTAAGCATGTCGTGAGCAGGTCAAAGGTCAGCGTCAACAACAATGCCCTCCAGTCCGAGGTAGCAAGCAGGGTGAGAGAGAGAGAGAGAGGAGACACCTTCCTGGAACGCGGGAGGTTGTACTGATTGATGCTTTGCAAAAGTGTCTTCTCTCCAGTGAAGCAGGGAGCTTTTATCAGGCCATTATAGCCTCAACAGGCAGAAGATTGGGTTCCCCAGATGCTCCCAAATCCCACTCAACAGCTATTATCCTGCACAGAACGAGCGTGGAGATAATCCCAGGCGTCTCTATTCACACCTGTCCGCTCATATCCGAGCCACAAAGGGAGCTTGTGTGAGGGAGTCTTCATTTGCATAGTTTGGTCCTTTATATATGCAACGGGAGGTGAAAGGGAAACATTTGACAGAAAGGATTATATACTTCATGTTTCCCTGCAATTTCCGAGGCTCGCAGGATCTCAGGCCATGAGATCTGAGCGATAAAGCTTCCCTTATTAAAGTGGGATTAGAAGACTTGAGCTGTTATTTAGTGTTAGTGGCTACCGTTGGCTAATCTTAAATGATGAAGTGTGAGTTGTTATCAAAACAATAAAGTATCTCTGGGCCGGACACGTCATCAGTTACAGATAACGTGTCCAAAAAAAAAAAAAAAGGAGGATGAATAAATATCACATTAATTCAATGAAAGAATGAGACCGTTATTCATAGCTCTGAATTTTGTCCATGGGGAAAATGGTAAAGAAATGCTGACACGATTAATCAACTGGCCGGTCGACAGAATGATACAACAACTTGATTATTTATCTTTTATTAGGCAAACACGCCACACATTTGCTGATTTCAGCCTTTCAAATGTGAGTATTTGCTGTTTTTCCTTTCTCAAGCTCGTACCACTGCCAACTGGGCGTGGCCCAGGGGCCAAAGGGGTCAAGTGGCCCCTGAGGCCGAGCGTCTGTGTGAAAAAATGATTAACATTTCTTGTTTTCAAAAGGGTAAAGTTCAAAGTCGGTCTGAGAAACACCTTCATTTTAAAAATGTCGCAAGAGGCAATCATGACGTAAATAATATAAAAATTAATAGCCAGATTAATTGATGATAATAACCGTTAGCTGCAGCTTTTAAATTGATTCAATTGTAGTGTTAATTAGTTTTTCTTAGCTCTGAATTTCAAAGACTAAACAGAAAAAAGGATGTAAATATGTTCAAAGAAAATGCAGAACTATCGTGATTACATGCCACCGCCAAAAACGAGCTTGCAGAGGAAAGCGAGTGGTGTAAAATACCATGTATTCCTCCAACAGAATTCACGGTCAAAATGCTAAAGACGAAGGGCTTTCACTTTTCCATTGAGGCATTCTTCCATAATTGTGATGAAGCTGCCAAACGGAGGTCACGAAAAAACCTCTTTGGTCAGTAAAGGTGTGACCTCACTGACCTCGAGCAGGACACCCAGAGGACTAACAAAGCATCCAAGTGTTGAAACGCCCAAGTCTGAAATTGTTTTTAGTGAACTGAAATAAATAAAACACGGAACATAAAGACACCTGGTTACTAATATCACTATATCCACGATTGTAACCATCCGAGTTTCCGATAGTCTTCGTTCCGTCACCACCTGTGACGACTGAGTTACATCTGCAGTTGAAGATAAACTTCGGTTTCTGGCTGTCGGGATTCTCCTGCTCTCAGCGGGATTAAGCTTCTCCATCTGTTCACCAGTAATGGAAGACGACTGCATCTCACATTGCTCTAACTAGCAGATTCGTGTTTTTTTTTTTTTTTTTTAAACCAGGTAAAGGGGCTTATCCCGGACGTCGAAATGTTTACAGGCACAAACACATGACAGAGACTCCAAAAAACCACGATCATACCCAGGAGACCAATGGGCACGTGAACAAACTCGGTCTTATCCCACAGGTAATACACCGACTGCGGGGCATTTCTACAAACTGCACCAAGAACGCAGGACTCCGGCAGGG
This sequence comes from Xiphias gladius, assembly GCF_016859285.1. Lineage (NCBI taxonomy): Eukaryota > Metazoa > Chordata > Actinopteri > Istiophoriformes > Xiphiidae > Xiphias > Xiphias gladius. The sequence goes on from NC_053401.1 coordinate 5,413,048, forward strand.
ATCGTGGACTTCTGGTTCTTTCTCTCTGCCTCACTCGCTCAAATCAGCTCACCACTTCATCACATTCCCTCCCACCTCCCCCCCATATAATAGTGTGTTTGCCCACGTTACTACATAATCAGCTGCCTATGGGCTCGATCTAACAAATCTGGCACAGCCCGGAGTGCTGAAGCCCCGCATTACAGCCTGGCTTGTGACCGGTCTTCAAACTGGCTTTGCTCAGCACTGCTGAGCACCTAATAACAGGATGTGGAACGCCAACTGAGGACCTGGTCGAACTCCAAGTTGTGCTTCCCCGAGGACACCGAGCTCCGGGGTGGCTATCACACAGGAGAGGAGATTCGGGAAAGGGGGCGGCCATGGACCACTTCTAAAGAGGCATGACGCCACCGTCAACGTCATGAAAAAAAGAAAATTCCCACAATATACTGTATAATTTGAGTGCTTTTGAAAGTGTGTGTGTGTGTGTGTGTGTGTGTGAGTGCACACAATCACAGCACTCGGCTGGCACGGCTGCGTATCACAGTTCCTGCATGTGTCTGAACCACAGGAATTAGGCAAGAGTGTAACATGATTTAAATTCAATAACAATGAATGCCCCAGCACCGCCTTCAAACAAACACACACGCACGCATGCACACACACACACACACACACAAACACCCCCCCCCCCCCCCCCCCAACGTCTGAGAGCTGCCTTCACTTCTATTGCTACAGAGGGTCGATTAAACCAGACACATGTATGGCAGGAATTTGGAGACTTTTGGAAAACAAGTGCCATTGTTTGATTCGAATTACTCACGGAGCTACAACACTTTGCACTGTTTCCACAACACGCACAGAACCCGAGAGGTAACGTGCCAAAGTGAGAGCACTTTGCCAGCACGGTCCCGAGATGTTTGAAGACAAGAGAGCCAAAGAATATGTAGGATGTAACGTTACAGAGGGAAAGAAAACTGCCAGAGTGCAGCAGCCAGCGGACATTCGTATCAAATGGGACACTGAAATACAACAACAACAAACTCAAGGAAGCCCTTAACAAATAACCCGTCACTTTGCTCGATAACCACAGACCTAACCTCTTCCACTCCGTCTGAATTCGGAGAACTTGGTATTTAACAGACAGACAGTCGCTCCGCTGCGGGGCAACGGGATAGAAGCACCAGTTTTTATGTAACACCACACCGGCCGTGGCGCTGCAGCCGTGCCGAATATGGAGCATGGTTGTCTTTGCCCACAGCCGTTCGGGAGCATGCCCACCGATTTTGTTCCAGTCTGACCAATACGTGGGCCAGGCAGGGTTTTTTTTTTTTTTAATCAGCTGAAGTCAGCTTATCACAAATATGCGGTATCTGCGCACGTCAGCTGATAAGTGACAGAAAAGATTTGCAGGACAGACGTGCCAAGAGAGTACCAGTAAATGAGGGATAAATAAATGCAAGAAGACACATTACTCATCAGCGAGTGCTTGGCTGTTTTGACCAAAACTAATTTAATTTTCTTAGACCCGGCTTGTCCACGCCACACACTACTTCTGTCAGTGTTTTTCCATGGTTCAGTTTTCTCTTTATTTTAGATTTTTCTCATTTCAACTGTAACTATCACATCTGTTGTCAGCGTTAGATTTTTTGACAAATGCATCTTTCCAACAAAAGATTGGCCCATCAATCCATTAGTTGATAGGCAGACAATCAATCAACATCGATTTTGATATTTGATTAGTCATTTATTACGTAAACAAGTCAAAGATTCACTAGTTTCAGCTTTTTTTCCCTCTGTTTTAAAGTTATCAGGTGATCACATTGGGATTATGGGCAACTCTGGAAAATCCATGATGCACTTTTGTCCCTTTTCGTGACAATGAGTGGACTGAACAACTTCATTAATAAAATCACATGAAACCATGAAAAGATGACTGGGTAATAAAAAATACCTGCTGGCAGCAGGTCTATCACTATTGGCCTCAAACATTCAGTATCAGCATCGGGGCTCTAGTCCCGATGGCACCCTCTGACGTGGTCGAGACTCTACACGCGGCCAGGGGTAGAGGAGACTCTTCGCTTCGCCTCGGTCCCGAGAGCCTCCTCCTCCCTCCCAGCCCGCGCCCCCGTAGTGTCCCGCTTTGTGGCAGCGGGGGGACTGAGCCCTGACGCAGAGCCCCGGATAAGTGAATCTGGTTTTTGTGTCTAACCCCCCACCCCCCGACTTGAAGCTGACAGCCAAGTGAAAACGTGCTTTTTTTCCCCTGCAGGTGATTCACCTAAAATGTCACCACGTCGCGTTAAACATAAGCTGGCCCGACTCACCTCATTGGAGGGTATGCTGACAACACCTGTTGATCTCCTCTTTTCCCTCAGCTTCCTCTTCTCTATCTGTCCTTTCCCCTTCCTGGCGCTGGGGCCGGTGCTCTTCTTCTCCTTGCCCTTGCCGGGTGACGGACTCTCCTTGTCGCTGTCATTGCACGCCATGGGGCTGGAGTCCGGCGAGGCGCACTGAGCCTTCTCCGTCTGAGGCGGGGCCTTCTTCAGGTTGCTCGCCGGGGTGGCAGCGGGCGCAGGAGGGTGAGCAGGGTGGTGCGCTTCCTCCTCGGGTCTCTTTAGAGCCGTGCCGGAGGAGGACCGAGCCACCGAGTAGGCGGAGGGGAGGCAGTTCCCAGAGGAGGCGCTTCGGTCCGGGTTTCCGTTGTTGGTGAGCTCGGTGCCCGGCGGAGCGGCGTGGCGGCTGTTGCTGCCGGTGCTGCTTGCGCCGCCGGAGCCCATGGGAGCACCGGTCGCTGCGGCGATGTCCCCCAGCATTTTGGCTCTCATTTTCTCCCGTTTTGCCTTCCATTCCTCCAAAAAGTCCGTGGTGGCGTTCGACTTAAATCCGCCCGTGGCCATGATCCCCCCTTTTTTCTTTCTTTTTTTTTTTGACAAGTCCCCTCCTCGCACACGCTAAGTCGGTGAAAACTGAACTTAAAAGTTGAAGTCGATACGAACCGTCAGCTCCCAGCTCCCGTCCCTAATGGCACCGCATTCCTTTAGTGCTGAACCCGGGCGCTGTTGACAGGTAGAAGGAAAATGAAGTCAGCCTCACGACAGAACTAAACTTTAAGTCGTCTTTTCTTGCACTTTTCTTTTTTCGAAAACCTTTGAACATGGCGTAGTTGCCGGCGTAGCTAACGTCAACAAATAGCACCGTGTTACTTAGTGTTTGCCGCTTATATGCGTAAAAAGTGCAACTTCCTTGGTTACCTCTGAGGATTTTTTTTTTTTTTTTTCTTCCCCCTCCAGTGAAAAGAAAACTCCAAAAAGTGCGCAAAAAGCCGCCGAGAGAACAGCGGAGCCGTCGGCTCAGGTAGAAACTCACCTGCGTGGTGCCGCTCGCGGTGGCCAAGCCGTGCTCCTCGGTCCGACCAGGTGTGCCCGCGGTCAGATGAATGGCGCTCGTCTCGAGCGCTGGGAGCCCGCTGCGCTCGCTCTGCCCTCTGGCACACCGGCCGGGCCCCGACAGCGCGCGAACACTTCCGACTGAAGCCGAAGCGAAAGATGGCGCTCGGCCCCCGAACGCTACGTCCCACTGACAACGCTTTAACATTCCCACAGGGGCTCTGCAGGTTGTGTAAACTGAATCGTGGTGCTCTTTACAAGTATTTACGACATTTTTATGGCACTATCGTGATATTCCCATAAAAGGCAACAATTAATATATTATCATTCTTTATCATGCTCTCGTTTTCATCATAATATGCCGCGATTTCAAGGTTTTTCTTGTGTATATCCTGTAATATTCCTACAGGGAGTTTCTGAGTAAGTTACTCTTTTGGTGTGACTTTTGATAAAAACAGTTTTTAAATCTTACGGAAGGAATCAATTTATTCCATTTCGAGTTCATAGTGAACTTATCATACAGAATAAAAGAAAACACATATTATTGTTTTCCATTTTATTTAATCATATAGTTTTATTTACTATTCCTGTAACACTAACTGAAAGTTACAGAGCTTTTGACCTTTTAATAATGTGATAGGATGTAACTCAGTAGGCTACAGTTACTCAAGTACTGTACTTTTTGAGGTACTTTTACCTCACTTGAGTGTCTTCGTTTTTTATCCTACTTAAATGTCCAAAGAGAAATATTCTACTTTTTACTCCAGTACATTTATTTGACAGCTCGAGTCACTAATTACTTTTCAGATTGTGAATTTACTTCCAGGACATGTGGGGAGTTTATAAAATATGACGTGGTGCTTGACTCTCAAACTGACCAGGGATACACAAAGTACCTAAAACTGGCTACACGTTTGCAATAATGCAATACTACAATGTATTAAAAAATAATCCAATACTTTTACTCTTGACCCTTTAAGCAAAGTTTGCTGGTAATACGTTTGTACCTTTACTGAAGTAACATCTTGAGGGCAGGACTCTTTCTTGTAATGCATGAAATAATGAAAATGTAATACTTAACTAACTTTGAATCATTATCAAGTAAAGACACACAAATTACGTGTGATGGTCAACGTGGGCTATAGTATCTTTTGGTCCCTGGAAACTAGGGATAAGCTGTTCTCATTATTATTATTAACATTTATTTACACATGCATAATCAAGTAGTACAACTACAAGATAGATTATGAGGATGGTGGTTAATTGAGGCCCCAATAGAGGTGTGCAATAAGCATGGGGTCCTTCTAAAATACACAACAGGACAGTGATCTTTCTTATAAATGTCGTGTGGATTTGCATCATCTTACTTCAGGCTGAATCCTTTTAAAAGTGTTCAGAATAACACTTTCTCTTTTACACGGTAGAAGTTTGAGAGTTGACAGCCTCGAAAGCAGAAGGTTCAGTGGTAAATTCATTCCACCAACCACGTGTGTGTGCGTGTGCGTTTTTGAGTGCTTGTGCCTACAAAAGCCTCCGCACACCTCTGCGGCTCCGACTTACACCGACGGCACCATGTCACCGGCCTCCCGACCCCGGTTGGCCTTTGATGACTGTACCGCCGGAGAGCAACGTCTCTCCGCCGGGGACAGCGCTCGCCGGCAGCCGGGCTCTCCCACGCAGCTCCCACAGTCCGACTCCCTCGGGCGCGCGGTGACTCAGCCTCCTCGTCGGGGCTGGTCATGCTGACGCATTCCCTCGATCCGGTCTGAAGGGGGGGTGGGGGTGGAGGTGGAGGACGACAGAGGACCACTGACACGTTTGGTTTTTGTTGCGTGGCGCGTCACGATGCTGTGCTCAATGGAGTCGGACTGTCCACCTGTTCCGGTCCAGGCCTTTCAGAGCGTCCTCGACGTCGCACCTGTCGTGCAGGTGTTGAGACAACGTTGCTGCGACTCGGGTCACGAAGAGAGTCCCGCGAGGGGGGGCAGTCGGACACAAAACGCAAACACACACAAGGTCGCTGGCGGCGTTGACGCTGGTCCCGGGCCAGTTTACAGGACACGGGCACTTGTCAAAGTTCACTGAACTGCGCTGCTTTAAAAAGCCGATTACGGAACTAAAAGTGTTCAGAGACAAAACGTTTCTCAGTCGATCTCAGTTCAATTTGTTTTCTTTTCTGTATCTGGCTTCCCTTTATAGTTTGTTTGAAAACGTGGTCCAGGTTCGCGTCTTGTGGTTTTACCTTTTTGGTTTCAGTGGTGGAAGACGACTATTGTCAGCTAAATGAACTTAAGTCTCAAGAGTAATCCAGGGAAAATGGCCACTGAGTGCTATACTACTATATACGGCACTATACTATTGCATTGTTATAATTCAATTAGGATTTTTATACAATAATCTTAACAATTCTATACGTTTGGTGGTGTTATCTCTGATAGAAAAACATAATATTTTATAAGGTCATCGTGGGTTTTTATGTGTAAAATTTGAATCTAAGTAAGCAGTAACTCTAGCTGTCAGATAAATGTAAAAAAAAAGTACAGTACTTGTACTTAAGTACGTTTACATTCCAGCACTTTCTGCGCTCTGACAATAAAGACGTGAATCGGGGCCAGGAGAAGGTTTACAGAGGATATGGGTGAAGTGGTCAGCGTTTTATGGGGGGGGGTCGTTTGTTTTCAGGGTCAGGGGCGAGCTTTTCAGCCAGAACGGACGCGAAGCTTTAACATCTCCAGCTGCAGAGGCAGCCGAGCGGGGCCCGTCGGCCGCGGGAGGGATGGTGGAGGGCTTCAAAGCGGGCCGGTGACATGTCAAACAATCCGGGAGAAGGAAGTCGAGCATAGCCTCTCAGCCGCGGCTGTGAAAGGCGGCGGTGCGGTCAGCACCGGGACGCACCCGACCACGGAGCGGGACGGAGGCCGAAAGAGTCGAGTTTTGAACCGCATGAGTCAGTCAAGTATGTGATGGGTGTGTGGTTGGGTGACACCATGATCTCCTCCTTCACCTGGAGGGAGACGGAGGCGCGATCCAAGGGGTTGGGAGCCGGTTGTGAGTCTTGACTTTCATAGCGCCGGGATTTGAAGACATGTTCGGACCGGAATGCGGGTCCGAACATGGCTCCACTTCACTGGCTCCAGCTTCGCAGTGGGTGGATTTGCTGGTTTCCCTTTGAATCATTTGTTTCCTTGTTTGTTTTTTTTGGAACGAGTAACAAAGATGAGTTAACCCGTTACTTTTTCTGCACAGAAAGCCCGACGGGCAGCCCTCATGTTCGTCCCCTGTGAGCCCACCCATGGGCCCCAGTGCCCTCCCAGTGCACACCCCAGTGCCACCACGCCGGTGATGAGGTGGGGTGACTGGGTGGGCCGACGCGACAACCCCGTACCCCCCATTCTTGTGTTGCTTAGTCGGCTGCGAAAGAAAAAAAATCTTCGCACCAAACCCCCGAAATCTTCTCTCGTGTCTGCGTGAGTCAGCTCGGTTTCACAATCCCCTGGAATTAGGCTTCATGAAACTGCGATGGAGGCAACCTAATGGAAGATCTTCCCCACTTGTTTTAGGAGGGAAAAAAAGACATTAAAGGCCCATTCCTCGTTTTTTCTGGCCATGTGTACTTTGTCTGATTGTGTGACTTCAACTGTGGCGTTTCCGTGTAACCCAGCTCATCGTAATTGAGAATACGAGGCTGTTTCAGTCTCGTATTCTCAACAACAACCACCACCACCACTCCTCAACAAATTTGGGTGGGGTGGCAGGTTTAAAACCGGTTTTGTTTTTGGATTTCCACGGAATATTTACCACAAGGGGAAAGTCAACACTTCCACACGGCGAGGAGTGTGAAGTCTGGCCTGTGAGGTTTATCTCACTGGCTATTTCCATTACTGACTATTGGATCGATTAGTCTATTAAATTGCAAAAGCCTAGTGAGAAAGACCCCTGGTAGGTTCCCAGGTCCCACGCTGTCGCCCCCCAAATTGCCTGCTTTGAGTCCCCGACGGTGCAGCCGTGACGAGCGGGATATTTGGGGGCAGTTTTCCCGTGAACGCGGCTGGTGACACCGCCGTCGGGGAGCGAGAGACGTCTCCGCGTCCTCTTGCCCGGACGCGCCCGGAGCAGCCCCGCCGCCGCCCCGGGTCGGACTTTTCCTGGGCGACGGACTCGAGCCGTCACCTCGATCGGTTGCGCCTCGATTTTTGTCGCCGGGGAGAAGGCGCCCGCTGCCGTTTGCGCCCAGCGCAGAGGGGCTTTGCCCATCCAGTGTGTCTAAGTCTAGTGGGGGGACGGGGCTTAAACATTGCAATTGGGGGGAGGTTTGTTCGGGCGGCTGCACTTTACGGTAGAGAGGAGCGGGAGATTTGGGCCGTGGTGGAAATAAAACGAGTGGAGAGGATGAGAGCGAGTGTCTCCGTGTGTGGCAGCAGCTGTCGAGGTCTGATTCCTTCTGTATGGACGGTCTCCAGCCTGCTGCCGGGAATCAAAGCGGCCGGACAGCAAAGCGCGAGGACCCGTTGTCGGTCTCCGGAGCTCCCGCCGGGACCCGTCGCTGGTCGCATTCTTCTCGTGCCCCGGCGAGCGACCCACCAAAGCTCCGACCACGACACTTATGGGCCCACACCGGTGTTTTTTCTTTAAAAAACAAAGTGAGCCATCAAGTCTGACTTTTCTTTGTGCCGAAGCCACGCTCCATCGTGGCCAAAAGTATGTAGACACCTGGACGTGATAACCCATATGAGATTGTTGGACATCTCATTTCAAAACCACGGGTACCCCCCCACCCCCCAGCCCCAGCACACACACACACACACACACACACACACACACACACACACACACACACCACACGCCCCTACCCCCCACATTGTGGAACCTTGGAACCCCCCCCCCCCATTCAGTCTCAAGAACATTAGTGAGGTGGGTTGCTGATGTTGGCCCATGAGGTCTGGCTCGGGAGCGGATGTTCTCAGTCGTCCTGAAAGGTGCCGGATGGGGGTTGAACCTGGCTGTGGACTTTCGGACTCCATAGTCTTGTTGAAATACTGAGCAGGATTCACCCGCAGCTGTAGTTAAAAAAAAAAAAAATCCCAGGTCACAGCGAACCCACAACACATTCATCCGGTTCACAGTGAGGCTCCTGCAACCGAGCGGGCTTGAGTGCAGACGGGGGCCCTCGGGGGGGGGTCATTCAACATCTCCCGCAGGGTCAAACGTCAGGCCGCACCGACTGAGGTAAGGCTCGACGCAGTGGCAGAAGCCGGTAGCCCCACGCTGTCCGGCATCCGTTACTGCAGGTACACGGGGTCGGTCTCAAAGGCCAGGGCCCTGTCTAAGAGGGCTTCTCCCCGTTTTGTCCCGTGTCAGGGTCCCGATGGAGACGTTCTGCTCGAGACGGGTTAAGAAAGCTGGCCCGTGTCCCACTAAAAACCCAACCCGAACTTCCTAACCACGTGCTGGGGCAATGGGAAACAGAAAAGCCAGACCCTTTTTTTTTTTTAATTTTGCACGACTCTGGGCACTTCTAGCAGACGCCACCTCTTAGCCCTGAAGCTCTCTCTCTTCATCTTAGACCCAGACGGTGTGTGCGTGTCATCTAACCCCGCGGCTGCGCTTTATTTCTCGCAGGTCAAGGTGGGGGGGGGGGGGGGGTGACAAGTCAGCACTCCGGTCCCCACGTCGAGAGACAGTTACTGCCGTTACTGGAGTGGCGGACCGGCTGGGGGGGGGTAAGCCCTCAAGGGCACCATACTCAACATGTGCGACCGACAGACGGAAGGAAATAAAAGGCCCCCGCAGGGTCTCCGCACCCCCGGCTGTTGCGGACGTGGCCTGAGCGTTTCATTATCAGCTCTTACAACACAGTAAACAGGACGGTGAGCGCACCTGACCGCTGGTCCGCAAAGACGTGCACCATCTACTGGTGGTGCTGGGAGTGTGGCAACAGCGAGTCCGGACGCTCGGGACCATCCGCCTTGTACGGAAAAAAAGAAAAGGTGTTAAAGACATATTAAGGTATTAAGCTTATAGTGTCGTACACACACGTGGTCATGAGTTTATAACAGAATGGCCAGCTCTCCCAGATCTCACTCACACACACACACACACACACACACACACACACACACACACACACACACACACTAAATTTTGAATGATATTATACATACGATTCAACGCTGCTTCGGGAGAATTTAGGATTAAATGTTGTCATTTCTTTTAAAAATAGAACTAAATGAAATGAAGAACAAAACTCGTTCATTTTCATCTCAAATGGATCAGAAGGAGCCTGGAAAGGCATGTTTTCCAGCCACACGAGCGGCAGTAAACATGGGCAGCGACACACCTTTTTTTCGTGCAGTTTTTGAGGAGGAGGAATTTTTCACTGAAACGCTCCTTCGTGGATATGGTCTACCTCAGTCCCTTGGGTCAGCGTCCCCCTTCTGAATCTGATTATCCCTGTAATTAGAACAGCACGTGTCTGTCCCATCAACGGGAACCTTATTTTCTGGAAGGAGATGTTGATCCAAAATGTAACTTGTCAATGCTGCAAGCACCCAAATTGTTTCACTCACCCACAGCGCACTGGAACCGAGGCTACCTCAAACCCAAGCAAATACATCCAACGTAAATATGCGTAGTATGCATAGTTTGTTTAAAAAAAAAAAAAAAAAAACCACTTTCCTGAAATCAGAATCACTTCAACCATTTCAGCAAAAAAGACAAAAAAATAATGAGACATTAGAACTTTACAATGTACAAGTTTATTTTTAATGAACTCTTCAGTGGTTGGTAGTCACAGCACAGCTTGCATGTATTAAGCCACACACCTATTTTACAAGATGATGGGAAAAAAAAAATAAAGAAAAAACAAAACAAAAAAAAAAAAAACAAAAAAGTCTTAACCAGAGTAGATGGTCATTAATCCATCTGCAGTGACTTTTTTTTTTTTTTTCAACTTCTTTTACTAAAATATCCTTAAAAGGCCACTGAAATGCATAAAATGTTTTCAGATGCATGGAATATTTGATGGTGGCGATTTGCTTTAACCTGACATCAAGACCCCTCACATGGCATTGACAGTGCATGTAGACATTGTAAAAAGGACTGGGTTAGCGATACCTAAGATATTCTTTTTTTTTTTTTTTTTTTTTAAGTGACAACACCTTGGCTATAATACTACAGCTTTTTAAAAAAAAAAAAAAAAATTGGAAACAAAAATAACAGCACTCTTCCAAGATACTGAATACAATGAAAGTGAAATGTAGTGAAGCGATTATTTTTTTTTTATCTCACAATTTTGTGAACACTTATTTTAAACTGGAAAGTAAAGCACTGAGCACTGCCAGCCATCCCATGTAAGAGAGAGGCTCTACTGTACTTTATCCAATGTCTTTAGACTATAAAAGAAAAATAATTAAAACACACCTTTTTGTCCTCTGGAATTTGTATACTTTTAATAGTAACAGACGGGAACCATAAACGCATGCCATGTGCTGGTCTCAAACAAATACATACAGGTATATACAGCATCACTCAGTACCTGCTAAAACAAAGTGAGAAATACAGAGTATAAACTGACTATACTACAAACTTAAAAAAAAAAAAAAAAAAAAAAAAGGAGGAAGGTGAGCGATGGAAGCGGTGGAAGAGTGAAAAATCCTACTTGTGATGGACTCATCATTAAAGCATTAAAAAAAAAAAAAAATGCATATTGCACATACAGTGAAAGCTTAAATTCCACCAGGTCCGCCTCGTTTCGCTAAAGCGAGAATTCAATTTTTTTTCCCTCTTGGAGGAAGACATACAGAGGTACAAAAATGGGGAGAAGGTGGGCGAGTGTGTGTGGGTGTGTGTGTGTGTGTGTGTGTGTGTGCCGGTCTGTGAGTGGGAAGGGGAAAAAAAAAAACAGGAAGAGTGACAGGGGCCACAAGGAGCTGATATGGGGCAAAAGTGGCACTTTAAGGGGTTAAGGATGGAGGGATGGAGGGAGGGAGAGGAGGAGGAAACTGCACAGCACACACAGGAAGAGGAAAAAAAAAATTACATCAAATAAGAGAGACTGTGGCACAAATAAAATCAGGTGTTGGATAATATCTGTTCTTCAGTGATAGCCGAGAGAGAGAAGAGATCGATGCAAGTGTTTTTCTTTTTCTCTTTATGTACAACTAAGGCTTATTGGTTAAATAGTTTTCAGGCTTCCCCGCCCACAATGCTTTTACATGCTGCTCACACAACCCTTTTCCTTTTGCTCTGTAAACTCAGCGGTTCTATCGGGACAGCAGCCACACAATCAAGTGGATTACGGCCGAGGAGGTGGTGCAGTGGGTAGATGGATGGATGGATGGGTGGATGCTGCAGAGGTGGAGGAGCAAAAGGAAGATAAAGAGTTGGGAGGAGAAAAAAAAAAAAAAAAAAAAAAAAAAAAAAGGAGTCTTGTCTCTGATGTCTGTTGCAATTAATATCTAAATGTGCAATTCCATTAGTCACTGCCATGGGGGACTAGGGGGTGCAGAAGATGGTGGTGGTGGTGGTGGTGGGGGAGGGGGGGTATTTTCTACTTGGAAAGCTTGCTAATGACTCGAATGAGTGCTCCGTTCTCGTCCTTTAGTCTCTGGTTGTCTGCTTTCAAGTCTGGGAGCATCTGAAAGGGGAATAAAAAGGAAACAGGGGGAAGGAGGAGGAGAGACACAAGAGAGAGAGAGAGAGAGAAGGCTTAGACAAGTCTTGACAGATACAAATGTTATTAAACCAGTCAGGCCGGTATTACAAACTGTTAATTGCAGCTTGTTTAAGCAATCTTGGAGTCACACAGCATCTCTCATGTTTTTTTTTTTCTCCTTTATTTTAAAAAAAAAAAAAAAAAAAATTATTCAAAGTCAAAAGAGAGGAAAGTAAAAGCGGGCACACCACAGGCCAAAGTTCCCGAGAAAGCCATGCAGAACCTCAATGGCTGCTCACCAGCAGCCAGAAAAATACAAATACAGCAGAGACAAAAGTCTTTTTTTTTTTTTTAATTTGATCCATAAAAAGCTGATTATTGTATGGTTTACCACAGAACATGGCAGGTGATGGGGTCATTCTTCAGAAACTCTGTGCTGTTGTGTACGAATGTGTCATGAGGGCTCTTGAACCACTTCATTTGTGCTCTCACTCTGAAATCACAGCAACGGGTGTTGAGGTTATCGGTCGTTGTGGCTGATCCACGGGGTTGAGGAGGAGCACCCAGTCTAGCAGCTTTGATGTGATTTTGACGTACAGATATTGAATCTATTCCTTTGTATTCAAAACGTTAGATGATTTCCTTTGTTACAAGTGTCCATTTCCCTTCGACGCTGTTTTTATACAGCTGTGACTCTGGACGTTATTTTGGCACTCCTATGAGCGTGGACAAAATTGAATTTAAATGAGCTGCTTGGTTTTAATACAGTTTTGCACTGATTCTAGATGGAGATATGCCGATATACTGTACCTGCTAAATCTTTGACATCCCATAAATATATGTTAAAATGTCAAAAATGTTGTTTAACATTGCTCCGTATTAATTTGCAGAAATGACTAATTGAAGAGTACAAATGGAGTAATTTAAGAGCACGATTATTATTTTTCTTTCCCATGTTGCCTGCCGGGCTCCGCAGTATTCAACACAATAACGTATGGTAGACAGCACTCCCTCTCTTTTGTGACCCACAACGGGTGAATTCCAGTCCAGATTTTCTCCACCTGCGGAATTGTTATGATGTAATATGCTACCGATCATATGATCCGGCATAAATCAGTACAAGTTTGACATTTGAGTGCTGTATAACACTGAACTTAACAAAAAGTCTGTAAACTTAAGCATGTATGCAAATAGCGAGAATCAAAAACTCGCTTATTATCGCGCTAAATAATTACAGATATTTCCATTGAAACTAAACTCTTCTTTAAAAATGTAAAGAGGTAATGTGGTGGAGGCCTTTAGGCAGAAATCATGTTCCACAGTTTTCAGAGGTTCTCTACTGACATACAACACTGAGAATTACCGGCAAGAGATTTCGGTCCCCTCAAAAACCAGATTTCATTCACAGGTCACAGATGACAATCAACTGCTAGGTCAAATATCCCATCGTATTCGGAAGTATACGGAGTTACCATATGCTTGATGCTGATCGGGCACAACGCTAAACCAGTGTCGAACTGGGCCTGTCGGTGCATGCAGCTGTCTTAAATGTTGTCTGGTGCCATCTGTTAAAATGAATACTTGAGGAGTACAGGTAGGGGTTGGGGTTGGGGTTGGGGATGGGGTGGTTCAATCTCTGAAGATTTGGGCCCAAAAAGTTGATGCCAAAAAAAAAAAAAAAGGATGCCACTTCATGCAAAGAAGCCAGAACAAGCCAAACGGAACAACTGAGCTTCCTCTGATGGAAGCGTCACAACTAGAAACTACAAAGAGGACACTTTCCTTTACAGTACTTGAAGCTTCGGAGTGAATTTAGACACGTGTCAGCCAAACACTACTTACCTTACCTTCTCCTCCAACCATATTAATTTGTTTTGAATGTTTCGAACACCGAGGGTTGTGGAAAAAAACCTGACAGTCATTTACTGTAAAAGGAGAGTGTCCTGTTGTAAAAACCATTAGATGCCCTCCCCAATCTGAAAACCAAAAGCTCTGGGGAGGCAGAGGGGGGGGCGGAAAGGGGAGTTTACAAAACCAGTGATGGTTGGGCGGCTGGGCACCTGCCTGTCTATGGGTGCGGGGCAGAGCACGAATGGAGCATGAGAAGAATGAAGTTGGGAAAGGGAGAAGGTGATAAAGAGGAAGATGAAGAAGAAGAAGGAGAAGTAGGAAGAAGAGATGGTGGTGGACAGACGGACGTGGCTTAGAGGTCGACGGTGGGCAGCTGGCTGCAGGCAGACTGCGAGAGCTTTGCCACCACGCGGGCCAGGGCCCGGTTCTCAGCCTGCAGCCGCTCCTTAACCTGCCGCAGGGCCTGAACCTGCTTTACCTGGGGGAGGTTCTGCAGGGGGGGAAAACAACAACCACAACACAGGAGAACAAAGAGGAAGAGAGGGAGGAGGCAGAAAGGACGGAGGGAGAGAGCGGCAGGAGGAGGAAAGGAGAAATGCGTTTCAAGAAACAAATGAGAGAAAGGATTAATAAAAGACAGGACAATATAAATTAATAGAGAAGAGGGGCCGAGAGAAGGAAAAAGGGAACACAGAAAAGGAAGATTGTTAGAAAATGGGGACAGATTTTGGAAACCGAAGGAATGATTAAAAGCTTTCCAGTTAAGCATGATGCTTGTAGACAGAATGGGAGAGTGACACTGATAAGATCAGCCAGCTGCCTATGACCTAAAAATAAACACACTTAGTTATCACAGCGATGAGGAACACTTGCTTACTCGAGTTTAATGGCTTTTTTTCCTCTCTCCTCCTCAAACCAGTTTTCCAGAAAAGGAACATTTAATTGGTGTCTCAGTAGAAGAGCTTAAATGCCATGTCAACATACGGTACAGCAGCTGACCTGAGATGTGCCCTGAACAGAATAAGAGATGCACAAGTGCACATCTGGCAAGATTACAGGGAGGATGGGTTTTTTTTTTTCTTTCTGGAAACTACATTTAAAGACTGGAGGTTATATTACATTCAAAGACTGGACATTTACATACTCACGTTACATACATGTTCTTTTTGAAGACCTATCATTGGTAGCCTTCATGTTGCTAATCTAGTGAATTTCTTCAGGTCAGCTTATAGTATCTTTTAGAGCTCGTCAGCCCTAGACTGACCAAACTGGATTGTTTAGTCAGTCCGGTTTAAAACAGAGAGGAGTTTTCCAACGGCTTCTGAGGGAATATATTCTTGATGTATGAAAATGAGTCAAAAGTATCTCCCGACATCTTTACTACAGAAACCAGTCAAATTGTCTTACAAGCAACCCCGAATTTGCAGGTGTCAACATATCCTGAGTCAGAGAAAATCATTCTCATCCAATCAACAGCCTGACAGAAGAGCTTCTTGAGTATGTGACTGATAACGAACAGGTGACACAAATGTGGGATTTATGTTTATGCTTGTTTAATGGACGTATTTCATGTTTTACTTTTACAAGAGAAGCGACGGATGAGGACTCAATAGGATCCCGGGGTACCTTCCAACAGGACTAGTCTGAGCACGGGTCAATACTGTATTTTTAGTTCAAAACGTGTATTTGCCTACATTTGGCAACACCAAATGATGTATTCGATGACTCAGGCAGGCTTGTTTTCTCACCATCTCATATTTGTTTTGTATTAATTGCTCCTTAGAAACAGACATGGCTTACACACAGAATATTTCAAGGAAAAGGGAAAATTCCACTTTCATGCTACCAGGGTCTTATTTTTGTAGTTTTGTGCATACATCCTGCTGGTAGAGCTTTACCCGAGTCGGGATTTTCAGAGTCAACTGAGAGTTGTCAGTTCTAACCGATGCGGCCTGCTGTCCCACACCATACTCCTGCATATGAGTCTCATGTTTTGCATAAAAACTCAAGTGTTAATGTCTATGTTCATCATCTGGGATGTGAAAAGATCAGATGTGCACACAGAGAAAGTAAAAGTTGGTGTCTTGGTCATAGCTCAGTTAAGAAATCCTCACTTTATTTGGTCATTTTAAGACAAGACTCGATTGCCCTGTGTACTGTGGGGGGTAAAAAAAAAAAAAAAGATGGCAGCACGGTTGATTCATAAAATGCGAGTCGGGGTCTTCACGACTGATGCATCGACTCATCACATTGTAAGGACAGCCCTACCTGTCGGTAATAATAACATGATTCTCGAGGTGTAAATTGTTGAGACCTGGGAAGACAGCAACACTGCTGTATAAACAGGACAAGAAACACAAGCAGGGTTAAAATAATCTGGATAAACTGACTTGTTAACCGTCTGTCTGAATGACTGCTCGTAGTTTTTTGCTCCGACGGACTGAAATCACCACGTTCCCCCGATCCTAGCGATTTCCCTGTTAAGTGCAATGTCATCATAACTGATAGAAGAAATGCCAAAAAAAAAAAAAAAAAACTACAAAAATAAGACCCAAGTTGTAATAAACCCATGTTATCTTTTAAGCATCATTGCGTTTGAGATTACTCACCACTCCTGTAAAACCAAACTAAATAAATTAAAAAAAGGAGTCACCCAGTTGTAAGATCACAAAGTCATAACTGTTAGCACTACGTTGGAACTCACAAGCACCATCTAAACAGTGCCTGTGATCTTGACTTCATTAATGGAAATCCTCTAAACCCCACTGTATACAAACAGAAAATACAAAGCACCATCTGTGTGTGTGTGTGTGTGTGTGAGAGACTGTGTGTGGCGAGTACCTTAAGTTCCTCCTCCATCTCAGAAATCTTCCTTTCTAGAGCTCTTCTTTCCTGTGGGGCGGAGGAGAGCCGGTCAACTCTGAACTCACACGTCATAGATACAAATAGTAGAAAAACACATTTTGAGAGCAGGCTCTACACACTGCATTAAATAAGAGGTGTGGAAGACGGTGAGGGTGCAGCGATAACACACACTTGAACACACGCATGACCTGTGAGGCGTCTGCAAGCAACAGCCAGTTCAGATTTACATATTCGTTCAGTGATATTTACATAATTTAAATGTAAGATGTGTATCTTACGGGAATGAGTCAAAAACGGGGATGCAGATGTTTAGAAGTTGCGTTGGATAAGTTGATGAAATGACTCATGGACAGGGAGGTCAGAATGTCTTTTTTGAGAAAATTAAAAAAAAAAAAAAAAGGACATTCTTGTACTATAAAAGGCTGTGAGGACAAATAGCACATGGGAGATGATCTCAAATGTGGCTTAGATTACAGCATGGCTTTAACACAAATCCAGGGGTTATGATGTCATGGCTACATAGCTGCGGCTGAAGACGCCAGCATGATTACCGCATGAGTGAAAATAAAAGGATGAAAACACACATGCACAGGTTCTTTTAACACCAACTTAACAACCTACGATTGTTCCACTTCCTGCAAAAATGGAGATAATCACACTTACACACACACACACACACACAAAACAAACAAAAAAACAAAAAAAAACAAACAAACAAAATAAGCAGTCTTGAGAAGTGGTGACCACACGCTGCCTCTGAGGTTCAAAAACAGGTGAAAGAGAAGGTGGCAGTGTTCTGGGTGGCGAGGAGGGAGGAAGTCCCTTTGACCCCGGCTACAAGGGCACGTGTGAGACAACAGCCAGCAGCAGAGAGGAGACTGATACAAAAACTCAGGGGAAGATCATACCACCACCCAGATGATATTGGGGCCTGCTTGTTACCTTCAGACATAAACCCATTGGCAGTGTTACCGTGATGTTTAAAGCAGGTCGGATTTATCAAAGTAACTTACAGAAAGACTTCTCAGTTCTACATTCAGTTTGAGACAAACTTGAGTTAGTTTTATGATATATTTTCAGTTAAGTTCATGGTGTTAATAAACAAAGAAGGACATCTGTAACAGAGCCGGGTTATTAAACTACTTCTGTCATTACCCTTTTCTCCATCTCAAGCTGTGATCGGTCAGCATAGCGTTCCTGCCTCTGCAACGAGAAAACAATGGAACACGTAAGAAACCTGAACTATCTCCTAAAGACTTGTGCCAATCAGCTGGAGCAGTGCCAGGTCAGCATACCTGCGTGGCCTTCTCTAGTTGTAGCTTCAAGTCTGCCAGCTCCAGGTCTGTGTCACGTAACTGGGCCTTCAACTTCTCATTCTCAGCTAGGATCTGCTCATAGAGCTGAAGAGGGAGCACGGGACAAAGGCATCCGTCAATAAGTGTAACAAATCAAATAAATCATCATCGGTGCTATACAAAAGAATGTAGACTAAAGATATACCTTTTTATAGTCAGTGGTGTCGTCTCTATCCAGTCGGCTCGAGTATGGCCTTCGACTCTCACCATAGCTACGGCTAAAAAGAGTGTCGTTGCGATCTAAGGATGAAGTGCTCTCATTCCTGAAACGGTAACAACAGTCACTTATTTACGACCGATCATTTTAGCAACGCAGGAACACGTAACGGGTGACGAATAAGAAGGTAGATAATATGAAGGGGGTGAAATTTACCTGGACAATCTGTCACTCTGTAAGGAAACAAAAAGCGCAGGTGAATGTTAATGTCCATAGATAGAAAAGAACTACATGAAGCTGCTTAATGAGGTATAAAATGCATCTCAACAGGTCAGTGTACACTGGTGCACTGCTTGTACATTTGCAGAGTCAAGCTGTGAATCACATTAATATAGAACTTACACATACAAAAAAAAAAAAAAAAAAAAAAAAAAAATTCACTTTAAACTAAAGCCTCGTCTGTGCATCTCAGCACCTGACCTTCACTCCCATGCAGTCCAGCCTCCGTCAAACTGCTTTACATGGAATTACATACGCACTAATCACACACATGCACAAACTAATCCATATACAGCTGCAATGCTTCGAGGCCCACTGCGTCTCCATTGCCCCAGAGAATGGGGCCTGACATCAGATAGGGAGGTCAAGTTGGAGGGTTGGGCTTCCAGCAATTTTGAAATTGCAGCTGGCTTCCTGAGGTGGATAGAGGGCGGAGGCCAACAATGCCACTATCCGAGTCCAGAACTCAGTTATCTGTTTAAATCAATGTCTTACATGTCTCATCTACCAGTCAGGAAGATTCCCAACATTTTGTATGAGTTTTCCAACTTAAGCATTGACAATTTTGTCCAGCAAGGTTAAATAATTTGCCACTGACTTGCAACTTGCACCACTCCAAAATATTTTTAGCGTTTTGACGTTTTGAAATGAAGAGTGCCGGGCTAGAAAGGAAGAGACTCAAAAGCTTTTCCTGCAAGCTTTGTTTTTTTTTTTCCAAGCAAGATAATTGCTTGTTTCCTATTTAGTGTTCTGTTGCAGCTCCACCCTTTATACCGTCCTACTCTAAGAGATGGTTGGCAGCTGTGTACGTCCTTCTTATCTCCGAAAACTGTCTGCTTGACATCCCCATTCAAAGAGGAAGTTCACGCAGCCAGCAATATTTTCACAACACTGCCCATTCTGCTCAATGCTGTTCCATCCATGGGCAGTAAGACTGCTTTTAATCGGGTTTGTCAACTACTAGTTGTTGTTTTTATTTCAATAAATTTCAATAGATTATGTACATGTCAACCTGCTAACTTTGGACAGACATGTCGTTCCATTTCTTATATATTAATGTAATCAGTGGATGAAATTCTCACTTACAATGACTTCACATACACATATTTCATCTCCAAATGTCGAATTAGGAAAACTCTCAACCATCTCATACATGCGTGTCCTTTGACCCCAGTGACACAGACTTCCTTGCCTTTGTGTGTCCACATGTTTTGAAAACCTAACGATCTATGGCGGAGACTACTTTTGGTTTGTAAGGTCACCCAAATAACCAGACAATCGCCGGAAGATAAAAACAATAAAAAATTCAAAAGGCCACAGATGGTGACAAGGAAAGTGGGAGGGGAGGAAATCATAGCTGTACGGGGCAGAGCAGCGAACATCAAAGACTAGTGGACCTGCCCTGCCTGGACTAGATGAGAGACGATACGAGGAATGACCAGAATAGAGAATAAATGCAGAAGGGCAAAAATCAAACGGAAGTAGCGGCATGTAGGAAAAGCAATAAGAGCAGCTTGGTTTGACGGTCAGGCTGGAGGGCTCCTACATAAGTCAGCTTGATCTACTTTGTGCCCCGTCTGAGTGTGTTGACTTACCTGTGGCTCTCCCTTGGTGCTTCCCTCCTCTGAGTCTGAGTGCTGGTCAGGGTCATTCTCATCACCCTGGAATTTAAAAAAGAAGAAAACAGGAGGGTTACAGATGGCTTCAGCTCATGCAATCCAAATGATCAAAGAGAAGCAGTCGGGGTTCTGCAAGTGTTATGAATTGCTGCACCTCATGAAGAGTGCAACGAATACTTAAATACCCGACCTCTCAAAAAACCTTCTATTTTTGTGCGCAAGTCTCTTACATCTTGGGTCCAGAAGGAGACCCCAGTGGAGCGTCTCTTCTCGCGGGGCCGCCTGCGATCCCGTATGGAGCGGGGCTGAGACTTGTCCTCTCCCTCCTTCTCCTCCTCCTTTTTGTCCGCTTCTGTGCATCGACATGAATGACAACAGGTAAACTGCAGTACTTAAGGCATGATAATGCCATAACATAACCAAAATGATACCAAGTAAAAGCACCAAATAAAGAGGGGATAAAAATAAAATCTACAAAATTACACCTTTTCAGCCAGTCAGCAGTCTTATGTGACTTGCATTTAACACAGTTTGCGCGTTGAAAGTGGTGGAAATGACACACATAAATGATCAAGTACTGATAATATCTGTTCCTTTTGTACACTACTAAATGATCTGCTTTTGACCTCTGACCTGTGTTTAATCGAAGAACAATTTGACCCTTATTATTTTTATAAAGTAATCCTAATAAGCACTCAAACTGGAAGATGGAAAGGTCCAGGTTAACCAAGGAAATGGTTTGAGGACAACAACTTGACTTGGCTGGAGTTCAGGGAAGAAGAAGAAGAAGACGACGAAGAGGGGGAAAAAAAAAAAGCTCTGATTGTGGAGGAACAAAGTGGTCAGTGTTTCCTTCAGTAGAACAGACTAAAGCTGTTGCCTATTTTCCCAGGGATGTTTCATGGCTTTATTCATTAAGAGAGGAGGTGCTTAATTTTAAAAGGCATCGCAATCCCATTCCTTCTCAATGCCATTAAGCAGCGTGTGGCAGTTTGCCCATGTGAATGTGGACCTGTGGCAACAGATAACAGCATCAGGTGAAATTCAGCAGTCATGCAGCCACACGCTGTGCCTACTTTAGGCTTTATATCAGTTATTTCAGGTTCAGGGGAGCGAAAGTTAAGCTAGCTAAAGATGGCTTTCTAGCAGTGTTAGCACTACTAGCCTACTTTGGCTCATACTAAAAAGATGACATTAGAGACTTAAGGCCAGCAGGCTGCTGGACCAGCTAGGTTTAAGTTTAGTGTAAAGGTAATGAAGAGGTTACACAGATTACTATTGTCATGGCAGAAGGGTTAGAGTGATGGGAGAGACTAATGATTAAAGAACTACAGGAAACCGGTCTTAGTCACTTTCTTTGATAGTGTTTTCTTTACAACCGAACAGTTGACAAGCACTTCTCACTGCACCCTTTGTGGATGTGAACGGCACAAGCCACTGACCTTTTTCCGTATCTCTGGAGGAGCGGCTGTAGGAGGAGGTGATCCCCGTCAGACTGTTAGGCCTGTTGAGGGAGCTGGAACTGGAGGACAATGTGGTGCTAGAGTAGGATGGGGTGGTGGCAGTGCTGACTGTGGAAATGGCCGAGGTGGAGGAGGAAGATGAAGGCCGGTAACGCTGGAAGGGAGAGAGGACGGGAGGAAGGAGGCAGGTAAGAGCGACAGAGGAGTCAAATATTCAAGGTGTGAATTATTGTGAAGTTACAGCGAGCCGTCTTGGGAAAGTTACGACAAAGAGGAGAAATGTACCTCTTCGAAGCTACGGTACTTCGATCGGTAATCTTCCTCCTTAGTCTCCGTCTCCTTCTTCTCCTCCTGCTGCTTCTCCTTGTCCTGCTTTTCTTTCTCCTCCTTCTCCTCCTCACGGGTCTTTGGGGTACGACTCCTGCCGATTGTTTTCTCAGCCTCTTGCAGGTCAGTCAGAGTCACACCCTGGAAGAAGAGAGTAATATCAGACCTGTAGATTTTGAATTTATTGCTTGGATGATTAAAAAAAAAAAAAAAAAAAAAAAATTAAACCGCAATGTTATTATTGATATTCGTTCCAGCTCTGCAGTAAAAAGGCAACATTAAGGAATGATGTTTTCTTTTTTTTTGGGTGGGGTGATAAATTAAGTCTCAACATATAAAAGGTGACATAGGGTAACAGACCTGAGTGGATCTCCTCGACTGTCGAGCCTGTCTGGAGCGAGCTTTCCTCTGGGACTCCGACTCCTCGTCTCGCACTGGCGTCAGGTATGACCTGTTAAACAAACAAAAGATACAAAACACACACACACACACAGACACACACACAGTTAACCATTTGGCAGTAAGAGCAAATAATACTAAGCTCTAGCATTAGATGACTGATGGGATAGGGAAACTGTCAAGACACAGTTGACATGTCTTTTATAAATGTGTCTGGTAATTGTCATCATTATGTACGGTAGAAGGGCATCTTAAGGTTACAGGGGGTTGGCATGTGATCAGAAAGATGACTACTCTAATTTAAGGACTCGCTAAAAAAAGGAAGAAATCAACACTCTCCCCTCACACAATAAATAATTCAGACCGAGGATATTAATCATATAGCGCCGCCACTAAAACTGGTCAGTGGCCAAAACTGACAAGACTATGATTGTATTCAGCGGCTCCCACACAGCAAACTGCAGATGTACTACGCAGCTCCAGGTGTAATGTATATTTGTGGAATGGTGCGGTTGTGAAGCAGCTATGTCAAAACGTCTCGTTGAAGGAGGATTTCCTGTAATGCAGATGTATGTGAAGTAGCCTACTGCTGGAAAATGTTTGAGTTGGATAAAGATAAAGCAATCTTTCTACCTGTGTTTGAATATTTGAGAACACAATTTGGGAAACCAAACTATTCTAGCATTTTTGCTCAGTCTGAAGCGTGCCTCTGTTGGCCACACAAAATTCTGAACTTATTCAGTGCAGAATTGAGCCTTGGCCTTGGGGAAAATGTGCAGCTTCTGCCCTCCTTCCTTATAAGGAGAAGTCGCTGGAGCAGTCCAGGCTCCGGATCAGCCCTGCTCCCCCTCCCACCATGACAGGTGGCTTATTTCAGCACTGCAACAGGAAGACATGCACTCGACCCCACTCAAATACACACATACAAACACATGCTTTCTGTGACACACACTCGAATGATCCCTCTCTCACAGATAGAAACAGAAAAACTCTCTATACCCTCTCCACACTGTGTGTACAAAGCTGGAGATCACACACACACACACACACACACACACACACACACACACACACACACACACACACACACACACACACACACACACACACACACACACACACACACACACACAACACACACACACACACACACACACACACACACACACACACACCCTGTTCTCAAACAGAGGAAACACATCCGGATTACTGTCTGACTGACGGAGGGGTTTTTAGGTCAATGCCAATATTTCTTGAAACTGCCTACAATAAATGTTTTGTACCAATATCCAAGCTATCTGAACTCGAAAATTTCACAAATATATATAAACAAACAGAGTAAATGAATAATGTAAGTAAAGAATATTTCAAGATGAAAGAAATGTCATGGGACACGGAAAGTCTCCACTAAACCCAAAATAACAACGGCAATAAACACAATGAAGTTAACAACATCTGAACTACAAATTCTATCAAACAAAATACTTCAAATCCATCATATCTAAGGCTAATAACAATAAGCTAACAATTTCACATATACAATAACAGGGCAGCATCAGAAAACAAAAGCATAAATTTAATGCTGATCCAGATGAGATTAATTCTTTGTCCCATCTTAATGCAACAGTGTGAATTCATTATCACATCATTTGAATTCTTGAGAGAGAAATTACTCTATCCTGTTTCAGCAAAAGCAAAAAAAAAAAAAAAAAGCAAAACTAAGTAAAAAGGTGAGGGAAAAAATAGCAAATGGGCATATTTATTCAAATACAAGGATATCAATGTATGAGTTAGGTGGCTGTAAATGTGTGTGTTACCTGCGTCTTTCAGAGCCAGTGACAGTGCCAGTGGTAGTGGTAGATACGGCGGTGGTGGTAGTGGTAGATGTGGTGGTCGTAGTAGAGCCAGTGTTTATAGTGGGAATGACCGCAGCAGACTCTTTCTCCTTCTCCCTCTCTGCACTCTCCTCTGACCAGTACCTGTTTGCACACCGGCATTTTATACAGAAACTTGCTCGGCCCGACAGATTCCATTTCAACTGCTTTTAAAAAACCTGGACTTTGCGGTTGTAGAGCGCTTTCAAAGTGAAGCCACGTGTCTGCTTGTAGCAATTTAAGAGGTCATACATATACTGTAGCATTCCTACACTGATACATAATATAGCCTTCTGTACTTACTACTTCTCAAAAATGTGATTTGACAATTACTTTGTTAACATGCAAATGAAATCATTTCACACGAGTATTATTTGTTGGCATTGCTATCAAAGGAAGCTTTGTTAAGATGACAAGTTGCTAAACTTGTACTATCCAGTACAGCATTTACCTTTTTTTTTTTTTTTTTTTTTTAAGCTCAGAATAAGGATAAAATAGATCAGGAACATTTTTCAACTTTTAAGAAAAAGCGAAATAATACTATGAGATAAGCAACTGAGTTACCATGTCTACAAGTATATATGGAATGTCTACAAGATATGAATTACAACTGTATCTAATTTTATGGACTGGTCGATGGTACCAGTTGCAAAGTCCTTATAGTACTGTTCATATACCTGCTGGTGAGACTGGTGGAGCCAGTGCGCGTGGAAGTGGAGCCCAGGCTGGAGAGCAAGCCACGGTGGCCTGTGGGCGAGGTAACAGATGAGGAGGTGGTGGTGGTCGTGGAGGAGGATGTGGTCGAGGAGCTCAAGTCCTCATGTCTTCTGCCAAAAGAACCGCTGTAGGACAAAAAGAGTCACCAGTGAGAGACAGTGGGATACAAGCGGGGCTGTGTGAACGGCTACAACGTTGATCACAATCATTTCGTTAGATGCTGTGATTATTAACTGAGATAATTTACAGTCTTCTGGTATGCTATATCATTTTTTGTTTAATAAAATTCATTATCTTTCTACGAAGCCTAATTGTACAATAATTAATTGTGCACACACCAAGATAGAAACTTCACTTCCCCTGATGCGTTCTCAATGAGAAGGGTGCCGTTTGCTCTGACGCTTTTAAACACTGAACACTGGGCAGAAGACAGCTATCGCCACCTCAGTCACCCTAAATGCTGCATTTTGGGTTTCGCCTGCTGCTAGCAGTAGTGGTGGCTCTGCATGTATCATTAACAAAAGGGTCCTGTGCCACCTAGGTGAAATACATCATTAAAAACTGTCTGACAAAGCCTTAGGTTATTCCAGGAAGAGTTAGAGGGTATGTTAACAGCAGTCCCTTTAACAACAACTGACTAAAGAGGGAAATTAGATTGCTGAGTCTGTGGAAATTATACTGAACATACTGTCATTGATAGTGCAGCAGTGACATTGTGTTATGGGGACGTCGGTTTTAAGGCTTTGCAGACCAGTTAATCAGAAAATCTGAACTGCACAAAGAATTAACTGGGAGGGTTTGCTAAGTATTCAAATTCTATTTTCCCTAAAAGATTTCGGACGAATTGATAACCTTGATCTGAGCCAGACTTCATCCAGAGGCTAGTTCTGAATGCGTATTACAACAAGCATCTCTTCCGTTGTTCATTTGATCATTAAATGAAAACAAAAACAAATGGTGGACACTTCAGCTCAGCAGAAGGACACGGAGGAAAGATGGGTGTAGAGACGGTGGCGTCCCGGTGAGGCTGGTGTACCTGCGGTAAATGCTGTAAGACTGGTAGTGGGAGGCGGGTGGCTGCCAGGGTTTAGTATTACAGGTGTTAGGGTCCAAGCTGGAGGTGGACGAAGACTTGGCTGGCACGTCCCGCGTGCTGCCGCTCCGCCCTAGCGCTAGCGTATGGGACGTGCTGGCGTGTTGGCAGGTGGGTGGGCGAGAGAGGCATGTTAGCGGTGAAGGCGCACACACGCACACACAGATACAGTATAAGAAACATACATATTTAAGACTAGCTTTGACGCCCTATTGGTGCATTCATGTCATATGGGACTAGCTGCTGAAATGACTGGACAGTTGAAAGCAGCAACAGAGAAGTTCTGATGAGTTGAATAGTGTTTGAAGTTGTTGTTTGTTTTTTTTGTAGATTGTTTTTAGTGCCATCAACTTGTTCAGTCGGCAAACATATAATTTTTGCAAATTTTTAAAGTTTTGTTTCTTTGTTTCAAAATTTCTACACTTTATTCAAGGATGACTACAGAATTCAGGAACTTGGAGAAAACCAAGAAACAACAATTTTCCAAGCGGCTTTTAAAACCTGAAAAGCAGGGTCATTTAATTCTGTGGATTTTTTCCCATTTGACATGAATGCAGCACACGTCCATGTCTAGGTTTTGTGCCATAACCAACCCTGGGAATTTTGATTAATTGGGAGTCAGCTGGATATGCAGGCTTGTTGAAATGCCTGAGTAATGCATTTAAGCTCAGTGGCACAGCAACCTGACATGACAGGTACAGTCATGCAACAGACTCTGTGGCAGTGGTAGAAAAAGGCATTGGGCTGATTTGCATGGCTTTCTCAGTAGCTGCTGCTGTGCATGGAAGCATGTACGTACATATCTCTCACATCAGAGTCCAAGCCAAATGTACTGTAGAGGATTGATAAACAGCTATCATTGTTGTCTACACAGCGGTTTCAGCTCCAAAGCTATGCAAGTCAACCTCATTGATGGATCAACACATCAGATCAGATGGAGCAGAGATCTGATGATGAGATATGGGATGGAAGTTGGGCAGAGATTTACACCACAGCGGAGGCTAACCTGCGCTGGTAGCTGGGGGTTCGGTTGGTAGAGGCGCTTCCTTCGCTGTTCTTCATGTCGTCATCCCAGCGTCGCCGGGTGTAGGAGCCACTACGTATCAGAGCAGTAGAGTCCCTGGGGAACCACAAGCTACAATAGTACCCCAGGCTTCCACAAACAGATACTGAAATATATACTGGATATGTGCTTAGAACTATTCTAGTCTTCCTCCATTAAATGTAGTTCTACCATTTATGAAATCCACCCTTTCTAATGAATTATTCAATTGTTACAAATCCATTGCCGTACAACATAACATAACCAAAAGCAGCTGCTTAGGGCCACACAAACCATGCAGAGCATTGAGGCCTTTTTCCTGCAACACAAAGCAGTGGGCAGCAGATGCTGCTTCTGCCAATGCATGTGAGCGCAGAGCCACTTGGCTCCAGGGCTTCACCTGTTTTCCTTCTCGTCAATATCTGAAGTACTGGCCAGTCTCCTGGGGATGGTGGGGGCCACATAGGCGAGCCGGGTTCCTTTGTCCTTTTCCTGTAGGCACAAGAATTTCCAACTTTATATAATATTGAAAACTATCTGAAGTGGCAGCTCAATCTTATATGAGCTCAGCATTTTATGGTAGCATCAAGCGATCACAATGGTATAAAGTATAAATGATTTCATAACCACCTAGTAGCACGAGCACCCCATAAAAGGAGCTTACTGTTTGGCTAAAAGGGACAGACAGTGACTGACCCATCGTACAATGTATTTGTGTATTAATTACACTGTGTTCCCCAGACCCCCTGATGTGTGTCTGTGTGGGTATGCTTCTGAGCATCCTGGTGACCCAATGATCCAACACATATTCCACTACGAGAAAGAGAGGAAAAAAAAAAAAAAAAAACAGTACGTGACTGCCGACCTTCTCTTTGTCTTTGTTGTCCAGGGAAGAGGAGAGGCGAGGGCTTGAGGCTGAGCGCATCACCCCGGTCGTGTCCTTCTCCCTCTGAGCCTCCTTGGTGGCCGTGATCTCTGCTAGTGCCCCGTAGCTGCCCGTCTTCCTCAAACCCAGACGCCACGATGCTGGAGACTCGTCCTTCCTCTCCTCCTCCACTTTAGTTGAGACCTTTCCAGCAGGCTGAGTGACCTGAAACCAACGACGGGGCAGCGGTTTAGTACGCTGACATAACCCTTATGAAGATGTTAAAATGGGATTTTTAGTCATCTTTGTGAGTAACACAAAAGTCGATCAGGTCAAGACAGTAGTAAAAAATGGTTTGGATTAATCTCTATGGGGCTGCAATTTTAAGGTTTTAATGACGAGACCAGGAAGAGACATTTTTAAAAGGAAGGACATGCCAGTTAAGAGGTACATTCACATCCAGATTCAGGGTAAAAATGTACACACCCGTACCTGAATGAACCCACTGCCGGACTATAAAAAAATATTCCTGAGTACATGCTATCCTCAAAAGGTGATAACTGTAAGGATCTTAAACAATGGGCGGAGATGGCTCTTTCAACCTGTTGGGATTTTAGGGTACAATTTATAGTTTTCACACAAGGTCTGACCACAAATAGATTTTAAATAACTACCAGGCAATAACAAGCAACTGAACAAAACACAGAAGCCACACAGACATGAGGTGAAAGCACGATTAGGACGATGCATTTGTTGACTACAAGTGAAAACAACACCATGTAGGGTTGATGAGTGAGAGTCAGCGATAGGGAGGTTCGATCAGCATAACCTGGGACAGGCCAGGGTGGTTAGGGAGGTGTTAAGTACTTTGTCAGTGCGCAGGTGCATGTAGGATGAGAGAACAACTCTGGTGCACACCAATGCCTCACCATAGGTTTTTTGGGCACTAGAGAAATGCCAGTTTTGCGCAAGCCTTGACGCCACAATGCAGGACAGCCTGGCTCCGCCACAGGCATGAGGGGAGTAATATATTCAAACTAAAGCCAACCAAGACAAGAGCCCAGAATGAGAAAGACGCAGAGAGAGGGAGGGAGGGTATGGAGGAGGGCAGAGAGGTTGAGACAGAAAAAAGCCAGAATAAGACAGAAGCAGCAGCAAAAGAATCACACTTTATGGCAAGGACAGGTTTTTTTAATGCCTAGTCACACCACACAATGCTTACTGCCAAACCAAGGGGGGGCCACCACTGTTGTTCTGAATTGTAACAAGTGTCAGATTCAACAAACATCTGGTAGTGTCAAAACTGGGCATGGTTAATGTTGTGCTCACTCTTGTTAGACAGAAGACATTGTGATGTGTGAGCGCTAGGCTTCAAAGAAGGACTGGAACAAGAAGATCATCGCAAGAAAAGAGGCAGGAAAAAAAAGAAACTACATTCAGAAAGTCTTGGATAGGTGGCAACTGATTGCAGGACACTGACTAAAGGGTCCAGAATTCAGAAAAAGATAGAACACTGTAAAATGTACCCTCCTATTTAAGCTGCATTCAGGAGTATGAAATGATAATGCAGTCTGTAGGTGGTGTCTGACTTATATTGACCCTCAGGGATTTTATATTAGGCTTTAATTTTCAGCTCTAAATGTGTCCTATTTCAACTGTGGCCACACAAAACACCTGAAAATACCTTTTTTAACAGCTAAACATGAGGTCACAAGTGTTTGTTTCAGCCCATGAATGAAGGAAGTAGCCTTGCAGAAATTTACAAGGGTGACTTTGGTCTGACTTTGCCAGCAGAGGGCAGCAGACTCAAAAGGGGGAAAACATTACCAGCCCTTGTCTTCTTCTTAACAACCAGCCCAATCTACTACTCTATACACTCTACCATACTGGTTTCATATCGGTCTTATGGTAAACTGTTCAGCATCATCCAGAACTGACCACTTGTGATCCCACCTGAGCAGCTTGTTGCCATGTCTGTTAAAACGCCAGTGACAGCTGGTCGTAACCCTCTTTCTCGGGGCTTCTGTGACATTTGTTTGCTTTCTGTGCTCACTGATCTGCAACATGAAGAACCACAACCACAAACAACTACTCGTTTAATGGCCTTGGGTATGAACTGCTAACTAACTTATGTAAACCCCCAGTATCTTCAGCAGGCTGTGAAATTAGGTTTGTGTTCAAAGAGGAGAAAAAATAAATAGATGGTGGATTCTTTGCTGATGTATGTACATAATGAAGCACCAACATGTCTCGGTGCCGGTGCAGGTGCAGACGCAGCTACTGCTTAGAGCAGTTTGAGGGAAGAGTAGCGACATGATCACGTCATGGCTGTGCAGCATTATATGTCCTCTGAGGCCTTTTAAAATCTACCTACTGTTTCACTAATTTGAGTGAAATCTGATTTGATTTCTTTTGGTGATGCCAGTACTGTGGCAGCTGTCAGCACAAGGTAGGGTGACAAATACCACCAGATCATACCTTCTTTACTGGTGAGGTGGGGGTTGTCACCTGGTTGGCTGGGCTAGTTGGAGATGACACGGTGATATTGGTTGGGGTGGGCGTTGTGCTGTTGCTCACCGATGCCGAAGGCTTGCTCTTGTCTGGAGGAGTCAAAAAAGGAAAAAGCGTGAGTTGTTTGAGTCGACAAACAAGAACCGATGAAAAACAAATGTGGAACATGTTTTGAAAAAGGTAGAAGAAGAATATACACGCAGCTTAGAAAATAAAGACTTTATGTGGTGACTGTGGGTCACTGTGACCACTGAGAAAGTAGACAGATTGCCTCAAATTTTTCCTCTTTCTGAACATGTTGTGGTAAAAAGGCAGAGAGCTGACTAAAGTAGATTCTATGAGAGTAATTTAATTGATAACCAGTAAAAGCTTTGGCTTCGGAAATGATTTAGTGACACCACACAGCAAGTCGAAAATAAGACACACGCAGTACCCGCTTCAGTCTCTGACTCTGAATCTTCCTCCTCCTCTTCCTCACTGGAGCAGCTCGATTCGTCCTTCTTCCCCTCCTCTTCTTCATCCACCTTCTCCGGTTCTAGGGTCTCAATGCGTGGGGCGCTCTTTTCTGGCTCCAGGAGCAGTGTTTCTTTGCTTCAAGACACAAATTTAACACCAATCAATAGAGAACAACAGCAACGGTATAGTATTTTGAACGGCAAGAGAGAATACAAGTCTAGTCAAAAATACGAAGGAGATTATTCAAATCAAAAAAGAATTTTAATTAGTTATGTCTGTGCAGTATGTGGCTTCATAATCCTAAAAGTAGTTTAGAAGAGAGCTTCCACTGATTATTTTTCAAAATCGAGCTATTTACCTCTTGAGTGGTTTCAGTGATTGGTTGTTATCCCCAGTGGTCGTCGTTTCAATCAAAGGAGATTTCTTAACATCTTTCTTCTCACTCATCAACTGGAATAAAAGAAAACAACAACAAAAAAAAAGCAATTCTAATTGGGAAAAACACAGAAGGCACACAATTTTGGACACGTAATGAATCTTGCTCATTCATGCAATTTCCCTCAATCAAAAGGTTTACACAATATTTATACAGAGGTCATTCATTTATCCACCGTGGAAACTGGTGATGAAATTGTTTGGGGCAGATAGGAATCCTTATAAACTTAACAGCCACACTGACTCACCAGATTTTGTTTCTTTTGTAGTTCTTCTAAATATCCCAGAACATCTTCGTCTGCTACATCAAAAGCTGTCTGGCCCTGAGGGAAAAAAAATAAAATAAAATAAAAGTTATCTAAAATATGCATTGCACAGCAATTAATGACAGGACTCATGACAATTCAAGTTACTCACCATTTTATTAATGAGGTCCATGTCGCATAGATTCTCCACCAGTATCCTACATGCCTCCTCTTTGCCCCAGTGTGCTGCTGCATGTAGCGGAGTCCAGCCATCATAGTCCTTAATATTTACATCATACCCTGCTTGGATTAAAAGCCTGCACAATGAAGGAGGAAGGAGTGTGAGAGGGAGGGGAAACAAAAGTAGTTTTTGTTAGAATTAGCAAACCTTGTTGTCTCGGGTTTTAATCTCTAAACTTATCTTTCAAGGTGCTGCCAGGGGCCAGGCTTTTTAGGAGTGCGTCAGCATTGTAACCTCAGGTCAGATTTATAAAATAGAGTCTACTCCCCGAAAACACAGAGACATAATCTGAAAATCTTAGCGCAGCTGGATGAGTTTGGCAATTTAAACCCTTAATATTTCAGCCAACAAATGTGCCATGTCGGGGAAAACATTTAGATCCCTGTCTTGGATATGGTAGTCACTAAACATTTGAGATATCTTAGAGCTATCTATGGCAGTAGCGTATGCTGGCTGGCTTCCCAGACCAGATGGACAGGCGGCTGCAGTTCCTATCCTCAAGCAGTGTAGCTGTATTAACAGCCCACAGAGACAATGTCGGAACAACGCATTGACGAGATGCAGAGACCAAGATATGTTTGACATTAGCAAAGAAAATCCTGATGTTAGGCCTCACCACTGTCTTGATTATAAACAGTATTTCTTTAATGTAAATTACAGGCCAGGCTTTACGTAACAACAAGCTATAAACATGTGGTCATTGCATTTTTACCACAACAGGGGAACGGGTGAGAAAGAGGTTTAATGCTTAAGAACACTGCTTACTTTAAAACCTCAACGTATCCCTTCGCAGCAGCTACATGGAGTGCTGTTCCTCCAGACTTGGCATGCCGGACGTCTTGAATCTGGCCACTGTTGAGCCACTGCCGAGCGTCCCTCAGCATGACCCGCTCCTCTTCTTTCCGGGCTGCCTCGATATCCACCCCTGATGACAAAGAGGAGACTGTTCAGGTGGCATCCAAGGATTACCTGCTACTTCGGAACAAGGTGCCAGCTGCAACACTGAACCCAGAGAGCGCAGGAAGAACAACGAGGCGCAATTATATCAATATATTTATTATGAGTTCTTGTCTTACGTCTACAGTAAAGTATGCAAATGTTTGGAATACATTACATTAGTCCTTGACTATGGATTACAGTTGAGAGAAGAGAAAATATTTCAACACATAGCCATGAGATAAATCTTTCCATATTTAAACACTGCTATGATAATGCAGCCATAATGACAGCTATGACAAGTCTCTGTTACGCCAGATGCAACCCATTCACCCCTGTACTTTTATTTAGGCAGGCCTTGATGCTCTGTATTGTACAGAGGATAAATAGATGTAGCATTATTCTGGTAACCTCTCTAAACACTAGAGGGTGTTGTAAAGCTCTTGTTCTGCTTTGGCAAACAGTTTTGAGCCAATATTCTCTCAATTTGACAATGAAATAGTGGCTGCAAACATACAGGCCCCAGCTGGTTAATTTGGTCAGTACGTCTAAGCTATACGCTGCACGCAGGTCAGCAGGGAAAACAGCCCTGTATTGTCTTGTTGACACCTGGTTGGAACAAAAGACAGTCTGAAACGCACTGCTGCACGAGTCGTTGACTTGTCAGCTGAGCGTCAACTGTGTTGAACTACATAAACAGTGATCCAAGAAGTGCTCTGGGGTAAGAGCCAAAACCTCAGCTGATTTTATAGTTTTTTGTTCTACGCCCAAGGATACATCATCACTCATTTCCTGACACCTTAGAAAGTTTTGAGAATGCCTTGAGCTTTTAAACCCACGAGGACATCTGTGTCTGCAAGTTCGGCTTGAGAGAAGGGCAGGCAGAGGAAAAGTCTAACTTTAGCGATAGGTTAAGCAAAAGGAGATCTGTTAATCAAGGGGAGCACACGCACAATTCCTGAGACAGTTACTGAGACACCTGCTTATTTGCTTTCTGCTCCTTCAAATTTCTGAAAGTTGGTCTTGGAGCCCAGAATTTCATAGTGAGAATCCATCTTCTTTCCAACATATGCAACACAGGCTTCAAATTGAGCAAGACAACAGTAATATTCTGGCTCGTTTAAGACTGGACATGTTGCTGATTAAGAGGACAAGTCAGCTCAAATCTAAGAAAGCGAAACCAAATGGAAAGAAGATGACTGAGTGTCTGGGTTTATGTTTGACGGGATTTCAAGTTTCATTTCAAACTGACTGAGTTCGGGACAGGAACTGGAACTATGTACTGTTATGGCTGGCTGGTCAATGGAGCATTAACTAAGCATTAACTAATGCCTACAAAAATGCTGCCACATTTTTTTAAGGTTACAAAATTCAGACACAATTTAAGTTAAATAGCGACATACTCTAAGCTATTAGACTCAGATTACAAGTGAGAAGAAATGTGAAGAAATGTTGGCCGACCTTGTTTGGTGTCACACGGTGCAGTGGCGTATTCTATCAATACCTACATGTGTTAAACTGATTTTTTGTAACATGCTTGATTTTTAAGACATTAAAAGAACATACAGTGCCAGGTATGTATAGTGTAAATCTATCTAATCAAGTTAAGGCACGCACGAAAATGCCATAATTCATGTCATTAAATCAACCCTAAATATAAGTAAGTAAGAGTTAAGTGCAGTACACACATAATATGGTAGACAACACACCTAACCCTCAGTAGGGCAGTTCAGTTAACGTAGGCGATGGGAGGTGGCCAGGTAGGGTAATGTCCCGTGATCTCTTGGGAAGTAGCCTAAACTGTGTCTATAAAAAGCAGGGAGCCTAATGGCCTTTAAGTAGGACTACAGAACAAGAGCCCGGTGGAAGAGTTGGCAGCAGTTCAAAGTTGAGTTTTTACAAGAGAACAGCACATCTTCTACCTAAGCATTAAGATAAAGAGAAAATCCAATAAACCAAAAAAGGACTTGCCTTCTGCTTCAGCTAACTGATAATATACCTACTGTTTGTCTGGCAAAGGCAAAATTAAATATCTACAGAAATCTACCCTGAAGCATGCACCAGGAACCCTCAGCAGTAAATACAGGTCCTGGCTTTTTAGGAAAGTCAAAAGAGAGGGGACTACAGAATTTCTGTACTGAAGATAAAACTGCTGTCAGTCTAATCCAAATGACCCCTGCCCCTTGCCCCCTCAGCAGCACCCAAGCTAACAGGGACAGTGTGTGAGATAGAAACATTTGTGAGGTTGTCCACCTTCAGTCCATTACAAGGACAGAGAGCAGCTTTCATGCAGCAGCTGATGGAGAAGAGAAGGAGGGTGGCAGGGCTGTGCAGTCACTTGACTCAATCGGGGTCAAGGAGAGGATCTAGAGGTGGTCCCTGGCAAGGGGAAACCATGGCCACTCGGTAACAGGTTTAACCCCATGACTAGTATCTCTCTGAGAGGAGAAAATCACATTACAAACATACAGAAGCATTACACAACAGCAAGTTGCATAATGCTGCCTGCTACCTCTAGCATAGAGAACTGAGCAGTGGATTGTCTGCAGCTGCCCTCAGGCCAGGATCATTGCAAATTCACTCTTCAGTGGAGTTTTATCTCAAAAGCAGTTTTCTGCCAGACTGCATTAATGAATAAATAAATAAGTATCAAACTTGAATACATAATGTCCCAAAAAAAAACAACTATTCAGTAGTCTGGCTCTGTGAAGTCTACGAGCACGTTAAATGAGGACTCATGTTTGGTTTTGCATCCCTTAGTGATGGACCTTAGCTGAGGAAGCAGTCGGATGCTCTGGACCAGGCAGCTTATCTATCAGGAACTGGCAAATCAAAGCTGACAGGTGCCGCTGGCAGAGATGCTTGAGGTTCGGGTGTGTGCTAGTCTCTCCACAGTTACATAATACATCCAGGGAGCGTAACATGTAAACAGCGCAGGGTGTAATCATAACTGAATGCCATGTGCTTTCAAACACTTGGACCTTGAGTTAACTGGGCCTGTCAAGACACTGACAGCTTACTGACGGCCTTTTCTCTCAAGGTTGCTCAGAACATTAGACAGTTTTCAGCACTGCAAAATAGTCAGTGCTTTAAGAAAAATCAGTGTAAGCCAATACAGTTGAATACATTACATATAACAGAGACTCTGGATCTTCTGACCCCATGGACAAGATCAACATACACATTTCTAATGAGGCTGCTGTTAGATGTACAGCGAGGGCTTACATGATTGGCTACGTGTGAAAGACTTGCATTTCGTACCTTACTGTAAACTACCAATGAGGAAAGCATTTAAATGTAGCATTTCTCACTGATTGCAAAGAAAATGAATGTGCGAATGTTAGGCTTTCTTAAGGAATGGCAAAATGTGCCACGAAGACGGGCAAGCCAGCCAACCTTTAGCAGTGAATATGAGCTGAGGAGCACCCCTCTGGCCCGGGGCCAGTAAACACGTCTGTGCATGACCTCTCACCGTAGGGGAGGGCTTTTCATCATCTAAAGAATGCCCTGACCAAAAATAGAAAAACCCGACTTTTCAGTTTTGAATCATCACATGAGAGCTCAAAACACAGCTGGATCCCTTTTCTATATTATGTAAGTTTTCTTCAAGCAAGCAGGTGAGAAACAGCAGGTGAGTGACACTGAATGAGAATTCAGATCCTATTTGACAACATACTCACACATGCATAAAAATACCCATAGAGCCCCTAGCAGCTACGCTGCCTTCAACATGCGTATGACATCAGGACTGTTTCTAGATATGCGATGATTAAAATGGATTACATGATAACACTTAACCTTGAAAACTCTTCACAGTGCACATATATTCAGTTGGAGCTCTTCCAGATATTGGTATCAACCAAAAACGCAGCATCTGCCTGTCTCCCTTTCTTTCACATTACATAATCTGCTCGACCTGACTGGATTTGCTGTATTATCAATTGCTACATTCACTCGAGAGACGATTTGCACTCCAGTATTTTTTTAAGTGGAGGGAAGGGTGATAAGGACCTTGTAGTCCAGTGTGACCCGGAAGGTAGAGTTCAAGATGTCTGTAATACTGTACCTTGTCGGTTGATCTCATTCTGCAGGAGCTCCTCCATTGCCTCCTCTTCAGCAATGTCCAGGGGTGTCTCACCCTCACTATTCACAACTCCTACATTGGCACCCTGGCTAATGAGATACCTGCAACAAAAAACGTGTAAGAAAATTCAGACTAATGGCAGTGGGATGTTTTTGAAAACAATCTTCAAAAAGCTTCAAGAGTAAATATTATTCTCAGAGAAACAATCCAGTTGATTGTTGCACTTTAAAGTTTTAGGCCGAATGCTGGCCTTTGACAGGGTGAAAAGGAAAGGATGTAAAGGCAAGTGTCACTTCCTTTAACTGATGAGGAAACAGTTGAAGGACAGGAGGTCTGTAATGTTGCTTTTGGTTCAATGCCAACATTTGCTGACACTATATGCATCCTCTGCTTTTCCAGTCACATTTTAGCAAAGGCCAAATCACATATATTCACCACATATATTGATTACATTAATTACAATGACGAAAGTGCATAACTGTTCTGTCTTAAAATTTCTGACATCTTAATAGGCTGTTGCTAAAAAGGCCACAATAAAACATGTTAATAACAATGTTGTTCCATACGACAAGTACACAGATGAGAGAAAGGGACTTTCAATAGAGAAAAAGGCTGCTCATATGCTCATATTGTATGAAAGGCTTGTCCTTAAGTTTCCCCACACACTTTATGACAAAGGTAAATAAAAATGGCATGTGTTCAAATGTATTCAGTAAGGTGCTAATGTCATGTGAGCTGAAAACTCGAGGCACATAATTCGTGCAATGTGTTTAAACTGTAGAGGGTCTTCCTCAGGAATCCAGGCAAGTGTGTGCCACTGATCTGTACTCCTCTCCAAGATTTTCGAAGTCCCACCCCCGCAGCTCACCCCTTAATTTTGGTCATTAATGAATTGTGAGCAAGATATGCATTCAGCTGACATTTTACAGTCTAAACATAAACTTGTCAGTACAACTGTTTCCGAACTACGTCATTTCTTGTTACTTACTGACCAACCCGTGCCCATACCAATATATCTGTAATAGGCGAATATCGGCCTCTATATATATATATATATATATATATATATATATATATATATATATATGTGCCCAGCCGATTTATTTGTAGTCAGCATTTTTACACTGATTAAAACTTGACAGAAATCTTCACCTAATGGCTAAGCCTAGAGTACAAAAAAATTTAATTGGGAGGTCACCTGATAAAACCCTGACAGTTGTGGGTATTCTGTAAATAAAACAATAAGGCTACTGGGGGTATTTGTGGTGACTTTCATGATAATGAAGATATTTTTGAGGGTGGAATTTCTTGGAATATTCAAGATTAAGGAATTCAAAGGAATCAAAAACACTGTTCAGTGAAGAACTTTTTTATTCATAGATGATTCAGTAAAAAACAGGCACATCATCTGAAAGGATTAAAGTTAAATTATAAAACCCTTTACAAATAATATCAGACAACCAAAATAAGCATTTAACACTATATCCACAGCTCCTTTGTGATTTAACTCTTTATATGTTTGCCTCCTACCAGCATCAATTCAAAACCTCTTCAACCATTCAACATCTTTGTTTCAGCTGTTTCCAATTAAAGCTTGGTGAGACTCAGGCCTTTCTCATTAGGCCAACACACCACTTGAAACGCACTCAGTGCTTATGACTTCCCCCCAAATGGCAACTGACTGACTGCAGTTACGTTTCAAAGTTTTATATCTTCTAGATTGGACTTTCTATTCTTCCTGTTTTGGGTCAGCTTTACTAGGTTTGATGGCTTTATGGTCTGGAGTCCCACTGTGGGCTTCTTAACCGAACCCTCCCATTAGCTGGCTGTGGTGACAACAGGGGGCTAGCAGATACCGTCCTGCTTTGCTGTTCCCGTCACTGTGAATGAGGATGCTGGGACTAAAATGGCTGAGAGCTCACCACCCACATCGGGTTGCTGAGTTTCTCTCTCTGACATGATGTCTCCATTAGTCACCCATATCAGGCCAGCCACTTGACCTTTCTGGTCATTACGTGACAACAGAAAACCTCTTGTTTTCTGTAATACTAGCCCAGTGCTGATGCTGCGTTTATGAGGCTGTATGAAAACAGACTGGAGGGGTCTGAGAAGTTAGAAGAACTTCTGAAAAATTGTGAAAAAGTTTAAATGAACGGGATAATATTTCATTTGTTCATACTATTGTTCAATACTGCCTATCAAATTACAACTTAAATGCTAGCAGACATATACCTGGCATCCAGTTTGAGCATAAACATCAGCCATTTGTGCTTGTTACTTTTTGTGAAAACATTAATAGTGGGGAGAAATCTATAGCCAGGTTCCTGTAATGTAACACAGACGTAAAAGGAGGTCACAGCACACTCCCAATATGCTGAACAATGAGCACAACCGAGCTCCTTCAGCCCCCTTTAGCCAGTTTAAATATTCTCTGATAACATCTCATCTGTGTTGTGTTCTGTGACCTCTGAAGTTTTCTTGCCTGAAAAGGACTAGGGGCAAGAAAATACTGGAGTGCAACTCTAGAGCTCAAATCCAGATATAGTGGCCGACCCTGATCTCTCCAGATTTGATTACATCACTAACAATGTGTGTCTGAGCTATCGGATGGGCTGCTGCTCCTGTTAAAATATGACCATAACTCTGTGCTACTGATTATGAAAAGGATGGCTCTTGATTGTTGCACGCTACCTGAAATGGCAACATGGACACTTCTAGATCGAAACATGCACTATTTGGCAGTTGTTAAGAATGATGTCCAGAGCTAAAGAATTCAGAAGAGTTTTTTCAGTACAATAATTATTTTCATGACAATAAAAAATGAAAAATAAATTATAAATGGAGGGCAAGGGATTTAATTGTGATATGCTCAGATGTGCAAACTTAAATGGTCATAGATACCAACCCCCACCCATTGATCTGGCAAAACAAAACAAAACTATAATTAGAATAATACATTAGGCCCTACTGAGTGGGCATCAATCTTGCTAGCAGCAATATAAAAACAGAGGTCACTAATGGGGAGCTCAGAGAGGTGACAGAGCAGTGCAGACCTCAGCTGGAGCCCAGCCATGTCAACCATGTCACTTTGTGCTTCACAATCAAAATAAAGCCTATAGTAACATCTTAACCTTTATATAGCCACCATACAGCCCCTACTGCTAAGATATTTTCACACAATCTTGAGACTGAAAGGCCTAATGAGAGGTGCCGCAGTTATAGAAAGTGTTTCTTAGAATAAACAACCGTAGATAAAACACAGGAAGTAAGAATGAGTTTTCAGAAACCAAACCTGATGATACAGATACTACTGCTTCTTAGAAACTGAATCAGCTGGTTTGAAAAAGAACCCCATCGACACTTACTCTGCTATGTCTAGGTATCCGCAGGAGGCTGCAGCGTGGAGGGGGATCCAGCCCTCGTTGTCAGGCTGGTTGATGCTGGCTCCATGCTCCACCAGGAAAGTCACCATGTCAACATTGTCATCTATGCATGCCTGAGAGAGAGGAGAGAGGGAAAAGGAGTAAGGCCACTGTAAAAAGCAAGATGACTGATCTGGCCTGTGTGTCTATGTGTGTCCACATTCAAGTGCATGCACATATGCACATGAACTAATGTGAGTGGGATGGGCTGTGCCATAGTTACAAATAGCTTGCATGGAAAGAGAATTGCACTGCGTCTGATGGTCTGACACGTGTCCAGAATTATTGGGGGATTTTCGCAGCTGGAGCGTTCCCAAAATGTCTGCACATAGCAGGGGTGCTTTAAATACCACATAGTGCAGTACTGCTGATGGAGGCATTGAGGTGCCTATATGCTGCTACTCTATGCAAAAAGATAACCAGTTTACTCTTTCAAAGACTGCTTTTACTTCAAAAAAAGTCAGCTTTGTACATTAGCCAAATACTTTTTCAAGTGTGATGAATCAAACAACAAATACACACGCACACATCGTACATTCTTCTCTTACACTGAGCAGCAGATGATTCATTCAATTAAATTCACATCTGTGGTCGCACAAAGAAGCAAAACAGTTTT
This sequence comes from Xiphias gladius, assembly GCF_016859285.1. Taxonomy (NCBI): domain Eukaryota; kingdom Metazoa; phylum Chordata; class Actinopteri; order Istiophoriformes; family Xiphiidae; genus Xiphias; species Xiphias gladius. Next base: position 5,453,921 of record NC_053401.1, read on the forward strand.
GCCCGCCAGCTCACTTTGCACCCAGAGTTTGTCCTCTTCATTTAATCAATCCTAATTATTGGGGACTGTGCCATTTGCTGGTGCTGGGGACATGCTACAGATGTAAAGCCAGGCTCTTGGTGAAGTACAGGAGGCGGTCCCTAACAGGCATGTCATTCAATGTGGGATGAAACTGGAGCACCTTGACGAACATCTGAATACAAGTAAACCCATTCAAACTCCACTCCTTTCTGGGCTGAGTGGCACTGCCAGGGGCATACGGCACAAGCCTATGGATAAAGGTTCACTTGACAATATTTTTCGCAAAACAGATTTCCTTTACAGTAATTTCAGTCTGGACATCAAAACACTGCACAGACTCCAACATATTGGGTAGCACACTAAAAGACCACCGACCAAAATATGAAACATGTTTGATGATGAACAGCACATCTTTGACTGTCGCCAAACAAGAGGGGCACAGATGACAGAGACCTCTCCCTTGGGATTTATGTTTGACTAATGTAATTTCCTAGTAGGTGCATACCTGGTGTATGCCAGGTGCCCACTAGCAAACTGTCTTACACTTCTGAAACCTCCAGTAAAATACACCAAAGTATATTTGATTGACGATACACTGAAAACAAAAGCGACACCCACACAAGTAAAAAGCAGCTTGAAGTGGGAGAGATCTAATTTAAGATCTTCTTACTCATGAAGTGGGAGATGTTGTTATTTTACCTACATTATGAAGCAGAATTTGCACCGGGGGGGGGTACTTTGTCTACTGGCTATCGTTATAAGACCTGCTGAGTCTACTATATAACCAGCAATTCTTTATATATTTTGTTAGCAGTTAAAATGATGCTTGGTATGTTTTTTGTAATGTTTTCTTTTTGTTTAAAACCTATGAACGTTTGTATGATAAATTGAAATTTATTTGTAAAGCCAAGCTTCTTTGACTCATTGCATTTGTTCAATGTGACCTTAAGACAGCCACTTAAAATGCTTGTCTTTGGGGGCATTCTGGAGGCCTCAGTTTTATAAGACACCAACCATGTAATCGCAACATCTCTACTACTCAAGTCCGGCCAGGGACCTTTGTTGTAGGTCACTGCCAATCTCTCCCTCCTCCCTTCTTGTCTCTCCTCTATTGTCTCAGCTCTATTGAAAGAGACAATGCCCCCCAAAGTACTTAACAAAAAAGTCTGTTTTTGGATGTGAAACTTGTCCTATGATGACAAGCCTACCCAAGACCTTCTTACTCTTAGGCAATACTGCTAACCACTAAGCCACTGCTGTTTTGCAGACAGACATGATTATCATATATTTTGAAGAAGTAACATGTGTGTTCATTCAAAATGTTGGGAACTTTCAGAATTTCACAGATAGGCCATATGTCTGGGTGAGCACGATCAAGTAAATGTTTTGTAGGATCTTGTAAGATGGATAAATTTGTATACTGAATATATTAGAAACTGTAATTTATATTCTGAAAGGGCAACAGCAGCTTCACTTGGCCACATGCCTGAGAGGGAGTAGGCTGTCAAGGAGGTCATATTTCTGCTCAACATCTAATAACAACAAAAATGAGGAACAGCAGCAGTGGAGAGACTACAGTGCACTTTTCATTCAGGACTCTCACACACAGTCCCTGATGTTAAGAAGTTACCTCACATCAAAGACACATAACAAGGTGACCTGCAGTGCTCAGAAATAAAGTTCTCAAGTGGAAAACACAGCAAATCTTTCTTCTCTAGTGTATTTGCAGCTATCCAACATCCCAAGGAAAAAAAAAATAAAAAAAAACTCAACCATTAAAAAATTAATTTCAGTGGAAACACACATCCACTGATGGACAGTCATTGTAGTAAATGATCATTAGAGATAATCACTTAAAATCCACAACAATTACCGCTCAGCAATATTAAAACCAAACTTTACCCAGACCCCTCACCCACATCATTGAACACTGTGCCTAGACTGTCTCGCTCTCTCTCCTGGGGTTGCTATGGCAACAAAAGCGTTGACAAGGGAAACAGATACACATGAACACACAGCGGCCTCACGTTCAGGGCACACGACTATCTGGCTGGAATCCTTGTCCAAATTTGGGCCGTTTACAACGCCGTACATGGCCAGAGAAGAAGAGAGCCTGCAAAGGCCTCGCTGAGCTGAGCTTAACTGACGGTGTGTGTGTGTGTGTGTGTGTGTGTGTGTGTGTGTATGATGTGGTCTAGTCGTGTGTGGGTGCTCAGGCACTTTGACAGAATTTCTACAAGTGCAGATGGACTTTCTAACAGACTGGGTTCATCTGACTTTATTACAGGGCAAAGAGCAAAGCAGGATGTTACTCTGAGAGTGCTGCAGTCTGCTGCTCTCATTAGTGAAATGTCACCCTCATGGGTTTGTTAGCTGGACGCCATCTTCATGTGAAAATAATGAGGCTACTCTTACCCAACAGATGGCAGCTTATGGTCCCTATCCAAGCCCACAATTTGGTAATATCAACAAAGGCAGACCTGTGGTTCATGGCTTTGTAAATCAAGTATGGGGACACTCAAAGATTATACACAGGATCAGTCAAGCCAGATATATTCAGGTGTACCAGACAATCTGTGTATATATATATATATATCTTAATTCCTCATCATCATATATAGCAATCACCTTAACACCACTACCATGTAATTACGAGCTACATGTATTGTCCCTTAGAGAGTATAGGCAGACGGGTGCTTATTTCTCACAGGCAATCACACTCTTTGGTCACATTCATGAGTCACCATGTCGCTGTGCCTGTCCTCCAGAGATTCATTATAATGCAATCCACTTTCTTTTGGGATTCAAAATAAAGACAAGTGGCCCTTATCACCAGCCCACCGAGCGTGCTGAATTGGCAAACAAGGCAGTAAGTGAAAGCAAGCTGTCTGACTGGCTGTGAATCGGTGAGTTCACCTTTTTAGTACAGTCTCTTCATTTTTAATTTTTTTTTTTGCCTTTTCTTTTTCCACAACTGCAAGGCCTCAAGCTAACATAGACAGTGTCAGCTGCATATTTGTAATTTACTATACAAACATATGAAGCTGATATGAAACTAGAGCTGAAATAAAATAAAAAATGTTACCTTTGGCTTTAGGAAATTGTGACTGGCATTTTTCTGATTGACAGATTAATTTATTAAAATCACAAAAATAACTGACAGATTAATCAATGATTAAAATAATCCTTAGTTGTGGACCTAGTTTAAACAAGTTCGCAGTGGAGGGAAAATTGTAGGCTAGTCGGGTTTATCTTTCCACAACACGCTCTTCCAGTTTTGCTTTTGGACCACACATACACATTACTGACTACTTGCTTCCTTATTAATTTTAACGGAATGCGTAAGGTGATATGAAGCAACATTTAGCCATTTAATCAGTTTGCCATTGCTGTTCTTTGAGAATGACTTGGTGTGTCAAGGACCTTTAACGAAATGGTGCGATGCACTGATACTTTGTCTTTTTCATTTGTGAGTGTTGTAAAATTACATGAAGTCGAAATTAAAGACTGTTACAGCTTTCTCCCTCTCATCTAAATCCACCTCCTCAGACCTTCCCCACACACTTATTATTTCATCAAAGTCTTCTGCTTCTCTAAGAATGGGAACAAGCCCCTTAAGGTGAATGCAGCGCTGGCTGTGAAATCCCTCCTCGGTGTGTTACCAGCCTTCCTTGACTGGCTACTCCTAGCAACTACTGGAACCCAACAAAGGTAATCCCTTGATGGCTGTAATTTATATGTGGCTGACAGGTGCCAGAGTTGCAGCCCGCATCAAGAGTATGAATAGTACAGTGGCCAGAGGGACAGGAGAAAGAAGAAGTGAGTCAAGAGAAAGTATCATAGGATCCTCTATGTTTTATTTTTAAAGCATGGCAGTATCTAAAAGCCACCTTTTTATGTACTGCTGATGGGGGATTAGCACACACCTCAACCAACAGAAAGTAATGTATAGAGAAGGGAATTAATGTAACGGGTCAGCAGATACTTCTGCAATGACACATTGCGCTAACATTCACCACCATGGTTCATATAAATCTACACAGACAAAATATTTAATATCTGACAGCAGGCAAAGCGAGAGTCAGATAGTGCATAGAAGGATGATCTGACTATTAATTGAAGTAATATAAGGAAACATTGTGGGCTTAATCTTCGCTCACATATCACAATTAGCTCCCAAGAGACATATAGGACCTGCGCTGTGCTCTCAGCGACAGACATGTAGTGACCCACGCACAAGCAGGGACATAGCCATTTAAACCTGTTTGGCCAGTGTGCCTGAGAGGGGGCAAAGAGAGGAGGCCTTGTCAACCAGTAACGCAGTAAGATAGATGGCAACACACAGTAAAAAATTAAAAGTGGGACAAAGACATGAAATACCCTAAACCTATCATTAAAAACAAATTTTTTTAGTTACAACTACGCAATATCCTACATGCCTGCTCAACAAAAAATAAAGTCATACTGATATAATTGATACTAAACTTAGTGAGTACCTGTGACAAAATGTACATAAAATGTTTTTGAAAACATTCGGGTTGATTCTTTATTTCCAGTGTGATGATACATTTACTGAAGGATTTGATTTTGGTCCGGACTGTGTGTAAATACTCATCCTTGCTTCATCCTTAGCGTTATACCATGTAAGCCACACGTACAGTTTGCTAGAGAGGACTACAGGGCGAGTCCTCGCTGCCCTTTCAGATAAAAGGTCCTCTCTAATGGAAACTGAGGCTTCTGGGAAGTTGACGTAACAGCACAAACAAAATCAAGTACTAACCTAATCAATGGACACAGGATGCTCCATTTGATTTTTCAATAGAGTTTGATTTACATTGTAAGCAGCCAGTTTCTGACAACAGTTCAGTTCTGTTTATCCATAAGGCTTTGTGTGATGTGATTAGGGGGGGGGGGGAATATGAATCTCTAATTAGAAATTAATTGAAGTTGAGAAATCTAAACCATGGTCAACTGGAGTCAAAGATTGAGTCTGATAAAAATCCATAATCCATAGAGAATAGGTATCATTAAAAATTTTCACTGAGGGGTGTAAGAGAAATGTCAGTATTCCACCAAGTCTAATCGGGAGAAAACTCTGAAGAATTAAACTAATTTAACATCAGGTGAATCGTGTCACATTAAACAGTGCTTCAAAGCTGGGACGCAATACCAAAGGCAATCTAATGTTTATATTGTAGAAATGCACAGCGCAGCGGGATCTACGGTAATGCGTCGGCAGAGCTTATTTGATCATGTAGGTCATGACAGACCACTTCACTTCTTACAAAAAAAAAAAAATCGCAAAATGTGTCTTCTCCACTCTGATGGGAACACATTAAAATAAACATCAGACATGTGTCATTGGAAGGTCAGCTTGTTGTGTCAAGAAAGAACTAGCCTCAAGTAGCACTTAATGAAAGAGCAGGAAAGAAAAACCTGTCCCCTCAGTCATTTAAAGTTACTGTGGAGCACCCGTAGGACACATGACACAAAAAACACAAATACTGGCCTTACAACTGAAAACCACACTGTTTGTATAGGCAAACATTAACATGTCGTCAGGTCCGGCCTTGCTAGATAAGTACCAGTCATAAATGCTGGATATATGCAAAGACGTCAGTGTTTTCAAGAGTAGAGTTGCACTTGGCCAACAAATTCCTAAAACAGGAAGGTAAGTAAAGCAGGTCCATGTACATACCTACTTCAAACACACATCAATTAATTGCACCAACGTGGGACTGATTATAGGCACTATCAAAAGTTTAATTTAATAAACTTTCCTAAGCCAGCAGTGATAAATATGGAAAAGATTAAGACAGAAACAATACGGTGTCCATCATATGCACCAGTCTAATCCTGAAATAATAAGGAGGAATTCAAGCCCTACTCCCTACTAGCGCCGCAAAGAAGATGGCCTAAGCCACCCTCAGAGCGGCCAAAAAATGCACCCATGACGTGCACCTCAGAAAAGAGGCTGGTGTGTTGCCATGACAACAAAGCCAAAAAGAGAACATGGGTTCAGGCCTTGTCAGGCTTTTGTAAGAAACATAAATAAATAGAGAAAAGACTTCATTTTAAAGCACACAGGGGTTGGTCGGATAGCCCTTGAAGGCAGCGCAAAAAGCAAACCACTGTGAGACAACATCAAAAAGCTAATGTTGAAAGGGGCTTCTTGAGGTGCCATCTTTACTTTTTTTAACATCTTGCAGGGATGACTTAACTTTTATCGGAGCAATTTTCATGACCTTTTATGGCGAAAAAAGGATGTCTTATAGACTGACTATGTGAGTGCTAATACTACGTATTATAATCTTTATGTATGTCTGTGTGTATGACGGCATGAAGAAATACAAGACCCAGTCAGGTGATATTCAGCTGTTCACCAAAACTTTAACTACTACTAGCACAGTCGTAGTTCCTTTTTCTGTGGATACGATGGCTTGCATTACACCCCCAGAGTAGACTTTGCAACAATAGACTTTACATTATTGCAGTAAACAGAAAACAAACTCAACCCATAAACGCAGAAGAAAATATATAGAATTTAGAAATGTTCCAACACGTTTCACTTCAGATCGACAAGCCTGTAAAGGAGTTTAGCTACTGTGTGTATAGGAAGGGTAGGTTTATTATCTAGTGGGCCATCGCGCAGAGAGCTTCAAGCTTAATTTAGCAGCACTCCACATCAAGGAGACACTTGAAGACTCCTCCCCTCCTTGACTTCCTTTAGCAACACCCTCAGATGGCCAACTCAAGCACCCTGCAGAAAGCTGCTGTAGTGACGCCTGTACGTTTTACTGCTGAGAGTAGAACTCAGTGGCACGGGCAGGCAGCAGGGTCCATTGTGCTAGGAGCTATTCTTCATTCAATGACGGTGTCAATGGTGCATGCCCATGGTAACACCCATGACTGACAACAGTATGCTTGGGTGCCAAGCGTCATCATGAGACCAATCAGTCGGTACCACAGACGAAGCCTAAAACTGGAGAACTAAATATGATACAGTTGATTAAAATAGTCATGTAAACTGAATATCGGACCCGAAGTTTCTGCTGTGTAATTCTAAAGTTTTCTTTTTTCTGTTATGGCTCATGTTCGTGCGACCTGCTTGCTAACAAAGTATAACGAAGTCCGATTTTTGCCCCAGTCTCTGTTTTTTTTGTTTTTTGTTTTTTTTAAGCTGCTCAAAGTACTGAGTAATATCATTCTCAACTCAACAGCAAAATGTCTTTTCAGAAATAATGTCCAGATTCCTGTGGATAATCATCAGACCTCTGTCACAAGTTTTCATAGGGACAACTGAACTTTCTATTGAGGAAACAGCCCCAATAAAATCGCTCCACAGAGATGTGGATTATGCTACAGTCACTACATGTAAAACCGCAACAAACCAAGAGATTATCACAGTGATGAGAGGAACTGTTTAGTTTTGGAACAGCTGTTCAAACCCACAACCTGCAGAAGGCTTGAGTCACTCTCACTTTGATTGCGATCAGGACATTGGCTGGCATTAAAGTCACCCACACAACCACAAGACACCCCGGGCTCCTTTACAAAACATGGTGTGTCTAAGAAAACATTAAACTCAAACTCATAAAAATATAATGGCCATCCCTCACAAATATCTAGTTCTTTCAGTAAGGCCTCTTCAGTTTTCCTCTTTGTGTGAGGTGGGGGGAGTGAAACTGCTGTAATTTCTGCGATGAAATGGACGATAGCCGAAACCCTCTAGTATCCCTCAGGAAAGTCAAAACATTATCTAGGTATTATGGTATAAGAATCCTCATAAACTTCATGTACAAATGGAGAAAAAGTCTTGTTGGCTTACAGAATTGGTGCTCAGGGTATCAATTTTAAAGCTTCATAACACAGGTCTTGTTTTTTTGTTTTTCATCACAGGGAAAGACTAGTTTTCTCCCATATAAAGCAACAGTATGGACAACATAGCTTCTTCTGGAGCTCAGAACTGTTCCCTCTCATGCTTTACTTTTCTCCCTCCCCCTCTAGTACTACAACTTCTCTCTTCAACCACCTAGCCAGTAAGCAGCAAGGCCCTGGACTAGCATACCAGTAGAGAAATTCCCAGATAAGTAATGCTCCTAGCCTTGGGGCTTTAGGCATCAGCGCTCTGGCCACTCCTCATGGGCTACGTCATCGGCTCAGAGGCGCGCAGCCACTTCCACAAAAGGAATTCCTTCTTACCGCCTGCATGTAAGTATGAGCGCGTTATGTGTCTGTGTTTGCGTGTCTGTGTGTGTTAGACGGATTAGACCAGACTCAGAGGGAGATGGGGTGAAAAAGTAAAAATGAAACTGGAAATACAATGAACCAGACACGCAAAACAGGAATTACATGATGATTGGTAAAATTGTATTTCCAAGAAAGATTATAGCATGAAGGTTCATTCTGTAAGGTGTTGTACATCTGTGTGTGTGTGTGTGTGTGTGTGTGTGTGTGTGTGTGTGTGTGTTTGAGTTTGAAACAAAGAGCTCACAGCTTCTGTGCTATTGTCAGGGTTCAGGAGGCCATAGGGTACGAGGGGAGGGTTATAGCGCTGCAGGGCGACCAGCTGGGTCCCTCCACTAGATGAGCCCTGTCGGGAGCAGTAACCAGACTACACACACTCACACACGTACACACTACACACACGTGTGTACACACACACACACACACACACACACACACACACACACACACACACTTTGCCTTCAGTACTCTAGCTGCTGCTGCTGCTGCTGCTACTGAGGACGACCATATATGGCCCTGGGATTCCCATGGAAAAAGACGACCGGGATTGAGGAAGAGGGGGGAAAAATGCCGGCGAGATTGTAACTGTATGTTTCGCTTGGGCTTTCGCTCAGCAGCCAAAACAATAGCCCCACTTGAGAGCCAAGTTTGTTTCCATGTGAGGGGTCCAAAGGCAAGAGGGGGCACCAGGGGGGAGAAGGCAGAGAGGTCAGATTGCCACAGAGAGATGGCAGAATACAACCTCTGTTGATATTTCCATATAATAGAGCCCTTATGTGGAGGCTACTATACAGAGGACAGAAGATAGCTCAGTCAGCAGTCACTGACAGTCAACTAAAGAGGCATTGAGCATGGTCCACAGTACATCCCCTCCCCTCTTCCCCCAGTGTACTGGCAGTATGTCACCGTTCACGCCAACAAGCTCTGAACCCACGAGGTTAAATGAATAGTGTGGATGCCAGGGTCTGCCCCGCAGGCATTCTACTAATTTATAGCCATTACCAGCACAAATATGGATTGTCACCAGAGTAACACTGCATCACAATGCATTGTGAATCGCGAGTACACTGTCACGCAAAGACCAAGACCAATTCCAGAGCTTTGAGTTGACCAAAAAAAGATGAATACAGTGTAATTTACAAACTATAATAACCTACTCACATGTAAAAAAGAATAATAAACCTGCAGGTGAACATTTAATATGGAAAACTGCAGTTGACGTTATAGTGACTTTTACTTGCTTTTCATCTGTCCTGCAGCCCTACAAAAACAGGACTTTCAACTTGGAGTGAAGTTTTATTCAGAAATAACTAAGCAATGATATGGTGATACAAGGCAGACCTCGGTCATCTCTATATGAGATATGATACACAATTTTTAAAAACAAAGAAATCCAATTAATTCACCATACCACATGTAAAAAAAAAAAAAAAAAATGAGAATGCACATTAGTTTGCCTGGTTTTATGTAAATTATTAGGCAAGGCAGTGCAGATAGCTATAGGCTCACACATCTGTACATGTGTCTATGTTAAGCTAGCGTCAGTGATAAAAGCAGAGGGAGTGGAAGAAGTAGGCTCACTAGTGGAGCCTCAAAGAGGAAATGAGAAAAATAAACAGGCACTTCCTGTTCCTCTCTGGCCTGAAATCTCCAACACCCTGATCCCTCCTACCATCACCACCTCAGTAAGGAAAGACGAGCAATACCCCCGTTCGAAAGCACGAGGGGATCCATTTTTACCGTCCTTCAAAACAGCTTGAATGAGACACACAGGGGTATGGATGCAAATTTTAAGCAAGTTCATTATTTCATGGTTAGCCACATTAATTACTTAAAAAAATTAATTTATTAAAAAAAATCTATTTCAGCTACTTAAAACATGCATCACATGCAGCCGATGCCCCAGAGATGAAAAACAGCGTGCACAAACTGTGTGTAATGTCAGTTGATACGCTTTAGATCGATATTGTTTAATCACCAAACTGTGATTAATCAGTCATCAATTATTGACTGAATAACATTCCCGCACAGTTGTTTTGATCACCAAAATGTAGGAACCAGAAATATTATTATTATTTATTTATCCTTTTTTTTTTTTTACTCAATATGAACTATAAAACTCCAGGTACCTGGATCTTGTGGGTCTAAGCATTGGGCTTTAATGAAATCTTAGTTCACTATACAGCAGCTTGAGTGGTTTTGGCTCATTAAATATTCATTTAACAGTCTGTTAACATATCAGCTTGATTGGACTCAGTGACCTGACGTTTATGCTCTATAAAACATGGAATTTTGTCTGAGGACACTGATGACTTAATGACTGTCTTATTACTGAAATTTTATTTTTTTTGATACCATTTTTTGATGAACAAAAGGCATTATTATTTTCCATCACTTTCTCTAGTTTAATCTGTTATTAAATAGAATTAGTTGATGCTCATATTAACAATTATATGACTATATTTAGTATTGCACGAGCAGGAAATAATGACGTTAGTAAAGGCATATTTATCTTCCTTCACCTGATAGTCGGCTAAAAAAAATTTTTGTATTTTCCAGTGAAAGACATTTGGCATGCAAATAATTTTAAATCATTTACGATTATTTAAAAAACATATATATAAATAGAAAAAGAAAAAAAAACAATCGGCACCTAGCTAACACAGAGGCCATACTTCAGTAAGTCCACTTAAATCACAAGCCCAAGTAATCAGACTGTCAAGGTTTTGGCCTATTTACTGTCACTGCTATTTATGTGTAGGAAGAGTATTGTCTGCATGCGCTGACTCACAAAACACTAATTGGGTGGCATCACAGCAAACAGGTTCATGCAATCTCATGACCACTCATGGATCAGCGCTAACAAAAAATCAATGCCAATCAAATGCAAAGGTACAGCATTACACTGAGAGACGCTACAATGTATTAGCTTATTATCTTTTTAGCTGATATTAAAAGGCAATGTTGTATGGGAACAATAGTATTTTTTACTTGCAATATATGTGTGGAATAAGCTTTTTAAAATATTTCCTATAAGTATGTCATTTCATTTCAATGGTCAAACCAGCAGCAGAATAATTATCTCATTATGTATTTTCAAAAATACTCATTACCAACAGGCATGTCTGAAAAGCAAAAAGGTGAAATCGTGAATTTACAGCCTTTAGTTGTTGGCAAGTTGTTCCTTATAGTTCCGTGACAGGTGGAAGCAACAACTTTCCCAACTGAAAACGTAAGGATATCATGTTCTGTATCTCTGGGTTGAACAATAACACAAAGTCTAGATTGTGTGTAATGAGCCAATCACCGTGTTCACCTCTATCCCTTATTTCGTCAGCTGAAGTTGCAGCCATTTTGAGAATAAATGGAAAGAATGTAACCTCACCCTTCAACAGACAACAAATGGACATGCGCTCTGCTGTAATTGTACTCGCTGCTCTCTAAGACAATGAGGAATTCACAGTCTCTGCGTCCAGGTGTTTTCAGTTCAAAAACAGCCCATAAAAAACACTCTGTGTGAGGCATGTGACTTTCGCCAAGCAAACAGTGGGATAGCTTCAAGAAGACCTGGCTTAAGTAAAGGACAGACACTGTGTGCCACAGGGTGGGAAAAAACAAAAAAAAAAAAAAAACAAAAAAACAAAAGCTGAAGTCATCCCACAAACATTTCACAGCAGCTCAATACTTAGCACAACTTGGTCATACACAAAAGTTGGGGCAGAAAGAAAAGCAAGTTATTGCCATTAGTCTGTTAATGGCACATGGAAGGATCCTTTACCAATTTATCTTGCGCAAAAGTCTAAACAGGCAATTATTAGAGATGGGTCGTGATTTTTCAATTTTCGAATAATCATTAAATTACTATTACTACCAAAAAATGGAATAGTTTATTCGACTATCATCTTGTCTAAAAAAAATATATTTTCCCTTGTTTTTCCTGGCGCCTGGTAGCAACTAACATATTACTAGTGCCGGAAGGTGGAGGTAATGTACCTAAAAGCTTTCTACCAACCGCCATTAAACACTGAAGAAGAGGAAGAAGGCGTTACTACCAGGCACTCGTAAAAAACGTGTGGCTCTGTGAGATTAGATGCTACTGTGCAAACAGAAGAAACATGCAAAGCCAAAGACTAGTAAAGCTGTCAAAAGTTTTGTGTGGAACTCTTTCAAACAAACAAACAAAAACAAAACAAAACAAAACCAAAAACAAACGGGGTGCAGTGCAAACACTGGCAGGTAAAGCTGGCAAATCATACGTCTACAACTAGACATCCTTGAAAATTTTGTCAGAGTTGTGAAAAGCAAATTAACGAGTCTCTCTCTCTCTCACTTTGTGTGTGTGTGTGTGTGTGTGTGTGCGTGCGCATTGGTGTGGTTGGGGGGGAAATGCGTATCCCTAATTTTGCTTGTATGTTTTATTTTTTAATCAGCTTCTGAGGTTGCTCCAAAATGCAGTGAAAAAGCTACAACCTGATGTTTGGGTGATGAATACCCATCAAAGGAGCCCACACTGACATCATCACAACCCATTTAGTAGAAAGGAAGACAGCAAAAATGGAGGACCTATGGTTTGAAATCAACTTCCCATTTTACTCACTGAATAAAGACCAGCACTGCCATGTTTTGGCAATGCAAAGACAGAGATTCAAAAACTTGAGTGAAGAAAAGTGTGCCCGTGCACCACATGAAACGGGCTTTTGAGCAAGGTCAAGTCCGTGTCCGTAGCCCTGCCATCTACACAGCTCATGTACGTGGCAGCAGGTTTACTCTACTGAGGAATTCTCCTTACGACCCCAGGGGAACCAGTTCCAACCTGCAGCAATGCTCATCTGAAATACTTCAGAGAACCCTCACCATTCCCGATCCTATGGTGGGGATGCCTCTGGCATTTCATCCCCGCTTTGTGTTATCAAAGCACTGTCATACATAGAGTTGGGATGCATGAGATCCATCCAGTCTGGAATCAGTTTTAGGGGGAATCTGTACAATAGTACTTTCTTTACAGGCCAACTATTTAATGTGTAACTTGTCAGGAAAGTCAGTGAGTTAGAAACATACTCCATCTTTCACTGAAGACAAATTTAATTTGAATATATCAATGCACCCTGACATGATATTTTCAGTTGCTGTAAATGGTTGTTTTATACTTATTATCTTTCTTGTACAGGTTCAGGTTATGGTTCCATCCCATTTGAGCTGATGACGGCAATATGATTTCAACAACAAGCTACCTTTATAAATCAACCAAACTTTTAGAAACGGTCTGTTTCATTGCAGTACAGACCAATCCTTCCATCCCCTTTAGCTTACACATTGTCTATTTTCAAAGTCACACGTGTTATCTTGAAACAATGCGCAGGGAAACAACACTGATGTGTCACAATCAGCAGATGACCTGGCATGCTGCAAAGCATTGGCGCGCAAACACCACAAGGACTTCCTGCTGTTGATTATAGGGTTGGTAGGGAGACTGAATGAAGCAGCAAGTGAGGCCAGCCTGACAAGGAGAGACATGCCAATTATACACAGGTAAAAATATACATGTTCTTGGGCTCCAATTCTAAATTAACACTCTCAGTCATCAAGAACGCTGAGTTTGCAATAGTGCTACAGTGATTCACTGCAGACTGGAATTCAGCATTGCACTGGATGACCTAGACTTCCATGTAAGAAGTTAAACTGAGACTGTCAGGTTCATCTCATATTAGTGCATCTCAAGTACAACTACCCCAATTCAAAACACCCAAGCAGCCCAAAAGGACAGGACACCTATTGGTGACTGCTATGTAAAGTTGAACATTGGGTTTAACAGCTTCAGTGCTGGACAGCCACTCCACACAAACTTGCTGACTGATTTTTAAAATGGAAATGGGGTGGTACTGGCAGAAAATATAAGACACTCTTTAATGTAACTGCACGGTGCATCCGCTATTGTTTCTTTTGTTTCTGGCTTTAAAATCGATGGTGATCCAGACATGCTTTCTTCCTTGTATTCGTCATGTTGCTCCTACCATCTGTTTGAACTCAATAGAAAGGTTACAGTTTCCTTTTCAGGACCTGTTCTTTTTCATGTGGTTAATAATATCATGATGTGGTAATATTTCCCCTGCTGCTCCCTCAAGACTGCAATGCTGTATGCAAAACTGATCATTCATCAAAATTATGACTAATGGGACCAAGAGGCTAAATAAGAATACAAGCAAATGAAATTATGATTTGTCTCTTGTATGCATTGAACAGAACCAAATTACATGCGTCTGTATAGGCTTATGATTGTAGACCAGGTTTTGAAATACCAAACAAAGATGTGTCATTGGCAATGATACGCAATCATCTAAATATTAGCCATAACAAAATACCAAAACATGGTAATTGCTAATCACATTCAAGGACGATTGGCAGTTGACTATTCAACCTAGACAAAGAACAAAATCTAGACAGTCTAGATTCCAGTTCATGAATTATTAAGTTGCATCTTAATGTATTCTGCAATATGTTAGAAATGCATGAGTGTCCAGCTGCTACTGTAAGATGGTCTTAAACCATAACAAAGAGCCTGGAAGCCTTGTGCAACCTTTCGCAAGAAAAGTGGTGTGAAAGCAGACCACTTCCAAAATCCACAAATATCAAATGCTGCAAGACAGTATGGACTTCGAAGCTTATCTTCCTACCAATAATTCTTCAGCTGGTTACATCATAGAAGGAGCAGCTGAGAGCATCAATTCCACAAAAGAAATAGGCATACTGGTTATACACATAAAAGCACCCTTGTGCCATGTACTGTATTACATGCAATGGTCAAACTCATCAGATCCTGCCGCCAATATAGCAATGTCTAAAGAATAGGCCATGTAGAGTACACAAGTACTTAATGATACTCAAACAACGGAAAATATTAAATGAAAGGCAGCACTTCAAGGTCAAGCTGCGTGTTGTCTTAACTACATGGACCTTTATGTTCAACTATAAAGTTAATATAAAGTACTCAATCTTGCTAATCTCTACAACAAATGTGCGATCAGAAAAAATTCCCTTTACTGAAAAAGGCATCCATCTCCCTCTTAAGGCTACCTGAAAGCATGTTGATTTTTATGATCATACATATCAAATGTGGATTTTCTAGGTAGCCTTTATCCAACAGTCATCAGATCTGGACATTATTATGCAGACTGATCATCAAACTAAAGGGCCGATATTTTTTGTGGATTAAGCCTTTTTTCGCTAAGTCCCTAACCTGTGTCTCTATTGTGCAGACTAGCAGAACAGGTGAGCGCTACAGGGAGGCTCTGTAATGCAATGTGATGCACACTTGTTTTGCTTGTCTCAGACAAGGGGCCTCTCCACATGAGATGGCGGGATTTTCTCCCTCAGGCTGCAAGATAGGAGGCTTGAGGTCTGTAAGAGGTTGCCATGATGCCTTTATCAGGGAGACAGGGACATGTCAAAGGCATTTCTTTTTTGCTCCTCTCTCTTGCCAACTGCAAGCCTCGAGCACAAATGAGAATCTCAGGGTTGGGGCTGTAGTGAGATCCACAGCAATTATGTAATGTGTTAATATGACGGATGCTGGTCTGGATGAAAAGAAACACAGCCACCTCACCATCTTCCATCACATTCTCTGTAATTGTTCCATTACAAGATTCATGAAGTTGACTCTCATTTCAAACTGCCGAGCACTGCCAAAGACTCTCTCTCTCTGCTCAGTCTGTTATGCAACTCCCACTCTGTACATGCAAATCCACCAACACAAGTGACTAGCAACCTTCCCTGAGTGGTTGTCATGGAGACAGTGCAAGATAATGTTCATAGACTTCAGGGCCATAATGAGGGTGTGTAATGTCAACAGAGGACAGGCATTGTAATACCCAAGTCTGACATGTTAAGCTGAGCTGAGTCCTGTCACCTTGGTCCTGGGGATCAGTAAAGGTCATGAATGCTAAAGAAAAAAAGTTCAGGTGTAGGTCAGTGTGGAGATTTTCTTGTGTGAGGCGACAAGCCCTGGTTACCTCCACACTAATTGCCTTGATGGAGCTCAGTGGGCAACAGTCAGCTGGGCCTTGGCATCGTATGGGGAGAGAATGACTGGAGGGGAGGGGTTTAGGTGACAGCTGAGGAATGTCTGCTCTCCTCTCTCTTTGCCATGGTTTCCAGCGAGTGTCATCTGAAGAATGCACGGGCTAGGACGACAGGACTCGGAATGCTACCCCATGAGACGAGTTTAGCCGACGAGATCTGGAATCTCCACTTGCCTACTGGACCCCTCATTACTTGTGCATCCTCTCTACTGTCCACCTGAATCCATGCAGTCTGTGTTTGGGTGAACCCATTAATCCCAGTCAATTACATCATGAAATGTAAATGTGATTTTGAAACTACAACGTCTGTACAAAGTCACACTTTTCACTCTGGTATTCATGCTTTTATCAAAAAACTTGAAGCGTCACATATTATTACCCTTTAATACTCCTAACCTCATCCCTAACAACCCCCATATGCACAAGAGAGTCTGTAATGGTCTTTGTCCTGGGTCACATCACAGAGACAAGACAACAGAACATGTTTATGGGTCCTTCCGCAACAAGTAATTCTTTAAGTGACAGAAGGTCCATGACTCACACAGACACACAACCTCTTGCTTAAATGTGAGATTATGCCAGGGGTGCACTACAAAGCAGAGCTACAGACTCTGAGTCATATCCAAACTTAGTATCATCTCCTGAAACCCAGTTAGGAGAACTTGTGGCGGTGGTATTTATAACCCTGCACCGGTCACCAGCGATGGGAGTGATATTGCTGCACCCAGTGAGGAGTGAGCCCTCACTTAAAACACATGACACATATCACAACAAAGCCCGAGGTCATTCACTCACTGGATGAGGTTACGCAGTTCATTGCACAAAACTGAAATCTCAAAATTACCTGTGATGTTTTCAGTAATCAAGAGGCTTACTGATCATGCTACAAAGAAACAAAAGTTATATGAAGAAGTAAATACACATTTTTGCCATTGCAAAACTCCATACCGTACCATACCATACCATATTATACTCTGAGGTCTATTATCTTAATTCAACAGGAACAGCGTGACAAAGACATGAACAAAGGCACCAGGTGACTGACTGTCTATCTCCTGTTCATTTCATCTGAGAAAACTAACATAAGTTTGACCTTGCTGCAATTCTCGAATTAGCACTTTAAACTCAAATCCCTGTATCACCTTTTTCAATTCTGTTATAAGACCCCAAAACCAAGGGATCAAATGCTGGCCTACAACACACACACACACACACACACACACACACAAACACACTCACATCAGCCTCTCGTCCAGAGATGGTTAGGTCTGGAGAGCAGCACTGCAAATTCTTTCCTCACTCTAGCTCATCCCTGTACATCAGCCCAAAAAAAGGCAACGTTTCCACCCAATGAGTTTGCACAGGGGGGGGCATGCTAATTCTAGATTTAATGATATCCAACTCTGAGCACAAAGAATGGTTGATTTAACAAAACCATTAATAAATGCATAGACAGAACAAAGTCAATTCACCATCTAAAGATGGAGTGAATTACCTATCTCAGAAAACTTGCTTTTAAAACTTTTAATAGCATGTAACAAAGTCTTGGCCAACAACCGTACCATGTAGCAAGGTGATGCACATAGCAGTACACAGGCTTACTAAAACTAGACATGTGGGCATGAGTAATGAGGTGACATCATCGGGGATCTATTCTAGCATTAAACATTTTATTCAAGAATTCTTCAGTTAGCCCTCAGATCATTTAAACACTTACTATCCAAACAAATAGGAGGAGAAAGCATGCTTGCTGGTGCAATGAATGAAACTGTGAAAATGCTTGTTTCCACAAGCAATTACTAGAACTTTGAATTTCTTTAGTATTAAGTACCTGGGGTGTCTTCTTGCCCCAGGAGTCTAAGATGCATATACTAAACTCCTGTGTCCTAAGTAGAAATCTAACCAGAAACCTTAGTAAAAACGTCATTATTAAATGTTTAGTTTTTCTATCTAACAAATACAAAAATTCCAGAAGTGATAAATAATAAAATCTGTTATTGATGTACAGCGACTTATAGAGTGTTAACATACCATGATGTTATTCCATTTGTAACAAATGTCACTAGGTGCAACAGCATAAAAAAAAGTTTCAATCTGAAAAAGAATGCCAATGATACACCTTCCAAACATTATTTCTTTAACAGTAAATGGTAGAGAGAGAGAGAGAGAGATGTGAGATCACATATGGAGCACAGCACAAAATTAATGGAGTTGTAGACGATACGAATGAATTCATGAACTACAGTGACATATTCACATGTTACAGTGAAGGATCTCCACTGCCAAGTTACAGCACTTTAAATGATAACGTAAATCTACTGTATGTACAGTACACATCACTGAATCAAACTTGGCCATATCAGGGCTCTTCCCTCCGTGCCTGCACCTTCTAGCTACCATAATACTTCAACCACTGGACAAGTGTGTTATGAACCTTGTAAATCAGATATTTGCCACGTTTGGTTTCAAACAGCCTCGTTCACCTGACGTTGCTGTCTAACGACAGCCAACACGGCCTGCCATTTTCATTATTTGGTTTTGGAAGTACTGAGGCTAGTAAACGTAGCTACAATGGTTAGCGGGCAAATAGTTAGCTTAGCATTGCTGACATTCCAGGCAAATAGCAAAGCATTTGGCTCACAAGTGTTTTGGTTAAAACCAAAAACGCCAAAATCACAAAGCGTCATTTTTTGAGTCCAAACGTTGTCAGCTGACGTCGTTTCTCAGGCTAGCTAACGAATGAATTAACCTTAGCTAAACCTCCTAAACAGCTAACGACAATTAGCTTAGCCTGCTAACGTAGCGTTAGCATTCCTTTTGCTTGTCCAACACTGCACTGCAATGATTATCTCTGTGTACCACTTTATCCAACTTCAACTAATGCACCAAACAGTGCTGTCAACAATGTGAATATTGAGTAAATGTGATGTATACTTAAGGCCGTGCAAGGATAACGTTAGCCTGTAACCGAATGACGTTGTAACTGACTAAAGCTAGCTAGCCTCCGCTTCCTCTCCAGAGAGTAGCCACAGTCGCGGTGCAGGGTTTATCAACAAAACGACTTTTCCTGCTAGCCAGGTTATAGCCATTGTTGGGGAATTCACTTTGCCCGGACAGTGGCTCAATCAATGACAACATTTACGTTACGCTCCAAACATGACTCGATCATAGCACCCGAAATTACTTTTATCTAACAACATCAATGAACCATGAAAAAAACACTGGCGACTGTTTGGCTTGAATGTAATTTACAACATAAAAATGACCCAACGCTACAACCTGAATGCAGCAGTACAGCAATTAGACTGCGCCCATGGACCGGGGATATAGACTAAGGCTAGTTTACTGAGGCAAAAAGTAGTCCTGAAAGCGAGGCTTGTAACTTTGTTGCTTATTGTGAATTGCACTCTGAAAGCTGCATGCACAGTTAGTACCGTTTTGGATCTGAATCTTCCACAACCAGGCTTAGAGAGAAGCCAGTGCGTTCACCACAACTCTGCGTCGAAAAAGGACGGGTGTGCTAGGTAGGTAAACAACGGGATGAGAATGGCTTCCATTTGACAGGTGTTCCAGGGCAAGCAGTTGCTAGCAGCAAACCGACAATTGTGTTTAATGGTGCTTGGCAGTACCAGCGACCGATGTTAACACCTAACGCAGGCTAACACAAACCTGGTGGAGGGCGGTGAGACCGTCTACATTGGCGTAGTTGATGTCAGCGCCCCGGTCAAGCATTCGGAGCACCTCCTCGGTATCGCCGCTTGAGCAGGCGGCCAGAAACACGGCGCCATCATCGAACTTCACCTTCGTCTTCTTCTTTTTCAGAATAGGAGGCTCCAGGTCCGTTTCCGAGCCCAGCCACCGCTTTAACTGCTCATTCCTCTTCTGCTTGGCGTCCGCCATCTTCATCCCCCTCCTGTCTCGGGCTTCTTATCTTTCTCCGAGAGAGGATATACTTTATAGTACCACTATCCCACAGCGCACTGGGGCGTGGGAAGGGAGGGCTGGCGAGGAGGGGGGAACTGAGCGAGAGAGGGCGTCTGGATTGTTTCCCGTAATCTCGCGAGAGCTGTGGCTCAGGAGCTGCAGTATAACGTCACCATCAGCAGATTATGAGGAGAGAGTGCGCAGGGTAATCCCTTATAGATTGTGTACACCGAATACGACAAGAGTACTCGAAAATATTACACAACAGTCGGCTGTCTCACAAGCATTTTCGGAGGGATGCACTGTAACAGTCAGTGGCAAGCATTTGCACAAACCGACTATTGTGTACTGTGATACCACATGGGTACATAGAAGTCATAGTTCACCTTTAGTTCAATCATAGCATGCTGTATCAGTACATCAGTGAATGCAACTAGAGAAAATATTTAAACTCAGCGTTGAAACACTCCACTCTTCCACCAAGAAACTCGTCAAACTCAGAAATTACTGGCTCTTACCGTTTTATATGTAACAGTTTAATACAAAGGGAACTTATGCCGTATAGTGCAGAAAAGTATGGATATATATATATTTTTTTTTGCTGTTGTTTTTTTTTTTTTTCTTGTGGGTGATCATCGTGGAACAATCGTTCAGCGCTGAGTTGGAGTTTAGAGAGAGATCAAGTGTCCAAAAACAGAAGTCTGCAAATCTTCATTCATTCATTTTACCAACAAGGAATGAATATTCTGTTCCTCCAAAATATTTTAATCTGCCTGCAAAACCATATTATCAGCTATCAACTAAAAAAACAAAAAACAAAACAAAAAAAACCCCAGTAGCATAGAAAACCAAATATCTACTCAATTGAAGACACAACAGGTATTTTGAGAAATTGGAAAATCCAAAGACTGTATCCCAATATTATAAAGTGTTTTATTGCTTTTTTTGTGTTGCACTGTGGTTTTCAATTCATTCTGTTTTCAGTTTATTTATTTGTGTATGTAGAGTTGAGGTATATTTCTATTTCTTTTGTCTTTTTTTGTTTTTGTTTTATTATCATCAGTAGTGATTCAAATTAACCCTCTGACCATAATTGTTACTAATTGTTCTTAGCTGGTAGTGTATTGATATTTTTCTTCTTTTCATTTCAGGAAGTGGCATTTGCCAAGCAAACAAACCTTCATTTTGGACGTATTTCCCCCTTCTTCCACACATAAAAACATCAAATTAAATTTCTGATGTCATATGTAACATGTTCAGTTTCCATCCAATAAAAACACACTGCTCACTGAAGGAAAACAGAAACCTTCTTACCACAAAGTACCTGTAATGATTTGATGGGTAACACTTGAAGTGCTAGGAATGTCTAGTGGACTCAAGCACCGGGGTGGTCCAGCACAACCTAGAGCAAAAACAAGGTGGCCAGGCATAAATTGTTTCTTTTTTTTTTTATTTTGGCACCACCATGTGTTATTGTTGGCAGAAACCCATGTGTACTCAGCAGGGGTGCGGTATTGCCTCCTCATACGCAAGTTGTGGGTAAAAAGCATGCACCCCTTTTTTTATTGTTTTTTGTTTTGTTTTTTAACACTGAGGTGTCATTTCGGAAGATAATAATGTCATTTTTGTGGTTAAAGACATTCTTAAAAACGAAAATGATGCTGCTTGTGCTTGATAAGATACCACCCACCGACTGAACCTGAGGTTGACATCCTGAATAACAAGCTGTTCAAGCAGAATCATGATCCAAAACATTTATACAACTGTGACCATGAGCCATTGTGTAAAGTCATGCTACCCCCCATTTTCTCATTTCAGAACCATTCTTCATGTCACTGACACTGAGTGTAGACAGATTTAAATAATTTATTGTCTGCAAATGCAGCAAATGAGACTCGGGCTGCAACACACAGGACTCTGAGCCAGGACCAGGAGGTTCAGACACAGAGAGGACGAGCAGCTCTAATCCTTAGTGTTACAGAAATGTCATGGGAAATTACTGCGGTTCTACTGAGTCATAGGGATGGTGGAACACCAACAGCATCTGTGTCAGGAAGCTGTTGGCCAGAGGCTCCAGTGTGCTGATATCAGGACGGTTGGAGGGAAAGCGATGTGGAAGCTGCTGTTCGGCGGGGAGGACTGACCTTACAGTGACTGACAGCACAAAGCGAGCCATGTGGGCCACATCCAGCTCCGACTGTAATCAGACTGTCTTGTGTGATACACAAGTAAGTTTTAGAGCTGCAGACTGCGTTATTACTTGGAGCACACACTCTAACGCATACTTTATCGGCACTGCTCCTAAGAAATCACCTTGACAATTTGTGCCGATGCACCTGCAAATGGATTTAAAGACAAAAAAAACAAAAAAAAAGACAAATGGCAAACTTAAATCATGAATCTGTTCTATCAAATGCTTGGCATTTTAGGACATTGTGTGTAGCTCAGGCGCAAAGAATACAAATGCAATCCATTTAAAATTCATGCTGTTCACCGGATAAAATCCAAAGCCTCAAGGGATTTGAATATTTCCTACAGGTGTTTGCCTTTTTTACCTTGAAAATCTCATCTACACTTTGCTTAAAATCAACATAGTTATGTACGAGGGGCCCCTGCACCGAGGGCATGAGGGCATGAAAAGTCTCCAATGTATATCTGCATACTCCACTTAACACAGTAACAAACATCTTGGATGAACAGCGAAGCATCCTGTTTACGTCTCCCGCCATGCCCCCCTCAGCAGCTGTATTTACCTCAGTGATGTCAGCCCTTAATGATATGCAGTACATTATAAATGAACTGCAATCAGTGCAAATAATTGTGGTTGTTGGTGTGATGCCAGATAACTTTCTGCATTTCAGTTTTTGTGATAATGGATGGGATGTCGGAGGATCCAGCAGGAAATACATTACACAGCACCGGAGTAAAATCATTCGTCAGCATCACCCCTGACAGGCGCTTGCATTCCGGCATAATATGTGTCATGAGACTTCTAGACAAACTCCCTTCGTTCATTACGCTTCACTTTGATCTCTTTTGACAGTTCGCTGTTGTTCCTGTGTCTTGAGAGGATAAGCGTCTGGGGGGTGACTCAAGTGTATCAATACCACAAAATTACACTGGCGCACTCTCACTGTTTGCCGTCAGCCACCGAGACGTGCGTGAAGGAGACGATTAAAACCCAGCAACACGCTTAAAAGTCATGTCGTTGTAGGCACGTTCTCAGCGGCACGACGTCACTGTCAGAGCCCTCAGCACCTATGACTGATTCCTGAGAGGAAGCCCGTGTTTACTGCTGCAATTAAGTGTGTTTCCAAAGGGACTGTTCTCTGGTGTGGTTTGTGAAACCAGACGAGGTGTTCAAGCCAAGTGTTGTGGAGAGACAGCTGGAAAGAGGGAGGAGGGCAGTTTGAGTGTGTGTACATGAGAATACGTGTGTTTCTAGGAAATGTAGACTAAATCTTGCTGATGTTGGCCTCCTGAGATCCCGTTAAAATTTTCCATCTCCAATACAGTATCCTACAGTATCTGAACTACAGCATCAGTCTCTGTAGTATAATCCAATTTTTTCTGCTGACACCGCTACTAATCCATTTGTTAGTTTAATTGAGTATTTTGTCAATTATTTCTTGAATTAATTATATCAATAGTTTGATATTTTGGATATTTTCTTGCCAAGAGTTAGTTTAGAAGATCAATACAACTCTCTCAAGCAAATAAGCATATTTTCCAAAACTATTCCTTAAAATATTCAATATTTCCTTGCTTTGTGGAGCTAGAGTTTGATCATTTGTCCTTAATTGTTTAGCCCCTTGTAGTGGCATAGATAGCGCATAGATGCTGTTTTGGAGACTATTCCTGCTTGATAATAAAAAAATAATATAAATCTGGGGCAAATGCTGTATCTTGATAATTCGTTATCATTCTTAAAAAGGTATAAAATGATATTAAATATCACTACAAAATAATCACTTATCAATGGTGCCAGTCTAGATTTGTCAGCCCTCCAATTTTCACACCAGTGAGATTTTCGGTGCTTCCACGGTAACTGTATTCAGTCATATCCACCACCATGTCAGTGCAGGTGACCCAGACAAACAGCACTCACAGAGGGGTGACTGCTGATGTGTGGACAACTCAGTCCCATCTGAGAGAAGCCAGACGCCCTGCTCCCATGCTCCCATGTCACTTAAAGCCTGTTGTTGGCGCCTTCCCCACTGACACACTCATCTCCTTTCTCAACTCGCAGGTCCAGACAGCAGCACTATCTAGCAGATAGAAATAGTCATGCTTTGATGTTGTAAGAGGACGTCTAAAAAGTGATGTCAAGAAATAGTCTGATTGTGCTGCCTCAGCCCTTCAGATCCTTTCAATTAGTCACTGGTGGATTAAAAATCTTGTCCCGGCCTGTGGTATCAGGTGAGTTAGCAGGCCAACAGACAGTGAGAAGCCTGATTCCAATGGAATACAAAAATATTCTTCTTAGAAGGATTCACCCAAGAAGGAACAGCCCCAAGGTGACATTGCCTGCTGGACTGGGCTAAAACCCACGTCCATCACTGATGAACAGGCCTCCATTTGACTACATGTTAACTCTGTGTAGAACTTCACGTACCGTTCATTGTCACCAGGGGCTTAGGGGCAGACTGGAATGAGAAATCAGACTCTGCCCAAGGCCAATCATGTGTTCGGCAGTGAAATGGAGGAACAGAAACCAATTGGCAGAGAAACGGAGAGAGAGGATCGACAATTGAGAGACTGGCAGGAGGGGTAAAGAAGGGGGGGCTGGTTGTGTCAGACTGTTCTCATCAAGACGAATAATAATAGTAACCTGATCTGGCCAATGGTCACACGCTGTGGCCTTCTTCTCAGCTGTGGGTGCTGCTTTACATGCTTGCGTCTGGGTTCCGCTTTGTGTGTTTGTGCCCCGTAAATCCACTCTAGGTCCCCTATTTATATGGACCAAATTGGTTAAGTATTGCAGCAACATCTCATCTCATCATCGGTTTTTGGGTCATGATTGAAACGCACAGACTGGAGCTGTTGCAGCTTCTCCGTGCCATCCCAGGGAGTATGTCCCATTTGGCACCACTGCACGTGTGATCAGGAACGCTATGGAGGCCTCTCGAAAATACCAGCTTGACAAAATAATCTGTGCCACCAGGCAGCCCGAATGGGCCGTGTTAACATGAGGAGATATCTTATCAAGAGCGCCCTGCATCCAAAACTGGGGTGCAGGGAACTGCGGGGAGGACAGTGGAGGGTTGGGGAGTGTTCATGAGGTGATCTGCTCCCAGACGACAGCTGAGCTCTAACCCTGGACAGAAATAGGGCAGTCCCTTTCACTTAGCAGGGGCCGTACAGCCGGAGCATCGCTTGATTCTGCTCTTTCAATCCCAGGCCATTATGCTGGCATGATAACAATGGATTTGATTGTGCTAACTAAAGTCAAATGTATGGTGACAACGTTATGTCAGATATGTGCAAATGAACAGTGGACTTAGTGTATAATGCAGACGCGTTTAATTCTGGGATGCATGTTTCTTTAAGGCCAAATGAGTAGCGACAGTCTAATAAGACAAGGCTATTTGAGTGACCTTGTTTCCTAGAGAAAAGAGCCTAATAATAGGCCAAAATCTGGAACTGTGCTGAGGCCTGCAGTAGGTTAGTGCTAAAAGCTACAATGAATCGTTCCACGCAAGCCACGGGAAAAATATCATGGTCCAGCAAAATGAAGATTCGCATGTTTTATATCTTTATAGCGTTGACCAAGATTGTGGAGGAGCCTGCAAGGAAACAGATTCCAAGATTACAAATGACCAGACAGGACCTGCGTTAAGAGATAGGTTTACATTTTTTTCAAGTCTGCCTAAAAATAGACCTCACATGCCCATATGTAGACTGAAAGCATTATTGGTCATTGTATTCATTTCCTCCTGCCCATTCTGGTCACGAAGAGTTCCCTTCTTAACGCAATTCCGACATAAGACATGAGGGAGAAACTCAATCCTCAGTCCTCGTTCTGTGCAAAAATGCATTCCAAAGTTTAGCCAAAGCTTATATGAGGCTTCAGCAGCAAAATTAGTCAGATTGACTGGGTGTCCTCCAAAGTGATGGCCTTTTTTAGTTCGTAGTTCATAAGTATTTATGTATGTATTTTTCTTTTGAAGCCACTTGGGTGTAGCTCAGTAAGCTGTAGAGACAACACCAACATACTATGACCTTATAAAGTTGATATGCATTAGCATTCATTTGGAGTCTAATTTGTGTCCATCTGATGAACCTAAGTCTAATATTCTTTCTCCTTCTAGCTCTGGTCTTGTCTCCACCAGCCCCTGAGGGTCTGTGTACTGTTTGGTGCTGGACAGTTAACATTCAGTGGGTTTATCGGAGCTTTTTGCTGAAAACAGCTGCCCGCTGCTGCTGAAAGGTTAATGAGGGCTGTGAGAATGAACCAGAACAGTTAAGTTCCGGGCCAGAAAACCGAAATAATGACTTAAAAGAAGCTAAAAATGTGACGTAAAGCTGATGGGAACTGTAGAGTCAGGTGATAATTCTCTGTAGGTTTCAGCAACCCCTTTCACACACAAGTAGTCATATGATCCACTGTTAATATAAAAATATAGACTATAGTAGCTAGAAATTATAAGAATATTAATTGGTTATATTAAAAAGACTTGCGTAGACATGCTTAGAGACATTATCAAATGCAGAAAGCACATTGTGACACAATCATCACTTCTCCCAATAGGATATCATTAGTCTTTTTGTGAAAAATATTTAACATTCATTTTATAATTGCCTCAGATGCCAGATTACTATGGCCATGAACTTTTTGACTGGTCCTATTGGTCAGTGTACGGAAAAACAAGTTTAATTAAACTAATATAATGTATCAGAGGTTCCTCAAAGTGATTTCCATGAAAGCTGAATAGGATACTCTCATTCTTCCATCGACAGTATTTATCTCTCAGATTATTTTAAGGCACTGCTTCACCTGTTTTAGAGTTCTTGATTTAGCTATCAAAACCCTCTGCCCTCATTATTTCCATTCACCTTGATGAAAAGAAGCATGAGTGGAAAAACAGAGCCGCGTTCAGTCTTTAAGCCTCAGCCCTATCAGGTTTAAATACCACTCACACATTGTGAACTGAACTCAACCCCATGGATGATCCGGGGATGCAGGCCCAGTGGGTGCATTTCTCCAAGGTCAAAGGTCACAGACCATCCCATTTGTCATGGGCAGTACTTCAAGGCACTTCGTTTCACATGTGGACAGGTTCACGTTTCAATTAACTGGTGTCATATATCTCATTTCCTAACTGTGCTCATCTCCCACGACCTTGGTAATCCTAAAATCTTCAGCAAGTTACAATGGATATCTGTTGGTTACAGTTTCTCCCCTGAGTCGCAAATCATATTCAGTTTATTTCAGCCAGAGGTTAAAATCTTGATACAGGGACGTCCTCAGATACATGAATTACATTCCTGACAGGCATTTGAAAACTCAGAAGAATCATTATCCCTTAGTTGCCTTTAAATCAAGAAAAAGGAGTCCACCACAGGCCAGAATTACTTACATAAGAGCAGCTTACAACTTTCCTCTACTACACAGAAATGATGTGCAGTGAAGTTCCATCGACACACTTCACAAAGGAAGCCCTCAAGCAGCAGCTTAAAAATAGATAAGTGTTACTTGTGCTAGTCTCCCTCTTATAGTGCCACCCACATATGATTATTACCCTTTATGCGGCCATCTGACAGTATTTTCCACACTAACCTCTGCTAGGCTAACCGAAGCTAGACTAAAGCTTGCAGGCAAAAAAAAAAAAGATATCAAGAATTTATAGCCTCACCTCACATTGAGACAATCAATTACTGCTCAGAAGAGGCAAAACACTACAGGTTTACTGCAGGTTTAGAGCGGGGCCGTTTGCCTGGATTTATGCCATGCATGATGATCGGTAATGCAACATCAAAGTGATGTGTATTTTTGCAAGCGGACACTTCAACTACAATTTCTTGGTGGGCGTGCAATTCCCAGAAACATAGAAGAAACATAATTCATACTCTTTGCAGTCAGATGTAAATAGACTATGATTTTTTATTTGCCTCCACCTCTCTCTTATAATCTAAGTCATGACACTATTTCACGCCAATGCAAATACATCTCGTTTTTTGTAATATAGATGATAGCCTAATTAGTGAAGCGCTCTCTGTAATGTAGTTTAAGTTTAGAGCGCACTATAAATTGGGTCAAGGCAGTTTTAGTGCCGATATTCACAATCCTTGTCCCCCGTGTGCAGAGTGCAGCCAGAGGAATGTAAATGAAGTGCATTTTGAACGTTATGGACGAGGTCCCAGACAACGTGACACGCTGAACCGGGCGTTCGGTGACTTTACTGTAGCATTCGATTCAGCTGTGTTATCTCCGAGACACAGGCCTCACAGCAAAGGTGTGGCTGTGTCGCAGCTGACAAGGTGACAACTGACGCTGCTCATCAAATGTGGTACCTGTCAACAGCCCTAGTCTGCTCCTACCTGAGTTGCAGAAGAGGACGATAGAAGGGGTGGGACTGGCGGGAGTGCAGGGGAGTGTAGGGGTGGTGTTGGTGTTTGCAGAGTCTCCATAACCCCCTCAAAACACCTAGAGGGTGACTTCCCCTTCCCATGAGCCTCCAAGCACAGAAACGACAGAACACAATACACCTGTCTGATGGGATCAGCTTATTCCGGTGCAATCCGGTTTCGTCTCTGGTGTTCTGGAAACATGCCAAAATGTTCCGAGTTCACGGCGCTGTTGTGCCCCAAAGGTAGGCAGATTTTTCTGCCTCATGTCCTGACTCCTAAAGTAAGTGAGCATGTGCTACACTCAGTCTGAACCTTAAAGGGATAGTTTGACATTTTTGGAAATACACGTACTTGCGTTCTTGCTGAGACTTACAAGAGAACATTGATACTAGTCATAGCTAGTTAGCTTAGCTTAGCCTAAAAGACTGGAAACAGGGGGAAACAGCTCATCTAACTCTTGGCAAGAAAGCAAAAAAGTGTATTTCCCAAAATGTCTAACTCTTTCTTCAAATATTATCACTTTGAAGAGCTAGACTGGTTTTCATAAAGAAGACAGAAGTAACATTAACAAGTTGGATAATCTCTGATTTCAAAGTGTTGATCTCGCTTTGTAATATTACACAATAAAGCCGAAGATGTAAGTCTGGCAAAACAAGTCCCTACACTGAGGCAGCCCAAAAAATTCCAGTTTCACAGATGAATAAACACAAACAAACATGACATGAAAAGCGGGCAGGAAGTGTAACCCAAGATAAACAATCAGATTTATTTTGACATCATCATAACAACCTCCAGCGGCGGGCTGGCGCTAAAAATAGCAGAGATGTCAAAGCGCTGGTACATATATGTCCATGAAGTGTGTGGTGAGCATTCCCCAGATAACAGCAGATGCCTCGTAGATTGGAGCCCGGTGAAGAGCTCGCCCACACTCGCCTGACGCATCTCACTGCAGGCGCTGGAAGCTCACCTGAGAAAAGCCAATGCAATGGCTTCCAAATAATTGTGTGCGGGGTTAAGGGGGGGCATTGGGATCTGTTTTGGCCTTACACGCATTGTGTACATGAAGTGGTTCTTGACCCCTGTCGCAGGGGCTGTGATGGAAAAAATTAGTCGGGCTTGGGGAAACAGAAAGGCCAGCAGCTGCGTGTGAAGACATCTGCTATTTATTGTGTTTGGTACATTCTGATTGGTCCAGGCTACCAGGCTGTAACAGGTCCAACCGATGTATGCGAAAAGCCAAGCAGAACTTACAAAAGACTACTTCTGCATCTCTTGCTGCTGTCGTGATATTGCATTTCCTCCTCATTTCTGCTTTTGCTTTGTAAATAAAGGGAACTTTGCCGCAGTTCTGCAATCGTTAGTTACACTCCTGATATTTTAAACGAACCCATCTAAACCAGACTACATGAGTATAACAAGAGAAAACTCCCAATCTGCAAAATCCTGTCTTTCACAACAAGCCCTTCCAGCGACTGATGGATGGAAGCCTTATTTCTGCTCAATGAAGTCATCAGTGTCGTGTGTTGCTCTGATGTGCATGATGAGCTTGGCCAAAGCCTGGCTCTGCTCCTGCTGCCGGGCTTCTCCGCTGCTGTTGAGGGAGGAAAAAAACATAAGGGGGGAAAGGAAAGAGTCCACGACATCATCTCTCCAGGCCTTTTAAGGAGCTCTCCAGCGGAGGGCTGAGAACGCTGGCCCACTTTCCCATCACAGCTTCCCAGCCTTGTCTCCTCTCCCCCTGGGAGCCTGGAACACAGAGTGACTGAAACACAGACTTATAGATATCCAGGAAATACAATATGGATATAATATACTTTAAAAACATACCAAAAATACTCTAACCCACTGACTAGGTACACTCTAAGACAGTGAAGACAAACTACACGAAACACAAGACACCGGGCATGGCGTGGCTATCATTTGTCATGTGCGCTTATGAGAGAAATAGACCACAAGTTGTAACATGTACTTACCATGTTGTCAAGGTCACACTCCATCATCTTTTGGACATTTTGATACGTGTGCAGGCACAAGCAGAGTAATGGAGGGAAATGAGGGGATGCTAGTTGCTGGTAGAGCTCGTATTCATCATTGTATTTCCAGATGTTGTCAAGGGTCGAGGCAGGCTGGAGCTCAGTGTTCCACAGCCCATCAGATAGAAACAGTGCAGAGAGGGGAAGGAGGAAAAAAGAGAAAGAATAAAAAGAGAAGGAATAAAGAGGGCTTTGGTGTAGTGGTGACCCTCTCTGGTTGTATCACCGCCGATTTCGGCCAGACCCTACATGGCCCCGTTCTCACCCCACTGCCACTGCCTCATACATGAACCCTGACCAGAGTCAACCCACACACACACACACACACACACACACACACACATACACAGACACACACTCATACAGAAAGGGTGAGATGGAGGACAATAAGTAGGGGGGAGACCAAGAGTGAGATGGAACAAGGAGGGTGATGTAGCAGATTGTGTGGGCGAGTTGAGTGTGTGTGTGTGTGTGTGCGTGCGTGCGTGTGTGTGCGCGCGCCCGCGCGTGTGTGTCTGTGTGTGTGAGTAAGTGAGTGAGACTGATCGAGGGGAAGTACCGGTGTGTGTGTGC
The DNA here is from genome assembly GCF_016859285.1 of Xiphias gladius. Lineage (NCBI taxonomy): Eukaryota > Metazoa > Chordata > Actinopteri > Istiophoriformes > Xiphiidae > Xiphias > Xiphias gladius. The sequence continues at coordinate 5,485,365 of NC_053401.1, forward strand.
GTGTGTGTGACAGCACAGACAAATGGCAAGTGAAAGGCTGTTATGCTGGCAAGTTTGGCCCTGCTCGACTGCCAGATCAGCTTCACAAATTCAGTGTTTGAAGTGCAGCTCCGAGCTCCTCAACCTGCTCTATAAACAATAAGCCCTGCTTAAATACATAATGGGGCTCTTTGAGACAGCTGGATGGAATAATTTTGTTTTCCTTGACCACATCTGATGGTATACTAAACCCATCTAGTCCAAATAAAGTCACAGAATTTGAACAACTGCCTTGTCTTTTATCTTTTACATCACCTGAAACATATCAAGAGTCAAAATTCTGAATGCGGGTCACTGTAAATCTTACATGATTAAAAAACAAGCCTTCTAACCGAGTCAATTAGTTCAGAACTGAGTAATAGAACTTTATTCTTCTTTAATACTTTGATAAAGCAAAGTGATTCCCCTAATTTGCCACAGCAGCAACGCACGTACAACACAACACAACACAACACATGATCAGTGACTCATCCACTGAATGTACACAGTGAACATGATGCCTGAGAGTCGCTGAGTCACTCCAGCCCACTCCTCTCCCTCTCCCTCCTTCTCACGTCTTGAAGTCTCGAAGTAGGAAGTAGTACCAAATCTTTGATTTGATAATTAGGTGTCGTGAAAATATATACGTGCCGTATATAATACGGTGCAACCCTGCAATAGGAGCTTTCAGTTTGAAAACGGTGTCTTAATCCAACTAGATTCTCAGCTCACTGGCTTATTCTTCCCAAACAACCGCTATCAGTTCCGTAGCTAGTGAGCTGAACTGAACGTCCGAACATGTTTCAGTTTAGTGAGCGGGACTGTGCAGTCGGAGCTCCGCTCAAGAAATGAAGATTATGGTAAAAGAATATTTGGAACTGATCTTTTTAATGTACTGATTCTAATGATTCAGGACAGTGGGAAGAACTGCTTTGCCCATCACTAGCGGACAGGGATGTAAAAAAAAAAAATTGCAAAAGGTTGCATCCCCATAACAACACAGCTCATTGTTTCAACACATTTTTTCTTTCTGAATCTGGCAGATGATGAATTTTTCCTAATACATTACACAAGTGGCCGATGTAAATCAGTCAGATTCATGCAACAAGTCAAAGGAAAGTGATTCGAAGAGGAAAAATGGCATAATTTTTGGATCCAGCACTACTTTTTGGGTAAAGCGTTGCATTCTGGGAGGCGAGACAATATGTCCGCTGTATGACAGAGCCACTCACTTCTGCATTATCCTGTGACCCCAACTCAAAGGCCAGATGGAAGTTGACAGAGCATGGGACAGCTGCAAGGCCCATTGCTATGTGGTAAATGCGTGCTGAAATAGCCAAATTAATGGAAGGGGCTCAAGTCCAAACTGGGGTTCAATACCGGGCTACATTTTAGTGCTATGAGCTGTCATCCAGTCAGCCAGACGTCAATATTTACTGCTGCCATGGCACAGCAACAGGCAAAAAAAGGGGCCGTGGCAGCCGTTTTGGTACCTGTTACTGCCAAAGAGGACCTCATGTCAGTTTCAGGTAATACCCCTTTCTGTGGTACATCGAAGCACCACCCCGGGATTGTTGTTCGTTAGTATGAGGTCTGAATGTGTCAGAAATACTGGGAGGGAAGTTCACCACTCAATGATTTCTTAACTACCGTTTTGAAAAGTCTGCTGCATGTACGACTCTCTCTAAAAATTGTAAAAAAAATAGAAGAAAAGAGCAGTTTTTGCTCTCCGATTGTTTTAGTAGGACATTATGTCTAATTTTGTCATGTAGAGTGGAAAAAAATTGTTGTTTTGAAAATAAAATAAAAAACTACATAGTCAAGTATTTTTGAGTATCTTGGTACATTTGAACATTTCACAGAAAAATGGTGAGAGAGCCAGCTATTCACACATCCTTATACAAGGATATAAAAGGTAAGACCTGTTGCCTTGAATCATATTTCTCTTGACTTGCAGATTCATGGGCCTCACAGCTTCCTCTCAGGGAAGACACTTTTCTGCCTCGTGAGCTGAAAAGAGTTTTCCCATGTTGCCCTGACGACCACACTTCTGTATTCCTCACAAAACCTTTTGTGCCCCTCGTGGCCCCTCCGCCTACCAGGTTTAGCGGATACTCTCCCTCGGCTCAGGGAAACTTCAATTACCGGCAACACTTTTTCAACCTCCGCAAGGCCTATTATGGTCAAAGGAGCCGCTGTGGCCGGACAGGAGCGGACATCTCCTCCCCTGTAAATCTGGGAGCGTTGCTTCATGCTCAGGGTGCTGTGACAAGACAAGGTCGAGGGGTCGCGGCTCCAGGTGATGTCTTTCCATAAGGCCATGGTGAGGAACTGCACATATATGGTGTGGTCTTTATTTATTGCCAGCTCTTTTACTGGATGGCTGCAGACTCTCCTCCTTCTGCAAGCTCTGCACCTCTTCTAAAGCAATGAAGCCCGTGCTTAAAAAATGTGGGATTTAAGATAGGTTGGGATTCTTGGATCGTCTAAGAATGTTATGATTTTATCTACCATTAGTAAACAGAATAAGTTACAATGTGACTGTGTGGGGTTTTCAGTCCTTAGTACAATTTGCGCTGAACATACCTCTACCCAAAGCAGTAATGTGAGAGCGTTTAACTTCAAATGGTTGAGCGGTCTGGACATTGTAAGATGGACTTGACAGTTAGCAACACAAAAGGATTGTATGCTTTAGCGGGCTGCCGAACTGGGCAGGAAATCAGAGACGATTCAGCAGCCTTAACGTGTTTCCTATGCAGACGGTGACAGGGGGCCCCGAGCGACCCCTAACACAAACATGGGTTTATCTGAAAGCTTATCATCAAGCCTGGGGTCCCCACACAGAGCTTCCTCTGTCTGACTGACTGTGGTGTAGATACCGGCACTCCCGGTCCATAGCTACATCCCTAAAATGTATCTGTTGGCTAATAGACTCCTCGACTTGTCACGCATAAACTGGAAGGGAAGGGGCAACGAACAGAGAGAGTGTAGAGAAGAACAGATTGGGCTCTGGACTGCGTTCTTCATATACTGACTCTTCAGTGGAGCAGGCTCCATTTTGTCACTGTGAAAGCATTGGGGAAAAGGTCCAATTATCTACTGTATGCATTCATTTCAACACTGACCCTTTCTTATTACCCTGCTCCCACTTTACTTCTGAAGGAAAGCAGCCTCGTGAATTAAGAGACTAGGCCTACCTTAAAAGTGCACTTTACAATATTTTTAGATTAACAGTGAATCGCTCCTTGTTATGAGAGGGTTCGCCCATGAGTGAAGGACGAAGCTCCGTGCACACCACAATGGTCTGAGTTTGTCTGCAAAAATAGAGACCGGGAGCAGCAAAATTCATTATCCATCTTGAACGGCTCATCAGCAGACAGCCCCGAGGGGAGTGCGCATTCCCTCTGACAATAAAAGAAGCCAGGTGCCTGTTCGCCCGTGGCTGACGCTGTAAACACCACTCTCGCTGCAGTAAATGTCAGGCATAGGTAGGCACTGCACACTGCACACGACTCACGTCACTGTATACAGATTCCCAGGATGCTATCTATCTTTAGTCCTTCCCTGACCCAAGAAGGGACCCTGCTTCTTCCCTCCTTTAAGGGTAAAACTGTGGTAAGACCTCGACGCTGACACTTTCCTCTCGTCTCCAGTGTTGGACTGCAGGACGTGTGCGCTGGAGAGTCTTGACAAGTGTCCTTCTCAAAGCTCTAGAGAAGGCGACTGGTACAATTTTTTTTCACCCTCACATCAATCCAGATGAGTCAATCCCCACAAAGACTCCATTTGTTTTTTGTCGACTGCACATCCATGCTGAATCATGAGAGAGCAGAGAGGGGACCATCTGACACCAGTTTCCTCCCACAAACCACAGGGTCTAGTTTGGTCACATCATCATTGTCAAGCATTGTGGTCAGATCAAAGACTGTCTCTTGTGTAGGACTATGGTTTGATACTTGGCGTCCAGAAAGATCCCCACTTCACCATGTCATGTCCCATTCCCATAGCCACCGAGTAGCGCTGAACCACGGGATATCTGCGTTCAGACGCACCAGAAGCGTAAAAATTAGGTTTGATGAAGCCAAGCTGCAGGGAGATTGTGTACTTTGATGTCAGGTGTTTATACCAGGCAAATTCATGCTCTGCAGTGATCTCTGCCAGGCAGCCCCTGGTTGATGATACAACCTGGCCTCCAGCTGGGATGGCAGTGATGTCACACTTAAAACTGGGTTTTTTGGTTTTACCAACACCAGAGGGTGCTGCTGTCTGGGGATTTCGAACAGTGGATTAGGAGGGGACATGCTTGGACCACAAGTAGAGTCTTACATGACCAAATCATTATCAGTTTATAGGCCTGGTTGTAGCTTATCACAATTTCTAGAAGCATCCATGTAAGATTCCTCAGAAATTTTGCCACTAAATTCTGACCCTTCCCCTTTATTTGGCAGCGGAACAGTGCTGCTGCTGCTTCTTCTGGTTTTTGTTGTTTAGACAGCTTCTTTCCCTCCTCGGAATACAATCTATCTTTCCCGGTAGTACGTAGAGAAAACCCATTCACTCCTGTGTTCCCAGACTTTTCCAGATTCTCAGTTTGACCACATTCTGCTTCTTACACAAGTTTGGCTGGTAGATAGCAGGGGAGTACGAAGTAACCACCTTTAATCTATTTCTATCATAATACAAGAGGCTACAATGTGAAGTACCGACTCAAAGAGCAAACAACTCTTGGAAATACTATGACGTACAGAATAATTGTTTATCATATTTGATTGTTGACTTTGAGTCAAACATTTTAAGAAGAGGAGTTGATGTTAGTATTTAGACCTTATTCAAAGCAGACATTTTGACTTGTCACAGCAGGAAAAGCATAAGCAGGACTAATAATAATAACTACAGCTCAGTTTCATATAAAGGTCCCGGGACCACTGAGCCATCGAGCACAAACTGGATGCAGCCATAATGAATTGCACCTGTGCTTTTCCTGTTATTGCATACTGAAATGTCCCTAGAGATTCATTCCTCCAGCTGTGTCACTGACACAGCTCCGTCATCCTTCTGGTTGTTTCATCCTCACACCAAACTGGACCTATTTGTGCCTGCGGTCAGTGACTAAAGCCTCTTCCAAAAAAGCAAGGCTTGAACGGGCATAATGGTACCTGCCACATATGTTTTATTGTCAACCGTTTTAAACCCTGCAGATAAGAAACTGTTTTCAATACTTTAGTGGTTAGAGTCCCCTGTTCAGCTCCGACGACCTTTCTTTCACGGCAGACATTTTCACAGGAAAGCAATGGTGGAATTCCTATCGTGTACAGTGTCTCAGTTCCCCTAAGCGTCAGTGCCAGTAAGATATTCCAGTTAGCCAACATCTGGAAGGCAGCCGTCATCAATGTTATTAAATATGCCTGTGTTTATCCTGATATTACTTATTAAAATGTCGGACTTAAACAAGGGTCTACTGGCTAATGAATCAACAGCAAATCTTGACGGGGAATGCAAATGTTCCAGATATTTTCAGATTCTCAGCGTTTGACCACATTTTGTTTCTTATACACGATACGGACATTTCAGGGCAACATATGTCAGTATTTCCATGGAAGCTATAACTACATTGTTTTATTCTTATCCCCAAGGCAAAACTTGCCCACAAAAAGGAACGGCCCAGATTTTTGATAAAAGGTGGAACGACTGATGGCGACATTGATGCAAGGACATTAACTAAGGCAACATCCAAAGCAGCTGTCAAATAAGAGAGGCAGGTTTATCTTGTACTACAAAAAAACACTAAAGAGATACTTATGGACCTCAAGCATCGGAAATACAATAAAGTTACTGGAAAGACAAAATTTCAAAGCCCATGTAACAGAAATTGTATCCTACAGTCCAAAACCTTGAACTGAATGTGCTCCGGTCAGGTACAGAAGATTGTGGAATACATACTAATCTCATCCTGGCTGGTTTGCCTCATTACCCAAATTGTTTAACAAGAAAAATTCTTCTTTCTTTGTGTTCACATGGATACTAAATGTGACCTCACTATCTTTTCCGGGAAAACGTCGCATGTTAAACATTTTTCAGTATTTAATGATACAGCCAAAAGCAGCCTGTAAACTCAGCCAGTTTGCCAAAAAAAAAAAAAAAAAAAAAAAAAAGCGTTATCGTTTCTACGAATAAAATTGAACAACCGACTACCTCTACTTCTAAACTACCTTTATAATGTAAAATGGAGGTAGAGCGAGAGCAACTGTCGCAAACCCTACCACCAAGCACGTCTGAAGTGTCGTGCAATAGCCCCTGATGCTCGGCGTGTGAAACCCTGTCGGTCTCTCCGTACGGCACCCTAGCTGAAGACGGTATGTTCTTCAGCCTGATCCGTTAAAACAGAATAAATTACACTTATTCTCTGGTTTGTAATGTAACTGTCTTTCGTTGTGTGTTTTAGAAACATGCCAGCTAAAGGTCCTTTGCAATCTGTCCAGGTTTTTGGGCGTAAAGTAAGTAAATATATAGAACTTATTCCACGTGAGGTATTGTGGCTACACTGTCTTGCTAGCGCACATCTGCTAAACTAGCTAACAAGAAGGGTTGGTGTGTTGGTTTTTTTAAAACACCGATATACGGCTGTAATTTAACCTATGTTGGCCAATGTAGCTGTAAGACGTACTGAAACTGTGTAAATATCTGTTGCTCCCATACCCGATTGCAAAGCGACTGTAAAATTGTTCGTTTAGTCATCCAAGCTAGCCCGGTTGCTAGCATTGGTTTAGTTTCACATACTTTTACAGAGGGTGACAGCGTTAATGTTAGCTCACGTCTCCTCGCGCAGTCAAATACACACGTTTCTTTTAAAATAGGAAAGACCAATTACATAAATCTGTCACATGGTTAGAGAAAAAGCGAATTATAACCAACAAATGTTTGACTTGACGATAAATCAAGATTATGCCAGTTTTATTCGTTTAGTGTGTCTAAGTGTGTACACGTGTGTATAAGATAGTTGAATTACATATTTAGTTACATCATTAAACTGTAATGCACTTGTTTATGGTTGTACCTGATGATGTTGTTCCTGTCGTAGAAAACCGCCACAGCAGTTGCCCACTGCAAGAGGGGTAATGGCCTGATCAAGGTGAACGGCAGACCCCTGGAGATGGTGGAGCCTGCCACTCTCCAGTACAAGGTGAGTCCCTGTGCGAGAGGGGCACATGTCTGCCCGGGAGGAGAAAGGTAGGGCAGTGCTCCTGACATCTGTAATTGAACGAGGCAGTGAAGGATGAGATGAGTTGTGCAGCATGATGTGGGTGAAGCTTGTAACCAGTCCTTGCTTAACATTATGGATTTTAAAGCAGGGTCAAAGAGGAAAGTGACTGCTCCTCACCCGGCAGATGATGATAATGTCAGATCACACTGATCAAGTGTGCGGTGTGTGTTTTGTTGCGGTTGACGGCAGGGTTCTACCTACAGAGTAGTGTCCGTGGTGCTTAAAGGGTTTTTTCAGTTGCCTGTAGACACATCTGCATACTTTTAAAAACACTCTAACTTCTTAACACTTTTCAACTAACCTAAAAACCTGCTGATATTATGCACAGCGTTTTTTTGTTTTTTTTTAGTCAGCTATTAGATAATTGTTGGATTAAGTTATATTAGAATTTTGTGAATGTTCTTTTGAGAAAATCTAAGACACAAAGTTGACATTACGTTCCCTTTTAGCTTCTGGAGCCAGTGCTGTTGCTGGGCAAGGAGCGTTTTGCTGGAGTTGACATCAGAGTCAGAGTGAAGGGTGGTGGACACGTCGCACAGATCTATGGTAAGCAGACCATTCTTTTCTCTCTCAAAGTAGTTTTTCTTTATAGTTACCAGTCAAAAGTTTGTGATTTGGGATGCTTCAATCACGCTACACATTTTTGTCTTCCAGCTATCCGTCAGGCCATCTCCAAAGCCCTGGTCGCATACTACCAGAAGTGTAAGTATTTGAGTGGCACAACCCTAATCACTATAAAGACATGTAATTATTTATACCTTAACATTACATGTAGGGTTATTTCAAAATGCATGTTGTAAATATTTGGTCTAATTGACCTATTTTGAGGTCTAAGGTCACAGATATGGAGAAATGTTTTTGGGAAGTGGTTCATTTCATACACTTGTGTTGCATTTCATGGCAATAGATTTATGTAGTGAAATAAATGCCCATTAACTGAGGCTACACATCAGCCAACATCCCAGATATCTGCCAGCTTCTCAAGACAGACATGAACAGCAACTGCGGCCAGTCTGCCATACTTGCAACGCAGCACTCAAAAGTAACTCAGTCGTTCAAACATTGGCAAAACACTAAAATCGCTATAGTCTGTTGGGGATGGTTCTAACTTTGAGCGCTGTGTAGTGGTGTATTTAAATCCTCAAGCACTAAACTGGCAGTGTCACTTCTATGCGTTGTTACGGATTCAGCTCCATGTTTATTTAGCTTTGTTGTGAAAGGTGACATTATCTGACTGGTCCGACTAAAGTTTTGAATTGAATTAGAATTTTGGAACAGTGATCGCACTACTTGCACTACGATGTAAGTCTAGAACACACGTGTATATGGAGCACAGGGAGTAAGGTGTCAGAATACTAGTCAGTTGCATACAATGTAATTTAATGTGAAACATTGATATGCAGCGTTGATATATGAAAGATACAGTATGGGGATGGTGATCTGTAAAAGTTTTAAATAGTCCCATGATACTTTGTGCCTTGCTGCTCCCATTGAAGGTCTAGTTGGGGGACATTTTTTAAAACAGTATAATTAACAAAATGGGGGGGGGTCCTAAGTTAATTTATTAGTCGTACACATGCATTATTCTGTAGAGACTTGCGTATGTAGAACGAAGTAACAGTATAGACTGACCTATGGGCTTGTGAAGAACTTGCAGAATAACCTGACGTGATTTGGTCTCGCTGCAGATGTGGATGAGGCCTCCAAGAAGGAGATCAAGGACATCCTGATCCAGTACGACAGGACCCTGCTGGTTGCTGATCCACGTCGCTGCGAGTCCAAGAAGTTCGGTGGACCTGGAGCTCGTGCCCGCTACCAGAAGTCCTACCGTTAATCGCCCTGTACATTTTCATAATAAATTGGAGGAACAAAGGATTTCATTTGTCATTTTTTAAAATCCATTAAACTGTAGAGCTGGCTTGCTTACAACCTAAATCCCTGGTGATTCAAGAGGCAGGGATGTTTTTCTTATTGAGTTGAAATTGCCTGATTCAGGTGCAATACACTTGGGAGTTATTTTTCATGGTCACAGCACAAAAAGTCATTTAGTTGACAGAAAATGAAATTTTCCCGAAGTGAATTATAATGTATGTAACAATTCATTGTGGTTGTCACTTACTGTCAGCCCATGTGCAGTTTTGGCAGACTCAGATATTTTTTGATTTCTCTTAATTATTAGCAAAGTGGAAAGAAAGTTGTAAGGAAGCAAGCTGTCGCAACTGGGTGCTGAAACAAGGCTAAGGCAGCTGTTCTTTAACTGAACTTGACCTTTTGACGGCCAGATCAGGACAAGAAAGAAATTACTTGCAGGAGATGATTTCAAAAAACATTGCGTTTTGTACATGCACCACGTGAAATAACCACAAATGGTTAAATGGTCACACCTAACAAAAATTCAATCACAACATATACCTCAATACTGTATATGCTGATCTGCCTGTCACTTGTGTACGTCACAGAGAGCAGATTTGTCATGGCACAGGTGTCTGTGATCACCTTAACACATGGGTCCGTGCTTATCAAGTCTGCCAGCATGGACGATACCGGGGACCCTGACACTGAAGCGGCCAACGCCACATGCGACTCGCCCATCGTTGGTTGTATCACTTACTCCTTTTGCTGCAGTGTCTTCCGTGGGAAAAGGGCCCGTTTAATGCACCTACTGATGGAACAGGCGTTTTACGCTCACATCTCATTTCCCAGGCGGTCACGTTCGTGAAGCCGAGTCATTGCCACCGTCCACCAGCAGAGGGAGCCACGAGACAGCGGTGAAAGCACCATGCAAAACACGTTACTCCCTCACTAGCAGCCATTAGGAAAAAAACGCGCTCCACTGGCGTGCTGCCATTTCAGAGGACGTCTCACAGGCCTGTAGATCAAGACACATATGATTAATGAATACACCAGATTACAATTCCTCAATGTATCTATTCTGGCCACAATTCAAAGGCATGTAAATTAACTTGCTTGGATAATTTCTGGTCACAGGGCCCAGACTGTATTTGCCTTGAAATCACTGCAAACAACATACAGAGAGACACTGCAGCAAATGTTGACTGTTGCTGCCTGTGTTGGCTTTGTTGTTAAAAGTCTGATATCGTAACCAGGGAGCGTGTTCCACGGCCGGTTTGATGGATGCTTTTTTGCACTCAACCAATTTCAAGTGTGCGGGGGGGGGGGTGTATAATGAAACTAGCCTCACTGTGCCGAAATTTCACATTTCATTCTTCTAGTTGGTGATTTTATGGCATTTTTTTCCCAGTCTTTTCAACCCTGGTAATAACACCAATCAGTCCGTCAATCAAAACTTTAATACAGACTCACGGTCCAGAAAAGACATTACGTAGAATAAATTATACAAAAGCACAATTTTAAAAAACACGGTGTAAAAAGGGTATAAATCACACCTTGAAATATCTTGCACAGACAATTTACATTTATCAACTCTATCAACATAAAAATAGCCTATTTCCTCCTGCGTCTCAATTATGTCCAGATTCACAGTCTTACATCAAATTGCAGCTCTCTCCCCTCATTTTCTCCTGATTGCTTATTACTGCTATCTGTTTTTCCTGCCGGCGCGGATGCACAGACACACTCACACTCCAACCCCGACAACAGGAGCACGGCGAGGCGAGGTGAGGTGAGGTGAGCTGGGCTGAGCTGTGGCCCAGATGTTGTTGGCCTCTCCGTGGGCAGCCAGCAGCAGCCGTTCCCGCTCGGTGAGCTCCCAAGGGTGGGGGTGGAGGTGGGAGGTGGAGGAGGGTGGGGTTGGGGGAGGGGAGGGGGTCAGGCCTGTTTACAGCCCTCCAATAATCAACACAGCAGGGAATCCCACTCCCCACTGCTACTGTTGTTTACTGCTGTTTATTTTCTGCCCCTGCCTGCCGCCTCACCTCTGAAGGCCATAATGCTGCACCGGTGACATTCTGCGCCCGTGGAAATGGTTGTGTTTTCTGAAGCAAGCAATACGGACTGACAACGGAGATGAAAATGTTGTGGTGATGCAGGGAACAGAGGCGGAAGGAGCAAAAAGCTGTGACAGAATTGAGTTTGTGGACTTGTTGTGATGGCAAAATCGGTCTCCACCTCTGTGTGTGTACATCACGGTCGTAATAGGAAAACTGCTTTTTTTAATACAGTAAATTATGTCACACAGTTATGAAAAGCCTTTGAAATTGCAACCTGTATTTCAGAGTAAATTACCTCTTTAACTTTATACAGGACAGCTTTCTAATCAGCCACCCTTTATAAAGGGTTTATAGCTTGTAACAAATGGCGTCATTAATGGTTAATAAACACGTTTATGGTGTTTTTTTGGAGTCATTATCGAGAACAACTTTTGGGTTGCCAGGTTGTGAAAAATCCGTTTATTCAGCATGAGATTTTCTTTGTCTTTAGTCCATCAGGTAGACTCCAAGAAAGGGCTACAGTCCATGTATCAACTATTTATTAACATTTATCACTGTAGACGTAGGAGATAAAAAAAAAACCCTTCAACAGTGACTTTTATGAAATTTATAATTGCTGATGATTTACTGACTTTTGCTGATCGTTTATTGGAAAGTGAGAAACTTCTTACCTTATATTAATGACTTATTAACCTTTATAACTGCAGACTTGATGGCTTATTTGTGAGTAAGTAACTCAGCCATATATTTATGACTTGACTGCTATTAATTTTCAGAAAGAGAGATTTTTCACAGCCTTGCAACCTAACAGCTGCTCTTAAAAATGAACCATAACTGCACTATAGAGCATTAATTAATTCTTTATTAACCCTTAATAAAGCTGTTAGTTAACACTTAGAAACCGTTTATAAAGAGTGCCTTATGAAAAAGGGGTTACTGGTTGCAAGTGACTATTATTTTTGTGAAAGTAATCCATGCGTGGCTGCAGGAAATGGAAAAGAAGTGAAATTTCAGAGCGCTGCGTGGTTTAATGTCATGTAATTTGTAGTTCCACGTGTAACCCACGCTGACGTGCAGCTCACGACACTGCTGTTTAAAAGCCGATGGACTGCGATGGTAAATGAAGAGAATTTGACTGGGAACACAAAGGTGTCTGAATGATTTTTGCTCTAGTCGTGTAACATCCTTAGGTGTTTAAATCACGCCATTAAGTGTGCAGGATTTACTCCTTTATGGTTGAACACAGACACACACACGCACACACACACACACACACACACACACACACACACACACACACACACACACACACACACACACACACACACACACACACACACATACTGAGCCTAGCACCTGCCTTTCCTCAGTTAACACCTCTGCCTCTCTTGGTCTCCAAATCTCACAAACACCGGGGTGTTAGGCCAGGATGCATTTTGTCATCACTTGCACTTCATCCCCACCTCTCCTCGCGACGCCTTCATGAACACTCACTCTGCAATTAACACATGAAAGCATATGAAGAATACACCCACATCCACACATATAAAATAGGCTTATTTTAATTAAAAAAAAAAAAAAAAAAAAGGCTCTATTTTAGCCTCTTTCCCTCTGAGACAAAAATAAAGAGGGAGGGGTATTCACCAACAAATACTGACCACTGCTCTCCTCTGCCTCCTCCCTGCAGTGGTCTGCTCCTCGTCAAGCCTCATTGCCCTGAATGAGTAAACAACAATTGGTTGAGGCCGCCAGCGGCTGAGGATCAGGGCACAGTAGCAGGCAGCAACAAATGTTGGCTTTCGCTGGAGAGGAAATGCAGCTTAGCCAAGCGACGCGCCGCTGTTTGGGCCGAGAGTGATAATGAGGGGGCTAGCTGCTTATCTGTTGCATTGTCCTTGAGGAGAGGTGATCTCTCAGAGCATGTGTGTGAATCTGAAGGAGGAGGAGGAATGTCTCGGTTGAGGCTAGGGCTGGCTTTATGAAATCCTGATGTGCCCGATAGGATGAGTTTTGATACTAAAATCCAAATGATGCTTGCAATAGTTTTTTTCTACCAAATCCCACTTTTTTCTATGCAACAAACCTCCTAATTTATCAGTTTTTAATGTCTTAACTAGTCTTTAAACAATTATTTGATAAATGGACAATTAACAGAGAACTGATATATAGCCTAACAATTTATGATAATTGATGAACCATTTAAATGATTTCTAGAACTAAAAAATCCAAACATTCTCTGCTTCCAGCGTCTTAATTCTGAGGATTTTCTGCTTTCTCTTTTTTCTATCATTGTAAATGGATTATGGGTTATAATTTGGGTTATTTGTCTGTTGACCTTGGAATTTGTCTGGGAATTTGTGATGGCCATTTTCCAGCATTTTTGACATTTTATGTATTAAACAATCAATTGAAAAAAAAAAAAAAGATCAGTCATAGCAAAAAATAAAAATAAAAATGACTGGTTAGCAGCCCTAGTCTTAAAGGGAGTGGTTGAACCTTTTGCTTACATGCAGAGAGTTAGATGAAACGATCGGTACCGCTCTCTTAAACATGTAGCTTGGGCCGGCAGTTAGCTTAGCTTAGCTCAGCATAAAAATTGGAAACGGGAAGTTACCGGGGCCAGTAGCTTCCTGGAGTTTCCAGGCCAAGAAATAGTCTGGTACATGACCCCGTGTAAAATGGCGAGTTGTTTTTACTCTTCAGTTTCTGTGCAAATTAAACAAATGTGATGTAATGTGTTAGTTAGAGTTGTATGGATTTTGTTACCTTTGGACAAAGCTAAGCTAGCTGTTTTCCCATTGTTTCTAGTCTCTATGCTAAGCTACTGCATGCTAACAGCTCCAGCTACATATTTCCAATTCCGACGTGACAAAGCAAATGAGCTTATTTCCCAAAATATTTAACTATTCCTTTAATAGCGGCAACCATAAACACAATTTGCCTAAACGCAATCCATTCTGAAATCGGCAGAGTCTCCTGTTTTAATCTAGAAATTACCCGAGCAAAGAAAAAGCAGACAAGAATCTGACTAAGCGTTTGATGCCAAGTTTCGGTACTTGACAGACACCTTTTGCTCCATACTCAAAAGGTATTGCGGTTTAGAGGCCCCGCCCTAATTGAGACAGTCCTGGGCAGAATGTCTTGAATTCCAAAACCCCTCTCACCTTGTGTGGGCATTTGATCTCCAGCTAGTTCTCTCTCTGCATTCCCGCATACAACGCATCCCAGCAGCTAATGTTAACGAGGATGAATGGCCCGACATTCATATCGGTGTCTGTATGTCTGCAGCATCTGCTTTCTACCCAGGATAAACACTGTTGTCTTTGGTCTTTGGTGAAACAGACCAAGCAGATGTTGCATTCGTCTGTGAGGATTTGAGTTTTCAGAGGGTGTCTGGGATCCTTTCCCGACTGCTTCAGTATCTCTTTGCAGAATCATTATTGGCGAGGAAAAGCTAATAAATCTTTGGCTGCTAAGGGTCTTAGTTTCATGAAGTCTTTCCTGCAAATAACAGCTTTGTGCGAACTGTTTTGTGTGTATTCCTGATACTTTTTGGAACGAGTTTGTATTGCTGGCAATATAACATGGCCGTGAAAGGACAACGATCACAAATGAGCTGCCACCTGAATGTTTGAAATAAACATTTCAGACATCTGGCAAGAAAGCCGATGGCAACTATACAGTCAGGTCTTTTCTGTTTATTCCACAATCCCACGTTCCACTTAGTTTCAACCCCCGCCCGTTCCCTTAAAGTACCCTTTGTTACCGTCGTGGGTTTAGAGAGAATATGGAGCTGATGATGGATTCATCTCATCTGTTTCACTCTGCACAAAGAGGCTTCACTGGCTCTCCTCTCCAGCCTGTTTTTTGGTCTGAAAGCAGCCAGAAAAGGGCTCCCTGTTACTGACCCGCTCTGTTAGTCACACTCTCGGCGGCCAGCATTGACTCATTCTCAACACATTTAACCTAGACTTGAACTAAAAACGGAATTAGTCCCAGTGCGCTCACACCGCAGAACCTTTGTCTCCCATTAAAAGCTGCCTCTACCCTCCACTCCTCGTGTTTTCTTTCTCCTTCTCTGCCCCCATCTTTGTGCAGGCGGTGTGTGTTGGTGGCACCGCGGCACTGGACACGGCCTGCGCACAGGGTGAGCCGGGTCATGCAGGGGTTTCCCCCCTGAGAGCACGGGTGTTACGTCCGAGCCGAATCGCGGGGTCACAGGGCACCTCAGACACCCTTCAACCTTTACCCTCCAGCCCTGGCAGCGGCGCTCTGATTCCCTGCGACAACCTGCAGAGGACCTGCGATGATCCCCCTCCTCAGGGGTCAGCCCGGCCGGTCAGGATCTATTTTAGTGAAAACACACAGTGCATACACGACAGCCTCACCTCCTGTGTAGCCGGGGTGAGCAGATTATTAGGGTTCACGAAGCTCCGAGGTGGGATTCCAGACAGCTTTGAAGTATAGAGCTTATCCTTCATTCCCGCCACGTTTGTTGTTGTTTCTTTTATTGTCATGATTAAAGGGAATACGTCAGGACCGGTCAACTAACCGGTGAAGAGATGAGAATATGTGTACCACCATCCAAATGCCCCTTTTAATTTGATGGCCCTCACTCTGTTATAC
Organism: Xiphias gladius; assembly: GCF_016859285.1. Lineage (NCBI taxonomy): Eukaryota > Metazoa > Chordata > Actinopteri > Istiophoriformes > Xiphiidae > Xiphias > Xiphias gladius. The sequence goes on from NC_053401.1 coordinate 5,501,181, forward strand.
ACTTTGTTTGGTGGAAAATAAATCAGATTTGGTTGTTGTCTAGAGCCAAGTGAGACACACACACACCGCGGTGTCTTTTTCCGAGGACAACAGGCGCAGGAGTTTTGATGCGTATCAGATGTTGCCAACGTGTTGCGCTTCAGTCGCTGAATGAAGAGACACATGCGTCGGCGTGGGAACGACAGCGGATTCCAGTCTTGTTTTTTGAATTTTTATAGCGGAGGGATCCGTTTTCTTTTGTTTTTGGATCAGAGATGGGGCCTTTGAAGCCAATTTGCGAGGAATGTGTCCAGGTCTGAGAGGTGTGTATGTGAGACTGGTAAATTTAAAGCTGCATTTTATACTGGATACAAGTGGGTAATGTGGTGTCCTGTCGTTGACGCCTACGGCATAGGTTGTGATCTCAAGTCCAGAGTCAGGGTCCATCCATTGCTACGACCAGCGTAACACTGGACAAACACCGGGATGAGGCCGTATTGCGCTTTAAGATTATCCCCCATGGTAACTGTGACAGTTCAATGCAGGAGGAAGCCTCCTGAATTTCTGAAAGCAGGCGGCAGTGCAGCAGCGAGGATGCAGACCTCAACGTTGCTGTATGTAGAGTGGATGAGTGACAAATATTATTTATACGGGGCCCGCCTATTGCGAGAGAGACGGGTTGTGGACATACAGCGGGGTCCAAAAGTCCGCTTTCGCCTTCACTTGCATGGGAAGTGTGTGTTATGTTAATGTTAAAACCAGCAACAGGGGGCAGGTGAATTTTATTGTAGATGCTCTCGTCACTTGAGGGGCTACGTTGGCAAATCTCCCAAAAACCTGTTGCACCTCTCTGACTCGTTTGACCTCCTAGTCAGCCTCTCTGAGTGCTGTGGAGCACACGGGCTACTTGACTCAGACCTGTCAGGAAGTGTCGCGAAGAATGTTGCTGAGAGAGAGGAGCGCGAACCGATTGCCCGTTGCCCGCTGCCAAAACGCGCCCATCGTGCCATCCCGTGTTGAGTATGTGTGTGTGTTTCGGCCTGTCATGCCCCCTGTATGCGGAGATAGGGGGGACATGGCTAATTAAACGGAGCCAAAGCTGTTGAAAGGGGCTGGACACTGCCCGCACGAGAGGACTTGACACCCATGTGTTCTTGTTTCTAGAGAGAGAGGGGGCAAGCGTGACGGAAGCAGGGGGCCCGGGTTGCAGCACCCCGTCTGGCTGCCAGAGCTCACTCATAGGGCAAGGAATTGCGGGGAGGCGGAGGAGGCGGTAAACGGTACTGGAGGAGGAGGGTGGTGTTAATATTAACTGCAATTCCAGACCTTCTACGACCAGTTTCTTTCTCCCTTTTTTTCTTCCATTTTCACTGCTCCCCAGCCAGCAGAGAGCTCTAAACCCCAACACTCTATCCTACTGCTTCACACACACACACACACACACACACACACACACACACACACACACACACACACACACACACGCACGCACACACAAGTATATACACACATTCCAAGAGAAAGGGATGGGAGCGTGACAATCGGGAAACAACGGTTGTTAGTTACAGAAAATGCATTACTGCGTGAGCCCGGGCAGCCGAGCGGAGGAGAGGAAGTGGTGGGATTACGCCGGGCTTGGACGAGGAAAGTACGGGGCCATTTCCTCCCCCTCTCCATAGTAAACTGTCCAGATTTACAAGGCCTCCTGGGATACGGATACCCCATCCTCGTCCTGTCAAACCTCGACAGCCACTGATTTAAAAATAATCCTAAATCAGCGCATGAAAGTTGTCAGTTGGGGCAGAAGGAGGTCAGAGGAGCCATCGACAGAGGAGGAAAAACAAATCGCATAAGGTGACTGGGTTTGTTAGATAAGAGGTAAACCCCATAAACACTGCGCATTTAAAGCTCCGATCTATGAAGTGCTGCAAACCGCTCCAAAGTGGCCCATTTATGGCTTCAACATGGTGATTTGGTGGATTAATGACACTTTTCCGGCATAGATTTTCTGGGATTTGAAACTAACACCTTGTCACGTGACCAACAAGTTTTATATATTGTCAGTTTGTGAAAACATTGCACCATTAAAAGATTTTGATTTGGGGAAAAAATGTCTCTGTTGTTCTTCTTACTTTTGGAATCAACGGGCACATGGCAAATATGTGTTTGCATAAACCTATATTCAGGACGGCGGCTCCTTTACATTGTGCATCAGCGATGAAGCAAACTGTATTTTTATAACTGGTGTGTGTAGAAATGGGAAAAGGCTCATGTTAATAGGATTTTACTCACCGAGTTAATTGCTGAGCTCTGGAAATGCAGAGACATAGCTTGAAAGAATAGGAGCAGTCAGACAAATCATACAGGTTTTCTAGATTATCTGGCAAATGGCAAAATTTATACCCAAGCTATCGGTTGTAATAAACCATCACAGTTTACGGCTCATCGTCGTTGTGCGCACGGTTTTCATGTCCGATGAGGGTTTAGTACCGACATCGGTTTTACCTCCACATAAACCGCGGGGCTTGTTCTCCGCCCCTCTGATCGTCTGACCACTCGTGTTTCTTTCCCCATCGCCCTCTGCTGCAGGGATATCACGTGCTCCCAGGCCTCAGCGCTCACTGCGGCGAGCACGGTGCTGCCATAGCGTCTAGAAATAATGGCCAAAAGTATGCAGCAAAGACCCGAGTTGTGATGAGATGCAATTATCGTTAATGGGGTCGTAAGCCAAAAAAAATGAGTGGGGAGCCGCTGTTCTAACCTCCCCCATCAAGCTGCATGGAGTCCCAGTCTAGCACTATCCCTCCTCCTCTCCCGCCTCTAGCCCCTCATGGCAGTAAATAATAGCATTTCACAATCTCCTGTCTTTCCTTTTCCAGCTACTGCTCCGTTGACGTATGTTTTTTCACCGCGGCAGCATCGCCTCCGACCGGATGCGCTCCGGCTGCCCGCCAGCCTCTCCTGTGATCAGCGCGGGCCTCGGAAGACCCCCTTCACCAGAAACAGGAAGCAGTTCACAGTGCGGGTCGCGACCCCTCTCATTCAGCCCCATGAGTCAAGCAGGGCCCACCCCGGCGAAACACAGGAAAGTTCCGGTCCCATCAACAAGGTGTGGAAGGATATGCAGAGGGGAGCAGGGGGTGCACGGCCTCTCTCTTTCTCTTTCGACGCACATCTGTACGTATGCGTGTGTGAGTCAGAGGGAGAGAGGTGCACATCTGTTGAGCAGTAGCCATGTAACATTATTACACACGGGGTCCCGAGCGTCACACCTAAACGCAACTACAGCTGCGTCTGGTACAAAGCTGCGGCCACAGGAGGGAACTACTGTATGAGCCGCTATTGAACAAATATTGAGTGCTCACAGGTCCCTTTAGACGTCTGATCTGAGGCCCTGGGCCAGAGCACAGGCTGGAAACGCAGGCGTACGTGCAGCAAAAGAGCCCACGTTATCTGACTCCAATCTTAAATGTGAATACACATGACCTTTTGCAGTATCTCATTTCAGAATGACTGATTTTTTCTTCTTGTATTTTACGTAAAGTGTTGCTTTCTGTGTGTTTGGCTTTTTTATTTTATTTTTTGGGTTCGCTTATGTTTTATATTGAGCCTTTAAATTGGGCTCAGTGTCTTGCATGAACTTGAGTAAGCTGACTTCACCAGATGACTTGATGTAACGAGACGTGACGTGACATGACATGCAATCATGCGGCTTGACGTGACGTGTCTGAAATCAATACTCCCTATATGACAGATGCCGCAGTGTACTTTTACCATCAATACGTCAAGCAGCGCATCGAGGGATTATTAGCCTGAGGTACTTTGTTCTGTCCATTGTGGGAATTTTGGAGGGCACTGCACCGTGAGCAAATGTCACACTCAAAATCTGGGCACTCAAATAAATGGCGGACAATAAATGTAAAGCACTATATAGTAAATAGGGAGTGGAATGCTCTGATGTGACTTGATGAGATGATTCATTTAATAAGAGCTTTACACCTCATGTAACCTTTGTGAATGTGGAGTAATAAGACATGTTGCACCATGAAGATTAATGCATTTATCATGAATTGGACTAATGTAACTTGACTTAATGCAACAAAATGCATGATTCTACTGGTGTGAGGAGGTAGCTTGACTCAATGCAAGTACCCTGGAGTGGTGTGTGACATGACTGGACTTGCCCTGACTTGTCTGGAGACTGAGGAAAAACAAAAAGAAGTGTGAATGGATGATGGTTTTAAGTCTGATTTGTTACAACCTATCTTATTTATTTGATTCAAAATGTTGTTGCGTGTGTTTTCCTTCAGAAAAGGAGGAAAAAGATCAATTGGAATTTAAAATAAAAGGCAAAATAAAGTGCACAAAAAGCGAATGATTCTTGCTTTCATTGCTGAAAAACCCTTTACTGCAAAACCATCTCACTCTGCCAGTTTCCGATGTTTATAGAGAGTTGACAGCATTTATAGCCTGTGGTGGACGCAGTTTCAAGTGAAGGTGTACACCACTTCGGTCAAATGCAAGGACTAACAAGTACGATAAAAAGTTACTCAGCTGCAGTAACAGGACCACACAGTCACTATACTCTCACTCTATAAGCCCACAAAAATAAGGCACTTGTTGAATGGAAGTTTTTGTGCCAAAGTTTCAGGCTTTTTTGGCCAAAACATTGAGCTGATGTCATGGGAGCTGTGTTAATGTTCATGTTAGACCACATCTGATATTTCACTTTAATGGAGGGGTGTTAAGTGGTGGTTAAGCAGAGGAGAAGCAGCAGGAATATCGGCGAGGGACGGGAGAGATCATTTGGCTGAACAAAGCAAAGCTTTATTTTTTCCAAGTAAATCCCTTACAGGTTTCTTGATAAATAGCTCCATTTGACTCCAACGTTATTTCCTGTTTCTTGATTTCAGATCATCTTTACTTAATAGCTTCCTCTCTGAGTCTGAGAACGTGTTGGCGCTGTATACCAGCCACGTCCCCAGTCCTCGTTAAAGTGACACTCATCAGTATTTTCATATTGACAATGAGTGTGAGTTGAAAGAGGCTAAAAAGCGCCGCAGACCTAAGAAGCAGCAGAGTTGGGTAAGAATTTTCTGTGAGTTTTTTTTACCAGGGTGACACTTTTTCAATTTACGTACTGTCGTGTTTTTGCTTGCCGTTTTCCGCCGTTTTGCCTTTGCTTTCCTTTCCAGTAGCAGGAGGTAGGCGCCTTTCAGTGGAAAACCATCGGTAAACCCGCATTTTGCTACCCGCCCAGCACCAAACCACTGACAGACATAGTTAGCAAAGTGGAGCAATCAGCAGCTAGAGATCCACGTATTCCCTCGGGAAGTTAGTGGAGACCAGGACAAAGCAAAAGGGAGAGGGAGTATTGGATTTACATTCATCAGATGAACAGAAGCGCAACTCAAATGAGTGCTTTTGTTGCTCTGTGCCTGCTGGATGTATGCGAAGGGCAGGTATGGTAAGGAAAAATGTAAGATCTGGTGTTTTGTTCCAACATAAACCCTTTTGCGCTGCTTAGCTTACAAGGAAGAGAAGGCTTTTAGGGATGAGAACCAACCGATGTCTTTGTCAAATGTAAGGCTTTCTTGGATAATTTGGCTGGGACCTGTGGCGTGGAAACTTCCCCAAATTCAATAGAGAGCAGGACGGGGCTGTTAATGTTATGGGCTAAGCTCTGATAGCATTCAGGACCAGCTTTCACACTTGGGGGAATAACTGCACAGTCGAAGTCCTAATTGTGAATTGTGCTTTTTTTAATGCAAGCTGTCACCCCACAAACAAGTGCAACCTGCATAGTTAATTACTGAGTGTGGTCCTTGGACTTGGTGGTAACTTATTACTATACATACTAAAGTAGTTAGCCAGGCACGCTGACATTTGCAGCCTATGTTAGAGCGGATCGACACACTTTTTATTTCCATTCCTCGACATTTTTCTTCTCTGCAGACAAGATTTTTTAAAAAAGAAAAAAAAACAATAATGTAGCTTCAAGGTTGTTGTTTTGTTTTTGTTTTTTTAGCTTTAAGTGAGTTTCACAAAAAAAGCATTGTTTTCTTTGTCACATAGTCCCGCTGTTTTTTGCGTCACACACCACTACCTCAGTAATTCTATCCTCTATCTGCTTTACGGTGATTAGAATCATCTTTTTAACAAATGTGCTGGCTTTTCTCCTGTTGAATTTATGCCTTGCCAGTTCTGGTATTTGTCCTTTTGCCAGCTGTTTTCTTTCCTGAGGTAAATCTCTATAAATCAATGAGAGTTAATCTGCTGAGAAGATTGTGTGCTCGCCCTGGCTATGGGGGCACTCTATCTCCATTGGTTACAGAGCATCCATCAAATGCTCAATGAAGGCTCAGCGGAGCAGTGACACCCCGATCCCCTCTAACCCCATCACCCCAACCCACCCCCCGAACGCCTCCTCGCACTTCTTCCTATTATCCTCGGGATAATTAGGTTATGAAGATCGTTTTTTTTTTTTCTGAAAAGATAAGCATGGTCGCTTAAAGAAATATATATTGTATCAGTTGTTATCTGTTGTTAAGTTTCACACTCCATATCCACTTCTTCTTTATCTGGATGTCCTCTCGGCCCTGGCTGTGAAACAATTCTTCCTCCTGCGCTGTCTCAAGGGCGGCAGTGTCTTGCTGCATTGGAAAGCCGATCTGATTGCCCCGTCATTCATCATGTAACTTTAACTCCGGGGGCACAGTCAAGCGAAGTGAAGTGAAGGCTTCATCGCAGTGATATAAAGCTGCGGCTGCATGGGTGCAGATCATCTTCGTACTCATTGCAGGGGGAGATGGGTTTTGAAATTCCTCACGTTCTCTCCAGGAGTGTCTCCGTGGGTAGATGCCAGCTGGCACTGTGGGCTCAATCACACGTGTACGTACACATTTATGAGATGTAGACACACTCATCATTTATCAGGTACAACTCTGCAGGGTACTGTATCAATGTAATGGAGAAAAATCACAATATATGTGAGGACAAAAAGAGGACAGAGTTGGTGTAGGAACAACTGCAGCTTTTCTTCGGCTTTGATACATTAAGGAAGAGACAGAAGAAATAGAAGAAGAGTGAGAGAGCATGTTATTTTTCCTGGGTTTGAACCCTGGATGACCCTGATGTGTTTACCCAGGTTGTCCTGTAGCTCCTCCCTTTATACCCACCATGCCAGACCTCCTTCCTCCGACTCCTACTGACCATTTCCCAGGTGAGGGCCTTTGTGGACCAGCAAAACATTTCCTAATCTAGATGACAAATGTTGAAAGCATACAGCCAGGCCTTTACAAGCTGATTCTGTTAAATGCTGTTAACAACAATTACCCACCAGGTAGCTTGTTAGCCCGAGTGCTCCCTGCTAACACGTCTGCATGTTGAGTGATAGCAGATGAGGAGCATTTTTTTTTTTTTTTTAATATGAAAGAAACAGATTTTTTTGTAGCATTTCTTGAGCAAACATTAAGTTGCCAAGCAAGGCAGTTTTTGTTGGAAATTGGTTACTAAAAACAACACATTCAAACTTTGATATAAAATAACACAATTTAAAATAATGCATTCAGTTGCTTTTGATAGAGAAAGAGAAAAATAGTGTTCTGAATATTTACAGCTACGAAATCAGTCTGCAGCAGCTGCTGTATTATTGAGTTGATGATGTTTCATTTTTTAAATGCATGAATGAAATGCAAATGCTCTTTTTGTCACAGACATGGTCAGAATGCAGAGACCTTGGCAATCGCAGGGCATTACCATCACTCAACATGAAGTAAGCCTTGTTAGCATGGAGCACATGCACGCGGACAAAGACACACTGGCGGAATATAAATGATGGCGGTGTTTATAATATCACTGGTTTAAAAACGAACCTGGCCTCAACATATTTCTTTCGTTTTCGGCATTTGGAATGGCTTAGTGACAATTGGAGGGCATGTGCCTCCTTGACTGGGTGTACATCCCGCTGAAACAGAATATTACACACGAAGGGTGGAATCACCGAAAGTCGTGGACCAGTGGGGTATGAGTTATGGAGGGAAAAGTTTTACTTGATTCTTTTACTCAAGTAAAATCTGTGACTTTGAGTTCATGTACGCCTATGAGTAAACCATTAAACACACTTGTGTACACATATTTTTTTCTTGTCTGCGTTTGACACTTCATTTCAGTGTGAGGCAGGTGCTCACTACACGGTGAGATATACTCATAGAAATGCTGTTAAACAAAGGTTATGTAAAGTCTTTTCAGTTAAATTTTGCCTGGTCTAACCTTGACGTCTAAATGTCCTTGACCTGCAAATCACCAAGTCAGTGCTGTCATCATATCACATAAGGTCCACATTCCTTCAGTTTTTCTTATTGTCAAAGTTTAATTTGAATTGGCCTCTGCTAGTCATGGAGATCCCTCATCCTGAAGGAATATCCAAGCACAACAATATTGCTATGACACTATGACCAACTTTGACAGTAGACAGTGGGTTTGGGTATAGCGGTCGTGGCGAGACACTGGCTCAAAATTCTTCCTCGCGTTTTGGCGCTGCCAGTGAGATCAGTATCCTGACGTGTACAGACTCAGCTGCCGTGCTGAGCTCCCTCTCCCTAGCTGCCACCTCTCCACTGGCTCAGTAGGCTGTTTTTGAAAGCAGGCCAGCGGAGACCACACGGTGAGTGGGAATCAAGGAAAACATGTCCGACAAACACAACCAACAACCACCGATGTAGGCTTTCATCTGCCTCAATCCGATACAGAGAAGGTGGGAGGAGCATTCAAAACAGGATTATCTGGATTATCTGAATTGTCTCTTTCACAGGACTAAATTATGACTAGGGTGGTGGATTCAGGGTGCTAATAGCCTTCCACTGTAGAGAGTAAAGATGTGCATTCCTTTGTCAAGCACTGTTAAGAATGGGTCAAGTAGGTCAGTCCTGGACACTGGTGTGTCTAAGTGCCAAAGAAAACCCGAGGGGAAAAAAGGGGAATCACTGGTCCAAGATGACTCCATTCCCTCCTATTGTTCATCATCCTGACCGTCTTCTTTCCATTCGAGAAGCGTGAAGAAATGACTCAAAACTCAAACACTGGCCCCAAAGGAACTCCTCACTCACAAAGAATGTCCAAATGAGCGTGAGGGTCTCAAACATCAGCGCTGCTCTCTTAAAACAATGTCTGAAATTCTCCAAAGGGGTGAACACACAGACAAAGCTGGCTTGATTTTCAGCCGGCAGCGGAACTGGGCTGGTGGGAAACTGAAATAATGTCTAATAGCAGTTTAAGGTTACAGTTTGTGTTTTAATAATTTGACTGGGAGCCAGAGGGTGGTTTAGTTCTAATGGGCTGGAGCCATGCTCTGTGATGGGCTTCAGTATGGAGATTAGCTGTGTGTGTGGGGGGGGGGTTTACAGATGAACCTTGGGCAGCGCAAGGTTTCAGTTCCCCGCTGGCTTAAACTGTGGGTGGCAAGGAGATAAAACACAAGGCAGACTCGGCATTGTTTATGCTGCCTGTTTGTGGTCTGCATCCATGCAGGGGCGTGTGTGCGCAGCCCTGATGTCTCTGCTATGTGGCGCAGGGATGCTAAAACCTCCTACACAAAGAATGACGTGTAATAACACAGCTTTTGTTTAACCTTTTTTAATACTTGCAGCTCAGAAACGCAGCCACCAATAGGTGCTTAATGTCTGAAGAAAGAGGTTTAAAGCTCATGGAAATAGATTTTTTTTTGCTGGAAATAGTCCTGAACTTGCCTGAATGCCTGAAGATGAACATATAAAATATGAAAATGTGCATTAAAAAGGATGATTTCTTAATTAATTGCACAAGACATGCCAATGCAATAATCCACCTGGGGAGACAGGACTAAGTATTCTCTACTGGAGGTCCATGGTTAAGTATGGGAGGTCCCAGTCCACCTGTCCCCATGCCCCGAGCACCCAGGGTCAGCCACCAGAGAGGTGGTCCCTCCTGGCTCCATCCACACCGCGAGCCCACCCTATCAACACTAAACAGTGTGAAACAACACAATAACCAGCGGCCTGTCCAAATGTCAGCCAGGACAAGTGCTTGCTTTAAAAACGACCACCACACATCCAGTCATCTAGCTGTGTGGTCTCCGCATGAAGATACGTTGTCAGGTTTTTCTTGTCGGGACATTGTTGTAACCTGCATGAAGGCCTCTGCTGAGCAACATCTGAACCACTGCTTGGTGAAAAAATGAAGACAAAAGCTCCAGAAAAATCAGTTCTGAATACAGATTGGACAGAAATTTGTGTTGGTGACGCAACGCCCCCGCAAAATTTAACAAAGGAATTTATGGTGTTAGAGAACGTGTTGACATTGACGTCTGAGTTATTTGGAGCTATTTTCCTGCCAATGCCACAATGCTTAGCAAACACTACAAGGGTTATTCAGTCAATGATGCATAATGAGGCACTGCCAGCTGTTATTTACTACAAAGTCAAGGAGACACCAAGGAGATCATTAGAAACTATGGACGTCATTAGAAATAGTGTTGGGCCATGAAGGAGCATGAAGCTAGTGTTCTTGTTTTAAATCTTGACCATGAACCAAAATTCCTGAAACAAGTCGATTTCAGTGTGAAACGGGTTGAAATTTTTCTGACTACTACTTATTTTGAGGGATTGAGGGATTAAGACTCAGTTACACTGGGAAATAACTTGATACGAGTGTGATTGTTGGAGTGGAGTCAAAATATTTCCATGGAGTATTTCCATTTTGTGTTACTTTATACATACTATACTAGCACAGCTCTCACGGGAGCCATTTTTCTGCATTGTGAGTACTTTTGCTTTTGAGTACATTTTGCTAATAGCACTTAGTTCATTGCAGGACTTACAATTAATGCAGTGAATTTTAATTGCAGTTTTGCTGCTTTTACTCAAGTAAAGGATCTGAATACTTTGTCCACCAGAGAAGAAGAATAATTCAGCTTCGTTTAATTTTTTTTTTTTCCTTTATCACCAAAAGGCCATTTGGGGCAGAAGGCTAATATGGTGTTAATTAAAGTACAGAGATATAATTAAACCATACTTTTCTTGCATAATTTAGAATATTTGAAGACAGAAATTGCGTCTGGAAAAGTGATGCAGGGAGTGGATTAATTAAATACATGAATGCTGTTCAATTTTATGTGAAAATAAATTGACATGTCTCTATACTGATACTGGAATGATAGAGACATAAATTGGCTTTCAATACAAAACTCATACCGTAACTTTTGATTCTTAAAATGTACAAAAATATGATGCTTGGGCATCTTTGGAATTGTACGTTCCTTTCTGCGGAGGATTAATATCGCGACACTTTGGTGGTACTGTGCAACCCAAACCCTCTCTACTGTTCCACACATAAATCTCACAGAGCGTGACTAACCCGGCGGTAACAGGAGCCGAGGCCGGCGGTCCCCGCGGACCTCGGCCTGCATGTCAGCGTTTCAGACCGCTCTGCTGTAAGGACCAGCCCCAGAGCCTCCCTGGGCCCCCGGAGACCCTGTGAAACCAAACAGTGAGGTCAGCTCTGGGCTCCCATCTCACAGCGAGGATTACAAAGAGACACATACACATACAAAGAGCTGAGACCACTGAGACTGAACTTGGATTAAGTCATTAAGGGTAACCGTCCCCTAAAACCTCAGCCAGGGACTTTCTCTGTAAAAAGATATTCTCTTCTCACAGCAATTGGCTTGCTATCTGTGAGCAGAGCTGGCAGGCCCGGCCTGTCCTTTATTTTGGATTGACAATCGATTTCTGCAGCAGATTACAACTCATTATGTTCGTCGTTATCCCTTTTTTTTCTCCGCAAAAACATCGTCATTGTCTCAATAAATGCCTCCCTGCTTATAAGACGATGAAATGAAATAGCCGTAAAGTGCAGACGGATGCTCCCCTATCAATAATACTACACCCATCTGACCATTTCCCTGCGTGCACCTGCACTACACACGCACAGTGAAACTCAATCTACAATAACTTCCTCAACAGTAACACTAGATTTTTTATTGTATCGAACAGGTGGTGATGACCTTCAGCGCCAGAGAAATGCATGGCACCGGGCACGCTGTAAGACTGCTCGTGTGTTTGTGTCTGCATGTGCACGTGCATGTGCACGTGTGTGGCAAACTCGGATGGGACAGTTGATCCTCGGCCTCCCGCGCTTGTTTGTTTTTATTTGGCTTTTTCCCGAGCCACGCGACGGACCCGAGTACCGACCACAACGCCGCACCTGCAGAATAAAACGCTCACCGCGCTCTCTGGCACGTGTGTGCACACAAACACGCGCACGTGCTCGACCTGGGCGACTGTAGTCGCACAGTCATCAATGCTCAATTACCCTCTCCCGTATTTACACAGTAATGCAAGTCCACAGGGTTTTGGGTGTGGAGAGCAACCTGTTGAGAATAATTCATGCGAGTGTCAAAAGTGGGAATCTCAGGATTCTCTTACATTTTGTGGGCCACACACACGTATGGACGGTCCTAGCCTTCAGCCCACTTGTCCACATTATAGGGATCAATTGTAAATCACATATCATTTATTGCTTTCAGCTTAGTCAGACAATCGTAAATTTTGCAGTCTGAATGTAAAGGGATAGCTAGTTGTTTGGGAATGTACATGGAAAAAAAAAATACCTGAGATCCTTATTAAGTTAATTGATAAGATGAATTCCGGTTAAAGGCATCATCCATTACCGATTTCTCAAATTAAAGAATTCTTAAGCTTTAAGACACTTAAAAAAGGGATACTACCCAATACCATGTCCTTATACTTTGTACATTTACTGAATTGTGAAATGCAGTTTTCGGGCATCCATGACCTACCCTGTTATTTCATCATGATGAACACTTTTCTTTTTCTGATTTCCCACACTCAAGGATTATTGAGCATCACGAGGCCCGAGATACGGTTTCAGAGGGGGATGCAGCTCAATATCAGTCGTCAAAGTTCACTGATAAGAGGAAAAAAAAGCTGAGAGCCGTTATCTTCTACTGAATTTCCAAATCAGGGAAGCTTTAAGAGACTCGAGGAGTAGACTCAAGTGGAGATTTAACTCAAAGTAAGGAACATGTTCCGCTGGCGTCCTAATAATAAATTGTACATTCACTGCAGTTTGCGAGCTCTGCTCTGAGTGTCTGGTGCATTCATCATTCATACACGTCACGTCAAAGAGATGAAATAATAGGGAATCCCAACCAGAACAGATATTCAAGTTACAATGGTAGAAAACAGGAAAGCAGCAAGTCACCACATTCGAGAAGCTGGAATGAAATGTTTTTGCAGGATAAATAATTTAAACGATTAATCAGTTGTAAGTGTCAATTCACTCCAGTTCAATCAGCACTATACAATATACCCGAGAGGATTTACAGACATATTAAAAAAAAGGTTTGGATAAACAGAAGATGTCCCACAAAGCCCATGTCAAATGATGTTGACTTTGGATGATATGCCTTTGGAGGAAGGTCCGCATCAACCACATTTTTGAGTCAACAGGATAAAAACGCCGGTTTTGGGTGACAAACGTCTCTCCATATTGGCTGAGCCAGACATGGCTGTGGTCTTTACCCACTGTGGCTTTATGGATATCATGTTATTGCCTGCATCCAGCCAAAGTTTCCGTGCCCTTGCTATCTGCTGTTTTCATGATGGACCCCATATAACCAATTATACAGCGCAGCAGTGCCCCTTTTCTCACTCGTCAACGCTGACATTTATCAATATCCTATTAGTTTCTCTTGGAGCCAGGCACTCTAGCAACCCCCCCCCCCCCAAAAAAGAAAAAGTCTGTTGTTGTTGTTATTCAAGGGTCTAATATCCACTGTAACAAAACACGCTTTGTTCTAGGCTTAGACACTTCAGGAAAAACTAATATTGGTGGATCATTGTCACCGAGGTTGCCGTGGCTACAGTCACGCTCGCTGATGATTGGATTCTTTCCGTGTTATCGCTGGCTACGTCCCCGACTCCCGGAGGCAGTGCGATATTAATGATAGCGATGTTCCGCCATATCGTTTACAGGCTGCAACATCAAAGCAATGCAAGCAAAAGAAAGAAAACAAACCCCGAAAACCCTCAGACTGTCTTAATAAAATGATAGACTCTATTGATTTGGACTCAGTTTCCTCACCCCTTTGTGCAATGAAAGTCACTTTTGAGAAATGCCTCTCATAATGCTTATCCCCCGTCGCACGGCACTTGTCATGAAGTACATGAATAAGAGCTGGAGTGAAACACAGAGGGCCAGACAGAGGCCAACGGGGGTCAGCGTCTCACCTCGCTGGCCAGACAAGGGTCTCCTATCGTCTGCTGCTGGGTCAAGGCCAGTGCCCCCTCTAAGTCCCCATCCCTGGCTCTGTCTGGAAGGCAGATAGGGAAACACACCAAACACAAACACACACCGAACGGCATAGGGCTAATCCATCACTCTCCTGAATGAGGACAGAATCAATCAGATCAGTCCGGGCTAAATCACCATCAGCTGTCAGGTGATAAGCTACAGACGGCCATTCTCAGTGTGTATTACAACAGAGAGCTGATGAAACAATGGCAAAATAGGGACGTGAACAGCTGGCAAAATCTGCTTGCTTTTCAGGCTTGTTAGTGTTGCTTCCTCTTTTGTCAATACTAAACATTCTTTGCATTTGCAGGAGCAACACTTTAAGCCTGTCTATCAGTACCAGTCCATTTGCAAAGGGCTATTGACATTGCCTGACCAGTGTGCAACACTCTCATCGTGCCTCACGTAAAGCTCTGAGGTCATAGAGAGTTGGCTGGCGAACGGGCGAGTTGGTGAGCTCTTTCCCTTGCTAATTGATGCACTTCAGCCGCTCGGTCTTTGAACTGAATCCCTGCGTCGTCCACCAGAGAGAGGGCAGATGCCATCAGTGTTCCCTCCCCTTTTTGCCTTTGAAACCCAAGCCCCCCGTCTAACCCTCAGCTCAGGGCACGAGTGAGAGGAGCCGTCTGTTAGCTTAGGTCGAGAGACAGTTACTCCCCGCTTTGTTTGACCACCGTTGAGTCTAGTCTCCGAGTTTGAGGGAGCCAGGCCAAAAAGATTAGCTCTGTTTTCAGTGGGAGATGCTATCACACAGGCGGTAGGGCCTGCGATACTGGCTGCTCCCGACCGTCTCAGAGCTCGGTTGGCCCAAGGAGGGGAGCCATTGTTTGTGCAAGAGTTAAGCCCGGACTGGCACTCTTCCAGGCCTGCGCAGTAAGGGCTCTAAGGAATTCTAGGGCTGTGCATTTGTGCCTACAGGCCTGGAGTTTTGTTTCTACCCATCATGAAAATAGCACAATAGGAATAACTCGACAGCACCAACAGTTTTACAGTTGTTGCAGACATAGTGTGTGGCATTCTAAATCCCGTAAAAGAGACAGCTTTCTTGGACTGTGGTCTCCTGGAATTTTGTGAGATTTTCACGCTTAGAAAATTCAAATGCTGCTATGCATGGCACTCTGACAAACCGCCTAACTCCCAACTCCTGCAAAATTGTTTTTCAGCTGTCAAAGAAATTTGTCATTTTCAGCCAAAAACCCAAACTGCACGCCTCAGAAATATGCTGCTTTTCTTCTTCTACTGTACGTAACAAGGTAATGGCAGTGGCATCTCCAGTTCATGTCATTGTCACATAATCCATTTTCTGCTCATAATTTGAGGCAGCAGTTTGAAAAAGAGGACTGAGAACAAATAAGTAGTTAGCTTGCTTGATAATATGTTCAGCATGAACAGATATAGAAGCACAAGTTTTAGGTAAGAGACCACTCATTACTGGCCATACTCTGAAAAGTCAATGGGAAGAATGCTTTCTTTTGCTAAAGAAGATTACTTTTTCAAACTGCTATTATTAGCATGTATGACATGTGAAATTATTTCTGGCTGGTAATGAAACTGGCTAATAAGCAGAGCCATAGAGAGAAGGTATTTCTGCTTATTGTAACCACCTGTTGCAGCCTTTGTGTCCGCGCTTCCATGGCACATGAAATGCCTTTATTTTTTTCACTTTTCTGTAATGAACGGCTCCCCCGCCTACTATGACTGAAAGTTTTTAGGGGGTACTTGAAAAAAAACAGAAACAATTTTGAACAATTTAGGCCTGGCAGACCTCATCTGAATTAGACCTCATCCCAAATATGTATGAATCACTTGAGTGACAAGCTAACGGTACTGAACAGCAGTTCCATTTTGCAAGGTCAGCACACAGCCTTACCCTTCACCAAAAATGTTTCCTTTTACGGTGTGGAAAACAAAATTCTTCCTCACATTACAACCCCAGTGACAGTTTCAAACCTACTGTCGTACATGCAGATGGTCTGCCGTACACACTTCCATTTGTGACAAGATGATTATTTCCTTAGAAAGGTCAGAGTGGGTAAGCACAAACCGCAGAAATGATCCATCCATCGTTCATTTTCTCTTTTGGATCAGTCTCTGATGAACTTCTGAGGAAATACTTGTCACTAGTGTCCCAACAAAGTTTCAAAGGATACATAACTTTATAGAGATATGAGCTGTTTTTCCATTCATTCACCAGACCCTCTTTGCTGCAGAGTCAGTAGACCAGTGATCCTGGAGGTCAAAAAGGTCGTGATCCCAGGTGAGGCATTGTCATCGGGCCCACTGCCACGGTACTTAACCCCTGATTGGCTAATTCATATCCCAGGTGTGGAGCTGGGTTATATACGGTGTGTCCGTCACGGTGCTCAGGGTTTCCGCTAAAACAGCCCAATGAGTGTGCAGCCTGTCTGAGGCAGGAGGTCCAGTAAAACCATGGGGAGGTGTTTGATGGGGGGGGTGAGCCAATAGAGAAGAGGTCCTGCGGTTCATGTTCATTATCAGCTCTGTTTTTGACCCCCGTGTCAGCACTAGTTCTAACTGGATAAAGCTTCTAACACCTGCTAGAAGGAGAAAAATCACATGGACATGACCAGTGTGAGCAAGCCCCTATATGAAATGTAAGAGAACATGATAGGGCTTGGTGGTTTAAGGTTTCTGAGACTGTCTGAAAAGTTGAGATGAGTCGAAACGAGAGAGAAATAAAGTGAGGATTCAAGAAAAGCGGCAAAAGATTAACTACGGCAAAACGTATATTCTGATCATTCAGTAACACCAAACCAGCATGTGATTACATTCCCTGGGTTAAGTGGGGCACTGACCACTGATATTATTAATATTATTTGGTCGGAGTGATTAATTATTACGCATAGTTCACCAGGATACCGTGTTGTGTACTAGCGTTCTTACAAGCCACCAAGCTTCAAAGAGACTCACAAAAATACTGAATGAGTCAGTTCCTTCTTTAAAAAGAATGCAATCACCACAGGTAGAATGTATCTGTAGCATTTTGGTGCATTTCATTATCTCTTCTTCACCTCTCACCCAGTAGTCATCGGTTATTCGCCTTAGAAAAATTGTTTCAATCTCCGAGGGCCACCACAGCAGATACTGACTGTCCCCTGCTGGGATCACGTCCTATTTTATAGTTCAGAATATTGAGGCGCTTCCAAAGTGCAGAACTTTCCCTCCTCATTCATTTCATGTAGCCGGAATCAGGAACGTAGGGCGATGTAGGAGTAAATAACTCCAGCTGAACTCATTTTACCTGACGGCTTATTTTCTGCACGGAGCTTACTATCTTAAACGTTGACATATTGCTCTTTAAACTCATAATACAGCATCGTAATAAGAAAAGTAAAAGATGTAGGGCTGTATACTGACTATAAAAAACATAAATTCATAGTTTTATAAATTTTATTGAAAGGAATAGTTTGACATTTTGGAAATTAAGCTTATTCGCTTTCTTGTTGAGAATGAGACGAGAAGATTAAGAGCGTAGCATATAGACAGGAAGCACCGGGAAATAGCTAGCCTGGCTCTGTCAAAAGGTTAAAAAAAACAAAACCAAAAAGTAATAGCAAGTCTAAATTTTAATAATTAACACATTATATCTCGTTTGACAGAGCCAGACTAGCTAGCTTTATGCTAAGGTAAGCTAACCACCTGCCAGCTTGAGCCTTATATTTAGCGCTTAGACATGTACAAAGGAAGTTACAGTGCCTAGCCAAGAGGTAGTCCCGCACGCGATGCCCCTCGAAGTGCAGCTTGGCGTTTATACAGTTCGGTTTTTGGTCAGATTAAACAAACGAGATATATTGTGCTAATGAGTGAACTTCAGAGGTGCTGTTTGTCAGATTGTTGTTGGGGCAAGACAGAGCCAGGCTGGCCGTCTTCTCGTATCCAGCCCTTGCGCTAAGCTAAGCTAACCCTCTCCTGGCTGCAGCGTCATATTTAACGGACAGCCCTGAGAGTGGTAGACCTCCTAGCTCTCGGCAAAAGAGAAAAGACGGATTTTTGGCCTTTTGGTAATGGTCAGTTGCTGTAAAATGATGTTTTTATTTACCAGTGCAGCACAATCCAAAAAGGAAATATGCTACGCTAAACTTTTAAATAAGATCATTGTGTCAGCTTATACATTTAAACTCAAATGTTGTCATAAGTATCCATCGTTTAGATGCAGAGTTCAGTCTGCAGAGCTGATTGACTGGATTCCAGACGGATTTACGCTTCCCTCAGTCCATCCTGACTCCACCTTCTCCTTCCCTGACAGGCCAGATCCTACGGTTTGAGCTCCCACCCCGGCTATCCCATGATTCTCACTGACAGCTGAAGCGTCAACCCCCGTGACTCTGACGGGAATTTATGGTCCGTTCAGGATGCACAGTAGCCCTGGGGAGAGAATACACGCTCGGGGAACAGCAGGGACACGACTCCATTCATCTTGAAAATGTGTCAACGTTTCATTAAATGAGGCCAATTATAGTTTGAAGTCAGGCTTAATTTAATCCATTTGGAGCGACAGTTTATCTATATATCATCATTTTTCATTCATCATCATTTTCACTTTTCCTTTGCAACTGTGACTATTTGTTTGCATGAAAGCAATGAAGTGGCAGTGAATGCAGCACTAGTTTTTATTTTTAATTTTTATGGAAAGTATAGGATGCAAAATCTGTCCTACCTGACAAAGGTACACCGAAACCAACACCCTTAGCTCGAGTGAACTTAATGTGCCACACGCACACACACACACACACACACACACACACACACACACACACACACACACACACACACACACACACACACACACACACACTCAGTCCCGCTTCTAAATTGTACATATCATTTCTGCTGCATGACAAGGTCAAAAACAGCAAATCAGTAATAAAAGCTACAGTGTATTGCTTTCCACAAGTGACTGCCCATGAGGATACCTCACCTCTGATAAAAAAAAAAAAACAATTAATTTTTATCAACAAGAATTCCAAGCAGAAAAAAAGAAATATGACATTTTGAAGTAGCAGATAAAGCACAGGTGTAATTAATAACAATCATGCATCTGCAGAGCTGGGGCGTACCAAGCTCAGGACACTGGAGACTGGGATTTGTGTCCTGCATCGCACAGGTTTAGGCTGCTAAAAAACCTGGGGTAAGCTTTTGGAAGTGTGGTGGTTTAGAAAAAAACTGGGAAAAATTAACACACCCTCTCTCTTACTTAAAATCAGTGTGTTGACTTTTTTTTTTAGGATATAAAAAAGACATCAAACCTTCCCCCCTAGCTCTATGTTTCTTTTTAACCATATACGCTGTTGCGGAACAGTCGTATTTAAACAAACTTGGCTATTGTGCACGCTGGCTCACTGGTATAACACACCTGTTGCACCTGGGCTTTACCTGCTGCAAAACGTCAAAAAGGTTTCAGTAAAATAGGCCTAGGCTGAGCACACTGTTTGACCGACGTGTATGTATGTGATAAAAAAGTAGTTCTTCGCCGACTATAGATCGACGATAGCAGGTGGAGCCAATAACATCAACTAGGGATCTGTTCCGATGCCATACCGGTGGCTCGGTGTGCTCTTATTAGTGGCTGCGAGACGGCTCTGTGTTTGTTCACAACCACATCACCGCGAGTCCGAGGGGCAGAAATGAAGACACCATTCACACCGAGGACCCACTGATCGCGATCACAAACTGAAGATAACCAACAAAGAATGCGAAGCCGATTTATGATGCACTCACGCGTGTCCGACTCGGATCCTTCTCAGATTCTCCTCTTCCAGCCTTGTAGTCAGATAAATGGATATTAAACCTGCATGAATTATTTACGTTGCGTTACATGTTTGTAGGACAATTTGTAGCCACGCATATGTGAAGGAGATACTGTGTTGACTTGTAGTAGTATCTCAGACACCCTAATAAATGATGGAAAGCATCCGAGAATCTGAGCCTCCCGTGGCAATGTAACAGAAGCTGGGAGGGGGGGGGGCCTTCCAGAGGGTAAAGCTAAAACCTCACTGATTGTGCAGCAGCATGCCGTAGTACACACATCTCACAGCCTAAGCAAAGAGTGGCCCTCCCCCTCGAGGTCCCTCTAAGTTTGACTGATTCAAAAGTTGCTCTTCATGTTTCCACCAGTAAATAAACGGAGCGTCTCAAGGTTCTGAATAGCTGCTATCTGAGGGCAGGTTTGCCTTTTCTGTGTCCAACGCTGCTGCCCGACGGGTCCATCGCGTTCAATTCCATAACACAAGGTCCCGCAGCCGTACAAAAATAGGAATCCCTCACATTCCCGCCTGTAAATGTTTCCAAATGTAGACCTTTCAGGTTGCAGCAAAAATGCCACAGGCTATATATCACCTCCTCACAGGCTTTTATCTCTTTTATGAATCTGAGATGAATGAGCCACGTTTCTATTTATACCATCCTATACATGTGCTTCTCAAAGCTGTTTTGACTCTGCACATTCCAATCTATTTATGTTGGGATTTTCGAGAAGTTACAATCGGCCATTCCCTTCCCGCCGGCTAAAACAGGCATGACACATTTGAAGTGTGCACGGGATTATGTGGTTTCTGTGTAGCAAAAATACCATAATCTCAGTGGGAATAACTGTTGTACACGTTTGCTTCATATAAAACGCCCAACCTGCCTTTTGACCAGCACGTGTGGAGGTTAAAAACGCTGTTGGAGGAACTTTTTCTTCAAGAGTTCCACTGAAACTGTTACCAGAGGTTTGAGGATTATCCAGAGTCATGGGGACTCTGATTTAACACACTATAATGTCGTTGTAAGCAGATGTAGATTAATGTATTTGTCACCAACAAAAACTCCTGGCGGCACCCGTTACTGGAGGCTGGTGCAGAAACAGATAATGGGCAACAATATAGTGAAACACAGTTGTCATCATACAAAATATGTCTTCGTAGGAGACGTTATGATTGTTCACGATTGAGCTCATATCCTTATATCTGCTTAAAACCACATTAAAGTGTGTTATAAACCATGTATTAAATGTTTATACAGTGCTTATCAATGCTGACTGGGGGGGTTAAAGTGTTACCACCTTGGTAGTATTATGATGGTGTGTGTGTGTGTCTTGTTTTCGAAATTTGGGTGAACTGAACCTTTAAGATAAATGCTTTGGTACCACTTTTTTTTATTTTAAATGCCATGCTTTATTATATGTTTATAAGTTGTAACTAATGTTTAATGAATGGTATATTAATCAGTTATTAAAGCTTGGTAGATAAGCACCAAGCCCACTGATAGGTCAAGTTTTGGGTTGCCAAGGTTGTGAGAAATCCATTGGGGCGCTTTGTCTCTTAATCTGAGATTTTTTTTTTACCACCTGCTTTCTGGAGAAGAGCTTCAAGGCACCCAAACCAAAACATATCTATCAACAACTCACTGACATCGATAACTGCAGGCGTGATGGTGTATTACAGACTGAGGAGGCCACGAACAAGCCGTAATCGTTTGATCATTTTATAGTGATTGTGATTTATAAAGGCAGAAAGTGCAGTGGTGTGGTACACACACAAAAAAGAATTCATTCAGTCACATAAAAAAAAAAAAAAAAAAATCAGGTGATGCTGTGGGATATACATCAGTGAAAAAGGATTTTTCAAAACCTGGCAACGCCGAGGTTGTTCTTTCAAATGCCACACCATGATGATTTCAAAAGCAGTGATAAATTATCCCCCAACTGTTGAGAAAGCCATCAGTTACATGTGCAAGTCATAACCCCCCGTATAAAGTATGTGCCACCAGTACTTCTCCGTGTTCCCTCGCTTTCAGTTTGTGCCCTGTTGACTGTGGAACAACAGTATCTGCTATGTCTCCCACTGTCCTGGGGGCAGCGCAGGGAAATATGACTGTGTAGCCATTTTGTCCGGATGCCGATATTTAAAGCCCCTGTCGTGAAACCTGAGGTGACATTTCAATACCTTGTGAAGGCCTTAATGTATGTTTATTTCCCACACAAAGTCAGTAGGTTTGTAAAGACCCATTTAAAAAAAAAAAAAAAAAAAAAAAAAAAAAACATGCTCGATGCAGTGTGACAGCCAAACTGTTGGATAGAGTTTCACATTCTATATATAAGCCTGGCGACTTGTGTCCCTGCTGCTCTATTTAAATGCCAGAGTCCCACTGTCAAAACAGAGAGAGGGGCGCAACAATATGATGGACCTTTTTGAAACCAACACTTATCTTTTCAATGATTTGCGCTATTTGGAGGACGCAGATCATGGACCACTACAGCACCTGGACATGGCGGGGGTGTCTCCTCTGTACAACGGCAACGACAGCCCGCTGTCTCCGGGCCAGGATAATGTTCCGTCCGAGACCGGGGGGGAGAGCAGCGGGGAGGAGCACGTCCTTGCCCCTCCGGGACTCCGGGCGCACTGCGAGGGCCAGTGCCTCATGTGGGCCTGTAAGATATGCAAGAGAAAGTCGGCGCCGACGGACAGACGCAAGGCCGCCACGCTCAGGGAGAGGAGGCGGCTCAAGAAGATCAACGAGGCCTTCGAAGTGCTGAAGAGGAAGACCGTGGCCAACCCCAACCAGAGGCTACCCAAGGTGGAGATTTTACGCAGCGCCATCAGCTACATTGAGAGACTACAGGACCTGCTGCAAACGCTGGACGAGCAGGAGAAAAGCCAAAACGGATCATCCCATAACTCTAAAGACCATAGTGTAAGCTAATATTGGACACAACCCTCATAGTATTCCCATTAATATTCCTCAAGAGTCCTTCAGTGTGCCTGTGATATTCAGATGACTTTATAAGGACATCATAAAGACTTTCTTATTATGACATTATGATGAGTTTACTGCATGTTTTTCTCTCACTGTCACTACGATATTTTTATTCAAGGTGGGGATATTCAGTAATGATACCACCAATGTCACTTGCTAACAAACACATATCTTATTCTTATTCTTCATATTTCCCTGCGACCGTTCGATAGTCGTAATCATTTACTTGGCTCATTCGTGATGTCCATCCTAGCTCTGTTTTAGGAGTAGCCCGCAAGTGTTTCTCAGCGACGATCTTCCTTCCTTCCTTTGGGTTTCTACAGGTGGCCGGTCATGAGTACCACTGGAAAAAGTCCTCTGAGCCCTGGCCGACCTCCGCTGACCATTCCACCGCAGCAATGATAAACCAGAGAGAGGGTAAACCCGTCAGACCTCATTGCCGACGAACGGCAATTACGATGGAAACCAACTGTCAAGTGAGATTAAAGGTCAATGGTTTGTTTTTGTTTTTTTTGTGTTTTCAGGAGCCAGTGAGTCCTCTGCTTCCTCCAGCCTCCTGCGTCTGTCCTCCATTGTGGACAGCATCACCAACGGCGAGAAAATCGGCTTCAGCGAGGACGCCTCGGAGAACTGAAACATTAGTGAAGACCTTTAGTAGACGACATTGTTTATCTCTAAGTTATTTCCACGATAGTCGGCCATTCTGGCTTCTGTTTGTTATGTAGCACTAGCAACAAATTTGTACATATTTTATAATAATGTGATGTTTAGATTTATTTATTTTGTATTCAAAGGCAGACAAACTCTTAAAAAAAAACTATTATTGTATTTAAATATTTGTACATAACTGACCATTAAAATAAATTGCTACTTTTGCAGTATAGTTAACCACTATGTTCCTCATTCTTCAAGGGCATGCTAGAAAGGTAACTGGTAATTTTCATCCAGTTCCCTGTGGTTGTATTGCATTTGACAAACAGAGGCCATGCAAGCGTCAGACCGTATCCAGTCTAGGATCGGTGCTTTTTTTGTCCCCGACTGAAATGTACAAAGCTTCTAAGATGTTGTAACTGGTCACCGTGCTCCTCGCGACATCTCCGGGCTTTACCGGTGGGTTCCATTAACTGAGCAAAACCCACCACCGGTTCAAACTCTACCAGGTCCCCCAGCATTCGCGGCTATTAGGAGTCCAGAAAATCTGCCTAAACTGCCCTGGAATAGTTTGCTGCCGAGGCTGCTTCTCTTCCTGGCTGCTCCAACTGGCATCCAGCGGGCCCGATCCCACAACAGTAACTCGAGTCCCCCCCCCCCCCCTGCAAACACGGCGCGCCTCCCACCCTCCTCTCCTATCATATGTTGGGGACATGGAAACTTGGGCTGCAGGCATGAGTGCAAAGCCCAGCGGGATAATGAAGTTATCTGAGCCATTTAGGTCTTAATTCATCATCGCTTGCTTCGTCATCACATGGCGAAGCCTTTACATGCGAGCTATTAAAATGCGTGATATGATGCTAACGGCATTGAAACCTGCCGGGTCTTGTTGTCATGTATTGACCTGGGGGCTTTGTTGATGATGTTGGACTCCCTCAGATCTCCGTGGATGACACAGAGCCCTGTTTGACCACTGGGACTCTGCCTCATCTCTCAGGCCTGCGGTCGACACGCACGTGGTGCAAAGTGTCAGACATGTCTATCGGGTTTATCAGGAGCTGAAGACCTGGATGCAAGCAAGGGGAAAATAAAGCTATTTCGATTCAAGCACTGTACTTAAGAACAAATTTGAGGCACTTTGCTACTTTAAAGTACTACTTTTTACCACCTTTACTTTTCTCCAAAACCTTTTCTACTGCATTAGAAAGGACCAGGAGGAGAGTGCAAACCATACTTAAATTTGAAGGTTAACCCCTTTTTGGCCTTTTTAGGGGTCTAAGAAGTGCATTGAGTGACTGCTTAAAGATGCCAACATGCGCCACAGAAGGATTCAAAAGGTGTTTTGTGCCCACAGCAGTGAATTTTGGTAATCACGTGTGATACTTGCTTTGTCCCTGGACCTTATAATTGTTCATTTTTAAGGTTTTGTTTCATATCCATTGTCTGTTTTGTCGGTCCCATTTTCAGGTGCATCAGGTATCTTTTATTCATCAACTGATTAACTGCATGAACTGTTTTTTGTTTTGTTTTTGTTTTTCCACTTAGTGGCTAGGCGGGCTCCCGAGCTGTAGCACTTCTGTTCAGCCGCATGTATTTGATAGTCACAGGTTCTGTTTCAGATAAAACCTTCATCCTAAACTGATAATAAAACTACCCAAGTATATAAAGCAGTTAAAGTCGTCTCCTACTTGACCAGTTCCACCATCAAAGTGCTGCTTAAGCAACGCAACGCAGCACTAATAAAATCACAAAAACTATAAATTAGACAATAATTCAACAATTGATATGGGCCATTCTTTATAATGAGTACTGCTTTAGATGGTGAAATAAATTTTACTGAATATACCTCTGTACTTTTAAGGACAAAAAACTGAACGCAGGACTTGTTCTTTTAATGGAGCGCTTCTACGTTGCTGTGTACTTTTATACGAGTAAAGGATGTGATTGCTTCTTCCGTACCGCAGCTGAAATAAAAACGGAAAAAACGTACAGTAATCCAGGGCTCTGATATGGCTCTTTTCAACAGAGCCATTCACATCTTTTACCAAATATCCTGTTTTCCGACGAAGCCGCGCAGAAACATGATAGCTCCAAACAGTAATGTGGTTTTAATGGGCTCCTGCTCTCTCACTCGCTCCCTCTCACTCTGATAGCGGTGTTACTTCATTCGCAGCTCCGCCGTGCAACTTCCAATTTCATGTCTGTTTTTGGAAATTACTGCATATTACCGGCACTGTAGACCTGACATCCGCAATCACAATCTGTCGTAGAGAAAAGACCTGTTTGGATCAATGTTGGTACTTCTTACTGTCTGAAACGTAATGGCTTCATTAATGTAATTGCATTTTGGGCAGCAAGGGAAGTTGTATTCGCTGCAAAAGCTGCTTGAGACCGTGCTGTCTTATTTTTTATACTTGCTCCACCAGACTGCAAGCACGTACTCCCCACAAACAGCCCCAACTTTCTCCTGTCCAACTTTACGGGGATTTCAGTGTTACCGATGACACCACATAATTCTCATTGGGCTGTCGAAAGGGAGTGTTTCAACAGCCAAAGCTGATGAAAGGTGAGCTGTTAAAGGAGGGGGGAATAAGCCTGGAGGCTGAATGCTCTGATTTATCCAGACTTCCCCACCGAATATCCTGCTAAGAAAAGGATTCGGTGCAGTAGGCCCGTCAGTGCACCTCTTTCTGCTGCCAAACAAATGGTGTTGCCACTCAAAATGTTATTTGGTTCGCTAATTCTTATGGGGAATGTAAAATGGCCTTGGATTTTATGTGGAGGAAAAATAGCCTCTATCAGTTTTCTTTTAACAGCATTAAGCATGCCTTTTTGTAAGCACAGTGCCTTTATGCTTCACCCAGAAACAACCACCCCCCCCCTCCATAAAACTAACAACCACAGACGCATTTTGGCAATGAAAATATGCAAAAACATAAGAAGAAATAAAAAATGGGCTTCACTTTCCTGAGAAGGAGTTACAGAAGAATCTGTTTTTGGAATGTAGGTGATAAATTGTCCCACTGTCAGTGGGCTGGTGTTGCACTAAACAAGCGGCGTATCAAGTCAAAGCGTGAGGCAGTTAAGAAGAAATAAGGTTTTCAGGCGTGAGGGAGACTGGACATAAAAGACCACCTCCTGCCCTTCACTTAACTCTGTCTCTGACCCTTGAGAACAACAGAAAAGCAAACTCAGCCGGTTCCCAAGGGACCGACCGAGCGCACAGAGCGCGGCAGCGGCCTGTGCGCAGAGGCCGCGCCGATAGAAAAACCCCCGCCCGTTCCCAATAACACCATGTGCTGCGCCAATCTCACTCCAGCCTCAATTAGCTCCCGGTGGATGCCAGGTTTTCTCATTGCCGACGCTGTTCTCGGCCCAGGCGCCCTTTGATCTCCCCAGCGGCTACGGGCGCAGGCAGAGCCGATGTCTTCTTCAGCTGTGCTCTAATCCAGACCCCCGAGCGCAGTTCGGGGGGCGGCAGGTACTGGTGTTTTCTTAGGTGCGCGCAGTTCCCAGAGATGGGGGCTCGCCAAACGTTTCGACACATTGTGAGAAATATCCGCATTGTATCCTTGTAAGCTGTCAACAGCATCATTACCTAAGCCGGCGTCGACCCGCAAAAGCCCCACTCGGTCTGACAGACAGCCCCTCGTCCGCTGTGAGGACAAGACTTCCACGTCCAGCGCCCCTCGCGTCACCATCTTTATCAGATGTCCGCAGCACGTGAGGTGAATAGGGCAAACAGAGCGACATAAGCAACGTCGTTCGATACAAGTTTACATTGCCTGAAAGGTTGTGAGAGAGATGAGGTGATTGGACGTGCAAAATATGTAAAACAATGAATCAGTTTATTTTCACTTTTAATTTGTGCAGTGTAGTCGAACAGCCCTGAATTCCTCCACTCTTCCACCCACCAAAACCCCCACCTGAATGAAACCGACTGCACCCCAGTGGCCATCTGTTGTGTGCTGAATTGAAGCACTCGACCTGCGGCAATAACCTTTTAATGGTTAAAATTTGGCCCGCGGAGGCACACTGGTGCGGGGAATTGCGCAGTGGTGTCGCTTTGTGCAACTGCTGTTTTAATGAGCTTTGGTAAACAGGGATCGCCTCATTCGCGCCACCTCCAGTCATGAGCCGTGGGTGTTTAGCGGGGGCTTACCGCTGTAATGTGAATTCGCAGGGCTTGAAATGTTACACCTCCCTTTGCAGCTGGCCCGCATCTGCAACGCTGTTGTCTCCACCGTAAAAATTGGCCTGCATACTCCAACAAGTGGTCACCCTCCTTTTTGTGCACAGATTGACGAAACAAAACACACTCTCTTTAATGTTTACGTCTTCATAGCAAATTGTCACTTTACTTGTCGGCCACGACACGACGCCTGCAGGCCAGTTACAGATGAATCACGCAAAAATGAAGCGCTGTTGAGTATTTTTACGAAGCAAACCCTGTCGTGGTTAAAGCAGCGAACGTGCACCCACTCTCCTGAAACATTCCCAAGCATTGTATTCATCATGGCCTTGCAGGACAAGGGCTTTTGGAAGGAGAGGGATTGGTGAAGAGTGGGAAAACACCAGTAAGTGCAGATGTGGGAAACTCTGCAGGGTACTGGGGGGTGAGAGGCAGCGGTTTTTGGGATGGGGCAGGGAGGGAGTTGAGCTAACCCCAGCCTACCTTCTGGCTGGGCCAATGGGCCATGGTAATTAGATCTGGCCAATGTGGGCCCTGGGCTCTGGCCTCGGGGCATATAAGGGGGGCCTGGGGCAACAGACCCCTCATATCACTCAGAGGTCTCCTCTCTCTCACCCCGCTCCTCTACCCTCCGTCCTTCCTTTGCGCCCATCGCTCCATCCGTTCAGACTCCTTTCTTCAGCAAGCCATGGATGTCTTCTCACCATCCCAGGTCTACTACGACAGAGCGTGTGCTTCATCTCCAGACAGCCTGGAGTTCGGCCCCGGCATGGAGCTCGCCGGCTCAGAGGAGGACGAACATGTCAGGGTCCCCGGAGCCCCCCACCAACCGGGACACTGCCTCCAGTGGGCTTGCAAGGCCTGCAAGCGCAAGTCCAGCTTCGTGGACCGCAGACGGGCTGCCACCATGCGCGAGCGCCGGCGGCTGAAGAAGGTCAACCACGCTTTCGAGGCATTGCGGCGCTGCACCTCAGCCAACCCCAGCCAGCGTCTGCCTAAGGTGGAGATCCTGCGCAACGCTATCCAGTACATCGAAAGCCTGCAGGACCTGCTACGAGAGCAGGTGGAAAACTACTACGGCCTACCTGGAGAGAGCAGCTCTGAGCCAGGGAGCCCGCTGTCCAGCTGCTCAGACGGCATGGTAAGACCCCTGATCCACAGGTTCGGCCTCCTCATGCAAACATCCGGTGGTACAGAGTCCTGCAGTCCTGTCGCGGCTGTAAACCCACTAACATGTCCCTCAGAGAAATGAGGACTACTGCATGTGATACAGGACTTCATCTTGTAGGAGCTTCACCCAAAAAGGCCTACATTGTTGACTGTTGCCATTTCTCATTACCATGTAGAGTATTTCATTTCAAGGTAGAACCCGGATTTCCAGTTTAAAAACCTATTAATCAAAAGAGCTTGCTTTGCCCCAAGACCTCAATTACCACTCTTACTCTGCTCTCCCATAATTCTTTAATGCAAAGATCTATTCTGTAGTCTAACATGTGTCTCTTTTCTCATATGCGTATTATTAAAGGTCAGATTGAGTTAGTTTTTTTATTTTTTTTTATCAGCAACAGTCTGAAGGTGACAGCGTATCAGTTAATGCAAAAGAACTTTTAATGCTGGATGGAGTAATGGCTTTCCCACCACCGGACACTTTATACCCCTCATAAACCGAAGTAAATCCAGCGTTCTGAAGTCTGGCAGGAGAAACTGGGTGCTGTTCTGCATTCCATCCTGACTGCATGTTCTGCGACGCTGCCAGGATTTTCTGCAGATTTACTGGGAGAAAGTGTCATCTTGCACAAACCGGTGTTGCTTCCACTGATACAATCGATTCGCCACGCTCCGAGTCGGGCGAGGCGAAGGGAGCGCACACTGCCACTTTGACTTTAAGGTGTATGTGAAATAAAGAAGCCCATAACTTTGGAATTCAGGATTTATTAACCTGTCCAGAATATCATGAAGGGCGCTGGTTGCTTTTGCACTTTCCCTGCCTCTTCCTATCCCATATATATTTATACAATCATAGCACATCATATCTGTCTGCTGTTTTTTTTTGTTTTGTTTTTTTTAAGTGTTTGCAAGAATTCAAGGGTAAATTGGGTTTCTCCTTTCCTTCCAGGCTGGCAGCAACAGTCCAGCGTGGCAACAGTTGAATGCAAACTACAGCAACAGCTATTCATATGCAAAGAATGGTAAGACCTTTAGACAGCAACAGCAGCCTGATATGAATATGACATGCATTCCTTCCAGAATAGTGCTTTGAAAATCTAATAATTTAATGGTTAATGACTTTTAATGACTTGGGGCTTTCTTGCCTCTGTGAGGAGGAGGATTTAAGTATTAAAAGAAAAAAAAAAAACTGCAATAGTTCATATGTGGCATGGTATCAGCAGAAACTATCCTCGTACTGAGAACCTGACTGATCCCAGCTCTCCCGTCCTCTTCTGCAGAGAGTCCGGGCGACAAGGCAGCCGGAGCCTCCAGTCTCGAGTGCCTCTCCAGCATTGTGGACCGCCTCTCCTCAGTGGAGTCCAGCTGTGGACCGGCTGCTCTGAGAGACGTGGCCACCTTCTCCCCCGGCAGCTCCGACTCGCAGCCCTGCACGCCGGAGAGCCCCGGGTCCAGGCCCGTATACCACGTCCTGTGAAAGAGAGCCCCTCTTTGACGTGGGTGCGTCTGTCACAGGCAGTCGCTGTGCCTTTGCCAGACACCAGCCGCATTTCTCAGCACGAAGAGATAAGAACTAGTTTTGGGTAAATCTGAAGGAGGCTCGGCAGAATCTGACGACCTGTGGCAAGGAGCTTCTATATTGTACATGAGACTGTAAATATGTAATGTAAATGCCCATTTATTCTATACGTGCTGTTATACCCAATGAGACATATTTAATGATGACAGTTAATGTAATGTTGTATTATTCCAACATTAATTGGTATTTATGCAGTGGTATTTCTTACTTTTCATGTTGTTGTTGACATTAAATCTTTCTCTGATATGTGTCAAAGTTTGAGCTTTTGTTTCTTTGGAAGCTCTTCTTCTTTTTCTTCGGTTTTCAACGTGACCATGTGTCCAGATATCTCACCAATTATCTCGTTAAATTAGGAGTGTGGTGCGTTCGCAACTTTTTGACGCTAGTCCAACAGCTAAACTTATCATTTGAAGATAGCAGATTCACGTCCATTTGCATAACAACCAATACATGTCCAAAAAAGGTGGTGTTATCGCGCAGGGCTCGTCCTGGACGGTCTAGACTGTTCTCCGGCTAACGAGGTGTGGAGATCACATCGGAAACTGATAGAGGTCAGCTGATACCGTTATTCATTTTACACCGCTGTAATCACTCGTGGAGCCCAACTGCGTACGAGTCAGTCCAGCAATGCAAGAGCATCTCACCCCCCCCTAAAATACAAACATTGTTTCTGCGTCACAGCAAGGATTTAAATAAAAACTGACAATCCTGCTGCAAATATGTTAAAAAAGAAAAAAAAAGAAAAAAGAAAATGCTGCGGTGAGTTTCAAGGTCCAAATGCACATCTTGTCCATCTTTGATCACACTTTTGTTCTCTCTCCGTACCTTTGTTGTGCTCGGGAGCGTGTTTTGGGGGAGGCAGCGCCGTGCCTACCTGTTTGTTCTTTCCCGACAAATGTGAGTCATCATTAACACCCCCGATCATACCATCAGCACCAGAGTTGAGAACAAATGGCCTCTAACTGTGCTTATTGTGTGACTGGGGGGGGCGGGGGGGATAACACATGCCATACTGCGTCATTTCTTTGATCATGCTGCCAGAGAGCTATATTTTTTTTAGTTTATATTGTCTATTGAGAGGAAAGACATTTTTTCACCATCGCTGAAAATCTATATTTCTTTCATGTTTATCGTTCTCATGATTATATTGTCCACCCCCTGAATCATACTTCCTTTCCCAGTCTGTCCTGTTCGACATGCTCTAATGTGCTCTATCTGGTTTGAAAGGACAACAAACAAAAATAAAATGTCTCCTGTTCTTCAGATGTTCATGTATTTCAGTTTCTTTGAGTCTCTTTCATAAAGTCCATCTCCTGAAATATTTCAAAATACCGTCATTTTCCCTCTGGCTTGAGCATCGTGCTCCTTGTTATTGGTTGTGATTCTGATGGATGCTGAACCAAAGGTTTTCCTACTGTTGCTATAATATTCAGTGGTGGGATGTATCTAAGTACATTTATTTGAGAGCCGCATTCAAGTACGATTATGAAGTACTTGTACTTGTATTTTTATTTTATGGTACTTCTACTCCACTACATTTCAGAAGGAAATATTAAACTTTTTTTACTCCGCTGCCTTAATGTGACAGCTCTAGTTACCAGTCACTTTACAAGCTGAGATTTTACATATAAAATATAAGAAGGGATCATCAATCTGATTTATTTCTTTAGATGAAACTCCCCGGCGATGTATATAAATTAGAATTAGCTCCACCTCAATCAGCTACAACATTAAAGTACATCTTAAACTCAAATGTATCAGTAATAATCCCATAATATATAATAAGAAAACACTGACTCAGACCATTCTGCTGTATAATTAGCACTTTTACTTTTGATATTTTAGCCATATTTTGCTGATTATTCTTCCACCCTTTTGTTCATATGTGACACTTTTAATTATAGAACTTTCACTTGCAAATGAGAATTTTTACACGGTGTTACTGCTACTCTTGCTTAATTAAGGGATCTGATAAACCTCTTGCGCCCACCTTCCAGCCGCCTCGCATTCAATTCTCCCCTCGGGAAAGTAACGATGTTCACCTTTTCGCTTTTTAACTGTTTGAGAGAAGTGTTAATTTCAACTTTATGGTCTATTTTGTTGGCTGATGTTTGTGCTGCTGTTGAGTAATGAGATGTTGAGGTGTTTGGGATACTTTTGCTGTATTAGGTGACATTAGTCTTAGCCAGGGGTGCCTAATAAAAACTGGCAATTGAGTGTTTTTGTTTTTTGGTTTTATTTGAATGTAAAATATTAACCTGCTAAGTCCAGTAGCTAGTAACTATCAGATAAATGTAGTGGAGTAAAAAGTCTTATATTTGCATCTGTAGCTTGGTGGAGTACACGTATACAGTGGCACAAAATAGAAATACTCAAGTAAATAACAAGTACTTCCAGTGGTGGGGGAAGTTTTTGAACTTTTGCCTGAGTAAAAGTAGCAATATTGCAAAAATGTAAAAGTAAAAGTCCTGCATTGAAATTGTGAACGTAGATAAATGTACTTAGTTACTTTCCACCAGTGCCAGTCAGGTAAAAAAATGCTCAACTTGCTAATGAAGCTTCACTTGGGAATGAGTTAACTGTCGAGCCATTTGCCTGCAAACTAGTCCAGCGCTGAGTCCCTTCCGCACACAATTCAATTGTCCATACACACAGAGCGTCTATGCGACAGCACGCTCTCGCTGTATCCCTCCGCCACAGCGCTGCGAAACACCGTGGACATTCCAGCAGCGGCTCGTATTTCACCAACCTCACTGCGGCCGCGTACAACCCTCCGAATGTCACCGATGTCATTTTCCATGGCTGCTCTACGGCTGTGATTCAAGAATTGCTCACCGGGCCCGCAGTGTCAACACAAGACATCCCTGACAGTCCATATCAAGGTCGTTGAGGTCAGGGCGTGAAATCAGGTTAAATAAAGGAGTTATAAAGAAATGCATATACTTGTTTTCACTATCTTTTTGTTCTCTTTGAATTTGGACAGAGAATGGATTTATAAATTAACTCTGTAACTGCATGACTCAAAGGCCAGCACAGCCTATACTGTAGTCCTGAGTGAGACCACAAGAGAGAGGTGTTTCTTGTTTTTCCTAAATTAACACTTGACTTGTCATTTTAGCCTCTGTGTTTGGGTTTTAATGATCAATATAAATGGGCAGGTTCACCCCAGGGGGATGCATTTTTTTAGTCTCTAAATGATCCCCCCGTTATTGTGTCTATTGAAGATATAGACATTTGTACATTTTCACATATTTGAGGAGAATACTGATCTCATGCTGAGTGGTTAGCTGGGGTCTTATCTGTGACGAGGTCCAGCTGTCCAAGCAAGGAACTCGGAATATATGGAAGGACATGGTATGGAGGAGGTGCGCGTTGTGGGTCTGAACCATTAGAAATGCTAGAACAAGCTTTCCAATTTGTTCGGTCCATAAAAGAGCTGATTTTTGGGACGATAATACAGCTTGCCGTCAATCCTTTCTCAATAACACCTGGAGATAAAGCATTTAACATTGGCACACTTGCAATTTTGAGATAAAACTGTCTATGTCCTTCGGAATGAAAGAGATAACAATTCTCAAGATCTGATTTTACAGTTTAATCCTTCCATCATGTGCTAGTGAAAAAAAAAATATATATATATATATATATTTTTTTTTTACCACAGTGAAAGTCCTATCGTTTTATGAACCATGAAAAACTTTCTTTTCCTAGACGGATAAACCGACAAAAAATGTGTAAGTCTCCACACAAGACGTGACGGGGTCGATTGAGACTTCTTCGTCTTGGAATTCAAACACAGGACTCGTAATTAATTGTCATAGTCATTTGCCAGGCAAACAATATCAGACAATACACTGCTGGATATCCCCCACCCCCCTACTGTATGTGTTTCTTTTAAACTAAAATTTAAAGTACAACTTCACCAGGAGCACAACATTGTCTTGTTATATTTTAGTTTTATTGATATTCAATTCTTGAAATAAACGTAGTCGGGAAACTCATTTTGTAATGTTAGAATTTATTAGTTGGCTATGTAGCCATTTCAGGGCCAGTGGTGTAGATACTAGATTACGAAAGAGATCAAGAAGGTGATGAAAACTGTTTTCACACCTCTAATCCATAAAACTTGTTACTTAAAAAAAACTGATTAGAATATTTGTATTGTTTTATCATCTTCTGCCTCAGCCCCAAGGAGTCAGAGCTCAGCCTTTTAGCTATCGTAAAAGATGAGCACAGTGTTTTCATCGTGGTTACTACGTGATCCTGAGAAGGTGCCACATTCGGGCCCTCTTTTCTCCCACTTAACAGCCGTGGACACTGGTGAGGCACTTGTCACCTGCAGTAATGACACCCGCACGCTCGAGCCCCGCACTTCAGGCCTTGGTCATCTGCTGTAGAAATGGTTATACGGTGGAGAGTAGCCCCATCGGGGATTTTATGGCACCAAACACCATGCACGACACGTCGCCCGGTGAAGAAACCGCGTCGTTCCGTGCCCCTGCTGTCGCCCTTTGAGTTTAGTGCCCTCCATTTACCGGAGTCTCTTTAAAAGTTTCAGTGTCTGCTTTGTATTGAGCTAAGAAAAGGCCATTCACTCTCTGTTCCAGGGCTAAACACCTTCAGAGGGACACTCCAGTAGACAAGGTTTAGTCACTCCACATTCAGCAGCTGCATTTAGACCACTTCATTTATGCTGCGATGTCCATATTTCTGCAAATACAGTCGTTATTCAGTTTGTGCATGACTGAATATCAAACCCGGGGGTCCTAGTTTTCATCGAGGACAGTGACAAGTCACGTCCTGAGTAATTTTTCCGGAAATTCGGCGGTTGTAGGAGCCAAGACTCCCACCTGCAGTGCACAGCGCAGCGCTCTGCCGGACTCCGCATTCCCACCAAAACCTCTCTCAATAAATAGTTTCTCATCTCTTTGGGGAAGGGGCTTGGACTCGGTATTTCTGAAATTCCGGCCACCTGATCAAAGTCGTGCAAATCTATATTTTTTCCATCTACTTCTTTGGAAGCAAGTATTCAGTAGGTAACTAATCAATGCCCCTCCGGGTGTCAGGCCCGCTACGGTCAATGGTGGGAGTCCCGTTCACAGTCAACTCCGTACTAAATCATGCTTTAAAGATGCAGTAGGGGATATGAAGGAAGAGTCGACAAAGTGCGCACTGTACACAAGCACATAGATTTATTTATACAAATATAGTATGTATAACAATTGCATATGAACAGTTTGTTGTCTTTTTTTTTCTTTTTTTTTTTAATCTTTACGGTAAGTACAGGACCATCAGCTTCAAAAATGCAAGTCAATTAAGAAAGAGTACCTGTGATCTAAAGATACAAAAAGGGATCTTTCATATTTAGATGTTCTGCTTGACGAGTGAGGGACAAAAAACTTCTGAATATCCTATAAAACCATGGCATTAATGTCACCCAGTACAAAAGCGTCGGCATTAGGTGACCTTAGTGCTAACAGGTTATTTAGGAAATGGCAATATCTTGGCAGCGTGGCACAAATTATTCATGTGGAAGAATTTTGCTATGCTGGACTTGTGCAGTTAGATGTAGATCAGAAGAGATTAAAAGTGAAAATGAATCCTTACTCTGTGACAACAAACCCACGATGCCATTCTCAAGAAAAATAATCTGCAACATTTTCAAGAAAATGGAACTCAACAGCTTTTCATTCGCTGTTCTTATCTTAAATCTGGTTGGTGTCTCCT
Organism: Xiphias gladius; assembly: GCF_016859285.1. Classification (NCBI taxonomy): domain Eukaryota; kingdom Metazoa; phylum Chordata; class Actinopteri; order Istiophoriformes; family Xiphiidae; genus Xiphias; species Xiphias gladius. The sequence continues at coordinate 5,537,585 of NC_053401.1, forward strand.
TTGGAAAAGCACAAATCCTCTGCCATACAAGAAATGATGTGTTTTATGTTTTGGGTTTGCTCGGGATAAAGATAAAGATTAAAGCCTGCACGGTGGAACAAACAAAGAAAAGAGTGCCACCTACAGAAAATGACAAAGAATCATCAAAAAAAAAAAAAAACACACAGGACGGTGTAATAAACACAAAGATCAACAAAGAAGTGATTTCTGGGAAGAGCAAAAATAAAATGAAATAATTAAAACAAACGCACACACACGCACGCGTGCACGCACACACACACACACACACACACACACACACACACACACACACACACACACACACACACACACACACACACACACAACAAGGAACACTTAGCACCAAAGATGGAGATGTCAGAAAGGGTTTTCTCTTGGTGGAGAAAACAGATTTCCCTTACAGGTGCAGAGGCCAACATTCGCCTCGGCCTCATCGTAGCTCACAATGATTGTCAAAAAAAGAAACATTAGGGGACAGAGTTACATGAATTATGTGCTAGTTTCCAGCTCTTATACAACTAATAGACTTTAAATAATAATCTGCATGTTTTAGTAGGACTACATAATATTTTAAAGGAACAATAATACTTTGTTAAACCTCTCATATCATAAACTATAAAATAGACAAGTCTGAAAAATAAACATAATTCTACAATACTTTAATGTAATTCCCACTCCATTCAAATAAAAAGTGGTAACATTCTGTTTGTAGGACACAGATAACATTTCTGAGGATTCATCTGAGCCTCTCTGCAACGTATATTTTCTGGATAAATCTCAGCTGGGAGTGGCTTCCAAAGCCGGTTGATAATCGCAGTTGTTGCACATCAATTGTACATGCCACCTGTAAATCAGTAATCTCTTTAAATGGCACAGAGGATAGATTTGGACTCAGAAGCTGCCTTGCAGTGCATAAGTTGGTTTTACAATGATTTACATTTTGTCATCATTACAGTTTCCCATAAACTCCGCATCTACTATATGTATCAGACTCTGAATTTTGTGTTGAAATGTAAAACTGAAGAATGTCTTGTTATTGCTAAATCTACAAGATAAAAAATATTTTCTTGCTACAATATAGAAGGTAAAAAAGAGTTCACGTTTATCCAAAACGGGCCACAAAGAAGAAAAAAAGAAAAAAAAGAAAAAAAGAAATCAATGGTCATTCATACAGAGACACAAGCACCAGTTGAAGAATCAATACAAACACCACTGTACAAATGATATCTATGGCAAAATGGCAAAGGTGCCACGGCGTAATGGATGTCAGTAAGCAATCAAAAAACGGATGACTGTAAACAAAACAACAAACACAAGAAAGGGAGTCTCGGTAAGAGTCACAATCAGGGAGCACAACTTATAAAAGGGAATACAAAGTTAAAATGGACGACTTTCAGTGCTGGCCTCCCTCGAAGCACCAATTTCAGGACAAAGGGCTCTCTTTGTTTTTGCTCAGTAATCGGTGGTACACTGGAAGGGAGAGAAAGGAAGTAAAAGAGTCTTTTACTTGTTGGTTTCCTCCCGCGATGGAGAGTTTCCTTTGGGAATCTTCAACACAAACGGATGGTCTTTGAGATCCACCTTTTTGCCCCCCTTCACTTCTTCTTTTGGAACAACCTGCGGATCAAGAAATTTCGAGGAAAAAAAAAAGAGAAACAAGCTGAGAGCAATGCCTTAAAGCTCGCTGACGGTTCAGTCTTAGAAACAGATCACGCTGGTTTATAAGTGGTATCTAGCTAATTCTGCTCTGCCTGATGATCCTACTAAATGATCATGATCGTAGCTTTTGACGTTTTTTCCGTTCCTCTGCCAGCTTCAAATCCTCGCGAATCGATCATTTCCGGCCTTTAACGTTCCCGGAATGCAACAGATCCATCCGGGACCCACTTTTTAGGCACTGTTTAATGCCGGCATGCTAACCAAATGTCACCGACACATGCGAGGCAGCGACAAAGCCAGCACGTCCACACACAGGACAACATCTGAGCTTCAAGCTTTTTCTCCACATTCTAGCGCAGAGATTGGTTCTCAAACGTTACAGGGATCCCGTCTCAAAGAGAACCGTTCTGCACCAGTCGCCAGTGTGTTTCCTCGCCTGGCTGCAGATGTGTATTAGTGTGTATGCTGTAGCACTAAATTGGAAATAGAGCTTTATACTGTATATTTCTTTCAAATCCCATGTGGATTTAGCAGACTTTTATTCTGAAGGCTACACATTAACACTTCTGGTGTTATATTTTCTACTATATTTTCTTCTTTTCCTCAAAAGTTGCAAATATACTTTTATGGGAGTAAATATATTTTCAGGCAGAATTCCTACACTTTTCTATGTAAGGGAATAATATGTGTTTCAACAGGGAGCATAGGAACTATTTTATTTTACAAACTGCAGGACTTGCCCTTTAATAGCTTTACTTCCTCTTTTTGTTCTGGACCTCTGGTCTGTGCGAAGGTAGACACGTCCTCCACTCCGTCTACTTTTGGGGTTTTTTTGCTATACATTTGTGATTTAAAGTCGGTTTAAACTGGTATGAGGGAATGTACGGATACTGTTACGTTTTGGAGCTTAGGTTTTATTTATTTTCATCCATTAACCTGCTGGTTGGGAGAAGAGCTTGACGAGGCGTGTGGCCATGGAAGAGCTGCTGACCAGCTTGCAATGCTAGTGCAGCGCTGACGCCACGCTGGTCAGCGTGGAGCTGTACTGTACATAAGGCACAGAGAGCATCTATGCAAGAGAGACCCTGTGAATTCTGTGTTTTTGCAACAATTATGTCAACTCATTCTGAAAATGTATGTGGGGCCCAGCTGATATATGTTGCACACATAAATATGGAGTGTTTCCTGCAGCTTTTATAGTGGAAGCAGGTTACCTCGGCTGAAATACCTACAACATGGCAGAGCGGTTAGCACACTTCTAGAAAATAAAACAATTAATCTCAGGAAAAAGGGAGCAGATGTGGTATTTCTTGCATGTACGCACACATCTGTGAGGCTGTTGTTTGGATCATCATCTTTCTAATCAAATAGATCAGGTGATCAAAGCCGTCATCAAAAATCTCACTCAAGGCGCTTGACCAATACTGGCAACGAATGACATGTTGAAATGTGTGTATTTGTGTGGAGGAGGCAAGAGGAAAAGACACTGTGAGAAACTGTGAGAGAGAGATGAATACTAGGAGAACCAGCGGCTTAGGCTGCACTCCTGTCCGCTAGTGTGTGTCACTTGCTAGGCAGCCTTTTGGCCGCCGAATCAAATCTCTACGATCGGCAGGCTGCCGTTGATAAAACATGATCCCCGCGCTGTTCCCTGTCGCAGCTCCACCGCAACACACTGTTACAAGCTCCCAAATACCATCCAAAGCTGCGCTGTGCCAAGTGCAAGACGAGAGATATGCTTGGGGGGGGATTTAGAATCAGGCCGGCGGTGCCACAGAGATCTTGGACACATGTCCGCCTCCAATACGTCAGGGAAACGCTTAAATAACTTGAAAAGTCTGGGCAGAGTTAGGCGTAGCATTATAGGATATGATTTGACTTCACGGTCTGATTAGTGTCTGAAAAGTGTCCTCTTGCTTCTACGTTTTGCTATTTTCACTCAGTAAAAGTGTGAGTTTGCCTTAGTTTATCCGGCAGTGCGGAGCTTTGTTCTAAATTTGGACTCTAAAATGTAAAAATAGTGTCTCAAGCAGAGGTATGTGGACCCTCCAGTCAGCTGTAGCTCCCAACTAACAACTCCTCTATCTCCTTATCCACGTACCTGCAGAGCACGAGCCCGGATCGAAACGGTTTGGGCTTCAATTATTTACAGCCCAGACAGAATCACGGGCAGAACTCAGCAGAAGCGTCGATGTTTCCACAGAGGATAACAGAAGCTCAGTTTGCAAAATATACCGCAGAGGTTTCAGGCTGCGCGCTGGGATGTATACGCCTGCTACCGGGACAGGAGCCAATACAATTGCTCGCATGGCGAAGCAGGGCATAGCAAATAAAACTCAAAAGAGAGTTGAACCTGCTTCCACTTCACCTAATTGCATCTATGTTCTTTGGCTTAAGCAACTGAAAACTCAAGTAAACGGTATTTAAATAAAAGACACTTAAAAAAAAAAAAAAAAAATCCACGTTGAAACTCAAAGATAATCTGAGCTCGTGTGTGTTTTGCCTGGAGTTCCTCCCAGCCTCCCCAGCCCTCACCCTTAAAGCAATGAAGCGCCTCACCTACGACATGTGGTTCTGCTGGGAGGCCAGGTTCTGCTGTTGCTGCTGTTGCATGAGCAGCTGCTGCTGCTGGCGCCGCCGGGCCGTGCGGAGCTTCTCAAAGCGAGCCTCCATCTCCTCCAGCACTTTGGGGGTGTAGCGAACCACGAGCTTCACACTGTCCTTGGCCGCCTTCAGCAGCTCCACCGCTTTCTCGTGGTGCTCTCCCTCCACGCTCTGCAGTGGGTGTAGAGGCAGAGAGAGTGGGATTTTTACAGGAAGTAGAATATTCTTTTTTTTCCCTCCACTTTTCAATACCGAGCGATATCATGTGAAATTGCAACAGGCTTTACAGTCTGTGTTATTCAAGTCTCTCCTTCGGATGAAGAAGTGTTTTCTGCCCCCTACTCAGGACACGCGCCACTTTGATCTCAGCAGCTCTCCTGATTGCTGACTCACACGTCGGGCTAGAAATCAAACACTGGTCCGTTGGGTGAGAAGCCGCTAAAAATATATCAGGTTTTGGACCCACCACGCCATTGACAGACAGGAGCTGGTCCCCTCGCTTTAGGCCCCCGTGCCTCTCGGCCACGCCCCCGGGAATGATGCGGGAGATGTAGATGGGCGAGTTCTGTTCTTTGCCGCCCATCACGTTGAAGCCCAGCCCTTCCTCCGTCTTGGGTAGCTCCACCACCCGCGGGTGGGAGTGTCCCTCGCTGGCCGCGAAGGCCGCGACCGTGGCCTGAGGGAAGAGGGAAAGATGTGAGATGGCGCTTGGTGTGAGAAATCAATAGGACGAATGCTGACAAAAGTACATTTAGACACACATTGTTTTGAGACACACTTGATTGAATGTGAGGTTACTGATGTTGCAGCACCAAAAAAAAAAGCTGAGTACGCACCGCACTGCTTTTGCCATGAATATTGCCGACAAATATTTGAGTTGTTATGTAATCTGCGTGTATGCCTATTTAAGCATCACCACAAACCATCTTGACTTTTTTCGTTTGCCGTCCCAGACGTTTTAACACTGTTTAAACATCTTCGGTTTTTATAGTAGCCACAAACAATATGCGCATGTCCAAGTGCCTTGGGGACGACTCTGAGACATCAGGATACACACACATACTGTACATACTCAACTTGTTTTTTTTCCCCTCATGTTTTTGGTTGAATATCGCTATCAATAGCTTTTGCACCCCCGTGTCGACATGAAAACAGTCTGGGACGAAAGACGCCTTGTATGAGCAAAACAACTCAAAGATTACAAAAGACTCGGACTCTGCACTGGCTATTAATCTTCATTACACTCAAAATGACTGCAAAGGAGGAAGCACATTTTAATACTATTACACAGCGACTTTAGAGGTGGACAGAAACCGTGAACCTCGAAGATGGTGGCCAGAGCAAAGTGTTAGGATTTAGTCAGGGCTGGGGATTTAGACTCTGCACGTGAAGTTCTCTGGCTTTCTAGGAACAAGGATTAACACATGCAAGTTCAATTTCTGGAGGAGCAGCCCCGCATCTTTCAGAGCTTTGTATCTTTCACCGACTGGTTGAAGTCGCCCGCTGGCTGTGGGGTTCCTTTGAGCGGCAAGCCAAGCTCCTTGCTCCATGCGCGTTCAGAACAAAGCACCCAGGAGCTTGTCGGCCCATCCTGGGACCTCTAATGGCAGACGAAACAGAAAAAGGGACGCCCAGTGCCCACTGATCCACAGATGCCCTGCCAAGGTGCTTCGCTGTCATGTCAGCATCATTCATGGTATGTGAGGTAGATCGAGAAAAAGGGAGGATAAAGAAGTACAGGACGGGAGGTTCTGTCAGAAGCTTTCGCAGATCTTAGTTTCCCAGAAGCAAACGAGTAGCTTGGCACTTTGAGTTCTTTAATGCTCCCTCTAGCCAGCATCCCCATCTCTGCTGTCTCTTCCATATTCATATGCATCGTCTCATCCACATTTATTTCTGCTCAAACTGTTTTGCTCATTTCTCTCTCTTCTCCTGCTGCCTGTTTTAATCCGGACATTGTATCCTGTCAACCTCCCCCTCGTCCTCCTTTTTCCTCACCTCTCTGTCCTTCTCCTTTTCTTTCTCTGCTCCTCCCTCCCTGTCCCGCTGAGAGGCTAAAAGGCAGCTCCTCAGCATGCATACCGTCACCTCACAGGCCTCACAGCACATTGACCTTCACAACTTTATCTGGGTTTCCGCGAACGGAAAAACAATCTGGCAGACGTCCTGCGCCTCTCAAACACTAAGGCATTTTAAATGAATAGTGTGCTAAGGGATACTTCCTTGGTAGACACACAACACTGCGTACGTATGACTTAACATATCCAATGTCACTTGATCAACGGCTCCCTTTTCTTTTTTCCCCTCACACAGCCCTGACACTCCCTGTCTCTATTATTACCGATCTATCTAAGATCAGTAATAAAGGCCTTGAGCCGGGAATTAGAGGCTGAAATGATTTAATTAACGAAGCAATCAAAGAGAATCGAGTTGTTCGGGAGAAACACAAATCTTGACTGTCGGGAGATTTGCTGTCTCGCTAACTAAAGCGCTCGGGAGGCAAATGAACAGAAGCCTCGTCATATATTTCACATATTTCATCATTTTTGCCGATGCAGCTTATAGAGTTCATTTTGAAAACCCATACTGCTAGAGTATGCATCTCTTTTCCTTTCAGGGTATATGTGTGATACTGATTGAATGCAATTGGCACTGCAGCTCCTCTTAGTGAATATCTGTGGAGAGGGTAAAAACTTAAAAATATCCAGTCCTCCCACTTGAGATTGCTCCCCCACAGCTAAGCCCAATCAGTCCATTAGCTGTGTGCTTAATTGCCCAGAGGATATGCATTTTAATACAGATTTAGGGGCAGTAACTTCCTGAAGTTTGGGGCGAAGAAAGAAAAGTAGGAGGGAGTTTTAAAGCTGCTTAAATCATGTCTTCTTAGTTGCCTCAGGCTTACAAAAAAGAGCGACTTCTTTTTCCCAACTAAACGGTCACAGTTTCTTTGTAGAGTGAAATTACTCTACTCCGGTCATTAATAAAGATGTTAATTTTTTCAGATCAGACAATGCTACCTGCAGGAGATGTTCCAAATGCAGTAACAAATATCTAACTGGAAGATCAATAAAATTGTCTTTGTTGACAGCTGGTCTGTCCTTCAAAAAAAAAAAAAAAAAACGGTCATACTTTTTGTGCACCCTATTCAAAGGAATAGAAGTGCTGCAGGGATGAGGTATTTTTGTAGGCCAGCCCAGATGTTAGCATTAACCTGGTTCCCTCAACAAAAAGCCGACGGGATTATTCCACTGGCTTTTGGCTTGTTGCATGAAATAAGCTCTGTGGCAAACAAAAGTTTGTGATACTTACACGTTTTTTTAGCAGCAAGATAATCTTCACAAATGAAACACCACTATTCTGAGGGTTGAAGCCTAACTACAATCGCCAGAGGCAAAAAGCTAACGTTAGGCTATAGATGAACTACACCACAGTCGCATGACTGCGACGTCAGCACCACTAAACTTCCAACTGGTGATTTGATTTAGCTCGCTTACCTCTTCCACAAAAGTCTCTCCTCTTAGAAAGTTAGTAATGGTTTGCAAGAGTGTTGAGTATAAACACAACGAGGCTGTAAAGGTGGACTGGTGGGTAGATCTGTTTTTAGTGTTCGACGTGATGAAGTTTAACGTCCCCCGACAATCTCTCATTTAGCCACTTGGTAGCAACTGCTTTTTTTAAACCACGTAAAAGCTTATAAAATCACGAGTGGGGTATTTACTGATGTGCTTTATGTCCTAGAATAAAACGTGAACATTTCTTGAGCTTGTGTTTACCACAGTCCTTATTTCAGGCGTCTAACCAATAACCCATTCAAAAAACCTACAGAGGGAAGTGGAAGTGCAAAAATGCTAACTTTATTTACTTTAGATTAGTACTTTATTTTTAGGACTCATTCCTGCAGCAGTCTATAGTTCCACATCTTGGAAAGTGGTGTACACTTTTTTTTTTTTGCTTTTTCAGAGTCAGATGAAGAGATTGATACCACTCTCATGTCTGTGCCTTAAATATAGAGCTACAGCCAGCCTGCGACTTGCTCAGCTTGCGCTAAAGACTGGAAACGGGGGAAAACAGCTAGCCTGGCTATATTCAAAGTTCAGAAATACACCTTTGGTAAACTCTAAAGCTCACCAAGTAACACATTATGTCTTGTTCGTTTAATCTGTGCACAAACAGAAATGTAAAAACAACAACTTTGTGTTGTGATTAGCCTTGCTTAATAGCTACTAGAGACCGGATGAAACAGCGACCCTTGCCCCTTTAAAGCTCACTAATTAACACATTTCATTTGTTTAAGTCATACACAAACAGTAATGTAATGATGTCGACTTTGTGGTTTGTGGGGAGAGTTATATGCAGGACCTCTTTTGTGCAACTAGCCCAAAAAAAAAAAAAAAAAAAAAGAAAAAAGATTAGAGTAAAGAGTGAGAAAAAAGATTTGATCCAATAAATGAGATATAACGTGTTTATTAGTGAGCTTTAGGGGTGCTGGAAGGTGTATTTTTGAACTCTTGAGAGAGCCAGGCTAGCTGTTTCTTCCTGCTCCCAGTCTTTATGCTAACTTAAGCTAATCACCTCCTGGCTCTAGCTCCAGTAATGCACAGCTATATCCATCTTTTTCAGCATTTTTTTCCAAGAAAGTGACTAAAATGTGTTGTTCCTTTAACACCTGGCTCCGCAGTATATTGTGCTCAAGGCAGAGTGTTAGTAGAGCTGACAAAAAAAAAAGGAAAGAGCTGGTCAGCGGCGCTCACGATGTGAAGCCTCGTACAATCTCCCTGCATGCACACACAAAGACACACTTCTCTCTGTTTATGTCATCCCTCTTTATTCACACACCCCCACCCACTCCCTATGATGTACTGAAGAGGAGAGAACCCAGCTGGACACTGAATCACTGAAGGACCGAAAAGGTGCTCTCATCTCTTCCCATCCCCGCACCTCATTACCCACATCCTCCTCTTCCCCTTCTCCACATGAATTCAGACGAGCTTTCCCTCTTTTGTTTTCTTTCATAAAGGCCCGTGTCTCGTGCAGGTGAAGTACTGATTAAAATTCCTGCTCTCGGTTCTGATCTTGTCTACCTGTGACACGGATGTGATGTTTTCTAAACAGGAGGCAACAACAAAAAAAAGAAATTACCTGAAATATTAGTCAAGTGGAAGAAGCAAAGATATAAAAAAATAACTTTTTTAGTGACTGGCTTTTTATATGTGTTACATTCATCTAAGAAATCTGTTCTGAGCAATGAACTGGGATAAAATATCAGAGTCTGCAATGTGAATATAAAAATTAATAATTGATTTAGAGCAAAATAAAGAAATCAGTCTATTACAGTGAGCTTGTCAAATGTGATAATAGCAAAACAAATATGCACTTGTATCATAGTATTGTTTCGGAAGGTCATTTTTCAACCGGTCTTAAACCTCTGAGACAGGCGCAGATCTAGTCAAAACAAAGCCAGTATCTCCTGATAAAGTGCTCCGAGTACATTAATTCTCCTAAATCTAATTTGGAGTATCTGAAAGAGTCCTGAACAAAAATCAGTATCATTCATCCCTGGTATTAATCTCACAATTGTGTCCATTCTGAATTCATGTCGGGCTGACTTCGCACTCCCTAACTCCATTTTAAAGATTCAATCTTTGGAAAATGAGCCCCCATTAGCTATTGTAGCTATACGCATAGGGGTGTCTGACTCCCGGGGCAACTTGCCGGCTAACTAAACTAGCTGCCTGTTCATCTGCATATGCCAGTTTCTGTAGCACGTGTGAGCACGTGCGTCCCTCTGGTTTTAGCCTAAATGCAGGCAAGAGAAGTATTTGACTTGTAAGGAAATTCAAGAAAACTGAGTACAGCGATCGGTCTTCAGGTGGACCTCCATTTTCCTATGCCATTAGCTATATTAGCTAATCCAGTGGGCTAATTTCTATTTTATCTTGCCGTCAGAGACAAGTTTTCTAATTGTAGTTATTTGGTAGTAACGTCCCACATATGCAGTTAAGCAGGAACATCTTGTGTGAATACAAACTACAACTTCAATTTAGTCACTTTCACAATGTACTTTTTGTGTCATAGCTGTTAAAGCTTATCATAACAATCATTACTGAGGCAGAGCTTTAGCATGTGAAATCGTCAGTCAGCCTTCTTACAAAACTGGTCCTCTCTATTGTTTTTGCAAAGTAGAACATACTTTGCTAATTGCATTCTGCTTTGGCCAACGGAATAGATGAAAATGATATCATGGGGTAATGTGATTGACCAACAGTTTGCCACTCATTACTTACGGTTTTCACAAGACAGAGTTAATGTTTTTAAATAATGTAGAGCCAGACCTCCAAAGCAGTTCGTACCTTAGCTGTGGCCCTCGCCTGGTACTCTGGACAGCCATTCACTGTAATTGTTTCATGCATGTACTGGTACACCTGAAAGAAATGAAGAGAGACGGGTATTATAATTATGTTTCACATGGTTGAAATCTGAAATTACCCCCCCCCGAATCTGAGCTCAAACAGTTCATTTCCATAGTCAAATAATGGTCGCTCCTTCACAGCTGGATGTACAGACACTGGCCGACTGATGGAAAACAAATGCAGAAAGGACCAAATGCAAATAATATGTAAATCTTATCATTTTGCCAATACATGTATTTGTACGTAAGGTGGCTTGCAAAGTGGCCAGCTATGAAAATGATATAACGTAGGTCTGAGCATAATTCATCTAATTGTAGTTCAGCACCTTGGTATGCATACCTTTCTTAACAAATATAAAAAAAAATTTAACTTGTAGCTCAGGAAAACAGGGTGAAAATCCGGTCCTAACTTTATAAACAGCACAGAAAGTCTCCAGAACAGGCATTAATACGATACAGCTGGGCCCCGGATTGGTGCCAGAACATGGGTAGTTGTACGTGAAAAACAAGGTTTTCTGCCTATTCACGGAGGAAGACAGAATCAATGCAGGCAGCCGACCTTTCCTGGTAAGACGTGTCTTGTAAAGACACCTTACAGCTGAACGTGTTCAAAGAATAAAAGAGAAGAAGACAAGAGACAGTGTTGAATGAGGATGTGTGGTAGATATATTCTAACGGAGGAAAAAAAAACCTTTCCTCTAAGAGCACTTGTGGTCATTCAAATATGTCTCTACCAAGCCAATCTGCACTGCAGCTTTTGGACTTTAAAATCACTCAGATATGCCACATCCCTCCAATGCTGAAACCAATAACGAACAGCGCGGTATGGAGGATGGAAACAGAACTTTAAAATGAGTGAGATGTGCAGGCTGATTACAGGGAGTCTCAGAGGAAACGTTCTCGCTGTGCTGGGGCAACTGACTTGATGAAACATGAACTACAGCAAAGACTACATGATTTCAGTGGACAAATTTTCCAAGTACAAGCACATCTACTTGTTTTAATCTTACATTCATGGCAGCTGCAGTCAATTGAGCAAATGAGCAATCCAATTTTCATCAGACTAATGACACTGTACATTACTTTGAAAAAAAAAAAAAAGTTCTCAGTGCAAAACAAACTCAGTAATATCATCTATGACATATTCAATATTGTGGCTCAGAAATTAATTATAATCATCTGTTTCCACTCAATAGATGATGGTTGTCATCAAAGCACGGGTGCTTGCCTGGAAGCAAAACACGCCTGGTAGCTTTCACGTACCACAGCACGTCGTTACACAGACCTCGCTTCTCTGAATCATCAAAAGGATGTGTAGTTATAGGATACAAGCCCTGAGATATTTGTGTGTAGAGATCGTAGAGTGGGGGAAAAAAAAAAAAAAAAAAATGTCCTTGAGCTTATGTTGTGTTGTTTGCTCATGAATCTCAACTCCCAATATATACCTTTGCAATGGTTGTCCACCTTTCCACTTTTTTAGGCAGACCACAGCTTTATAAACACTATTAAAGCTGTTCCTTGCCTTTGTCTGTCTGCAGAGTGGCTTCCTTTTCCCCTCAGTTATCCTTTTTATAAAACACTAGTGCAACTGCTAATTACACCTATTGATTACCTCTGCCACGGAGGTTTTCACACGTGTCTGTTTGTTGGCGTGTTTGTTTGTCAGCAGGATCATGCAAAAAGCACCGAACCAATTTGCACCAAACTTGGTGGAGGGAAGGTGGCACTGGCCAGGGAAGAAACCATTCAATTTTGGCGCAGGATCCAGGAATTTTTTTTAATCACTTTCCTCAACATTGCCACATTGATACGGCATTTTTTCGACATTTTTGTTGACATTTGTGGCCGTGGTTGTGGCACGCGCTCCACTGAGTGCCATTCTAGTTCTGACGGCAACTGTCTCTACCGCTTAGCACTTCCCAGACACGGAATCTGCAACGATGCTGGCTTCATCCGTCTGTTAAAGTAATGGCTTACGGGCCATCAAACATTGGTCTTTCTCAGGTAAATGTCAAGCAATGGTTCTTTTCAAACATGACAAGACTGTCACGGATAGACCTGCGGAGCTCCTGAGATATTTGGCATCTGGTTCAAGAGAAAAAGTGGCACAGAGCTGAGTTAAAAGGTAATGAATTGAAGGAGGAATGAAAATTCTTAGTTGTCTCCCAGTGTGCATCAGTGATGGATTTTAAAACTTATTTAGCAGCTAAAGGCTTAATTAATCACGAGGGAGGCCCCTCGTCTTACTAGCAGATCCCTCAATTTTTTTGTATCCATTTCGTAACATTTTATATAAAATATAGAACTTTTCATCCTATTTTATACCCATTTAGTCTGAGAATAGCAAGTTTTAATAACACAGCCAAACCTGCAGGGACATGTACTTTATGTTATGGTTTGGTTTTTGGTGGATATTAATACTGCAAGCCGCGTAAGCGTGAATAAAAACTGAAAATTTAGGGAAGATGATAAAGTCTACACTTTAACATTAATATTTTTTTTTGGGCCACTGAGAGGTAGCAAAACAAGCCATGACACATCATGAAATATTATCCCTTATTATCAAGTAGGTAACATACACATCCGGCAAAGGCTGAGCAACATTAGGATTCATTTGGAGTTGTTTCTTTTTGGCTGACTGGCAAATGTAACTCCAATATTGATCCTCCTTTCAGCTTCATTTTGGTCTCCGGCAGTTCCTGAGGGGAAGTATCTGCGCCACTCCGTTCCCCAGCTGGTGGCCGCCTTCGTCCGTCTACTGTTTTAGTACTGGGCAGGTAGTGTTCAGTGGGCTTATCAGAACTTTTTGCTGAAAGCAGCTGCCCTGCTGCTGCTGGTAGTGGGTTGATGAAGATGGCCAGATTGAACCAAACCAGTAAAATCTTTGGCCAGAAAACCCAAAACAATGCTGAAAGACATTAAAACGCCAGCTGAAATTTGGGTGATAACTCTCTGTGGATTCATCCCTGTGAGTGTCATTTCATCCATTGTTGCTGTAAAAATCCTTGAGTAGTGCGGCTTTAAAATTCTCTTAATTACAGATTTTCAAGCTTATAAAACAGATTTAGTTTTGTTTGTGCATAAGAAATGATTATTAACTGAGAAATGTATGATAGTGCTCAAAAGAAGGCAAAACAAGATGCACATTCAATCTCTCTTTTCATATTTAACCTGATTGCTTTGCAGTGAGTTACAGGCACATGAGGTGGAAAAAAATAGCTGTGTGCTTTTGAATGTCAGTCTTCTCTTATCATGGCTGCACTTTGCTCTTGAAAGGCTGGTTGTCCTGAAGGCATCTTTTAAATTCCCCTCCTGCCTTTCTTTCTGCCAAGCATCTTCACTATCTTACCCTAAAACACTGATGCCTTTGGTCCACCCTCTCCTACGTGATTCCCTCCTGCCTGTTTCACCAAAGACAGACGAGGGGGGGGGGTTAAAAGCGAGGTCAAAGCCTGTGAAGAACTAAAGAATGCACTTCCCCTCTAGACGGTGCTAACCACTACACGGAGGGAGAATAATAATAATAATAATCATACCTTCCATCCTTTAACTTAATGTGATGTGGAAGGCAGAGGCATCAGGATGGAAGCCACACAAATCTCCCACCCTTGCTTGCTTTTGCTTTTATAAAAACACAGTCTATTATGTTGATTGGAAATCTCTGCTGAAGTGGAAAATCAGCAGCAATGGTAGAGCTGATGAATTATTCGCTCGCTCTGGCCTATTTTTTGTGCTTCCCGTGTTCGTCAGATGGGACACTCTAACCCAATATACTGCAAATTCCCGCTCTCCATCATTTCCAGCTGGTTAGCTCCTCCAGTCATCTCGCCTTGTGTCCTTCCTTTCCCATTTGCAGGGCTGATTGACCCTGACAACTCTTTCAGGCTGATTCAGTGAGACAAACGCAGAGACACGGGATCCTCTCCCCACCCTCGTGACTGATGAACGCGGCGGGGAAAGACGAACCAGCTCATCAAATCTGTCTCTTTGTCATTTAGCCCAACACTGCTGAACAGGCTCTTTTCCCTGCCATCCATTCTTCATATTGATAACAGTTGGACTGTCATCCTTAACAAGTCTGATTCATGTTCGATCAAATCTGCTGATGTAGACGTATTGTCCGTCGGGGTTCAGGTTTGGAGTGGGATTTACATTGTGTTCCTTACTGTACAGACAAGTTTAGTAGGACCACCTTGTCAGGCCCTGCGTCGGCCCACCAGACTGTGAAATGAGCTAAATCAAATATGTGTGTGAGGGAAGGAATCATATCACAGATTAACACCAGGCCTAGACTAGAAAGAAAGGTCATCTGCAATAATGAAATGTCACAGAAGTGAGTGTGATCAAAATGAACAACAGAAAGGTTGGACTCACAGTTTAACCTGTGCTTTATGGCTCTTTTAACACTGATGGATGACATTTAGGCAAGAGATGTGAGTTTGGTCAAAATGAATTAGTATAGAATTACATAGCAAGAAGTGAAGAAAAATGGAGGAAACTGTTCCTGTACTGTACTAGTGTTTTAGCTTTTTAAATTTCTTTTACTACAAACCATATTGTTCTTTTGTTTCTCCTTTTCCAGGGAGCAATTGAATTCAGATAAATGTCATTATGTTATGAAAATGAACTTTCGGATACTTCAGAATTGCTTGAGAACGGTACTCCATCACGGTGAAGATTCTTTTTCAAAGTTATCTTATCATTTTGTTCGTAATTTGTGTGGTTGAAGATGCTGATTTATTCCTTCCACGGTGGTGCGTCCATGTGTTGTTGGGAAGCCTGACTTTCGAGATCTGCCAAACAGCACAGCGTTCACGTTCAAGTTCGATGTCAAAAAAAAAAAAAAAAAAAAAATCAAACCCAAAAGACAAAAAATACAACAGACATGGAACTAGCGAAGAACATGATGTGACCCTGGCAGCTTCTCTTACTCCAGTTTAAAAACTTGGAGATCCCACTGACACAAAAAAAACATGAAGTTTTTTAAAATTGCCAACCATACACGATATTGACAAAAACGAAAGACACTAAAGTGTTCTCTTTAATTAGGTAAGTTTAAAGTCTCTTTAAGTTTATTTTGCTAACATACTGAAATAACTGGCTTTTCATTGGAGAAATACTTTAAAGAATGAATAAAAAAGTATAACATTTTGGAAGATGGTTGGTAGCAATGTAAAGTATAGGTATGTACAGTAAATGGGCTAAAATTGACAAAAACACCACCGTGGTTCTTAAAAGTGATGTCGAAGTTGAAAGCATTTCTTTTTATGTGTTTTCAGAGGCTGAAGTAGAGGGACGCCGCGTGTGAGAGGAACAGATCATCTGGTAGAAAAGTCAGCCCTGTGGTCGTAAATGCTTTCTCTTGTCACAAACAGACGCACTGAAAAGGACTTGTGCATATCAGGCCATTAGATCCTGCCTAACTGCTGCTTTCCCACTGACATTCCCTTCCACTCTGTGCCCTGCCTCCTAATTGTCTCCAGTGCAACAGTGCGTCGGGGGGGACACAGCTGCTGAGAACGGTGTTATTCCACCACAACAACTCCTTTAATGCTCTGAGTAATAACAGTAAAAAACTACAGTATGCAATACCCAGCACTTACAACCTGTCCTCCAGCTGGCTTCAGCACCACAGAGAGAAACTGTTGTATCATCGGCTCTCGAAAACCTGTAATCGACTACCATTACTCAGCCTCGCTGCCGCTCAGTAATCCCAGAGCATCTCTGATGGTTTCCCTGGGGGCTGTGTTTAACCAGCTCTTTGTGGGTGAAGTGGTCTGCATCCTTGCCTCTTGGCGAAGGGCAGCAGCAGCTGCTGCGGATGCTGCTGCCGAGGCCTCTTTTTTCAGAGTTTTTTTTTTTTTTTTTTTTTTTGAGAGTCATTGCCATCGCACTCCAGTGACCGGCACTGAGATCAGTCAGCCGGCTGCCAGACACGCAGTCGGTGCCAGGATGTGCCAGGCTTCCCTGAGCAGGCCAGAGCGGAGCAGAGCTGGGCCCCACGAGAGGAGAAGACTAGTCTTTTCTTCTTTCCTGTCACTTTGCATAATGTCAGCGCTTCTACATACTGTGGTGTCATTGCCAGTGTTGGCGCACTTTCCATTATTATGACTAGACACTTGCTGAAAAATGGATGTAGCCCTAAATTTTATGGGATAAAGCTTATGAGCTGTTAAAATTCTGCAGAAAGGATGACTGAAATATATAAGTATAAGTAATTTACGGATCAACTGACCTCCAATCCAGCTATAATAATGAATATAAACCGATCATATGATTCGTCAGTGAAATCAAAATCTGCCAAGTAACTAGTAACTAACGCCGTCAAATAAATGCGATGGATTATACAGTAGAATATTTACCTTGGATACACAGTATAGGGGAGCAGTACTATAAAGTAATCAATTATTTAAAAATAAATAATTACTCAGTTACTTTACAGCACTGCTTAACAATACTAACTAAATTACCACAGGTATAAAGGGCATGAAATCATGTGTCATGTGAAACAGCACCATTTGTCAGCACTCTACACTGTATAGTATAGTATACTCTGTACGTCTGTCAACTTCTTGTTTGGTAGTTCCTTCCTCTTTGCTTTGTACGGTTCCCGTTTGACACAGTGGCACCATTTTTCAGACCGTTTAAATAACTTTGCAGTTTTTTGAACTACGTCACTGGCAGGTTTGGCCTCACTGGAGCTCTGCTGTTTCCTACAAGCTATGCTCACAGAGAAACTGCTCGCTGTCAACGTGTGTCATTTGTTTCCCTACCAATGTCCAAATGGCAGCTAAAGCGTAATTGACATTTTTACAGCTGTGTTTGGGAAACTCAAAGCACTGGGTTAGGGGTTAGGGAAAGGTAGCGGTGTTAAATATTGAAAAATTCAACACAAAAATGCATTTACTATTCAGTTATTAACCAAAACCATGATCTTTTTCTATCCATAACTTTTAAGTGCTTTAATAGCAAAAAAACCTAACAGCACATACTGTGAAGGAAAAGAAACCCTAGTTTTCTAGCATTAAAGTCCTGCGCCTTGTATGCAAAACCACCCATCCCAACCTTTCCCCTATCACTTCCTGTGAAACACGGTATAATGACCGTCTGTTATCACTAAATCCAATGGGACCCAATTTGGAAGCAGTGTTTGTAATTGTGAAAAGACCCTCTTCATTATTTTGTTTACCCCTTATTAATCTTTAAGTTACAAAGACAAAGTGCCAAAAACCTTTGGCTTAGAAAATGAGTTTTGTAAACCATAAATCTCCGTAGCTGGAGTAGAAAATCCTGGAGTTACTGATACAGATCAGTAATTGAAAACTTATTAAGGTTATTTTGTACTCTGCAGGAGTAAAATCACTTCCCTTAATTTAAAGTGGAGCTACTCCCTGACATACTGATCAAGTCTGCTAATTGTCTGCCTTCATTCCAGGACAAATTATACGGTCACTTTGTATACGATTAACTTGCGACACGGAGGCCATCCTGGCATCTGTGATCCGTTTTCCCCGGCTCTTCGTGGTCCTGTTTGCTGATCGATTACATGTCACTGGGTAATGCTACAGTACATCAACACCGACAGACAGTAGAAAATATACAAGATCTGTCGTTATCGGCCCGTTACAGCCGGTGAGTGAGTGATCTCGTTTGCTCTGTACTCCATCCACCTGATGAGTGGTGTTAAGATGATGGATCACTGGTAGGTCGTTTTGCGTGCATGCCACTGAAAGCATTTTAACATGCCTTCAGCATCTCAACATTCAACACTTTATTCCGTCCCCGTGAAAT
The DNA here is from genome assembly GCF_016859285.1 of Xiphias gladius. Classification (NCBI taxonomy): domain Eukaryota; kingdom Metazoa; phylum Chordata; class Actinopteri; order Istiophoriformes; family Xiphiidae; genus Xiphias; species Xiphias gladius. Next base: position 5,556,069 of record NC_053401.1, read on the forward strand.
GCGATTAAAACCAATCTCTAACAGTGATTTGCTCAATTAAAATTCAGCGCAACAAGCTTATCAAACCTTCCAGTTAATGAAATGCTCGTAATGTTTTCTGGCCCTGTTATCATTTAAATACTCTTTTTTTTTTTCATGCAGTCAAAAAAATTAACTGACGCTCTGAGTTTTGGTGTTCAGCTCCGGCATTAATAAATCAGGGGCGACAATCTCACAACTTTCCCATGCATCAAATATTCCAGTTTTTGCACTTATTCTTAAGAAGACAATATTGATACTAAGCTGTTTACATGGCTGATGAAAATGAATATTCCCCTAATAATCCTGTTTACATGCAGCCGTGCACACTCTGATTAATCTAAAACGCCTCCCTCCCTCTTTCATTACTTTCCACCGACTTATTGAGAAAGGTCGGCGGTGCGACATTTGCGCAGACCCAAAAAGCTGCTGATAATCAAGTCTTTCATAATGTTTAAAAATAGGTATGTTTCTCCTTCCGTCCAGAAATGTGGGCGTTTTTTTTGTCTTGCTGGTTTGTGCAGAACATACAGATCTGACTACAAACAGTGGCAGAAGACCACGTGTCAAATGGGCTTTATAAATGCCCAAGGAATGCTCCTATAACCCGAATAATATAAGTATATCTCACATGTCTTAATCGGATAATAACTAGAATAACTAGCTTTTGTTTGCTATCTGAAACACCCGCAGCCCTGTTGCGCCCGGCGACTGATCAAAAAGCTGTTTGGAAGTTAGGCTGTCATGCCAGTGTTAAAGACTACGTTGCAAACAGGTGGTTTTACCCTAAAGTCGGCACCGTGTTCAGCTGCAGCGTCTCTACAACTCAAGTCTGCTGTAAGCAAAAGGGTCGTTGAGGATGAAGCTTTCATCCTGTGCAGCATTTGGGTCATCAGAGAGAAGGCATGCATCCGAAGGAAAGAAAGAGACCTAAAAAGAGTGGCTGGGATATAAAAAAAAAGAGAAAGTCTTCTATGCTATATGAGACTAATTGTTTGCTTAATGTTACTTCATCATTTAGCCAATAATTCAAAGATTATTTGTTTTATTAATTTTTGTCCAGTCTCCTGCATTAATAGGTTTTTTTTTTTCCCTCATCCATTATTCATCATTCAGAAAACTTCCCTCTTGGCCATGATAAGATTTCATTATAAGCACAAACATACAACATAAATGCAGCATAAAAATCGCTCTCATAACCTCTTTTACTAGTTTTTTTTCTAAAGAACCTCTTCACCAATAATGCACTTTGATGAAGCACTAGCCGCCTGTTCTGAGGGTGTGCTCGTACAGAACCCAAGGTTCTGTGTGAGCAACTTGAGAGACCTTGAGAGAAACATTTGTGCTTCCCCCTAGACTTTAGCAATCCACTTCATATCGTAAACATACAGAGATGAGAGGAAAAACAAGAGCGGCTGCAGGGAAATAAGGGAAAGAGAAATTTTAAGAGGATATTTCCAATAAATGTACCCGGTGTGTTTCACAGGGTTCAAACTGACACAGGGGTGGCATTTGATTAATGCATTCTGATCCACTTTGCTTCGTGGTCTTTTAGTGCCGTCCGGATGTTGTTGCATATGGTATGAATGCAAACTGTTTCACAAGAAAAGCCCCGTTAAGAAATGAAGGGGTTTCTCTCCACTGAACTGCTAGAGGGCTTTTAATTTGAAATGTTTACAGGGAGTGTTGAGTTTGTATTAACAGCATAATGCTGGAATATTAACAGGGCAAACGGGAGCAGATCAAGACAAGACTTATTCAAATATGACTAATTATACTTACCAAACAGAGGGAATTAGAAATAAAGGTCTGCCTTTAATAAAGGCCTGTTACCTTCAGCATTTGAGAGTAATATAAAGGCCCTTGTCACTATTTGAGGAAATGCAGTATATTTGTGCGATTACACCACCAAAGTGCTAAATGGTGGTGGTGGGGTTTCTATGCCACTGTGCTGAGTTACTTCGTGTACTTCAAACGTCGGCGTCTGATCATGACGGAGTTGGCGACCAAGCAGCCACTCACAGCTGCTGCGGTCGGCATCGTGTGTAACCCGTTCTCGACAAAGTTGCAGCATAACTTACACAGTACTTACTAGTGCAATGAGTCAGCTATTGTCAAGGATTTTTTTTTTTTCCACAAAAAGTGATGTGCTTTACTTTTCTGATTTCTTTGGAATAAACAGAGAAAGTATTAAGATGTTGGGACGGACAACGCAGCAACCGTGACCGAAGAGGTGACAGAGCAGCAACTTCAACAGCAGCACCGAGGAGAAACGTCACAGCAGTGACCACAATGACTGACTGGAGGAGCAGTGCAAAAATATCGCACCAAAGGAGAAGAAAAAGAATCAAAACACATGAGTCATGTTGGTGTTCACGGACCAGTGGTTCCCTCCGTGATGGTGACTCACCTCTCTGATGGCTGTGCAGAACTCACTCTGAAGGACCTTCTTCAGAGACTGGAGCTTGTGACCGGGGACGTCACCCGACTCCTGCAGCTTCTCCAGCAGCTCGATAGCCCTGGCAACGTCTGACAGAAGGAGAAGGAGGAGAGGATGGGTATGAGTGCATGTGTATGGGCACAGCCAGGAGAAAAAGGTGCTGGAGGGAATCAGCGGGTAGGGTAATAGGAAATAGACTCAAGGCCAGCATTGGCAAGAAAGACGGACCGGCAACCCCATCCACGGATCGTTTTCATTGGCTCGGCTTTTACGCATGAGAATAAAGGAGAGGGGGAATAGGCCGGGTACGCATTTGCTCAAAGGTTAACACTACCTAGTTAGGGTAGGCACTGGTAGTCATTACAAAGCATTTACACTAAACTGTAAGCCTTAAGTTAGAGGCGGTGACTTCGGGGGTCAACTGAGCTCTCCTCCCCTAATTACCCTCTCTTGAATGAGTCCGTCAGCTTGGCCCATTCATTTCTCGCCCTCTGAAACCGGCTTGCCCAATCGTGATACATAATGGATGGACAGGGAAGTGATTTGGTACTCAATCACTGGACTTGGACTGTTGGGTCAATAGCATGTTTTATTCAACCTGTGTGACCAGAGAGTGACCACATTAAGAGGGATGATTGGTACAGTTTTAGAGTGGCGCTGGTGAGTTTTCCCCATATTGTTCTTTCACCCTAAAATAGATTGATCTGTTTGTTGTTACATGTACTACATGGCTAATGTGGCAACAAATGATTTTTAATAGATTAATCTGTTGATTATTTATTTATTATCAATTGTTTGGTCTATAAAGTGTTAGGATATTGAAAAAGCCAATAAGTAGTTCCCAGACCCAGGGTTATGTCTTCAGATTGCTCGTTTTGAATAATTGTCCAACCTTCAAAAATATTCAAATTTTCTTTTTTTTTTTAAAAATAAAACAGGGAGAAGCTCCAATCCTCACACATGATGAATAAATCTTTAAGCTCTTCAAACACCAGAAAAATTAGTTTTGGGACTGCTTTCAAATGTATTTTATTTAGATGCATTTCAGAGTTCATCCGGTTGATTTGACATCACACGCTAACAGCAGCAGAACATCTCCACCACATTTGACTTGACAGTTGAGCTGCTGGTTTAGATTCATGTCACCACACCATGCAACAGCAGCATCTTTTTTTTAAGACCTTCCACAGCTTTGTAGCCAAGCGGGGACAGATGAACACAGAACAGGCACCGGTGCATATGTACACATTCTCTATATTAAAGTACATGTGTTCTATAGTAGCCAGAGATGCTCGTGTATCTCATATATATATATATATATATATAGATAGATATACACATAAAAGACAAATGGAGTAAACAACTAGTTGATTAATCAATAACAATTTAAGTAATCGAATGTTTAAGATATTTATCAAGCAAAAATGCCAAACATTTGCTGCTTTTTCTCTGTTTTACGTCACTTTAAAATGAACTTCTTTTGGTTCTGGACCTCTGATCTGACAAAACAAGCCACTTGTCACCTTGGTGTGTTGGACAAATGGGCATTTTTCAGTATTCTGTAACATTTAATAGACTAAACAGTCAACCGTTTAATCAACAATGAAAATAATTACTGTACAAGTTGCAGCCCCTAATCACAATTAAAGTTGATTTAAAGGGCCCTGCATCTACACAGTAATGGGACGTACACAGCTTCAGGAAAACAGGTGTTATTTCAGCAAGCAGTGGATAGAGACTGACTAATCAGTTTCTCTCCAAACTGTCATCCTATTACCAGTGTTTCTTTTCTCAGAACACAGTGATAAACACAAATTGTTCTTTAGGACATCAGACTCACACACACACACACACACACACACACACACACACACACACACACACACACACACACACACACACACACACACACACACACAAACGCACACTGATATTGAATTCTGGGAATATAAAGTAACTCAATAAAGCAGACAAGAGACAGAGCAGCTTTTACTGTTTCCAGAACTGTGGGAGACAAGAAAAGAAGTAGTCTTGAGCTCTGACTGTGTGAATATTTTATAAGGACATAAAAAGGAAACATGATACATACTACGAATATACCCTTTATTTCATTTCGCCTTTATACTACATAAGACAATGGGCACGCCTCACAGAAATCCAACGCCTGTTTCTATTCCAAGTACAGTGTAATGAAGCACTGAGAATTGTATTGATCCACTTGAAATTGCAAGTTCAGTTCCCATCAACACCGGTTTCGGCTCAGATAAACTAGTCCAGGGCGAACTGCATTGGCAGGTGAGAGCTGGCAATGGGGCGAGTCATCAGGATGATGCTAATAAGCCATTAGTCAAACAACTCTACACATCCACAAATTCTTTTTTGGGTCCATTTTGCCTGCCAGCCATTCCATATCCTATCCAACTAGCAGTTGCCCTCCGTGAGCCAGTCCCAGTCACCTATTCCCCACACCCACCTGCGCACCTGCTCGCCATTCCCCAGTTGACATTTCTCTAAGCGCCACCCCGCTTAGCTATTGTGGTCTCGCCTCTCAAGCTTTCTGTTCCTGCACAATAAATAATCCAATTTCCAACGATAATGCTGGCAGAGTTCCCACTCGATTTACCACTTGTTCGTCATTTTTCAAACAATGGGTTACTGATTTAATTCGGATGGGGATATAGAAAACAGTCATATCACTGCAGGACAGGAACTGTCAATTTTGCCAGCTAAAATGAAACGACATCTGCCGCTAGCACATTTTATGGGTTGTGGCTAACTAGGTAATTAAGCTACACTTAGCTATAAAAGTGGGTTAAATACTGTCCAAAACTGGCTTTTTAATGTTCCCGCTGACTCGTATTAAAGGTCCTATATCGTGAAAATGGGCTATGATTGTGTTTTGTATTTTATTTTTTAACTCAGAGGTGTCAAATAAAAGCTGTAAAAATATGAAGTTGCTTACTGCTGCCATCTCTCTAGCTCCCCCACAACAAGATGCCCCCCCCCCCCCACACACACACACACAGCTTTACAAGCCAGTAAGAATTTCATCCGGTTTCTACATCGAAACCACAGTTGTCTGTGGGAGGGTGGGACAGTGTAAACAAACTTGTGTTGGTAACTGTAAGTTAAGGACAGAAAGTTCTGTTAGCAGTTGTTGTCAAGAGCGGCGACTCCGCCCTTTTGGCGGTCTTGGAGGTTTTAGGTACCAGCGGTGTCGGGGCGGACAGAGGTGTGCTGGTCTGTGGCTGGACATGTGTATTGCGAGGTGAACCGACCTTCAGTGACAGCTGAGAACAACAGAGATTTGTTCACGTCCATGTGAGTGATACAACATTCCCTGATTAACTTGAGTATTTTCATCTGAAAAAGAAATCCCACACATGGGGTTTTAAAGAGCTGATATTCTGCTTAGTACGCTGTACTAATATTTTATGTCATTGTGAATACGTCTTTTTTTTTTTTTTTTACCCCTATGCCTGAATATCAAAAAACATAGATTCTAAATAGCTTTTAATGAGCTGGTACATTTCCAAGCAGCAAGGGCATCTGTCTAGGAGGTTTATGAGCATTTCTTTCTCATTAAAATGGAGGTCAAGGGTCATCCAGGAAAGAGGGTTTTTTTTTTTTTTTCGCAATGCTCATTAGCACCATTTTCTTTATCCACATCAAGGACTTTGTCTAGGCATTTGGATCTTAACTTCAAAGATTGATGTTGCTGGTGCTTTCATCTCGCTGATCAGATGTGATGCCTGCCCATTTCCTGATATAATATTTCTAACCTAAATAGTGGTAAAACAATTTCCTAAGGTTTACATCAAAGAGAGGAGCTGCACAATTTAAATTCATTAAATGTTTCATGGTTAACTATAGTGACAGCTATTGTAGTAACTAAAGTATTCAAAGCCAGCTCTAGTCTATATATGTGATGTTCATTAGCAGTTTTATCCCCATGTTTAAAGCACAGGGACACACAGTGGTTGATTACAGGGGAGTGTAAATGCAGATGTCCACACAAAAACAAACGGTAGTAAGTGGTAATGATTTCGCTCTGTAGTTCTCACTGAGCAGCTCAGGGGTAACGAAATGTCTGCTGGCACTGTAGCGACATATTTTTCCTTTAGTGCTTCTAGTGATATCTAATCTCAGACACAGAAAATATGTGTAAAGATTTTCTGCTTTGATGCCATGCCGTTTTTCATGCACATAACAAATCAAGGTATGGTCTAAGTGTAGCATGAAATAGGGTTTGAATAACTAGCACATGTCCGCTGGATTATTTCTAGCACATAATATAGTGCATGACATTTCCCTCCCTTTTGTTTATGTCTTTAGCGCTACCCTGCAACTCTAATGAACCACGGAGATTTAAGAGATTTGAGCAAAAATGTCCCATGAGTGCACTTCAATACCAATTGCTCTGTATGCTTAATGTAAAAGTGGGCCAGCCGATGAGCCGTGGCTGATCATGTGTAAAAACCCAGGGGCTGAGGCACTGAAGGGTGATTGTGTTCCATGACAAAGCAGCTGAGATGACTGCAGGGGATCACAGTTACGTCACATTAACAGGAAATGATTCCCGAATCAGATGTGCAGTGAAATGACGTGCCTCATTACCTAATAGTCTAGCAGAGAGAGGGAGGAAAAAAAGTGCCTGGATGACCTTGTGCACTGACATAACCTTGCCGAAAGACCACACTCGTCTTATACCTTCAGCTGAGAAAAGACGCTGACGGAACAAAAGAAGCAGAGTTCACGATGATACCGAGTTACCACCCACGTTACATGCCTTATATGCACTGTCTATGAATAGCTTCAGCTGGAGGGAAACACAGGAAACATGATCCCACCCCAGACTCACCAACTCTGCTAAGTGATAACAACATGCATGAGCACTGCTGGATTTCACAAATTTTACAATGTGTCATTAAAAAAAATAATTCACAGCATTTTAAGCGATGCAAACCGTTGACTTCACCAGTGGTGAAACAAAAACTGTGTTATGTTATCCCACTTTAAACTTCTGCTACAGTAATTTTTAGAGGCCAATATTGTACTGTTTACTCTTTATTTGACAGCTATAGTTAATGGTTATTTTACACATTAACATTTGCCTCACATTAACCTGTGAAGATATGAAATACATTTCACTGTTCCAGATTAATTGAGGCATCAGTAATGATATAAAACTCTCAAAGGGTATTCTGCAATATGTGTACTTTTCTGGGGCAGGACTTGTTTTGGACTGGGCATTAGTATCTGATCTATTATTCTTGATCAACTTTCAGTGCAATCTTGTTAACGTTTTAAGTAATATGGCAAACTTGTTAGAGTTCACTTGTCTATTTATACAACCTAAAGGCATAGAGCAACATCCCTATTCATTTGAAGTTGTTTTCCTGGCCACCTGGCGAATGTAAGTCTCCAGTCTCCTTTTTAGCTCTGTTTTTGGTCTCCACCAACTCCTACTCTTCCATCCTTGCCATGCAGCCAACATGGGCATTTCTCGCCTGTCATCCTCATATGTCTGCCACACACACTTGAACACGTGTTCCCACTCCCCTCATCAACCCTTCAGTATATACACTTATTATGCAACTCAGCCTTCTTGTCCCAGCTTGTCTGTCTTGTTATGTCTCTTTGACTGGCCTTTTGGGCACGCTCTTTGTCCTGACTACCTGCATGTTACCAACCCTTGCTTTTGTTCTTTGCTTTTATCCTACCTGTTTTCTTCTGAGTTGTGCATTTTACCTGTCCTAACGAGCTGTTTCATGAGTAAAATATTCTAACACTTTTGCCACCGCTAGACTTCACAGGAACCCTGACCTAATCACTCTTTCACTGAAAATGCAGTGGAGGGAAATAAGCTTGCACCTTTGAGTGCTTTATTGTACTATATTGACTTCAATCTAGACCCAGTGACCCAACGTTTTGTGCTCTGGGGGATTAAATGGGTCCAGATGTGTGCAACATCTGTACAGGGTTTTACATCCCCTTCAATGAAAACTATAAGCTCAAGCTTCCAGAACTGCCAAATTTAGCATATCTCTGAAGCAAACAGACTGTCTGCAATTAGGTTGTTCTTACAGTGTAGGTTGACAGATTCTTCTCCAAAGAAAAAGAGGAAAGGATTTTGATGATGCTGTATCCAAATGATGAGGCTGTTGGTGACACAAGTATCTTTCTCTCTCATTATCCACCAGAAAAAGCTTAGAAAAACAGCATCAAGATATCACAATGCTCAAAGGCAAGTCATGAGTTGTAATTACAGAGTATCTTTTGACGTCTGTCAGGAGTTGTGACACCAGTCAAAGTAACTTAGTGCAAATTACATCAAGTTACAGTTACAGGGTAATGCACTGTTGCCATATTAAGCAGAATGATGACACTAGCAGAGATCTTCTCAGCAGTTAATTTTCTCTGCTACACTTAGGATGAAGGAATTCTTATTAGTGAATTACTTGCTTATTGAATGAGTTTAATGCAAATTTTTTAATTACGTAATTGTCAAGACTTTCTCCGAGCAAAGTTCCCAGTGAGTGCTGATGATGGAATAACAATATTTATGGGGGCTCATTACAGAAATCTCAAAAAAAAAAAAAAAACCAATGCAATAAAGTCCAAAAGATTTTACTGCTGGCGCCTCCCCCCACTTTTATGCTCTCTTACTAGCCATTCAAGGGATTCTACTGCTTCAAACAGAATTAAAATACTTGGGAAGAAGCGGTTTCGTTTTCCAAAAGTTTCACGCTATTTTTCACATCAAATTGAAGGAAGGATTGAAATTGTCATCACATATGCTGAGTAAAGCACCAGAGGATTTAAGGTGCCTTCAAGTGGGATAGGGTTCACTGTGTTTGCAAAAGGACTGGCAAGTAATTGAAAAGTTTCAGATGGCTCCGGGTTCATGAGTGATGGTGGCACAGTGGCATTTTCTACTTTTTGTTTTCTAATGACAACATCCATTTTTGTTGACGGTTGCTTAGCAGCAGTGTTCATAAGATTTGAATGCCAAACATACAGTGTACTTCCCATTTCGAAAATATGACCCCGTGACATCACTTTGAAGGCACGCACTATAAGACAGAAGGGGAGCCTGGGAAAACAGGCAGGCAAGCAAAACATTCAATACTAATGGACCTCAACAACTTGGGTTTCTATTAAAAGATTTCTAATCTTTTTTCAAGACACAAAGACAAAAGCACAAGAACAGAAGCGTATCAGAAACAAAAGATGAGGCTTCCACGTTTCATGCGTGTTCGGAGAGATTAAAAGAAAAACAACGCAAAACCCTTCAAAAATGAAAACCTCTATCGCAAGACGCATGAACACTCATTATAAATCTGATAATCTTGTATCTATTGAGCAATTTTTTTGTGTAGCACTGTATTGTTCTGGTAAAACAAAATCTGGCCAAACATCAAGACATTTTTAACAGCATATCAATATATCAATGGTGAAAATCCTATTTTGGTGTGAATCTCTCAAACAGCAAAAGCTCTGATTCCTAATTTCAACAACATGGGCGAAATATTTTGTCCCAGAAGCAGACTAAGAATAAAAATTTCTCCACTAACACAGGCATAAACACACTAGAACATAATGCAGGTACAGGACATGTTGTAGTTTGAGTAAAGGGGGGGGGGTTGTCTAATGTTTCCTTGCTTCTTGAGAAAAACTCTCTCGGTTCTTACAGCTATCCAGCTACATGGTCTGAATGCAAGAATTCCCTCGTCTCCCTCTCTCTCTCTCTCTAGAGGCTGTAGAAGGGCTTTCTAACTAACTGAGCCGGAGATCGACAAAAAACAAAATAAGGACAAATTGGTACAGAAAACAATAATTCCTGAAAGGAACAAAACATCATAGATGGAGTATAACAGTGTAGGAGCTTGTAATGGAGGATTTTTCGTAGTTTATTCGTACTTGCACCAGCAATGTTAGGTTCTAAATCAGTTGTGTAGCTCTGTGTAGCGGTTTCAGGTCACCTATTGAACAAATCATTGTTCTCATTTGATAATACTAGCTTTACATTCATGATCCTACTCTTAACTCATCACACACTCATAATCCGTACACACGTACAAAAAGTCTTAAAAGTTTTCTTGCTTTCAACCTATTTCACGAGAATAATACAATACAATGCAAAATGCACTGCGAATGACTGTGGCTGACGTTGTCTGTGTGGCACGGCACCCTGGAAACTCATTTCCCTGCGCGCTTGTAACATCAGGCTGGCTGACTAAAAAAGGTCATCCTCATCATTCGCTGATTAGAGAAAAGGCACAGAGCTGAACAAAACCACAGTGACACGTAATGAAGGCTTCAACACTCCACAGGGCTCCACAACATTGTTGTGGGGATGTGTTTGCACTGGGCAGCGCTCCAGTCTTCTGGTATAATTAGTCCATTTATAATAGTGGCAGAACCGAGTGTAATTCATTGTCACTACTTAAAAAGTGTCATTTTGACAAAACCGCAGCGATGGAAATGAACACGTCCACATCAGAGGCTGCGCTCATTAAACTGTGCGATCGTGATTAAGTCTATGCAACCTGAAGGTCCTCTCTTCTAATTCCGCCTTTGATTATTGATTGAAATGTCACTTTCCACCTCAGCAGATGACAGGAAAGAGGCGTAGTTGACCTTTCTCTGACTCAGCTCCAACCTTTGTACCCTGAGAGATGCCGTGTGGATGTCACGCATGCTAGAATAAATTGTCGTGAAAAAGGGCCTTGCCATCTGCTACCACCACTTTGACCTGGATATCCTTGGTGCCCTTGGCAACTCCTCTGCTGATTCCAACCAAGGAAACGCAAACGATCACACTGTGAATGAGTAGAATTGGATAACAAGATTTCACCAAACACGTCCTTTTCCCCATGCCAAGAGAAGTATCTCTAGTTTGCCCTACTGCAGCGATCCCCTAGAAAACCCGACAAATAACACACTCCTTGAGGGCTAAGAGCTCCTGCAGGAGCCTGTGGTGAAAGCAGAGACAGAAAGCATCACACTCTTATTGTTTTCTGCATCCTCTCTAATTACTGGAAGGCGTCCCTCCGACACAATGACTCTGATAACCTTTATTTCTGTATTAAAAGGAGGTGGGTTGAAATATCAACAGCTATGTGAGGCGTCGTATTGTCAGCATCCCCTTTAATCCTTCAAATCACCGGTCTGACTGGGAGCATGTGATGGGAACACGGCCTGGCCTCGAATCAGTAAACTTGCCCTGGTCTCTCCGAGAGGAAACGGGGGTGCGGACAGCAGAGTGCTGCGGTTATTCCTTTCAGTCTATTAAGACGGGAGGGTGTGAGCTGTATAAACACTGTTTAACTCACCAAAACCTTGCCACGCAGTGACGAAAGACATACTTGAAGAAGCAAAGGGCTTCTTTCTACGGTTTTGAACTGACGTTAAACAGCCTTGCGGGGAAACAAAAGACCCATTGTAGAGAAACCACTCTCTCAACAGAAATATAGACTTTATGGGGCTGAATATGATGCAGCTACAATATGTTGCATTCTGTTTAAGGAGCCCAACCTGCCTTTCCTCAAAATGAAAATCTGTTGCTTTCAGGCCCCCCTAAGGTATCAATAGGGTATGGCTCTCTCAGTTTTCATTCTGGGAATTGCAGGAATCAAAGACTCATCATACTTACAGTTTGTGAGTGCGACAGCAGCCTTTAATCACACACTTTAGCACTGCCTATATATAGACAGACTGCAAACCTTAATATGCTTCAGCTGCTAAAAAAAAAAGATCTTGTGCGTGAGCACGAGGACGCACGTTCACACGTGTGCACGCGCGGGCGATGCAATACACATTCCTGTCCATGGTTTCACACTGTTCCACTGATCAACAGGTGGCAGTAACACACCAAGATAAGCAGCAGTGTGCCACCAACGGCAGGAAAGGAGAACAAAAAAAGACTGCCAGCTAGTAAACATGGATGTAAACAAGACCGGATTTTAAAATACCTGTCTAACGGGAGGGAGGATATATGAGGAAGGAAATATGTTCAACAAGTTCAACACAACTTTTGGGCCAGTTCTCATTTAGGATGGCTAATTTCTATCAGATTGATGTGTTAACCACTCTAGCTGCATGGCTGGTGCGTAGGTCCACCTCGTTCAGTCCAGGCTGGAAAATGTCATCAGCTAGGCCACCGGATGCACCGCCATGAAAATCCTGGACAGACTTTCACGGTCCCCAAAGCATGAAAGCCCACTGACGTTGGTGATCCTCTAACGTCGCCTCTGGTGCCACCATAACGTTGACATTTTTGGTTTTGCCATTCCCGTCAGCCTCGGCTGTGCTTTTGTGATTGGCTAAAGCAAATTTGAAACATGCTAACATGCTAAACATCATCGTGTTGGCATTTTCATTGGGAGCAGGTGGCATGCTGGCACTACCATGTAGCATTTAGCTCAAAGTACAGCTGTGCTGTTAGCTACACCGTGGCTCTTGCTGTCTTGTTGTATTTAAATTCTGTTAAAACTTGCAATTATAGCACACAAATGATCTTTTCTTTGTCAATAGGGTCTATACCAAAAGCTTGTGTTACTCGTTCTCTAGATGTTTCTGACAAAATACTTCGACCGCCGGCAACCGAGATACACCCAACAATGAGCTCTGCTCTCGCTATTTCCTATCACAAAGGTTGTCATCTGTGGGACACATTTTCAGTTAAATGCCAGTTCCGCAGAGAGTGGAGCCTGGTTTTATAATATATACAGAGAGGTTCAAATCCATTGTTCCTGATAGGGCACTGGCTCTTGCTTATCACAGTCATTTCCTCAGACAATGACAGGAAGGCCAGTAAGATCTTTTCATCCTGCTGTGAACCAACAGGCCAAGTGGGAGCTCTGGAAATGACCATCTCTGTCTGTTTCCTCCCTGCGTGTGCTCGACAAACTCGGCCACTCAGCAGCAGACAAGCCTTCTCCCAATATGAGACAAAACTACCTTTTCATTAGCAATTATAGTGTTCTCTCCAAACTGGCAGCAGCTTAAAAAGGGAGCCTGTAATGTTCTCTCTCTGTCTGACGGCTCCTGCGTGAAACTATCATTACCAGTCCTCGTGCCATTACGGCTGCCAGCCGCTGACTGGTCAGATTCACGTCACGGCGTGTGAATATGGCTCAGTCCCCCTTGCATACGGGCTGAGGTCACGTCTGAAATCACTGACCCAGCAAATGACTGAGATCAAATAAGGCTGAATGCTGACATCTTACAAGGACGGAGGAGATTTCGCAGTGTTTAAAAGCGTGTTTATCGCTACACCTAAGCCCCTTTGAATAATTCTACATGGTGAGTGGTGGATGGGAAAACTGCGGGTTGCATCGTCTATCTGTTTGCCTGCTGCAACCTTAGACTCTTTTTTTTTATCAACTCCGCATGGTGTAGCACCTCTGCGCGCAACAGATTGTGCATCAGTAAAGCTCGACTGCCCAGAAGCATTAAACTTCCGCGAGGAACAAATCGCAATCGAGCACGTGGACTAAAAATCTAACACCTCATAGCAGAAAGTGATCAGTTGTGGGTAATTGCTTGGGTTCCACATAATAAGTGACATCAGTCGGATTAATTCCTGCACAATAATTTATTGCTCCCACCAGATAAGAGTGTATTTATAGTCCCCTCCTGTGGCTTGGAAGCTACTGGGGAGCTGATGCTAGCTTTGCTTGGCACTGAGGAAATAGCTAAGGGTGTCTCCTTTCTCTATATTTGATGGCGCCCATTTGCAAGGCTTGCGCAATATTACACTACACCGGCGGACGTGTATTCGATCTGTCTGTAAGACAGTTGTCATCTAAAAATACACACTTTTTTAACAAGCGAGTATAGGGATTCAAAGTGAGTCTGTGCTTCTCCGGAGTCTATATAGGACACTTTGTATTCTTAATAATCTCCTAGTGATGTACTTGGGGGACGAGCAGGATTCCTGGAACATTTACTTGTGCAGCACTGTAAAAGATACTACCGGATTAAAACCATTTTCCATAAGCGTGGCAATTCTACGCCAGAACTCCTCCTGGAGGCATCACTACCATACGAATGAGGTCAGAGTACTCACAAATACGCGTTTGAGTCACATGGGCATACAATTACATACTCTAATGTCAGCTCTCAGTGAGCACTACCTGTGGTTGCAGGCTGGGTAATGCCATCAGAGGAAAACCATTAGCCCCTGTCTTTCAGCAAGAAGCCTTGCACCTGCCCAATCCAAATACCAAAGTTGCCTCCTGTCTAACAAAGTGGGGGTTTTATGCCAACGCGCATCAGTTGCCTTTTTTCTTTCTTTTTTTTTTTTTGCAGCTGAAGAGCAAAAAAAGCGGGCTGTAACGCAATAATAACACCGAGGAGGTTACATAATATAGATTAGAATAAACGCAACACAGGGTAGTATTTGTCAGATAAGTGATGGTGAATTCAGACCTCGCAAGAGCTTAACGGAGGGGACAAGCGCACCGCTCTGCACAAATGCACGCAGAGAGCCGACGGAATGGACGGTTTTTTTTTTTTTTATTGAGACCAGCGTGAGCTCACGTTGCCTTGAAATAACGAAACGTAGGAAACCCCGAGCCGTGCACCAGCACCTGGATCTACCCCGGGGTCGTCCGTTCCTTGCCGAAGTTTTTCAAAAGCGAGAGAGAAAAGGGAAGAGAGAGAGAGGGGAACAAAAAAAAAAACACCATCCGATGACAAGCACGAATTGAAAAGCTCCGATTCGCCTTACCTCGATCCAGAGTGAGCGGTTGGACCACTGTCGCCATGGCTGCTGTTTACTGGAGACTGGAGAGACTACAGGAGCTGCAGCATCTCGCACACACGCACAGAGAGAGAGGGGGAGAGAGAGAGAGGAGAGGGAGAGGGAGAGAGAGGGAGAGAGAGGGGTTGGGAGTGGTTTGGGGGGGGGGTAATCTACCTCCATCCTCGTAATATCTCAGGACCTGGCATTGTTTGCAGAAGAACAGCCGCTTTACGGGGGCGCGCTGGAAAAATGTAAATGTCCATCTTGGCACAACAAGGCTGTAACGATCCATCACCATAAAAGATATGGCACTTTATTCGACCTCTACGTGACATAAAATGAATTTGAAATGGAGTAAATCATCGAAAGATTTTTTTGTCACGCATTTAAAATAAATAAATAAATAAATAATAATAAATATATATATAACCTCTGCATTACATTTAAAGGGCTTGTTCAAAAGTGAGGGTATTGCAGCCGAGTAGTTGAGTGGATGTCAACTACTGTCAAAAAAATAATGAAATGCACAGATCTGCTCAGCAGTCAGATTTATGACAAGTACACTACGTGGCCAAAAGCCAAGCAAATGATGTGGATAACCAAGCATTGCACCCATATCCCATGGCCACTAATGGGCTGCTATAACAGCTGCTCTTCCTGACGGCAGATCTGGGAACCTGGCTGAAGGGATTGGATCCCCCCCTCAGCCACAAGAGCATTGGCGAAAGTCGGCCACTGACGTTGGTTGACCGGGCCTGGCTTGCTGTCGGTGCACCAGTTCATCCCAAAAGGTGTTGGACGGTTGATGTCCTGGCCCTGGGCAGGCTAGTCAACTTCCCCCACGACAGACTTGGGAAAACCATGTTTCGTGGCCCCTGCTTTGTGCACGAGGGAAATCGTCATGTTGAAACAGGAAAGAGCCTTCTGTAAGCTGTTGCCACAAAGCCGGAAGCTTTAACTATTGTCCAAAAATGTCATTGTCTGCTGTGTGATTAATATTTCACTTAACTGGAATTAAGGTGCCTCGCCCCAAAACATGAAAAACAGAGCAGAGCAAAACATAGACAAAAGTATGTGAATTGGGGGTCCAGATAGTTTTGGCCCTATAGTGTATCTCATAACTCAGGGTCAGCATGCGGGGCCAATGTCCTCTCTGACTCACTGTGGATGTGTAATAATTTATCGCAGACTTAATGAAAGAAGTCAGTCATGAGCCATTGCAACTAACGTGAAACGTGCTAGATGGTTTGACCCCCAGCAAGTAGCCCTGGTTCTGCATGCTGAACCTCGCTATCATGCGTACATGCGGCTCTGAGTCTGCACGTGTTAATGCTTAGCCATGTCTAATCCATTCATCCATTGCACTTCAGAGATCAGTCGATCACAAGCGTGCTTGCCATTAAGGTTTATTGAGAACCGCTGAGCCATGCCGCCTGTTATCTCCTCCCTTGGCTACATGGACTGCATGCAGCCTGATAAGGACTGAATGATGGTAGTGAACCTTAGTTGAAGGGCTTAAGGATTAATCCTCATGTTTATGTGCTACCACAGAACGGAGCCAAACCACTGACTGTTTTCATTTACTGTAGATATGCTGCCTAATGGTGCCTGCTGCTGTGGCATATCTCATAGATGGCCAGTCATCTCACTTCACAGAGGCAGAGCTCAACAAAAACACGTAGCGAATCCCTGGATGGGGGGGTGTTAAGGCAGCATGACGTGTCACGCGACTCGCAAACCACGACTCCGCCATGACAAATGCAAACATGGGGACACACCTAAGGCGAGGACCGGTATTTAGATTTCCACGTGCACAGCTGTCGAGAGCAAAATCCGCAGTATCATACAGTACAGACCATGAAATCATTAGAATCTCATTGATATCGCTTTGCGTAAAAATAAATCGCTCCCTTTAGTCCTTGACCACTTGGGAAGCAATTACCTCACTTCACTTCAAATCAGCTGTTATGGAGAAAGTCCATGAATTACACTTTAAAAAGTTATAAATCGATGTACCTCTGCTGATTTCAGTTGGAATCAATTTTCATCACTATCAAGCATTCCAGGGAATAGTATTCTGTCTACATTTTCTGTTTAGTCACACAGTCCATATGTGCAGCTGAATTCCAGCCGCCCACGGTCCCACCCAGCCGCATGCAGATGCAAAATGGTGGTAAGTTGTAGGCTGGAGGGATGGACAGAGAGGGCGAGGGCTTAGGGAGCACACGGAAAGAGGGCACAGAGAGATTACAGACTCCCATCCATATGGGCTAGAATTCAGTACTGCTTTTTTTTTTTCTTTCCAGAAAGAGGTGGGATTACGCTGCAGTGCTCTTAAAGCCCTCCGACTGCAAATAAATTGATTTCTGAAAGGCCTCCACTCCACCAGAAGAAGATGGAGGAGGAGGCCACGTGGACGGGACAAAAACAGACGACCGGACCAGAGATGAAGGCTCATAACATTAGCCAGTGTCGGAGATTCATCTCTGATCGGTGCTCACGCAAAAATAAAATCAACACGTGCCGTCATTAAAAGGAATAGTTCAACATTTTGGGAAATACACTTATTCGCTCTCTTGGCGAGTGTTAGATGAGAAGATGGATGCCACTCTCTTGCCTGTAGGGTAAACATAAACGTACAGCCAGCAGCCGCTTCGCTTAGCTTAGCATGAAGACTGCAGACAGGGCGGAACAGCTAGCCCGGCTCTGTCCGAAGGTAACAAAGTCCGCCTACCAGCACCTCTGAAGCTCGCTAATTAACGTGCTTATATGTCGTTGGTTTAATCCATACAAAAAAATATAAAAACAACAGGTTGTGGTTCCGGAGGGTTACTGTATGCACTGGACTGGACTTTTTTTTTTTTGCTGAATGCAGTGACTTCTGTGAGCCTTCCTTGGTTTCCTTTTAAAATCTACAGTACATTTGATCCCATGTGTACTACCGGATGCTGTCATCTCTTTGTGGCAGTTCCGCGATGGACAGCAGAATTGCTTTACTGAGTGAACACACAGGTCTCGCGTCCAGGTATTAACTGGCGATCCTGTATTTTTACTAAAAAGGGGACACTGGATGATACATTTTTGACTCTAATCCAAGCACGGCAGCACTGACTGAGATCTATATGGCATGTCACACTGGAGGTAGATGTAAAAAAACAATGCATATATTTAAAACGTTTGTGGTTAGGTTTTCCTGCATGATGTGACAGGCTGCTTTCCCACAGCAGCACTGTTGTTTATCACCAAGCCCCATCGGGCAGTGGCAGACAGATAACGAAAGTACATCATCATGTAAACACGCGTGAGGTATACTGGTAGACATCTTAGAAATTGTATTTATCTTTCAGCGAGGCAGGTTGACACAACCAGTGCGCAATTCTTCTGTACAGGAACAGCTGGAGTAGCTCCATGGTGACACTCACCCACTTCTCAAGGCTGTTCTGTACACTTTAAAACGTCCACTATTACAGTCACAGACTTTTATTACGGACGAAGCAAGGTTCCCTTAAACAAACACCTTGCTCAAGGGCACACGAAGTCAAGGTTGGCAAAGAGGAAGCGGCAGCCAACTTGCGAGTCTCCCTCTTTGACTTTGCCATGGGATTTTAACCCCTTAGGCAACTTTCTTCTAAGCCTAAGGCTACTGGCGCCCCCTTCAGGGGAACGGCGCCCACTCACTTTGCCAAGTGGAAAAAAAATACATGACATGAAAAGTAAGTAATGATATTGCACACTGGGCCACTTTGTTGCACCAGCTTCCGAGTGATTTTATCTCGCTCGAGAGGAAACTAAAATTCGAAGCATATCTTCTGCCTTGTCACGATATCAAACAGCATTAAAATGAGGAAATCCACTGATGCCCTGCCACTGCTCATGTGGCATGTTAGTCGCTTATCGACTGACAGTAAGAAATAGTACGACATCTGTATTCATATTGAGCTACAAGCCCCTTTTACACATCTCAAATGCGAAAAAAGCGTAACCCTCTTTTTCGTTCCCATCCCCACCTCCTGCTTTGACTGTGTCCCCTAGTATTTTGTATGTTCAGTTTTAGGCAATTAGCATATTCACTCAGCTGCAATGATGCAGCAGTTGTTTTAAACTATGAATAGTGTTGACTGAACATTTTCACAAGCCTCTAAGCCAACTGCTTCATCTAAAACCCATTCAAACTGTAAAAAGATGATCATTATCTTCAAACTAATTTGATTATAAATCCATATTCAGACACTCTGTGTGTGTGTGGTGTGGGGGGGGGGCACTGCTTGGAGATTAATCGTTTGTAGATAAACTCTGGTAATGTGCCTCTAACTGTTTCTGAAGGGCAGCCGACTGATTTCCGCTTCAAAAGATTCCCACTCATCACATAAAATCACAGAAGAGTGCAAGATGGAGGGGCCACGATGAGCCGTCTACGGACTCCAGTTTGGGTCTGATTGGGCTCCGCAAGCGACTGTTAGTTGGTGCTCTGCTCACGTCCGGTGCCGGAGAGAATGAGAACGATACATATTCCGCCACTGGCATCTGCGCTGTTATAAAAAGAGTTATGTCAGTGTCTGGGGGAGCAGTGATTTAGCGAGACCTTTTGGCCAGGCAAATTACAGCAAGAGAGGAGAGGAGGAGGAGGAGGAGGAGGAGGAGGAGGAGGCATCCTTTCTCTGTCGGGGGTTTCTGATTGTAACTTACGTGCCCTGTTGAAAGGTGATGAAATTTTAATCTATATTAGGTGAAAAAAAAAAAAGAAAAAGAAGAAGAAGCAGCACATTTTCAGCATGTCTGAAAGGCCACGGGATAACTAAGGATGTGATGGGTTTTTTTTTTTTCAAAAGATGGAAAATGTACAAAAAAGTATGTTAGTTAAAAGTGTATCATACGCGCTTGTGTAAGGCAACACCAGGGAAAAGCAGGCTCCCGGGACTGCCAACAGAAAACACTGCTCTGCGTGTGTAAATAGAAAAAGATGAGCTGAAGTATCAGATGGATGAGTTTCTCATCCGGGGGCACCGGGTGCGCAAGGGGTCATGTCCAGGGGGGTCAGGCGGATTATGGGTATTTACCAGCAGCCCGGACGATGGCGCCGGTGTGGAAAGAGATGTACACGAGACCAACCTGAGAAGACGCAGGGCTCCTGCTGCTGCTGCTGCTCCGTTGGGTTAGACGGGCTTGCACAAGCTGCTGTTATGGAGGTGAGACCAGAACGAGTTCCCCAGCTCAACAAGAGGCGGAGACATTTGGTGTTTTTAATTTGATTCCATAAAAATAAAAAAAAAATCCAATTATGTTCACAAATATCCTCCAACAAGCCCCTAAATGCTTTCCCTGATCAGTTTAAGCAAAGGTATTTGCATTCTTAATCGGAGAATGGATGCCACCCTGAGGACCATGAAAGTTTAATGCCGCTGCTAGTAAACAAAGATTTGTGATGCAAAAGAGCTTCGAGCATTTCACAAGTACATTTTTTTTTTCTTCTTCTTCTTTCTTTCTTATTTTGCATGACAGAATAGATACCACAGGCTAAATATCTTCCCCTTAAAAAAAAAAAAAAAAAAAAAAAATATGCCTTGGGGGAAAAAGTCTGGCTTTGAATTCCAACTGTTTGCCCACTGACCCAAATGAAAATTCTTCCTTGCACTGCATCTCTCAAAGTGTGCCATATATTTATTTAGATTTTTTTTGTTGTTGTTTTTTTGTTTTTTGGCCCTGTTTACTTCGCCGGCTGCGGCTGCAAGACCTGCTTGTGTGTTGTGTAACAGTTGTAGAGCTGAGGCTCAAAGCTCCTCCTGCATCAACTACATCCAGTTCAGAGTTCGCGGTCACCGAGAGTAAAAGTGAAGGCTTCTGCTTGAAGGCTTCTTAGTCTTGAAAAAAAAAAAAAAAAAAGGTGGCCCCCGGATGTCGTCGCCCAGCCTTGACTCACAGCACGGGGTCCCTCACCTGCGGAAAAGCACCGGAAGACGGCGAGAGGCGTCGCGGTTCACGTCTCCAACATCACCACGGCAGCGATGCGCTTCCACCTAAAACACGTGCTGCGCCTGGGTCGCGAGGGGACCCTCGGGTGGGAGCTGCGCGGCGCTCCGGCGGTGAGCGCCGCGGTATCCCGCGGGCCCGCGGACGTCCGGAGGCGTTTCGCCCCGGGCGCCGGCAGGGGCCATGCGTCCGACGCGGCGTACGGCCGAGCCTTCGCCGCGGCGAGGGACCACCCGGACAAATTCTGGGGGGAGACGGCACGGGACATAGACTGGTTTGAGCCGTGGAGTAAAACGCTGCAGGCCGACGACCCGGTGTTCCCGGGCTGGTAGGTTTTTTCAGCGAGCGCCGCTTGGCTCCTCAGAAAGTGAACGGCGGCGGTGTCCGAATTTCCCACGGACCTTAAACCCACCGGCGTTTGTCAACTTCGAGAAAACGACACAAAACTTGCGTTTTTCAAGATGAATGAATGCTGACCCCCCCCCAGCACAAAAAAGCCGCAACGTACTACTAATAAAATCCCCAAATCGCAATTCACCAAAAAGCTCTCAGGTGAACTCGGCGGCGACGATCCCATCCGGAGGAAACTGGACTTGACAGCCGTGATTCGGGTTAAAGAGGCCCCGTGTGGGCTCTTGTTTTTCACCAGTGCCCGTGCGTGCATTTACACCGGATGCTCCTGTGCCAATGAATATTCACGAAATCGAAACAGCTGATAATGTGCAATGTGTTTCTCCAAACTCACAAAACTCCAGACTCTGCATTTTTCCGGATTAGCCCAAACTCGGAGTAACCGGAATGAAGATCAGTTTCCACCTGCCGCACGAAAGGTTGTTTGTTATAGTTGATTCGTGGTCCAACGATCATATGGAAAATAAGAGAGGCACACGTTACTATAACTGAAAATGTGAATTAATGGTAGAAATACAATGGTGTAAAGTAGGGTACATAAGTGAATTTAATAATAATAATAATAATAAAAAAGTAAGATTATCAACTGGAGCTAGGTAATAGCACAAAAGTCTTGAGAGAGCTACAAACTCAAAACATTTTTTTTAACCAGTATCACTTGAAAATTATTAGAAAAGTCCTTTATATTTGATGTCAAAGTAAATTGTAGGATGTTGACAAGACAGGTAAAGTTTCTATATCAGCTGTGAAACATAACATGTTTGCACTTGTATGATGATGATGATGATGATGATGGCACCCACACACCCTTCTGCCCTGGCAATGATGTGAGAATGCAAATGGCTTTCTCCTCTTTTTCTTTTGGTTGGGCGGGGGTGGGGGGTTTGTCAGTTCCACTATTGAGACAAAGCCAGAGCCGCCTGAATCCGGCCCGGTCGTGTTAAAGTGAAAGGACACACACACACACACACACCGCCCCTGTACGGCTGGCTCTCGGCCCAGGCACCATCTGCCACCTCGACCTGCCCGGCCGCCCTTTATTCGTATGCACAGCCACAGGAGGGGTTGAAACCGTCGCCTTATCGAGTTCAGTGATTTGCTGGGTGCTACTGGGGGGAAAAAAAGGCATCTGCGTGGGTTTTTGGCTCGAATTGGGGTCGTCAAGTTGCGCTCCGCTGTTTAAGTTTAATTTTCATCAAAAATGTAATACGTACGTACGTATTCACGTTTGAAAATTCACACGTTTTTCTTTGACCATCGAAGAGCGTCGTTGATTGTTCGTTTCCCGGTTATGTTGTGTCGCTGCCAGGTTCGTTGGGGGGAAGTTGAACATGTGCTACAACGCTGTGGACCGTCATGTGGAGGGCGGCCGCGGAGGGCAGCCCGCCGTCATCTACGACAGCCCGGTGACCGGAACTAAACAGATCGTCACTTTCAGGGAACTTCGGGACCAGGTAAACCGTGCTTTGACGGAAGTCACAGACCGCAGCAGCACAGAGGATTGCTTTGTTAAAGGCCTGACCTGGACTAACAGGGTGTGTTTTTAACCCTCACTTGGTCGGTTGGTATGTTGATTGTAGCAGTCACGAACAACTATCCAAAACGGATTTCAAGCAGACATTCGAAAGAGTGCCGTGTGAACACGTTTGATGCTCAGAACTCTGCATGGTCTCTCCCCCTGTGTCTCGATCCAGGTGTCCAGGTTAGCGGGAGTCCTAGTGAAGAATGGGGTACGCAAGGGAGATCTGGTGGTCATCTACATGCCCATGGTGCCCCAGGCCATGTTCACCATGCTGGCCTGTGCGCGGATTGGTGCCCCACACAGCCTCATCTTTGGCGGCTTTGCCTCCAAGGAGCTCTCTGTCCGCATCGATCATGCCAAGGTCGGGAAATGTTACTATTCCCATTGTGGTTGAGATTTATCTTTTCGTGAGCCATGATATCAGGACCCGATAATCGTCAGTGCCGTCAGTACCCTGGCCCCTCATTAAAAACTAAGGAGATGACTCTCTATTTTTATGCACTTATACAGTATTAAGCGGGGAAATTATACTGCTGCAACTAATGATTTTCCAGTTCAAATTTTTCTTGCTCCATTAGTAATGTGCGCTACTCATCTTGCAAAAAAAGAAAACAAAAAATCTAAAAAACAGAAAGCAAGTGGTGCCTGAGGCTTCTTTGTTTCGTAAAGCTCGGAATGAATCATTCAAAGCGGAAAGCGCTTGGCCTGCCTTGTCTTTTCCCAAACGTACGCTGGAGAATGATACCAGTGCCATATGTGCTGTTATTTCTTTAGCGGGGCAGCAGAGGGATAAATGGGCCTCAACCGACGTTTTTGGCAGGGCGCGCTTCTAGTGGCGTGTTAACACGAGTATCAAATCTGAACAAATACAGCGTTGCCACCAGCTCTTTGGATCGAGCGTGTTTCAACGGTTTTGGGTCGAGTGAATAATCCTTGTTTCCTCGTTGCCGCAGACATTGCAAGGCCCTGCAACGGCCGCCGTGGCAAAATGAGCCAACGCTGACCGACGGCGCGGCATTTAAAGGCCGTCCGCTTCAAAGTTGTGGCCTATGAAGGCATTTGCTTAAAAGTTTAAAGAAATTTTACCTACACTCTAGGAAAACCTCAAGTGTGTGATAAGCCGGCTATTTACTATGAAATCGATATCATACGCAAGCTAAAAAGGCTTCAGTGAGCTGCATTTGACTCGAAATTGGAGTGCTGCCACAGTCTACAGAGTCATACCACTGATAAAGTCAATACCCTGATAAAAAAAAAAAGGTGCTGAATAAAATTGTAAAGTATGATGGGAGCACTGGCTGCTTTTTCTAACACAGCTGTGAAACCTGACGCTGTAAGTTCGTGACATTCTAACCCAAACAAATTCCCTCTCGGTCTCTGTGTTCGTCAGCCCAAGCTGATTGTGACGGCTTCGTTCGGGATCGAGCCGGGCAGAAGAGTGGAGTACATCCCTCTGGTGGAGAAAGCCTTGGAGCTGAGCTCTCACAGGCCCTCTAAGGTTCTCGTCTACAACAGGCCCGACGCGGTAAGAAGCGCAAGGCGCCCCAAGTTTCCGTTTGACAGTGGGACGTTGTGTCCGAACCTGCCGGTGATGTGACACAATGTAAGTGTATCTGGAAAAAAGTGCCGGCCATATGTAAAGCGGATTAGTTTCGGTCACAGTGTAGCTGCTGTCGGGAGAAAGGGATTTCCAAAGGCTAGGGGGTTGCAGTTCTGAACCCATAAGAGAGCATTTAATCATTCAACTGAATCTAAAGCATTGGATTTTTGAAGGATTATTGCCTGGAATTGGCCAAATATACACGAGTGGTATGATAGTATTACTAATCCTGCCCTCGAATCAAAAGATTAAATGATGATAGCCGGTCGATGAGATGGAGGTTGGTACCTGCCATCGGCGGCCTGGCATAGATCCAGTCTGGAAAATGTCGAGCTGTGTCAAGAATTTATGCAGCAAAGAATTATGCGTTAATGTGGTGACAGAAAGTCGAAATCTGCTTCATCTATACACAGGAATAAAAAAAAAAAAGGAAAAACCCAGAAGTTTGGGGTTAGGGACACTTGATTGCACAGTGTTGCAGTTGTTCCTGTCAATTTTTTTTTGTCTGGCCTCCATGTCGAAGTTAGTTAAATTTTGTTATTGGTTATGTCTCTTTCTGGCTTTCCTCTGCTCTTAAATGAACACGACATGAGTCACTTTATTTGGTTTGGTCTCTCCAGGCTTATCTCGAACAGTTTTGTCTGGCGAATTAAGAAACTGCTGTTAGGGTGATATACTTGTTGAATAAGAGACTGTTATCAATGAACTCAGTGAAATAGTTTTCGCAGGAAATTCACTGGAAACTCAACCCCTTGAAAACATGCCAGGCGCCACTTTGAAGGTGGTTGCAGCTGCTTTATCATATCCTGCACTCAGTAAGCATGAGGTTGTGGTTTTCCGAACGCAGCTCCTAACATGAAAGCTTTGTTAAATCAGCCAAGATCTGCTGTGGCTTGGCTTTAGTGAGTAAAAAGAAAAAAAAAAGATGCATTTCAGAAAGCTGGAGATTTTATGGGATGTCTGTCCTCTGCCTCAAGAATCTGTGTGATATTGAATGATGCCTTAGATTTGATTTCATTTTCTGAGAGCCGAAGAAAGAAATGACCTGGACTTTTCGTCAGCCTCCCGGGATGATTAAATGTTAATGAAATTGGAGTATCAAAGATATTCGCGAGGATTAGACGTGAGACAGATGTCGGCAGCAGAAAATGTAAGGTTCTTACACTGTGATCCGAAATGACCCCTGTGGGCGACTACAAGAGATGGTAACGACAGTGGGGAGTTTCAACAGAAACATCTGATTCATGTATGTACGTATGCATTTATTTATTTTCAATCTAGCAAGAATTTAAATCCCCAGGTCACTTGTAAGGCAAGCAAGTAGGTGTGAGTTTCTGTGTGTCTTCTCCACCCAAAGTGGGGAAAAAAATACTGAAAACCACAAACCTTAACCACCTAATTTTATGGAGTTGATCAATAACTCATCGGGGAAATTTGGAGCTTTTAGAGCAGTAACAGGTTCCTTTTATAGCAGTTTAATGAGAAATGTAAATAAGAATATCTTCCTGGTGTTTCCTTGTGTTTTAGGAGAAAGTATCAGTGAGTCCGGAGATCAGTCTGGACTGGGAGGAAGAGATGGCCACCGCTCAGCCGCATGACTGCGTTTCCGTCCCCTCCAACCATCCCCTCTATGTCCTCTATACCTCCGGAACCACTGGAGCACCAAAGGTCCTGGCGCCACAGAGTTGCGATCAGCAGCAGGGGAAAAATGGCAATCGATATCTCATTCGTAGATTTACAGATGTCGTGTAAACGTCCCGTACTTTCTCACATAGCACGGACCTCGCGTGTGACTCACCCGCACTTCGACTCTGCAACACAATCCCGGCTCAATCTAAACACCATAAACAT
This sequence comes from Xiphias gladius, assembly GCF_016859285.1. Classification (NCBI taxonomy): domain Eukaryota; kingdom Metazoa; phylum Chordata; class Actinopteri; order Istiophoriformes; family Xiphiidae; genus Xiphias; species Xiphias gladius. The sequence continues at coordinate 5,582,632 of NC_053401.1, forward strand.
GACATAAATAAGACAGAGCATTCCCACAGCAGGAGCCGGAGCTCATGCAGGAGGAATTGCCTACAGGCAGTTCCAAATAGAAAAAAACCCCGGCTCCTTTCAAATAGCATCATTTTGTCTTTGGACCACAGACGATATAAAATGTCCAGCTGCTGGCAAGTTCCTGGGCTTAATGGTGCTGTTATTGCCGGCCTTTTTCTCAGTGAGCTTCTGTGAATTTTTTTCAATTATGTCTTTAGGGATGCCATTACTTTGAGAAAAACTCTAAAATTGCAGTTATGTGGACTCGAGGAAGCGCTGTCACGTGCAAAAATGTTTTTACGGCACCATTAACTACTAAAAGCTGTGAACTAGGGATGCTCCATGATGGCAAAAGTCATAATCGCGATTATTTGTCTTTTTAACAGTGGAAATCCTTGAACTTTAAATTTAATTCAACTGAAAAACAAATTAAAAATATGTATATAATTACATATTATATTAATATATACATTTAAATAAATAATGTAAAAATAATTAAGATCAACTACGCTGTGGTTCACTTCCAAACCCCTCCATAACTACTAAACATGTATAAAAAAACAGCACGTAAAAATAAATTAGACTAAAATCAAATAGATCAAAAAAATAAACAAACACATATGGTAGGCGGTTGCATTATGAAGAGTGTCCTTATTCGACGACTGCGTGTTTCCACTTGCGGTGGAAAAAGTCGAGGGGCCGCTCGATTCTCCGTTTTTTGTTCCTTCATTGTGTGGTCATAGTCAACTTCGTGATTCGGTTTCAGATGATTAAACAAATTGGTCATACTGGCCCTCGGTGCAGTCGGTTTGAGAAGCGCGAATCTGTGTTTAGATTGTTAAACCCCCGCTAGTTTTCCCTAGTGCAGGTACCTGTCCCCGGTCTGATGTTGTGCTTATCTGTCCCCCAGGGCGTTGTGCGCGACACTGCGGGCTATGCTGTGATGCTGAAATGGACCATGTCAAATATTTATGGACTCCGTCCTGGAGATGTAAGGCAATAAAGCAGCCGGGCGTCCCCTGCCGAGTTGGCGCGGTGCTCGAGGACAAAGAGCATGCAGTAGGCAAAGAGAGAGATTATTCTCCACTTGAAAGAGGATTTGATCATCAAGTAATATTCATGTTAACCGAAGAGTCATAAGTTCTGAAATTTTTAGAAGTTTTTACTTAGTTTACTTTAATTTACATTCATCAGCGATACAACATATGCTATTTCGTATAGCGCCTACAGGTACCACAGGTGCTCGGATTTGTGGCATTGAAAGCTGCAGAGGGAATTAAGGACATTGTTGATGCAATTCTCTTCACTTGTTAAATAGTATAAAATTAGACGTTTTGTGTCTAGGGGCCTTGTTACATGTTTACACCTTTCTTAACCATTTACAGGTTTGGTGGGCGGCGTCCGACCTGGGCTGGGTGGTCGGCCATTCATATATCTGCTATGGTCCTCTGCTCCATGGCAACAGCACAATTCTCTACGAGGTATGGAAACCCCCCCCCCCCGTGGACAAGATTCAGTGCCTGGAAAAAGAACCACAGCAGTGTTGCAAACAACAAAAATGACCAGAAATGCGCGATAGAACCCGAGTTGTACGACTTACAAAGCTGCGTGAGCCAGGTTTTAGTGTCAGCCGGGTACCCGTCTCTGTTGGCCCTGCAAGCTCCATACTGAATCCAATCCATATTTGGTTAAAGACTCCAGTTTATGTGGGCTGGGACTCAGCTCAAAATGTGGCGAAGTATTTGACCCTCTTGATATTTTTGACTCTGGCTGCTACGGTCCGCTGTCACCAGATAGACTGCAACTCTTTTCTCTTCCAGTCCTTCACTCTTTTCCCTTTTTTCTTCACTAATGGCAGTCAATGTGTAACCCCGCGCACGTGGTCGTGAACCATCCAAAAAGAAAATTTGAAACTTCAGCTCGCAGAATACATTCGGCGAAGGAACTTCCCGTTTCAAAAGCGGCTGCGTCGATTTTTATCCTCCTGCAGCAGTGCTTAAGCGGCATTTGAGTGGTTATCGTCACGGCATAAACTGGTACCCGACAGTATCAGTCTGAAGCTTAAGCATACAGGCCGCCCTCTGCCGAGCATACCCTTCTTATGCAGCACATGTCTTTCGAAGACGAATGCTAAAGGAATAAACAAGCTTTAACTATTTTCTGCATGAATGTGTGTTTTGAATGGCCATTTGATTTTGATGCATCTGGTTATTACAGGTTTGGCTTTGCTCTGTGAGTCCAGTACACCCTCTGTACAAGCCGTTTATTAGGTGGAGGGTTATTAGCACATACCCAAATCTGTGGGTCAGGGCTAAGAGGGATATTTTTTACAGGTTGTTGATCTTTACATTTGCGTCTTTACAGTGTGTTTCCTCTGTGGAGGGGCCACCCATGACATCAGCACTCTGATTTTCTCTCAGCCGCAGGAAATGGCACCGCGGGGCCATTAATTAATCTCTGTCTTTGAGTCAACGTTCGGCTACAGCTCACGTAGCTTTTGTTTTAGCATCCTGTCTATCGTCAGGCATGATGCGGCCAATTTTTTTTTTTTGTCCTCCCCCTGATCCATACACAGACCTGAATATTTACCCAGAGCAAAAAACTTTGCTGAGCTTCCACAACAATCTGTGTATCTGCTATTCACTCTGAAGGCAGTCTTGTGCTGTGATCTATGTGCCTGTGTCCACGTTACAGTGTGTGAACTGACTAGCTGTGGCCGTACTGTCCGTTTACAGGGTAAGCCTGTAGGGACTCCGGACCCCGGGGCGTTCTTTCGCGTGCTCTCTGAACACGGAGCCGCCTCCATGTTCACAGCGCCCACTGCCATCCGGGCCATTCGCCAGCAGGACCCGCAAGCTGAAGTCGGCAAGCGATACCCCCTGTCCAGGTAGACAGCAACACTTCACACAGCAAGAAACCCCCCAGAACGAAGACTAGCCAAATTGTTTGATAGTAATGTAACTGTAGAATAAGAATGCCTTTTAGATTGTGCCAGGGAGATTCATACTGGAATGGTTAGTTAATAAAACTGATTTAAAATTGAAATATTTTCTGATTCTAGCGTCCGAAGTGTGAAAATTCCTCGCTTTTCTCTCTTAGAACATTGTAAATAGAATATCTCTGGGTTTTGGACTACTACTACATGGCAATTTGCAATTTGGTTACCTTGGCATCTGGAAAAAACTGGGATGGACATTTTTCATTGTCCTCTGAGATTTTAGAGACTAAACAGTTGATTTATTGAAAAGCGATCCACTGATTGTCAACGGAAAAAAAAAATTGGCCGCCCTAACAGAGATTTAAAAAACATCATCAAATGTAAAGGGAAGCCACAGACTAGACCTTTAGGATACTGAGAAGCAGAGAGAGAGAGAGAACAAGAAAAAATAATTTTATTTCGCAGTGGCATATGATATAACCTACGACACCAGTAAGAAAGTTTTTAGCAAAACTTTCAGCTCATTTGACAAGGTCCCATGTTCATACCATGTCCATTTCCTGATGCCTTGACTGAAACACTGCTAATCTGTTGCTGCTGAAACTACATGCGAACACGGAAGACAAGTTTATTTAGACCTAAACTTTCGAGCGCAGGAGGTGACTCAAGCGCAGAAAAAAGGCCGGAAAGATAAGTTGAGGTACCTCGTGGCTAACAGCGCTCTGTGAAGCCTGTCCAGCCTCTCGTGAGTCTCCGGCCCATCTGTTGATGCACAGCTCGCTTCCACCTCCATTGCACGCGGTCTGTACGTTTTTAGGTGGAACTGCTTCGGTGCTAATCGGGATGGATAACGAAACAACAGCCGGCCACTGCAGTCCACCCGTATTGTGAGCTTGTTTACCCGGCTGCTGTCTCACTGTGAAGGTCATTCCGTAGCTCAGAATTTGAAAACGAGACGAATTTTCATGGCATTAGTTTGGCCCGGAGAGTCAGGCACCCGCTGAGATGATCACGGTTGTTAATTGTTCGGTGGGGTAAAGAGAAACTTTTAGATGTAAGGGGGCTGTGGTGTCAATTCACCACCGTCAATTCTATTCAGGAGTCTGAAAATGCCTCTAAGCGCATACAATCACAAAGCAATTCTGAGTGCGGATGACCTATGGCCCCAGTGAATCATTCAGTAACTCTGGCATTGTGTGCTGAATTTGACGATCTTTGGTTGTTCGCCGTATTGAATGCACAAGACCTTATTAAAATGCTGTTCCTTTCTACAATAGAACCCCAGACGGAGTTTTTTTTTTTTTTGCATTCGGCATTTATCCTCTCAGTGTTGACCCTGCCACAATTGCACATTTAAGCGACATGCTGTTTCTGTGTACACTTTCTTGTTCTTAATGTGTCTTTTGCCCTTGGAAGAGGAGGCAGGTTGGTGAAAGATTACTGCATTTCCCTTAGGCGCTGAGCAAAGCGCGTCCCCGTGGCACAGAGACAGCAATACAAAGGCAGCAGTGAAACATGGCTTTGATTTAGCGCAGGGGGGTTCAATTTCTGGTCGTGCCTTTCACTTTAAGTCATGCTACGTACGTTCAAATTTACGATTCATGGCATTTAGAAAAATCTGTGATATTTTCATGTAACTTAAATGGTTTTTGCTTTTTGAGTGTAGAGGAGCAGTTAATGACCGTTTACGGTTCAGTTCTTGTCTGTCTAGAAATGTCTAATTTGCTACATGAGTGAGAGGAAAAGGTATCAAGATCATCTAGTCTTTCTTTTAAGAGGTCTTGAACGCGTATTCCTGGTTATGGTAAATCAATTGTGTTAACTCTGCCCATTGCACTCAATTCACGAGGCCAGACAGACTTCTCGTGGCTGGGTGGTATCGAGGCGTATGAAAAATTCATCCGGGCATATAGCGTTTGTCACAATGCTGTCTGGTGGATCCAGATCAAGTCTCTGCACTTCTGCCCTTCTTGCAAGAAACAGAAGTGTACGTCAATACTAATAGTGCTGCTTTTCATTCAAACCGTGTTGATGGAAGTAGTAAAAATCTTTCAGAGAACTCTATATTATCAAAGCCATAATTTCATGCTAGAGAGACCCCCCGTGATGATTTGATAGAGCTCAAATACCCTGCCTGGGCTTTATTGACACTGTTGGACATTTACTCCCTCTAGGGCCCGCTCGGCTGTAATAGCCCTGGACCCCTTATCAGTGTGCCGGAGCCGTAGGACTTGTCACTGTGGATGTGAAAACTGCGCTGAGAGTCCGGCTGCGGGGCTGTCTAAAGCTGAGAGGGCAGCGGTGCTGTGCATAAATGTATCGCGGCGAAGGGGCAGAGATGCTGTCGCTAGTGTTTTAAGGACAGGAGAACAAACCGCGTGGCTCCAGCGGATAGTCCTTTTTGGCGCACAGTCGAGGCTGGTGCTGTTAAAGAGGGTGATCTGTGCACCGTGTCTGCCGTCAGTTGAAATAAACTCACCAGGATAGACCAGGGTATTCCTCCAGTGTACTTATCACATGATGGAGAGGCATTTCCATACAGCCCTGCACACTGAAACATACGCACAACAGATCGTACACTCAGACTTTTTGGGTTCACGCGCAGGGTCGGGACAACAAACGTCCATCTGTGCGGAAAATGTCACCGCCACCGTCACCGTCAGCCATATTCTCCTTTGCTCAAATCAGTGTCTTCTCATTTATAACTCACATCAACTTTGCCTCTCTGACCTCTCAGGATCAGCTTGAAGCATATTAGCAATTCCTAGACTAAAAACTTGTGACAAAAGGCCAAAGTCTGGATAACCTTAACCACTAAGATTAAGATGTTTATATCTTTATTGGCCTACTCCAAGGTCGCACTGTAGAGACGAGTGTGGCCTTATCTTTACTAACTAGTATAGAAATATATGCGCAGTATCAGTAATATTCAGAGTACATTTGTTGTCATCGTACCTTACCTTCACCAATAACCTATAGTGGATGCCAGGAACTGAACAGATGGCACATTTGTTGGATTAATTGTGAAACAATTAAATCTTTGTCCTGATGCTGTACGCGTGTGAAAAAGTTTAGCTCATAGATAATAACCGTCCTAACTTTGGTCACTGAACACAGAATGTCACGCAACGAAAGTAATATCTAAGAGGTGTGAAGAATAGTGATGCTGTAGCTTTATGCCATGAAGTTAGGATCTGAAATAACTGGCACATCACCATCACTGAAGTTTTAACATATTGTCCTTGATTCTTTGAGAATGACGTTAGAATGGGGGAAGGGTAGGTTTTTCTTAAGAGCTTTTCCTTGTGAAAACAGAACACAGATGTTTGCACCGACTGTTACTGACTCAGCGTGACGTCCCTGAGCTCCGGCAGCAGCACACCATCGCCCGCCCACGACTATTCCTGCGGTCGGGGAGGGTCCAAGCTTGTACTTTCATTTAACTCCTCTGAAAACCTGAACACCGCAGAGAATGTAGAGTGTATAGTCTTTGAATAACTAGAAGCATGGTGGTGGGAGTGTAATAGGGTTTAGCTTGAACACAAGGTCACTGCCAGGACAGTGAGACAATCATTCATTTATTCCACATGTTTTTTTTGCTCAGTTCCTCCAGGGCGGATTGTATCTGACAGCTGAATGGAGGTACATTGTTAATCCAGAAGCTTTATTATGGCCCTGAACATACTGTACTTTTTCCATAGTTGATACAGGTTTGTCATCTATTTAAAGCTGTTATTGTGAGGTCAAATAATCTTGATCAGCAAACACAAATATAAGACAGTACAGTGTTACAGAAAATCAGAAAAACCAGACTATATAATATCCTTGAGACTACAGGACAATCAAGTTTGAGTGTAGAAGTGGAAAAAGAATATAGAATATTATCCAGGGAGAGAGCAGGAATGGAAAAGATATGATTCATTGGGGAGAGAGTGACATGATTAAAAATTCTCGTCTTTTACAAAAGATGGAATGTGACTACAAGTTTGATAGGAGTTGGAAAGTCATTTTGCCGTTGCAGAGAGTTGAGAGCGATGAGTGATGACAGGCAGTCGTTTGTGTGAAAATGTAGTTATCGGACTAGTATCAATGGCTGCGCTGTGGCCCGGAGGTTATGTTTCCCGTCACAGCCTTGTAGTGAGCAATCGACAGTGTTCGGCTTTAGGTATGAGCAGCCATGAGCCGCCATCGGAAGCCGTTTGGAAGAGAATGATGGGGGAGAAATTGGGGAGGCGGATGATAGAAACCGCAACAGTGTTGTGGGTCACCTGTAGGGCATCGAGGGAACGTTTCATGAAGCCGGATAGAGGCAGTTGCCCAAACTACGAGGAAACTAAAGCATGAACAAGGAGGGACTAGTAAGAGAATGTCAAGTTTGACAAAGTGAGATGTCCTTGCAAGAATTTGTGGTGTCCAGGGTCTCATCGATATTGACTGAGACGCCATCTAGAGAGAAGACTTTTCCTTTGGGAAAAAGAGCAGCTTAGTCTTGCCAAGACTATTTACTACTGGAAGACCTCAAGTGAACATCACACTTGAAATGCCTTTGATATGGGTAAAACTGCATGTAGGTTTCAGAGGAAGGAAAAAGTGGAATTTAGAGTTTTCTTCCATAACATTTAAAGTAAGAAGCTAAGGCCTGAGCTCTTTGAGACTCCACTTTTAGTCAGCAAGCATGCAGGAACTATCTGCTTGACATTGTCAGAGACAGGCGGAAAAGGGGACCCCAGTCGCAGCTAGGAGCACAGCGACATTGAAATGGAGGGTGGTACCAATTTGCAAAGCTCTTCAAGCGAAGAGGTAAATCACAAGGTCGCAATCTGCACAGCGCTCAGGGTTTTTCTCGTATAGATACGGTGTTAGAGATGGCCCAATCCATGAAGCGTATACGCCACACTAAATTTCTAGAATTTGTTGCAGGCTGATTGAGACAAGTTATAAACAAGGCAGTGCATTTCTGTTCATTTGAAACAGGCTATTCATTACATTTTTGTCTGTTTGGCATTGTCGAAATCTTCAAGAAATCTAAAATTAAGGGCTTTCAAAAGTGTTTGAGCATGTGAACACTCACCCTTGGTAAAAAAACATAGAGTATATTTTGCATTGGATAGATTTTTGACTTATCCTGACCATTTCCGTGAAGGAGCAGATATGTCATGTTTCTTAAAGGTGATTGACAGATTTGCTCTGTGTCCCTACAGTTTGCGGACGTTATTCTTGGCAGGAGAGCGATGTGATGTGGAGACGCTGGAATGGGCAAAGAGGAGCTTTGGGGTTCCTGTCCTGGACCACTGGTGGCAGACTGGTAGGAAGGCACTTACTTTCTCTAGACAGAACTCAGACAGAGATCTGACTCTCTGAACAAGGTTTTTTCCACTTTGTTGATACACTGTATTTAAAGCTGCACTGGGAGACATTTTCATGCAAAATACTGTAGATACACCCGTCTTACCCGATTTCATACATTTTCCCTTTTAGCCAAAAGTAGTTGCCTGTTGGACAGGAAGTAGCAAATTGAAACCTGAGAATCAAATGAAGACTGACACCTAAATACCCGTGTCTGCGCTGGGCAGGGAAGAATGGACCAACTTTGTGTGCTGCTCTGCTGCCTCCCTTGTCTCTTTCAGTTTTGAAAGCATCACAGAGTAGCCCGGCTGGCGTGAAGAAGCACGCTGTGTCCAGTTCATGGGCTAAATGTCACAGGATTTCTGGTGGTTGAGGTTAAGATTGTTCAAACACTTATCCCCCTACCATATGATATGCCTGAAGCTGCATAATGCTGTTTTAATTATGTCAGTTTAGTGGGTTGAGAGGCGCTCTACCTTCAAACTTTAGGGATTAAGTTCTTATGATATAGATATAAGAAAGCATTTCAAGGACCTCAATTACTGTATTAACGTGCACTGTATATGTTAAATATAACTCGATCTTTAAGTCTCACTCTCGTTTTAAGCTTATCAGTATAAGGAGACTATAGATGTGGTCTTTGCTGTCCTTTATTAGCCCAGTGACATTAACTTGGCCTCGAGAAGAGGCACAACTCCAGAAAATCCTTATTCCCTAAAAGCATGCTGTCATTATGAAGCACATTTTATGATACTTCCCTCTTTGATTAATCCCTTCTATGTTTTGTATTGTAGATCAGGGGTTTGGAGCCCTTCTACTGGAGTAATTACGTCGTTAAAGACCTTTCAATTTTCCGAGCTTCTCTGGGAACTGATCATTGCACAAAATGATGTGTCATCATTTCCACCGGTTATTTTAATTGCAGTCACAATTAGATAGAGATGTGCAGATGGCAGAGATCACAGGAGATCTCTTTGGAGAAAAGATATTATTTCTTTGACCTGATAAGTCAAAATTTACCAATTTAAAGGGGTCAAAATGGGAATCATGACGGAGAGTGATGGTGCAAATGATAAAATGGAACGGCTCCATTGCCGCTGAACGAGAATCTTGAGTTTGAGTAAGAGTTTGAGTATATACATGTAGTATGGTATGGTTTACTTCCCTCTTCTGCAACTTAATATCCAGTAGGCTAAGCCGCCACAGATCTTTGTGACCCCATATTTAGCCATAGCCAGGTGGGAAAACTCCCAGAAAGCATTTCTTTAAGTGGCCACATACCTGGGAAGCACAAGGGGATTTGATTAGAACTGCCTCTCATTGAGTTGTTGTTTAATTGACTTTGCACCAGTATGGGGCACTGAGTGATTGGCTGAGATGTGAGGACCGGGGGACTAACTTGTGCGCTTAGTGAAGAGACAAAGCAGAGAAATCAATCACGGGTTACTTGTCCATCACTTCAGGAGCGTAAGTTGAAGTTGCCTCCCTGCTGAAGCATGCTTTAACTCTATTTGATGATGAGTCTTTACCGTCTCTTTCCTGACCATTTTGGGTGAGTCCAAATATGCAAAACCAGAATTACTGACAGATAATGTTGAATTTTTTTTTTTTTTCACTTAAACACGAATACAGTAGTTTGTGGTTAATCAGCCTTAGTTCAGAAGGGCTTTCATTCTGCTCGGTCTGCTTTAGAAAAATTCCATTAAAATAGTCAGCGTCTCAATGCCACGTCGTATCAGTGCAGCATATGTCATGCTCACAAAGGCTGAGTCGTGATCATCGTTATTTGAAGGCTTGCTAAGTCATGCTCCTTCACTCACAGTCCAGTAGCTGTATATTTGACAAGTGAGGGGAATTTCTGCAGTTTTCCAGAGTGTGCGTAATCTCCCTCTACTCATCTAACAATTGAACTATTATACATCATGGCTGTTGTGGGTTTTAGATGATAAGAAATGTAATTGGAATCTTGGGTTCCCAGCTTCCCCTGCATTGTTTCTCAGGCCTTTTGTTTCTAATGAATCTTGAATGGGCAAGACCCTATTAGTGTCTTGGATTGGAGGCTTGAGTCCAGGCAGTCTGCCATCATGCTAATGTTGTGCCTCCTCCCCCACTCAGTTTGATTGCTGTCCTCCCCAAGTACTAGTGAACTATGATAAATGTGCCAGTGGCAGCAAAAGAGCAGAATTTGATGTCTGTTTGCTTTGTAATATCCTGCCTGCGCACATGGAGGATCGATGCTGGACAATACGACATCTCTGTGTTAAATATGGAATCAATACTGTTGTTAGACCGTTGGAAATCCATTGACCTTGAGTTTGTGCAGGCAACACACTCTGATCTAAGTGCAGATTAGCCCACTTGGCTGATTGGTCTGTCCAGGCTTAATGGGAGTGTGAAAAGCTCAATATTGCAATATTTCAGAAATGTGATTTATCAGTGCAATCTCTTTGAGATTAAATTGCTGATCCGACTGTAGGCTTATCACATATATACTGAGTTCAGTTCAAAGCTGCAGCCTTTAGAGTCTGCATTTCAAAATTGAAGACCTGGTAACTGGCCAACAAGGCTGTCCGACATTGTCAAGGCTGCCCAACTTCACACACACATCCACACCACTTTGTTACCAGGTATTCGCCCTCATATAGCCATTAATAACTGGAAAATACGATCCGTATGATCAGGAACGAAGAAAAAACACGTCAGGATGTAAATGATGGACGCCAGGAATAGACTCGATTACTTGTTCTTTTTAGTTGTCTGGACAACTGGTACATTTCGCTAGTTCTTAATCACGTGTACCATAAAATTCAGGCATTATGATATGTGTATTGGCTTACTGCGATTTGAGGGCCACTTCTTGCTGGTAAACTTCAGAGGCCTGTCTAGATACACCAATAGTTTTGGTCGTTGTGAACCTAGACGTCTCTACCGATGGGGACACCTTCCTGACTGGTGTCCATCTAGATCCCTGAATCGGGACACCTCCATCTTCGATTGTGTCCGCCTGGCAGTGCAGACGTGTGGACAAGAACAAAGTTTCATCACCCTGGGTGCGCTGAACAGAGCTGCACATCCGCATCGTTCTCTCTAGCCTCAGTGCTTGTGAGATAAGATTTAACTCTACTTGAAAACGGGGGAGTCTGTAGCGAAGTCAAGTTTGGGTCTCACTTCCTTTCTCTCCCTTTCATGCACATGCACCTGGACAAAATCCTGTCACACTTTGTGGCTATCCGAGTCAGGTGATTTATTGAGTTTGGAGAAAAAACCTCTGGCGCCCTCTTGATTTCTGTCTAGTTGTGTAAATCCCATTGGATTCTTCACCCCCTGCTAAACTCAATAACTGGCAGCTGGCGGCCAGTGCTGCAATCCAAATGTGTTCTCCACTTTTCACGGTGGAGTGGGTCACTCGTCTTCTCACTTGCTTTCTCCTTGTGTGTCTGAGGCAGTTTGGCTTCCAATGTGTGGGTGAAAGAGACTGGAAAAAAAATATGCAATGGCATATTATACATATTCATTAAAACAGTGTTAGTTTGTCATTTGTTTCTGAAGTTGCAGAAGGAACCAAGCAACTTTTCAGTTTATTTCTCTTAACTTATCTTATCTTGCCTGCGCTTTCCAGCAAAACCTTTTTCACTCCCATATTGTTGCAGTAGCCATGGTCTGTTGGTGTTTTTTTTTTTTTTTTTTTCATATTTTTAACAACAATTTCCCAGAAGAGACTAAACCCACAATTAATTTATCATGCTTACACGTATTGCCATAGCCCGATATACTGTAACTTATGCATGTACGCATAGAACTTGTGGTATTACCAATTGTTGCAATATATTACATCAGTCTTTCAACACTGAGTTTTTATGTGCTTATTATCAGGATACATGCATCGGTGGATTTAGTCCCTTCAGAGGAACTGTTGATAATGAAAAATAATGCCAGCCTTATGTCTTAAGTGCTCAAGGGCATCTTGATCCCTTTGCAGTCACAAACCTGTTGGCGTCTGCCAAAAAAAACCTCATGCGATTGGATTTTATCATGCTGTGTGTAGTGCAGAGATCAAATTTAGTATTTGATCTGCAGTATTTTTATATTGACAGACAGGTATCAAATTTCAGTAGAAGATAAGTGTACACAGTTTCCTCCTGCCTGCACTGGGTTTCACGACAGACCCTGCGCGGTGCCCCGCTGGGCCATCTCGTTGGAGACAGGACATCGATCAAGCAACTTTTACCAGTGTCGGTGCCGTTACAACTCTCCCTCATCTTCCCCTCTAACAGAGGAGAAGCAACTTGGTCATTGGAACGCAGTTTAGCATTCAAGGCTCGTTTACTCCAAAATGAGGATCACAGAAAGAAGAGAGACTCCTCCTTGAGAAACTCATCAGAGTAAAAACTCCTAAAAAGCAAAGCTTGTCTGTATCTTCTGGCTACCACCTCTGAAGCAAGTCATTTTTCAAACTTGTGACAGCCTTTTTAAGTCACACTCTCACACATTTGGTTTTCATCTATAAATATTGATAGATCTCCCCTTTTACTTCTACAACAGGGCTCTGCTTTTTGTAGTCCCCTGCAAAATAGATAGGAACAGAACAGAACAATGACAAGCGCAGTTGCTCATTAATCGTTCCAGCTGCATGCGAAGACTAGCTCGGGAGAGCGGCACGCAAAAATTTTAAAGCACTATAATATGAGTTCCCCTTTGGTGCGGGTACCAGGTTAGTAACGGGTTAGATCCTGGCTAAATTAATAATGAATTAAATAAAATATTCCTCACTGTATTTGATTTACGCTAACATGCTTCAGAGCCCCTACTCTAGACGCCCGTCTCTGACAGACTTTTGAAGTGTACTTTCCAGCTCCTCGGTGTAAAGTTGCTGCATCATCACTGTAGAATTCTTTATTTATCAGACTGTGTTTTTCCCGGCTGCTGTTAAATTATTTATGATCTAATTCATTATCTTTGACATCATCCCCCCCACAGTGGAAGCAGTTCATTGCCGGGCGCGTACCTCAGAAAAGATTAAAAACAGCTCAGGGTTTGGTTCGCATCGTTTTCCCCAGCCGTCCCCCGGAGGCTTCCCCTACCTTGCAGCCAGCTGTGTACCACTGCTGATTGGTAAGCAGTCACGTCGCACACCGGACCCAGCGGAAGAGCTCTCCTTCCTAGTGGAGCTCTCGTTAGATCTGCTCAAGGCCCTGGTAGGAAAAATGAAAGGAAGTCCGCTGACGCGAAACATGCGGTTTGCCGTAATGGTGCCACGGAGAGAGTCAGCATGACTTACAGCAGGGAGGAGGTCACGGGCGGAAGCATATCTCAAGTCCTTTGGTTTATAAAACAATATTGCTGGCAGGGTTGGATTCCAGGGGATTTTCTGTGGAATACATACCCGGAGACAAATGATTTTGCATCAAACTAGCTGGTTTATTCATTTGTGAAACTATTTTTTTTTTACCTTTACCTTTTGCTAGGGATCACATACAATGCCAAACTTACACATTCCTCACCGGAAATATCTAATTGTGCTAACAAGCTCCTGGGTGAGAATTTGACTAATTTAACCAGTTTAGCTTGTGATTAGTTTTCACTCTCGGGTAACTGGCTGCTGCAGGCGAACTTAGTTTTATGATACGGAGTAGAAGTGATTGGTGGGCTCATTATACCCATGTGCCGGGGACTCATTTCGCAGACTGCCGCTGCTGTGTGCTGATCTGACGTGCTGATCCTTCCCGTCTCATCAGCCCAGACATGACACCGCGTTGCTTTTCTTTTCACCTGCACTTTCTCCTCCATCCCTCACCGTCATATTATGAATTGTGTTTATATGCTTCTTTTACATGCACACAGACCTGCACATAGTCTTTGCACACATGCAGTGCATTCAGAAGGTTTTCAGACCCCTCTTTTCACTTTATGTTGCAGCCTTATGCTAAAATTAGGTAATTTTTTTTTTTTTTTTCTCTTGATCATCTTTGAGATGTTTCTACACCTTGATTGGAGTCCACCTGTGGTAAATTCGATTGATTGGACATGATCTGGAAAGGCAAACACTTGTCTATATGAGCTCTCAGAGGTAACAATGCACATCAAAGCAAGAATCAAGACATGAGGTTGAAGGAACTGCCTGCAGAGCTCAGAGACAGGATTGTGTTGAGGCACAGATCTGGGAAAGGCTACAAAAAAGTATTCTGCTGAATTGAAGGTTCCCAAGATCACAGTGGCCTCCATTATTCTTCCTAGAGCTGGCTGTCCGGCCGGACTGAGCAATCGGGGGGGGGCCTTGGTAAGAGACGTGACCAAGAACCGGATGGTCACTCTGGCTGAGCTCCAGAGACCCTGCGTGTCAACTCTGTCAGTGTCCTTGAGTGGCCCAGCCAGAGCCCTGATCTAAACCCAATTGAAGATCTCTGGAGAGACCTGAGAAACGGCTGTCCACCGACGGCCCCCCGTCCAACCTGACAGAGCCTGAGAGGATGTGCAGAGAGGACTCGCAGAAAATCCCCAAATCCAGGTGTGAAAAGCTTGTTGCGTCATACCCAAGAAGACTCAAGGCTGTAATCGCTGCCAAGGTGCTTCCACTAAGTACTGAGTAAAGGGTCTGAATACTTATGTCAATGTGATATTTCAGTGTTTCCTTTTTAGGAGATTTGCAAACATTTTTTAAAATTCTGTTTTTGCTTCGTCCTCACAGGGTATTGAGTGTAGACTTAATGACGGAAAAAAGGAATTTAAACAATTTTAGCATAAGGCTGCAACATAACAAAACGTGAAAAAAAAAAAAGCGGTGGGGTCTGAATATTTTCTGAATGTACAGTGAATTAACCAAACCCACTACACCCCACTTACCCTAGGCACGCACGCACGCATGCTTAGCCCGTCACCTCTGTGCCACCCGAAACCAGTGGCAGCCCCGCTCACTCTTCCTCGTGTGCAAATGAGAAAATGCCTGCCATTTTGAAGCCTGATAATAATATGTGCGCTATTTTAAGCCCGAGTGCCATTGGCAGGGGGGGTGATGAAGGTTGCTGATGTCACTGGTGTTGCCTAGCAACAAATGTGTGTTTCCAGTCGGTAGGGTTCGGCTGCTTCACCAGTGAGTGGCGGTGGATGGACTTATAGTAGTGTTTTAGGTATTTGTGTCTCCTTTTTCTCCGTCTGACTTTCTCAATCTGTTTGTCTTTGTTTCTCCGACTCTCTCTGACAGACAGCAGATGCCTTTATACACAGAATGGAATTGTCTTAAAAAAGTGAACCGGACGTCCTCAAAGCATCCGTCTTGTAGAATTGACGGTTTCTCCCCCTTGGCCTTTGCCAGCTGCAGCGCTGGCACAGGATGTGCTTTTGCATACGCTGTGAAAGGGGAGTTTTGAAGCCTCCTCGAAAACGCTATCCACTCACCGAAGGAAGAACCGAGGCTTTTAACAGCCCAGCAGCCCGGGGAACTGACAAACAGCGCACTACACTGGATCAGGGGTTAATAGAGAATCTGAGCCCGAAACTAAAGAGCTCTGCAGTGTGGATTCACACTGCTCTGAACGGTGTATGTATGCAGCATTTACAGTTTACTGCATCTTTACTTCTGCTGGAACTCTCCAGTGAGATTATTAACTTGGGGTCAATAAAAATCAAAATCACGTTTCTCCTTTGTGCATCATCCACAGTAAACAGTGTCCATTCATAATTCTTTACGATTTCGTATGTGTTATGTCCAGCGAGCGACACAAAAAAGGAAGCGGACTGATGCTGCATTCCCTTATTGGGTTGGAACACTTTTGTGGGATAAACTGTAGTAACTAAAGTAAACAACATATGGTCTAAATTATGTGGATACACCTGTCAATAATCTGTTATGTGCTTTTGGTCTAAGGCTGTTTTATGCGGTTTAGGTAGCACACAATGATATTTCAGCTACTAGTGGGCTTCCAACTCTGCGGCATCAGTTTGAGGAAGGGACCTTCCCCCTTGCATGTAGTCCCCCCCCCCCCCGTTTTCTGACAGCGCCCTGTGCTGGTCCATAAAGAAGAGAGGTAGGTTTTCCAAGTTTGTTGTGGAAGAACTTGTCTGGCGCTCACAGAACCGTGGCCTCAGCCCCGTCCAACACCTTCCTCACGAATCGAAATGCAGACTGCGAGCCGGACCCTAACGTCAGTGAGCGACCTCACTGTAGCTCTGGTGATTGAATGAGGGCAAATCCCTGCATCAAGGTTAAAAAAAAATCTTGTGGCGCGCCTTCCCAGAAGAATGGAGGCTGTTTATAGGAGTATATTAATGCTCTTTGGAATGAGATGTTTGATAATAGCACGTCGGAGTAAGATTTGGGTGGCCACATACTTTTATTGTCCAATAAATGCCACCGAACTTGGTCTTGATTTGTTTCCATAAGCGGGCTAAATTGATGTCTGTTCTGGCAGTCATTTTTGGATCGATAGTATTTGCTTATGTTGTTAATTTCCTTTTTTCTTTTTTTTTTTTTTTCTAGTTACATTAATTTTGGAAAATTGTATTTATAGCTCGTGTAAGGAAGGGCATTTATCAAGGACCGGACAGTTCAGGAACCCCTTGCATTTCCATTAGACATTTCAGCCTAATACCTATGACGTATACTTGCTGGTTTGAATGAATAAACTAGAATTGTGAAGCAGCCCCTGCCTTATTGGTATTCCTTCCCACCACTTTGCTGCATATAGACCAGTCCCTCAGCGTCTCCGTTTAAAAAAAAAAAAAAAAAAATCACTAACCTCCCCCCAAAAAAAAAAAAAAAATCAGAATACATCTCTTTTCAGTAAATTGTTCCTCAGAGCACCCTTGTGCTCTGCTGCCTACCTTTGGGATACGCGTGGGAGCACTGTCTTTGTGCCTTGTGTCTTTGAACACCAAAGCACCAAAAAAGCTGCTGTCGCTCACTTGGTCTCATTACATGGCTGCGGAGACAGTAGCGCAGATGTCGTGGCTCATGTAATTATATCTCTATGTATTTTTTTTTTTTTTTTTTTTTTCACCTCGTCGTTTACTGACGGCTGCTGTCATCAGCTCGCTAACCTGGAAAAAAATCGTCCGGCATTCGTTCCTAGCCACTGTATCATTTGTCTGCGGAGGTTTTCGAAGGCGCAGGAACCGGGGTCTTTCATTAGCAAGTTAAGTAGTGGATTTGTATGCACAAACTCAGCTCTAAGCAAATGAGTCGAGCTGTCTGAAAAGTGATAAGGGAGGCAATGTTTTTAGCTGATGGAATGAAATTGTCCCTTGAAGAGTTTGAGTTGTAAGTGGGAGAGCACGTGCGATTGTGTGCGTGTTGTGTGCATGTTATACTTGATTGCTCTTCTTTCTCTCATGTCTCTTTGGTGGGTAGCATCACCAACCTTTTGCAGTTGCGGCAACATACATCATTCCTCTATGCATTTTACATTCTCTCCCCTCTCTCTCTCTCTCTCTCTTTTCTTCACTTATTTTCCTTCATTTTAACATTCAGCCCAATCAAAAGGGCTCGGCCAACCAATCTTTTGGTTTCTACCTGTTTTTTGGCTCCTCAGCAGAATGCCAATGACGGTCTTAGTCTGAGCAGCCTAAGCTGTATTGTCCTACACAGACTTCTAGCAGAACTAATCCCGCAGGTTTGTAGTAAGATTTGGTTCTCACGCATTCGTGGACCCGAAGCCTCAGAGAAAAACCAGGGGGGAAAAAACGCACCCTGCTCACTTGTCTTTAAAGCTAGACACATCTTCTTTTGATATGTGCACTTCTGTCGTGTGCTGCAAAAGCATTGGTCATGTTTTCCTGTTTCGGATTTTCATAATGTTTTCACAACCATTTTATATGAACTAGATGGATTCTTGTTTTTGTTTGAAGCAACCAAACACGTATAATAATAATTTAAAAAAAAAAAAGACGTGGAAAAAAGAAACTTTATATCTCATAGTCTGGCCAAGCAGCTTGCAATCTATTCTCTCTCCCTGTCTGTTCCCATCCTCTCATCCTCCCACGCCGCATCGTCTTTTCGGATGACTTTAGGGTTGACTGTCTTGTATGGCTCCTGACCGGGGTTACCCCAGCAACCACGCATCACCGGGACAACCATGAGCACTGCTGTGCGTGTGTATGATCTCCAAAAAGCACCGCCGCGGCCACTCCTTGACAGGGTCGCTGTTCGCCGGAACCTGACGCTTTAGGTGACCAGTGTTTTTGTGTGTTGTCCCTGCCGCTGTGGGTAAGAGTTAGCTTCCACGCTAACCCTCCAGATTTCGGCTCGTAGCCCACTACATCGGATCTGAAGGGGCAACTATGGAACGCTGATTTTTCAGATTCTAAAAACCCGCATTAAACACAACACTGGCCCATGGCGAACCTCTTAACGAGTAGTTGCTTAATAATGCATCCGGCAGACAGGGAGCGAGATTGTCGTTCATTTAGGGGTCGTGCTTCTGGCCACCTGGAGAATAGAAGTCACTTTCTTTTTAACTCTGTCTCAGAGTTATTGATTGGTTTTTAAATCTAGAATAATGGAGTTGTTGAAAAAAAATGTGTGAATGTCAAAACACATACTGGCTGCACTACATTTAGGCCGCCATCTTGGTATCATACTGGTTTTTTTTCGTCTCTTTTTGTTTAGTGATGTGTTTGTGACATGACACTGCATATTGCTGCTGTATTCATTAGCCTGTACATAGCTGTATAGCATACTTAAGCTGCACCACTGCCACTTTCCAGCTTTGAAGGGGAAACAAAAAAAATTATCCAAGCCGGTTTGCAGGAAGACATCTGCGAAGGGAGGGTAATGAGGCGCTCTCATAACTCTGGTGTATTTTTTAACATTTTTAATTAAAAAAAAAAAAGTGTTTCAGCATATTTTGCTTTTATGCAAAAAGATTGCACTTGAGCTGTGAGTGTGCCGGGCTCTCCCGCCTTTTTTTTTTTTTTTCAGGTTTCATATTTTCACATTGATCAGTCCCATCGTCACCCCTCGGCCAATGTCGCCTACCTTTTTACGAGCGAAAGTGCGGGTTTACATTGTTAGAGGAGAGGACAGTTATTTCGTCGGTTTAAGAAAGAAGTGGAGGGCTTGAGGAGCTGCACAGAGGGGGGGGGAGTGCAGCATCAGAGAGCCATCTTTCGTGAACAGCAGGTTCCCTACCGAGCAACCAGTAATGAGCACGGCTGTTCAATAGCGCCTTCAAATCTGAAAAGGCTCCACCGTATCGCCTATTCTGCTATTCCAACACATCCTCCGACAGCCCCCACCTCCCGCTCCCGAGCCATTCATCACCCTCAAAAATGCCTCTTGCTGGCCAAGCCCATCTCCAACAGGTTGAAGGAAGATTGATTTGTTTGTGTACGGAGGCAAAAGGAGCGCGAGGGCGCGAGAAGGAGAGGGAAGGAAAAAAAAAAAAGGAAAGGCAGAGGGAGTAGGGGAAGACTGGTACCGAGTCGAGTCAGATCGAGTTTATTTTTATAGCTCATTTCATACAACAGGTGTAGACTCAATGTGCTTCAGGGTAATAAGCAAAAGATAGACAAAGATCATACAGGACAAAAACATACATAAGAAAGTACAAGGGAAACAAGGGAATAATATAGGGAGGTATAATAATAATAATTATTATTAAAAGGAAATAGTAATACGCATAAAAGATTTACCTGTTAATGAAATACCAGTCAGACAAGCAGATTTGAGTAACAGCTTGTGTGTATGTGTGTGTGTGTGTGTGTGTGTGTGTGTGAGCGAGATCGGCTCGAGCCCACAAACGCTGTTTTTACTCCTCCTCACTCCCTTCTAGCGTTCACCCACTTGTCTCAGACTGCGCGGTCTACCTCTTTTATCCAGTATATTTAATCGCCTCTGCGCGATGTGACCGGAATGGCAGCCGCGGAAGGGTTTTTGCCGGTTTTTAGCTCCGGGAAGATTTCAACTTGACCCTTTTTTTAAATAGAAATGTTACGGAGAGATGGACCCCTTTTGATTAGATCTTGTCCCTCTGTGAAAATGTTGGTGCTCGATACTGTTGAATTGTTTAAGTGGGGTTGATCCTAGTGCGGAGGCTGTCGATAGTCATATTTCTAAATCAGTAGGGATACTGTCTGCGTACGGAAGTAATAACAGAATACAACTCGTCCTTAATTTGCTGCCGCCCCTGTAGCGTGTTGATAAACCTTTCAAAATGTCAGACTGTCAGAAACGTTTTCCAGGTAATCATAATGTTGTAGAGCTGTTTTAAATCATTTTTGTATTTGATCTTTCTGAGCCACGGGGCGGAGGGATGTAAATAGACAACAGCTGCTGTGTTATGATCTATTATGCCCTCACACTGTGGGCCGAGAGGGACGAACCGAAGGAGCTGGTGTTCAGCTTCTGAGTCAGCTTCTAGAGACTGGCCTCCGTTCTTGTCAACTTACCGTCATTCGTGTGGATGTGAGGGCAAAACGTTTCAGTCACGCCAGTTCTACGTATGTAGCCACAGCAGAAGTTATCTCGGGGCCATTTTCATATAGAGCGGGTCTAGACCGTACTCGTCATAGTACTATTTACAGAGACCCAACAATCCCCACCATGCACAAGCACTTTTAGAGATGCAACTGATAATCACTGAGAAATCTTTGCTTTGTTAAGGTTGAATTTCATACTTGAAAGCAGCGCCGCCAGTTCTGTCCTCCTGTATGCCTTGTAAAACGTCTAGGTCCAATTATTATGTTGTTTTTTTGAATTTCCTCTCCGGGCCTGAAACGCCGCCAGAGAAGCCCGGGCTCCTGCCGTAGACAGCCAGGCTTAAACCCCCCCCCGTGCTGACACGGTTCAGTGGTTGTGACAGGGCCCCTATGTGACGCACAATTCGGTAGAGATTTTAAAGGACCCTTGCGGCGATCTTCAGGGTCAGCTTGATTTGCCAGTATCGGCTTGTTATTGACCCTGGATAAGACGGTGTCCTCCATGTCCATTCTGCTGTTTTGATCCGTTATTTATCATCCGACTTAATACAAATATTTCATTAGTTTAAATTACTTTTTAATTTTCCACAAGAGTCACGTCTCCCTTTTTACCAAAATACCGATTATCCAAAATCTCCACCAGTCCAACAGTATCAGCGCTGAAATCGAAACCCCTCAGCAAGAGTCTTGTTAGCTTCAAAAAAATCATGAATTCTTTACTTTCTTTACAGGGAACAGTATTTCCCCTTTGCCCTGGTTTCATTCAGATTATATGCTGGCCATAAATGTTGTAGTGTGTTGCTACACACCTGGGGCGGGGGTGGGGCAAAGGGCACGATTGGTCAACAGGGGGGTCTTGTCATCGCTGGTTCGGCACCCTGCTCTCTGACCAGGTGGGTGGGGACTAGTTGCCCCCCCCCCTGAAGGCATAAAACATAACTCTTCCGTCCCTGGTATTGAGCACCGTCTCTGCTGACGTCGATGGGGCTGTGACGCCTGCAGGGAGTGGCGGACCTGCCCCTGATGAACGAGGCGCACACGGTCGCCGGTGGACAGGCCACCGCGGTTGGTTCGATCCTGTTAAACTCTAGGCTGCCATTCTCCTCCTCCCCCTCCCTCTCTTCATTTGCTAACTCAATCCCTTCCTCGACCAACAGCAACCTCTGAGCTCACGCCTGCGAGGCCCCCTGTGCTGGTCCATAGCTGTTTGCGCTTGCTTGACTGGCGGTAGAGGGACAATACCATCCGAATTCACTTTAATTGATAGAACTGGTGGCTCGGAAAGGTGCTGGAGAGGATTTTTGTCTCGGTCCATGTTGACCTCACGTGCCCTAGTTCCCTAACATATTACAGAGGTACGTCATGAACATCCTGCTCTTCCTTTTCCCCGAAGAACTCTGTTGGGATCTCACGGATTGATGCTCCTTATCCCAAATTCTGTCTCACACTGAATTCATTGGTTGCAATTGAACTACCCCGAGGCATTTTTGACTGGTAATGCCCTTTTTTTTCTGGGCGGGTGTCCGCTCTGTCCCTCCGTTTCCAGGTAATTTTTTCGTGATCAGGTTCTCGAAGTCTTCCGTTGCTGTAGCCTTCCCCTCAAGGGAAAACGAGGAGTCTGAGATGCCCGTTCTCCCATCACTCTCGTACCGAATGAGCTGTCATTTGCATAGCTTTCCTCCTACCTTGAATGTTTTGCCGTTGGCTTTTGCCCTCTCAGAAAACAAGGTACTTCTGCCATCGGCAATTGCAACTGGCCGCATATTTTAGAATAATACATGACTGAAAATGTATACATAAATTTGCATATTAACAGGAGAAAATGCCACGGCGCTCTTGGTTGCAGTAACCCAAGAACAATACACGACAGAGCTGTCATATTTACACCGCGTGCAACCCCCCGCTAGATGATCTGATTACCTTTTTGAACAGCTTGTGCATACATTTGCATATTAGTGAAGAAAAACGGCAGCACGTGAAGTAATTCAGCCGCCTCTTGTTTGTAAACCACACAAGTACCACCAAGCCCATGGGCTGACTGTTTCTGAAATGCCCTCAAATGTCTAATAATCAATTGAACTGTGATTAGGACTCATGAGGTTCAAGATTATTTTGTGTTGTCTGTCACCTGTTGTTGTTGTTGCGTGAATGGTAGTTGATAGATAAGCAGAGTAGCTTATGTTAAACTCTCTGTGTCGGAAAAGGGAAACATGGCAGACGGATGGAAGCATTCAGCTGCCGTATCGTCCTCGTGTTTATGCTGAGCAATCGACGGACGCCCGCTGACTGAAAGAAAAAAAAAAAAAAACAGGAGCGTGCCTTCGCCGTGTTTTCAAACTTACCCTAACCACCGAAGACGGCCGCTGATCCTGGGGCTGGTCTCCTGCTGTGTGGTTTCTGATGTAATCTCGCTTACCGAGCTGGGTCGATTCAGTCATCCAATCTCTGGGTGGGCTAGTGGAGGGGGGCCGGCAAACAGGCGAGTCTTTGCTGTAAGTGGAGCACAGTTGGGTGGCGGAGTCGGGGAGAGCCCATAGGAGCTGTCATAGTTTTAGCGTAATGTAGGTTAATGCTGCTCGCAAAAGGAATGCAACCCAATACCGAACCTTCGCTTTTGATCAGCCCACCATTGGAAGGTTTCGCTTTTTCGCATGAAGCGCAGGAAAATCCCGAAAACGTTGGGGTCGTGTCACAATTGCAGTATTCCAGCGCACACTCAGGGCACGCATGTCTGGGGTCTCCCACGCAGAAATGAGTCCTCCATGAAGCTCTTTTGTTCTGCATGTTTTTCTCATCAGAAACCGGCTCAGCCATCACCTCCATACATGTCGGCCTGGGGAACTCACTCACACCACCTGCAGGCCAGGCCGGCAAACCGGTTCCAGGTTACAATGGTAAGAGCCAGACCTGTCAAGCCATATCCCAGTTATGGTACACACCAAACACAAGCCAGCCTTATCTGCATACAAACCTCTTGCATGTGTATGTCTATATTTTGTTATTGAATTTTACTTTCTGGTCATTATTTGAATGTATTGAAGTCAGTTACAGCTATATACATAAACCAGAACAGAATTGATGAAAACTTAGCATAGCATTTAACATTCTTTGCTCTTCCAGTTTGCCAGTGGGTGGTGAACCACCTGTGAATGTGAATTTTTGTGCTCCTCCCCTTTCCACTAGTCACGGTGATCGATGATGACATGCGGGAGGTGAAGCCAAGAACCCTGGGAAATATAGTTGTGAGGTAGGCCGAGTGGGTATGCTCCGTGCAAGCGTCTCAGCTGCGGACACACATTTGCAATGTGAACCGGAAGCGTTTTGGCACCCTAATCAAAATTACACTCCAGTCTTTCAGTCATTAGTCTTCACAAATTCACTGTCGGGCAGCTTGTGTCAGACTCCCAACCTCACTCCTAGTTTTTCTAGCCGAGGCCGGAGAGGGAAATCACCGTATCTGTTTACGGCGCCGAGCTGCAAAGTGGACTCTGGCAGTCAACCCAATAACCCTTTGTGCCGCCTTATCTTCCAGCCTGCTGCCTATCTGTTATCACTCTCCAACTCAATTTCCCCGTTCTTTGTAAGGGGGGGGGGGATTTCCAAGGAATCCACATGTGTAGTGCCTCCGGGGATAATGACAGGTAGAGCTGTAAACAGACGGGAGCAGCTGTGTGGCCGCACTTCCCCTCCGGTCGCCACAAAGCCCCGTTCTTTGATCAAAAGCTTTATCCACGGCTTCATAAAGTCATATTCAGTTTTAACAAAGGGTGGGTTTGCTGGGAGCAGAGTACATATTTGACTTTCGATTTTATGACAGCTCTTAAGGATTGTGTGTTTTAATGCCTTTTTATTAGTGCGTTATTGAATTGATTTTGTCACATTCTTTGCAATCAAGCGGAGCTTTTGTACACAGGGTATTATATTATGTGTCTTTTTTTCTTTTGGCGTGAGCAATAATGGAAAAGAGGGTTTAGATTTTGCTGTGGTCCTAAACAGCAGCAAGATTGTTTTTTATTTTTTTTTATTTTTTATATAACCTCCTTCCAACGGCAAATTGGGCAGCAGAAGATTTTTTTTGCGTGTTTGAATTTCCCTACTTCTGAAATTAATGTGATGCGGAGACATGTTTAGGGTTTCAGACCTGGGGAACGGGGCCGTCTTGGTCAAGACAGTGGTTGAGAAGCGGGATTACTTGTAGTCCCTGGATAAACAAAGAATGAGTGGCTTTGCTGCCCGGTCTGCCCTGTGAGAGGTGTGTGTGTGTGTGGTGTGTGTTGAGTGCCAAGTCTCGGTGCCTGTTTCATGCGAGGGGGAAGTCTAGTGGAGCCTGGCAGCGTCTAGACTAACTGCAGTGCAGTGAAACAAAGAAATGTCCAAGGACGGATTCAGAAGATTCAGACAGATTCAGAACCACACGCAAAACGCAATGTGCTGTCATGCTTTGTCATCTTTGAAGAGATGAAGCTAAGGAGTAAAAGAGCAGCTTTGGAGGGGAATTTTTTCATGTGCCAAATGAAATTCAATTTGTACTTTTCCCTCCAGACTACCTTTGCCGCCCGGTGCAGCGCTGTCGCTCTGGCACAGCCGGGACCTGTTCAAGGAGCTCTATTTCTCCAAGTTCCCAGTAAGTTGACTTATCATTTCCTTCCGAATCCAGTGTTTATTACATCAAGTGACTTGCACAGTAGCGACCTCATCTGATTCTATACCAGGAGACGAGGAAAGAAAGAGCTTGAATTTAATCTAAGAACAGTTGTATTTGATTAAAGATTTGATCAGTTCACTTTTTATGACCCTGGATAAAAAAAATGGAGTAGAAAGGGTAGCGAGGAGTATGTGGTCCAAGGTGGCCCTCTAGTGTTGAAATCTTTCACTGCAGAACGACTTTGGTTGCAGGCACCGGGGATCTGTGAGAGTTTTGAATTAAGAGAACTGAACCCTTCTCATTCTGTTTTATAACGAAGTTAAGACCTCATGAGTTTTCATTTAGTCGGAACGCCTGTAGTTAGAGTGGAGAAGCGCGGGCCACGTCCCGCTGAAGCCACCGCGTTATCGCTGCAACGTAATGCCACCATCCCTCCCTGCTGTTTCTCCGTCAGGGCTACTACGACACCATGGATGCAGGTTTTGTGGATGAGGAGGGTTTCCTCTACATTATGTCGCGGTCGGATGACGTCATCAACGTGGCGGGCCACAGGCTGTCTGCCGGCGCTTTGGAGGAGGTAGGGGAGCTGAATTACAGAGGAGGCGACCCCAAGGTTTTCTCCATGCTTCTTTGTGGCGTTCTCACGTATGTGTGTGTGTCTTGTAGTCAGTGCTGCAGCACCCTGCAGTGGGAGACTGTGCTGTTGTGGGTCTAGAGGACACTCTGAAGGGCCACGTTCCCTTGGCGCTGTGTGTGCTCAAGAATGGTGAGGCATGTCAAATGTATGGTGTAGCCTTAAAAGTGATGAAGCACTTAACCTCCCAACATACAAGCCCATAGTTAATACAGGGTTTAAAAACGACTGCTATAATCATTTTTGTGGAGGTGTTGAAATAACACCAGAATGCAAATTATACTCCAGGTGGCGTTAAAACTGTGTGTGTTTTGTTGCATCATGCGCCTGTACTGTCTCTCTATGTGTGTGTGTCTGTCTGTCTCAGGTGTGCAGAGAAGTGAAGAGGAGATCGCAGACGAGATGGTGAAGCTTGTGAGAGACACCATCGGCCCCGTTGCTGCCTTCAGGAAAGTGCTTTTCGTCCAAGCACTGCCGAAGACGCGCTCTGGCAAGATCCCGCGTTCCTCTTTAGCCAGCCTGGTCAACGGCAAGCCCTACAAGGTGCGACGCAGTCCTTTGGGGAAATGTCTTGCGCATCATTCCCTTCGTCCGTAGTTTTTTTGAACGTTGAGCACTACAGGATGAAAAAACCGCTGTGGGGAAATACAGCACACGTTTTGCTCGTGTCCCCTGCGCAAATATTTGAAGCTGTTTGGAGGAGGATAAAGCTCCTTTGCAATTCCGGGTTTGAGTAATGACGGCGCATTAGCAGGCCCCCGCATTCATTGAACGGAACTGCGGGCTCATTTGGATTTTCATCTTGTTAAAAGTTACCGACTCAATTTTCTGCTGATCAGGTTCCAAAGGCCCCGAGAGAGGAGGGGATGACAAATTGAGAAACAATACTCCTTAATATAGTCACTCTGTTTACAGATGAAAATACAAGGTTTCCATGGATACAGCCTTAGAGCCTCACAATAGAATCCCTGAACTGTAAGACTTTGAAATCTCCGTGTATTACACAAGGTTCATGGCACAATGTATATCCTGTCAACATAATTGACTACACTAATTATCACTTTTTAAGTAGGTACTAATTAGCTTCATTTCCTGTCGATTTTTTTTAAAATTAGCCCTCTATTACTTTTGCGGTGGCATAATAAAGTAACTGTTTCTCGCCACAGATCACTCCAACCATTGAGGATCCAGAAGTTTTCGAAGACATCAAGAGGCAGGTGGACAAAGGTCTGAGACCTCGCGGGGCCTGAGCTCCTCATCGGTGGGACGACGACGACAAGAGAAAAACGGAGGTTGGATAAATGTGGGCGTAGCCTGCTCGCGCCGTAGCACAGGGTGCCGCGAATGTAAACTTACAGTAGAAGTAGAGCTGGTGATTAGTGATTCTTTTCTAAATCAAACTGAAGGCAGACACTTACACGAGTACGTTTTACCCTCTCAACTTACCCAAGCTGTGCCGGATTCCGCGAAGCAGGATTAATGGTTTACATTTCTAATTGTGAAATTCAGTCTATTTGTATGCAATCTGAATAATAATGTGAAAACATACTGCACTATAGGTTTTGCTGATTCATAATTAATGAACAGAAGCAAGGTACAGCTGCTGTTTATGGCTCAAGGGCATCAAACATTTTGAATTATGAATGGGAAAATAATGAGGACTAATCATTCACTGACAGTTTTTTTTTAATTGACAATGAAAACTTGTTTGCTCACCACTTAGTTTTGACCAAAGTACAAGAAGTAATAAATAAAAAAAAAAAATGGACACAAAATAAAATGATTCGTCGTTCGTGCAAATTGAAGATGTAAAAACAAATTAAAAGCGTAAGACTTGTTTCGAGTCGTCCATCAGAAATAACTAAAAGACAGATAAACAGGGCTGTACAATAGGTTGCCCTGGAAACTCTGACAGAAACAAAGAGTTAACAGTTACACCAATGTAAGTCACAGCAAGAAACAGGTTTTTGTTATTAAAAGTCACCTCACTTCAACAAGGTCATATACACTCTACGCACACTATGAGCTAAAGCAGCTGTCTTTCAGTTATTTCCTCTGTTCTGTCAACGCAGCGTCTGAAGGATGGGGGAGAAGGCCAGCTCGGCTGAATGTGTTTTTGTCCTTTTGTATCGCCTGACCAAACGTACAGTACAACAAACGAATGACCTCCTGCTTTTTTTTTTTTGTTCTCTGAGAGGAACTTTGTGCAGCTTCGGAGAGCAACAGCATCTCTTGTTTTGTCCTTGGCTACTAAATAGTCCGTTGAGTTGATGCGGTTGTATCAAAGTGCTTGTCGCGTCGCTCCAGGGCGTCGACGCGGCCTCTCGAAATGCTCCTTTTGATGACAGCGAGTCCAAAGGGGAAAGGATAATGACGGTTGTTGGTGCCAGAAATGGGGGCTCGAAGTGGCTTTTGTACACCACTAGAGGGCAGGTTGTCACGTAACATCCAGAGTCTTCCTCTCTCCATGGTGCATCACAGGTTCATCATCATCATCATCATCATCACAATGAAAAAATAAAACCATATGTACAAAATGATCTAGGGTTGCAGGGTAATATGGAGACAGTTTAAAGAGCAGCATATATTAATCTATGGTCCACTAAATGAGGTGGCAGGGACATTTTTTTTTTTTTTTTTTGCACAAACTCTGAATATCTTTTTATACATAGATGTGTGTGTGTATATATTTAAAAAATGGCATATTTATATTAATTTACAAATAACCTACACATCTTCTGTAGAAGAAATACACAGTACGTTATGCTTCGACAAGTTACTGTACATGTAAAAGGTAGAAACGGTGACGGCGTGGGCAACCTGCGGGACAGTTGAGCACCGGCATCTGGCGCCTACATTATACGGGGATGGAAGGGACGGGGCGGGGGGGTCAGAGAGGAGAGCAGGGCTTCTTGGCAGTGCGTGTCGTCAGAATGGTTTTGTTCCCCGGCAGGTCGGCCCGTCCAGCAGCTCCACTAGTAAACCTCCGTTCAGAACTGCACCTGAGGGGGGGGGGGACACAGTGACTAGGTCTTAATGAGACGTCTTGAAATCTTCATCGTCAGTGAGGATGTTACAGACTAAAGCTGAACCATAAAATGCTAAGAACGGAATTTAAATTGCGACTGAGGGAATTTTTAGCGCCGTGCTGGTTGCGGCTGGTTATAACTTGCAGCCGGAGGAAGGTGACCTGGTAAACCTGTAGCAGCATCGTCACTTTAAGTAATTGTTCATCCAGCTGTGTGGATCAACAATATTAAACACACTAACATAACATAGTGGTAACTATGTTACAGAGCAGAGCAGCTGTATTCTCTATACAAGACGGATCAGATATTTTCTGAAATATGTAGTGCATACTGAGCATTTTTCCCTCCGATCGCTGTCTGTATAGTTACATCCTTATACCCGTTTTCAACATGGGTATCTCACACGCAGCTGACAGGATAGATAACGGTGTGTGTACGCCACTTACAGCCCCCCCTCCCCAGCTCACCAGTGTAACCACAGCAATTGTGTAATCGGCTGCTAAATTGCGGCTGACCACACATCAGAACTTTAACTGAATACATCCATTGTACAGTAGATACTGAAGCTGTTGTACAAATTTGCCTCTATGCAGTACTTGTACTGTATGTACATGCTCTTGATGGCAGCTGCTTGCAACAGTGGAAACATATAAACACTTATCAACTGAGGAAAAGCAAGTGATAGTTCAACAGACTCCTTTTTTTTCTGTGCACATGTAATGTACCAGATCTCGCCGAACTTTGCACTGTACTCTCTCTTTTTTGCTTAGTGTGAGTGGGACTGAATCAAACCTCCTCTGCCAAGCTTTTACTTCCCTTTATTTCTCCTGCACTCTGCAGTCACAGCCTGTATCATTATTATCTATCTATCATGCCTCTAACCTCTGCAGTTTTTACATTAGGGGAACTTGTAATGATACTGGTATAAGACTGAAGGTGTTTTTGTTTTTTTTTGCCTGTTGTACTAACTTCAGCCAGATGCCTAAACTGGTAAATACAGATGTACTGACGGCGGCTGGTGTTACTGTGTGAGAGACAAAACAAGTAAACAACTGTGATTAGAGAGAAGCACAGTTTCAAACTTTCGATGTTTGTTGTTCAGCTACAAAACATTTAGATTACGCTACTGAGGCTGCAGTTTATCATTGTGTTTTACATTTTTGGCCACTTAAGTTGTTTTGGAAAAAGGCTATGTTCTGTGGGGTGTCGGGTGCTATGTAGGCCACGTGGCAGGCGAGGATGGAGGGGACCTGGGTGTGCCGATCCCTAGCATTGTAGACTGGCCCTTGGAACGGGGAAGGAGCCGTAATCAATGCAGGAGGTGGAGCAGTACCAACTAGATGGAGCTGGACTCACCTCCACAGACTGGCTCAGGGACAAATTTTCTGGACAGGGCCTGGACGCCATGCTTTTCCAGAGTTGCCCGGTGGGGTGAGGGAATGGATGCGGGGATACTCACGAACCCCTGGCTGAGTGCCAATGTGTTGCGAGTTCTCCCTTGAGAACAAGAGTGTCACTTGCAAATTGCTAAGTGGAAGGCTCTGTCTACTGTTTGTGCTCATGCACTGAACAGCAGTTTGGAGTATCCGGCCTTCTTTGAGTCTCACCCGAGTGGTGCTTTGTTGTTGGACTTCTAAAGGTCATAGGTGCCTGTCATGGCACCAACCTGAGAACCCGCTGATGGACGCCATTGGTGAGGGAGGACGTCAAGCTGAAGGAGGAGGTCTTTTGGGTATGTTTGGCCAGTTGAGGTGGTTTAGGCATATGATCAGGATGCTTCCTGTGTGCCTTCCATTTGGGTTTTCAGGGCACATCCAACTGGCAGGAGACCCTGGGGCAGACCCAGAATATGCTGGAAAGACTATATATCTCATCAGGCCTGGGAACACTTCGGGATCCCCCAGGAGGAGCTAGAAAACGTTGCTGGGGAGGAGGACATCTGGACTACCTTGCTTAACCTGCTGGATAGATGCATATGTTCTGTGGACTCACCCAGGGGTGAGTAGATATAGACTCAATCCTTTTTTCTTTTAGACATTCTGAGACAAAATGACAGCTATGTTCCACGTTTTGATTGCGTGCCCTTCAAGGTTTTGGACAGAAATTTGAATTCTGAAGAATTTGTGTATAATTGAGTCATGTAAACTACTGTATCAACGAACTTTCCAAGACTGGAATTTGTCATTTTTCCGTTTCCATTTCTTTGTCTTGTCCATCTGGGCTCTTCATGCTAAACTACACATCCAAAGCAAAACTGAAACTTCTCTTCTCGCAGTTTTTGGCATCTGGTTGCCACTTAAATTGTGAGGGAATTTCACTACAATACAAATGCAGAGAGACAGTGCAGTCAGATAGCGTACAGCATCAAATCAAAGCAAATTCTTATGAGAAATGACACTTTTTCATTGCACCTGGCAGTACAAAGAAAACAGTTGGAAAGAAAACTAGGGCAGGCTCACTTTGTACTCTAAACTGTAAAGTTTTGATAACTCTCCCAATGCTTATTTTTAGAAAACTTGAAATATCAGAATCATGTGAATGAACTTTGTTAACTAATCTGTTAAAGATACTGAAGATCTAATTTATTTGAAGCACATTTCTAAAGCTTGGACCATGAGTGACTCATCTTTTTTGGACAGGCATTAAAGAGGATACATCAGTATGAGACCACGGCTCTCTGCTAGCCCTTCTGTCTTGTATCACCTTATCACAGCTGCCTGGCAAAAACACTGCAGAGATTTGCCAAACCGATGAGACAAACACGCTTATCTCGAGAAACAATTGGCCCTCTTCACTTTAATCCAATATCTGTTTTAAGTACTTCTGAGGAAAGCTGTGTATTTGACAGAACGAGAGTCTGTGTAATGTTACATACAGCGTACAGTTTAAGGTCCCTCTCTTCCTCCTCTCAGCAGGAGTAGGTTCTCACCGTGGAGCTGTCCAGCCGCTGCACCGCAGACGGTCCAACTGTAGGGGGAGACAGTGGGAGGGAGAGATCTTTAAGTCTGAATATTAAGGCTGGTGCCACATCAGATGGACCCAGAGTAAGAAGGAAACCTTCCTCCACTTGGTTACCACCCCAGGCAAGTGCCACAAGATGAGACATCCTCAACAGTATGAGTGAGATCACAAGCAAAACACTTCTTCCACACGACAGAGATTACTTATAGTGTCACCCTCAGAAGAGAAAGCCATGGATCACACACTCAAAGGAAGTTTTAGTTTTGAGTGGAAACCACCAAAATTGAGTGTATTGTGGACATCACAGACGAGGGAGCACAGAAAATAGAGACGGGAACACAGGAAGGCTGTTTCAGTGTCACTGGGAACGCCATGTTAGAGGAGAAAACTGGCCCAAATCAGTGCAGTCAGATGATTTCCAGTCATGGATCACAACTTGTGTGGCGTAAATTATAAAGATGCAGTTAATTATACTCTCTGCATTCCTTTTAAGGGTAATTCCAGTTTATTACAACTTGGGTCTTGAGTTTAGCCGTTTATTTTTGAATGTAGAAACAGCAGTAGACAAAAGCATCTTAATTCAAGATCCATTTACTCACTTATTCTGGCGCCTTTGCCCATATCATCTGGTCTTTATTAGCAGACCCAGTTTACTGAGTTGTCATAAGACTGTAAGTGTTCAAACTTTCCATGATTCTTTTGCATCTATGTTGGTAAAAAAAATGGAAAGTTTCAACATCTACAGTTCAATGACTATAAGAAAACGCCATCTACTGATTAAGTCTGTGTGATATGGATGAAAGCACCAGAACGAGTGTGAGTTGACCTCGACTTGAAGTTGTTTTGTCAACTTGGGTCTTATTTTTGTGGTTCCGGCCATTGTTCCTACTGGCACGAACAACCCTGAATTTACTGAGTTAATATCAGAAATCTGGGAATGCAGCGACATCCGTAGACAGAAGTTAGAAGGAGCAAAATAAACGAGGAGTCAGACAATCATACTGGCCTTAAACACACCCGTCTGGTTAGCCAAACCTTTTTTGTAAGAGGAAACCAAGGCAGTTGGTAAAAATTGTATCCAAATTGTCCAGTGTCCATCACAGCTATCCTGTGCAATTAGGATTCTTGCAGACGCTTTGGGTACACTCACTTTTAGTTTTCCTCCAAATGAAGTGGTTTAGATAGTTTGGCTAAACTGTCTTGTTTCAACCTGTCTGATTGTCTTACTGCTTGTGTTGCTGTGGACAAAACTACTAAAATAATGGAAACAACCACTAAGTTGTAATAACCTAGAATTATCTTTAACCAATGATTGTTTCAGCCAGTGTCCTCTTTTAACAGCAAGGGGGATAAGGAATGACACTGTCAAGTTGAGTTCTTGAAACATCCAAGACATTACCTATGTAAACCTCCTGATTCAGGCCAACTTACATAGCACCGCTCAGCCACCTTTTGTTTGCTGCTTAATTTCTGTAACTTCAAGGGTTAAGCCAGCAAGCATGGGTCTTAAATCCATAACTTGACCCCCTAGCTTTTACCACCAGGGTGACCAGACACAACCACTATTTTGCAACTCTGCAAAACAACACCCTTGGAGTTGGATATTAGAGAGATTAAAGAGTAGTAGAGTAAGTAGAAAGGTGAGGGTGAGAGACCACAAAGAAAAGGAGAGATACAGCAGGACAGTGGTTGGCAGAGACCATGTGAAAAGGGGGAGTATATGTAGAATATTAATAATACACGCAGGGCTAACAAGCCCAGAACCTTCACTGGGGCATATCTGACCTTGATACCAATCCAAATACATGTCGTCAGGACTGTCATCCAGCGCCTCATAGAGGACTGCCGAGCAGCCGTCACGGAGTCAGAGAGAACAAGAGACATGGTCACAAAACAGCAAGGAGCAGCAACTCCTGCGTTCAGCTGCAGTGCTTTGATCTACCTGTTCAAGCTGGTGGATTTAACCTTTGTTTTGTTGCTGCCTTTAAAAGCCACACTGCAGAAGATATCCAGCTTTAACAATTCATGTGCAATAAAATAACACGAAACCTTTACATAATGATTTGAATGAAAAAACAAAAAAACAAAACTATATTGGCAGTGGGGGTCTCAACTGTGAAATAAGGTGCAGGCTCACTCACCCTCAGGGGGCAGTCTCCGGGAGTGACCGGACGTCGCGGTCAAACGGAAACCGGCAGGGAGCGTCTCTGCCGATCCAGGCATCATACTGATGCCATGAACGTCTCGGGGCGGGAACTGCCTCCTCCATGATGGACCTCGGAAGTCTTTGTCGTCACACTGATGGAAAGAAAAAACAGCATCCACTTGTTTTCAGACATAAATATGTACTGATGGTATTATAAACACAGTAAGCTTGGCCCGTCAACATATTATCATAATCCGTGTTTCTGGGTACATCACTTAAAGGGTAAGGTGGCGAATGGGCTTTTTTCCCAGAACTTCCGAAATGAATTCTCTGTGTTTTATTTTTTTATGTCAGCTGTGAGAAGGTTTACTGTGTCTAGTTTAAAAACCTTTATGTAATTGTATTTGAGATACGAGGAAATCTGGGTCACTGGACTGTAAGGCAGAAGAAAAATAGGATTTCAGCATCTTTATCACTGGAAAAGGATAATGTAGAAAAAAGGATGTGCAGGCCCTCTAATCATGAGTAGATGCAACGTAATCACACACTCAAAAATAGATGAAAAAAATCAGTCAGTCTGAGAAATTTGAATACATAATTTATACTTTCAGTGCACATTGACAGTGTGAGCTAATAAATTATGTTTAAGCATCTTGAATATTAATAGGGTTGATTAGCATATAACTGTTGCGAATGCTCAAAATGACTGACACAAGCTTTGTTTGTTATGACATTTCACTTCACACTGGTTTGAGGACTGTATTGCAGGCGATAGTTGCTGCTCACCTCATCCAGCCTCCTGTCAGTGCCCAGGGCCAGCAGATTATTGTACTCTCGCTCCAGTATCTGACGTGCCTGAGGAAAAGGAAAACACACATGATTTTCACAACACCACCTATTTTTAGCAGCGTGGTAACAGAGGCAGCTGACACATTACGTTATTCGCGCTCCATATCCATTCTACCCGAGTACAGATGAGCAGTGATAATTCACAGGGCAACCTGCCAGAGTGACAGTTGGCAAATCTGCATGTTCTGCATTTAGAGTCCTCCAGCTTTTGAAGGCTGATACCAACACACTTCTATTTTTGGACTGAAGGTGGTGACAGATAATATTTATGCCCATATTCAGCACTTTTAAATTTGGCTACGTCAATGCCAAAAGAAACTTCAAAAAATTATGTAGAAAAATGTCTCCTTCGAAATGAAACTTTTTCATGTTCAGGAAAACCTAGGAGGTGGTATTTAGACCATTTTTTTGAGACCAGGTTAATGCTGCCCCTGCTATCAGACAGCATTAGTCCTTCAGGTCAAATTCACAACAGTTTACTTGCTGCCCTTATAACACTCCTGTAACGGCTTGTGCTGGTGTACCTGAGTGTTTTGGGTGGGGATCTGGAGGAGCAGTGCCAGGCTGCTGTAGTCAAAGTTGTCATCCAGGGCAACCAGAGCTCCGTGCACACCGCTCTCCAAAAGGATGTTGGCGTAGTCCCTCAGGCCTATGCTCTGCACCCAGCGGATGACCCGCTCGTTACTCCACACCAGCACATCTGCGGACACAAGTAGAAAGATCCCAGTTTATCTTTATCTCAAATCTCTTATTTCTCCTAATCTATAACATATTGATTTGGTTTGTTATTGCATTGATTCGTTTTTATTTTGGGTATACTTGCCTCTCATTTCATGCTGGCTCTGCTCCCTGCGTCTCTCTAGTTCCTTCCTGTCATAGTTGAGCTTCTTCAGACACATGATTCCATACTGTAAACTTGTTCTGGTGTCAGAAAAAGCACACACACACTCATGTGACGGGAAAAACTTCTGAAACCAAGCCAAAACACATCCCTAACAGAAATAAGTACTGGGACCGATAATTAAATATTGTACATTCAACATCTCAGAATCAAAAATAAACCTATCCCCTATCCAAAAAATGCATTTTACAGGCGTTACTTTTACTGGTGTCTCTAAAATCCACGAACACTTCTATCTGCCAATAGTCACCATAAGGCAGGTGAGGCGAGTCCAGTACCTGTGGAAGCTGTCCACCATTTTGAGGTGCACCCTCAGGTCCTTCTTGGTGAGGTGGTCCAGCATGCGGGCATCCACCAGGCACTCCATGAAGTAGCTGCGGTACTGAGGTAGTCCTAGACTGGGCAGCCACTCGTTCCCTATCCACTCATGGTTCATGTCGCCATAAGCTAGTGTCTGAGAAAAGACATCAGTCAGCGCACTCTGCTCGTCATTCGGAAACCTCACAAAAGAAAAACAAATCTTAAAGTGCTGTTTGTACAATTTCACTTTGGCTATAATGCTGGATTTGCAACAAAAAAACCTGTAAGGCACAAGAGCAAGAAACAACACTGCTCCCTCACCTGTGCCCAGCTCCCCTCTTCGGACTCTGACTTCTGATTGAAACACAAGGAAAAGGGAAAAAAAAGCATACTTGTGAGAGAAAGTGTCATCTGATTTTTCTTTAACGAATCCTGCGGCCGCATCCGAAATGTCCCTCAAAATACAACTGGCAAGTGATGCTAAACCAAACCGATAACATAGTGCATGAGTGCCTGCTGAATTTAGGATCCAAATGAACAAGGGTAACGTCAGAAAATTTAAGCAGTGCCAATTTTACATTTAACAGTTTTATTTGCTACTCTCGCAATCATTAGTGTCAAATATGTCCTGCAACATAATGAGTTTGATGAGAGTTGAGTTTGGTTGTAGTGCTCCTACGTCCAAGAGAAAGCAAGAAGACGGAAGAACGTTTTTTTCTTCCCAACCCTCTGTTACATTTTGACAAACCTTGTTCTAACCACAAGCAGCTTTCGAGACACGGTAAAAGGCTTGTGGGAGTAACTGTTGCGCAAGTAAAAAGGAAAGCTAAAACCTAAATGGCATGTGAATTGGTCTCCAGGGGGGGGACTCTCTCACTCAGATGTGGCCTGACCTGACAGTTTGCATTCACTTCGGAAATCGGTTACAAATGGGCTAAAATGCTTTCCCGACAAATGGTACAAGATTAGCTTTTAGCTTTGTAGTTTCTGAAGCCAGATAGGCTTTAAAATCAAGCCTTAAAATTGGGTGACAGACCACCTGTGGTAATTTTAGTGGTGTATTTTTAACACCACTCCAAGTAGAGTTTTTCTGATTTTGTGTTGCTCTAGGGTGAAGGTACTGATGGAGTTTGAATCTACTCTTACATTCCACAAATTAAGACCCAACATAATGACTTTTTTTTTTACCTTCATCACAAAGAAAAACCTCTCGGCTATCATATCACAGATACTCACCCACAGCTCGTTACAGCCTGAAAACGACGTAATGTTCAAGCCTGACTGCCGAATAGATCCCTACAAGTATGTTCGTTTGTTTTTGTTTTTTTTGGACACAAATGCTGCATTTTATGTCCAGCTTCTTCGGGCTGACCCACTGATGTGCCAACCTGAGCCGGATGCAAAGTGCAATAAAATGCTTTTAGATATCTGGTGATGGGCGAGTTGTGTGTGGTGTTTTAGTAGCAGTATCACAGGAGAAATCCCCTGGGATTCATGACCTTTCAAAATGGAGATGAACTGAGTTGAACCTTCACTGAACCATCATCAGCAACAAAAGACTTAAAGCTGAACATACATGAAGCTTGTATACAGTGTGTTATTAAAGAACAGGCTCCTCCAGCTAAATTTAGCTTAAAATTAGTGTTGACAAGGAGGTTGACAGACCAGGGAAGGGGTTAACTGACGCATGCCTTCATCAGTCACCACCTTGGTCTTGCTTCACTCAGTCCATTTGATATGCAGTCTCACGCACTCACACACACACACACATGACTGATAGAGAAAGAGGACGGTGAGGGTAAAGGACACAAGGGGACTGACCGTTTTGGAAGGGGCTGCCAGGGTCTCCATCTCCTCATGGGTCACCCATACATTGCCTGACGGCTAGAGGGGGCAGAGCCCAAGAGACAGAGCAGCGGCAGGGTTGGTAGTAGAGGTCCGGTAGGAGGGGCAAGCAGTGTTAAAGAAGAAGAGCAGCACCACTGTAAGCCAATAGTGTTATAGCAT
Source organism: Xiphias gladius (assembly GCF_016859285.1). NCBI lineage: Eukaryota > Metazoa > Chordata > Actinopteri > Istiophoriformes > Xiphiidae > Xiphias > Xiphias gladius. The sequence continues at coordinate 5,620,820 of NC_053401.1, forward strand.
CACAGTCAGATGATGAACTGGCCCCAAACCCGCCAGGGGTCAAAGGGCGTATAGAGAGGACAAAAACACAAACAGTACTGCACAGATACATTCCAACATTGGCATTCACTACGTGTGGAAATAACACAAATAACAAAAGACAAACTGCCATGCACAACAAGGAAGACTGAATAAATTAGTACCATTAACATCAATAGACACATAAACCCCACATTACCAATCCCTCTCGGTGTCGATTCTAACAGCAAAGGGTCATTTCACTCAAATTACAGAAAAAAAAAAAAACACTCGTATCTAGTGGCGGCTAGCCATGCCAACCTATTCATCCATGGCTGCAACTAAAGATGTTGACAATTTCTGGGATTGATCAATTGTTAATGTCATAAAGCAGTAAAAACAAAAAACAAAACAAAACAAAAAAAAGCCCTACACAAGTTCCCCAAGCCTGGGGTGACCTATTCATATTGTTTGTTTATGTCTTGTGAAAACTCCAAGTCCACAAGACCAGAAGAATTTAATTGAATTTAAACATTACAAGAAAAAAGAAAAGAAAAAAATTTGATAAACAGTGTCCCCATTACTCTAGATAATCTACAGAACACACGGTCAGCAGTTTTACAAGGGACTTTTTCTTCAGTAGAAACAAATTGAAACACTTTTATTGTCTCATTATTATACGATCGTACTCTCAAGACAGCTATCTCCAAAACTATCTGCATGGCTGCAAAACACTAGAGGTGACCGAAATTTGTGATTTGTGTGACTAACCCTTTAAATGCTTATTCTAAACATGACTGTTGTCCATTTTGACCCACTGCTGTGTCACTGTGGCAGCAGTGATCGTTCTGCAGTAACTGCAGCAGGTCAAGCTGTCATGAGCCAGATATGAACACTATAAGGCACAGCCACTAGCATGGAAGCAGTGGTCGCCTCAATCGCTGTTGAAAGGTAAGGACTCCCAACAGTTGGACCCCTCCTCCACTGCATGTTTGAAGAGGATCCGGTTTTAATAGTGGAGGTAAAAATGACCAATTCTCTGCCCTCTCTCAATTTTCTAGTCGACGTACAAGTCCTACCCCGTTTACAAGGTCAGTTAACCCCCTCTGTTAAGTGCGTGCGGGGCCTTAAGTGTGACAGCAGGCAGAAAGCACCGTCACAGTCGGGGCAGTTTGTGATCGGACGTGCGGAGGCGCATGCCCTACGATGAAAATTTCATGTGGTGTCGAAGCGGAGCCAAGTGGTAGAAGAGAGGGTGAAGTAAAGGGGGGGGGGGACCACATGGGGAGGGTAAACCAGTACCAGCATAGTTATTTTAGAACAGGAGAAGACAGAAAAAGTGCAAGAGCTTATGATTTACGACTACCGCATGCATAGACAGCGTTGTGTAAAGTCTCACCAAAATAAAAAAACTTAATGAATATTCTCGGCTAGGTGTATATAACAGCACACAAATTCTCATTTCTGTGTTACGTATGGTCTGCGTTGTTTGTGTGCCTTCAGTATAAAGCGTGTTAGTTCTTGCTCTGCATTAAGGAACAGCAGAGTCCTTAGAGACCATATGCAACTACCATGACAACAGGGAGCAATGAAAAGCGACTGTGGTGTGAACTATCTGGAGAGCTAAATTAAAGTACACACTGGTGCAATGTTTTTATGAACCAGGCTGGCACTGACTCCCACTGTAATATGCACTCACTTACCACAAAGACTGTAGGATTTTAAATTGGTGAGATTAATATAAAAAAAAAAAAAAAAAAAAAAAAATCACTGACAAATGTGCTGGGAAGGATTACGTTGCTTGTTTGCTTGTTGTCACCCACCTACCCATGTGTCACCCATGTGTGGAGGAGTTGTGCGTGTGAGCAGAGCAGACCTTCAGTTATAAAAAAAAACATTTGTTGGAGCTGCTCGGGGGGCAGATATCATTGTCATTAATCACGTTTCATTAAACATTACCTGCCTGTTAGTTTAGCTTAGCATAAAGACAGGAAACTGAGGAAACCCGCTAGCCTGGCTCTGTCAGAAGGAAACATGATCCAAGTACTTCTAATGCAGACTAATGAACACGTTAACAGCCACCTACAAAATCACAAGCTGACCTTTTTACACTTTTGTAAAACTAATGAATCAACCCTATCAACCCTAACTTGTTTCACAACGGTTTGTGATAAGGCTTCTTCTTCAGGTATGCGAGACACGTGTTACAATGTCTGCTTTCTGAAAAGATTTTACCGCTCGTTTGTTCATGTGATTCAGAGTTCAAGTTCTTTGCTGTTAGTGTCTAATATAATCTTAAAGTCAGACAATGAGTGCCAGTCTCCGTCTTAATAAAGTTTGGTGGACTGTGTACACACCGGGGTCAATGATGAAAATAAGCCTGGGACTTTATCATTCTATCCCTGACAAAGTCTGATATATTGTCTTTTAATAACTATATCTGTCGATAAACCAAAACCAAATAAGATATACCTGTTTAATAAGTGATTTTTAGAGGTGCTGCTAGGCAGATTATTTAAACCTTTGGACAGAGCCAGGCTAGTTGTTTCCCTGTTTCCACTCCTTATGCTGAGCTACGCTAGTTGGCTGCTGTAGCTCCATAGGGAACCGACAGGTGTGGGAGTGGTACCAGTCTTCTCTTCTAACTCTCGGCAAGAAAGCAAATTTGGGAATTTCCCAAAATATTCCTTGAAATATTCAAATTGTAACCCTAGTTTTTTTTTTTTATATTCCATTTCTACCCTGAAAGGAATTGGCAGGATACTTCTTCCTACACGAGCTCTGCTTCCAGCAAATGTTTGTACAACTAAAATTCCACTCTGGGTCTGAGTGACTCTGTATTCCCACGTCTTCTGTACGACTCACAGTTCTGGAGGTGGGCGGGGCGGAGGGGCTGGTGAGGGAGACCATTTCCTGGATGGCCAGGCGCAGTTTGAGCCTGTGCAGGGGGTTGCTGATACCGATCTCCCTCTGGATCTCGGTGTCAGAGAGGGCCGACATGATGGCACCACTCTTCACGTTGGCACGGCAGGCCGCCACGTACCATGCCGGCATCCCCAACCACAGCTTTGCCGACACAGAGAGGAGGAGAGGGGGCAAAGGAGCACATCGATTTGTTTAGTAAGACTGAAACCAGAAGCTAGACTGATATACCAACTCATTCCTGGCTTTTTGCTAAAAAATACCTTGATTATCCACACAAATATAAATCGACATGTTTTTAATCACTAGTTATTTCTTGTATTTTTAATTGCGACCCTTAATTTCAGGAGAGAATTTTGTCCCTTGATGGTCAACATGCTGTTTCACAGGACTTCTTGCAAAGAATATAATTTGGCAGAAAACACTGAATTCTTGTTATTTGGCATTAAAATGGTCAATTCAAACAGTATGTAATGTTAACACAAAACACTTCGAGCTCAGCAGCTCAGAAAATAAAACCAGCCCCAATAATCCCATTTGACTCTATCCTTAATTGGAACACTGTGGTCGGGGATTAGTGGGGTCATGAATTGACTGGTGGATGTATGTCCTCCACTAAACATTAGGGGGCATTAGTGGTTCTATGTTTGGCCTTTTTCTACTGTGCATTCCAACAGGTTCAGTATTGGTTTTGATTTATGATCGTTGCTTTAGTTACTAAATATTAATACTCATTATTGGAAATGGGGTCACAGTTTTATTAAATTACTCAACTGATTTATGCAACAATATCAGAAAGCTGTAATAACTGTGTATCAAAGGGCGCTTTGCTCGGGCAAAAATGTGCTTCAGTGGAACGTCAGAAGACAGATACCGTTCATCTTTGAGAGGACAGAGGACAGTCATGCATCCACGTGTAGGAGCGGTTTAAAGTTTGATTGTTTACCTCCAGCCAGGCCACAACTGTTGGGCCGTCCCATTGGGCGAAAGGTAAACCCTTTCTCCTGGCCTCCTCCAATAGCTCGTGTCTGAGGGCGGGGACAGAGGAGACCTAGTATGACGACATGTACTCGTACATCCTGATAAACACACATTTACTCACTCTGATACGCCACCACACCCTCTTTAACTCTCTCACATCTTCATTCCTGCACACTGCTTTTCACACACCCCTGTAGTAGCAATGTTGTCCCTGTGTGGGTCTGTGTGTGTGTGTGTGTGTGTGTGTGTGTGTAGTACACGAGAGGGGGAGTAAACACACACATATTATCTCCCAGTCGCGCCTGCGCACCAAGAGTGTTGAAAAGGGCATTGTTTTATCATTCATCTCTGGGCTGCCACAAAGTGGATCAGACAAGCACACAACTGTGGCTGTGCCCAGAGACACACACAGGCTTTGTATTACTAAACCTGCGAGGGCTTTCACCGACTACGTTCAATCCCAAATCCCTAATCCCGATGTTAACATTTTGCGCTGTCATGCACCTACACAGTGTCCAATGTTAAATTTACTGCTAGCAGAAAGTAGAAGCAGCCCTCGTCAGTCAGCAGCTGTTTAACATATTTCGTTGAAAACTTGATTGCTACAGCAACATAATAAATGTCAACCGCCATAAGTCAGAGGTCAGTCTGACTCACTCGATATTTGGCACAATTAACCCTTGAGCAAGGTCATAATATCCCTGAACAGTATTTAGGTTTTCTTCAGAAACCATGGACTGTACCTCACTGTGTATTTTCAATGCAGACCTTGACCCAGATGCAGATTGAAAAGGTCTAAATATTTAATGAAAATAACACGCTCAGAGATGCTGTGTGTCCCTCTCTGAGCGCGAATACAACAATACACACAAACACCTGGAAGGTACTGGGCTACAGCACCTGCTCGGTGATGCTGGACACGACATCGTTAATCTGAGCGCAACTGCCCAGCTCATCCCGGTTCAGCCACTTAGAACTTACTCTGCTGAGAGTGATTTCTTTCGCGCAGATACTTTTGTCGATGAGGTTTTTGAATCGGGGTATTTTTAACAGTAACTTTTCTTCACATTTTCTTGGCCGCGCTCCATGGTTTTGTTTAGCTAGTGCTAAAAGTGCAACCTAGGGAGGGCTGACTGGTATTGTGTTTTTGCCTCACTTTGGAGACCTGCACTGGGCGCTGGTGCCGACCTAACTCGGCCCGCGAAAATAGCACCTCATCAACGAGGAGCCGCGAATATGTGCTCCTGGTCTGTTGTGCACGGGGATATTTCTATTTATGCTGAATCCTCTCACACTTGGCGAGACATGGAGAACTGATATACAGCCTAAAAATGCCTGACATACGGAGAACCAAAGAACACACACACACACACACACACACACACACACATTTTTTAACTCCAAAAACAACGAACCAAAAAACTCCAAACAGTCACCCAATCCTGATAAATGGAATAAAAGAAAACTTGATAATGGGAAACAACATGATACATGTAGCGCTCTCAGCGCTGAAGGCCCAGCAGCGCGTGAAAGGCACATGATACATAAAGGGCACTTAAATACAGCATACATGGCATACGAAGGTGTAACCACATCCAAAAAAAAACCCAAACCCAAACAAACCCAAACCCAAAATCTATCCAGCACATGGGGAGGAGATTTATTATTGGGGGTTCAGGTCAGTATTAATGCATGGAGAGCTACATCCACTGAACATAGCTGGGGAAAGGGAAGTAAGGAAACAGTTACGACAAATCATACAAACAAAAAAAAACATACAAAACAAAAAAATAACCAGATATTGCAGCTGGTTAGACACACATAGAGAGAGCGACACATAAGGAGAGAGAGACACAGGGAGGGAGGATAAAAATTGGGCCGGGTTTAAAGCGGGCGGCTTTTCTTCTCAGCCATCAGATGCAGCTGCTATTGCTGCCATTGAACTGTAAGAGAAAAAAGAGAGATAGAAAAAAAAAAAAAAAAGAAAAATAAAAAAAAAGACAGAAGTTAAGAGCCATGAAGGATAGGATAGAGACAATAGAAGAGCATTGGCTCTTCAGCAGAGGTCTTTCAGGAGAGGCGGACATGCGGACAGACAGGGGATGGGGCAGACAGGGCAATATGACCAGGAGGGTGTCATATTACAATGGGTCAGTTACATCCTCACAACAGAGTCAGAGGAGAGAGAGAGGGAGATGAAGAGGAGAGGAGAGGAGAGAGAGAGAGGGAGGGAGAAGAGAGGAGAAAGAGAGAGCGACGGGGAGACACAAAAAGTTAATGTTAATGTTAATGAGTTTAAAGGCAATTTCATAAAAAAAAAAAAAAAAACTCTCACACACACACACACACACACACACACACACACACCTCACAATGAAAGGCATTCGTTTACAGGAGCATCTGTAGACCAGTCAAAAAAAAATGTTGTCTTCTACAATGCAGTCCTGACCACATCTCGTGCAGCAGAAGAAATGAGAAATGCACTGAAACACAGCAAGACCCCCTCCATGGCCTTACATTCAAATGCTCAGTTACATTCAGATACTTGTCGTTACCTCTTGAAGAAAAAAGAAAGATAAAAAAAACCAAACAAACAAGAAAACAAGAAAACAAAAAACACACCCAACAATGAGACCACAGCGGTACTGATCGATCAAGATGCTGAAATGGAAATATTGCAGGCAGCTCAATGGCATGCAGTGTGGAGGAAGCACCAAGATGCAAGGTGGTGGTGTGGCCTTAATCCCGGACACTGCTATGAAGAAGTCGGTGCAGTGGAAGAAAAACGACACATTTGTAAACATACAACAAACAATACTCTCTATTGACCGACTACATGGGAGGCAAAGTTATTCGTCATGACAACTCGATGTGCACTTCGAGCAAATGACATTCATCATTTGGCACTGGGGCATGGCAAATGCACGCACACGCACACACACACACACACACACACACACACACACACACATTCTGCAACATTCCTGCTGAGAGATCTGATTTGCAAGGGGTTCCCCCTTCTCCTGGAGGGCAGAACACACCCAATCTGAGAGTATAGTGTAATGTATGGGTGGGGTGTGTTGGCAAAGCCATCTATAGCTTCCAAACTGACAAAGTAGCTTTGTGAGATTAGTTGGCTTTTCAGCCTGGATCAATAGTCTGACTTTGGCTCTGTGTCTGAATACAGTGAGGCTGATCTCTGCTCCTGGATACTGATCCAGCCGCTGCTTTCTATCGATCCTGTTATCAGTGTGGGTTATGGTATTACATAAAGTACAGTACAGCCACGCTTCCATATGGGAAGAGAAATTAAAGCTAAACGCAGGGGGTGGAAGCTATAGCTATGGTCTGTGTTTCAACGGTCAGATTAGACTATATACACTCCAATGTAGTGGTGAGTGTAAATTCTTAGGATAGGTTGTGAAAAAGGTTTAAAAAACACACAGACAGATGACTTCCAAACACCCTGACTGTTCTAAATATGACCATGAACTTAACGTGGCCGTATGTACCGGCAGATATTTTAAAAGGACACTGTTGGCCGTATATGAGGAGAACCTATTAAGGGACTACCGCCGGGGGGGAAATTTCTGTTCCGACGACTAGAGAGAGGGGCGCTTGAATGAAAGCTTACTTCTTTTTCAACCTGCGGTCCTTCTCAGCCTGAGTTCCCAGCTTGCCCACTCCCATGTCCTGGCCCACCATGTCTGGGTCCATCATGGTTGCTGATAAGGGAGGAGGAAGAGCACAAGCTGTCAGTGACGCTGTCAAGACGGTTCTACCATACCAACAACGTGTTTCCCTGAACTTTCCCGAGCACCGCTCACCTTGTGGATCTACCATGACCTGTCTATGTGCCAGGTGTGCCAGTCGGCCTTTTTCCTTCTTGCCAAACAGCCGTCCGATGGAGGATTTAATGCCCTTCTTCTTTGGCTGCTTATGGAGGGAGTCTTGGCTGCTGGCTACGCTGCTCAGGGCGCTAGCCTCAGCCTCCAAAGAGGCCACAATCCTTAGGACAAATCATGTTTAAGAGATCATTTCTTAAAAGGTCAAAAATGTTGACCTTAGTATTCAGCAAACTTTTTGATAGATGATGTAGTGGATTCAACCCTTTAAACCTCAATGAAGTTGCCATCTCACTTTATATTTAATATCTTTCTTTGCTCTGCTCTTACACTTAAAGTCATAGTAAATCTATATCTTTATATATGCCAATTACTGAAGCTAATATCTAATGTTGCTGCTGCCTGTGCTTTAAATTTGATAAAGTACACAGATTATCTCTCGAGTTCTGAAAAATGATTCATGGCAAAACTGCAGCTAAATTAGAAGCGCTAAGTGGGCAGTAAACCATGTTATTTTCATCCAACGCAAGAACAGGCAGAGCTAAGACGACTACACCGTTTAAAAAGCAACATTTTACAAGAGAGAATAGCATTTCCATCCAGATAGAAAGGCAGTCGGGTATATAAAAATAACTCCTCTACTGCAGTTGGTAAAAGTAAAATTTAAACACCAGTGGGAAGAGGTCTAAAAATCCAACCAAACAGTGCAAAAACTTTTTAAACCAATGAGATTACTTATTCCTTAAAGAAACGTTTGTACAGCTGACACCTACCCTCGTGCATCATTGTGTGATGAGGCTGGCAGTGTGTGCGTCATTCGGACTGTGCGCGGCGTTGGAGGGGGGGAGGTCTCACACTTGATGGTGGCCTTGTCCTCGCGGCCATCCTCTTCCACTGCTGCTATCTGAGGGACGAGGGCAAAAAAAAAGGGGGGGCATGAGATGTGATACATAGATGCTATTTATCCAATGTGTTACTATAGCAAGTATATCATAAATACCAGGAATTCATGGGAACCTATGGTTCAATGATATCACATTAAAAGTCTGTTGATACAAGCCATGGTGTGTGTACCTTTCTCCTGTGTTTCCTCAGATCACTGGGCTGTTGGATGGAGAGAAGGAAAAGATCCATGTGTTAAAGCATGGACAAAAACACTAAACACCTGCGTGTTGGTAATAAATGAATCACTATTGGCGCATTCCCATAAATATCGTACATCATTAGATGCTCACGAGCCTTCCCCCAATACCATTCATTCGCAGATCAATACAGAGGGAGAAACACGGACTGGTAAACAAGTCATTTGACTAATCAATAAAATCACAGCCATATTCCTTCAAAAGCCCCTGGTATAAAAGGCACATTACGTCCCTCTCTTGTTGTCGCAAATTGTGGGGGCATAAATGAATATTTTTAGCTTTGCGGTGTTCCCCTTGATGGGCTCATCCAGAGTGTTCAAGCCCCAGGTCAATGTGAGAGTTACACAGAGAGAGGAACCGAACTGTAGGACACAATATGGTCTATTCTAAGAGAATCTGTAAGCCCCCCCCCCCTTTGACACCTGGGTTGCATGATGACAGCTGACAGAGCAAGACAGTTTCCGTCAAGCCTTGCAGCAAGTCTTCAAAAATTCATGCCCTTTCTAGCTATACAGCCTGACATGCAGAGATACTGGAGGAAAAAAAAACCTGACAGAACAGCTGCCTAATCTCTATTTCTTTATACAGACATTTTGTTTACAGCCCACTGAAACGACCATTGACTACATGAATAAGCTCCTATGGACATATGATACCCTTTGCACAAGGGAGTGAGAAATATTTTATATAAAATACATCTCTCTACTTATCTACATCTCTGTGTACTTACAAAAGTGGTACAATCTCTAAAAATAAATCTAAAATCCCTGAAAGTACACCCTCAGACTCAGCGTATACTCAAACTCTAGTCAGATGCTGCTGTGTGATACAAGGACAGTAACTCCCATTTATCCTTAAAGAAATTTCCTGCCGTCAATCAAAACACTACGGTGTGAAACCAGAGACAGCTAATCGTTTCTGCAATTGGGCGCCTCACAGATATCCATGCCACATCTCACACTAGCCCTTTCATCTTGTAAAGTAATGACAATTAGTCTTTCCATCAGTGTGATATCCCAGACACCACTTGTCTGTATTAGATGAAATCCAGTGACATGGTACATCTTGATACCATGTTGTAGCGTTGCAAAAAACAATCACGCCGCTGGATGTGATTGGGACACAGTATAAAAGGCATTTTGCCATGGCACAAACAGCTAATCTTGCAGATTTGCCCCATTTTGTGTGAGACATTCTGTGTTCTGGGGTTAAAGGTGTTATACTGGTTGGCTTGACAGCTGTGGAGAAATAATACAATTCAGTTAATAAGTAACTGAATTGAGGATAAAATTCAAATTGACTCAAAATTTACTCCACACCTCAAGTAACAGTTTTTGACTGGTAATATATATTAAACAATGATGCTTACTTGCCACAAAATGTCCGTCTTAGTGTCCCAGTACTCGAAGTCTCATCTTCAGTCAGAAAATGTTAGGAAAACGACTGATAACTGCACTGCATGACTTGTTTGGAAGGACTGGCAGTTTGAGTAACTTACCAGTGTCATGACCCCCATACGTTCCATGTCTCGAGCGGGGCTTCGAGGGTCAAGTTTAGGAGTGGAGTGCCCACTGGGTGGGGAAGAGGAGGCCAGGGAGGAGGCTGTGGCTGAGGCAGTGATGGAGGCTCCGTGGTGGTGCATTCGGGCCAGGTTGAGCCCTTCGAGGCTGACGCTGGCCACCCGGTTCTCAATCTCCTCCGCCCGCAGCTCTGTCGACTCCTTCTCCTCCTGTATCAGCCTGGGAAAAGGAGAGAGGAGGGTGATGACAATAAAAACTTAGTAGCAGGTTTGTTTCTTCATATAATATTACTGTGAATATCTTGCAGTGTAGAGCTTAAACGGCAATGATATTGTGATCATTTCCAGCTTAAATAAAAATGGACTCCAGTATGCCCATCTGGTGTAAAGTGCTGCATGTCATGAATAACTCAAAAGACAAGCATGATATGAGTAAGAGGCATTACAGAGTTTAGCCTTATCTCTAGAAGTCTTTGGAGGTGGATCTCTGGAGATTTGCATAACTAATTCCATTAAATACCTACAGTGTAAGGCAAACTAATTAAAGGCCAAAGTATGGAGATAAAAAGGCGAAAAGTCAGGTCATTAGTTTTAACCACACCCAGGGACTAACTTTGTAATTAGCTTTGAGCTCAAATCCTTGGATTCGTGATGACTATCTGCCATCAGGTTCGAATGAACTCCCCTTGAAAGGAATGTGGCACTTTGTCTATTGATGGCGATATAAATTAGCAAAGACCAAAAGGCACATTAAGAACCCTTGAAATAAAAAGAACTCAGCGAAGTTGTGCCTGGGGTTATGAATACTTATCAGCACAAGATAATTACAGCATTAACACGCAAGAGGCAGATCACATTTCCCGAAACACCGAGTGCATGCGAGAATAGTGTTTGGTTCAATGATAGGAAGAGCAATTTACCGACATGCTGAAGAGAAAAGTGATACCTTAGATTCTTGCATGACAATTTGGTAAGAAGTAGCGTAATTAGCCATATTTTAGCATATCTAAAACGTACCGATAGGAGTGGATAGGTCAATTACGCTGCAGTTCTTTTCTGCTGCTGTAGTTTCTGATATTAGTAGAGGCCGACCACATTTCTTGTTCTCAATGGGGTGTGTTATTTCATACTATAAATATACAGTAGATTTTGGCTGGAATACCACTTAAGAAGCAAAGGATGGGGTGTAGAAACAGGGTAAAGTTAAGAAACTTTCCTAAAAAGCAGTGTAGACAGAGCTATTTATTGTAAACAGGGCATGATTCAACTACATAATATCATCCCAGAGCCGGAAAAATTTTATGTAATCTGCATAAAGGCCAAAAAAAGAATGCCAGAAGGGCTCAGCTTTCTGGGACACGAGCTTAAAAACTAGCTTAGCTAAACTAATTTAGCTAAGTGCTAAATGTATTAAGAACACAATAAGTAAAAGAAGAAAAAAATAATATGTCTGCTAATCTGGCTTTTTACTGCGATGCGTGTCAGGTACCGAATCTCCTTGTTGATTGCATCTAGCTGCTCCTGCAGCATCATGGCCAGAGTTTGTGCATCGGAGTGGCCGCTGGGTGAGAGCAGGTCCATGGAGCTAAACAACGTTTCCCTGTCGTCGTCATCGATGTCTGACATCTCGGTGTCGCTCTCGAAGTGGTGACCTCCCAGAACCCCTAGCTGTTGTGAGCGCCATTCGTGCTCCCCCAGTGATTTAGCCTGCACAAAGACGGGGACAGACTCTGATGCCAGACTATACATCATAACTTCTAAGCACTTTCAGGAGACAGCTTTCCTGGACAAGAACAATTTTGTCCTGGGAGAAACCAGACTAGACTCTCCCTTCTTGGGCCATAAAAAAAAAAAAAATTGTCAGCTACTTTTAAAAGAGATGAGAGCAGCTTTATCTGATGACTGAAGCCCATCTATACTCTCCTGGAGTTAATATGTGTCTTCTATTAACAATGTATTAAACCCACACTAGCCCTGATGCGCGATGGCGTGGACTCCGCCTTTGTCTCTGGTCACCAAAACTGCAAAAATGAGATGGGCACAGCAAAATATGAGTGCTTTTATGTCTCCCCACGCATACTGTACTATATTTCAGCTGAAAGTGGTTTAAACCTATTGAACATAATTCAAGACTGAAGGATTCTCAAGGGAACCAAAGGACAAGATGTTAATCTGATTTGAGCAACCTTACCAAAGGTTAATTATATTGCGTTTCCTAGCACATAAAACTGTATTACAGCCTCAGGGTCCTCAGGCAATTTCTACGGGATGTGCCAATTTCTAACTTACTGGCTGCCCCCAAAATATATTTTCAATAGTTGATCTACCAGTTAACCACTCCCTAGACTTTGAAATTAAGTCAAACTATTAGAAGTAGCAGTTGCAAAAGTAGAAAGGCAAAGGGATAGACGGGTCGAAGGGCAAACATAACAGAGTCTCTGCCTCACCTTGGTTTCACGAAGACCCATTCGACCTCTCCTCGGCCGGCGGATGACCTTGGCTGAGCGGTAGTGGTCCGACTGGGTTTCAGCCAAAGATCCCAATGAGAATCGAAGCTCAGCTGAGGTGTCCAGGTGAGACCTGAGAAAAACGAATTTTATAAATAATACCACGTCTAAGTCTGTGCGGCAACACTAAAACATCTGGGTCCCTTATAATGAAGATAAAAAAAAACCTCTTTAATACAAATCCTAAACAGGGATTTTGCCTGAGCTGTGAAGCTGATCACAAAAGATGAGACAAATGTTATGGTAATATTCACAGTTATGCAGACAGTAAACCAATCAGACCTTGTGTTCGGGTACCTCGAGCGTACATAATAGTCACAGTAATGTGTTGACAATGTGTACTTCATGAAAGATCATGGCTTGTTTTGCATGCCTGTATGGCTGCAAATTGTCTGTGGAGGGGCTTAAGGCTGCTACTGTCAACACATCGACACTGTAATATTAGAACTTCACGCAGCATGAAAGGGAAGCCAGAAGATATCCGAGAATAGATACGGAGATGTCAGCAATATAATAAGTTCTAACAATAGTGCAGAGCAAATTGTTTCATCAGTGACAGATAAAATACCAGGAGCGCTACTGGAGCGAGTTTATCTTTATTCCGGCATTTTATTTGCTTCCCTGCTGCATACACAATCTTAGGTTAGAAAAAATTGTAACGGGCTAAATTTTGGCCCTTTATTAAATCTCTACTGGATCTTAGCCTGTTAGTATCAACTAAAAAGGAAGTAATGAAGACGCTTCCTTGACTGTAGTTACGATAAGAGTCTGTAAAACTTTAGGCTCACAGACAGCTAAGCAACTTTAGGAATAACCCGTTTCAGAGTCGAGCATCCATGCTTTCTTCTTGTGTCGACTTCTTGTCTGTGTCTAAATACTGACTAATGTTAGGACAAAGACCCAACCTTGGTTTCATATAGTTGCCTAACTATGCTCCAGAACTCCAGTGAACTGAAACTCACTTTTGTTTGGTAGCCATTTCTGTGCTAAACCCTTATTTACTTTGCACTGGTTACCTGTTAATTTAATGGCTAAATCATTTGTAATGTGAGGCAGATTGCCCCTGACTGTTTGCTAAACCCCTGTCCTGAAGACTAATTGTTCAATCATAGCTTAGCAACCCTAAGTAATCTTGACAGGCGAGTCCAGATTTTGGACTTGAAAGGTATAAGCAACAATATCTAAGGGGGACAGGGTGTAGCAAACATCCAGAGGGAGGGGGAGAGAGAGAGAGAGAGAGAGAACCTACCTTGACAGGGTTGGTTCGGTGAGGGAGCCTGCCCTCAATCTGAATTGGTCGAGCTCTGATCTCAGCTTCTCAATCTCCTCTGCCAGCTGCGACTGGACGAAGCAATTTGACAACATGTCATTACAGGACTTGCCTGTGATATTACACGCCCAAAGGATCATGATCCCAATAGATCATACAGTAGTCATATTAGTGCATGTCGGCGCTGTGGAGTGGCGTGGCTGAGAGCCAGTGGGGCTGATTAAATTCGCAAAACTAACTGACAGAGTGGCACTTTCTAGTGTTTTCTATACTGCTTGTGAAATTCAGCTCATTATCCTCCCCCACGCGGGAGGCCGATGAATATTCAGCAGCAGAGGTTTATAAAAAATGTAACCAATGCCAACAACCAACCTCATTATTTCTCTATTATTAAATACTTAATTTAGACAACCTCATGTAAAATGATGAAAAAACATTTCTTTAAAAAGAGGTATTCATCATTTCATGGGCTCTGCAACCTACTTTTTCTTGGATTGACTCCTCATACTGTTTTCTGTAACCCTCTGAGTCTTGAATTAACATATTCTGCGAAGAGAAGCAAAAAAGGTAGAGGTGAGAAAATCCATCCCTGACATTTTATATGAAGAACTGATACTGATGGATTTCCACTGATGTGGCAGCCGCATTTAACCTTCTCTTCTAAAGCTGCCATTCTCTCCTTCAGGTGAAGCTGGAGACGCTCGTTGGATTCTGTGAGGAGCCTGTCCACCGTGTCCGAGAGGCGCTTGTTGTGCTCTTCATTCATCTTTTCTCTCTGTCGAGCCTGGAGGAATAAGTTACACAACTGAAGTGGTATTTCAAAGTCATATATACCAAGTTTAAAGAATGTGGCTTCTGAAAGACCCTTCAGAATGTTTGCTGCAAGTCATCCAGTTGTGCCAAGTACTACCGGAGAGATTTTTTTTTTTGTTCTGGCTGGCTAATTTTTAAAGGGCTAGAAACACCTGTATTAAGTAATTTGCCATTAAAAAAAGCAGAGGAAACTTTGAAAAACTGAGCGTAATTTTAATAATCTCATGGCAAAGGGGTAGCAAGGTCAGTCTCGGTCTAACTTTTCTCATTTAGAGTTAAAATCTGGTTTGTATCCTGCTAAATAGTGCCAGCCCGTCAGTGTAGTGTATCACCAATAATGTTATATGACATGTAAATTAAACCCAACCAGCCTGATTCAGCTGAGGTCTCATAAAGGTCACTAAGGTCACAAAAATTCACACAAATAGGAAAATAACCCCCATTATAGGTCAAATATGCAGGATCATTATTACCCGTAACCAAAACAAAACTCAAAGTGACCTGTCATCTATAGCAAATAATTTGAGATTCTGCTGAAATTTCAAAATTACATTATGGTTTTGATGGTTGATGGTTATGGTTTTATGGTTATGGTTTTTCAAACAATGTTTTTGTGTGTTTACGTTGCATATTGGTATGACTACTTTGTTTACTGCTATCTTTGTCTCTTCTGACAACCATTGTAGGCCTCTAACCATGTTTGTGATTACAATTACATTTTCATACAGCATACTCTTCTCTCTAAAGCTGAGTATCCAGCATTTTGGGATGATACTGTAAAGTGTGACTTTGGAGATGCTCCTGTGATCTGAAATGAATACGTTATTGCATCATTTGCAAGCGTTTCACAAAGCACTCTATCAGCGGAGTGTGTCAAACAATGATTTGGTGAAGTTTCATTGGTGATACATCAGACGGTATGCCATCAGTCACAGTCGCCTCAAGCTGTCATGCGCATACAGGAGCGGCTGCCTGGCACGACGCCTCCACAGTGACTCACCCGCAACAGCTCCTGGTTCTTCTCCTCCAGCTGGCATTCCAAGTGCCTCATTCGCTCCTCAATGCTCCCGTGACGCTCTTCCGCCTACAGATGGATCACACAGCATAGACAGAAAACAAAAGGGGGCACGATGATCTGTGTGCTGGGCAGCCTAAAGGGCAACAAAAAAGCAGTGGCAACGACACAAGCCAAAGCCTCTACCCCAAACTCAAAGATGGATATCTATTGTTTTAAGCGTAACTGGAGAGAGAGCTGGTTGAAACAAGGAGTGACAAGGAGAAAGATGGAGAACAAGGCCACCAAAAGGACAGAATGAGAGAGGGAGAGAGCTGCTCCAGCACTGCCACAGTATGAGCTCCAGCCAGAAGTGCCATGCAGCTGTCCTATGGCGGTAGAACAGCCAGAGCAGAACCCCAGTAGACACGCTCGCCACAAAACACTAATAAAAAGGTAAATGAATGAAATCTGCTCTCTACAGGAGTTGGCAGTAGCTGTGATGCCCTGTGGGACTACCTTCCTAAGAATGGAGTTCATGTCTTGGAGTTTAGCTTCCATAACAAAGTGATAATCATCAGAGGAGGAAGAGGAGCTGGAGTCAGACTATGTGGCCGAGGAAGAGGAGAGGGACATGTTGAAACGTCATGACATGACACCATGTGCACACTTACACATAGGTATAGAAAAATCTAGAGATGAGGGCATCTGTCACAATGTGTTAACAGTGTGTTAATGTGTGTGTGTGTGTGTCTTCCTACCTTGGTGAGGGCGGCTATCCTCTGGGCCAGTTCGGCCTCTACCTCCGGCAGCGTCTCGGCCTTCCTCATGGTCTGCTGAAGCTTCTGCTCCGCAAGCTCTAACCTCTCCTGTAGCTGCCTGTTCTTCTCCTCCATCTGCACACACGTGTAAACAACGTTAGAAGGTAGTCATTTATAAGATTTGTGAGATATTGAAAACGGTAAATATTTCGATAAAAAAATTTAAATAAAAAAATAAATAAATAAAGGTAGTCAAATCACAACGGCAAGCATGGACAAGTGAAGGCCAGTCCCTACAGAAATGTCCTTCTTTGTGTCAATGTTACACTGCCGTCAGTGAAACACTTCCAGCCAGAAATGCTTGATTATAGTTGTGATCTTTTTTTTCCCCATTTTTTTCCCCCCCCCCAAATACTTCTTAAATTTTTCTTTAACATGTTTCTGGATTGTCGCTCACCAACCCACAATTTGTCTTCATTTATTGGGCCGCAAGTAGCTCCCTTTTTTTCTCCGTTGTGCATTGTACTAATGAAAAGCATGCCATGGAAATGTGCATTATTCTGAATTTATCAAGACAACAGGTAAACATGGAGGACATGTTGAGCCGCAGTAGCAAAATGAACGTGTAGTAGATTAGAAAGCAGGGAATCATCTTACAAAAATATGAGAAAAAGTACTTAGAAAGTGAAGGGAAAATTAGAAATAAAGGTCTGGCTCTTGTACTAGTCTGTGCAGCTGGCATAAATTAAAAAGAGTTTATGGTATTTCTATTTTGCCCCCCTTTGTCCTGGCGTATCGTATTACGAAAGAACAAAGGGTCTTCTATGAATTTGACTCTTCCTTCTTCTCCTGCTAATGTCAGCAGAGCATCATCTCCTGGTAGAAAATAGAACCACAGACATCCGTCTGTAGGAGGAGGACTGGCTGTTGAAGGCCGTGGCAGTGTGCTTCAGCCCTTCTTCAAAATAGTACCATAACAGAGTCAGAATAGCAGCAGTGCTGCACTTGCCAAGAGCGATAGTGGCAACTTTTACTCAGCAGATACTGGTAATTGCCCTGATTAGGCATTCAGATACAGTAGTTGCCATTATAAAGATGGAAACAGAACCCACCATTTGGTGAAACTGTCGACAAGTGACTTGCATTTCCCTGTTGCGTGTAAAGACTTTTCTGCCTGCCTCGCTCAGGGCTCTGATCAGTTGTAAGACTCGTTTTTAGGGGACGGCATGGCAGCCTTTGCCATCAGCGGCAGATGCTCTGGTCCCTAAGGCGCCGGCCCTGGCAGCTCAGTATACAATAATTAGACTGGAGCGGGCTAGCATTGCGTTTTGTTGTGCGTGTAAGAGATATTTTCTGTCTGAACCCAAATCGCCATCCTGTTGGTGTTTGAGGTGACACTGGGGGAAACATGACAGTGTGTTTTTGCTGCAATATCCTCCCTAGGTGCCGTTCCATCGATATTTTCTTTTGCCTTTTTGCTCGCCATTTTGTCTCATCTCGTCATCCCTCTGTTCCAGTGCCCAAGCCTACACCCCCCGAACAAGTCATCTTCAAACAGCAGCGGCCAGATCCCGGAGTTCAGATGCTGGCACAACAGCAAGTAAACTCATTACACGGCCAGCGAGGGAGTGTGTTTGTGTGCGGTAGCAGGAGATCGAAACCAAGAGCTTTAGGGGGTATTTCTGTGCATCCTGTCTCTTGGATGTGTTTATTTTCTAGAGTCAAGAGGTAGTTGCCCTGATGATGTGCTTATTATAGGTTGGTTGTGTAAAAGCCAAAAGTGAGAAATTGGCACTGAAAATAAATGTTGATAATAATTTAACAGAGAAACTGCTTGATATCTACTTCCTTTGCAGCAAAGCCGAGCAGCGCATGTGTGTCTCATGGCGTCTCTGTGATTTCTTCTGCTCATATTAGTACGAAATTCTTTGTATCCTTCCAGAGCTCAGCTGGCGCTTAAGCCTGTACTCATGAAAATGTCAATCAATCTTGTGTGGCCGGGCAATTTATCTAATTGGCTCCAATGAAAAACAAAAAAACAAAACAAAAACAAAACTAAACAAAAAAAAAAGAAATAAAAAAAGTAGAAGAAATCTGTACTATCGTTTGATCATATTGTACAGCATTATATCAATTATGAGGATGACTTTGAGCCATGTGCATCTGCTCAAAATAAACATTTAAGTCAAACCATCAGGATTCCTTCCTCAGTAGTAATTTCCTCTGACATTATTTGACACAATGTCAAGAGGTTTTCTCATTGCCAAACCTCTGTGGAACGCCTCTAAAGGGCTCTGTTAACTGACAGAAACCATCATGAACAGCCAGCTGCATGCATGGTTAATTCTTTTTCTGAATCCTGTTATACTGTTGAAAAAATGTCCGGCAATTCAGCTATGAATGGTCCATTTCAGCAGCCACCTGGACCTTAAGGACCCGCGGCCCTAGATAACTTTCACTAAAAGTGCTCAGAGCAATTCGTAGAACTAGAAAAACAGAGAGTTGCTTGATTATCAGTCACTTGGACCCCCCCCCCCCGGACTCTACAGACCTGTCTGAGGAATGCCTCCTTATTGGCCAGCTCGTTCTCCAGCTTGTCGTTGATGTCGTGCACGGAGGTGGACTCGCGTTGGGCGCTCAGATAGCGTTTCTCCAGCGTGACGATCCGTTCCTCCATGTCCTCCTTCTGGCACATGGCCTGTGCGCACACACACACAGACCCACACACACACACACACACACACACACACACACACACACACACACACAAACAAACACAGACACAGACACAGACACACACACACACACACACACAGGCAAAGTCAGACCAGTCAGAGAGCAACACAATACAACAAGAAAGATGACAGTGTTCTTAAAACCTTTGGGGGAATCGCCCCTCCACTGTGTGTAATTTGAAGTGAATCAAAAAAAACAAAAAAAAAAAAAAGTGGGGGGGGAATCATACTTTTGGTTGCTGCTTAGCTTGGTCTTAAATTCCAGCTGTTTTTTCTCACAGAACTTGCAGTATAATCAACTGCAGCACTAACTCTAGTCTGTAAGGAGTATTTCGCAATCATGAATTTGCAATTTAATAGCTGCAAAGGCTTTATTTATATCGCTTCATAATTTCATTACAAAACGTAAATGATACAAACTGTAATTAATGCAGAAATTTCTATTACGAGTGCACAAAATGTTCTCATAACAGTGAAGCATGAGTATACGGGAACTGCATGTTGGTACAAAACTTCTTTAATGATTACGGATGCTGAAATTATAGCAAAAACTCTTTTCATCACATCTACAGACCCTTACACAGTTATTGGAACCTGGAATGTGAACGCTGCAAGTTGACAAAATAAAAGTTTCGTCATCAGATTAACTCCACACATGACGTGACTACAGTATAATCTACACAAGGAGGAAGTCAAATAACAAATAAGACAAACAAACAGAGCTTGAGAAAGTACAAACACAGAGCTGTGATTTTCAATCTCACACCACTGCCATGAAACACGGTTCCCCCTCTTGGCAGCAACGTTATCTCTTGAGAGGTAATTTCCTGCATGGAGAACTGCTGCAGAGACAAACCCATGCCAGCACACGTGGTTTCAAAACCACAAAAAAAAAAATACTAGTTATACAGAGAGAGAGTGCGCTGAATGAACTGCCGCTCTCAGAGGTGGCCGTGCAGGGTAATAACATGTGGTCGGTCTGATAAGGCCATGTTTGCCAGGCCACAATCACAGCCGGGGCCTGCATTTGTTAGCAATCAATAGCAATTTCAGCTGAGGGCTATAAGAGATCAGCTTATATTTGTATCCAGTCCACTTCACTGGCATTCGTCTCACATAGATATGTATTGAATGGGCTTATGATTGGGCCCTTAATTGCCAGTTTACCACACAAACATTCACATTTCTCCAGGAAAGTAGCTTTTAACTGTCTGCTTTTGTGCTTTACATGTCCACACTCCATCCTGAAGCACTTTGAGGAGCAACTAGTGGCAGATGCAGAGACAGCTGCTTGATTTGCTGGGAGGTTTTTTTTTTTTTTAATGTTACGTGTTAGTGGGTGTCCTTGAGGGGCATTTATATAGCCTACTGGGGTTTGCATGCGGCAATACAGCATTAGGATTCCCTTGCTTGCTTGTGATTGCTTTACTGTGAGGAAGACATGTAGCCATGTTAATAAAGGCTTCGACATTTTTTTCCTTGGTTTTGTAAGTAAGTAATGAACTGTGTGTGTGCATGTGTGTGTGTGTGTGTGTGTGTGTGTGTGTGTGTGTGTGTGTGTGTGTGTGTGTGTGTGAGTGATACATACAGTAATAAAGAGGGAAGGAGAGTGTGAGAGTGGAAGCTAATAGAAGTTCTTTTTAGACCGCTGCTTGCTGTCTTTCTTGCAACTATTATTCCCTTGCAAATGTGTGTGCATGGTTCTCATTGTCCCCAGTGTCTGTCTGTCTGTCTGTCTGCGTAATGTAACCTCTTTGATGTCCCTCTGGTACTTGTTGTTCATCTCCTCCGACTTGATGAGGTCCTTGCGGGCGGTCTCCAGCTCCTGCTCCACCTCGGAGACCCGGGAGGAGAGGGAGGACATGCGCTCCTTCATCTGGGCCAGCTCGTAGTTCTGCTTCTCCAGCAGGTCCTGCAGCTCCACCACCTGGCTGGCCTCATGGGCCGACTCCAGAGAGCCGTTTGACAGACGCTGGGGGAAGAGACGAGTAAAGAGGGGTTAGCAACCATCAGCTCGGCTTTGACAACAAAATCAATCCAATCTCTTCTTAGAGATGTGAAAGAGTGAGGTTATGGAACTGTTTGGTTCAAATGGTAGAAAAGCTGACTACAAAGGAAATTCAAGGTTGACCAAAAACAATGTATAACTGGGACGCAGCACACTCTGCCTACCAGCACCTCTAAGGCTCACTGTGTAACATGTTGTATCTTGTTGGTTTATAAGTGTAAAAACGACACATTGTCGCTTTATCCGTACCTGACTATTTCCTGGAGTCTTGTCGGTTTTTGCGCTGGTTATACAAATGAAACTTAATGTTTTAATTAGTGAGCTTTAGAGGCGCTGGCAGGCAAATTTTGTTATCTTGGCACAGACACAGGCTAGCCGTCTCTCCCGTTTTTTTTCAGTATTGATGCTGAGGTATGCTAAAGGGCTGCTGGCTGTAGCTTCATATTCACTACAAGGCATACGAGTGCCATAGATCTTCTCATGTAACTCTAGGCAAGAAAAGTGAACAAGCATATATCCAAAAATATTGAACTATTCATTTAATAAATTAAAAGGACAAGGGGAGGAAGTTATCTGGAGCTTCAAAATTACACAAAAATCAAAGATGATCATGTAACAGAACCACATATTATATATAATTTAGACAGAAAACAAAAGTCATTGTGAGCCCAGATAATACTGTAACAGGAACCTTTCCTCTGGCAACTGAGGGAAACTTGTTTTAGTGCCGATCTTGTTACTGAGGATGATTTTAATTGTGTACAGCTACAGAATTCTGGTTTTGTCTGGTCGTCCAAAATTTGTTGATCCTTACATTCTGAAAACATAATAGTCTTGTTGTTTAGTGTTTTGTAAGCTCATATGAAATGGGCAGCATTTGGTGTAGGACACTTACAGTAGAAAAAAAACACCAAATCAAAAATCTTGTATCTTTAAAAAAAATGTGCCCCTCAAAGCACTTCCTTGTACAGATTTCTCTTTTAAAAAGTGTCTTCGACCAATCAGTGGTACCAAAGGTTAGGATAACTGGAAGCATCCAACTACAGAAACAAAAGTTTGGGGTTTGAAATCAGGGAAATAGACACATTATCAAGAGTGAAAATGAACCAGACGGAAAACACCTTTCTGATTTCCTGTCATGCCCAGGCTTCCTGTGGCGTACTGAAGTAGGCCTTGAGAAAATCAGTCACGGCTCCCACTTCAGATACCATTTCTCCTTCTGGGAGTTACACATATTAGCACTCTAATAAATTCAGGTTCGGGAGCTCAAAGCGTTGGCTCTTCCCCTGCTTTGATTCTGGATGGAGACAAAGACTGGGTGAGAGAATCACTTCAGACTCCACTGTAGAAATTGCTTTGAAACTTGCATTAGTAATATGATTAGGTTTTGCTGGGGTTCCTACTCTGTGCAGCTCCCTGGGCCTCGGCATGAGGTAGATTAATGAAGGGGGTGCCAGAGAGATCCAACTTACACAGAGGTTTAGAGCTAAGAATGATGTCAAAAAACAACTTTATTATCACTACTAAATAATACAGTCCCTCTTTACTTTTAAGCAGGTGTAAGGAAAGACTGAGCTAAAGCCATCTCTTTATCTACCTCCATCTATCTCTGTCTCTCTGCTGTATCAAGCCCAGCTGCCCGCCCTCAGCCACCCGCCTGTTGGGACAAACGTAATTGGGCTTCTCTGCCTATTGCCTCTGATCAATGATTCACCCGAGCAGGGAACAGGACCCTCTAAATCACACCATTGATTTTAATACCGGCTCCCCAGCACTGGGCTGCTATCATAAAAGGACAGAGTTTAAGGATTCAGCTCTACTTTATTAGAAATTTCTGAACTGTCTCACAGATATTACATTATACAACTGTGGCTCCCATTACTGTGCTCATTTCCCCGTCTTGTAATAGTAAGACACCTGTTTTTTCAGAACTGAGAAAGTTAAAAACGAGCAATCTTTTACTCAACCTGCAAGAGTTTAGACTCAGTTAGGCATCTACAGGACCTTTCAAAAAAAAGGTCAATTCATGCAAATTACTTTTTACTTTTCCCTACTTTAAAATTGCCCAGTTTTTGAGGTAACTGCCTCTGACAAGTCTACTGCCACTCCAATATAATGGAGGTCTTCTTTGTGGTTCTCACAGCGGAGAGAAAGTATAGCAACAAAATTTGGCAGCAATGGGTTTTCCCACAAATGACGAAATTAGGACTAATTTCTACCAAAGAAATAGTCCCTTTGAAAGAGATGTTGCTTTTGACTTTTTTTTTTTAATTTTAATGTAATAATTCTGTGAACACTTCAAAAATATTCAATTAACCTTCACTGTACTTGATTGGATTCAAAGATTCAAGGGAGTACAAACATCTTGGGTCCATCTTGGATTAATGCATGAATGTTCCCACGTTGTAAAAATGGGACATTTTTCTATCTTCTCAATCTGACAACATGGCATAAATAAAGGAAAGACTGAAGCGAAGTTGCCTGCTTTGCTGCCTAAAATTTGCATTTAAACATATATTTTATTATTCATCTCCCATTTACAAAGACTCTTTTTGGCTTTTATTTTAAAAAAGTAAAAGAATAACCCAGGTGTAGAGTATATCCGTACATCAGTCCAGCCCTGGATATTTACTGAATGAAAAATTAAGATACTGAAGCCACAAGCCTCATCTGTCAGAATACATTAGCTGGTTATCAGGCAGATCCAGGTTTATTCTAAAGGTCTGAGCGCTCCATGGGTCAATATGCACTTCAAGAGCTGCACTTTCTTCCCTCCTTCCTCCCTCCCTCCCTCCCTCCCTCCCTCCGACTCCTCCATCCCCTTTCCCTGACCTCTTTCCACCTGTCACATTAGTGACAACCAGGGGACACGTGCAAGTGAGAGATGGGGAGGACTGTGCTGCCGAGAAGAAGTGCATTCTGTACGTCAGCGTTGTCATTCCCCTCGATCGCAGCCGCTGTTATGTCTTTGTCAGTCCCTCTGACAACACTGGATAACTATCCAACATTCTCACTGCAAGGTCAGTGGCTGTCAGTCACTGTACCGCAGGAAATACACCTTGCGGCAGTTTACACTGGCACGCAATTTCTTCGGCAAACATAAACGGCAAACACAACACCCTCTGCACCTCCTTCGTCTTTTTACTCCTGACAACCCTCCCCCAGCAGACCAGCCGAGTAACAGCCATCTCCGCTGATCTACCCAGGTGTCCTCTTTAAGATGCAGATGCTGTTAAAAGGCATTTCCAGGATCTGCCCTGGGCTTTGAGGCTCGTTCTTTTGAGCTCCCGACATGGAACAGCATCCCACCTAGATGGGATGCCGTTCCAGCGTCCACATTCACTAGCTTACACCAGTAGTGTAACCTAGTGGATTGTGGACGCTGTTACACCTCTGTCTTTAAATTAATAATCAGAGGGGGATTTGATTTTTAGCTATGCAGGTCCATGTGTGCTCCTGCGTTACAGGAGAAGCTGAGGTCACAGCAACAGCTTTTACCTGACTGCTGGGTCCCCTTCAGATTTCCTGCACAACTAAATGTATGATCAAAACCTTTGGTGTAGACAAAACAATGATTACCAGTGCTGTGATTTTGACACTGACTATTTGAGGTTGATGTACGACGGCCATGATTTAATAGAAAGCAATTAATATTGTGTAAATATTTGGAACATAAAGAAAAACTTAAACCACACCCAGGACCATAGCAACAATAAATGTTTTCAGAATTACTCTCATTTCCAGACTTAAGAACTTTGTCGTATTTGTTTTTCTAAGATATGAACACCTAAACTGAGTTGACTTTAAAGATAAATCATTTAACAATTTCTAAAAGGTCAATGCTTGCATGAAGCCAAACAGGCATAAATTATATTTTTAACTAGTTTTAGAGGATAGATAGTCCTGGGGTGGCTAGATTTTTATGCTCGTTCCAAGAAAACTTCAGTTTTGCTTACTGCAGATTTTTTTCTTTCTTGAAATGAACAAATTTCACTAGTTCAAAGAATATTTTGTCTTTTTTCTAGCAGAGGAGTTTTTGCAGTGTCGTGATATGTTTTAGACTCAAAGGCATAAAGGGATTTAATATTTCTCCACCAAAAGTATACGGTATTCCTGGTAGTGCGGAAAAGGCTTTGAAACATTTAACATTTAGAGCATCATGTAGGGCGATAACATTCATAGATTTGAACATCTGTGAAATCAGGACCTAAAAGTATTTCTTAAACTAGCTCTGTTCACTTTATTTTGAACCATACCGTAGTACATTTTGCAAGATTTGTGCCCAATTTGACTGACACTGAGTGCACCTCCTTCACATCATTTAAAAAAAAATGCTTGTAGGGTAAAGCATCCACTTTTACACACTGCTGAAGTTTAAACCAAACCACATGATTTGAAAACATTTTTTCCCCACCCATATTTTAACAAGGTTGCCCACCTTGCCATGGACCTTCTGCTGAGCTTCACTACCCTCCAGTATGTCCTCTCCTCCCTCTCCAGACGCCACTTTCCTCTGGATGTGAGCATTCTGCTCCCGTAAGGCCACAATCTGCAGGACGGGAAAAAGCTAACAGGTTAGAGCTGAAACACACATACTTGCATGCGCATAGAAACACACAGAATAAATGTTGGATGAAAAACAAGATCAGACGCCGCAACATTAGCTCGAACCTCTTGAGGCGTCAGCGTTTTAACATGAAAGTGGCACAAATGCTACTTGATGCAGAAAAAGTCATGTTTAATTCTACTGCAATACTAGTGAATTCCAGTATGTCCCCGTCTGAAGGAATTTCTGGAACGTGACGTTAACTATCATGAAGTTGGAAACACATGAGCCCTGATTGTATGAGGCATGCGATCTGTGGATCTCATGCCTCGTTTCACCACTTTAAACAACTGTCCTAAAGTCATAATCCTGTCAGAGGGGTGACAGAGGTCCACAGACGGCAATAATTAGGTCGTGAGGGGGGTGATAATCACACACACCATGTGATTATCGCCCTCCTCAAGATAGGGAAGAGAAAGGCAGATAGTGTACTTGGCTGCTACTTGTCCCTCATAAACAATCTGAAGCTCCTGAGACTTAGTGGTGCCTCGTGTACTTTTCAAAACAAGACTTTCCAGAACTTGAACCTTGTGGGAGTGAGACAGTATATCACTATTTAAAAGACATGGCCTTCCAAAAATGTCGAAGTCTTGTGAAACTTCCTCCGCATTAAAGTGATCACTTCAGAGCAGCTCTGAAAAATATTACAGGGGCAAATCAGACGGCCGTGGTGTGAGCCAACCGCTGTAGGTTTGTAGCTGATGGCAGTTCAGCCTGTCTCTCTCCCCTCTACCCTGGTTTCTAATCCTCTAGTTTCTTTGCATCTGGTTTAATTTTGGTTCATTTTCCCTTCTAGTTACGTAAAATAAACTAATCTCGACTTGTGTGGTTTTGTCCAACCTTGTGTTCCGGGTTGAGACAAACTGACAACACGATGAAGTGATCGCTGTTAAAGGAAAATTTGGGTTTATTGCACCTTGGGGCATCATTTCTTTGAGTTATGACGTTGTACCCACAAATTATGATCACGATGGACTTTAAAACAGAAAGTCTGGCTAATAATTTTACATTTTTCCTTTTTTCTCTCTAACAGTAAGTTTGGACAACCTTTTGATCATTGTCCGACGGCTTGTTTTTTTTCGTGAAATGTCTGACTTCTTTTTAACAATGTTTTCGTGTTCCCAGAACTCAACAATTTACACAGTACAATGTGCAATGTTATTGTTACAAATAGAAATAAGGAAAGTAAGACCCAAGTTGTATGAAACTGGAATTCCCTTAAAAGTCATCTTATAAAAACATTTATATTCACAGAAAGTAAGTTCACTGAACCCTGCCAGGATTTCTCCCCTTACAAAAATAAACATAAATTATTTAATGAATACAAAGAAAATTAAAAAAAAAGACTACAGTACATGGTGTGTGCTGTTAGCGTGATGTGATTAAAGCGGCATCATGCTAGTTCTACTCTAGTATTTAGAAGGTTTGGAAATGCTTTAATCGCTGAAACAGCCCGGACCCTAAAATCTGCATGATGTTAGTTTTCGACACGACCACTGGTAAAAAGAAACAATGCTCTCAACTGACCTGGTTTAAACTCAAAATCCTGACCTGCTCTCACTGACATCAAAGTTGATGTCAGGATTCCTTTAAAGTAGAGCCAAAATGCCTTGACAGGTGATTATTCCCCATCCACAGTGGGCAGGTTCACCTTACATTAAGCTTGGATTATAACTCTGCAGCCTGAAACTTCGCCCGCGACAGCTTGGCTTCTTCTTCACTGCTGCACACTGAACCCAGAGCGTCGCTGTTCATTACTTTTAACTTGCGCGTAATTATGCCTCGGTATGTTTCTGTACCATTATTCTGAAACTGTCTGTAATTTTTCCAGCTCAGAAATCAAACGCTAATACCAACCCTGACATAAAGGCACAACATATCATGAACGCAGCACCATAGGTGAATCTCCAGGTCAGAAATTACAGAAGGACAAGTGTACGAGATGCAAAATTAACATGGCGCCTACTATTTCTTTTGGATGTTGTTGATTTACCTCTCATCAAAGGCAGACATCTGATGGAAAAGAAAGGGAAGGACAAGAGGCAGAGAGGGGGCACAGCTTCGTGATTCTGTTGTCCTTCTTTAGCAATTCTGTGTGGACAGGACTGTCTGATGTAATGTGATGCGGGAGAGACTGGACGAATGGGAGGAGGAGTGAAGGGAGGGATGGGAGGGGGCTTCTTAGAGTGTAAAAGATTGATGTTGTCAAGGTGAGAGCTGGGGGCATACAAGCCTGTGGTGCAATGTGCTTAAATTACAATCAATTTGGACCAAATGCATGTGTGTGTACACACACACACACACACACACACACACACACACGCACGAACATATATATAGGTGAAAGGTGCATCAATTTTGTGCGTGTAAATTTGCCTTGGGATTTCTTTGGCAAAGATGTGAGAGTTGCCACACAGGATTAGACCGGGCAGAATAAAAAAAGCAATATGCTTGTTTCCTGTGACGAAGTCTTCGATCTCACTCATTGTAGACTTGACTGATCCCATGCCAGACCTCCTCCGAGTTATTAAGCTGAAACAATTGAAAAACAAAAATCTGCCATTTTTGCCTTTTTCCAACAGAGATCAATTCGTCTCAAGAACACTCTAAACTTCTGTTCCATTTAATCTGACAGATTTTTTTGTTTTAAAAGCCCCCCCCCCAAAAAAAAAAAAACATGACCGATGGATCCTACATGAACACAAAAAATTTCAGCCGGAGCTTGAACAGTTTTGTTTATTTCACATGAAAGATTTATGGCTTTGCTGTTTTGTCTGTGCTCTTCTCACTGGTTTGTATGAGCTGGGATTCAGTGGGGAAAAGGCGATGTCACATACTTCTGGGCACCAATCAGGATATAGCAGTATTTAAAAAAAAAAAAAAGAAAAAAATCAAAAACAAATAATTTTAAAAATAAATCCAGTGACAGTTGTGGGGTTGTGTGCTCATGTTGACAGGCCACTGTCAATCCAACTCAATTTTCAGTTTTAAACTCTTAATAAATAACAGTTAAAGCGGTTTTTCAGAACATTGAGTTTAATTCTTGCTTGATTCATCATGAATAATTTGATGTTATAGAGTAATAGTTCGTATAAAAAAAATCAGGTTTTCAAGGGATTAAAGAAAACAAGATTTTTGGATTTAGTATGAGATCTGCCTACTGCAATGCATTCTGTGCTTTTCATAGATTTCATGGGGTAAAACTTAAACTGAGTAAACCCTGGCACTTTTACGCTGCAGTTTTCAAAATGTGTCACAGTGTGGATTCATATCCATTGTCTCCTATAAGTAATCAAATAAACAGTAAACAACAATTTATCCTCAGATAAGATTCCGACACGTTCTTTTTTAGAGTTTGTTCCAAATCGCAATCACTGGCAGTTATCCGTGTGTCGCACACTTAAACACCTGTGGCCGCGTGAGGTCAAAAGCTGCCGATTTCATCAGGCATGCCTGTGTTGTCTAATCCCCTGCGGGGAGAAGGAACTCGTACCAGACCTCCATCCCAAATCAATTACCGGTTTGCTGGCTCGCGGCTCTGCCCGCCTCCCTGGAGCCTCTGAAGGTGTGGACGCTATTCTGTTCGGCAAAGCCGGTTTAACCGCCTCTTTCACTGCCTCATGGGCCAATCATTCATCTGTCCACCGCACTGACAAGTGTAGTGTTAACCATTTACAAGGGACGGCCTTGCAGGTGTACTGTATGGTCTTTCTAACCTTGGCTGTGTGATGTGAGAAAATGCTCCAAAGTGCCATGTCCTCCACGGAGATGTCTGTCAGGGACTTAGCAGTTTAGTTAAAAAGCAGACTAAGCCCAAAAGCTGTAAAGTTAAAAAGAGAGATAGTTTGGGGAACCAGCAGCAACTGTCCACTCCTTTTACTTTCCCTCTCTCCCTTTCTGCCCAGATCCTACACCTTCCAGTCTTGGATTCAGACCACAAGCGGCTCGAGCATCTACTTACCCCTCAAAACACTTAATTACGGTTTGTCTGGTAAGTCTCACTCTCCGTGTTTTTGTCTCCTTCACACTCGTCTTCACACCCGCCCGATGTGCTTTGACCAACTACTCCCCTGTCATTAACACACACACACACACACACACACACACACACACACACACACACACACACACACACACACACACACACCTCCACACACAACCTGCCTCTGCTTCCCACCTGCACATCTCTATTTTTGTGTTCTGCCTCTCTTAGCTCTTTTTCCCTTCCTCCTCTCTCCTCTCCAGACAGATCTAACTGTCTGTCTGTCCGTCCACCCACTGCACCCTCCAGCCTCCACCCTCCAGCCCCCACCCCCCTTCTTCTCTTCTCCTTACTGACTTTTATTCTAGGTCCGAGTGTCAGACTGGCATGTCTGACAGGCTGTGAAATGCCAGCCTGAGGGTTTTTCTCAGCTGGAACAAGACCATCTGCAGTACGAGAGCTGCTCCGGCTCTGCTGCCAGCCCGAGCCAGCAGGTTGAGAAGAAGTTAGGCCACCATAGAAAGAGTGACCACTCTTCTGTCAGCGCTGTGCTTCAGCCACTTATGTGTGCAGTGCTATTATGTGCTAATCCCTGTAAAGATGAGGGTGAGTAATGTCTGCAGAGGTGATGCGGCTGCTTCTGGGTGTTTGAGTTGATATATAATTCAGGACACAAATCTGGACACATTTCGGGACACATCAAAGTGTGTACTAGATTAACATTCCCATAAACAAGCAGTACATATTCCTGTATATTTCTTCTGTGAGTTGGAACGTGTTTCTTTACAGAAGTCTGAATGTCAAGAGTGCTACAGTACGTACTATACTGCCTTTTAATGTTGTTGTTTTTATCATTCTATCAACACTTATTTTCAAATGTTTCTTTTTATATTTTTTCCCAATTTCTCCTATCTAAAGCACTTTTAAAAACAGCAACTGTCTCTAATTCTTTTTAAAACAAGTATTATCCTCTTCCCGTCCTCTTGCTTTGTGCGTATCTGTTGATCTAGGTTCAGAAGCTGCTTGTTCTTACAGTCATAAATAAACTTGAATTGAATTGAATTGAATGGAAATGAATGAAAGTACTTCAAAACTGTCTCATTCGCATTTAAGTGCATTTAAGTACATTATCTGATTCTGGCAGATGAATTGTACATATATAACACATGACCATTCCGGTACAATTTCCTTTAATCACATGTTGTATTAGAAGTAGTTCGGAATTTATAGTAGTCTGGTTGTTGTAACTACTGTCAGTATTGACGTTACTTGCAATAATCACTGTGTGTCTTATTTGCTTTGACTGTCATGATCAAATTCCCTACTAGAATTTAATCTAATAAAAATTGAATCCTATATTTAATTTTATTATAAAAAGAAAATGAGAGACACTACCCTGTATTTTTTTTTTTTAGGAGATCTAATTCCTGTATCCATCCGTCCATGCATACAAGATTTAAATAGTATCACATTCATTATCTTGAACATAACAGCTGTGGCATCTCTTACCTCCTGATTGGCTGCTGTGAGCTCCTCCTCCAAGGCGGACACCCTCTCAAGAGACACCCGTAGTCTCTCTCTTACCTGAAAACCAAAACAACCAGACACATATCATGACCTGCGTGCAAATCTCTTGAATCGTGTCCTTAACACGTGCACGTTTCTGCATCCGGCCTCAAATGGATTCATATGGTAGCGAAGGGCCTGGCAGAAAAATACACACACATTTTTTCCTTACTGCTGTTTAAATTCCAGTTCAGGCAATCATGGGTTAACACAGCAGGAAAAAAAAAAGCCCGACTGCTGCAGCAGAAAGAGCTTTTCCTCCCTTAGCCACAGAAGTACACTCTGCAGTGGCTTCAAAGCAGCATTATGAGGCTTTTATTGCTTTTAAAGCACCAGTTGCTAGGAGGAGATTCCCCTCCTACACTCCTCTCTTCATCAGAGAAACTCAGCATACTTGTCCTCTTTGTTTTTTGTGGCTGTGATGGAGCAATTACTTGCGCCGCATGGCGACCGTGCTCCACGGCTGCTGTGGCCCAGTAGGATACCAGATCTCAGAGGAGGTTGATCCTGGATTAGAAGTTAGCTGGGGTCTGGGTCGGGATGGTCCCACAGCTGCAGCTTTTATTCCCTTGCCAATGGACGTGCTTTATAAATGATGGCTTTTAGAGGAGAGGCTGAATGGATTACAGAGGCGGTGGTGATATCACACAGGGGGGCTAAGGTCATAAATTAGCAGGCTGTGAGGAGGCAGGAGAAATGCTGGTTGGGACACGTGGAGGCTAAAACCAACATGCGACACCAGGAAAACACAGATGACATTGCAGCGGCAATGTGTGCATCATTTGGTGTTAGCTGTTCGATTCATCAATACACTGAGATAATAATACACAATTTAAACTCTCCGAATAGAAAATATGTCACCGTCACAATGAATCGATATGATTACACATATATACCAATTCCGCTTGATGATTTTTACTAACTTCATGAATGGGGATCTGAAAAGATGAGGTGTTAATCAACCTCTACATTATCAGACAAGTGACATACACGGAAATCTGTGCTGTTCAAGAGACACAAAACTCTAATTTCAGGATTTATACTTGAGACTAGAACCTTAGTTATAATGTTGCAAATGTAGAGTAAAACACCTAAGACCAAGACAAAGCTAAAAAAAAACAGATTCTTAATCGTATCTGTACACACTGCTTAGGCAGACACCTTGAAAATAAAGTGTAGTGCTAATGGAAGCAGACCTACCTTCTCATCTAGGGCTTTATGGTGTTCAAACAAGGATTTGAGTGCTTTGAGGACTTCAACTTCACTGGACACTCCCGAGGGAGACTGAGCCTGCCGCTTGACCACTGTCATACGAAGCGACCGCTCGTGTCTGGACACCAGGCACTCCAGATGCTCCAGCAGCAGCTGAGGACACACACGGGGGAAATCACTGTTATCATCAACGTCGTTCATATGCAGGGCAAACACAGGCATAATGTGGAGGGAATCCAAAATGACAAACAGGGCTTGAGCACATAGAAACTTTAGATCCATTACATCTCTATTCATTTATTTAAGAATTAAGGATTTTTGAAAGTACTGGAAGACCGATTTCATGTAGGCTTCATCTGATGTAATGTAATAAGACCGTATAAATCAATTCAAAGTAAATATGCACTTAACGGATATTGAAATGATTACAAGAAAGGATGAATGCTTCTTAAGGCTTGCTTGATGAGAGGAAAGCCTGACGAAGCATGTGCAAAATGCATTGTTTGCTCTTGCTGAAATAAAAGCAAAAATAAACGAATAAAACAAACAAAAACATGTTTGAGGGTCTACAGCTGTGTTTTTGTGTGTGGCCAGCCCTTTTATTATCACCATATATGATCCCATTGAATTAAAATCATTGTAAGTATTAACAGGCGTGAAATAAGAAAATGTTTTATTAAATAATTTACGATAATTTTGCCCCATTTTTTGGAAAATGTGCCGTGTAAAGTCCACTCAGTTGCCAGTTAAAAATAAGACAGTGTAATACATCAAACTGCAATAAATCCTACCCTCATTAAGGTCATATGCATCCTCCTAAATATCCATACCGTTGAATCAACACCTCTGTAAAACAGTTTCAACAAAATTGCACATTTTAACCTTCACGAAGGTAGGATTTAGTGCAGGACTGTTATATTAAACTGCATTCGTTTTAGCTAGGTGTACCTAATAAACTGGCAACTGAGTGTATGTGCTGTAATACCTTGTAAGTGTAAAGGTATGAACAATGTAAAAAAAAACAAAACAAAAAAACATTCAAATCTACAACAGCAGCTGCAATCCTTCCAACAGTGAAAAGGGATTCTGCTAGTCTGGGTTGCTAGGTCGGTAGTCAAGTCAAATGCCAGCAGAGAGCTTCACAAGGACAGAGGAGAGATGCAGAGATGAGGGGGTTGACTTCAGGAAAAGAAACTACACAACAACCACCGCACATAGGATGTGACTGGAAGAGAGAATACCAGTTCGGTTGCATGAATAAAACATTCATTGTGGTTTCCTACATAGGTTCCATTGTGAGATCTGTTTATAGCATCATCTGCTTTCATTTACCTATGTCACTCATTTCTCCTGGATCACAGACACACTGGAGCAGTCTGGTGGTGATGCACATCTCAACACTTCAAATCCGTCTCGGAAAGTTGTCCA
This sequence comes from Xiphias gladius, assembly GCF_016859285.1. Lineage (NCBI taxonomy): Eukaryota > Metazoa > Chordata > Actinopteri > Istiophoriformes > Xiphiidae > Xiphias > Xiphias gladius. The sequence goes on from NC_053401.1 coordinate 5,655,108, forward strand.
AGGACATAATATCATAACCCCAAGATAAATGATATTGTTACAGGGTAAAGTTCCAGCTCAAAATGATGTCCCCACTGGCTTCATCCCTGACAGAACTTCGCCTCAGTAGTCTAAACATCCTCCAATGACGCTGCCCAACTGAAGCTGCAGCTGGGATAAATGTATTCTGTGGTTAGATCCTGGTTAGGAAATCAAGTCACTCTGCTATCTCTGGGGCTGCATTTTTTAAAACAAGGAACTACAGAGGTTCTTACTAAAGAACGCAAGAACACAGAACAATTTAGTGTAAGTAAACAGTACATACAGAGACAAAGATGAAGATGAGCGCAACAAGCAGCAGCGTCTAATAAGAGATTCAGTGTCGACTTAAACCGGTCTACCCAGTACGTCCTCTTATATATTCTTCTTGACAGTAAAAGCCTCTTCTGCAAGTCAGCTACAAGAAATACGTAGTCGACGTTGCTAATTTGCCAGGTCTGAAAAAAGATGCTAAATAGTCTAATGTGAAAGTGGAGGGCTCCAATTGGTTTGGGACCTTCCAGAACATAAACGCTGGGGATATATTTGCAGGATATCTTTGATGCAGGTTGGGGCCTCATCATCATCATGGGCTAAAATTTCATATATGAAAATAAGAGCAGCTGCTGAACCACACACATTCGGTAGATGCATCCAGGAAACCATTCTCCTCCATATATAATCCCCACAAAAGTAACACAAGTAAAGTAAAACTGCCATCCATAATGGAGACGGAGCATCTGGTGGGTATCTGTTGCTATGGGAAAGGCCACAGACTTTAAGAGAAATAAGGGACACGGTCCATAATATTTTTGTCCTCTTTTTGCTCCAATTTGACAAACAAATTTCATGTGTTTAATTTTCCCAACAGAATGTGGCAGACAGTTTCAACAGGAAACATTTTAGCAGGTGGGAAGTGATCAAAATCTCTGCAAGAGGGGGTGGTGGTAGCAGTTGGAAATCCAGCAGGAGCGTGTGGGTCCTGGGTTGAAAAAGAAAAAAGACCCCGTGCAGACCTCTACTGCAGCTGAAAGGAGACCCAGTGTCATCTCTGCTCTTGTCTGCCTGATACAACCGTCTCTCTGAGAGCCTCATCAGCAGCCGTCAAGTCCAAGTTCATGCTCCTGCACGCTAAACAAAATGCCAACAGCTGAATCGATCAGAAAACGAGCGTTTCCAGTGAGTTCTGCCTTAAATAATACCTTCAGAGCAAGAACTGACAACAGCCACGGTCTAATCCCATTCAGCAAATATTTTCATCATTTATCCGTTGCTCTGCTTTTTCTGTCTTACCGTGTCGCTGCACCATTTGAGTCTACGGATTTACATGCATGTCATTTGATTGTGATGCTCATCCCAGACGGCCGGTGAAGTTAACCTGTCTTTCCACTGTCATCACATCTGTTATCAGCTCCACCAGTCCACTGACTGCCTGCGCAGGCCTTCGTAGATTTAATTATGTAATGTAAAAACCTACCGGTGACATAATCAAGCTTAATTAAAGTTTGCTTGGTAATTGCCCCTTTGGAGGATTTGAGGCGCTAATAAAGTGGGAGAGTGAAAATGACTTTTGTCTGTCTCTGTTTCTTGCGCCTCACCTCCCTCTTGTCCTTGTTTTTAAGTCACTGTTGTGCCAAAATCTTCTGCCTCCACCCAGAAGAAAGATAGTGCCAGACTGTGAATCCAAACTTAATCAGCACTGGGATGGAAAACAGAGTCTTATCTGTCAACAACAGAGTGTACTTACTGCTTTAAAAAGGAAATATTTTTCACTGAAGATACAGGACTTCAGCTCCACAAAATTGCGCTGATCGCCTAATATCTTTAGTTGTTTTATTTATTTACCCCCCCCCCCAAAAAAAAATACCTTGAACCGGACACTGCAGGGCATCAGTGCCATTTGGACTTAGTTTTACTCTTGAGCGGCCATCCATGTGAAGTAAGTGGAAAAATGTTCAGGCAGAATGCGGGGAGCTAATGAGGTATGTCTGGGCATTGGAAACACACAGTGTGCAATGTTTGCTTCAGCGCTTCTACAGCCCTAAAACCGTACCCACCAGATAGCTTAAGCTTCCTCAGGATGCTGTCTATCAGACTGTGCAGCAAGCTTTGGTTTTTTCGCAGCTGACATGAAAATTTGGGGCAAGTTGTGAAACTTGTGGAATGCAAATTTAAGGGGCTGGATATGGATGAAAAAAGTCCCTTCGTGTGCTTCATTTTCGGATGACTATGTCAAAACAACAGTTGCGATTGGCTGTATTTGTCCAGAAACTTCTGAATGCCTCAAAGAACTGCCATGTTAACTCAGTGTAATACAATGTCAAGTTAACCATGTCAAGTAAGATTATTTGGTGGCAGTATAAACAGTTTAGTTCATGTTTTAGGATACGTGTGGAAGCTGCTCCTCACCCTGGTGTTGTTTCTCTCGGCTTTGAGCTCAGAGATCTCCTCCTCCTTCTCCAGCAGCTGCTCCCTGCAGGCGTTCAGCTCCTTGGTCAGCGCAGCAAACTCCTGAACAACAACAATAATAAGAAAAAAAAAATTAAAAAAAAAAAAGGGAGGAGATGGGTCAGCATCACAAAATACTCTGCAATAGCCCTCCATTGTCTAAGATATGGTGACGCAATGAAGCTTAAAGCAGCAGGGCTTGTTAGATGGTTGATGGCTGTAAACACGGGACAACGACAAAATAACAAAGAATAAAATGAAATCGCTACGAAGAACTTCTTCTACCAGTTACTGATGTCAATGTAAACACATAGGTGCAGTTTGAAAGACTCATTTAATAAACATTAAAACCTCAATGGAGTCCACTTTTAAGCAGTTTGTAAGGACTAGAGCAGACTGATACCGCAGACTGGACTTTTGAGGCCGATACCAATATCAATATTTGAGTTTCAAAAAACCTGATAACTTCATATCAGCTGATATTAATTTTATTACATGAACACATCACATAAACACACATTTTGGTTTTGAGTCTGTCATTTAGACAATTATGACCGAGACACATACTGAGCGGGACCTTTTACAGTTGGAAAAATAAACATTTCAGTGTCTCTGATTTACTCCAAAACCTCTCCTTGGCATCTCTGTACTAAAATTACTTGCCACGTATTGTCTGCCATTTGTACCAATACATACAGTTAATACTCCTTACTTATTATTGTTAACACCATAAATGTAGACATACTTTAAGTGCACTATTTGGTGCATGTAAAAAAAAAAGTCCCCGTATATATTTTCAACTTCTAAATTAATACTTAAATAATACAGGATAAATGATCTCCCCTATGCCTACAATATAAGTTAAGTCAAATGCCAAAGTTGCTAAAAAACAAAACAAAAAAAGGGAAGTGTTCAGGAAAACATACTCCACTGGAATAAAACAAAACAATGGTTTGGAGTTGCCATAAGATTTTTTAGCCTAACCCGCTTAACCACTTTCTTCTACATTACAGTCAACAAACTGTCAAACTGACATTCCGAGAAAACAGGTTAGATATTCCTATAAATACACATTAAACCAGCTATGAAAAAAATAAATAAATAAGAAAAATCTAAGTTGCAACCACAAGAATTTCAAACAAGTATGGGTCAAAAATGCCCCCTGAAAACATTACAGTCCCTGGGTTCTCATACAAAGCCTATTGAGAGGCTTCTCATAAGATTACATTTTGTCTTATTCTTATGTGGTAAGATACTGGGGGAGTTACTGACTTAATTTATCTAATAAAATAGGTGGTATGGTAAGACCAGGTCAGCCATGCCATTGCATCCGGGAACAAAGGTTCAATCCATCGCACAATGAGGGGCAAGGATTGAATGGTCCAGCGGTAATCTGTGGATGAAAGAGGATTGGCTCCATACAGTGGTGCAGGCGCGGCGCCGGGGTGTAGTGGATTCACGCCTAAGGGCGGACGGAGAGGACTCGGGCCGGTGGTTTGTATTGGCTGTGTAGCGGCACCACGAACCCGACGAGCAAGGCACCATGACCGACTGCTGCGGGCGGTGCGAGCAGCAGGTGTCGACGCTGCTTCGGGGCGGAAGATCGCAGTTTTAGTCGTACAGACATTTTTCTTTTCCCCCGGAGGCGGGAATAATCTCACAAATTGAGTTTAAAACGCAGTTCGAAGAATAAATGGAGATCACCGTGAAAGAGAAAAAGAGGGGTTAAGGACATGTAGTAGGGTAACGGGTCATTTGTGAAATGTGGCACTGCTACTGCCGCTCTGCAGGAGAGGAGGAGGAGGGAGAACCGGGGGAAAAGGATAAGAATGAGGAGGAGGAGAAACGGGAGTAGGATGAGAAGGGAAGGAGGTAGACGCAGGTAGACGCAGAAGAAGAAGTAGGGGGAGGTGGAGGAAAAGTAGTTTCAACCCTCCCCCTCACGTTGAGCTAACGTTAGCTTGAATAAATCAAACCTCAGCCGAGGGCAGTCGCTGCCACGTTGCCGAACCTGCACGGACTGCAGCAGCATCGAGGGCCGAGCTTGAGGAACGAGCGGGGGAATGTCGCTGAGAGAGGAAGGATGGCTGCCACACGGGTTTATAGCCTACCCGCAATTACTGCTTCTTCACCCCCCCCTCATGTTGGACTGAGGGCAGACTGGACGGCACAGCGACTCACTGTCGCCCCCTGAGGTACTAAGTGGTATTACGAGACGGACCGGGGCTAGCTGGCTAGCATGCTAACTTCGGTAGCTAGCTCGTCAAGACGTTACAGAGACGTCTTTGACATAACGTCAAAACTGCTATTTCTTCTCATTCTGTCGATAATTTTAGTTCATTTTTGAATTTCTTAAACTAAAACACTTGCATAATAAAGTTGCTCTCTCAAAATACGGGCTCCACCAGATGACATTAAATTCAACCTAAAATATTTGAGGTATTTCTGTTTCAAGAGCAGCTCAGCTCCCTTTATGAAGCGTTTGCACGAAAATTCAGATTAACACTAAACTTCGAAGGACCTCAGAGGTGAGAAAGAGCACATACACGTGCACAGTACTAAAGGGATGTTGTCCCTGTCGCAAAGAAGAAAGGGGCCTGTCTCAAACAGTAAAATACCAAGCAAAGGAATGCAAACTTTTTGGTTAACATGAGCACTAAGTCTCAAACAGCCTGCCACTGCAATGCCTTGCTCACCTCTGCCAAACCAGCGGCTTTGCCCTCTGTCCGCCTCAATCGAATTTTCCTTCAGATGGATACTAACAAAAGATTTAATTACGCCTGAACTGCATTTATACCACAACTACTGCATGATCAGCCTGCTGGTCCTCGCCCAGACTCAAACCGCAGAAACAGTCCACCAGCACTGTTGCTTCTCTAAACACATTTATATTCGCGAATTCACTTGGGAGTGGTGAGCTACGTGTTGACAGCGCTCTCGTAAACAACCACCTGAGGAGAAGAATCCGCCTGTCGCTCACGAGGACTCCAAACTTCTGGGCCCTGTCGTCCCAGACTAAATTAAGCAAGGTCAGAGGAGACGTCGTTGGAGCGGGTCACATCAGGCAGGTAACAAAGGAATCAAACAGTGACAGCTGTCTCAATGTGACTCCCGATTAATGGGAGGGGCTGTGCAACATTTTAATTTAGAACTGGTTGATACGACACAATAACCAACATGATCAGTGTTTGAGTTCAGAATCAATTTTGAGCGCGCGGTATGCAGGGTATTGCAGGCATTCATACATACATTAGCCTGCTTCTCAACAGCAGTGGGTTCGGTTTACACTGATTTTGCTCCAGAAAAAAAAAATACTCAAGGACTAAAGAAAACATGACTAAATTTTAAAATGTCACCAATAAGATACCAACAATTTCACTGATAATTTTTATGGTTAAGTTTGGAAACAATTCTTTGATTATCCTAGTAGTTGACCGACGCAACGATTAATGATCAGCAATTTTAATAATTGTTTAATCATTTAGTAATTTGTTTAAAAAAAAAAGCCAAACATCTGCTTGTTCTGGCTTTTCGAAAGTCAGGATTTTCTGCTTCTCTGTGCTTTACAGTACAGTCACTGAAAACGTCTGGGGTTCGGGCTGATGATCGGACTATTTTCTGACATTTTATATGCCAAACAGTTAATCGATTAATTAAAAAAAAACAGGGGAAAAAGTAATCCTTAATGAAAAATGAGTTGTGTGAATTACAGTGCGCTTAGGATAAAATAAAAATCTAATAATAAATCAATTCTCAAAAGCTGTCAGGTAAACATAAGTGATCTGTCTATCTGAGTAGACATTGTAATTCAGAATCTGTACACCATCTGCCCTTCAGGAGACAAGGACAATAACTCAGGGTTACCGACACTCCAGGGAGTGTGGCAATATTGTGTCTCATAGCGGCAGTAGCGCAACAAATCCTTATAGACGTTATAGAGCGACAAATCCTCAGCACAAAGACCCCATACGCCATGAAAATCCCCAAATCACTATTGACTGTCAGTCTGCATTGTGAGTGAGCTAATGCGAAAAAGTCAAGTGGATTTACTTCTGTGATCAAAGACTTGATTTTTGGGTGTATGGTCACAGCATGCAGCATACATGGGCCGAGGAACATGGCCTCTCTTTCCTCATGGGACGAATGATGTGGAATCACAGAGCTGCAGGCTTTGGTCATGCTTGTCTCGGGTCTTTGCTGGACACGAACTACGATAAGTAACAGCGGGACAGCCAGTCAATCTGCAGTCTTCAGGGTTCAGAGCCTTCGGGGGGGCGGGGGGTTGCAGCTTCTTTAAATCTAACTAATTTCCAAGTGGATTGCTGCAGGCTGCTGCCGCAACTTTCGGATGCGGTTTCAAAAAAATGCACCGTGGAAGCCCAGACAGTGTGGCTCTTAATGTTTCTGGCCTGTTACTTCGAGATTTGATAATTAAATCATCACGTTTGTGTCCTCATGCCCATGACTTCATTATCTCATAATTAAGTCATATTTTGTGGTTCTCATCCTTTATTGGAGCCACAAGCTCTGACTCAATCTAATACAACTGCCGTGCAACAAAGTCACCTTTTCTGAAGGCGAATGGAATAAAAAGCTGAAGATTACAGACAGATGCTGATTAAACTTTATTGTAATTTGTAGGCTGCTGTATTGGAGGGCATTGTACTGAAAGCTGTTTCTAATGTTTTTCGACTAATTAAACTTCAACCTGCTATTACACTGCTAATATCTAGGTAAAGAAGTGGAATTGTAACATGCTTAAGCCCACGCAGACAAAACCAGGCCAAAGTCTTGCTTCTCTTAACGCCAATAAAACTCTAATTGTAACTGGTCTGCATAATTCCAGAAGGTTAAACTGTCAGGAAAAGCATGTGTATTATATTTAAGGGCCTGCTGACTTAACAACTAGAAGGCCCCTTACATAGATACAGAGGAAGATCGGATCAATTGTTAGGGCCCATCTGTTACCATAGCAACAGGGGATGGGGGGGGCATCTCTATGGAGAGTTGACCCACAGTATAAAGGACCAGGACAGTAGAAGAAAGACAGTTTGTAAGACTATAAACTGTATTTTATTATTATTTTTTAAGATGATTTGAATTTTAAGCGATTTCCACTGAAAGATAATGCGAACAGATTCCTATATTTATATTTTTGTTACATTACTATATTCACAACATAATTATTCTTTGCTAAATATCCTGTATCCTCTCACTAATTTTGCATTTTAAATGATCCATATTCCCAAAAGTGATCATCACACTTTCATTCATTCTTAAAATATCTTGGGAATCATCTGTAAATGAAGCTCGCGTGTCGTTATAGAACACTGCTTCTTTGCCTCACTGCATTTTTCCAAAGTTGTGAGTGTGTGCAGCAGGTCAAAAAAAAAGAAGCTTAGAGCTCATAAATCTCTCTCCCAGGGGAATGTAGCTAATCACAGTCACCTCCTCTTAAGAAAAAGCCCTTCTGCAAATTGCACCATTTGCTTTAATGCTTGTGAGACCCAACAATCCCCTGCTTGTGCAGTGCCGTTAAGCCTAAACTTCCTCAGCAACAGTCTACAGTCTACTCTCCCTCTGGAGCCAGCAATCTCAGGGCAATTGTTTCTCTTAGGGATGAGCTAAAGAAAAGTCTATGACCCCAGGGGCCAGGAAATGTTTTTAAGACTGCCTCTTCCTAAAGGCCACACTGTCAGGACCTTGAAAGATTATGGGCTCCGCTGACACAACATTTCACGTTCTACGGTGGTTTCCAGAACTTCTGCGAAATTTCTGCTCCGAACCAGTGAAATTAATTGACTTCCGCAGCAACGCGATTTATAAAGAGAGTCAATGTTGGTATTGGGTGTTAGCTCATTGTATAACCATTTGTCCTCACACTTAACTTAGCATGCCGACACCCATTTTAATTAACTTTTTTCCCCCCGCTCTGTGCCAAGTGTGATACACACTAACATGCACACACAGGCTGGCGAGGAGTGTAATAATTTTAAAATTATCAAAGGGCATGCTCAGACAGGCAGCAAACAAGAGAAGATAAATCTTCAAGGAGTAAAAAGCTAATGAATTCTAACAGACTTTTGCTAGTAAATAATCACAGGAAAAAACCACAAGGCAATAGCTGGGTTTCCTGCAAAGTATTTCAACATTAAACAACTAAATCGGCAATTTAGGAAAACACTCTTACTGACCTTATTCGCTTTCTTTCCGGGAGGTAGAAGAGAAAATAAATACCGCTCTACTATCTGTGTGTTAAGTATGACGCTAAAGCCACGAGATGATTAGCTTAGCTTAGCCTAGAAAGCAGGGAAAGTGGCTAGCCGGGGTCTCTCCAAATAACTGGCAACATCCATAACCTATATACAAACATCAACATCAAAATAACAAAAAACCGTATGAGGTGTAACACGGGCTTAACCAGAGTTGCTTACATGTATATTTGCGTATATTTATTTTTCTCTCTCTCTCTCTCAAGGAAAACTCAACTTTGTGAATTTTTGGATCCCAGGAAACTCTGCCTCCTGGCACTGCTCTCATAAATAACCCGAAAATGGCCGAATGCAACGTGGTGATTTCCACCACGTTGCATTCGGCCCGGATCCAGTGAGCAGAGAGACAGCAAGAGAAGTCGAGTCCAAGCATATAGATAAAAGCTGAAGTAGAACATGCTGGGCCTTCGCGTGACAGAACATCTTTAATGCATCACTTAAGTGGACTTTCACCTCTGCTGTGGTTTTGCGAGTCAGTTGTACGGAGGGTGGTGTACAGTATACACACTCACACATGCACGTGCGCACACGTAGCGGACGGCTGGAGCCCCGGGGACATTGGAGAACTCCCTCAGGGGAAGTGAGGGGAGTAATGCTGCCATTCCTCGATGTTACCAACTGCTGCCCAGCTGTGAGCAGCGTTGGAGTTTCCTAACAAAAGCAGAGCTGCAGCTTACGGTAATTAGACGGTTTTGATTGCTGAGTCGACTGTTAAATGCAAAAAATTAAGCATCTAAATAGTGTAAGTTATAAAACGTTGGGCCGAATACTGCGTGCACGCTTTTCATCAGTGGCCAGTTTTGATGAAGTGTTACTGCTTTATTTTATTGTCCATTCAAACAGCTGGGAGTATAAAATTCCACTTGGATGAGCTGAGGTTTTGCTCCAAGTCTCTCTCTAGCACTATTTTACCCATGAGCTGCTGGACCACAATCCACCCACCTCCTTCTTTTCCCCACTTCTCATTACCCAGGCAAACTGCCTAGCACTGCAATATGTCAGGTAGTGTGTGTGTGTATGTGAGTGTGAGTATGGAGTCTGCCTGTAGGTGAACTGAAATGAAACGGTCGACAAGGCTTCCTCCCTGAGTGGGCCAACTGTCCGCCAAATTTACAGCAGGATCTAGATTTTTTTTTTTTTTTTGGAAATGGAGGTGTGGTCTCTGCAGGAGAGTCATGCTTCCAGGCAAAAAAAAACAAACCCTGGCAATTGTGCATTACTCCCAGAAGAGACGGAGAAGTGGTGGTGTGATTGACAGCAGGCTGACTCACCGAGTGCAACGCAGAGAGCAACTTGAAAAAAACAAAACTGTCACCCATGTGATGATGTTACCTCCATCTCCTGAAGCCAAGCCGCAGGAATCTGTGCAGGGATGTTATCTGAATCCAACAGCAAATTCTCAACAAAAAAAAAAAAAGAGTTTAGAGTGTAACCTTTAGACTCTGTTCCAAAGAATAAATTAGACAAATTCTGACAAGTTTCATGACAAGAAGCTTTCAAACTGCAAAAGGAGCTCTTCGTGAATTCATCGTGACTCCAATTTGGCGGACCTAAAAACATTCTGGGAAAGTACCAGATAATGAGCAATGAGCACAAAACAGAAGTCCTTTTGTGATAGTTGTGCTTTCTCCATTTTTACAAAGTACTGAGTTTCGGAAAGCTCTACTGTAATTCTTGTATTAGATAAACAGTGTTATATTTACCGTGTGAGACCACGGGGAGGACAGGACAGAGCGAGCGGGTGAATAAGGGATGAGATGAGTCTGCTGCTATCAATATGAATGTTACAGCTCCTGCAGTTAACAAATGTCTACGCATGCTGGAGAGGGATGCTGAACTAAAGTGGCCTGGTATCGCTATGATCACATTTTAAACATTCAAATCGGTTAGAGGAAAACGCACAGCTGTGTGAAGAGCCTGCGGGTTGTTGAAAATCATGGTTGGGGTAAATCAGGAGAGAGGAATAGATCATGAAAGACTTTTAACTCAAGTAACCAATTTCTTTTTACTTACACATTTTTTTTTTTTTTTCTTTTATATCCCCTGCACTATACAGAACTTTGAAGGCGTGTAGTGTTGCTGAACAGTCTTATTTCTCTCTTATTTTGTTGATTCAGTGGCTTAAACCTCCTTTTGATTTTACATACATATGTACTTTTATTGTATTTTACTGTCTACATACTTTTATTTTAATGTGTACTTACCATATATAGTACATGCTGTGCATATATATGTAAAAACTATAAAAACTATATATATTATTTATATTATTATACAAAAATATTATCGTTTATCTATATTTACTATTTAGGTATAGTGAGTATTTTTGGCCCAAAAATTCCCTTTGGAATTTATAAAGTTATCTTAAAACAATCATTTCTATGAACATTTGAAGGGTGTATCAATATTTGGTGTCTTAAAAATGTTGAATTTGTCCAAGTCTTTTCAAAAGACTTCCCAAAAATGTAAATATTTAATCTTTCTCAAACTTTTTAAAATCCATATTTTTTGGATAATAACAGGACGCTGAAACTCTTTAGGACTGTAGCACCTCAAGACAAAGACTGACTCCTGGACCAGCAGTCCACCCAGGACCAGTGCCAGCTGGATTCTTGGCCTACATCGTGCTGATAAGAGGGATCCAACACAGGGACTTTAGATCGGACACTGTGGAGCCGCAGAGCCACAGAGACCTTGAGGAACAGCCACCACGCATGAGTTTTAGCTCAGCCAGCAGGATCATTTCCTCAGCTTTAAATATTCAAGAAGGTTATCCGTGCTGGGCGAGCCGGTGAGTTGAAGGTAGACGACAAGTGCTACGACAGCACCCAGCATGCTTGTATCAATTAATCCTTTTCAGGAACCGTGTGGTTGCCTTTCATCTGTCTCTCTGTCAAAATAACATTAAAGACATGCCACCAAATCAACTGACAACTGAACTATTGCTGTCATACAGTCCCATAGTATCTGCAGAAACCTATGTGAGAACCTTAAAAGCATGATTATTCCAGTATTTGTGGGCCTTGTCTTCTGGATCCTATTAAGAGAAACTGGCAGGTTGTAAAGCTATCACAACTTCAAACAGCTGCTCAAACAAAACAGCATACAGTAGAGTGTTTTAATACAGATGCAGGGAAGCTATAACAGGGCTATTGTAAAACCATCAAGCTAGATTGCTTTTTTATTGCTTTCCCAACACAAGCAACACTTTCAACCTGAATGGCAATATGCAATATGCCAGTCTGATTTTACATCTCTTAGTACATGTCCTCTAAAAAAATCCACATAAAATCTAATCTAAGATCGTTTATGCATAATGAACCTTGCAGAAATGAATCATTCACAATTAACCATTAACCACTGAATTCTCTCGGTTGAATAAAGCATTGATTTTATTCAGCTTGATTGCCTCTGAAAATTTTTTGGAAATGGACAGTCAAACAGTTTAATAAATGAGCTACAGAGACAAAAGAGCAAGCTGAATACAAAAAACATGAGCTCTTTCTTGAAAAGGACAATGGCTGGTGGCCCTGAATGGACTTTGTGTTACGCTGTTGTGATGTTACATCAAGTCATCGGTGGACTGGTCACTGCGCTGATGCCTTTAATGGGACCAGAGGAAAACAGCTACTTCCACATGGGAGAGGATTATTCCAGGTAAAGACATGTACAGCGGATGAAAGGTCAGTAGGGATGTTTGCGTGAAAGGACGTGTTTGGGAGAGAGAGAGTGTGACGGCACTGAAGGTAGGAGGGGTTTTGATTTACAATAACCTTTAGCTGGAGAGGTAAGAGGGGTCGTCTCTGTGCTGTAAAAGACCCCTTGAGGCCAAGTCATAAATCTGAGAATGGAAATTACCCCCTGGAAATTTACTGCCCTTCGAGTGCCTAATAACTAATTTTGATCCCTTTGAACCCCTGTACGAGGGCTTGCCACACCTCTACAGCCTCCCATCACAACATTAGCAACAGCCTTCAACCTCTAACTTCCAAAATCCAGGAGAATGAAAGCTGTGTACGATGAAATGACTGGAAATGTGCAACCTGTTGGCTTAGCTTAGCACAAAGATAGGAAAACAGGGGGAAACATCTGGCCCGGCTCTGTCAGAAGGTGACAAAATCCGTCAGCTCACTAATTAAATATTATATGTGATTTGTTTAATCTGTACAAAAAAGAAATGTGTAAAACTGCCACATTAGACTAAGCTAAACGGCTGCTAATAGTGGTATCAACCTTCTCATCTAACTCTCAGCAAGAGAGCGAAGTAGCATTAAATTAAATTACATTTAGGCATTCAATTTTTTTGCCTGTATTTTAAACCACCGTTTGCCCTGAAAACAGTTGTTGAAATTTGCCAACCAGTTTCTGAGTCGAAAGCATCTCTGTCTCAGAAAAAAAAAAAAAAGGTTTTATATCAAACTCCAATCTGAAAATATATTCTATCTCTGTTTTTTTATCTCAGAGTGAATGCAGTCTGTCCCAGACGTGAGGAAAGACCTGGGGAAACAGTGAATATCTATGTGCTGTCCGAAAGGAATAATAATTCAAATCCTGTGTTTGGGAAGAAATCCGTAATATATCCTCTAATAAATTTAGATCAATCTCCATCTCCCGGTCTCTAAGGCATCCAACCAATTGGAATAACTGTTACAGTCTGATGTACTGTGAAAAGGGCAGAGGAGACGCGGGCTCCTCTTACTCATAAGCAATCGGCCTGGACTTGTGTCGTTGTCTGTGTGGGTGTCTGTGTGAAGGATTTCTGTCGGAGGAGGTCAAGGTCAAGGTAAGGAAGCAACGAGCTTCGTCTCAAAATGGATTATTCGGCTTTAATCGGGGAAATGAGACTGAGGCTATGAAACAAAGCATAGGCATCCCCTCGCCAATACATGTGCTCTCAACTGGACGTGCTCAGCTCCAGTGTATGGTACAGTGATAAACTGATGCCACTGCAATTCATGGAGATACTGTGCCCATATTAAAAAGGTCAGGGAAGGGCAGAGTGTTTTATTACTCAATGAGAATGCCTACTCTCTGTTTTCCACATGTAATGTTCTGTCACACTCTTTTCATTTGGTCCCAATAACGCTGGGCATCCAGGCAGCAACGAAGCTGCATATCGCTGTGAAACACCCAAACAAGCATGGCCGGAAATGTCAGACCATCCATCATCTGTTACCCATGGAGAGCAGAACGCTCCAAACAGGACAAATAGTCCTTGTTTTTGTTTTTTTTGTTTTTTCCAGGGACAAAACAGCAGCAGGCTGGCTCTTGGGTGATATGCTGTGACTGTCATTCACCTTGTACAGCAGGTTGGCTGACGACTCTGTGTCCTCTTATTCTGGCTTAGCTGGGAAATAGTATCACTGTTTCGTCTTAGGCTACAACTGACAATTATTTTTGTTATCGATTAAACCTTTGAACCCGAGGCTGTTTTTCACTTTTCACTACCTTTATTTAAAAGCTGAAAGCATAGTCCCTAGTTGGTAGTCAGACTAACATTTGGAATTAATGGGACGTTTTGAGTTTTCGGCACTACAGTTCCCTCAGTTCTTTGGGTGATGTAAACAGGATGTCCACCTAAAGGAAGACATTGAATCAGTGACTTAGCTGTGGATTAAACCCTAGACCTGCTAATTTTTATACGCCTATTACTGTTTACATTTTGGTGAATTTTTGCCATGAAAATTGATGCAAAAACATCATTCACCAATTGTTTTTATGAAGTCTAAATTTGATGATTATGAGGCAAAATGGAAAGCTGAAATCCAGCTAGTGGTTTTAAATTTTGCTTGATCAATAACTTAAATCATTAACAAAACTGTGGTCAATTAATTTTCTGTCAATACGTTTGGCAATAAGTCAACTTATTGTTTCAGTACTAGTTTCTTCGCATTCATTCAGAGGCCTTATGTGCAGGCTAGAGGTATAATGAGGTCCACTGAGGTATAGCCATGTTCTACAGCACCAAGCCCCTGAAATGAGATTAATCAATTTGAAAGAAAACACATTTTTCCTGCACTGCAATGTTAGATGAATGAACACTGCAGAAAGGAAAGCCATAGAACGTCAGCTTCAACGTAATATTGTAAATCAAAGTCCAGCTGCCACGTAAACATGGCAATTTTAGTTAGGCTGATAACCAAATGAGCAACAGAGCAGTTTGTTACGGGCGAGATGCCACATTTGGAAAATTCATCAGACAAGTGGTGGGATTTGCAAAGATTACGGTAGGGAGAGAGGGTGGGCTTTGGAGCATTGATGATTCAATCCCTGTCCATGCAGATAACATCCAGCGACAGCAATAATAAACAAAACACCCTCTGTGCATCAAAGGAACACACCGTTGGATGTCCATTTCTCACTGATATGAAAAGGATTGGTTAGATCGGGAATATCTAAAGCTTCATCGCAGGAATCCTAAAGGACAATGCGGAACACTGACAAGAAAGTGCGAAGCGTGCTTTTTGGAGGGAATTCGACAGAAAACACTACAAAGATAGAAGTAGTTCTCCAAGCTTAGGCACAGAGAGGTGATTCCCTCTCAATCTTCGAGTTTAGTCACTGAATGAACCATGACATGAAATAGGTGATTTGTACTCTCTTGACCCCTTGACATTTCCTCCTCTTCTTCTGCTTTGTGGCCTGGGTGTTTTGTCTACGTTGGAGGCTGAAAAGCGATCTCTAATCCTCAGGGAGCGCTGACCCCGCCGACCCGGACCTTGGCGTCATTTATCGCAACCCCTTGAAAGGAAAGCACTCCGAAATCCAAAGATTAAATTGAAAAATCCTTGAATCCTCGAAATGAAGTACAATATAGGGTAAAGGTATGCTTCCCAAGAAGAAGATAAGATTAAAATATGTACCTGCTTCTGTGTCTCCATAGCTGTCAAGGGGTTAAGACTCATCCATTAACATTTACTACTATTTGATGACACCAGTGAGAAGGTCTTGTTTGATCGCACCACAAACCATCAAGGTGATAATATAATCTCCGGTACCAGTTTATGGTTGACTATAAACATTGTGTGTGATGTAGTTTTGGTGTTTACTTAGTCCCGAACACAGCATTAAAGCGAAATGTCTTGTAAATATCAAACTGCATAAATGAACAATTACTGTCTCAGCACTTTAGGATGGTATTTTAGAATGAGCAGCGCGCAGGGAGAGGGTACAGTACGTCTATCACCGGTGTTTCATTGATGATTTATGGGTTACTGCTTTAAGGGGTCAGTCCACCTAAAATAAGAAGAAAAAAAACTAACATATAACATAATATCTCACATCTAGTGGTGTCTTTTGGTAGTTTTGGTATGAATAAGCAGGATTTTTTTGAGAGCTTGACAGTTCATTCTTGACCTAGGAAACAGTAGAATCACACACGTTCATATGCAGCAACAATCTGCCAATGAGCACCGTGTGATGCGTTTGAAAGCTCCACAACCAAGCGAGTGAGAGGACCCCGGATTGAAATATTTTTGTCAAGAGGTTTCAAGGTTAAGAAAAAAATACCAAGCTCAATTTTTAAGTCAACGCAGATGAGAAATCAGAGAGGTGCTCAGAATAAAGTATCCAAAAATACACTTTAGCAGTTCTATTGAAATACAAATGAACATGATACTATGTGTATGACATTTTGACCAGTTGTGCACACACACTGCCTGGATCTACTACACCTCTTATTGAGCTACACAGATAGAAACCTTACAGAAATAGCTCATGAAGTACAGTATGTCTGGGAAATTTGAGTACCACTGGTCTGATGCCAAAGAGGGCTGGTGCCTTTAAGGTCATTATTAAAGACCCTTGGATACAAAGCTTCGTCTCCTTTCCCTGTTCTTGTCTTCTCCAGTCATCTGAGCCGTCTTTGTGCAGCCGGCCTTATCATTCTCCTCCAGCCCTCTCTCCTGCGCAATCTTGTGGACACTTGGCTCAGCAAGCAGATCACAGGGTTCCTACATGAATTATAAGGGCTCGAAAGAAAATCCTAATCGTGGACGTGAGGTAAGATGGTATCCGAGGCACTCTGTGGGCTTTTTAAATGAGGCACTGTGACAGAGATTTGTTCAAAAACCAATTCAGAAATAGCTATTGGGATCATCACCAAACTCTGCCAAATACTTCTGTATCATCCAAGCTTGTCTTGTAGCAGCAGTGTTGGCTTTTAAAGGTCAAACGGCTTGGGATAATAAGGTTTTCGTGCCCTGCGGCTACTCTTTACAGAACACTAACAACAGAATTCGCAAGTAAAGAAATCTAAACGTATATCTTATCACGTATTCACTTGAACGGACAAAGCTGTACATATTAAACTGGCAGTGGAGATAAAAACAGAAGACATGCTGTTACACATACAGACTCAAACAGTAGTAACTCCCCCCCCCTTTCTCTCTGTAGGTAAACACTGAAAGTCAAATGGCCTCAGGCGCTGTTCAAAATGAATTAGTGCTGAAGGCCTGGTACTGTGAATCTCTGGCATTTTATAAAAGGTCTGTAGCACGAAGGAGACCACCTGAGAGTCAGCCTGCATTCACGACACAGCATTCAGAGCGCGCCCAGAGATCAAAACAATTCGCTCTCTTTGTATATGAGCAATCGTTTTGTCCATTTAAAGTTCAAATAACTGGGAGTTTCAGAACAGAATGGGGCTCTATGTTTACAAAGCAGACCGAGCTTATAATCAGTTCCCTGTTTCCTCCAATGCAACGCAGCAGCGGCAGCGGGGAGAAAGTGTCTAGCCAGGCAGAAATCAAACATTAACACAGACCGAGGCAGAAAGGGACGATAACGCTGTCTGCCGGCAGAGGTGCTGACATACGGAAGCGTGGGTGGACCTGCAGAGCCGGGGAAGGCAACACAAACAGCCCACAGGTGATGAACATGCAATCCAGCCCGCTATGTGTCGATTACATACATCAATGTTCGAGCGATTACGTGACGGTGTGATGGGTTCTCTTGATAGAACGATGAAATGGCTGCGACTGGTTCCAGCAGGAGATCATGATAATAGACGATAATCGTTTTTCTTTTATGTTTTGAATTTGAAGTGAGTTGTTGATGATGAGGCAGCTCTCCTTCCCCTGTCCTGGACTGACTGTGAGTGCTGGAGATATTCGGTTGAAAGAAAAGTAGGGAAGCTACACATACACACCGAGCAGATGATGCGTTGGGGTGCACAGACTGAGAATACTGTCCTTGGGAAGCCAATGTCCCTGAGCTCCTTGGGGGCTCAGTGGCCAGATGCTTTTGCCTTCCCTGCTTGCCTATTTTTTTTGGCCCCAGTGTCCTGTTACCACCAGCATCCATCACACTGCAACACAAAAAATTCACAAGCTGCAAGACACAACAACTCCCTGAATTTTCTAGCTTTCTCTAACTTTTCTCAGGGTTCCTGCTGATGGTGGTGAGTTATGCCAACTACTGAGGCAGTTGTGCCTGTTCCAGAATTTGCCAAATAAACCAACGCATCCTAAATTGAATGAAAATCCAAATCCAGTGAAGTATAGATTAAAAGGGGCACTCAATCAATTTTACATCTCAAAGTTTATTTACTAGTCACAGTACTATACAGCCAAGGAAAAACTTTTAAATTTACTCAAGTAACATCACTTTAGTGTTGTGATCTGGGAGACTACGAGATACAAAATTCAGGGTATGGAGTTTGAAAGATGAGCGTGTTCTTGGAGTTTGACCTATATACAAACTAAAAGTCAGAATGTCTCTGCTGCATCAATTTTGAACACGCTTTTTAAAACTCAATACTAGATTTTTTTTAAGGTGAAAACTTTAGCAGCAAACATTAATTCAATCTTGTTCTTACAGGCAGAAGAAGAAGGGGGGGGTGGGGACTACCACAGTGTAGCCCGTATGAGTTACACGCAATACGTTGATGCATACAGGCTTTCTACTCAGGAGTGCACAGGTAAGAGATCCGTATCTGTTTCAAGGAGACTTTGGCAATAGCTGCTGCAGGGACGGAGCACAGCACCCTCCTGGGAACACTAAAAACTGCCAATTTATGATGCAAACCCCACTACAACTGAACCGAAGAAAACACTTCAAATAAAGCGTAGAAGCCACAATGTAGTCAAAGCTGTGGTTTTGTACAGGTGTTTGCAGCCCTCGGGGGAAACCTAACAAACAGTAAAACCGATCCAAACACGCTCAGGTCACTGCAGTGACAGAGAGCACCCAGGAGTCTTTGTTTGTCTGCTGCGGCTCTAAGCTGGGGCTCAGACCGGGCTGTGCTGGCGCAGAAGGAAGGTTCACCTCACAGCAGCCTCCCTCTCTCTCTCTCTCTCCCTCTCGCCCCTCACCTGCCCCACGTGCCTACAGAGCACAGTCGCCCTCAACTTTCGGCTCAGCATGACTGAGCACGGCGGGGCTGCGGTCCTCAGTCACATATTCAGAGGGGCAACGGAAATCAAGGGCAACAAATTCACTCCGAATATTTTGAGGGCAACATAATATGCTGGTTTGTTCCATGAGCTACTCTCTGAAGCTTTTTATTAGCCCCTAAATCCCGACATCTCTGGTAAGAACGGGCAGACAATAGAAAGTCCTCAGAAGGGCTAATATAATACGCGCTTCACAACAAGTATGACGGAGCAGAATTTACCTTCAGAGGAGTTCTGTCTGAGGTCTTTTAGGTACCTCACATTGTAGCTATTCCAATACAGTAAGATACAGTATGTCTATGTATATTTATGAGTAAGTATCTTCAAGCAGGTATAGCTCACACTTCACAGACAAGGGAGATATCCCGCAAGATATAACTACATTTCTATGCCTGTGAGGTATACACAACTGTGACGCGCAAGGCATATATCCCACCATTCTCCAGCATACAGTCTGATATAAGAGCAGAGTGCAGAGAGCATGAAGCACTACGGCATCCTCCCAGGACACAACCAAGTGTGCAGTGGCTCACCAGTGGCATCTTAATGTGGTGACGGGTCACATCAAGGGTAAAGGAGGACCGATGCGCTGCCGGGCTGCGCCGTCGAGGAAAAGTATGACAGAAAACACTTGAAACCTGTCTTGATAATACATAGGAGGGGTCTATATGATGGGCTGAAAAGAATTTCTGACACTGAAAGCTCCCTATGAAATAGTAAGAGGAATTGGACGATGCTGAGAAACAGCTGTGTCAAATCCAGCTGCATTAACTCTACGAATTTATACTTCAAAACGAATGCACGGTCTTCCATTATACTGCAAAACAATGGCTTGAAGAAAAACACAAGTCGGTTAGCAAGAGTGTATAGCAAACCAGCATGATTCTACAAATCTTCCCTGTTGTCCCACTGGCCCATTGTTCTAAGAACAGCCATTTCGACGCAGCCCTGTTCTCGCTCTCCATATACAAACAGCACGAGTCTTAGAAACATCATTAGACAATTACAGACAGATTTATTTGTGATTATTATTTTTTTGAGCCCTCGATGAAAACAAAGGGCATCTGCAAGGGTGTACAACTGTGCAATTATGGCAAAACTGAACGTCCTGCTCATTAAGACACAACCTGTAATTGCAGTTATTAAACGTGATTTTCGTCTTGATGGTTTGAGGGAAAAATTATTTGACCACAAAGCTAACAAATTTATATTTACATTCACTGTTTCTCTCCAAAACATACCTTAGAGGAGCTAGTAAACATACTGAATGCAAAAAAAAATGTAGCCTTAAACTGTGTATATACATGTAAATATGTTAATATTTATCCTCAAAAGAATATTTGCGTTTTTGATGAGTACTGGAGTGACTTTAGGCAATATTTGGCAAACATTCCATATTCAGTTCAGCGCAATTGGTGCGACAGCAGAAAACAACTGTTCCTTAAATGCATTTGATTTTGCAATGAATCTGCTTTTTTTAATTTTTAATTTTTTAATTTGGGCTAATGAATGGTTTTATTCAGTTTTATTCAATTTTATTTAACAACATGCATCTGTGGATTCACACACTGTGGCTCCTGATGAGAGAATCTCTTGTTCAGAAGACGATTTAGCCGCTTGACCTGCTGCAGTACTATTAATAAGAAACACCTTGCAAAGTTATTTGTCTGTCAGTAATGTGTCTGCTGAGAATTAGAAGAGAGGCAACAACAAAACAGCTGAGACGAACTACAAAAAACACGCAGGCCGCACGCCGACGTTTATAAAACAGGTGAGCTAATGTAACCAACGGGTGCTGTGGATGAGGAGGTAACAGTTACATTACTTTCAGTCTGCTGTTTTTAATGTTACTATCAGGACTAATACTCATTTTGGTCAAAAGACTGTGACTAAAACTAAACCCAAACAAGCTGCCAAAATTAACAGTGCATGGGAAGGGGGACATAATACATAATACAACAATACCTGGATTTTTCATATTGTCACAATACTGCTAACTGAGTTTTTCATAATGATAATGTTGAGAAAAATTCTATATACAACTAGATAATGCACTATTAATTGTGAATACTACTCTAATGGTACAACTTTGTTTTAGTAGCTGCCTCTTAAAATCCAAAAGGCCACACATGAGATGGCATAAAACTGGCCAATCCTGAGGGGTTGCCATCTCCATCCTCTGCACCAGCCTGCTCCCTCCCTGCAGTTCTTCGAGGCCGCTGCGTTGCCAGATCACGATGCGCCATGTGGAGCGAGCCCTGGCGGCATTGCGGCGTTGCCAGATATGTGTCTGAAATCTCGTGGGTTACTGGGGTTGTCAGTTATGTGTCAGAAATCTTCAGGGTTAGAGGGACTGCCAACTCTGCCTCAAACCTCGACAGTGACTGGGTTGCCAGCTCTGCCCCAAACTGCAGGCATTACCAGCTCGACAGATAAGCACAAAGGCTCTCGTGTGATGCTGGGTTGCAAGATGTATGCCTCAGTAGATGAAGTACGGGCTCTGAAGGTGTGTTCTAGCGTTCTACGGTAGTTATAACCCTTTTTGAAATGGATGGACTCACAGCAGTAGAGTATGATATTACCGTCACAATGAATGCTTTCAACGTTGATTTAGTTCCAACACCAAAAAAAGAAAAAAGAAAAAAATAAGAAAAAGAAAAAAGTTTTGTACAATTACTGAACATTGTTAAAACGTCCTTTGTCCGTCTAAGCCACTGTTGAAAAGCAGTGAAAAGCAAAGTTTGTACGGCAAAGCATTAGCAAACAACGTGCGGTGTTAGCGCTCCTTGAGTGCATTACTGCAGTGATGATAAACAGCATTACATTCAGGATCATTCCATCTAAGTCTTTCATTAACAAAGACCAGAGATTGATGTATCTGCTCGTTCTGGCAATTTACTCTCTTCAGTTTAATTGCTGTAGTGAATCCTGCCTGCAGGACAATGACTGAACGAATGACATGCAAGAAAAAGATCTTTTTCCGTAGAGTGGACTTTGTTCTGATAGCAGTGGGATTTGAGGAGTTCTGTGTTTTCTTTTTTTTTTTTCTCTTAAACTATTATTTCCATTATCCTTATTGTTACCAACCAAGCAAACTCAGATAAAAGCAGGAGTTCTGTGGTTCTGTCATCAATGCAACAGACAGACTGACTTAATGTATATAGCCTGGTGCTGGTTGCAGCTGAGAACAGAGGCTTACACTGTGAAGAAGAAGCATTTCTTCTGAGAGCTGACAATCAGTGGATAAAAAGACACTCTGATATGCAAATTGTACTTCAAATTGTATACCAATCCACTCAGGATTCACGGATAGGCTCAGGGTAAAAGCTTTATGTATCTTCTTTTATCATTTTGTTTTTCTGGGTTCTTCAACACATGAAGATTTGCAAAGGTACGAGGTTGAAAACCAAGATCGGCGTAATTCAAAACAGATAGACAGTTCCAGAAACCTGCCATCATTGGATAAGCAAGGCTACAAGGCTACATGTTCTTACAAGTCTTAAGTGTTCAGGTTTATTTCATTTATAGTCCTCACTGTTTTGTTTTTCTTCTGTTTTTTTGTTTGTTTGGTTTTTTTTTCTAAACACACAGCGCCTCCATTCATCCACACAAAAGATACACACATAAATGCAATGTTAGACACACAAGCAGCTACGAAAAGGCATTGTTGACGAGCCAGGGCAGAAGAAAAATCCATTATTGTGATGATTGACTCTGCAGCAAGGTGAACTAACTCTGAGCAACTGTATTTTCCTTCCACACAAAGAGCAAAGAAGAACAAGAGAGCCGGGAGGATGTACGCACCTATTCAGTCAGAGCATGTCCGCATGCTGACCTACAAATCCCACATCCTGTCAGTCTGAAAGACCATGCTCAGTGAAGATAAAGCAGTGGTTTACGGCTAACGCAGGATAAGTGTAACTTCTGCACACAGAAAACCTGGCTGGTTGTAAGGTGCGGGACTGGGAAGCAGCCATGACATGTGTCTCAACACTCTGCTATCCACACGCTGCTTTGCTCTTAATCTACCACTAAACAGGGCTGGGCGATAAAGGGACCATAAATAACATCGCGATATTTTCAGGCTATCATGACATGTATCTCGATATTCTGAAATCTCCTCTAAAGCACTTCCTAAGTGCTCGATTTAACTCTCTGATGCATACATCACACCAGTATGCTGATTCTAGTAGTCCCTGCAACATACCTCTGCATTAAAACATTCTTGCTTGTATTCATTGGTGGTTTTTATTGGAAATATCTTAAACTTACATGCGAAAAGGGGGAAATCCCAGCCAAGCTCAATTGAACAAAACAATATTTATTCAAACCAGGCAATTGCACACATATGCTTTTAATAACGAAAAATAAATAACGACATGATGTAGGCCCACACATGCTGCAGCCTAGTTCTACAGCACTCAAGATCAATGAAGACCCTTAACAAAAACAGAGCTCAAAGCAGCAAAAAAAGGGCATTCAAAAGGAAACCCTGCATTATCGTGCACTGTAGTAAATATGATTCAGAGAGGGAGACATTAAGAAATTAAGTACTTGAGACAGGGCAGAAATGGAGTTTAAAACTGCTACTGAGCACAGGACAGGATTTCAGGGAAATCAGACGGGGGTTGGTAGCTTATATAATAGGCAGGATTAGGAAGTAGGGTGTGTTTTTTTTTCCCCCCTATAAACCAATCAGTATTCAGATGATCCAATGCCATGGTTCTACACACTCCGGCACAGTAGGTGGCGGCGTGCACCGTCGCAGGTGGTTTGAGATCCGACAATAATCAAATGCCACCACCAACAATCGGCTTGAAAAAAAAATTACATGACAATTTGTACTGGATGTTCGCAATGTGGCCATTCACTACATCCCACACAGAATAAGCCGCAATACATCGACTATATTCAAAATATCGCCCAACCTTACCGCTAAATACTCTTATTTAACAATCTCTGGTGTTCCAGAGCATTTATGCCTCATCTTCTTCACCTGTTGTGCCTCAACTGCGACAAGTGACGACTTCCTGTTTTTTATCATTCAACACGTTTGTTAGGCCTCTGGGATACATACAGTGGCTTTTGGTGGGAAACACTCAATTTAAAAGGTAATTGTGTTTGTTTACAAGAAAACTCCACAGGATACCTTTAACCATTCAGTGTTTTGTTTTTCTGATGGAAAACGACCACTGTGCATAATCATTAGCTCATTTTTGCTTTCTCCCCATTATTCCATTCTCTCTATTACCGGAACTGTTTTCTATGCAGTCGACGTCGCGAGAACCTTGTTAACTGTAAACTGCAGAGAACAGTGTCCTCTTGCAGCAGGGAACATAACTTTTGGATGCACGGGGAAACTATATTTAGGTGCAAATCACTTTAAATTGATCACCTGCTCCTTTAAAATGTACGGGTAATTTTTCCTGTGACAATTGGTTTAAGTGAAAAATGAAATTGGGTACAGGTCACTGCCTCTTGTACAATGCAACCCTGTATTCCTGCAAAAACGTGGAGTTTAGAGAGAAGAAACCTCGGAATGACTTGACCCCAAAGCCTGTCTTTACCTGACATCTTCCGCCGTCAGGCTGCACTGAGAAACTGCCTCAGTATGAAGTCTAACATTCTATGTTTTGCCAGCTGTCCACAGCAATCGGACAAATGCTTTAAACAACAGTAATAGGCCAAGAAATACAAGCCAATTGCTGTTATTTCCCAGGTCTTTTAGGGTAGACGTCTACCTTCCTTCCTCCTGAAACCTGATTTTTTTCTGATGTATATTTGTGCATGTGTACAGTCGCGTAAACAAACACATAATACAAATAAGAGCCTTTGTATCTGTGTGTATTATGGGGACAAGACATATTTCTCAGTATATCCTATCTACAACATCACTAAGGCACATCTGCATCCACAGCCATCGGAGCATGTCTATGCTAATCAGCTGGCGTGATCCGTTATTAGCTTGGCTCCAACCCGACAGGGAATCCTAGCCTAGAAAAGCTGCTATTTATATCCCTCCCCAAGTTCTCCCACTGCCTGTCCCTTTCATTAACGCTGGTGTTGGCTTCCCCAGACAAAAGTCCTTAATTAAAACTGGGATCTTGGCAGCTCAGCAGCCCGGACACATACGGGCCCCTGCATCATGCAATCTGTAAGACCCCAGGGTTGAGAAGGTTAAAGAGAAGGAGGCCTTCTGAAATTACTTTGAACCTATAGCAGGTAAGGAGGGCCACCATCAATGATTCATTACCAGAAGAGGGTCAGCATAAGCACTCGGTACATATAAGTAGATTGCTTTGGCCTCAAGGTTGACTCATTTTTAAGGTACAGTATAAGAATTCTGTTTTTCCATTTGCGCACACACACGTAATCTTCAGGATCTCTGGATTATAGTACCGTACAAAGCATCATTACGATTATGATTGAGATTAAAAGTAGAAAGGGATTGAAGGAAAAAACAACTTCATGAATCTGTGTGCTCCAGGGATGATCTCTCCCTGTATTTGGCTGGATGTCCCTTTTCTGCGTACTACAACATTTCTCTGTATTGAACTGATTGGTGCGGAGAATTAAATTATCCTCTGTTCTTCCCGAGAGAGCCACAATCACATGATAATTCTGCCACAGATGATGCCGTGGATTAAAAGATGCATGTTTCAATCCAAAACACTTTAACACTAGGCCGCAGTCAAATGAGATGACGAGTGAGCAGCGTTTCCTAATGAGACGACTTGGTGTGGTTTTTGAAATCGAGGCTGCCTCGAAAATGGAGCATCTTCTCATCTTCTCTGCCTACGTTTGCAATGTGGCAAAACACGTCACCTTGGAAACAAGTATTCTTCTTCTCCGAGCATTGTTACCATAGTAAAGCATGTGACCTCTCCCCTCTGGTGTGCTGCAAAGGTTTGTCTTCTGCATGGTGCAGGAGATGAAACTGATTATTCCCTCCACCGATAGTCAGTCATCACTGGCCTCACATTCTCAGATCTAATAACAGATGACAACCAGGTGACTCAAGCTCGAAGGTGTTTAAAGTTTTATAAAAGGTGACAACTTCCCCGCAAGCTCTTTGGAAGTCTCCCTTCCCATGGGAATTCTGACACAAAGAAGTGCTTCAGAATGGCATATGAAAACAGGAAATTCTGCATGAACAAACCTCCCGACACACACCTAGATCTGTTCTACGTTGTGGCAAATAAACTAGGGCAGCGCTTCCCAGCCTTTTTGACTTGTCACCCCCCCTAAAATAAAGCAATATCCATACGTGAGCCTCTGACACTCTGCTGCATACGGTATGAGTATGGATTGAGACCAGGTCAAAAGTGATTTTTCCCCCTGTCCTATCGGAATACATTTTAGAGGCTGGAGAGATAAAATTACCCAATAATTCACAAAATAATAAATTCTGCTTCCCCGAACCCGCATTTTTATGATGTGAACCTTGGGTGTTCCCGAACCTGGACCGACCGACAAACATTACCACCCAAAGAGCTATGCTGCTAGCATGTCTAAAAAGCATCCATCTTTAATGTTAATTTTTTCGAGTCTACCTCCGTTGAAAGCTCAAATATTCTATCAAGAATGTGCACTAATAAGATCGGATGATTTCTGCCTGTCCAGGGCCTCTTTACCCACCAAATCTATTGGGAGCCCAAATCTAAACAAGCACGTCAGAGTACTTTGTCAAATGCATCCATGAACTAAAAAAGGCTTTAGGCTTTCCATACAGGCTGCAAAGGGGAAATGGTGTCATCAAGCCAATTTCAATCTCAGCGCTCAGAAATATAGTAAATAAGACATTTCATCTAAAACCAAAGCTAAAAAAGCAAAAAGCAAAACATAAAGCCTGAGGATATTTTCAACTAACAGCAGTTAAACAGTGCTTCAGACTCTAACTCCTATTATCACGGAAAACAAGTCTTTCTGCTCTGCTGGTGCACGTTCAATATTAAACACTGAGCCTCACATTTGTTTGTTTACTTGGAAACTTTTTTTTTTTTTTTTTTTTTTGCCACCCACATGTAGAGTCAAATGCTCCATTAGCAAAAAGCAGCTATCAATTACATTTGCAAAGTCTGTGATTCAGTCGCCGTACCTGAAGAATAAACTAATTACAAATAAGTTCAAAGCGACAATCATCACACTCTGAAAAAAACACTCTATTTTCACTGGTTTAATGTTCTCAGTCTCAAGGTGACATTCAAAGGTGGTTCTAAGAAAGGTTAAGGGCCTGCAGTTTTGATAGGGGCCTTTAACCTTATGACAAACATTCAAGTAATATGGCAACTAATTTCTTTACCTACAGGGAAGAGAATCAGGCTCATCCAAAAGAAGACCCCTGGCTGTCAATTGTGACAGGAGGTGAGCACAGATCCTCATCTGTTTAAATATTTTATAACAGTACTATCTCTGAATAACCATGTTCTAAAAGTGGCAAGCCCTTCTTTCCCTTCTTTTCTATATTTAGAGATGGTGTGCTGCACAGGAGGAACGTTATACTGTACACTGTGGTATTCGGGTACACAAACACAAGTCATTTTTATCTTCAATTGAGTCCATAAAGTTTTTTTCACGAGTCAAAATATATATTTTTCTTGGTTCTATTTTTCTACAATCCTACTCTCTAGGGTAAAAATCACCTTATCACCTGTAATGAGCTCAGATTATGTGCTACCCAACCTAGATTTTGTTCTACATTAGTTTTTAATGTAATAATTATTGCTTTGATAATTCATTTATACATTCTGAGGCTTACGATGGCTTCCACAGCAGACTCCAAATTTCGAGTACCCTGAATTGAAGTCGGATGACTTTACACATTTAAGCTTGTGTGACCCTGTTAAAGGTGAGGGGAGAGAAACAACAGTGGAGGGGATCCTTGAACACGGTCACGTGGCTTCATTTTCAATACAGGATCCAACCCTTGGACAGTTGCTCCTTAAGAGTGAAGCAGACACCTAATAATCATTATGCTGTCGGGTCGGCGCATTAATGACTGGGCTGTGGCGGGTGTGAGGACTGTACGTGTACCACTAGTGCCTGCCATTAACAGTACCTGTTATATGACTGCTTTGAGATAATAGGGGCACTGAATCAGCGTTTTGTAAACACACGGAAATCTATACAACGCCCCTGTCACGAGTAGGAATCGTACCTTTACACCCCGACAGGCTACGCAAACGTCAAAGCATGCGGCAGGGAAATCCTGTGAGCTACAAGACGATCTGCCTGTGTTTCTATTTCCATTCGCTAGCAAAACTAAGGCTCACGATCAGCTTTAGGGCTTGCGCTGAGGGAGGAGGGGGGGGAGGAAGTTCAATACCGTGGAGACACGGTGGAGAAGTCATGTATCAACTTGATGTTTGGTTCCACAGGGGCTGAGAATTTCCTTTCGGCTGCGGCTGTGCGGTGGGCAGTGACTGAGTCGAGCGCTCTGCAAACAGACTAGTTCTGGCAGCATTTCAGCCTGCATGCATTATTATTAATTCACCCCTGTTAGCAGCGTCGCACAACTATGGTCAAAAATGTTAATTCGTGAGTCCCTTGACCCTAAGACACCACATCAACAGAAAATGCATAAATGTATCCGATCTCTGTCCAGCCCTGCTTCAAATCCAGCTCACGTAAAAAACCGCTTCCCTTTGATGCAACACGTCTCTGCTATTTGTCAGAGCTTGCCTTCACCACATATGGATTTTCTAAGTACAACCTTCTATCTTGTGACTCATTTAATTTGTCCTTCTCGTTTGGTGGGGACACTAGCCTGGCACCGCCAGACCAACTCGCAAAAAAATAAATAAAAAAAAACTACAAATGGAACAAAATATCGACACAAATAAAGCACCGATGTCAGTGCCGACCAATCCCGTGTGCGCCATACTCCATATTTAGCCTAACCTCATTCATACAAACAGCTTGGACAAAATAATAGAAACACCTTTGTCGTGCGCTTCAACAGCACGACAAACTGCAGCTTCCAAAACGGGTTAGGGTGAAGTTAAATCAACGCCTCGCTGAAAGGTTTTTTAACAGAAACTGACAATCGTAACCTTTGTGAGGTTAGGATTTATGACAACTACGCTGTATTAGACTGCATTAGTTTATCTTAAGTTTCTGCTTCAGTAGGGGAACTGTATGGGCTACTCAAGTACTTAAGTACATACTTTAGGTATTTGTACTTTATATGGGTATTTCCATTTTATTTATCCATTCCATTATATTTATTCAATAGCTAGTTACTTTACAAATTACAAAGGAATTTAAATAAAAAATATGAAGATACGATACCATCCTGCAGATTAAACTAAGCAAAAGTATATAAAATAGTTTTTACAGTGGGGTATTGCTACTTTTATTTAAGCAAAGGATCTGAATACTTCCTCCGCTGACTACATGCAGATGGTGCTATGCAACGAGAACGGTCTTACAGCTCTCTACCTTAGGGGAAGAGTCAGTGATTAGAGTTCTTGATAGGAAAAGTAACGGGACATTCCCTTCAGCTGCTTCCTTGAACGAGTTCAAGATGAAAAAGATGCGAGCGTGCAATTAATTTGACAGCAACGCAAAAGTAGTTTAGTTGAGGCAAATCCCCAGCAGCACTACCAGACAGCAGAAGTAGTTCATTCATGCAGAACCGAGCTGAGCCTGCAAATCCAATATTCCAATAGCTCCTCCTTTCCAAAAGACAAATCCGGTCGAGCTTCACTGGACCTCACCGCCGCACTCAAGGTTAAGAGACAGACAAATTCCTCAAAGCAAACACATTATCAAACTTCGGATAAACAACATGGGGGCCAGAAAGTTTGCAACTTTCCTCAATGACAGACTCTCGGAAAGTGTCGGCAAATAATCTCCTGGAGGAGCCTCAGAAAGTAAAAAAAAACGCTTTTCATCTTTATTCACAAGCACAGCAGCTACTCAAAGCATACACAACAAGCAGCAATGACTCAAAGATGCTGCATTATGGAAATCTAATTCACTAATTGAAATTCAACTTCATTTCAATTCTTTTTAACCACGTTGTTTTTTTCCATGACACTGCATTTGATCAAACAAGCGTGTGATGAGTCAGAGAGGCTTTCAGAGCGTCTGTATAATGTGGATTATAGAGGGTCTCATTCATGTGGATCTTTCCAGAACAACATGCTCTCAGGGGGTCCCAAAATTCAACTTGACGTAGCTGTGTAAATACACCACAGATTAATGAGTGAAAACACAACGCTGAAGTAGTATCGATTGCAGCTCAGTGCTCTTTGCTACGTCCCTCGCATCAAATGCCCTTTGGCATAAATATGACATGAACAGGATATCAAGACTTAACCACAGCTTTTTACTACTGACTACTACTCTAGTCATTTCTCCGTTTATGGTAAGAAAACACTTTATTTTTTCATGCACCACTAAACAATTAACACCAGGAATGACCTACTCCACCATGCGATGTATTTCCAGTCACTGCATGGGCTAAATACGGAAACTAACTCCAGTGGCCTTGTTTAAACTTTTGATGGTGTGTTAATTAATGCACATGGCGAGTCAAATCCTGTTATGTATTGACCGGAGTATGAAACTCCATCCTGCTCCATTCTAGGCCACTGAACTCTTCCCGTGAATCAGCGAGAGTTGAAATGTAGATTTTACACATACTGGCTTCATTTTCCTGGTCTTAAATCATTAACACGAATCTGAAACCAGTACTGAATCTACATATCAAATCAAAATCCTTTCGTAAGCCCTTGTGCGATTTATGTTTAGCGTTTGACAAGTTTAAGTGACAAAAGTTGTAAATAATATTTGAAAGCTGCAAATCTAACAAATGTTTTGTACATTGTGCTCTTTGAAAAGGGAGAGCTGATAAAAGATTTATATAGATGACACATTTGTTAGATGCAGACTCATTTTGGCACTGGATCCCACATGGAACTGGGTATTTGAACCACACCCTCCAGTGGACCCCAGCTTGGAGGTCAGGACCCCACAAGAGGTTGTGAGATGAACCTAGAGGATCATGAGATGACTGCCTGGGTAGGAACCTTTCTTGTGGAATACTGCATAATGTACCCTCCTCAGGCACTTTAAATTGAAAAAACAAACGAAACAATTGGCAACAGTATAAACAGTATTTGATCAAGCGGCTTACGCTCGTGGTGTTGCAGGGAGATACCGCTTTTTATTAAGGGGTCACACGTGAAAAATGTTGGGAACTACATGGCATTGCTCCCGTCCTTTTTTATGGGCATTTTAATTGTCATTTATATTGTCTGCTGTTACATTTTTTCTTAACTCTTTCACAATATCGCAAAAAGTATATGCACATGCTTGTCCAAACACTGGTGTACTATACTTTCGGTCTGACTTTGTTTCTCATGGTTTGGGCTGGGAAATTTTGGCTTTGAAGAAATTGACGGGCTTGTAAAGAGCCCTGACCTCAGCCCCATTCAATATCTGTCTTTGGGATGAACCGGTACACCGACTGCGAGCCAGGCCTTATCGCGCAACATCAGTGGTCGACCTCGCTAATGCTCTTGTGGCTGACTGGATGCAAATCCCTGAAGCCAGGTTCCAAAATTTGATGGAAAGCCTGAAACCAGAAGAGCGGAGGCTGTTGATGCAGCAGATTAATGCCCGCGGTTCTGGAACGAGATGTGCAACAACCATACTTTCTAAATACATCTGGTTACGTTGCCTATTTGACTTTATTTGCCTTTGAACATCTGACTAGGGACAACAGATTTAAATTAGGGACAAGATTTCTTGGGTAGCTCCTGCCCATTTTAATTTTTTTCGGTAAATCAATGGCACTGTCCATTTAGAAGACACTAACCACACTGATAACCTATCAGCATGTCTTCATCTCTGTGACATGAGTGTTTATTTTGATCTGTTCAGACTGACTTCAAGCAAGCACACACAGCGCCACAAACAATATTGAGCCTCCCTATGTGTTTTGTTCAATCTCGATGCCTGTGAGACTTTGTGGCTTATCAAACATCAAAGTGCAAGAGTGAACCTTCAGTGCTGCATGACCGACTGGTAATACTGCAAACTGATGCGCCCATAGATGGGCGGGGGGTGCCAGCAATTTAACCTTGGCTCTCATGTCATATCTCTGCTTTACTCTGATCATTACAGCACATATAGAAAAAAACAACCCATCCCTCTCAGGGTGAATGTAAAATGCTAAGTATTGATTGATTCAGGGCTTAAATAGTTCATTAAAAGAGGCAAAAAAAGAGGATGGGATAGGACAGGGACATTTATGGCGCTAGTGACTTCCTCTAGAGATCAGCTTCACTGGTGTCAAGATAAAGTCACTTCAAACAGCAAAACATTTTATCTGCACATCACAAGTGCAGCTGTGGGATCCCGCAACACCACCGCCCTTCGCTTTGTAGCGATGCATTTTCATTGAGTTCAAATGAGCAGTGACAGGTTCAAATGAAGTCGGGAACCAGTGGACTGTTGGGACGTAACACTACCGTGACAAAATGCGAAAATAAAACCTGCTGATGGCTGATGGACGGGCCACTGTAATCAGTAGTTTTGGAATATGTAAGCAGGGAAATTAAACCAAGAACACCATGCAAAGGGACCGACAAATATCACAACAAAGAAGCAAACATGAGAGGACAGACAGATCACAGAGGGGAGAATGACTGATGGGAAAAATAGAGACATGTTATTTCCTGTCTGCTGGATAGCATCACGGGGAACAGACAGGAAGTGGATCTGTTTGGGGACCCTGTGAGGAAATGAATACAGAGGCAGGCGCTCTGCTGCCGACCGCCATACGATAACCTGCCATACATCCAGCTCCTCCATCTCTACTCACATCATACGTCCATATCATCATATCATCCCCATCATGCATCTCATCCTAATGGGACGTGTACGGCACTGTACATACCAGCTTCCCTTCACATTTGTAGAGCGTCACACGAGGGAGAGGATGGTGCATACATTAACAGGGGCTCCCTGGGAGGAACTCGTCGAGTGCAATTAGAGAGAACTGTATGGGACCATAGTCAGGCCTCTTCAATTTCCATCCAAGATTAATCAAATTTACTCTCTGCTTCTGGCTGGTCAAGGGACCCCCCGAACAAACGGACAGCACCCACCTCCCTGACCACCACGCCAGCCTCTAGGGAGCTGATTGGTTAGGCTGCTCATGAGGCAGTGTGTCAGAGAAACGTAGAACAGGAAGATAAAAATATGGATGGGGGCGGAAAGACACAGTAAGGAGGATAAAGGAATACCCTTGAACTAGTCTTCTCAGGTTTTGAACCACTCCTCTAATATTTGCCCATTTTTAAAGTTACCAAAACTGAACTAATCCATCACCTAAACTAACCATTTGTTTATGGCGTTTGAGAATCTATGATTATGCACATATTGTTCTCTTCTTAAGTCTTACTCCTGGAAACAAGATATATCTCCTGCTTCAACGAATACCCTCCCAACGTATGTGCAATTGGAGGCCTCACGTTTCCAGTTCACACTTGTGTAAATTGCATATTAGGCCACAATCAGCTTCCAAACTGATATGATGCCACGAAAGAGGTAATAAGATAGAAAGAAAGACAAAGAAAAAGTCAAAGAGGCCTTAAAACAGTACTACAGAACTGGCAGTAATGGGGGTTCGAGACACGTAAGCTGTTTGTTGGACTGCAAATCAACAGACTGTGACATAAGGGTTTGTTTGACCATTATACGTAACTTGGCTTTCCCATCACTGAACCCAAAGACTCCTACTACTGAGAATCACTGAGTTTTTCCATGAATACTTATTTAATCACTCTTAAAGAAAAGAAAAAAAAAAGAAAAAAAAAAGAAATAATTAGCGAGCAAGCCTTCCAACGGCCAGGGGCAGCAGCAGTAATGGGTTACCCATCCAGTTGTGCTCCCACTTGATTCAGTTATTAAAACTGAGTTATTAAAAGGAACTGCTGCACCTCTCATGAGATTATACCCAACAGAGGCTCGTCTGCATGTTAAACAATGAGAGGTCTGTGCAGGGTGAATGAAGCGTCTGTGCACTTTTCAAGAGGGACTCAGCTGATACAGTTAACCAATTTTTAGGAGATACCAGGGAAAGAATCTCATCGTCGTCATCTGTAGTTTTTTAAAGGTCATTTTAATGAGAAATTAGGGACAGGCGAACAAAAAAGCTCTTATAAAATAATGATACACTCTGTCTTCAAATTGTTTTGTATTCCAGGAAATGTGATTTTTTTCTTATGGAAGCACAATAAAGGTAACAATATGTTATACATTGTTATATTATAAATATCTCTCCCATTTCACGTTCTCCAGTTGAAACGCAGATGTACAGTACTATGGCCCTTTTGGGAGCATTTGTTTTTTGCACGTCCCAGAAGTGAGAAAACAGTGCAAGCAGATCTACAAGGGCTCAGCGTGAATATAAGGTGTTGCTAGCTGTTGACAATCCCCAAATTAAAACAGTTTGTTATTCTGCAAAATCCTAATAAAGTATTACCCAGAGTTTTCAGGTGACCTTTCATGCAGCGACCCTTATAAGGTTTTTCTCTTTTTCTCAAGCGGAAGTTTTTCACAATGGAACAGCAAAGGAAAATCTACAAAGCAAAGCTGCCAAGAAAGAAGGGGCACGACCCCTGCCCCCCCCCCACACACACACACACACAATGAAGAAGGTGAAACAGCCAGAATAAACTGCTATGAGAGTGTGAGGGCCAGTGATATGTCCCACAGATGGACTCTATTCGTCTGTGACATTTCTGGTGGTCACTGCGGGTTCAGATAGAACGTGATGGAGGCAGAAATGACACAAAAATGACTTTGGAACTTAGATTATGTTAGTTTGTGAGAGCGGTGTCTCCATTTTCAGCGGTCTCGCTATTTTGAATTTAAATGAAACTTTATCTTTCTGCTCAAACCAAATTAATGCATGGGGACCAGTTACAATTCGGCCAGACCAGCAGAAATGCACTAGACTGTTAGAGGGCAAATGGGAGAAGTGTTAGTTCACATTGCTGCCGGGCGTTATTCCTTAGCAAACATGCAGACAGCATGCAGAGAAAATAGTATCAACAAATGACAGGCATCCGATTAAAAAGTATAATTTTATACAGAAAGGGGCTTAACTTTTGGAAGTATTTGACACCTTGAATGATACATTACCCTCGGCAAATAAAGGAAAAATCAGAATATTTTTAAAATATTACTTGCAGTTTTAGAGCCCCAAGGAACTTGACGTTGACAATGTACCAAAAAGCCAATAAAAAGGCTGAATTATACTTAAATGTAGTTCCAAACACATTTTTTTCCATCCTGGAACCATTCAATTGCCATTGAAAAGTGACCTTTTTTGTGATTTTTCAATCATTCAAATCAAACCATAGGTCACATAGGTCAGGGCCAGGAGTCAAAATCCTGGTCGCTTCAAAAAGAACAATCAAAGGTGAGTGCTGAATGAGAAGGAAAATACTTTAAGAAAAATGGTGGTTTAGGTGTGATTAAGATGCTCTTTGTTCTGAAGTGTAAAGTGAAAACTAAAACAAATAAATTCTGGAGCATTTGTTTTATAAGAAACTGTTTTAAAGACCAAAGTTTCTGTTGTCAGACACTGGAACAAGCTAAAATCCTGAGCATCACCTGACAAAATCACCATTACACATCCGTTAAAGACAACGGCTTGCTGTGATTTTGGCTATAGTTAGCCTTAAAATGATCCCTCAGGGAGAAAGTCAGAAGCCCATTCACGCCTACGTCAACCGCTGTACGGTCGACTGAATGAGACGCATAGAGAGGTGTACCTCGTGTTCGCGGGGCACTACCGGCGACTCTCTTCAACGGAAAGTAGCGAAGGGTGCTAGGTGCTTTTGTGAAGAAAACTCGCTACAGGGGTGTGAAAAGTCGGTTAATCTAGCGACAAAAGCTAGCGACACTGCCTGTGAACACCCCCTGGTGACGCAACACAAACTGTTTGCACCAATTATCTGTGAAAGAGCAGCGCCCAGTGGTATAATGTCAGCTATCGGTCACGCGGCAGTCGGTCGACCAGTGGCGTAACTTTATCACCCAGTAGGTCAGTCAGTCATGGACACTCACGTTTAAAGGGCCGGCCCCGCTGTTGCGGTCCAGCCCCCCAAAAAAAAAGAAAAAATTAAGAAAAAAAAAGTTTGATTCAGCCAGAGAGTGAGTAAAAGTAATATCCTTTTGCCTCTCTTTTAATACTTTACCAAAACTAATGTGACAACGTCCCATATATTAACTTCCACCGGGCGCTTTAACGAAGATTAACAGAGGTCAAAAAGATAACAGCGTCACACTGAAGAGCGCCACCAAGGCTTAAAAAAAAAAAAATGATCTGGAAAACTGGGTGCAGCATCTGTGACAAGGCGTATGCCGAGCATGAAATCAGCATTACGCAAGGATAAAGTAGTTGCCACGAAAGTGTGAAATCTCATCAGTGAGGGAATACGGGCGGCACACAACTCACACACACACACACACACACACGCGTGCATGCAGGTGAAAAAGACAGGAAAGCAATGATAGCGGACTGCAGCATCGTGGAAATGCCTCTGACAGACAACAGCGCTCCGTGTTTTTCTGGAGGCTGGTCAAGGAGTGTATGGAACAGTGTGAGATGCGCTGAAAGCATTCAGCATTGAGGCTTGAAATCCAATTTTTCTGAAAACAAACGCAACAGCCAGCGAGTGAGGTGAGACAACATATTCATTTATTTCTACTGAAATTCTTTTTTTTCTGATTGGGAATTCTTCCAGAAAATAAACTTAACTTTCTTGATCACAACTAATTTTTCAAAGCAGTGGTAAGGAAATCCCAGGTACTGCAACAACCCGTCGGTCTCAACATGGTTACTTGGACTAAGCCTTCGAAGTAAGGGTGGGTGAGGAGCAAACAACCCCATTTTTTTTTTTTTTCAACACCCGATGAAAAAAATCAAAAATGAAAAGAGACGAGTAGTAAATTGATGGACAGATATCTGGAAAAAGGATTCAGTTTTCTGTTCTTTAATTTTTACCTCTGCGAAGGAGGTTATGGTTTCACCGCTGTGCTTGTTGGTTTGTCAACAGGATTATGCAAAAAAGCACTGAACCGATTTGCACCAAACTTGGTGGAGGGATGGGGGCATGGGCCAGGGAAGAAACCCATAAAATCGTGGGGCAGATCTGAAGTATTTTTCAATGAATTTGAATTTTGTCCTGGGAGAGTATTATATTGAGATGTCCATCATCTATTTGAGAACAAAGAAACTGTGGAAATAGACTGTTTTTAACTTCTTTTAACAAGAAACTGAAAGTATTACAGGAACGGTTGAGGTGGTGGCCATGAGACTGGTACACAGGGGTTTGTGGGTGAGAAAGAGAGACGCGGTGAAGGTAAAGAAAAAGAGGCGATGGACGGCTGAGGATGAAACTTTGGAAACAGTCTGTATTTGGGGAAATTCCAGTTCCATTCAATGGTTGAGTAGCCTGTCAATCACCTCCTCAGACCATGTCGGCTGCAACACACCCAGGAGCTCCTCTCTCCACTCACCTCCCAGCCCCCAATCCCCCCACCCCCGCCCCACCAACATGAAAGAAAAAAAAAGAGAAAAAAAAAAGCCCACTTGGCACAGAGCGCTCTCTCTTTCACTCTCAGTACTCAGTCCATCACTCTCATGCACAGACACAAACACAGACACACTCTCACTTTCCTCCAGCTGTATAGGCATGACAGCACGGTGAAGTGCCCCCCGATGCAAAGACTCTATATACAGACGCACGGCTGTATCTGGAGTAGACCTTTTAGCAACTTAGCAGGATACCAACGGGCCTCCGGCAGATCGCAGGGTGCCTGCTAACAAACAGTGATGCAACACCGAGCTCTTCCTTCCCATGACGGAAATCGAGAGACGGTTCATAAAACTTGAACACTGCCAACAACCCTTTGAAGGGTCAGTTTCAAACAGTTTCAAAGTTTATAAATGGGCGTCGGGATTGCGGCCTGCGTGGTCCCCCCGCAGCCGGCGCAGCATTGCTGCCAGATCAGGCGTCGGCGTTCCTTCCGGAATGGTTTTTTCATGCCGTGTTAAGCGCTTTGATGCTGATCGTGGAAAAGCAGCTCGAATTGTCAGACATGCACACGGTGGAGAAGAATCCATCACACATGTAAGAGAATCTGCCAATGATGATAATGGCTATTAAGAAACTAATGTCATGCTAAGATTACTTGACTGAAAAAAATAATAATAATTAAAAAAAATCAGATGTATGTGAGGTCATCTTGGCCCAGTAATAAGAATAATTATATATCATTGTATTTGCAGGTGATTTTACAAAATTATACAAATCACTTGCAACCACTCATTAAGGCACTCAACTGAACTTGCGTATATAACACAAGGGGGTCGGATACAGAGCAGGCGTCTCACTCTTCCCGTGGCTCACTAAAAGCCTGGCCATTAATGCCTGCACACTACACACACACACACACACACACACACACACACACAACATACACTTCGACCACTGGCTAACGGAAGATCTGTTTGTTGAGGAGGTACGGGAGGCTCTACGCAACAGACGCCGTTTCGGTGCTTTTTAAGCGGGGGCACTCGTGTAAACATGAACATGAATAATCCATTAGGCTCTGACAGACAACAGCATGTCAGAGGGTCTGGATCAGGTTCCTCATTAATTTGGCCCTAATGAGCCAAGCATGTCACGTGACCGTGGAGAAACATCTCTTACGCATGCAAATATCTTGAAGTTCGTCCAAGTGCAGGACAGCGGATCAATGGAAAGCCAGAGCCCCTGTGATTCCCATATTGCACAAAATTCCTGTACTTCCTCAGATCTGGCAATGTCATTTTTCATTTAATTTCATATCTGTGTCATCTCTTTATCTCCGATGTGTCCTCCGATCTTTACGCTGCAATATGTGATGGCAAAAACTGTGAACACCTGGGAGAGCGATCGACTTGATGTAGTTTGCGGTTTAAACCCAGTTTGCATGTAATGTTTGTGGTTCATGCGGAAGAGAAAAAATCGGGAGAAAAATCAGATTCTCTTAGAGAGGCGCTGCATGAATAAGTTTAAAATTGTAAGTATTTTTATCCGTTGTGAGCGAAAAAACGCCAATATAAGAAGGGGAACTGGTTGAAAATAGCACAAATCTTATCCTGCACAATATGCTATTTATTTTTTCCTACATTTTTTTAAAAGGCATCTCAGAAGTGCCACCTCTACACTGAAGACCAATGTGCTCCACAGTCTGACACTATCACACACAACATCAAGGCACAGTTATGTAAGGGGACCATTTAATAAACATGGATAAATTGCCTGTCTAGTTGCCAGCCGCTCTTTCGCAGCCCGTCTTGTTGAAGCCGCTCGGCAATAACATCTCGCCTGTTTTTTTAACGCAGACATCTACGGAGATGTGCAGGAGCTGGTGTAGAATTCACAGTGTTCGTCCCTGCCAAATCGTTCATAGCACTTTGAGAAATAAATTGGATTCCAACTGGGAAAAGCTCACATAAAGCAAAAAAAAAAGGAGATATTTGCATCTTTAAAAGATATCAGCATTCTGAGTTTGTTATGACTGAAGTCCAAAAATAAAACACTTTCTTGGCATTTTATATTAGGAATGATGAAATATTTACTTTACTCTGGCAATCTTGGCACACCACTCATTTTTGCTGACTAACGGTCATACAGTACTCCTAGTTGATCAAACATATGTAGAGCTAATATACGGTCACATGAGAGGAAGGATTTCTCCACCCAGAGAAAGGGCTTTTAGCCAAATTATACTTTAAAATTATATTTTCATATAAATTACATTTTCTTCAAAACACACAGGTTGCATGCATGTATCTAACGTGAATGCGCACATACCTGGGCCGACTGCATTAATAATTCACAGCATTCTTTAAAATAATACACCAACCAAGTTTGTGCTGAATTATTCAGAGTACAAACAAAGGGGGCAATATGTATGCTTTGAATCCCTCTGGCGTGTCAGGGTAGGGGTCGTCCTAGTGCCTCGTATTCCCTCTGTATATGTTGTATATATTCCACATTAATCCTGCT
This sequence comes from Xiphias gladius, assembly GCF_016859285.1. Taxonomy (NCBI): domain Eukaryota; kingdom Metazoa; phylum Chordata; class Actinopteri; order Istiophoriformes; family Xiphiidae; genus Xiphias; species Xiphias gladius. The sequence goes on from NC_053401.1 coordinate 5,695,326, forward strand.
TCTCGGGCCGGATGGAAAGTAGAAATAATCTGGTTTAGGCACAACTGCTCGCTCTCCAAAAAACACACTAACACCACCATTTCAGGGAACAGCAGAACATTCGCATACGGTATAATCGTTCATCCGTTGTCCTCGCAGACCGTATCTGATTACAAATCGAAGTAGGTCCACCGAATGCCTTAGCATTAGCATACACGCTAGGTTACGGCAAGGCTATTCCCAGATCGGGCAAGGCCTCCTGGCTTTGTGGATAGTAAACTGTAATGCAGTATAATTCCAGTTGTAATCATTCACAGCCTCAGGATCTTTTGTGTTTACCCAGGCACTGGGGAAAATCTGTTAATGTGCACTGCTAGCTGCTACATAACATAACCCGTGCCTGCGGTGTCATATTTCTAACAATATTCGGCGAGAGGACTTCAAGGCCGAGGATCAAATCAAACCTAATAGATGCATCATCGTCATCCAGACATATGGAAAAATCCGATGAGCCACGCTGGGACAAAATTAGGAGGCAAGATAAGTTTGAACTTTAAATTTCAATGTATTGGCACGTGTAAAAACAAAATTGCTCATTTTAAATTTCCGGGGAGATGTTGAAAAAAAAAAAAAAATCATCAAAAAATAATTTTTTTAATCTCAACCTGTCTGTTGAATGTATCCAAATACATCCCACAATCCTGTAGTCCCTTATACAAGCCTGTCGGTTTGTTTTTTTAGCACGTTTGCGTGAAGCGTCATGGCAGAAGACCCTCGCATGTTGACGAACATCCTGAGCCTCTACTCCTCCACGCAGTATTTGAGATGTTTGGATTTTCCTAAGTAAAAGTCTCCAGTAGATAATCACTCTAAAACTTAAAAAAAAAAAAAAACAAATAAAAAACCCTACTCCTTAAAGGACTCCTTGCTTTGGCCCTGCTTCATCTGTCAATGATATGCTAATTTGGCCTTTTGTAGTAGTTTTCAGGGGGATTCATTTCAGTCAATACATCAGTCAAATCTTTGGAATCAATAGCCCTACTTTGCACATTTCCCATTGCACATGATGGTCTAATAGAGCCTTATAGGATAATGAGATACCATGTGTTGAATCATGGCTCAAGGTGATCATTACAGTAACAGAAAATGTGCTGTTTTCCTTGTTAAAGCCCAGATCCTTTCTCTGGGTTAGAAGACTGGTGTTCTCCGGTGCTCTTCTCGAACACTGATCTCCTATTTTCCCTCTAAATCTTCCCCTTCTTTCATTGCAGACACCCATGGGTGTGGCAAAGCCGGATCCACCAGCTTGAGTCGACACGAGCCGCAGTTACCGTCTCCAAGGCAACCAAGGATGGATGCAGAGGTCTTTGTAGGGCGGACGGTGCCTCTGTCGCGCGTGTAGCAGGTGGTGCTCCCCACCCCAGTGAGGGCTAGAATAGCCTGCAGGGCCACGGGGCCTGGTCAGAACCATGCCATGCCGGGCTAGCTGTCAGCTCACATTAGCACAGATCACAGAGCTAACGCCAGTCTGTGGCCTGCTTTGTGTCGGCGTCGGGCTTATTACAGAGAGAGAGACAGCAGGCAACTCCTGCACGAGGAGGTTCTTGAAGTTGGGGTCCAGGGACTCTCAGCATTCTGTCAAGAACCCTCCAGAAAATGAGACATTCTTTAATTTCACTGCAATTTACTTCCCCCCAAACAGAATGCATCAGATTGATTATTGCAATCATAACTTTTCTGCATATTGTTAATTCGTCGTTCGGTTTAATACTAAATACTGCGTCCTCACAAATTTTCTTCACAGTCAAGCTTTGCTTTTATGCTGAATCCTCGAACACCTGCATGCATTCAACAGAGAGGAGACAGTGCAGCTTTCAAAGCCTTTGGCTCGAGTCTGGTAGCGGTACAACAAGAGGCACTTGACCAGACACACTTCACCTTTGGTGCGACGGCAAGTGCTCCAGCAGCCCGAAGTCTGCCAACACGGTGCTCACTGCTGTTAAGACATTAAAACAGCGACTCTCGGGCTAAACTGCCAAAACTACTGATAGGGGAACTCAACAGCTGCAGCCTGCATGTAATCAGCCTCTAAATACAAAGGGGTTTTTTTTATTGGATGCAAAGAGAGGCACTTGTGCTTTATACTCAGCCTCTGCTGCAGGCTGCAGTGGGTCAGTTCCTTCTCTGATCATTATAGAAATAACTGAAAAAGATATCAGTAGAAAGTCTTTACTGTATGTGAATATATATGTGTTCGTCACGGAAGTGTTTTCTTTTAAATTCACATATAATACTTCATTCGTTGTCCTCGCAGTCACCATCTAATTACAAATCGAAGTCGATCCACTGAATGCCTTAGCATTAGCATACACGCTAGGTTATGGCAAGGCTATTCCCAGATCAGGCAAGGCCCTCCAGGCTTTGTGAATAATAAACTGTAATGCAGTAAAAATTCGGTTGTAATCATTCACAGCCTCAGGATCTTTTGTGTTTACCCAGGCACTGGGGAAAATCTGTTAATGTACACTGCTAGCTGCTACATAACATAACCAGGGCCTGCAGTGTCATTTTTCTCACACTATTTCCAAAGACGACTTCAAAGCTGAGGATCAAATCAAACCTAATAGATGCATCATCGTCTCAAGGAATTTGGAGAAATCTGGGTCAAAATTAGGAGGCAAGATAGTTGGGAAACCCATGACGTTTTCTTAACTGTTTTAAGAGTGTAATTTTCCTAAACCGATGTAACAGAAAGTAAAAGAGGGCACTGCCTGTCGCGACCTAAATCAGAACTTTAGCTAACACATTTAAGGAAACTGAGAGCTATCATCATGAAAATAGACTAATGTGATACCAAAAGTACCCTATTATTTACAGCAGGGAGCAGGACTGGGATCGTTAGTAGCTGCCACATCTGGAAATCTACATGTGGTCCATGCCACAACTACAGACCCCACACATCTTCAGTGCAAATATATGTACAAAAGCTACAAGGCATGCCATAATGGCCGAGCAAGTGAACGCAGCATGTTTTGATTATCATAATATGGAAGCTGCAACAATCATTTGGGTGAGCAACAGAGATCACAATGTTAGAACCAGCAGTTTTCTTTCCATAGCCCCCAAAGCAATTAGGGTAGAAGAAAGTAGAGAAAAAAAAACCAGTAAAACCTTCTTTCCTACATAAAAGAGAGGTAGCCAATCTAATCTGTCCCTCAATATCTTTCCAAGTTAATTGCTGTGCCCCTGGTAAACTGGCACCTCCCTCGTGCCCCGTCTGCAGGTCCTCTTCAGTCTTATTGCCTTCTGCGACATTATACACTTGCATTAAAAACCCTGAACGGCTAGACACTCTCAGCTCCCCTGCAGGGCTCTTGGCACAAATCATCTTCTCAGAAAAAAAAAAAAAGAGTGAAAATGTTGTCAGCTCCAAACGAGAGAGTGAAACCCACCACAGCAGGTCAGAATGTTTCCACAACCAGACTACGGATAGGAGAGCTGTGAAGATCTCAGATAATTAAGTTCTCTGTTGGTTTTTCTAGACACGCAGGCGCTCACCGGTAGCCCTTGGTGAACAACCTTTATGGATACTCATTAGGTGCTAAGGTGATGTTGTATCAGCGGGGTGTCTCTGTGTTGCTGCTAGATGAAGTGATGCAGTTTATCCAATGTGAGCCTGCGAGCGGATGTATTGATTGTTGGGGCGAGGGGGGGGTTCATTTCAGTGAATCATGGGAGGGTGGTGGTAGCAGCGGGAATAAAGACCTATGGGTGACAAAACTGCTTCCGTCTGTTTAACATCCAGTTTTTACATCCTGTTTAATAGCCTTATGCTAGCAGTTTTGTGTAAAGAGAGCGTACATGTGAGAATCACTAAAAAAAAAAAAACTTCAAACATATCGATCAAAACGTACGTAAACCACGACCAGAGTCCCTCCACGACCTTGTAAACTTGAAGCCTTGTTGTTTTATAGACCAGATGGATTTGCTTTTACAGTATGTTTCTACTTTGTGTGACATACGCACAAATCAATGCTCATCCTTCACTTCAAAACATCAGCATTCAAAGCTTAAAGCTATTAAGTGAATTTCTCTCACTTAAAAAGGAATGTAGCGATGGTGGCCATAAAAAAGAAAAAAAAAGAAAGAAAAATAAAACATTTTCTTGTGTTGACTTGGTTAAGGACACTGGGGTCAGAGGCCAGGGAATGTGTAATAACCCTGCATTGACTTTCTTTCTTAAGGAGAGGTTTCACTTTCTTTGGCATGTCTTGCTAATTAAGTACACTGTCTCTCATTTGTCTACTTACTGCGAGACAACACGTTTAAATCTATATTAAAAAGGTCACAGCGGAAAGATCACCATACCTAACAGGACTGGTAATGTACAATTTGACCAGCAAGAAAAAAAGACCAGTAGGACATAAGACGAAAGCAATGTTGTGTTAAAGATTTTTTTTTGCCTTTAAGAGCTTATAATCGTCCAATTCATTTTTGGAAACCATTGCGGTTTAGTGGAGAAATAAAAGAGGATAAAATTAATGTTGTTGGGTCTTTATAGCCTGGTTCAGCTATAATCATCAGCTGTACACACCGACAAAGTCACACACACAAACAGAGGAGAGTAGCAGTAAAAAGAGGAGCCAGCCAAACCTGCTGTAATTGAACATAGCATAGATTTTTATTGCCCCTGCATTATTCACAAAGGCCACTGCATACTGTATCACCTCATGTGAATGACTGCGGGTGAAACATAATGTGGCAAAGAGACAGTGTGGGTGAGAAAAACGCTGAGACAAAGACTAACACGGAAGGCTGTAGAAAGGCTGGGGATGAATGAATCTCGTGGATACCAATTTTGAAAAATCAGAATTGTCCGCCCCCAAATGGACTGTGTTTTTCCCTTAAATCAAACCCGCGCAGGGATGGGTCGGATGAAACAAATGGAGATGTATGTTACAATCGGAGAGAGGGAGTGGTGGTTGAGAAACAAAGAGACAGAGATGTAGAGTTAATGATAGTATATACGAAGGCCCCAGACATCCCCCACTACTCCCATTACGGAGCATCTATCAGCTATAAAATTAAATGGCCATGGAGGAGTGCCTTATGGAATGGGTATTCCAGTTTCAGCACCATGGACAGTGAAAAGCCATTCTCCCAGATGGAGGGTTGGAGGGAAAAGATGGAAATCCACCCTGCATGTATGGATGAACAAATGAATGGAATAAGACGGTTCCATAGTCCGCTGCAAAGTAAGAATGAGGATTAAAAAAAATAAAAAATTAAAAAATATTAAAAAAAAGAGAGAAAGTTCCTGAGTTCCCCAGTTCTATCATGTGATCCTTTTGGTCCGGTTACGATCGAGGCTTAGGGTCATCTTTAACCTGACAGCCACAGTGTCGACACAGTCTGAATATCAATGGACCCCATACCTAACAGGACACGGACACGGGGGCTGGTACTTTATTCAAAATTGGAGCTACTGGGGAAAACAACTTTCTGTAATGATTTTTTTCAAATTCAAAATTCTGAGACTATAAGCGCAAAGGGCCATTTGAGTTGATTCGGTTTGTCCCCGCATTTCCTATCAGACCTCTTAATCAGCGCTCACATCTCTGATTAGCTTAGCGATTCAAATAGGTCTAGTGTCCACATTGATAAATAACAACTCTTAAATCGGCATATGTCTTCAAAAAAAATTTTAACTATACTAAGAACTGCAACTTCCAAATCAAACATAAATAACATCAGGTGGAAGGCCACTGGCCTCTTGCCGGATAGATCAAAACAAAACAAATTAACGCCTCTCCCCAACAAGAAGTCCTTTAACACCTCCACAATGTCAGACTGAATAAATTAAGTGAATAAAAATGGCAATTCAGTCCGGTTATCACACCACTACCCCCCCCCACACACACACACATCCGAAGAGAGGGAGCTGGTTGGGGCTGGAGGTGACGGTGGCTGGTTGACAGCGGTCGCAAATATGCTGACGATGTGGCTCTTGTTCTCGGCGAGGTGAAAATGTGACCCTGTTCTGTTGCGCATTACCGGGCAGTCAGAGGATGGGAACACCTTATGTAGAACTACGCGTCTGTGCAAGTGTGTATGGGATAGAGACAGAAGGATTAAGTGATGGATGGAAATGATCGTCGCAGTCCTACTCTACACTGTGTAATGGTTGTACATCATTTCTAATGTGATTCTCTATCAGGTCACTTGTTCGCTGAGCATTGTATATATGGGGAGAAATGGGACAATGTCAATTGCTGAATGGGTCTCTTGTGAGGTGATCAGCACTGAGGTAGGTCTTGTTTTTATTAGTAGCCATGATTCAATACTCTACTTTGTCCCTCTCTCTTATTCTTTCTTTGCCACCCAAACCAGCCAGTATGCAGCTATTTTAACCCGGTCACATAGTCAACACCTACTGACGCGCTCCTAATGAGAATCGTTTGTGAAGGTGTTGGTGATTCACGGCGGTGGCCCATTTATTAAACGGGTCCAAAGTTTTCACGAGGCTCTATCCGTCCTAATAAAATCTGGTCCACCGCAGTGAACGTATTTGATACCCTGACCTTCCAGGATTGATGTCACTCTCAGTGACAAATAAATGCTTAACAAGTCAGTTATTTGACCTAACACTCAAAAAGTAGATTCATGAGATGAGAAATTCACCAGCTTCGTATTCTGTCAATTCCACACACTACCTTTCAAGTCCACATTGTTGGGTAAATCAGATCAGACTGCTGCAGTAAGCCAGGAAAAGGGTTACACCATAATTGCATCAATGAAGCGAGGTTGTTGCCACACTAGAGTCTATTGAAGTGAGTGGCTTGGCCTGTGTGTGCACCCTACTCCAATTTAAAATCTCTGTGGGATCTGTGCTGTGCATGCGTGCATGTGTGTGAGAGCGTATGAAGGCACTAGCTCTGTATCACACACACCCCTGTTCAACATGTGATAACAGTGGCTGATACAACACCAGGAGATTAAAGGATGATGTGTGATAAAGAGAGGAAGAAAATCTGAGTCTCACATTAAAGGACAAAGCTGGAAATATTCTACATTTTTATTATTGTAACCAGTGCCCTTGAAATACTATACCAACCATGACTAAACCCATCTCCCAGCACTTTATGACTTCCCTACCTTGTCTTTCGCTCTCAGCCTCAAGCCAATACGTTCCTGCTAAAGATGTACACAGTTAAAAACAAGTCACAATTTCATACTTTCTTTTTAAAAAGGGTAAAAAGGCACTGAGGCTTTTAGCAAATATTACTCACCGCTCTTTTTTTGTGATTATTTCCAAGCAAAATAAAAGAATTTTGATGTATTTTCAAATACTTGTGCCACAATTTGCAAGCGTTTGTGTAATTTTGTGCTAATTTGCGGCAATTTGGAAACTGAAAGCCAGCTGTTAAAATGTTTTTCTCGTAGTATGTAATAAATTCCACGGAGAGTAAAAATGGCTCCGGAAACCTCTAGGATCTCAAGAATGCCCTGTTCATTGACATTGCTGCAGGTAGCCCCTTAGCCTGTAACCGGGAGGTTGAACATGCTTTTGTAACTTTTCTTCCCCCTTAAGTTTTGTCTTGAAGTTGCTCCCTGACATTCTAAGTAGCAGCGTCAGCAAGCTCCGTAAACCAAATGGCCAGTTTTAGGTATTCGGTATTGGAGAAACTTGCTATACATAGCCTAGAGGGCAAATGTTGCCTGAGAGGACAAATTCTAGGGAAGAAGAGTCCTTTCCATAAAGACACAATTAAGTTTTTTTGTCTAACCATTCTTTGTGGGGAGAAAAGAAAAAAAAAATCGCAGAGGTTTGTTGAGTTTGTGTTATTTCTTGCGAGTGTAAAGATAAAATTCCTGGAGGGGATTGAACAGAATGGCAACAGAGTTACCTATGAAGTACAGGCTGCACAACATACACACATCACGGGTACACAAATAGTCTTCTATTCCATCTTTCTGTCCCTTGTTCACACACACAGACACACAACGACCCACACATGTACAGAGGGGCCTCTTGCTTTCGAAAGCTCACTCATCCTTTTAAATCGGTGTGGAATCCATTAAAGTGGGTCAAACTCCCTTCCCCATCTGCCCTGGCCAGATTTTAAATGCACGAGGGCTGATTAAAAAAAAGACCAAGAAAATAGGGCAAACGCATACAACGCACGCACGCGCGCACGTATACACAGCACTCAGGAGACCAGCGGTAGGAAATAGATACCAGGACTGTGTGTTTGAGTGTGTGTTGGTGAGGGTATTTGTCGGGGGTATTTGTAAGCAATTAGAGTGCGCCATTGTAACAAATAAAAGGTCAAGCACTTCAACTTTAATCTGTCAGCTGTGTATCAATACGCTGGGTTTGCGCTAATTTGCCCACAGCCACCTTTTTGTTGTTCCCTCAACCGTCCCTGGACACATGACACAGGGAGGGCGGGACAGCAGAGGAGGGGAGGGAGGGGAAGTGTGTGAGACAGGCCGCTGGGTAAGACAGCTGTGGGGATAAGCTTGCTCCCACAGCTGGGTGTATTACTGTGTGTGAGTGTACTTGTATGTGCGCCCGCTCTATGTTTGAACGACAAGAGAGCTTCTCGGTGCGGTTCACACGCCTGAGTGTGAGTTCGTCTGTCTTTTTTTTTTTTTTTGGTTGTTTGTTTCTTTGCGGTCGCGCGTGTTTTCATGCAAGAATTCCATGTGGCCATTATTACATCTCGGCCCAAGTTCACACTGGTATTCAAATCATAGCAGAAATAGCCCCGCTAATCAGACGCAGACGCGTAGCTGGCAACAGCGGAAAAACGCTTCCGAGTGTTCCCCTTCCAGGTCGACCTGCAGTGCTGTCCTGGTGTCATGTGATGGGCGCTGTCAACGCAGGCTGCTTTGATGCATGTACAGAGATCATCAAAGGGGCAGGAGCCTGCATTTAGCCTATCGTCATGCCGCGCAAATGCAGATTTCCAAGATTAAGCGTTGACATGCAGTGGAGAGCGAGAGGTCACTAATACAGTTGAGCAAAGATGATAGGAAAATGCATTACAATGTCACTCCAGCTGCAACTCCGTCAATAATTTTTCCATTCATCATTTATAGGGCGGCAATTAGTGATATTTTTTTCAATATCAATTAATCTGTTGCTAATCAATCTGGATTAATAATGATTGGTCCATGAAATTTAAGAAAACGGCTAAAAGAGATGCTAATGAAGGTGCCCCAAAGCCCAAGTTGACATCCAGTGTCCGAAACCCATAGATATTTAGTCTAGTCTAATGGGAGACTATGAAAATATTCACATTTGAGAAGCCGGAACCAGTAAATTTTTAGCATTTCTGCTTGCTTAAAATGACTAATTATTATATACTCCTGATTATTTAGCCCCTAAAAAATGTTGCTAAACTGGGAAAAAGATTCCCATCACAAGTTCTATGTCCAACACTCCCAAACCCCAATCTGTTCAATGCACCAAGGCAGACTGTGTCCAAAAATAGGTACACATTGACCTGATGAGTCTTCCTGTCTGTGTGGGTGTGAAGGTGTGAGTGTGTGTGTGTGTGTGTGCAGGAGTCAGCGCTGATTTATGTATCTGAAGATTAAGCACTGAATAAGAGGCACTGTGCCATTCCTGCACTCATCTTAAGTAGCATACAACAGAAGTTTAAATCTGCGCCCCGGTCTCTGCTTGGAGGCAAGCACCAGACCAAATCCGAAGTAGCGCTTTTAAAAATCCGCGCGTGCAGCCGTGTCAGCCGTCATTTTCTTCAAGGCCCTGAATGCAAACCCTCAGTCAGGCTATGGGAAGGGAGATCCAAATGAGGCACGGCTTTAATGGGTTGATTAAGCGGGGTTGGTCTGGGCCGTGGCCGTGCTCACAGACAGAGCACCGAGGACAGATGCTCGTAGACGAACATCACCCCAAACTGCCACTTTTGAGCCAAATTCCTCCTGCGGCCGCTGCTGCCGTAAACTTCTCCAAATGCCAGTTCATCGCAGAAGAGAGGATTACTTTGAAGGAAAGCGGTGAGAACCAGCTCATTTCCTTCCTCTCCGCTTTAACCAGAGGGCCAGAGGGATGTTTTTGAAAAAAACAACCAAAAAAAAAAAACGGAGGAACGACTTAAATGTACAATCTGACAATCTGTCTGAAAGTTGGCTGCCAACTTTGGCTTGACTTTGTCTGAGCTCTGATTAGATCCAGTTTCTTTCAGGTAGGTCTATAGTATGAGCCTCTTGGTGTAATAGTACCTTCTGCTGCTAGGGGCGACAGACTGTATGGGCCATGTGGAAAACAATGCATTTTAGGCTGAGAGAGAGAGAGAGAGAGAGAGACCTTTAGAGCAAAAACATTGCAGCTGAAAGACTAATTACGTGCAGTGCTAATTTGGCAACCAAGGACAAATGCTCGGCAACAATTACGTTTAATTTTTCAGGTAGCTCAACCCTGACAAACTGTTTGGCAAGGTATTATGAGATGGGAACAATGGGATATTAAATAAGAGGACAAGGACAAAGCAACTAATAATCTAACAAAGGAAGGATCCAGGGTTGAACTAAATTTGAATGTTTGAATGCACCCTCTTTAAAGTGACACTTACAACAAATGGGAAATATCATTGAAACATACTGTTTTGTGATTCCAGCAAACTCTCTCTGTCTCACAGTGTCTAGAGTCTGACTCACAACACTGGATTCTCCCGGTTTGAACTTTTTAACTAAACTGTTACATTCAGCGAGCTTATTTCATAAAGGCTCAAAGAACTGCATTCATCTCAGCCGAAGAACTCCCTAGGGAGCAGAAGCACTGCGTGCATTGTTTCTCCAACTGACTCTTGCCAGAGCAACTCTATGAAATGTTGCGCGATGATGACATGAAATAAACACTTCCTGCTTTTATAATGGCTGGCAGGGGTATCCAACATATCTCTTGGAAATTATAAAACAGAACAAACAGTCGTGGTCTCGCCCTGAGCATAAGAACTTGTGTCACATCAAAGACTCCCGGCGTAAGCTCCGCTGTGAACCCACCGATGTAGTTCAGGACACTGCCAGCAAAACCTTCTCCCATGGGAGGAATCTCACTGGATTTCACTCCAACACCAGCAAACGTACATACAAAAAAAAAAAAAAAAAAGGTACTGGTTGAGGCATACGCACCACAATGTACCAACACTTGCCTCATTCCTCCTTGCCACAATGCAGAAAAAGCATGTAAAAAGGAGCTGCTGTTTGTTACCACACGCTACAAATTATTTTTAGCCATGCTGGCAGTGTGGCTATGGCGATGGCAATGTTGGTCTGTCGGTTGGTCCGCCACTTTCCACATCGAAATGTCCCAACAACTATTGGATGGATTGCTACGATGTTTGATATAGACATTCGTGGTCCCCAGAGGATGTGGACTTTTCTCTCTCTTTAATTTTAGTTTAGTCTAGTGCCATGAAATTTGGTGTGGACCACTTTTTGTACAGACATTCATGGTTACCAGACGATGTGTCCTAAGGACTGTGGTGGTCTCCTGACTTTTCCTGTAGTGCTGTAAAAATTTCGATCTGTCAGATCCGTTTGTTTGTGACCAAAAGTCGGAAAATCTAATGACATTCCCATCAGCCTCGACTGTACATTACATTGTGTTTCGTGCTGATTAGCATATGTTATCATGCTTACAAAGTAAAATTATAATGGTGAACATGGTAAGCATCACCTGCAAAACCTCCACATATTAGCATTATCACTGTGTGCATGTTAGCCTTGAGTTTTAGCATTAAGATCAAAGCATCTCAGTGTCTAATTACAGCCTCAACTGCTGCTAGTGTGGATGTAGATTTTTAGTCTCGTTTGTACTGTATCTCAGTCAATTACTAGGCCATCCATCACTTTCTAACCCAGGTGTCATCACACAATGACAGCGAGGAGGACATGCTTTTTTTTTTAGCTTTTTTTAAATTCTTCTCTTGTCTGTGCTTCATGTTAATGTGCCATCTCTGTTGCCTCCAAATGTCATTAAAGCGATAACGGTTGAAAGTCGGAGCAAGATTCGGGGACTGTAGACACAGCTGTGCGGCAGACTAGCGAGCTCCCAAACTGAGCAAACTCTGTCACTTCTGGGTACATGTTTGCGGAGTCTGGTGGTGAATACTAAAGGAACCGAGTAACTCCATCACCCTGATGGAGCTGCTGAGGCTTCAAAAGACACCTTACTTTGCAATTTAATTCAATTTGCCCTGGCCGATTTACAAATGCAAACTAGGGAAGGGCAATCTGATAAAATGAATATCATTAGGCGTTGGTAAACTATCTGAGAGGCTCTGTGTTCAAAATGGCTGTACTGAGAAGGTACTGATTTGGCATGGCACAGTGAAGTGATGCATGCAAGATTTGTGATTTACGTGTACTGAAGCAGCCCAATACTGACTTTCCCCTACGATTCCTTTTTGTGGGGATTTCCTGGGACTATAATCTGTGAGCTAGGATGTCTTTGATTTTGCGTTATCACAGGAGCTTCTTTCAACAGGTACGGGCCCTCGGGGGGGGGGGGGGCGTTCTCCACTAATGATTTGACTTGAAAAGGCAAAGCTGAGGTTTACGATAACCAAGACAAACACTGCAGGGGAAAATCTTCAAATGTTTAAGTCACGGGCTCGGCAGTCAGAGGGCAGACAAAAACAAGGTGATTGAAGATGAGGTGATTTAAGAGACGGAGATAATGATACTGTGCCTTATTAGGCTTTTTCAGTCCCTGGCCTTTCTTCATTGTTTACTGTGATTAAAAAGAGTCATTTAAAGAAAAAAAAAAAAAGAAAGAAGAATTTAAAATTTGCCAGTAGGGATGAGACACTCAGTTCTGATGCTGCCCCAGATTGTGATTAGACTGATGATGCAGGTTTAGAGCTCATCTAAAACTGGGCTCCCGTCAGCACTTCAAGTCACTTAAAAAGCAACCCACAAACCACTCTCCACTCATCTCCAGTGAAGCAGTGGCTTATGAAATCACGCTGACTGCACCTGGATGCAAAAATTTCTACCACCATCGCCTTTCCCCCCCCTCCCACTTTTACACTGCAAAGGCGACCAGCAGGTTCTTAAAAACGGCTGTGAGAAAGGAAAAAAAAAAAAAACCCCATGAGGTGGATCTCTCACTTGCTGTCACATTTCCTTCCCTCCTTCCTTCCACCTACAGTAAAAACCAAGTGCTGGCTTGGTTACGGGACTCATGTGGAACACGCTCGATCGATGTCCACTGACACTGCTTCATTGCCATGCATGGACTCTGAGCAGAGCTGAAATATGCACGGGCAGCGTACACTAATCAATGTGGGGCACTGTGCACATTTGTCCCGATTTTCCCCCTTAGAAACGGGGAGAAAAGGACAGCGTCAGAGCACAGTTCAAAACACAGAAATACAGGGGGCGAGACACGGTGGGCCAAGCACGAATAACTGAAAAACCATGATACAGTGGCTGGATGAAGATGAACTCTGAATTCTAGTTTCTCAAGATGCCACTCTCAGATTTTTTTAATTTACCAAGCTGAAGCGTGAAACCATGGAAATTATTTTTGCAATATTCTTTTTTGTATTTTTTAATCCTAAAAATGTCTTAAAGTTGGATTAGATTAAAACTAAGAGTCTTATTTTATTTCTTTAGGGAATACTGGTATATGATGTCTGAGTGCACATGCAGTGTGTTCCCTGAGCAGCCACTTTGCTTTTGCTAAATTCAAAGACATTAGGAAAGAGTGTTTCTGGCTACGTCTCCATAGATCCACCTAAATTACGAATCGGTCGTGGACTGCGCTGCAAATCCAATGTAAAGAGCCGTGGAAAAGGGAATCAGTCCGCAGACGCAGGTAGGAAACACCAGACACCCATTTGCTCTGGAGACAATCAAACCCAGCTCGAAATGTGCCACAATAAAAGCCACAAAGCATCTTTTTAAAAAAAACAAAAAAAACAAACAAACTGCAAATCACTGAAAGCAAAAGAAGAAGAAGAAGCTTACAGAGGACACACGGTAAAAGGAGGACTAAAGCCACACAGTTCACTTGCCTGGAATGTGTAAAACCTCGTCCCATTCGGTGGGTGCACCTTGGGGGAGTTGGTCCCCGTACTCATGTCTGAGAAAATCATAATCTCTCTTTGATGGGCCAACAATCCAAAACTAATCCTTTTTTTTCTTTTCTTTTTTTTTTTCTCTTTTAGAATCAGCCAAACGCAGCGTGCTTTTTTTTCACAGAAACTCGAAAACGATCCGAGGCGAGGACTCGGATCAGCCCCTGACCCGACGCCGCGCTCCCGGCATCGGAAGGTGGAGCGCTCCGGGGAGATGATGGGAGCAAAAAACAAAAAAAAAAACAACAACTAATAAACTGCGATGACAAAAGTGGAGACAAGGCAACTCCCCGGTCTTCTTTGCGCGTCCCCGCACGCACGCAGACGACCACTATGTGCGTCTCTCCGGCGCCTTGCCTCGAGAGCAAAACCCGCGGAGAGCCACCGACTCCATGGTCTCCCGACACCCGATGCAGGCAGCCTCTGTCGGGGCGGCTCGGATGGGTCCCCTCTGCGGAGCGGATTATCACCTTCCTCCTCCCGCGGCTTCACCAATAATCAGCCGGAGCATCACAGCAAGGGCTCTGCCGGCAGCGTACCGGGCGCCGCGATTGGCGGCGGCGACGCACGCTTGCGCTTCCCCCCCCCCCACTTTTTTTTTTTCCTACACTGCAAAAATATCCTCTCGTTGCAGAGTCATCTAAAGTCATTTCACGTTCCGCCTTTAAGGCAGCTGAGAACCAGATTTCAACACATTTCAATGGAGCGTGGTTATCCAGCTTTTTTTTTTTTTTTTTTTAAAGCGTCAATGTGCTAAAAATGAAATAAAATCAAAAATAAAATGTCCTACATCTAAAATAAAAACGACATAAATGAAGACAAATACACACTTGGCATCATAGTTATTTTAGAGAAGACATTTTCATTGGAAACGTGCCTTTACTATTATGATTTAGATTATTAAGTCTTTTTTTTTTCTTTTCTTTTTTTCTTTTTGCAGTGTAGCTCCGTGCTGATTGGACGAGGAGACAGGTGCCTGAATTCCTTTACTATGGCGATTTCCCTCTGCCGGAGCGAGGCGAGAAGTTATCACCATCCACAACACACTGTACGACAAGCCGGGCCCCTGTCTGCCTACAGGGGCCCGGGGGAGGGGCGGAGGGAGAGAGAGAGAGGGGGGGGGGGGGTATTGTTGTGGCATTTCAGATGCGGAATCCCTCCGCATCCCTCCCAGCGGTTCGAGAGGGAGACTGCAAGCCCGAAACAGACGCGCGCCGGAAGAGTGAATGCGGGTCACGAAGCGACGGACCGCCATTGGATGTTATGGTCAGACGTCAGGAACTGGACGTCTGGAACTTTATGGGGAATCAGTTGTGGTTCAGTCGGTGTTGTCAACGCGATGGATGGGAGGCAGTTTGAGTGATTGGCTGTTTGATCACTGTAGCCTGTGGGAGGTCCTTCATCCTCACAAAAGCACACAGTTAAGTTTTTTGTTTTTTGTTTTGTGCCTTTATCTTAATGTTGTTTGTCATGGAAGGAAACTCAGCCATCTGTGACAGACACACCTCCCTTGATACATGTAATCATCGCTCACAGATGAGCCCTGCTGAAAAACGCAGAACGGCGAATGTGTGTCTTTCCACGAGCAAATCCCGGGCCACCGTCCATTATCGAAGACACAGCCCCCTTGGCTGACTCTTGCCTTGAGAGCATTTTCACATGCCTGCCATGTTCCCAGGCAGTTGGCTAAAATTGATTTTTTTTTTTTCCAAAAGAAAATAAAAATAAAAAAGCACTTTAAGGTTTCTTTGAAATACAACTGCTTCAATCAATTTAAGACAAGTGCGGCGACTAGAGGCAGCCCGCATATGCAATGTTATATGGACAAAAGCGCTTCCGCTCTAACAGACTTCCAACCGGGGGTGAAGTGTCTCCACTTTTCATCGAGTGGCCTTTTCATGAATGGCTTTAACCCAATTCTCCGTCCAAGCTAACAAGAACCACCTGGGTAAAGACAAACAAAAAAAACCAACTTCATTATGAAATTCTTTCTTTATTCCATTTTACATGGGGCCAGCATTCAAGTTGAAATGTTGTATCTTGATGAAGTGGACCGATGACTGGATCAAAAAGCAAAAGTTTTGAGCTATTCTTCGGATATTGTCGCCGTTGGGTGGAAACCTTGTATGTCCAAGACCGTTACTCTGCAGGAAAACGGAGAGTATTTCAAATAATTGCACGCTGCAAGATTCGAGTCACAAGCTCTTTGTAAATACTTTTCGCTGGTTAAATGTTTGTAAAACCCACAGACAGACTTAAGGGGTGACCGATAGCATTGATTGGAAAAAAAAACAAAAACGAAACGAGACACAACACGGAGATACGAGGTTTTCCGCCACGACAGCGACAACATCAAACCTAGTTAAGTCACTATAGGGACAACCCGAGCGGTTCAAACTCTGGCCTGATTTGGTGCAGTTAGACACAGCTGAGCGAGCCTGATTAAGCCGAGTGGGCCGAGCTCGTCGCCAGCCTCGCACTCTTCGGAGGGATTTGGTTCTGGGAGACTTCAAAGTATTTGCTCTTGACAAAGCAGGTTAACAGCATTTCCAGCTGTGTGGCCGCAGATCCCATTAACCAGGCCTGAGCTGAGGTTACACCCCTGACCGGGGAATATCAACCAAAAGTAATTCAGACCGCTTCTCAAACTCACCCTCAACGCTGTACTATAATACCGGACATTCGCTGTGGGCTTAACCTTACATGTGCGATAATAAGGCAAGATCAAATGCTTTTAGCGGATGGCTGAGACCCCAGGAATAATAATTAACAGTAATTAAATGAGAGGAGCTCAAAAGTGCCAAAAATCATCTCTGCTTTTTTTCCTGTCACTTGGAAAAGACATGCCTGCTGGGAAGCGAGTCGCTACCCGCGGGTCCACCCAGGATAGTGAGCCAGGCAGAGACCTCCAGACGGGGTCCAAAGTTGAGGCACTGGCTGATTGGCTGAGAAAGCGTGAGCAAAGCGCGGTGGAAGGCCTCCCGAGGGGGAGTGAAAGCAAGCCTCGTACTCGCACGCCGACATGTCCAGCCCCGTGTCTCAGTGTAAAAGCGAGGACGCTCACAAGAACGAGCGGTTTGCCTACGCGGGGGCATGAGAGCGGTGTCGACGTTCTTATCTAAACTCTGAGCGGGAAAAGCGAATCATAGCATATTCACCAAACGTTGAACTCTTACTTTAAATCAGTCAATTTAGTCAAAGTGTGTAAATTCGGAGACATGCAGTGATGATGATGTCCAGTTTAAGAGAGAAGGGTGTTATAGTTAATGTTACATGGGGACATATTGGAGGTATAGTAGGGTGTCTTAGAATGAGTTTCAGAGGAATGAAAGGCCCCGGATAAGGGAGCCATATTTTAGGTTTATGCTCTGAACAGGAAACTTCGCTTCACACCGAGTCATCCTCTATTTTACTTTTTTCTCCCGCTGCCTCGTGTCCTTTTCACTCGTGACAAGCCGCGCTCAACCTGCTGCAGCATTGCTACAGAGTGGGAGTGCGGATGTGCAGGATCTTTGCCATCGGGGGCCACTAAGCCCCCTCGCACATCAGTCACATAAAGAGACTTGCCCGTGTGCTGCAGTGCACTGGACTCTGACGTCATTGTACAGATGTGCAGTGGGCATGGCTTAGTGCTTCTAAGTGCTCATTGGCTGGAGCCTCTCAATCCTCTCTGTGTTTTCTTCAGCGCTGATCGACACTCCTCTTTGTCTTTCAGCGTTTCCAAAGCTGCCGAAGCGTCACAGATGGAGAATTATATTTGAGTCAAGAGAAGAATACTGTAAGAGAATGATTTTAAATTAATCAAAACAGGTTATTGCTATACACATTGAACAGTTAATAGAATTTTTAATCAAAGTTGGGTATTTAAAAAATAATATTTCCAATTAATATTTAATCAAAGTGCTTATTTGCATGGTCCCACTGAGGCAGTTTGTGCAAACGCAGAGACTGTTTGATACTTATTAAACCAACACCTGAGTGAGTGTTCCTGTGCTGAATGTGTGTGTGTGTGTGTGTGTGTGTGTGTGTGTGTGTGTGTCTGTGTTCATGTGATTTCATACAGGCCTGCACGTCTCCTCAAATGCATCCCTCTGTCCATCTAAATCCCTTAAGAAGAAAAACACACACAGTCCTGTTTTATCAATCAAAGAGCCCAAACAAATTGATTTTTTGGTTTGAAAGCCCGTGTTTGATCAGTCCCTGGTCCTAATCTATGGGGCCATCTACAGCCTGCCTGCAGATATTGTAAATCAGATAGCAGCGGTCATAACGCACAAATTGGGATATGAGAAGCATGTGTATATTTCTGCAGTAAAAGCTAATATGCATCTAGGTAGGGACGTGTGATGCCGCTCTGAAAGAGGACAGAGAAGAATTCCTCATTAAACCCCTAGCTGTTCAGACAACGCACATAAAACACTTAGCAACAACCCGTAGCAATAATAGTGGGAGTATGAGAGCGCACATGAGGGCTGTGGTAACCTGAGGATATGTATGTACATAACACATTTTCATTTACTCTGCACATGCGTGTGTACTGTAGGTCTCTAACACACACCGAAAGTTTTGAGACAGGTCATTTTGCTTTGAGCCTGTTTGGTCACAACAACCACTCAAACTGCAAATGAGCTGCAAACAAGGAAAAGAACAGAGTGACATTTTGTGCATGCAAAATGAGGATTTGGCTAATGCAACTCCATCTTACAGGACGTTGCAAGGAGGCTAAAACCGGCGAGGATCAACGAGAGACAGACCAGCATTAACAAGGGTGGCAGACCTCTGCAGCTTTGAATAAATTCTATTATGCTTGAAAAATGCAAATCATGCTGCAGCAGCATAACATCACTGGTAACAGGTCTTTTTCAGTGGTGAACACAACAGAAAAGTCAAATTAATTGATTACATAAAAAAAACTTGTGTACAATCTCCCAAAGGGGACAAATGAGATGACAGAAAGCAATTATTCTGGGAATGGGAGTCATGACAGTCTGTCCTGACATGCAGTGCAAAAAAAAAAAAATACACATTTGAAACCCACGCTGTCAAAAGCAATGCAGCTGGAGGGAAATATGGCAATTTACTTACAACAAACCTTATGCGAGATGAGAACGTTTTCTTGAAAATTGCTTAAATGGCCCTCTCCTCGTAATTAAATGGTTATGCTCATCCAAAGGCTACAACAACCTTTCGTGGAACTAGTGTCCTAATAATCTAAGGATTATTTTTATCACCGATTATTTCTACTAGCTGATTAATAATTTAGTTTATAAAATGTCCTCCAGGTCCCCAGGGCCCGGCTGAACTCCTCATATTGCTTGATCTATCTGGCAAATACTCCAAAACCCAAACACAATTAACAATGACATATGGAAGCATCAAATCCTAACATCTGAATAGAAGTCAAAACAATTATCTCTGCCGGTCAACCAATCAAGTCATTGTTTCCGTGCTACGTGGAACCACAAGTCGTGTAAAACTGTTGGCAACATTGTTGATTTTGCAGACAAAACCAAGACTAACAGTCTACAGCCACTGCTAGCAGCTCATGTTCTTCGTCTTAGTCAAGCACATTAGCATGCTGTAATTTGCTAATTAGCAATAAATACAAAGTACACCTGAGATGGTCGGTCATAAAGTATGGTATGGCGTAGACAAAGAACAAAAGCCATTTGGACACACACATCATGTCTTTTTTTTTTTTCTGGTGGGCTGTGGAGATACCAACCAAACCCACATTGCCACACCTAGCATCCATGCTAGCAAAAAAAAAAAAAAAATTGCAAGTTCCCAGAGCCCAGCGTGATATATTCAGTTAAGTTTTGTTCAACCCAAAGTCCAAAACCCAAAACGGATGAAAATGTTTAGTATTGAGGCTCAATAACTGACTTACCCAGTGGTGATTAATTTTCTGTCAATTGACCAAACAATTTTAACTGATTTAAACACTAAATGGAAACGCTAAGCACATAAAATTATACGTAATATTGCAATGTCTGGAAAGAAAGTGTTGGGACATGTTTTTTTACGACATGCATCATGAAATACACTAAAAAGAAATCAATAACACACATTAGATATTACAGTGATATAATGACACAGTGCTGTCATTTCAAGCTATCAGAGGTTAGCTCCAGAGGCAACTCCTCCCTGCCTCCACTACTCGGCAAGGTGCGCATTTGATATGCAGCGTGCGATAAATCGCTGTGGGACTGCAGAGATTGGGAACACTTGGGGGGAGAAATGGTGGCATGGTAGAATTAGCATACTCCGTTGTCACCGTGCCCGGCACACAGTGTCAAACACACACTCTTAACAAGCTGACTAGAGACAAGGCCCTTTAAGGCACTGAAGCGGTGTTGTCATGTACCGTAGTACCTACGGTATTACAGAGCTCCCCGAAGAGCTCAACTGTCATCTGAAGCAACTGGCAAATCTGCACTCATCCTCTGGGTGTGGAGTCAGATTACAGATAGAGACAAGGATCTACGCGCCTCAAGAATAGGCTTCACCGTATCTCAACAATACCGCGACAACATAGGACATTTTTCAGGACAAGTCATTGAAGTAAAAGAGTTTTTCCTCTTCGGGTGATCAAAATAACATTCCTGAAAGAGAGTTTTGTGAAGAACGCTTCTGGTTTTTGTTTTTCTCTTATTCTTCATGCAAATTCCCGATAGCTCAGTCTATATCTGAAGGGCCCCTCCAGGCTCCACAACACTGTCACCTTCCATTATCAGACGTGTCGCTGCCTAATTGGGGCTTTCCCTGTTGCCATATTCTGCAACCAAACTCATTAGCATTATTATTCCAAATTGTTTGAGGCTTCATTTCCCTCAAATGAGTCCCGAAAATTCTGTAACTGCGCCGTCCTTACAACCAGAATACTAATTTTTCTAAGCACACTAAAAGGTTTTTATTGGTATTGCTATCGAATTTTTTTAGATTGCTTCTGCTCTGATAGCTTGAGGACTGCACCTAATGCTGCCCAGATAGCAAGTCTCTTGACTGGATGGTTTTAATATCTGCCAAGCTAAAGGATCTTACGAGATTACCAAGTAACACTCCCGCTGCATCTGCAGGTGGCAGTAAAGGTCGCGGGTCCCTCCCTGCACAGATGCATCTTGGAAAACGAAGGTCTGGAGCGGAGCAGCAGCAGAGGCATATTGATTGTGTCAACAGTCATGTGTGGGCAGACAGCCGTAATGGACGCTGACCCGGTCCTGTCACTGCTGAAACATTAGAGAGATATTGTCAAGGGTACAGTGTGATTGAATGTGTGCGCGTGTGTGTGTGTGTGCGTGTGTGTTAGCATGTGTGCGTAACCTCAACCAGTCGATACGATATGACTCAAGGAACATAATGCTGGGGGAGACGAGAAAAAACCGGAGGCCAGGTTTTCAGCAGTTTTTTAGTAATTTAATAAGATAATAAATGTATTTCAAATGGAACATATCTGCTTGTGCAGTTAAATATAGATAATTCTAATTTCCATACCCAAAAACAGTGGTGTTATCAGATAATTATATCCCACAATAAAAACCATAATAACTTACAGTGGTGTACAAAATATCCACCTTTTTAAACATGTGCATACGGAAAGATGCTGTGACCTGAGGCTATGGAGCACACGGCACTGTATACTGGCGGAGGTGGATGCTTTGGCGCGATTATGGAGAGACGGAGGGAGCGCAGGGAGAAGCAGCTGAACTTAATCTCTATACACACACCAACACAAAAGGTGCACCAAAACGCTTCCTTGTACATCAGCTGCTTCCAACAGCAGTGGCAGCACAGTAGGTAAAAACGTTTTAAGGACTCCACTGCCCAGAAATCATGCTTGTCACTATTGCACTCATTGCTTGTCATTTACTGAATGACAAATGGACTATAATTCTGCTTTTACATGGCGATGTAAGACGTTATGAACTGGAAGGTGCAAACCTTGGGACTCCTGTGGGTGGACATAGCTTTAATTTATCCAAACAGACCAAGTCTACGCAACTCTACATGTGGCCTGGTGCCGTGAACACACTTCCTCCACATCTCTTTATCTCTCCACTGTAACTCACCCAACGCACCCTCTGACCGCATCTTTCACGCTCTAGTCCTCTGGGTCTCTTGCCTTCTGTCTTATGCGGCCATTTCAAAGCTCGGACTCTTGTGGTCCTTTTTGGCCGCTGTGTGATTTCTTTCAAGCGAGAGCCGGATGATGAAATCTAAGGAGCCACCATTTTTTCCGTTTTTGATCGGCAAGATTTCAGGGCGGGTTGTGTAGGACATCCACCGCCGCTGGAAAAAAGAAGGAGATTGATACTGAGGCACTCTATAACTTATAGTATTGCTTGCCAGCCTCTGGGAAATTCTAAGTCTTCTTAACAGTCGAGTAGTTTTTTGTTTTTTTGTTTTTTTTTTCCAAAGCTGTATGGGAAGCTGAAACAGCCTTTGACACTTTTTCCCCTCGGAAGTTAGCCAAAGAAGAGATTCTGTCAGAAGGCTGTCATTTGAAATCACTCTGATCCTACAGTAAAGCTGAGATAAAGACAGCCTTTTGACGAGGCTAAAAAAAAAAGAACCCCTCTAAAATGGTTACAGGAAATGGAGCTCAACGCTCTTCTCTGCTTTCAAGGTCAGTCGGGACTCGAGGTTTCATCCCCGCGGTCCACTTGGTCAAACGACCCCTCGACCCCACTTCGTAAATTCTTGACAGCTAATACCAAGCCAGCCTATTTTCTTGACCAGGGACATTCTCGTTTTTCAGGTCTCTAAAGCCCCTACTTTAACACTCTCTTTTTTCCCGGCAGGAGGCCGCTAGATTTATAGAGAATTTAAGTCACGGGAATGACATTATAACCTGATCCAAACGGATCCTAATTGAAATGATTGATGCGTTGGATGTTTGGTGAATATGGAACATTCAGGAAGTAGTATTATCAGTGATGTTAACAGTGCATAAACAATGAGATCATGGTTATTTCATACAAGCTTCTTGTTGATAATTACAAAAATGTCCCACAATCAATGTGGAAACGATCCATTGATATCAAAATAGTACACATACATATTTCCCCCGATGTTTCCCCAAGTGGGAGATGAATATTAAAAGCCAGCACACAAAAAAAAACAAATTCAATATTGAATGAGCTTTAACATCACATTCCACATGAGGTAAAGTGATATTTTGTTGCTAGAGAGAAGCAGTCCTTCTTTAATATCAAAATATGGCTGGTTTTCAGTTTTTCCCATCATACCCCGTACTGTATATTTAGCTCCTCCGACACTACCACTGATGAAGGGTATTTGTTTACTCATACATAAAATAACACGGACAGAGCCAATTCCGAGATGCACTCGGAGAGTCCATCGGGAAAAGTAATCAGACTCAAAGTGAGCACGGAGCGGCAAAGCAGGGTTTCAATCATCCCCGAGCGAACTAACACTGCGTTACAAACATGCGGCCTTTGACTGTCCCAGTCCCGCACGTGCTGTTGCGCTCAGCAGTTCTAAAGAAACATGCTGATTCGGGTATATTGACTGTCAATCATTTTTTTCAGCGTAGTTAATCATGCGGATACGCCGGCGGGCGGCATTCGGAGGTTACACCCGTTATTTTCCACGTGGAAATAGAGTTCTGGCAAAAGAAGCAGATGAAGTCCAAACTGTGGCTCGACAAGCTTTACTGCTTGCCGCACTGTGCATGCACAGAAATCTGCTCCCAGATCAGTAACTAAACTGTAAATGTTCTTTATAAAGTCCTATTGTATCTGCAGGACTAAATAAATGACACTGAAGTTATATGGTCATGATTCAACTGCATCTGAACGTGTTAGCTGGCTAGCTGTTTTCAACAAAGGGTCAAAGATGCTATTTCATGCTTTAATATCAATGCCTTTGTGCCGTGGAGCACACAACAATAAAACATATATCTGAAATTCTTAAAGTGCGTCCAAAGCATCAAATGGTTCCCATGAAGCAGTGAAATAAATATCTCCCTCTTGAAGCTGCTATTTTGATATTTCTGATCCAAAAGTCATGCATAATGGCTGAGTCACAAAATGCGGCGCTCTGATGTGAAGCTGCCCACATCTCATTCTTGCTAGCTGGCTCTGCGGTCTCATTAGAATGTCAGGAAGCTCTTTCCGGAGGCACGCATCGCTTAGTAACCACATTAGAGGGGACATTTTGAAACTACATTAAACTGTGTCTGTTTGTGTGACAGTAGATACAATCTTCAAGCCACGTCATTTGAATTCATGTATTCTTTACTGTGTGTGTTGGGTTGGTGTTAAAAGTTTTAAAAAAAAAGACCACACAAAAAAGTAAATAAAAATAGTGCTCTTTGTTAAAGGGGGAGAGAAATTCTTTCAGAAAACAGCTTCGGTTCAGAAACATGAAACAGATAATGTCAAACATTGCATCATTCATGTTGGATCCATTCATGCTGAGTATCGCCATTGCTTTGAAGCCCAAAACCTGCTGTTACGTCCCTGCTGTCAGTAGGAAATTTGGCCCTGGTTTATCACAGAGGACACTGTTGCAGGGGTCCTGCTGGGAGTTACAGGGAGCTTGACTGCATCTTGATGATGAACTTTTGCCATTAAATCAGTTTTATACACAAAAATGCAAAGCAAACCGTTAAAAAAAGAAAAAAAGAAAAGAAAAAGGATACATCCCAAGATGTAGTAAGACAAAGTTTCTGTTATGAGTGAGTGAAGCATTTGTTGAGCTATTCCACTTAGTACACCTCTGTGATTTACGGACCAACCTACAATTAGATCATATTCTCATTTTTATTTTTGACTCAGATGGAGCCGGAAACTGCGTGCATCCAGTTTCCAGCTTCATTTCCAGCTGCAGCATTTGTTCGGGCCAAGGAATGGGGACAAATCTAGAGAAACGGGTCACAATTCCATTTCACTTAACGCCCCTGGAAAATCCCGGAACAGAGGCCGACAACAAAGTCTGACTTTGTTGTGCACTGATACAGATTAAGAAAAATCCCAGAGTTGATTCTACCTGAGTGAAGCTCAGAGCAGGGACACGATGGCAGCTTACGCTGCCTCTGGGGATCCCAGGGATTCTGCTGCAGTCAGGGCGGGCTGGGATTACACTTCCTTTAACAGGCCAGGATGACAGACTAAAGTATGATTACTCATGTTTATAAAGATTCTATGACACCTGACCGCACCCCACAGTTACACTCCACCTGAAAACCTAAATAACAAATAAAGTAAACCTACCCTACTCCACAAGGGGTGCTATTAATATCCAAAATGCTCTGGCCGCAGCAGTTCAGGGAACATCTACGGTGACGTGGGTTGGCTGTCTTTCACAGGAGCCATTTTGAAGGTTTAATGAGCATTTACACATGCACAAACATACACACGTATACTCTACTGTCAGTCCGCAGAGCCCTGAGTGGGTGGCCGACGCCTCTTAAATGGAGTCCAGGGCAAAATTATGTAGAGCGGCTGCGTGTGCATGCATGCGTGTCCATGGCATTTTAAAAACCAAACAAAGTCAATAAAACAGTGGCTCTGAGGGGCCTTTTCATGACTGATGTTAATCTCAAAATCCAGCCACCATCAAACCCCCGTTTTCCTCTTGATTTTGGAGAAGAGCCCTGAATCTGTGAGTAGAAACCGGTCTCGGTCAAAGCTAAGACTTTAATCCGAGGTGTCGTCAAGAAACGCTTTCGAAACCCAGATCTCTGTTATTTAACAGCAGCAGTAAGTGTCACGATGATCAGCCTAATTCTGGGTAAAAGGTGATGCTGGTGCTTGACTACAGGAATTTAATTAATTTTCGAGAGACAGAAAGGTCATTTGATGATATTTCACAATGAAGTAAGTGTTTTCATAGAAGTAAACACCGATTGATCTTTGCGAAACGTGACCCCTGAGTGAAAAATCGGATGGGGGGGGGCCTTGGTTTTCTGCTATCCAAGGCCACTTTATTGCCGTAAATCTTAACTTACCTCAATTTGTTAAGAATTCGATTGAATAAAGTTTCAGTCATCAGAGTGGAGCTTCTTTCCTATAGCTGAAGGCTGAGTGTGAAGGAGGAAAATCTAAGAGGAGACATATTGCACCATAGAAATGAAGTGGATATTGACACAATCAATCTTCCACGGGTATACAAGGACATCTCGTTTTATTTGGCTTACGTGCGTGTGCGTGGTGCTCGTGCGCGTGCGTCTCTCTCCTAACCACCCTCTGCCCTGATTGTTTTTACTTTATTTGCAAGTTCAGGCTCATCAGTCTTCTCCAGCGGCACGGGGGGGGGGGGCAGTCTCATAACTTTGTCATTACTGCCCCGAGCCTCATGAAGAAGACTGCTGCTGCTCACAGATTACAACAAACCTTGCTTTTGGGAAACAAAATGCCATTTCTGCAGCAGTTTTGCCTCGTGACTCCGAAACTCATGAAGTAATCCGATAAAGGGGCAAAGGAAATGAGGTTAAAGTTCTCACGATAATGAAAAAAAGGTTTACTGAGCATATGTAATATTTAGGGTTAGTACCGGATGAAACCTCGAAACGAAATAATATGATAACAGGATGAGCATAAATCCACATCATGCACCAAAACATTATTACCATTCTTGTTCGGTTAAGCCGGAAAAATCAGCATTTATGGAACACTTATGCCACATTGCTGCAGTGAGGCAAAAAGAAACCCCTGCCTCGACGTAAGAAAGTTTGTAAGCAAGCGAATGCACCAAAACATCATTAACAGGGCGGACAGATGGCCTGCTTCTCTAAAGGCCAAATCATCACGGCGGAGGTGATGGATGGAAATGAAAGCTGCCCCGACTGTTTTACCGAGAGGACACACACCGTCCCCAAACAGACTATCCATCCTCCCCCAATGTGGACACAGAGCACTACGTCTTCGGGCCTGTCGCTGGCTAGCAGCAGGGACCTGCACTTGATCACACGCCTTAGTCGGCCTCCTGGCGGTGCAAACACACTCATAATACAGGCGCAGAAACACACCACAAGCAAACAAAGTAAGCTTCAGAGGACAAGTTAGCACGTGCATAAGCTGTCCAGCAGCTGAGACATCATCTTCCATTCAGGATTTAAAAAAAAGAAGCAAAACAGTGGGCTAAATCTCTGCAGCTACAGTCAAAACAGTGGCCTCTATCTATGTCACTGTCGTTCCGAGATGTAAACCCTGCTGCCGGTCTCCCCAGGTGAGGAAGGACGGCGCAGACAACCCTCTGTTTCCACCCTTATTGACACTGGCTGCTGCTTTTAACCCGATAAAGACCATTGTGAAGTCTGAGGGAGTTCGCCGACACAAATGACCTGGGATTGATTGCTTTGATTCGCCCCTTTGCTGGAGAGCCAATTCATATTCCGCCAGTGGGAGGATCAGGAGAAACAGTCTGAGAAATGATCCCGACTCCGACATCGCTTTGCCGAGATCAATGGATCGGTCTAATGAATGCTAGAGAGATGTTAGAAGATATTGGAGGAGATATAGGATTAATGCTCTATGGGCTGCGGGGAAGGTATAGAAATTAGGGGGTGAATACTGATGAGTCTGTGATGCGAGCTGGAGGCTGGACTGAAAGACCGAGCAGACTTATTGTCCTACAACACCATCTGCTGGACAAAGACAGTCGTAGAAGTGGTTGCTTCAAATCAAACGCAGGGGACCGCTGTCCTGAAAGCGACAGTTCTGCTACAGGACAATGCACGTTGACATTCCTGCCAGGGGGGAGGATAAAACCCCTGACGCTCCACCTGTTCTGACCGTCATCCAGCCCGAGCACATCCAATTATCATCATCGTGTTAAAACCTTGAATTTAAATTGTGCTTTTCTAATGAGTTTGAACAGCACAGTCGGTGACTAAAATTACAGACAACTGTCCAACTATATTAGTAATAAAAAGATTCATAATTGTATCTATGATATCTTTTGTCTATATGTACTGTGTATGTATGTATGAGGCATTTGCGTCGTCAAGTGACTGTTCTGTCCATTCACTTGTCCCAGATGATACAAAAAAATGTGTCCCTGTCTCTGTAAAACCCTCCCTGTTGCCGTCATGATGCCCCCCCCTCCCTCCAGTGGGTTTTCCCTTAGCAGTGCATCAGTAAATGATAATTTTTTAGAATGGATTTTTCCTTTACTGTGTTATTATCCCTGTTCACCGTGCTACCTGCTTTAGCCACAAGATGGCGGGATCCTACAACAGGAAAATAAGGAAGCTTGACCGCATCAGGTATCCGGCAGATGCAGGAGACCCCCGGACCTGAGACGCAGACCTGACCTGTTCACACAGATTTTTTTTTTTTTTTTTAGAAACCAGCCTTAAGTTGGCTGAAGATCATAAACTTCGTCCGGTACATTTCTGTAGAGAAATTGCTCTCTGGCAATGTAGTCCACCAGTCATGTGGTGCCATCGGCTAACTTTCCACTGTCAAATTCTCCAGGGGGCTTAGCTTTAGGAGCCCAGCAATGATCAGCTTCTCAACCTATTTTTTTCCTATTTGATACAAGCCTCTATTGTATGTACTGTGTTGTTATTTGCCGAGAGCAAAAGTAATAGAGGAGTGTATCCTCGACGGGCATTTCATTCCAGAGCAGTACGGCTCTCTTAAGATGTATCCTTATTTGTTTCCTTTTACCTCAGCGCACTTCATCAAAAAGGGTCCCTTTCATTTTGTCCCCTCCGCGCCGCTATCTATCACTCATCGTGCCAAGAGGCAGACGCGTGCGCGGATCCCCCGCATGTCCCCTGGGATCGATAGACACCAGGCATCACGAGGCCGCCGCACCCACACTCGAGCTCCAAATCCACATGAACGGCGCTCGAGGAAGCAGCACCCTATCAGGGCAGCAAATTACAGCAGCTACTATAATCCCTCGCAACAGGGCTGCTCGGAGCCAGCTGCCGCCGGTGCCTCCGATCTCGACTGTTCCGCGACTGACTAAGCGGGGTGTGCGATTGCGCTGGCCGCGGTTGTGTACGCAGATGTGAGTCGGTGCCGGGGCTGAATGTCACTTGAAATTCGAATCGGCGGTTGCCAATACAATGCCTAAGTTTTGGCGGAGACACAAAATGATTCTTTTCTACACTTTGGTTTGAGGCCAGGCAAACACGTTTGAAAAAATATGCAAGAAAAATCATCGAAACATCAGCACCTGAAGTCGTATTAGCACCAGCAGCTGTACAAGAACTTTCATGAAAGTACTGTACAGTCTAGAACTGACATCGTTTCCCAATTTCCTGACTTATAAAGCATCTGATTAGTGATTGGTAAATCAGCCGATAAACAGGACGTGCGCTTGGGCCCGGACTGCGTGGCATTTATGCGTCTTGAGTTGATCTCTTCATAAAAATTGCCCAACATTTCACAAAAAAAAGCAAAGATTCGTTCCAAAGTAAGTTTTCTGCACTTTGTAACCATGCTGGGAAAAGTGCTACACAACTAAATTGACATAAACTGTTATTTTTCAGTCCATAAATGAATACAAACATGTATAGGAGATCTTTCCTTTTCTTCTTTCCTACCCCATGTATCCTCTTATGACCCGTCAGATGTTTTCTTGAGACCCTCTGAGGGGGCCCAGCCCCTAGATTAGGAACCTTTGCACCACAGCGCCTTGATGAAGTCGTTCAAAAATAACTCCACCTCCACGTACCACAAAAGTAAAATGCTGGTTACATACTGATGCAGCGTTATAAACAATCCAATAATGTCGTATATACTAATGTATCACTCACAGATGCCATTTTTCTGCATGAGTATTTTTACTTTTGATACTTTAATTACATTTTGCTGATAATACGTCTGTACTGTACTTCGGTACCATTTTGAATTAAGGACTTTTACTCAAGTCAGCAAATCCGAAATCTTCTTCCACATCCACGTGCATGTGTGTGAATGTTTATCCTGGCTGCAACTCCACTTATCTTCTCAAAAAAAAAGAAAAAAGAAAAAAAAAAGAACCCCTCTGCAAGCTCACTACGCATTACCTGCTGCTATAATTAAACTCTCCGGCGCTTGGCATCTGTCTCCCCTTAACTCAGACTGCGCTGTCCTTGGCCCACCTACCACTGCAACCTGCTCGGTCAGAAAGCAGGCATCGCTTTTTTTTTTTTCTTCCCCGGGGCACTAATGAAGTAGGAAATAACCTTTAGCTGTTTGACATTTCACAGCTCCTGCTATTGTGCAGCAAGGGCAAAATGTTCCGAGAGGAGCCTTTGGTGCTGGTCTTGTTTTCCCCGCGGCTGATGTTAAATTTCTTGCATCTAGATTAACATATTCACACATGTGCTTTAGACGGAGCTGAACAGCCAATCCCACGGTGTTCCTTTTTTCCAGAAATGATTCTGATTTAGTCAAAATAGGTGGCACTAAGCATATTTTCAGGTAAGAAGAAAGGACTAAAAAACAGCTTCGAAAGTATAATGCATTAAAACTATCGTGCCATTAATGATCTGGGATCAGTGGGTGCAGAGACTCGAGAACATTTCATCTTGACTTGCCGTGTGCTAATGCAACCCTGAGACTTGGGATTTTCCCCGGAAGACCTGTGACTTGACACGAGACTTTCTCTCAGAGACTTAAAAAACAGCTCCGGGAAATCGCCCCGCCAGGTTTCCTTCACCACACTCGCCAGTTCCCCTTCATCTTCTTGGGATATTTGCTGCCACCGCAGCCGACTTTTATTTACCGCTGAGCCCCCTTAACTGTGTGAGCAGGCCTGTAAACCGCAGCAGTAGCTCATCTCGAGCTTGTTACACGCAGCTCCGCGGTCCTAAAGCGCTAAAACCGCACTTGACGTTGCAGGGGAAAGCGACGCTCCTGTTCCCAGCCCCACTTCGAGCTAAGACGGTAATGAGATGCTGAGCCCGCTGCACTCAATTTCCCAAATTAAAGTGTCTCCGTGGGGCTTCCGTGGGCCAGTGGTAACTCAAACAGGTAAAGCATATGCGTATAAGGGTTAAGCATTGGGTTTGTATGAAGGTGTGCACAAGTGTGTGTACGTGTTCTGACACGTTCACTTCTTATTCAGCAGAACTACAACGGAACTCAGGGGCAGTTTTAGAAGATTTTGTTTCCTTTATCGAAAACATCAAACAAGCCACGAAGCCGAAGCTAAATCAGGCGACAGGGGAAAAAAACTAGATGCTGGGCCCCTATTAACAGGCCCTTCCTCCATGAGATTTTCAGTGCAATATTTTTTCCCATTGTTTTCTAGACTAGTCTCTGGCGCCCGATTCGCTGTGTGGTAATTTGATTAAACACATTAATGGCGATTGTGCAACATAAAAGCGCAAAGGTGCAGCGAAAGGAAAGTGGGCTTCAGAGTTCACCCCTGACTTTGAAAGACAGCAGTTGAAAACCAACTCAACAACAACAACAACAACAACAATCTTACCTCAAGTTTCCATTTCTATACCAGAGCTTTTCGTCAGCAGATGGAGTTTTTCCAGCTGACTTCACCTGCTGGTGAAGATCATGTGATGTGACCGAAAGCTTAAGAAGCTAACGATAAGGAACCTGAGTGAGGTTGTCTTGTCAACTGCTGTTTCCAAGGTCAAGCATGAACTTCCAAGCTCCACTTTCAGGCCGACAGGGAGGAGGGGTTCTTCAGGTGCGCAGGAAATAATGGAAATTTGACAACTGAGTGAACTGCGCCTGCTGCTGAAGATGACGTGACATGATCGCAATCCTCAGAATAGTTTATGGACCTTAAGGTGAGATTGTTTTGGACGATCTTCAGAACGTGGCCTAAAGATGAACTGTAAATCAGGACCAATTTTAGGGCCCTTATCATTTCAGTGGATCCTGTGCTTTATTGCTACATATTCCCAAACACATGTTCAAATAAATTTTCACGAACCAGTCGGCGCACATTAAGCCCGGAGTCCTGGGGCCAGCTTTGCTCGGTTGGCAGTCCAGCCCCTCACAAAACCATCCATGGCTTCGATTGCACTTTTTCAAAAAAGTGATGTATCAACACTCGCACTGTGGCGTCGATTCCAGCGCTCGAAATACACACTACAGGGCAAACCAGCACTGCTTATGTAGAATACTCTCTACACTCTACAGAAATGAATGAAAGTGGAAAGTTATTTACCTGTGGTGCAAGATTGGAGACGAGCGAAGAGGCCGTGATCCAGCAGCAAACAGAGAGAGAAAGAGGGAAAGAGGGGGGAAGAAGAAATGACATCAGTAAACACTTAAACCTGCGCTTACACTGGCACAAATTTAACGCACGGAATAAAAGTTCAGAAACACGTTGTTGAATGACAACGTGTTTCTCAGGTTCTGCGTAAAGCGGTTGCCGTTGCTCACAGAGACGGTGTCGGGAGGTTTTTAACAGCGCCCACCCGCAGCTATTAGGAGTCTCGAGGCCCAGGGCCCAAGGCCCAAGCCCCCCCCCCTCCCAACACGCACACACACACACACACGAAGACATGGATGAAGGAAATGACACGTACACAATATGCACATGTAGAGCTGCCAGCGTTCGTGAGCATCAAACAAACACTTCAAAGCGCGCTCTGCTCCCATGTAGAGCTCCTCAAGTCTCCGATCGAGCGATATCTTTATTTCCCACATCCATCTGCGCCTCTGCCTCTTTCTTTCCCGCCTCATCTTCTCCCTCTTTTCTTTGATACCAGGCACGTGAATGAATTTCATGAAGAAAGTGCTGTGATACCAACGAACACATATCTCCAGCAGGGGGGGGGGGGTCAGCTGAGAGGTTGCTATGGATTCTGAAAATAACTCAGGATAAGGCTTCTTAGCCCAGTGTTGTCAGACACAGAGAGAGAAAGACAGAAATGTCTTCCTTTTTTTTCCTGACAACTAAATTGCTCGGCCTCTTCTATCACAGTAAACTTTGCACTCTGTGTTCCTAAGACAGCCCCCCCTTCTCCCTTCTCCTCCTCCCTTTTCTTTTTCTTTCCCCGTAAATTTGCGTCTTGTAAGTGCCTGTATGTGGCGGTGGACAAGAGCAGCCCGTCCACAGGGGATGAGAGTGGAGAAATGGAAAGGGATGGAGAGGACAGAATCACCCAGCGGAAGAAGAGCACAGACCCAATTCACCTCTAAGGGCAAAGACATGGGCATGTGGTTTTTGAGCTGCTGTTTGTCACGCAACCAACCCCCCCCCCCCGTCCTCCCTCTCGTGTCTTTGGGAGAAGACAAGGACAGTGATCAAATGCACTGCATGTAGTTGCAGAGAAAGCGCGCAATATACTGAGGGTCCACATCTTCTTACTAATTAAAACGGTGCAGTGAGCTACAAAATATGTTATTTTATGTTCTTTTTTTTAAAATTTTGCATTATTTTACATCACCAGCGCTTCAAACTTCAAGATATCACTGCTCCGCGACCCGTGCTGCATCCTAATATCCACTTCCTGCCCTCATCTCCTTTGCCAGGTGAATAGATATTAAGCTTAGACCAATAAGGGGATTGGGCTAATGACATTCTTGGTTTGAGGCTACCCATACTGCTCACACTTTGCATCAATCTTTAATTGTTTTAATATCCTCTCCATAGAAAGAAATTGTTGAAGAATAGTTCTTATCTCTGAAATTAAGTTTTATCTCTGAAGGTAATTTGCATTTTATATATTAAATTTTGCAGACATTCATATTTGCATAGGAGTTGATAAAAGAGTAAGTTTGCTTGTTTTATTATGCTTTTTCACATCGATTTATATCAAAAGGCCATTATTTTGTGGTTGGGTCTTTTAATGTCCAGTTTTTGGGGTAGCCGCTTTCTCTCAACCCGCCTCGTCTTTTTTTCTCTTCAGTTTAATGAATTCCTCCGTTTCTCGCAGTGACTTCCAGCAACCCCCAGAGAGGGAAAGAGAGAGTGTTTTACGGAGACAGCGAAGCTGAAAAAAAGTGTGAACTGTCTTTTACCTACATTCAGGACACAACGTGTCCTGTGGGCCACACTGGGAAGCACAAAATAATATTATCTCTCCCTCTTTTACAGTGGACTTCTCCCTGATTGCTGAAATGCTGACTCTAGAAAGAAGACGTTGCTTTTTGATCCCGAGAGGCTGAGCTCTGGAGATTTTTTTTATTTATTCCTATTGCAATCACATGCCATTGTACCTGCACTGAACTATCCCGCCATGACATCTCCTCCTCTCGGGCGACGCATCAGTCTCAGACACTCAACACTGTTCACGAGCTTTAGAGGGGCTCTTTCCTTCTGCAGTGGAGGGAGTATTTGCCTTAAAGAGGCAGACTTGGAAAGAGAAGGGAAACCAGCCGTCAGCTCTGTGCTCAATACTGTGTAAGAGCTCTTCAGTCACTCAGACCTGACATCCATAACTGATGACCTCTACCTCCGCCGCTCTGACAGTCACATGGTGAGCTCTCTTAGTCACTGGAGCACAGATACACTCGCACATGGGCAGGCAGTCCCATGCAAGGGCGCATATTAGCGCCGATGCTAAAACCCAAGAAAACAACAGGCTCTCCCCTCTTCTCTTACCCCCCCATTACCCTCTCTGTCCATCTCCGAAATGTCAGCCTCCTCAGAGATAGATCCCTTCACATATGCTGCACCATTTGGCATTTGAATATCACCGTTGCACATACCTGAGTCTGGGCTTTCCCGGTGCTCAAGATGCAGGGTTCATGTGAGAGATCTAAGGCTGCAGTGTGGTTGTAACAAGCTGCACTGGCTCAGGGGGGGTTACCATGCATGAAGTATATGAAACAGAGAAGTGGACTCACTGAATAACCATCTACTTACTTGGGTCAATTTTTATCCTTTATTTATCTAGGAAAGGTGCTTTCAATTTATCCAAGTAAGGCTACAGAAACAGATCCAACTGTTTATATCACTCCACGAATTGCCATTTACTCCTCCCATTGACGTGAAGGAATTACTGCGGCAATTGCGGTTTCTAGTTGTAAAAAAAAGAATAGACTGTCATTCATGACGTTGAGGGACATGCAAACCACGTAGACTGGGGCGTGTCTTCACGCGACGAAACTGAACCAAACCGGACTCCCCAGCAACGCCAACGAAAATGAATGTATCCTGATCTCAACCAAGACAACGAACCGCGAGCTTTACCACAGCCGGCCACCGCTCACCCGTTCCATAGGTCAGAGCCTACATTCAGTCAGTGGACTCTATTTGCTCCTGAACATCAATCAGGGGAATTTATAGCCCCTGTAACCTCTGCACCGAGCATCTCTCTTTCAGTTCTGTTCATCCGTTTCGGATACGTCCATAGCAATCTTTTCAAAAAACTGAAAAGGTCATTTAACAACACATAACAGTTTTTTTTTTTAACAGAATCTTCAAAGACTCTCCCGTCAGTGTGGCTTAAATAAATTCAATCTGCTGCACTATCAAACTGGTTTCAACCTCTTTTAAACCCCTTAAACTCTTTTATCCTGTGATGCCAGATCAAATCTCATTAATTCAAGTTTTTTTTTTGCTAATTTTTTTTTTTCCATCAGTGGAAAATGTTACATGTTACTTCTGGCTTCCATCTCTTTTGGTTTGGGAAAAAGATTCATGGCTTAAAGAAAATGGCTTAAAATTGATTTTTATAGTGCAGTGGATGGAATATTATTTGCTCCAGATAGTCGGAGTAGTCTTCGGAGGTTCTGTAAATGCTTTTGAAAAAAGCAGTAAGTGTCGTTAAACAACCTTCTGGGTTTTTCAAAGATCTCACGGAATTTAACGTCTAAGGTTTGATTGTGGATTTTTGCGTCACCGCTGCACAAGCATAGACCAGAAGTGCATATCCGCAGATGTGAGCAGGCGGAAATATGTGAAAAGCAGCAAAACAATTCTGACAGCACTGACGTCACTGTAGCTGGGTGTCAGAGTACGCAGCCACAGGGAGCGCCATATTACAATGACTTCTGTCCTATACGTCTGACTGTCGATCGCTTCTACCGGGGCAGCTGGGGCTTAGCTGCCTTGCTTGACAGCAGTTAGTGAGAGTTGAGGATTTTGCCCACCTACGTTGTGCCAGCCGGTCAAACCGGGAGCCCTGCAGCCGCAAGGTCACTTCTCTGACCACTGCGCTCCTACTGCTCCGTCAGACCTGTGTTCGCGGCAGCTCGGGGGGTGTTGGTGTTTGCCTGGGGGCGTGACTACAGAGTGCTAAATTGAGCTTTGACGGGCAGTGCGCGGTTTTGAATTTACGCGTGTGATTGTGGACTTGAAGCAGAACGCTTGCTGACTTGGGAGGCGAGACAGCATCACTACGGTGACCACATAAGGCAGGACACTCCAGCCAGTGTTCTCGACCTACAGACGCTGATGCCCGAGGCTGCTACAGCAATGTGTGTATGCATGTGTGTGTGCGTGTGTGTTGGTGTGTGTGACGGAGAGAAAAGACAAAGGCAGCCCAGTGCTATGTGCTCTGCCCTTGTTGAAGGGAGAAATGAGATGTGTCTAAACAGAGATGGTGACATCACTTCTTGGCAGGCGGCTCCAGGGAGACTGTGATGCCTGGGCCAGGGACATGGGCTCATCCAATCAAAAAATGAGCTTCTGCATCTGTGTGTGTGTGTGTGTGTGTGTGTGTGTGTGTGTGTGTGTGTGTGTGTGTGTTGGGGGTGGCCATGCTGTGACCAGGTCAGTCAGCACATGCCTCCCAGAGCCAGTCCTTAATCAAACAGAGATAGGTCAGCCCACAAGAAGGAATGGGAGTACAGTGTGAGTGCCTGTGTGCGCTGACATGTGTGTATACACTACGGTACTTCTTCCTCTCCTCCTCTTTTTTTTTTTTTTTTTTTGCCTTTGACCGTGATGCTTCTAATGTGTATGTGAGGGCAGATGTGGGTATATGAATGCAAGGGATGAAAAGAAAAAGAAAAAAGGGTGTTTTTGCATGTGTAGAGAAAGTGATTTATGTGTGTTTTCCCTCCTGTGAGTATGTGTATGAACGTGTGAAAGAAATGAACCAGTAGAGGGAAAAAAGCCAGTTGGGAAAGATTTTAAGACGTGTATGGGAATGGAAAGCCGGGGAGACAGTGAAGGGAGTAGTGTGTGTATACTGAAGTGAAAGCATGTTGCCGTATGTCATTTACAGGTCAGCGTTGTGTGCTGTGTCTCTTTGAGGAGTTTTTGAAAGGAAAAACCGATAACACTCGCTGTTCAACATGCCTTCAAACTGCGGCCGGAAACATATTGTTGCTTCTGGTTAAATAAACAGTCCCTTGACACAGTACATCAGCCCACGCCAGTCGCTAATGGGCTCACTACTTAAGAAAACAGGCTGTTCATTTGGGGTCGAGGGAACAAATGACTCAGATTTAATTCACATTTTTTCATATTACAGAGATTAAACGTCCTTTTATGTGCGATAAAAGAACAAAACTCTAGTTAAGCTTGTTTCATGCATCTTTTTGGGTGTTAGATTTTAGAATTTAATATTAGACTTTTATCCCGATTTTGACAATTACAGTCTATTCCTGTTTTTTTTTTTTTTTTTGGCACAAAAAAAGGCTAATTGAGGATATGTCTCCCTCTTACTCTTTGCCTAAAAATTAGCTACTGCATTATCAGTGACTGCACATAGCTCACCCACCTTAATATCACACACGCACGCACACACACACACACACACACACACACCCACACACACACACACACACACACACTGTCACCATTCTTCACACACACACTGTCACCATTCTTTTCATCGCACACACTGCGGTGAGTTAATGTGCCACCAGCTCATCCAGTCTACAACTCTTCACAAAGTCACATTTCCCATTAGGTCCTATGGCTCAGCGTAGCATCGGAGATATAAAAGACACAGCGGATTAGATGAACTCATTAGCTTTTGAATATGACTCATCTCCAGACAGCACAGAGACCAGTGTTTAAGCAGGGATTGTGTACAGTAACTGTCTGACTCTGATCCCACCCAGTACATCATCATGTCTCTCCACAACAAATGTTTGTCGGTTTTAAGTTGGATCACATTGCTCATTTAGCCAAATGAAGCCAGATTGGATGTCATAAATCTAGCTCCATGAGATGTCGGCATTTTTTTAAAACACCATATAGACGGTGGGAGCCTGTAACAGCGCCGATGATCTTCCCCTCCATTGATTCCATCCAACGGAGGTAGTGATTGGACGCGCATGAGAAAGGGCCATGGCAACGCGAATGAAACCGAGTGATGGATCGGGTTTGATCACGGGCTCACGAGGACGCGAGCTCACTGCAGCAGGGAGCTATAAATAAAATAAATAGGCAGAGGAGGAATAAATAGAGGAGAGGGGATTCTCGTGGAGTTGGATTGGTTGGATCGGACAGGTATATGGGCAGTATGCGCATGTGTATATTTGTCAGTGTGTGCGTTGAAAGGAGTGTGTGGGATGCTTCCTCATGGCGTGCACTGAGTCGAGTCAGCGCGTGAAGGTCAAGGAAATACTCTCCGTCTCTCCCAGTCTCTCTCATCAGTTACTCGGTGACCATTTGTGCCCCAGTGTTTCTCCGCTTTTCCCCACTGACCGTGTAAAACTCAAAACACTGTAAAAAAAAAAAAGAAGAAGAAAGAAACTCACATCTTGAAAGTGTTACCAGAGAGGAGCACCACCCTGCTAGAGAAAAGACTCTCAGGCATCCAAACTACTTGCTAACTGTCTGTCTGCATTTCATGGCTGGGTAGGTAGCATACCGTGGGTTTATTAGAGCTTTTTTTTCCTTTTTTTTTTAGCTGAAAACAGCTGCCTGCTGCTTGTAACAAGGTTGGTGAAGAGAGACTTTACAGGCCATAAAATCAAACACAACAAGTTAGAAGCTAACGAGCTAAAAATGTCCCCATTGTTAAAGAGGGAACTGGGTTATAATTCTCTGTGGTTTCATTACTACGAGCGACCCCTTTCACTTCACGCATAGAAATCGTAATCCATTGTCAATTTGGAAAACGATGATCGGTGCAGCTTTGAAGTCCATTCGACAGCTCCACAAAGCTTGTCACACCTTCTGCATCAAAGGAGACAGTCAAACATTTTACTATTTTCTTTTCTAACTGTTTTGTCACCGCAGCTGTCACTTTTCCCAGCCATCTAGACACTGCTCCCTTTTTGCGTCATCTGCAACCAGGCCTAAACTTCCCTGGAGTGATCCCCTCCCATTGTTGGCTCGATCCGTCAACACAATGTCCAACGATTTCTCATTACAATGATTAGTACAGAGCTTTTAACATTTGAGCCTTGGGTAAAATCAATGTC
Source organism: Xiphias gladius (assembly GCF_016859285.1). NCBI lineage: Eukaryota > Metazoa > Chordata > Actinopteri > Istiophoriformes > Xiphiidae > Xiphias > Xiphias gladius. The sequence goes on from NC_053401.1 coordinate 5,734,636, forward strand.
TGTATTGTAATACAGAAAAAAAAAATGACTGAATGGTTCCTGTAGCCTTGAACTTTGAAAAATAAAACTATTTCATCAACACTGTTTTTCTATTTCACCTCACCTCATCTTAATCGAACTATACACGTTAGTAGCTGACATGACCTCAAATGAACAATAACCGTTAACAACAAGACCTTTACATAACTTTATCAGCATAGCATGTTTTTTTTTAAATCAGTGAGTTAAGTTGGTTGAACCTGTACAATTTAATATGGTGCCTATATATAGCCAAATAAACATTTTCCCACTGGCAGCCGCATATGTTCCACCATGGAAAGTCAAATAAACAGAGGTTGGAAGCACCATGATTCCAGTGAGGGAAGCACTTTAGTTAGTTTATACCAAATACTACAGAGTATTTCTGGTATTTACTAATAACCGTAAATACTCTTCGCAGGAACTTCACTTTGGACTTTGTTGTAACTGTCAGAGAAAAACACCACCCTTTGAAATTGAGGCGGCAAAACATGCCGAAAAGGAAACGACGAAAATGTCCTCTCAAGACCACTGTAATAATATAAAAACGTTTCCTTGGTTTCCCCCTGTCTTTCTAACACTTTTAAGTTTCCCCTTGAGCCCTTTTCCCAGCCCACATCCTCGATCATCATCTCCTGCATCCCCCTTACGTCCCTCATCACCATGGACACCCGGACTCTCTCCGCCCTACTCAGGCTTCCTCCACGTCCTCTCTCCGTGGTAAGCTTCGGGTGCTCTGATGAACCCCAGGTGGCTCTCCCAAGGCGACAAAGAGCAAGCAGAGTGTGGAGACACGCACTTGAACGAACACATTGTAAAATGAAATAGACCAGATTTCAGGGAGCAATACCCCTTCAGGACTTAATACTAAAACTAAGACCTAGAATCTCTGTCAAAATCACTCAGTGATCTTCCAAACCTAAAAATACAGCAAAGTGTGAGCCTCAAATCCCAACACCTCACTCTCCTCTTTACGTGATCTCACTTTTAAACTAGTGAGATGTCAACAGAACTATAGTGTGAAAACAGCGCGTCCCTCCTCAATGAAGCCCAGGGAACTGACCGGGCTGGGCCAAGACCGAGGCCTGTTGATTCAGAAACCACAACTATGACCACATATTCCCTAAAAACAAAACATGTCGAACAGTACCTCAGATGGCTGCAGACGTCTGTGACAACTTACAAATACAAGATTTCATGATTTAAAGGCATGTCATGCCAGTTCATAGCGGTTTGTGTGTGGGAAACAGCTATTTTTTGGACGAGCCACTCAAGATATGTTAGATGAGAGGAGTTACGAAAGAACGGGAGCTATTTTCAGTATGATAATTTCATGCCACATTGGGCAGGGTTTTGTGTGTATACAAACACCTGAAAAACATGTATTTCTTCTAAAAATATTTCGAGCGTCCTTTGCCTTCACTTGAATGGCTTTGGATACTGTATTTGGAGCAATTAGGATAACGGCGACAAAGACTTGAATGAACTTGGCTTTTTATATGCAAATCTTGTTTTAAGATCTTTCAGTTTTTGCGAAAGTTGTGAAAGCTGTTGTCTGCTTGTTGGGTAGCATGTACAAATATGTGTTTTACAGTGTCTGTTAAGATGAACAAGAAATGATTTGCCTGAATGACCCTCCCACACTTTAATGCATCTGAATTATATAAAAAATGAATGTCTCCTACATTTAAGATGCAGACCAGTGTCAAATCATTTTAAAATGTTTCTTTGCTTTCCAAGGGTGTGGGTTTAAATATATGAACAGGGATGAATCAACAGTGCTTTACTTTTGTTATTAAATTTGAAAGAATTTAATTTAATTTACTAATTAGAAAATTAGTAGTATTCCTTGAGGCTTAAACGGAGACTGATGACATTTTTTGTTTATGCCTCTGACTCGTGCGTCACCAGCCTGCAGTGTACCAGACAAAAATGATCCATTATCAATTCCGCAGTGTCTGGGCCTTTGAAGAAACTATTCATCCCAGAACCCCTTTCGCAGGGGCAAAACATCATATAGGGAAGTATGAAACCTCGGACTTGAATGATTAGCATTTTGTGAAACATTTCGACATGGGATAATCGTGTACAATGAGTGATACCACTACGCTGTTGATTTCAGTGCATGAAAATGTAAATATGGCGTGAGCCTCATCACTTCCAGTTTGTTGGCTGTCTGCCAGGAGAGGTGTGCTTTTCTAAACATCGTATTATTTAGCATCCGTATCCACACCTGACATAAAATGGCACCAATCAGACATGTTAATACTATAATAACTTTACAAAACATAGTTGCGAGAATTAAGGTTGAAATTAAGCACTAAATTAGCACTAAACCCCAAGTACAGCTGAGGCTGACTGGGACGTGTTTAGTTTTGCAGGTATTTGGTCATAAACCAAAGTAATGGACAGTTGGTCTTTTAATGCTAGATGAATAGTCAGGGATAAACAAAGGAATTAGGATTCATTGTCTGGTAATTCGTGAATGTCCGTACAAAATCCATCCAGTAGATGTTAGATGCTAAAACAAATGTCAGGGAATCACCAAAGTCGGTAGGATTCATCCTCTTGGACAGCGCAAAGGTCTGTTCAAAATTTCCTCTTAATTCATCCAATAGTTGTTAAGATATTTCTGCTCAATATAATACAGCAGATATTACAGCAGTCCGACACTGCCCTCCCTAGAGCCACGCAGCTAACATGGCTTAAAATGACAGTTACTGTGGCATTAGTTCCATGCAAACAGGCCTCAAGTCTGCCACTCCACTCTCACTCTGATTGTTCCTTCTCCACTCCTGTCATCTTTTTCTCTTTGCTCGTCCCCTCACTTCATCATCTATCTCAAAATATCTCTCTTTGGTCTTTCGAGCCTCGAGGAGGACGGTGATCACATGGTGCGCAGTGTGTAAAGGTCAAGAGGGGTGGAAACGAATCAACACTCTGCCTCAAACGTAGGTTCATCAAGAGTGAACACATGCAAGCAGAGTCACAGCCACTTTCACAGCTAAACCCTGTGATTCAGGACAATAATAGTAGTGTATTCGGTCACAGGGTCATTTGAACGGGCCTTGTTTGTCATGACTCATTACCTAATCTGCGTCTGACAGAGGCCAAACAAATGACATCTGTGAACATGCGAAATTACTTCCAGAGTGCTTTATCCCTACCATGATAACTAACAATTATTTGTTAGTGTCAATTTCAAAAGTGCTAATCTGGAAAGCTTCTACAGAATATCACTGATATGAGGTCACACCTGTTAAGAGCATTACACCGGCAATGTTGTACATTTTGGGGTTATTTAAGTCAACTGGATATGGGCCGTGTACTAATCTAGTCAGTTTACCTTCACTGGTATACCTCCTCCCATCCCCATCTCCTTCCTCGGGTTTGTCTCCTTGCCAGCGTCCCACCAGAGGGGGTAACTGGCTGCGACCTACTTTTTTGCGAAGCAGAACTGGAGCTGTCAGTCATGCAGCTGTGCGTCACATTGCCTTACCAGCCGCTGAGAGGATACTGCTGCCTCACTCTGGCCCGCTTTCCTCACTGCCACACTAGAAGCTTCCACAACGGATGATATTTCCAGCTCTCTACTGCTGCTCTCCCTTCTGGGTCTCTTTACCATAAAAAAAACACAGGGAGTGTAACTCTTTCTAAAACACTAGCAGCTATTGCATAATGCTAGAAGCAGGATGTCTGGTGATCCTCAAGTGGCTCCCTGTAGGTAAAAGATGATTCTGGCCTTCTTCAAGTCCAGTGGCTCCATTAGCGCAGGAAGGTGGCGTTTACATCCATTAGCCCAGAATAACTGGTGTCTGATTTACTGAGACCATCAACTTGGTGAAGGACTGCCAATCCATTTGCTAAAGAGAAACTGGCAAGCAGGAGATGGCTTCAGCTCTACATTTCTTTTACCTACGGCTGCATTTACATCGATGGACTCATTAATGTCTCTATCAAGCACAAGCTAATGCTGTGCTCATTTAAACTTTACAGTCCTTCACCACTATTACTACTACTGACTAACTACTAGGACAGAGATAAAACAGAGGATGGGTGGGAACAATGAAAGAATATATAATTGTGAGATAAGCTGAAACCGTAGGTTCTCACATCAAACTGGAATATTCAATCAGTATTTCAGTAAAACAGATGAAGATAAATAAGAGCATAATAGGTCACTACAAACAGGTGGTTCCCAACTTCTTTGGCTTGTGACCCTACAAACTGAAGCAATGTCGACTCGTGACCCCTTGTCACAGGCTGCATGTGTCCGAGTTGCAAGGAGCTCGACCAAAAAAGTAATATTGGATTAAAAATTCTAAAATCAAGGCTTACGTGCTAGGTTTTTGGTTGAATTCTACAACCTACAACCTCAGTATGGATTTTTCGGTCATGTGATAACAAGTGGTTGAATATTTTGGTCGCTGAGGGCTATGGGATGCAGTCAAAAACTCTGGACAAAGCTACTAAGTTAACCTTGAAGTTAAATCAAAAAGAAAAAGGAGTCCTGCAGCAGACAGGTTGACCCCTCCAAGGAGCCCTGATCTCAATATCATGGAGTCAGTCTGGGATTACATGAAGAGATAAAAGACACTGGCAAGGCCTGATTCCACAGAAGACCTGTGACAAGTTCTCCAAGATGTGTGGAAAAACTTACCTGCCAAGTACATTGAAAAACTGTCCGTTAGTGTAGCTTGGACAATTAGTGCTGTTTCAAAGGACAAGGGTGGCCACACCAAATTTCTGTAAGGTTTTTTTCTGTTAACTGCTCTTTGTATGAAATTAATTGATAAATAAAAACTGTTTATAGCATTATTTTGGAAAGCATCCTCACTTTACATCATTATTTCACAAATGCCTACAACGTTTGCACAGTGCTGTAAGTTCCTGAAGTCAAGAAAGAGCCTCCATGGTAGCCGAAACATTTACGATGCGACCCCATTCAATACCAGCCAGGGACCTTTGCGGCAAGTCATACCCCACTCCCTCTCCCCTAGTTTCCTCTCTGCCCCTTTTCTATCAACTATCCAATAAAAGCAAAAAAAAGGCAAAAAAAGCCCCGTGTTTCCTGTCTGTATGTCAACTGTCGCTTTGCAATAAAGGCAGATTCTCAGATTCTTACATCTGAATTGTTTAAAAGGGCTTGAAAAAGTTTCCCATGGTTGAAATGTAAAAAAAAAACTTAGATCATTTCAAGACCCCTCAGATTTATCCTGTGACCCTTTGGGGAGTTCTGACCCTTTAGTTGGGAACCACTGCTATAGGTGGGAGTAGCCAAGCTGCCATTACTGCAACGACATCTCTCTGGTACAGTAGATGACCCCATATGCATCTACATGTGGCATATGTGCGTAAAGGATTTTACTACTATACCACTTCTGTACAGCTTTGACCAAGAAGTAATATATGTCCAGGAGATCCAGACTGAAATGCCGTTGAAACAATGGTTATTGAAGCACCTAAATTTAACAAGGTTCTAACAGACACCTAGTGACTTGCAAGTCATCTTGGGCTCTACTGTAAACCTACAAGCCTCTGCTCCATTTAGTCATTTTCATTTTAATGCATCTCCATGAAATCCTCGTGCTTTGTCAAAAACCACACTCTCAGTTTTTCCTGCCATAGAGATTTCCAATTGCATATATCATCCGATTACAATGAGAAAATTTTTTTTTTTTTGGTTTTAAAGTTTTTTGATTTACAGTCAATAGGTACCTTGGCCCTAATGTTACTACACAGCACTGGCACACATTTTACAACCAACCTGTGGTCAATTAAACCAAAGCTCTACGTTATTTTTCCTCTATGACGACATCCTGATCAGTTTCAGATTAGTGTTTGGAGACTGGCAAACATGCACCTTAACATAGGCTGCCTTCGTTTGTTGGAGGAGGCGTTTGATGATCCTGATCAAGCCAAACATCTCCGCCTTCAGTGTCAGTGAAACTGAATTGAGCTCGGGCACGCTGCCGCGCACATCATTCAAAGGTGCAACACATAAGTCAGCACTACTGAATACCACAGTCACAACGTGAAAACAAAACACACAAAAATGGAAGAGATTCAGTAAATTGGTCAGGGGCTAAAATTCCGCACAAGCCTACAGAAAAAAAAATTCCTCTCTTGATCACTTGCTCAGTCAAAAGTTTATACTTCCGCACAAATATATTTAACTTCCTTTGTTACTTGATAGAAATTTTATGGAGAGGTGTTACAGACTGAATACCAGAAATCATGCACTGACGCATTCTCATTTCATTCTGTAGCACTGTAAAAGTCAGTTGCTATCTATGCCGGTTGTATCCAGCCTCTGCAAGCCAAGAAGCTTTTCTACCCTTGAGCGGTAAAGCACTGACTAGAAACAAATATTCACACACTTTACGACAACCTTGGGTGAGGATTGTATTTGTGCGAGGTTGTACAGTATGTGGGAGTGCGTGCATGAATGCTTTCTTTGAATGAGCAGTGTCCAGTGTGAATGGGAGACAGAGAGGAGTACTGGGAAGACGTTCTATGGTGAGTTACAGCCTGGATTAGCCCAATGTCTGAACACAGGGTGATAAAAGTCTGACCCACGTGTCATTTGCAGCACATCACTCTCTCCCACAGCTTTATGTTCGTCGCCATCATTTCCTCCCTCTATACTCGTTCTTCTCCTCCGTTTAAAAATCTTTCCCTCTCCTCTCTCCGCAGCCTCCCTTTCTGTATTTTAATTCCTCGTCACATCTGTTTTCCCTCCTTCCTCTCCCACCTTCTTGTGAAAGTGAATCACGTAACCGCTCCACAGACAAGAGGAAATCATCAATTAGCGCTGTCACATTGATGGCCAAATATAGACAAGCGTCGCCGCCACAGAGATATGTGTCATAACAACTGCGCGTCATGCTCAATGACAACATGAGAACCCAATTAGTCATCTTAGGGGCTAATTGTATTCTTAGACTACTGCTTGAGTTGATGTATTGTGGCTGAGAAAATGCAATGTTATTTGAACTGCAAGGTTGAAAAGTAAACAGAGAGCTAATAAAAGATCTGATACAGTTGCCGAGCCGTGATGAATTTTTACCACAGCCCTGGAGACATAAGAAAGATACAGATGCGTTGGAATATTGCGGCTGCAATTTATTCAGTGTTCAGCGGTCTAAAACTTTGCAGCGTCAATATTAATCATTTTGAATGTTTTGTTTGTATTACTTTTTTTTTTAGATTGTAATGTTAAATGTCATACATTATCCCATTATGAACTATACAGTCAATTATGACCATGAAGTGTGTAGTTGCCTCAGACAACCAAAGCTTTATGTGCATACAGTACACATCCACCCAAAATGTATTTATCCAGCCACCCACACGTGCCTGCACACACTTGCTACACTGCATCAAAACCCTCCCGCTGACTGATAACCTATGAATATAGATTGTATTATACTGCTCATTACATCATTTCCTTTCATGTGAAATAAACAACCTGAAGCTCTCGAGGCTTCACGATTGAAATCTTCACGGCAAATCGGCTTCTTTTATTGCAGTCACATTTAGTTCAGAGGTCATCCTATCCCATCCCGCCTTATCTCCATACAGAGCTGGAGTGATCGATTAGGTCACTGAGTTTCGAGGTGCGGGAGAAGCCAAGGGAATTGGCAGGCAGTACGCGGCCAAGACTCCGACTCCGTCGATTCAGACTGAGGGGAAATTCTCGTCTGATGGTTGCGTCATTGCACTGCGACATTTATGAATGTAGCGGCTTTTTAATTCCAATGTCAATAAACAGAGGAGAGTGACATCAGACTACAAAATAAATTGGACGGTGAAATCAATCAAATTTATCCCATCGTCCTGGATTCTCTACAAGGCTGGTAAAGATGAACACTTGGCAGACATAATCAATCATCAGTTATCGAGCAAGCAGCACAGTGCTGACTGCAATCCAAACACAAGGCATCCAGAAGCATGCCTATAAATACAGCCCATAATATGGACAAAAGGACTGACATGGAGCATACTTTGTTACTAATCCAAACTCCAGGGGATCTGTGATCAGCCGTGCATTTGTCTGCATATTACATGACTAATGCTGTCAGAGATGGAGGGAGATTGCCTCAGATTGGCCAATCAAGATGGTAATTAGCTGCATTAAGCATTTCAGCGGCAAAGCCAGAGCCAAAGGCAGCAGATTAAAAAATGAGCTGCTACTAATCTATATTCTGTTTGCATTTTGAGAGCGGGGAATAATAATAATGTACACAGAGTTCTAAACTACGAAAAGAGGGGTTTCAGTAAAATCAGTTTGCTGTCCCCTGAAGCCATCAGTCATTTAAAGGCGTCGATAAAGCATGAGACCTGTGATGCTCACATGCTGCGGCGGTTGCAGGGATGGTCCCCCGGTCAAACTAGAGCCTAATGGTTTCGGTCAAAAGCTTCTCTGTTGGAAACAACGGAAACATTTTATTATCCGGAGAGGCAGCCTGAGTAGGTCATTTAGCGGTGTGCTGCACGGAAAGCTTCAGTTTCTGCAGCACTGCAGCACTAACTCAGCACACTGCATACATAAGGCATAGATAAGGCAGTTTAGACAACACCATGTGATTGCGATTTTTCTGAATTTTCTTAAAAAGGCACAAATTCATCCACTGAGTACTAACAGGGTAAAATTGGCTTTGATTGGGGGTGCACGTCCGCCCTCTCCTGTGTCCATGAAGCGACAGAGAATGCACTGCAGTAATTGTTGGAATTTACTTGGTACATGGAACTACAAGAGATTTGGTCTATAGAGTGTTTGTATTGTATGTGGGTTTTCCATTTTAGACTTTTGGTAAAACAGGTCAAATCTGACATGAGACCTTCACAGCTGTGGTCCCAAGCTGGAAGTCCTGATTTAAAAAACCATCCCTTACCAATGATCATTCTGCCTCCTGTGCCTCAATTTGGGTTCAAGCTCGTGCTAACGCTGTTACAAGATCCTCTGTGCAGGGCGATGCTTTTAGTCAGACGCTGGTTAGAGGAAACACAGCCATTCCCACAACAAATTAAGCATTCTTCACATCCAGTTCATTACTTTGATGTTTTAAAGCTTTATTTATTTGGTGAAGGTTGAAAGATAACCAGGTTAAAAATAGTCTTATTAATCAGCAGTGAAACTGTAAACGAGGTAATGTTTGTTTGTGAATGAGCTGAGGCTAATTTCCAGCTGTTGTTCCTAACCAAGTGTTAAAAGACACATTAAAATAAATGTTTCTTACAAAAAACTACAAAGTTAAGACAGTTAGGCAGATGGATACACAGAGGACAACTTTAACTCCTGTGTGCATGTCTGCACATAAGGCATTACTACCCCTTAATCCATAAATGCTTTACTTAAGGGCACAAGAGCTATGGGGGTGTGTATGTGGATGCTGCTTCTCCACCTACCCCAAGATGTATTCCCAGCCGATTTTTGGAGCTTTGAACTGTCAGCAAGCTGGACAAGTTATCTAACGTTGATAAATACAACGCTGAGAGAACAGCACCTCTGGGTTTCATCTGCTCGATTATCTCAATGGCGCTCATGAGAATTTGGCAGCTCCAGCGCAGCACCACAGCGGAGCGGACATGGCCGTGCTACAGTACATAATCTGCCCTATTGGATACCTGTGATAGAAGCTTGCACGGGCAGCAGCTGGCGACGGGAGGCTGGCACCAGATGACTACTCTCAGCACAGGGAACAAAACAAGCAGCTGTGGGAGCGGCGGGTGGGTTGGCCCTGTCTTTAAAGGAAGCCAGGCTATGATTATCGCACTGGAAAACAGGGCCACAAAATGCCGTTAACATAACCCGGCCGGCTAGCTAACACTTGATGCTAATTAACCACTGCCACCTGCAACTTACAGCTTAATACCAATTCCAATGCTGAGTGAGCCATGAGTCTATTCTTACATTGCTATATATAGGTTTTGTGTACTTCTTACACTGTTGTATCTTCATGTCAGAATTGCAGGATAAACCTCTTGAAATAAATCACCTCATTTTCGGGGGGGGGGGGGCTTAAAATTAACAATAAAAGGGTAACAGTGAAAGTAAAGTGAAAACAAGGGGGGGGGGGGGGGACTAATAAAAAGAAAAAGAGAACAGAAAGACCATTTTTAATGTTAAATATACTCATACAGTTCCTGGGTTTTAAGAAGTGACATGTATAAGCAACGAAAAGGTACAAAAACAACAATTTAAAAAGTCATAATTACCTACACATATATGCACATACACACATCCCCTCGCTGTGCTAAACACACCTCCAGTAAAAACTGAAGACAGAAGTTTGGCCTCTGTAGCTTTTACGTCGAGCAACTGTAAACAGTGCTCCACAAATATTCAAATGACAGCGACTACAAATCAGAAAAAGACCAGTGAAGATCAACATTAAGTCCCCATAGGAGGCACAACACAGTAATTAATCTGGTGAACATACACGTAGAGTGCGCAAGAGTCAAAGTTAAGAGAGTAAAACACACTACATTATATTATATACTATAAAATTAAGTTAGAATGTTGTGTGAGCAACATATTAGCTTCAGGCAGGTAGTATAACATTTAGCTTGATAACCGTTAAATTGATTGTAGCCAAAGTGAACTGACAAATCACAAATCAATGAGCACAAAATAGCTATAAAGAAAGAGTACATACAGATAAGATAGATGAAAGATGCTACGTGAATGTTTGGCCGCAAATCGGTGGATGCAACGATGTCCGTTAAACTGCAACTGCTATAGAAAAGCTACTAGCGACAGGACACGCAGCTGCTCAACTGAATTGAACTGCTGGAGACAGAATATTGTGGAAAAAAAATGAAATCACAGACAGCCCCGGGTTGCAGGCGGAAGTCAACAAGCTGACATTGTTATGGCGGCACCTCACTTGCAAACCGGCCCATAACTCTGCAGCGTGCGTAGGATGTCACTTCTTTTTGAGCACTTCTGCCAAGAGAACCCGTCAAAAGGGATCTAGAAGCTGTGACTTGTTTGAAATATAGTCATCAAATGCCATGAAAGTAAAAGGTTTAATGGCATTTGACGTCTTTTCTGGGCTGTGGGCACCATTTATTTTTGCTCCAACAATAAATTTCAAATTTGGGGAAAAAAATGGAAAGTAAAATCCGCCATCATCTGCTCCACGAAATCAATTTCACTTTTATAAAATCTCCATTAAAACCTTGTGCTTCTCTGCCATTTTGAGTGACACATCTTCTCGTCACAATTCAGGAAATCATGGGTTGAAAGTTTGCTGATTTATAATCATAAGCTACTGTATGTAATCCCTGCCGGGTTCAGTAACTTCACAGCATTTCCGCACTGCGGCTCTTAGACAGAAGCAGCATGCTACGCTTAAAACGGACGGAGGATTTATCTGTGTGTATATGCGTGAAAGGGACTCCAAGAGTTTTCTGATGAAAAGCCAGTTTTTTTGTCTCAAACCTGCCTTTGTGTGCTTTTCGTCTATTCCGTTATTTCCCGCAGGTCCCAAAAAATTCCTTTGGCCAGCGCGAGAAACCTGCCGCATTCCACTGTAAATTATACAAACAGACAGCGACTGCGACAGCAGTAGTAAAAGCCAGGCAGTAGACACTTCCAGTCGAGAAAAGCTCTTCAAAATTCAATATGTCACATTGCTCCACTGTGTTCTTGTGTATCGACGCGGCTGTCACTTGGAAACTGATATCTCTCCTTCTTTCTATGATTTATTCAACATGCTTAATATTGTGTGCCTAGAAGGATGCCCTTGCTGTATGAGTTTTGAGATGCTGACGCCAGAGCCCCATTTACAGTCATCCAAATGACAGACACGGTTTAGTTTTACATTGCTAGGAGATTTTCTGCCATCACACTGTGCAAATATCTGGAGTCGATGTCACGTTGTCCACATGTGTGCAGCTATCTACCGCTGGACTATGAGATAAGCGCCATTTAATGCTTTTTCTCTTCAAAATTCAAGTGTTTTATGAGGGAATTTCGTTTGTGTGACCTTTGTTTTTAGGAATTCAGTCATGTTACCAGACGGTCAGAAGTTCAGTATCATGTAACTCCACGTCCACTTTCACACTGCAAATACACAAAGCAGTGCCAATGAAAAGCTGGGATACATTATACCATGTGAAAGCAATTACGAACTGTGACATACCAAGCCTTGATTTAATTATGTCAAGTATCTCTGGCTCATTGACTGCATAACAATATCAGATATAAGTCCACCGTCCCCATCCTCCCACAGCCCCTTGCAACACTGCCTAGGTATTACTATATTACCTAACACCAAGCAAGTGATTAGGGGTGATATTATAAAGTTCAACGCTGTGATGCACGCTGTTGGCGGCGGGGAGGCACAAGGAAACCTGAGTCACATCAGTGGGCCGGATGAAGGCATATCTGCCGCAGAGAGGAGGAAGTTGCAGTACGGCACTTACAGTTTGGGAAGATGCAGTTATGGAGAGACACAGCGCATCGACTCCTTGGGGAGTGTGAGCGAGTCATTATATTTCCCCTTCAAAACCGAGGATTTTTTTCCCGTCCTTGTCACGCAACGCTCTTGGTGTAGGAAGAAAATCATATATAGGTCGTTTTGCTGACGCTATAAAAAGCTCTACTGTCGAACTGAAGCTCATTTGAGTGAATGCATATGTGGCCTTGGAGGTAGCTGGGGGCAGAGGGGGGACATCTGCTTTCAGAGACTCACTCAGTGGCTTGTGCCACTGACGTGACGACTACACTTCCTGGATAATGTTGGCAGCATTAAAAATCAAAATTCGACAAGTCGCACAGCTCAACTCTCCAGTACACCATGCTTTATTGCCTAAATGTTTCTGGCTATGTTGCCATCATCAGGCTGTATATACTCAGTTGTTTCTGATTTCTTTATATATGACCCATCAATTAGACATGTGACTTGAAAAGAACAAATTATCATATATGCTAGACATACAAAACAACATTACAACCTTTTGTTTGTGACAATACCTTTCACAAGATACAATAGCAAATCTTAACCCATCAATGGTTCGAAGAAGACAAGATGTCTACAGCCACACCTGTGGCTCTGTGCGGCCGTACATAGTAACAGCAGTGTTTTGAGCTAAGTGCTAACGTCAGCAACCTAACATGGCCACGATGACAATGCTAATATGCTGATGTTCAGCAGGACATGTTTACCATATTCACCTCCTTAGTTCAGTGTGCTAACATGCTAGAATTTTGCTGTTTAGCTCTAAATACAAAGTTCAGCTGAGGCTAATGAGAGTGTCATTAGTTCTGCTGGGATTTGGTCCAAGACGACCATACAGGTGGTTTGCCCCTACCCTCTGAGTCGACCCATGAGAGCATCTCATGAAATATTGCCCCTACGGCCGCGGGCGTACCAGACCTTTGTTGCCACGGTTCCAATCACAAACCCGTGGCTAAGCTTATGGAATGGTCACAGTTTGGTCAAGTTTGGGCACAAAAACAACTTCAGGTCAGGTTTAGGGAAAGATCGTGGCTTGGGTTCAAATGAGTACTTCGTTAAGGTTACAGGACCTTCGTTGTCATGGTTAAACTAATAAACATGCAGTTAAGGTTGTGGCATGGTCCCAGTCAAAAGAATCATCGATGACTATTGGTTCCAAAGGGGAAACGAACAGCGGTCTCCCGTCGCAACGGGAAAAAGCATCCATCCCGACCTCCTCCCTATGCAGACTTTTGCCGCTCTTTATACAACATCACCTGACTTCCTCCTTTGCTCCTGTAATGATTACGTCTTTCTGTACAAAGTGGTAAGTTATGTGCCCTTTCACCCTAATTTTTTCCAAACGCAGTATACCCAAATGCCCTTCATCTCGTCATATGTATGGATAGCAATGACAGATTTCTCATTCTAAACAGAACAATTGTAAACCACTGAACTCTACACAAGTGGCTTTAAGTCTGTTCTTGTTTAACCTCCTCAAATTCTGAGTGCCCGGTTTAATTTGGATGCGCTTTTACTGAAGCTTACGCCGATCTGCACCTCGCTATGTGTGCGTTTTGCTAAATTAGAATTAGCAGCATTATAAATAACATTATTGATGCTAGCAATAGGTACTGCGAATTACAGGCAAATGTCAAAGGAGATATGATTGTGCTGCTTTGAACAGCTGTGCTTACATGTCAGTCACAAATGAGGTGTTTAGTAGTAGCCAGTTAAATGACCTGACTTTGATGTCTGCAGATGTGTAACGCTGAAGACATTTTAGAGAAATGCTGCACAGTCCGTCGCACATTATAGGCGGGAGCTGTGACGCAGCGAAGCAGGCGGGGCACCATGAGATCGGCTCTCTCAGGAGTCCTTGAACAAGATTCTCAGCTGGCGCGAAGGGGCCGGTGACATCATGCTCTATTTCTGGCTTTCAAGTGGAGGATTCAGAAGCTAAAAGGTATCCATTAGTGGGGACCAGCTGCAGGGTCAGAAACACCAGTCCATTCCAGAGGCCCTATTCTGAGGAGTCAAGTGCAGCTGCCAAAGCCCCAAAAATTGAATTACTGCTGATCATTTTCAACATGTCTTCCGGATATTTTGTCCGCAGTGTCAGAAATGAATGTCAGTCTAATTCCTCGTAAGTCAGCCTACATTTGCTGCAGTGTGTGTGACATGTTTGGGTTGTAGTTAAATTATCATGTCTTGGCTGGTTATTAAAGGGAGAACCAGCGGATTGAAGTGTTTCGGTGTTCGCAGAGACCGAATGCTGAAACTGAGGAATATTCATATAGTGGTGGAGGCAAAATAAACAGATGTAGTCCCTTTTGGAGGGAGGATTACATTTCCAGATCAGCACTGTGAAGAGCTCTAAGTATTGGTCATAACCTCATTTCACTCTGCTCACTTAAGTGGCTCTCAAGGGACCAGTTCTCTAATTCATTCAGGCAAAGCCAGCAAGCAGTATGAATGTGTGTTTGAGTGTGTATTTGGGTCCGTGTTCGTGAGGATGGGACTGTACGTGTGTGTGTGTGTGTGTGTGTGTGTGTGTGTGTGGACTGAGATCTGAAAGTTTCTGTATTTCTTGCCTCAGGGTCTGAGTCATGCCCAAGTTCTTCCCACAGTGATGCAAACTCTCATACAACTCCCCTCCTTCCTTCCAGCCCCCACAAATAGACACGTGGATTTTCGCTCACTGGAGGAGATGACATCAAAGTGTTCAGAGTCTGTCTGCCTACGCATTGTCATTTCCTAAATGCAAATGATTCATCATCAAATGTTTTTTTTGGGGA
The DNA here is from genome assembly GCF_016859285.1 of Xiphias gladius. Classification (NCBI taxonomy): domain Eukaryota; kingdom Metazoa; phylum Chordata; class Actinopteri; order Istiophoriformes; family Xiphiidae; genus Xiphias; species Xiphias gladius. The sequence goes on from NC_053401.1 coordinate 5,749,901, forward strand.
CATTTGAAAAAAAAAAAAAAAAAAAAAAAAACACACACACCTGGAGATTCTGCAGTGTATCTCACTGCTTACTTAGAAGTGGAAAAGGGACTTACGAAAGTGAGTCATCACATCCACACAAGCTAGAGGCTCAGTTGGATCACCTGACACAGTAAACATGCGTGAAAGCATAGAGGGGCGATAAATATTTGATGTCTTAAACCTACTTGGTACAGGCACTGATTTCATTAAGTGAATCCAACTCCCAAACCACTAACCGTCGGCACGAGTACTGGTTAAGAGCGAATTTACCTCTCAACCCTTTTTCCCTGGGAAAGAGAATGGAGCCATGGTTTGCTGCTTCCGGTGGATCACAACTGAACAACACAACCTCATGCATGTACATGTCTACGTGGCATTGCCGCGGCACTGCAACGCCAACATGGAGCAGCACAATTCTGCCTTCACGCCATGAAAGCCAAAGACATCCGCAGTGACTACTCTATATTAAGTATCGAGTTTTCAGCTACAAAATCAATAGCAACAAATTTATAACCAATATTCTGCTTGGGCGTGCAACTTTATTTACATTCCCAACTTCCCCGTCCACTTTTCAGCTTAATATTGGACAATATGGACCATCGGCGGCTTCAATTATACAGATTGCATCTGGATCTAAAAGTGAAGCCAAATCTAAACGGTTTATCACTTGAGAGCAATCTTGGACTGGATGGCACAATTACATTAAAATTCAGATTCCAGGGTTGTCACTCTACCCCCTGCAGACGCTCCCGCTATTCATTTCTACAAAAGATGTGTCAAATGAGAGCCTCCTTTTAAAATTGATGTGGTATTAGAAGAAACCCAGATTAAAAATGAATACCTTGCAATTGCCAAGTGAAAGCAGTAGCTTAGCAGTGCCAAATATTTCATTCTACAACTGGGTCTGTCATGTGTGAGTAATTACTTCCCATCTGTAGAATCTCCGCAATGCTGCAGACAGCCTGACTGACTGGTGCTGCATGGCTGCCTTTTATCCACAGTAAGTACACCTACAGCTTATATTTAACAGTTTACACATCACTATCCGGGCCTCAATAGCATTTCTGATCTATGATATGATAATTAATAGATTCTTTGTTCTTAGGGATCTTTTCCAAACAACTACCGTGTTGTTCGTAGTCGTTGAAGCTATTGAAACTCTCACTTGTCACAAACCAGTAAAGCAACTGCAAATGAATTCAACTTTGTTGCGAAGACCATCAAAATGCTCACTGATCTCGTTTGCTCTTTGACCTGGACGGAACTCATTAATGCACCACATGTAGTGAGATACTCCTGCTCCTGCCAGCCATATATATATATATATATTTTTTTTACAGTGAATTAGATATTAAGAAATTACTTATCAGTGATTCTTGATTATTCTCTATATTTGATTCTGCAAACACTCAAGAGAAATGAAGCGGCTGGTTTTGTTTCTCTTTGATCATCCAAACTATTATTTTTGTGGACATAACTTGGGCATTTTGAGCTGACAAAAAGAACTAGTCACAAATGATCAAAAATGGATTTGCATACTAAGCAGTTATAGACCCAGAGCCCAACTCTTAGGTGAGTTACGACTAGTGGAAAAGTATCAAATTCAATCCTGTCTTGTAGCGTGGTAGTGATTAGCATCCGCTTCATTATGTCATTAATGACAAATGTAAAAATATTACATTAGGTGAATTCCAGTGAACCAAACCTGAACTAGTGAAAAGAAGTTTGCCTGTGGCGACTCTGGGGACCAATCTCGTGCGTGAAAAGATGCTGAAGGTATGGAGCAACTCAGAATGTTCAATTTACTTTCTTACGTGTGGTTTTACTTGTACAATTTAAATTCTTAGCATGATCTTTGAATACACTGACTAAATGATAAATAACTTTAAAAAATAGGCTTCGAATGCAAGCAGCTGCTGTCTCCTTATTAGGCTGATTTACTGTTCTGCAGCTTTCTCACTTTACAGCACTCTGGTGCACTACTGTGCTGTTCATTAGAGAGATAATTACATCTGCAGGAGATCCTTCTGCTCCGTCTTGTCACCTCGGCGAGTCTGATCAGAACCCCCTTCTTCTGTTTCCCCCCGCCAACCCATTGTCAGACAACGGTCAACCGGCATCCTGCGCTTGGCCTCGGCACTAGCAATGATGATTCCTCTGTGGGAGGACCAGCTCTGTCTCCCTAATCAGACCCTAGCCTTTCAAGGGTATTGATCAAGCATCTCTGTCAGAGACATTCCGGACACTCGGTGCATATGGTGTGTGCCAAGGGCCCCCTCCCTGTTTCTGTCAATCTGGAGAAGATTAAAGGGAGGAAAGAATTAAGGGGAAGGGAGGGAAAACGAGGCTCTGGGAGTAAATTGAGCAGAAAGACGAGAAACGCTGTAGTTTGCAAATCAACACCTGCGAGACAGGAGGATTGGAAAATGTGCTACTGTCTATCACAGTGTTTATCGGACAACAGATAGCTGTGCCAAGGACATCGATGAATGAACTCCCACATTTTACAATGGTATTTTATCAAACTCACATGTGTACAAGTCCGAAGATATAATCATGCTATTTATAATGAATTCTGATGTATTCTGAAGCTGAAAGTCATTACTGGTAGTCTCATGTGCAGTCCATTCTAGCTTGTCTTTGCGCAGTTTCCACCTCTCTTCCTGCCACGAATCAACCGCACATCTAGCCGGCAGGCGGCGTGAACTGGGGCACAAACAATAACAGTAATCATGGAAAATCATGTGCTGCTCTGGCGGAGGAGACCAGCTGACCGGCTGACTGCTGGAGCCCAGAGGGGCCCCCCCTGTGCAAGCAACAGAGAGACAGGGAGGGGGCAGAGGAAGGGGAGCCTCTACGAGAAAAGAAATAACACACCAGAAAGCGAAAAGGGGAGAAGGATTCACCTCTCACCACCTCACCTCGACAAGGTCGGTCAGTTTCCGCACTCTGCCCTTGTCAGGGAGCTTCGCCGTGTCCCCTCCCTCCTCCCTCCCTCTCACCTCTGTGCCACCCTCTATTGGTTCATCACTCACCCCTATGGAGGTCCTGGAGTGGTATATTCCATGACTACAAACACTCATTTGGCAATATTGGCTGAAGCTTTAAGAGGGATGGGAGGACATGGCTTTGCGCCTGTGGATAGACCCTTTGACGAATGGCTGTGTCATGTATGATTAATAAACGGGGGGGGTCATTGACTTCAAGCATGCTGCTAATGACTAGATACCAGAGATGTACATAGTAGTTATCCTTTAGATAAATCCACTACTGCCCTAATTACAAATCTTTAAATGAAACTGTAATTGCTGTGTGAAATCAAAGCATGTTTCCAGGCTCAATCACCCCTTTGTATGGGAGACGTTGCAGGAAAGACACTGCTGTAATTTCTACTGAAGCCAGTAGGACGGTCGTGAATGAACAAACCACAGATCAATTGGCTGCTCTGTACAGTAATCTAGTGCAGTCTTAGCTTTGGTTACAACACTGATGTGCGAGTGATCAATTGCCTGGTATCTTATTACTGTCTGGCTGGGGGGAGAAAACGCTATGATCAATGTCTGGGGATCTGAGGCCGTGCTGCTGAGTGTTCAGTAGGTGAGATTTTCCCGATCCACAGTGACCGACATGTTAATTGATGACTTAATGTTATTACTAGATTTTTTTATTATTATATTTATGAATCTAAATGTGAATAAAAAAGCATGAGATCGATTTCAATTTTCGTAAGATAAGTGTAATCTCTTTAATGATAAATCAAAGTAAATCAACCCCTCCAAAAGGGAGGTTATACAGTGTAAAAGTGTCTGTCTTTCTAGGACTAAATCACAGCTGTAAATCGCAGAGCAGTAACTGTGATGCAAACCTGCTAGTTCCAAAGGCTAGTCACATGTCTCATGGACATCTTGTTTGTTTGGGAAAGCATAAATGGTGCCCCAATTCATGTTTACAACCTGACAGACCCTGCTCAATTGGCATTTCATGTGGTTTTATTCCCTTTACAACATCTAAACGCCGGCTGGGCCTCTGGTGTCCCCTACTAGCCTAACTTCACCCTCTGACCAGGATCACAAATATCATTGTCATAATGACAGAAAAAGCAGAATGAGCGCCATTATACAGTATGTTAACCGGTTTGTTTTGTCGTTCACTTTTGCTGGGCTAAATGACACTTTGCCTCCACATACTAAAATTCAATTCAGCTATTTCTATACTTTTAACTTATTTCCGTTCTAGAGCATCTCCTCCAAAAAAAAACAAAAAACAAAACGTATGACTCAAACTCAAATCTGTGTTCGCCAAAGACTGCAGCTTGGTGCCAATGACCAGGATCAGCAGGCTCGGAAGCTGCTGCGGAGAACAGCAGCCTTAATGAGACCATGTTTGGCAACAGTAAATAAACAGCATGGGGAGAAGGGCTCCTGCAGCCCCTCAGGGCCCTTCGAGTACAGTAACGCACAGCTGAGTGCTCCGGAGAACACTGCCTGTCTGCCAGCTCGCCTGCCTGTGTCACGGTACAGGGGGAGTTGGGGGATGGGGGGACGGTCACATGCGCGCGGTGCTTTAGGCTTTGGGTTGCCTGCATGCTCTACATGTCTTCCCCTATCTCCTTCTCTGAACTGGGCCCGTCGAGTACCAGTGGGAAGTTCTTCTGCGAGCAGAGTGGCTCCAGATTCATTGTTGCGGAGGAGACAAGCCAGAATAATGTGAGGCAAGGAAAAACATCGGGCTTTTCGCGAGACACTGGTGCAACTCATTGCCCAGAGAGGGCGATAGTTGGAGCTGGGGAAGAAACTACTCACCCTCTGCAACGAAATGCATGTTGCATCAGCTGCAGAGAAGCGGTGGAGGTTAATCCATTGCTTTGTTTGCTGAAAAGAGTTTACCCACCTGTTAAATATTTAAAGACAAATCATACAGATATCCTATCAAACTGAGGGGCAGTTAGATGAGGATAGTCTCGTTGTTGTTCATGGTGCTGGATGTTTGGCTATAGACTGGAGGTCATATTTTATCTTTTTACTCTGAAATACATATTTCGGACTCAAACAATCTGAGCAGCGATAGCCATCAAAAAAGAAGGCCATGTTAATGATAGTGGAATATGCACATACTAAGGAAACAAGTCCCCTCTTTGGGGACAATTAAGTCTATCTATGTTGTAATTTTTTTCCCCACAGTGCCCATAATAGCCATATGTTTCTACTTTAATAATACACTTAAGGGAATATAACACTCCACATAAAATCTTTTTTCTGAGTACCAAATACTCACCTCCTGTAGGCTTGAAAAGTACTGTGGCTCCAAACCACCAGAAAAGGATTATTATGGAGAGAAGATTCTTTGGACACGTTGCCATTCTTTGACATTTTTTACCGTGACTCCAGGTGCCATTGGAAGCTTTTGTAACGGCGAGGAATCCCAGCAACAAAGCAGCACGCTACAAACTTTCCAAACCCTACTAGAGGTGAGTAACTGAGACTCAAAAGACTTACGGTGGAGTGCTCCTTTAAATATGACGCTGAAGTCGGAAGCTTCATAGCATCACACAAGGCACGCGTATACAGCTAATGGTTGCCTCTGTCATTTTTCTGCTCCGTAACAAAATGGCCTGACGAAATGTAGAAAGAGAAGACAAGGGACAGTGGGCGAGTATGAAGGAATCAGGGAAGGGACAGGGGGACAGTCGGATTGTTATGTATGTAAGGGGGGAATGCAGTGTTGCCTGGAAGCTTCGAGCGGGGACGGCCAATGTCACTCCGATCACTCGAAAGTGTCATGATGTGAAGCGGAGCCGTGACCTCTGATGGAGAGAGGGGAACAACAGAGGAGAAGAGGAAGGCATACGGCAAACAAAGCGCGGCATAACGGAAAAGGCAGTGACAGCAGAAACAGCGAGAGAGGGAGAGGGGGAAGAGGAACAAGAGGGAGGGAAGTTTGCGGTGGGCCAACGCCTAATCCTGCCAGTGCTCGGGGCTTCAGGAACAGAGGAGTGATATCAGTATAGACACATTCACAGCCTGCCTATCGCCCAAATGAGGCCACTTCTGTCTTTAAAAGAGAGGCTCTGCGGCCTCGCTTCTCATTCACCACCTCCTCTGCAATCACACACGCAGAGCGGAGAAAAAACCGGAGCTATCTATTGCCCTCTTTAAGAATCCCACCGCATGACTATCTGCGCATTGTTCCAGACTGCTGGTCCCCTAAAATTGCTGCAAAATTACATCTACGTTAAAGAAGTCCCACTATAAAAGAAGTGTCAGAAGCAGTACAGTAATTACAGCCTAATCAAGTGTAAAGACATTCCTAACACACCAGCACAAAGGTAATGACTTTGTCTGCGAAATAAGCTCATTCTTATTGTCAGAAAAGACAGAAGCTGCAAGCACAACTCTCATGTGCGGCATATTAAGGAGAAGCACAACGGAGCCATTTTCGCTTGGCTAAATGCCTCTCTATAATTAGCCAAGGTCTAACAAACATCTTCATAAAACCATTACAGTAATGTTGATATCATACAGGCCAATAAGACACCAATCAGATTAATTAATGGAATCGTTTGTGCCGGGATGTCGCTAGGAGGATCCCAATCACGAGAGTGACATCTAATTTAAGCCGGGTGCCGGGAAAAGCACCAGAGCAGTATGTCAGCTCTGTCATTACACTCTGACAACCAATACATCACCACAGCGTCACCACAGATCCTTTACCGCCGGTGGACATCAGCGAAATTGTCTGGTAATGGAAATGTTATTTCACTTTGTGAGCCCTGGATGCTTTCTCTGGAAATGGGGGGGGGGCTGTTTGGACAGGGGAGGAAGATACGCAAATTTGCTATTCCAAAAAAGAATGGGGAAAGGCCTGCATTCAAATATGAGACAAGAGAGGTAAGATTAATGTCTTTTTTCGCTCTGTTCTATTCAGTGTGTGAAATCTATGAAGAGCATTTTGCAGTGCTTAAGTTTTCCCTTTATTTTGTACTCTCAGCTGTATAGTATGTCCACAGTGTAACTTTTGCGGTAGATAAAAGCCCAGAGGCTAAAGTATGAGCTGGAGAGCAAATAACCCAGAGTTCAAAACAACAGTCTCAGAAAACATAGCAAAGGTAGACTCTGGTAAAGGCATATATATTTAGAACATCTCAACATCTCTACAAAATCTGTCGCACACATCAGAATGAAGAGGTGTAAGCGGGTTAATTCAAATTGGCCACTGGGCAAGATGAAAGAAAAGCAGATAGTGAAATCATTTTCTGACCGGATTAATTCAAACTAGGAAGTATCATTTTAACACTTCAAAACCCTTTTAAGCCTTAATGTGAGATCACACCAAAGCGAATACAGATGCAGTGTTCTGCCGCGCCTGTGTCTCTGAAAACCATGCGGATTACTGTGATATCGGTGGGCACCGCCTGCGAACAAAGTCCTCTTCTCTCCACCAGCAAACCTCCAGAGTCTTCTGGAATGAGAATGGGGAGAGCGTGTGACTGGAATTACTGACACACTTTTAGAAAGTGCTAATCTCCGCTTACTGTAGGAATTATTACGTAAGACTTTTCTTTTTCCACACATTGCTAAAACGTGAACAAAACACACCGAAATTCCAAGCCGAAGACTTCCACCATGTTTCACTGTAGGCACTGCATGCAAAGGCAGCTCTGCAGCGTCATACAACCATGAGGGTTGAACGCACACTGAATACGGTGGTGCCATGAAAGACATTTGAGATGTTTAAACACCCTGCCACAAGTACTGTATATAGCAAACGCAATAACGTGCCATGCCATTCGGTGTATCCTTTATCCTAAGTGCTTTACAAAACGATCTACATGCACGTGGAGTCCAACTAGTAATTGGTCCCCCACTTCCCAAATGTTTAAAGGATGCAAAAAATACCCTAAATTCACAGTTATAAAACTCCCTTAAAGTATAAACTCTCTTGCATGATTTGATTTGAATTTAATGAGAATCACTGAGTTGGAAAATTTTCCATAGTAATGGTGCTGGAAGACACGGCGTTTGTGCCATGTTCATTTAAGCTTAATCAAGTAATGTACTGTAAATTAAAAGTTAATTACAAAAAAGTTTCAATGACGGTTACTCCCGGGGAATAATATATTTTACACTGCTCTTACTGCAGTTGATTGTAGTTCATCCAATGAAATGGGTTGTAGGAATTCAAATGAGAACAAAGTGATGCAACCTCCCGTGGAAATTCTTCTTGCGAGTTGGTAGGTCTTTGAAGAATCACAGTCCCTGGCGTGATCAGTCATCGTAATTTGAACTCATGCAGCATGGAGAGAAGGACTCAGTGGTTGTTCTCTGAGAAGGAGCTTCACAATGTCTTCTTCTACGCTCTCAGGATGGATGGAAAAATCAGGCCATGCTGACCGAGTTTAGGTTTAGGCAAAAATGTACACTGTCAGCCTCACCAACTGTGTGCCTGGGATCTCCCTATAAGGGGAAAAGGCCCCAAAAATATCACCCAGTGATCTCTCCCAGTCCTCCTCGCGACCTCCTCCACCAGTATCGCTCTTCAAATACTGTATACAGCATAGGCATTCACGTATCACTGCATGATACATCAGATCTAACATGTTCATTTCCCACAAACCCCTTACTGTATGCAACAAGACACTAAAGCAACAAAATGGGAGGAAGATTCAAATATTTCCAGGCTCAAATGTACTTTGTGGGCAAAATACAACAAATTCTTAACTAAATTAATGCTACAGTTTTATTGGGAACCACAAAATATTCCTGGCAAATTAGATCCACTCAGATATAATATGTCAAAGGTGGGTGTCCTGGTGCCCTAGAGGCTAAGACACACTATATAACAATAACATCCATTGTTCAGTTCCAGCCACGGACCTTAGTTCCATGTCTCCCCATCTTTCCAGTCTATAGCTACACTATCAAACAGTCAATAAAGGCAAAAAGGCAACCAGTCCAAAGCGGCATCGCTGTGGCTTACCTGTGGCAGGGCGGAGCTGAGCTGGCGCTGCAGTGAGTCGCGGTCGTAAATGACGTCCTGAAGGTGTTGCTGGGCCAGTCCGAGGCTCTCCTGGGTTTCCCTCAGCGTGTCCAGCAGCCGGTCCCTCTCGTCCAGCATGTTGACCATCAGCTGCTCAAAGTGGGAGTCCGGGTCCGAGGCGCTGCTCTGAGAGCCGCGCTGGCTCAGGGCTGTGTCCTCGCTGATGGTGGGCATCACCTCGCACATCATCGTGGCTCTGCCGGACGGGAGGAAGATCGGAGATTAGACAGTGTATTGAAGTTACATGAAGGCAGCGTTGCAGTGTGACCAGTGAAATGGTACTGTTGAAATTATCAATGTAGAGGGTATAGTGTTCTGGAAGAGTTCGACACTGACTGACCTGTTGTCACTTTTGAGTTTGATCTGTTATACTTGTTCCAAACCTTTTTGGCTCGTGGCCCTAACAGTGCCTTTTCATGACCCATCGTCATCTATGAGCAGTTAAACCCAAGTGTGATGTGTACTTCTCAGACAGTTTAGTTTTAATATTCCCGTTAGGTACTCTCTATTATTTCACCAAAAAAAGCAAAGATTTGAGAAAAGTCTATAAACAGAAACATTTGAAAAATATATTTTTCCTATCTTGTTAATCATCTGGCGACCCCTCAGATTTATTTAAACCCACTGGAGGGGGTTTTGATCCCAAGGTTTGGAACCACTGGTCTTAATCTTATTTTTAACTTCCAAAGTATATATGATGACGGTTTTCTAAATTAAAACTACAAAAATGTCTTGTTGTCCGGCTTTTGTATTCATACCAAATCAACTTTAATAACCTAATTGGATCGAGGCTCAAAGTAAGAATTAGGATCCTGTTGGTGCTAAAGATGAAGATCCTTACATTTATAGCAAAACAAATGTGCGTCTGTGTCAGTGTTTACTACATGTGTGAATATCCACTATTACTGTTTGCATGGTTATGTGTATGTGACTGGGCCTGACACAGTTGGAGCTCAGCTAAGTGTCACCCCAGCGTTTCAAAGCTGCAGAGACGTCTTGGGAGGCTGGGCGTACTGCCCTAGATTTCATGCTTGTGCTGTTTAATGGGCCAGCCCAGATCGAGTTGCATAATACACCATATCTATGCTATAGAGGATATGTGAAGCCATATTCCAGCTTCCCTGCGAGATTTCAGAAAGCCTCAGGAGTCGCCCTTATCGTCACACATTTGTGCCATGTGTAGAAGCAATAAGCCACAACAATTAATGGAATAGAAAGATGTAAACAGGTGAGGTAAACATAAAACTTGAGAGAAAATGATGCGATACTCCTCTGAAAGAAACTTGTGGCAAAATGTGACTCATTGCTTTCTTACCACTATTCCATATCAGTTTTACCCCTGTGCGTCGAGTGGAAAGAGTGTTCCCAGACATGTTTAGCCTAGCTTATCACAGATGATTATTTACTTGTTGCGTCTTATTAACTGGCAAGCTAGTCACCACCACCATCTAAGAACCACCTGGGTTTCAGTTAGAGTTGTGGGATTGTATGAAGCTAGCATCCTCCTGCATTCACCGCCACAGGAGTCCGCAGACCGCTTGCTGAAGCACGGTGTCTTATTTTTGGTTTCTACGCACGTGAAATACATGAGATAGTATGTAAACGTGACAGTCTTTAAATAGTTGCAAGGCACAAAGCTAGGCTAGCCGTTCCCGCTGCTTTCCAGTCTTTGTTTAAAGCTAGGCTAACTAAGCCTTGGACCAATCCCTCTACAGTATGCAGAGATGAAATTGAAATAAATCTTCTAATCCAACACTATCTACTCAAAAATAAGAATAAATATATACCTTTCAAGGTTTGAGTATTTAATGTCTTAATAGCTAGAACATCCAGAGCAACAAACACTGACAAAAATCATTACTGATGCTATAATCTAACATCAAAAGGACAGCTAAATATATTTTGACCCTTTCTTTATTCAGTCTTCCACAAAAATATTAAAAAGTGCTAAATATTAAAAAGATGCTTGATCTTCAACAATGATTCAAAAGCCTAACAATACCTTCAATACTTACAGGTTAGTGATCACTTTGAATTAACCGTAACAGTAGATGTTAATCACTCGGGCTAGGTATATTTAGTGAGATTTCAATAACCTATTGCCCTGACACGGTCCTTTCTGTGTAGGTTATAATGGCAGGTCTGTGTCTCAGCATGTTCTGGCAGAGAGCTGGGGTCTCCCATATCTTCTCCGGGCACCCGGCCAGACTCCCAACAGCTCACCATTCAGCCACCATTCGCTGCCGTTTAGATCTGAGGGGCCGAGCCCGCGCGCTGCTTGGCTGGACACGCCGCGCGTGCCGGCCTTCGCTTGGAGATCAGGCCAACCGGTGGACAGACTGGGACATCTGTGGTGCATTTTAAGTAGAAAGTAGTGGTTTATTCCTGGCTATGGCTCAATACATGTTAGCTGTGTACAGGGCGGAAAGTGCTGGTTGTGTAAAAGTAGATATGAATCTGGCATCAGGCAGTGGACGTGAAAACAATCTATAGGCCACAACTACTGATGCTGATTTTAGTGGTTTCTGTGCTTTTTGATAAGCAGCTAAAAGGTAATTGAGTCATCTTCAACTAGGACAGATTACTTGTTTTCTTAGTAATTTAGTTTTCTGGTGCTCTCATCATCCCTCAAGCTAACTAATATGTCGACTTCAGTTATTGATATCCACGTGCTTTCTAAATACGAAATGGCAGCTATGGTTTCCCCTGTTGCCAGACTCAGAGGGGATAACTCTGAAATTTGACATTTACGTTTGATCTTTTACATTGCCCGCAACCTCTCCTTGAAAACACCCTGCGCTTGTCCCTACGATGCATGCCGGGCACATATTTGTTGTTTAATGGTGTTTTATTTCTCCTTTAAACTGCGTGGAAAGCAAAGTGTATTGAGGATGTTTTTCTGCTTCATGGCACATACAATCCCCTTTTGTCCTGTTCCTGCACCTTATGCTTTGATCGCACCGTGACTGCCCCTTAAATCATTTCTGTCTATGAAAAATCAATAAATACGGAGGGTAAGTGCATTGAACAGTTTGCTTTTGTCTGCACCCTTAGACTTATAAAGCAGCCTGCCTGAAAACTGAAAGCAAAGCATTTCACTAAACGAAACCGTTATCCACTTAATTGCGACTTTTAAACGGCATCAGGTCTGTCTCTTTAGTTAAACTTGAGATTCAGAAAAAAGGACAGAAATATAATATCTAGTCTACAAAGCACTGAAGCAAAAATGAATCGATAAACAGCCACTGCTTTCCCTAGAATGTATTTTTTTTGCGGGAAAATTCTTCTCCTCTGCAGCTCAGTGTTTGACAAATGCTGTTTTTTCGAGGGCATGTTTGAGCAGCAAGTCAGGGGTTTCTTTCTAGTGAAGTGCAGGCAGGCAGTAATGACGACAGGTAAGAGTTACTGTGATCCTTTTGGATGGAGAAACACTAATCACCAACAGTGGGCAGTGTGACGAATGTGCAGTCTGGGAGCTCTTATCGCCAGCTGGGCTGCAGATGTTGTCTGGATGGCGCTCGCTTACAGGGACAATACTACTTCCTCACAACTGAACAGCCAATTTGACCCCCATTAAAATAGCTCCTTGGTCAACAGATATTCATAAAGCCTGAAACAGAATGACTACTGATAGAGGGTCGTCCTACGCACATTTTCTCTGCAATGCAACGTCACGGCACGTTATGATAATGCACACCAGGAAATGTGCCCTCAAATTCCACGAGCGTGTCAGACTTTGGCTTAGCATAAATGCATGTCTAATAATGAATATGTAAGATTTTATCTGTCAGCATGATACTTGGGGAGAGAAATTGGTACTTGTAGCAATAGACCTAAGAAGGTTGTATAAACAAGATGAAGCTTAAGTGACTGAATTTAGTGCAGCCGGTTAAGGATGTTAGATGTGAGGGCTAAAATTACGCAGGAATTAGGGGAGGGAGGAACAGAAACGCGCTCAATTGAACACATTGTGGGCCACAGATGCAATGAGAAATGCACACAAACGCACAGGGAGGGATCATTGGGTTTTTTCTCTCAATGCCATGTGTCAGTCAATGAATTATTCAGGGGGGCAGGAGTGAGGTCTTTCCTTCTCAATCAGTGCAACAAATCTGGAGCCCTTTTTTCCGCCTTGCAACCTCGTCCAAGCTCGGACACCTGGCTTGCAAACTCAAGTCTAGCTGGCAGCACCGACTTCCCCGGCAAACTTGCAACGAGCACAAAGTCAGGTTCAATGCTTGACCTGATCAAATCACGAAGAGATCAAGTCTAACAAAGGACCGTAACTCAAATTATCCTTGGTCCTTTTATGGGGAAAACCAGGACACTGAGCTTACAAAACCCATTCCGAAATGACTTCTGTAAACTTACATGTGCATAATTATCAAAAAGGAAAATTCCCCAAACATACTCAGTTTTTTTTTTTCAGCAGCCCAGCGTGCCTGGGAGTCACGTCCAGTAGTGCAGGATTTTGCACCTAACAATTAACGTCACGGCCAATTCACGAAGTAGCGCGCCCTATGTGAAGCATCTGACTTTCATGGAGATTAAAAAGAAGTTATTCAAGGGGTTCTCGTCTGGCGATAGGGTTGACTGCTGCTATGAATTACTTAGCTCATCCCATTTTCTGCCAAAATGTAAGACTGTAGGGACTGATTTTATTTGTATTTGACTATTGATTCCTCAACTCAGCCATAATTCAGCTCAGCGAAATGGACAAACAGGGGAAAGATGACAAAATGAAAAATGAACCCCTGGTACTTGAGAGCTCCCCTAAGTAAAACTGAGGCAAGTGGTGAACTATCTATATGGGGCAGATGTAAATTTTTTCCCCTTATGTAGAACCACTCCACTTTGGCAAGAACAAATCAGCGAGCGGCAGCTAATTTCCTGAGTGTCTTTCGTTAATCGCATTAAAGGGAACAATTGTGTGAGCAGATAAGGAGCAGCGCACAAAACAGCAGTATGTTCCTGAGCTGTGTACGGCCAAGTGAGGCAAATCCAGCACCATTCGCCACCTGGGAAACATCGAAAGACGTGCGGAGAACGGGCAGAGGACTGAACATGACACCCTATGGCTTTGGAGATAAGCTGTACTACCGTATGCTTGTTGAGCTGACCGAGGGGAGACTAAAATAAAAACCGGCGTTACTTAATAGTGTGTTTAAACCTTTGTTATCGTCAAGCACGGATTTCACAACTCTTTTCGCTCATTAAGCAAGGAAACGGTCATTTGGAAACAAAAGAGTACGACGAGACAAAGTGGATCCAAAAAAGCCTATAAAGGACCTAATCTGTTGTGACATGTGAAGTCAACTTTTCAAACATTTGTGACACCCCATTAGGGTTCATCCAAGCTCAGTTCCTCCCAAGACGAACAAGAGTGTACGACCATATTACTCTGATGATAGTGCACTTCACTTGCATCAGTACCAGAAGCACTAGACTGATTACACACGTCACTTTGTGGCCGCCAGGGGAGCTGACTGGTGAGAAATTCCACTTTTGAATAATGTTTGCGTTTGATTCCCTGGCATGCCGCTGAGCACAAAGTGCATCTGCGGGCCGCGTTGACGAGCTCACGTGGGGTAATGGAATAACTGTTGCACACCACTCTTTCCCACTTTGGCATCCATATCAGGCCGACAGTTGGGAAAAAAGAGTGACACAGCATTTTTGTGAATGGAATGGGCCAGATTGCGCGGTACACTCACAGTGTTGAGAAATCCCATTCATATGGCTCCCTGCGCCAGAGAGACTTCCGACGACCAAGGGGACGGCATGCCAAGAAAGCAACAATCCAAGTCTATTCAATTCAATCACTGCCACGGGAACATAGACCAGAACTCAAACTGGAGTCTGCCGAGTAGACGGAGCACACTATTAACTCATCTCCAACGCTGCGGGGCTGACCCAGTCTGGGGGGATGCAACAGTCACGCATGGTGAAAGATGCTAACGGATGTGGCTCAGGTGAGAACCGTCATCGCGGCAATATGGTGGCGTGCTCTTGGATACTGGAGGGATAACAAAAATCCGGCGCGTTCTCACAGAAAAACAAAACAAAACAAAACAAAACCAAAAAAAAAAAAAAAGTTACACGAGGCAGTGATATCTACCGTGTCATTTCACGGGTTTCGTGCAGGGCCACAGCTACCACTGAGGACACCGAGGTCGCTTCATCTGTAGTTATTCCTCCGAATCTGAGGATTTCTTTGTGACCTGAGGTGCAATTTACACTCTTCAAATCAGATTCAAGCATGGCGGAAAGATGGCTCACAATCCCATATTTCCATTCCCCTCCATTATTTACTGCTACCTCCTGCTTTTAGTGTGTTTGGATCTTTTTCGCTTGCTTTGCAAAGGGTCTTTTGAGTACCTTGAGAAATGCTCTATGTATAAAATATATCATTATTTCTATTATTACTAGTATTCAAAGTCACATATAGCCTTGCTTTAAGGTTGAGGCATTTCAACAGAAGCGGTCCATTCAATATGTTCTAGTGTAATGACCTTCATGTGGGGAACAGGGATACGGACACCAGAGAGTGGGGCAGGGGAGGAATACCATTTTTAAGGCCAATCCAGCTAAGCCTCACATAAGATTACAAATAAAAGTTGAAATATGATAATCTTTGGGGTACGTTCATAAGCCAAAGGAGGAGCAAAATACGACCGATGTAGAAACAAAGAGAAAAAACATTATTAATTCCCAGGAAACCGAGTTGTAAGCGTTGAACTCTCGTTTTAAAAAGGTTCGTGTTGGTCATCTTTGCTCCTACCATGAGCTCCATGATCTGGAAAGGAGGCCACTGCTGCACTGGTTTTCGTCCGCACCACTGTACTGCGCAGCAGTCTGAGAGCACCATGTGTCCCAATGTCAATGGGAGAACACTGCCAGCCTACACCGCCAATTTATCTTAGTTATGTATGCTCTGTCAGTGGTATCCCATCTGCAACACTCCAGATATTTACAGTCCCCCCCCTCCTGGACCTAAAATCCACTGAGAACTCCTGCTTTGTTTCCTTAAATATTCAGTTAGTCCCAATCACATACTGCTGAAGGATCCTTATAGCGGAACATAAACGGAGGTGTGTCCGAACATGATTAAACCACAAAACGTTGTCCTCGTGTATCCTGGAGTCCTTCACATTCACATGTGGACACTGGCACGCCGAGCAGAAAAAAGGTGAATGAGACAGAGATGGGATGAAGCGGATGGTAGGGGTGTAGGGTTACACCCAGCCTGCTGCCATTAGGGAGGCAGGAAAGGGAGAGGAGGCTGTGCATCAAATGTGTGTGTGTGTGTGTGTGTTTCTCCATTGGACTCTGAGTGCGCTTTAACTCTACCTGTGTGTGAGCGTCTGCGAGAGGGCGGAGAGAGGAGGAGTGGTCTTCTGATGTGTGTGTGTGTGTGTGTGTGTGTGTGTGTGTGTGCGCGTCCATTGGCTGCGTGCTCAACTGAAAATAAGTCTGCATGCACATGAAAGGATGAAAGGGACAGCGTGTAGCCTCTAACATTGCCCACAATCTCCTGCAGCAAGGTCATGCAAACCATCAGTCGATGCAGATTGAATAAGAGCACAGATCGAAGTGGAAGAAAAAAAAAAAAAAAAGCTATAAAACTCAGCTTGTAAGTGATTTGAACCACGCCGGCCGCCACCCCCCCCCCCGCCAACATTTCAACTGCATTTTACCTCCCTCATTACGGAAGCCTTGGCAGGAGTCAGACCTGGCCCGTGAAAGATGCCCTCAAACCCTCATTTTTAGAGACATAAAAAGCCTCTGCCACAGGTAGCCGCCGCTCTGCGTGACGCCTCCGGGCAGCAGAAGCTTTGTCTGCACACCAGACATATCAGGCAGCGGAACGGTCGAGGCGCACCGCTGGACAGTCCCGCACTTTGATGCCAAACCGTTCGGTGAAGCCCCCCCCCCCCCGCCTTCGCATGCGACGCTTCCGCATCATGCTTAGAGACGGTGCGTGCCACAACTTCCGCCGGGGCTGCAATTACTGCCATGCTATGCGCCGCCACGGTTGCAAACGCCGATGCTCATTTGCAAGATCGGAGGGAGGATCGGTGCCTTTCCTGCGGCGATTAACCTTCCGGCGTTAAGCCAGCACCTGCGTGTGTGTGTGTGTGTGTGTGTGTGCGTGTGTGTGTGCCCTTTCTTTCATTCATCCACTCACTCGTTCGTTCATTCATTCATCTGCAACATAAGAAGTGTGCGCGGAGCGGCGGATGGGTGGGTGACAGAGAGAGCGAAGGGGTTGTTTCATGCTCTCTCGCCCCCTCGCATCTCTATAATAGCCGGTAATAATATTGTTTATAGGAGGGGCAGCTGTTCCTCCTATGACAGCTCCTCTTTCTTTTTTTTTTTTTTATTGTGCTTAAACAACACACACACACACACACACACACACACACACACACACACACACACACACAGAGAGAGAGAGAGAGAGAGGCGGCCTGATCGCGTCTTTACACCGCTGTAACATCTCCTCCACGTTCTCTGAAATGATAATTGGGGAGAATCCTTGGCTATTGTCTCAAGTGCATTACATCATGCCAGCCTCTCAGTCTGCAACCCCCCCCCCCCATTCAACTCTCTCCTCTGTCTCTCCACTGTGCCAACCGGCTGTATTTATTTATTTCTTTTGGTTTTTTTTTTGGTTTGGTTTTTTTTTTTCCTCCCGCGGAGACTCACAATGTCAACCACACAAACACACACACACACACACACACACACACACACACACACACACACACACACACACACACGAAATGTATAGGTTGTGCACACCATGTATCCATCCACACCGGGAGCCGCCGGCCCCTCCAGCATCACCCATCAGTCCAGAGTTGAGGATGCGGAGAGGGCACCGCAGGAAAGAGAGAGAGAGAAAAAAAAAAAGAAAAAAATCACCTTGAGCCTGCAGGAGTGGGGCAATGTAGGTCACCGCAACACCGGCGGCAGCGGCGTGTGCATACTCACAGTTTCTCCCTTTCACTGTCAGTAGAGGCTCCGGCGGCGGATCGATGGCAACTGCGGTCTCTGCGAGCCGAACCGCCGAGCCCACGGTCCTCGGAGGCTCCCTCAGAGCGGGCGGGCGGCGACGCCGGGGATCCGATCGTGGAGGTGCGGCCGGTGCCCCGCCGCTGACATCGTCGGAGAAAACAGAAGCCCGGGAGCGATCGCCAGATCCGCCGCGTCGGGTGATGACATTTGATCGTCCGGGGGCTACGCGCGCCGGCTCAGAAATTATGGCACGTTACAAATTCTGCTGCGATAAGCGGAGCTGGAAAGGACCATTGTTGGGGCTGACGGAGGGGAGGCGTGCGGAGTCTTAAAGTTGCAGCTGTGCGATTCCTCCTCCTCTGCGTCCGTAGCCCGATGACAATTGGGATAATAATAATAATGATAATTCGTATTTATGAAGCCACCGTTCAGTGTTGAGGTGCAATAGAATTTAAAGGAGCGGGGCGAAAACGTGATAAAGAGAAAATACAGAACATTATCTGCAGAACCAACATTTCCCATAAAAACAACAACAAAAAAGAGTGTCTCTTGATCCTGAAGGCAGAAATAAAAGGATTTTCTGTCCACAGACCAAGAAGGTTTTTCTTGTTCCCTTCGGTGGGAAAGTCTATTTCTCCGGAGTCAGTAAAGCAGCCGCCGCTTGAAGTTCACCTTCTCCTGTCGCACAGATGGTCTCTGCCAGGTTCCAAGCTTTGAAATTGGGATTGTTCTGGGATTGTTGTGGCTGACTCTTGCATTTGGTCCGGTTTCTGCAGATATCTGGAAAACTGCAGAAATCCCCCCCCTCAGCTGAGTCAGCCATGTTTAAGATCCAGCACAGGGGGGGCTCTTAAACAATTTACATTAAGGATCCTGATACGGAATCTGATTCGATCATTGACTCTTTTATTTATTTATTTTTTAAGAAGCTTTGTCTAAGAGACGGTGCTAGTACACTTGACCACAAGTCTACCCTGAGCCTTGAGATGATCCACACTATGCGGACAATAAGTACGTGAGCGGCCCTAAAACTGGGTCAACAACTGGCACAGTGTTGGGTTCATGTAGCAGCAACTCAAAAATGGGTTGGCTTTACCCAGAACCCAGCAGAAAACCACCCAAGATGAGGGGCTGGTTTGATCCAGTAACCCCACTGTGATATAAAAAAAAATATATAGCACTAACACTGGGTCAAAACAAGACATTGGTGCTGGGTAAAGTTAACTCAGTATCGGGTCAGTGCTACTGTATATTTATCCACACCGCGTCCCTATTTATGTTGTGTCCTGGTCTGGTTTTCATGGGTTGGGCTCCAATCGAGGGGGATCTCAATGCCCCGGCATGCGATTATATTTGTGTGCCGAATGGCGACAGATCCCTGCAGAATCCCTCCACCCTTCCCAGAAGGGCCTGTTATGGCTGCAGTTCAACGCCATCGATTTTGGGAACGCGACGTTCAGCGTCAGATGTCCCGCATGTGGGTGTACGGCCCAGGTGTCCCGCATTCTTCTGGCCATCTGCTGTAGCTGGGAGTAAAACCTGGGAGTCATTGTGATGAAAAACTTCCTATATTTCCATTGGCATCCTTCTTCTTCCTCTTCTTCTAGCAGCCACCTTGGGCGTGAGGACCACTGGGACTCCCCTGCGCCTGTGCCCAAGAGGGGCACTTGTCTGGTAGTGCAAGCACAAAGAATGAATGAAAGTCACATTTTCATAGACAACTATTACTCAGAATATAACCGCTATGTTAGCTAGCAACACTGATTCGTGGACACCTAGAACCTTCAGCTACTTCCCTTGCAAGAGAGATGGCAGTTGGAGGAGGCACTAGAAGCCACAGTATTTCTCCTAATCGAGGAGCAAATGTTAGTTTTAATTTTCCGTTTTAGTCTCCGAAATTCTGTTCCGCTGTGCGAAATGCTCAGGAGATCGTTCCGCAGTTAAAGCTGGTTGGCAGGCCCAAAAAAAAGTTCTCGGAGTCTTTTCCTCCCTTCTGAACAGGCGGTGTGTGGCCCACAGGAAATAAAGCACTGAAACGTCACCGGCTGAGGAGTCCGTGCTTAGTCTTGAAGATGAGAATCAATTTTTCCCGCCTAGAAAGTTTGTTAGGTTTTCTTGAGATTGAAAATATACAAGTCAGTTTGAATGCTCAGAATTGATAACAGGCCTTAGAAAGATCAATAGGCTGAAATTAGAATAAATGAAGAAACAAACTCTGGGGTCCCCCCTTTGTCATTACCTTTTTACATTAAATGTAGTTGGATTTTACATTATTTAGTGACTTCAGGAAGGTCCTGTCAAAAGGAGTTAATCAATTACTCTAATGGTCACTTGGGGCAAAATTAGACAACATTAATGTTATTCTGCACAGTTCAGCTATCGACCCAAGAGGAAGTATTACCCACACTCTGTAAGAGTGTGACCACTGAAAGAATAACACCATTTTTCTACTCATCAAATATTAAAGAGCTTGAATAAGTTGTGTGCGAGTGTCACTGGGCCCC
The DNA here is from genome assembly GCF_016859285.1 of Xiphias gladius. NCBI lineage: Eukaryota > Metazoa > Chordata > Actinopteri > Istiophoriformes > Xiphiidae > Xiphias > Xiphias gladius. Next base: position 5,770,483 of record NC_053401.1, read on the forward strand.
CGTACTGTTCCGATTTATAAAACAAGGATCTCGGAACAAATGTTTTAGCACAGCCCGCGTGCTGGGCGTGTCTCCAGGAGGTTGGGGATTGTCTAGAGGTGACTTAGTCTGTGCTCCTGCTTTAGACGTGGAACAGCAAAATGGGGAACCGGCTGCAAGCGGGACAACCCCCCACAAACCTACGGCGGGTCACCCTCCAGCCGGGAGCTGCAGTCGCTCCGATTCTGATCCACCTCTTTGTGGCCAGAGAGCCTCCTCTCGACTAAAAACGCATGCATGCAAAAAACTAATCCCCAGGACCTCCACTCGTGCCAAAGTGCACATGAAATGTGGGCAATACAGTGATTAAAGTAGCTGGATGTGATGTGCTATAGTTGCTCGTATTAGGTTTATTACAAACATTTAGATTATTGTAAAATAACTAAATCATCAAATTGATTAACCAACCAATCACCTGTTGATTTACTGACTATAGCTGATAGACAACAATTCTTGTTATTTATTCTTTTTCCCTGTTTTAATTTATTTTTACACATTTGTTTTCCTTACTCTACTTATTTGTATAGTTTTTCCTGCTGTTGTGTGTTAGTTGTTCCATCTGCCGTTTCTTTTTTATTCTTATCTCACTGTTGGATGAGTTTTTGTTTGTTTTTTTTGTTTTTTTTTGACGTGTCCACTTTGACGCAAGGACTGAAGTAGAACTGAACAACAATATAATTTCATAATTTCACATCTAGCAAAACGTTCCCAAAATGAGAATTTGTTTTTTAATCATTCTAAATGTAATATGTTTGAGTTTTGAGCGAACGGTTTAGAAAAACAAGCAATTTAAAGATCCCTCTTTGGGCTCTCAGAATTTACAATGGGCATTTTCTGACATTTCTCTCTGAAATTTCTTAAACAAACAATTAATTGAATAATCAAAAGAAAAAAAAAATCTGTAATAAAAAAATAATCCTATAATTAGTTCTGACTCTGAAAGTTGACATGCAGTTTTGGGGCATAGCTTCTTTACTTTTAAGGTCCTTGACATTGCAGCCATCTTTCCCCCTTGGCCCTGTGCAGTCATCTCATTTTATTTTATTTTATTTTATTTCATTTTATTTTATCTTTTCGTAGCACAAGCTTTGGTTTGAAAATGCAACGCACTTCAACAAAATGTTAACACAGTACTTAAGAAGGGGAAAAATATCTGATGGCGGGCGGGGCCCAGAACACAGAGATAAAGATGCACACACACATATACATCCACATAGATAAAGACATACATATAGGGAGGTGGTGGTCGATACACCATGAGATGTGGGACAGAGCAGAAGTAAATATGTACATAACTCACCAAATACAAATGTACAAGAAAAGTAAAAGGAAAACCAAACTGAATTCCCTCTCCTTAAAAAGTTAACAATAGTTTGGTGTCAGTTTCAAACTCTGAAATTCTGTTTTTATGCTCCCTCTCTCTCTCTGTATAGTACACGTCCTTCACAGCTCTCAGAAGTCGTGCGCTCGTGACAAACTGTTGCCTGCAGGCTGGCCGGCGGTGGCTGCCACTGTCCATGGTGCTGAATCCCTGTACGCTTTGTGTATGTGCCGCGCTGCACTGCCACTGAGAGCGCCGAGGTCTTACCTCACATGGGGTGCAGGAGCGTTTTGTCTTTGATCTCTCACCCTGGAAAAACAATTACCGTGTAAGATCTACAGGCTCGGGTCTCCTGTCACAGGAGTCCACTATCCCTGAATTCTGGGAAAACATCCATCTCGATTTGTCTTCCGGCTGCCTGTCATTGGCCAGGATATTTAATTAACAGACAGCACATTATGCACTAGTTTGGTCTCATTCTTCTCCGGACGCGGACTGAATCCCACCTGGGGGAAACGCTTTCAGATGGCTCTTTTCTCTGTTGCAGCCCCAGCTTGCTTCCCCTCTGTTCTTTTCCTCTTGTCTGATAAATTACCAAAACAAAGTGGCAAAGTGGTGCCGGCCGTCCTGTGAAGGAAAAAAAAGAAAAAGAAATACTCTGCTAAAGCCTGCTTGAAGACACTGAGTAGGTACTGACACACCCGGAAGTTGAGGCTCAAAGCTGGAGAGGGGTCTCATTTTTCACCTGTGAATGGTAATAAGTCCTAGTGTCTGTGCTTAAAACGGAGGGTTTGGTTTATGGAACGATTACCGATGGATAAATGCTCCACATTACAGTGACGATAACATCATTACAGTTGTCTGTTTACAACGCAGCCGACTGCTCCTATAACATCCCACCCACTATATTGACCTGCTATACGCCTGCTCTGCTACTACAGTATCACACCACTCAGTTGCTCCGTACTAATTTCCCTAGAGGAGTCAGCATGAGCCTCTGCATACGAATGCTTGCGAGGCAGCCAGGTGATGAAAGCCTTCTCATGTCTGAACGCCTCGAAGCCGAAAAAAAGTCACATCCACTGACTGGTTTGTCTCAGAGACAGTTGCGCAGGCAAAGCCTCAACCGGGGATTTGTACGGCGCATCTTTTGAAGGTGCTATCACTTGAAATGATGCCAAAACGGGCTCCAGTTAAAAGGCGGTGATCAAACTGATAAAGGAATCGAGGGGAGGCTATAAAAAGAGACCTATAAAAAGAAAAGAAACCTGTGACGCTGCTCGAATCTAATCCTCCTCCTCATAGCTTGACACGCTAAACGTGCGAATGTCATTAAGCGAGCGGCCCCCCCCCTTCTTTCGGCCATGCGAGTGGCCCTCCTTTCAGACGCAGGGTTCGGGCATGCAAATCTCAGATCAAAATCTCAATGATCTCCGAGGCTAAGCGGTTGAGCTCCTCGCGGCCAATTAAAAAGACGCACACAGTCACTCACCGGGCTAGAAGAAACGCTGATGCGAAGTGTTTGCCACAGCACGATGGGGGGACTTTGTGCAACTGGTTAATATCAATGAAAAAAAAAAAGGTCAAATAAACCGCCGTCCATATGACGTGACAGCTGAGAGAATGCTCCGATGAACTCGGGGGAGAGATGTCGGTGCGTTGGCTGGCAGGTCCCTCTGCCTCTCCGGGTTCTTTCACAGAACATCAAAGAAAATGTGTATTATCAAGCCCGACATTTTCCACGTCCTTTAACGTGATTCTTTTTTTCTTTTTTTTTTCAGGCTTCCCTACTTACAGGCCCATCATCACCGTCTAAATTCCCTCCGTCTTTCCCCATATATCAGGTGCAGCCTGTGCAAAAAGCAGAGCTGCCAGAGGTCTGCTATCTTCATGACTTTCTCGAACCTCTGTTTTTTTTTTTTTAGGCCCGGCTGGAATCATAAATGAAGCGGGCTGCCAACCTCTTGCTGCTCGATGCACTGATAACTGAGATGAGCTCAGGCCGGGGTGCGAGATGCATTACAGGGACAGAACGGAGAGGGATTCAATCTCTTTATTTGCCAGTCCCAACCCCTGAGAAAGTAATGTTATTGCACCGCAACACACATCTCCCCTGTCTAACAGCATGACAGCACAAAAGTCCATAGCCACACATGAACAGTGTTAGTACTCTTTTTTTTTTTTTTAAAAGATCCTTGTAGTGAGAGACCAAATGGTTTGACTGAGACACCCTGACTTTCAGTGCCTATTATTAGTGTCAAACTACAAAAACCCTATGATGACTACAACTCAATAGCACCTTCCTGTCAGACATTCCCTGCCTGGCAACTGGTCTTTCGAAACTTCCTGCCCCCGCCTCACTGTGACATGTCAAGTCCTCGGACTGCCCCTTTAAATCTGCTAATCTGATGAACATAAAATGACACCCTGCTAGGACCCGGATTCTGACCGAGATCGTCCGCGGTGCTTCTCCGCTTAACATTTCATCCTCCACACGCGCGCTGAAAGCAAACAACACCTTACAGCTGCTAGTGATTCACGCAGCGTCAAGACTCCACCTGTGCTCTAAATAACTAACTAAGTCGGAGAGAGAGCTCAGTTACGGCCATGTTTCACATTTACAACCCTCATGTGTGGCCTCCTATTTGTTTTTTTAATGACAAACAAGGGGACAGTATAGAAAAAATGACTCCAACTAGGATGTTAAGCTGGATTGGTTTATTGTTGGAGGGTATCTGAGGATAAACGGCTTGCTGACTAAGTGAAAATAATTTTCACACAGGAAAAATAGTCGCTCCCAGTGAGCAATTACCACTTTTAAACATACTGCACGTCGCTAAAGGCCAGGCGCTGCTTTTATTTGCGCGTGCATATGTGTGCACAGTCCGTGACATAACAGGTGGCATGAGGATGTGAAGGCAAGACAAAAAAAAAAAAAGGACGAAACTAAAGCCGAACAAAACTGAACAGTTCAGCACCTTCACTTCTTCATGGAGGGGAAGGAAAATGAGTGTGAGAGAGAAAGGAACAAATGTAGAGAGAGAGCTGGCAGCCTGACTCACAGAAATCGACTCTTCGGCTAGGAAACGGTAGTATTTTATATCCATCAGTCAGACGAGGCTGGTTGATGGAGCTCGCACATGTCACATAGACTGGCTGGACGTCACTTCTCCGTGCAACTGTGTGTCTTGAGGAATGAGAGAGAGGGAAGAGTTTCGTTTTTGTTCGGAAACATAGCATGGGCATGAGTGACTGTGGGTCTCTGAAGTCAGAATCCACACACTCGGTACCTGGTGTGTCCTCTCGTCTTATTTCCAGCGTTTTCTCACTAGTCACCAGTCATTTAGAGCGACGAAACGTGTTTGAGCCCTTCAGTGGTCTAGCCCCAAAAATAAGAGCGGTGTATTTTGTATATTGGTTTGCGATCTGCTCGGTTGATGTCTGGTAAATCACTGCACCGGCATCCCGGGTCTGTCCAAATGTCCAACCTTTCCAATCATCTTTCACTGCCACCAAAGGGCCACCTTCCTGTGACAGAGGCGGCGTTGAGGGAGTCAAAGTGGAACGGAGTCATACTTTTTCTTTGTCGACTCCTGGCTGCCGAGGCTGCCCAGAACTTTACCGTACATGCTCAAGCCCACCCTAGCATCACTTCATCCCAGCATATGATTCTTTTTTTTTCCTTCTGGAATCCACTTTATCTTCTCTCTGTCACTTATAAGACGAAAGGGGGTTACTCACCCAGTCTGACAGCATCAGCAAATTCACGCCGTGCGTCAGAGGTCAGCGCCGGAGCTCCGAGGCCAAATACTGTGTGGCGCTCTCATCATACCTCGCTACGGTCAGAAAGACAAGCGCGGCTGCTGTAACCATTAAGTATTAATTGAGTGTGCTCCTCCGCAATTTGAAATCCAATTGACTTTGTGTAGCGGGGTGGCAGGGAGAGGGAGATGGAGGGTAGCTCTGGATGCTAGGAGAGCAAGCTGTGGCAGAGATCAGCGGAGCTTTGAGACGACAGCAACCCCCTCGCGTGACCTAGCGTTGGCCAGGAGCAATTACATTCTTATAGGCCACCGTATCTCTGTTCAAACTCTTATGTATTTTTAATGCTGCTGGGCTTGAAGCGTGGTGTTGATGCTTTGACGTTACCGTCCAAACCTCAAACGCGCCGAAGGAGACGCTGTGAAGCATGCCGGGAATGGATTCAGTGTGGCTTCAAGTCTTGAAAATGGAATAAAAAAGAAACATGAGTAAACTTAAACAAGCTACTGCACTGGTCTTGCTCGGGCGGGGAATTGATTGAGTGCATCAAGTTGGTCTTTAAGGCGTAAGACCGAACCTTGGCCACGCTGATAGAAATATTTCAGCAATTTCCCATTTTTATAATGAGCAGAAGTTCATTCCCACCTCTGTAAGAAAAACTGCCACAGGTGAATCAGTGTAAACCAAAGAAATCCTATTCGAATCATTTTATCCAGAGAAAAAAAACAAAACATGTTGAATATACACAGAAATACCCTTTTAATATTATGATTTTATTTTGGTATAATAGATTACTATGGATTATTCAGATTTCTTTCTAGGGGGGAGGGATAGAAGTAGCATAAATAAATACAAAATAAATTGAATCAGTAGCAGGAAAATGGTTAGTGGAGACAGAAATAAGGTTAGAGAGAGGGCACCGTTCCAGATACTGTTCCTTTATAAACAAAGAAAGATGTCATGCTGTGGTATAATGCTCGGCTGTGTGCTGTTTTTGTCACAAGATATAACCCGCTGTGAAATTTAGCAGTTTAGTCAAGTACTTATAATAAGCGCTGTGTAAGTATAGTTTATTATAATGTTTTATACCGAATTATACAGAATTAGGTTGCACTCACTAACGACTAAAACGGTGGTGAATAATGGACCGAATGGAAGCATTAACGTTGTAATGACATGAGCAAAGAAAGGCCTCAACATGAGGACACAACAAAGAGTTTTATTTGTCTTTGTGTTAAACAACTGTCTCGACTGCGGGGATTTGATTCGCGCATCGCCACGCTTTCCCGTGGCCTCTGTAGTGACCGACACGCCAGAGAAAGAAGCACAAAGTGAAGAGGGAATCTGCAAGGGAAGAAAAGTCAACCCTTTTTTTTTTTTTAAGGGTCTAAACGAAGAGAACTGGTGCAACTCAGCTGGTGCAACTCAGCTGATAAAGAAGCTGCGAGGCTTGCGGTTTGAATCCCACATTCTCTCATTCTATGTATGACTTGATTCTGCTGTCTTTAAAAGCAGGATGTCCATTAAACTGCAGACTTAATCATAGCATAATAAAAAACCACTTATATCAGGTAAGGGATTGGTATAGTGGCCGCCGACATCAGTGCAAGTAGAGCCAGTGATTGGGTGCTGTCTCCCCTTTGGATAGCTCACAGGAAAGGTTTTTTTTTCCGGCAATCTGTTGGCCACCATGCAGGCCATTAAACCTCATGAGCCTCATGTCAAAAAAAAACCAACCTGAAACTAGCACGTTGCTGGTTAAATGCTTGTGCACAGCGAGTCTCCTGAGAAGAGACAGTTCCACAATATGAAATTAAAAAAAGCAGATGCAATAATGTATCAAAGGTATTTCAGACACGTGGGAGGATCCAGCAAAAACCCAACAGTCTCTTAGCAACATCCATGGGTCTGCTCTGTATGTAATTGTACCATATCATTTGGCGCCCCTGGAAAAGGATCCACCGCCATTGTGCTTGAACGCAGCACGACAGAGAGAGGGGGAACGGCGCGACAGATAAGAGAATCTGCTTGATCAGTGAACTGAGGGGCCAAGAAAACATTAAAAAGGTAACAGAGAGAGAGATGTGTCACGATATCGGGCCTTATAACAATGATGCATTGCCCGTTGTTCCTCCACCCGGGCCTGCAGCTGGTGGCCATGGTTAGAAATGATTCACCGAGCACAGGGGCAGTTTCTCTAATGGTCGTCTTTACCGTCTTATCTTCAGGTGCATTATGTAGAGAAAATGGCCTCGGGCGCTTATTTATTACCATAAGTCACAGATGACTAGTGCAGGGATGTTTTGCCCTCTGCCTTGCTTTGCCTCTGCTGCTGTGCATCAGATCACTGATTAAGAGCAGGGCTGCTCGTGTGTGTCTCAAACTCATCGGGCGGGGAGAGCAGCGGAGGGATTTGCAGCTTTTCCTCCCCGCCTTTTTAGGACTTAACGGAGCTCTTTCTCGAAGAATTGTTCAGGAAGGTTGCAGGAATGCCCGTGACAGTTCCGGCTCCAGAAAATTCCCCCAGACGGCCCCTGCTGACAGAAGTTTGCCCACCTGACCCACTTGCTCCGCGGTAGGGCCCTGCGCTGCCCTTGAAGTGAATGACACTGAGGCAAAATCAGGTGAATCGGAGGAGAACTCAGACTCTCTCTTTTATGTGCCAAGAAGAGAACTCTTGTTGCATCCGGTCCTGTTTGGCCAAGCAGGGTCCCAGTTGCCGGGCAACCATCCAGCGGTGTACGGGGCCTAGCTGACAGACAGCTGCTAATGAAGCCGTGGCGGCGGGTAGAGGGAGCGTGCAACTGAAGGGAGCTATCCGACCTCCTTTCTCATGCCGCACACGTCCTGGGGTCCTGCTAAACTCGGGTATATTGGCGTACTATGCGTTTGCACCCTTGCGTACACCAGCGCTCACGTGCACGTCAGTACACATTCATTTGTGTCGAGCGTCCTCCCACGGGGGCCAGAGTCAGCTGCTTGAATGCAATCGTGTCTTAGACATCCCCCACCTCTTACACTATCACCCAATGACTAATATTTACACAGCAAAGGAAGGAATACGTAAGCACTATACGTGTTCAGAAGGTTTCAGAGTGAGCAAGGGGAGGTCTCTTTTCCAATCCACTATAGCAGCGGTTTCGAGAAAATGGAGGCTTCAGAAGTGTAAAGACGCAGATGGCATCCATGCAAACATGACAACCACAGAGTGAGGTGTTGATTGCTGCGCGTGAGTCATGCTCTGGTCACACGTACGGATCCTGCACAGCGAGCATCCCGGTCAGTCTGCTTGGTACACACCAGAAATTCAATGGCACGAGAGGCTAGAAAGGAATACCTCTCATTTATTTCCACAAGTATGTCAGATCACAAATATTGGCCAAGTGGGATGTTTCCAGTAGGGTGTGTGTGTGTGTGTGTGTGTGTGTGTGTGTATCTCGTTGTGCTTTAAGCTTTCTGAAACTCAATGCCTGTGATGTTACGATGATCATGCAGTGTTGCACTGAACTTCTTCTTTATATTGTCTGTCTCAGTGCTATCGATGTTGCTGTTGCACTTTTCAGGGATGCCCGATAAAATACACCTTTCAAGTGTCCCTTAATGTAGCCTGACTATGTCCCTCTGCAGAGGACGTTGGAAGCCATTCTGTGCTGCCACCGAAGCAGCGACACCGGGCTGCCAGGCCCCCTCTCTGCCTCGCCTGTTTATGGCGCAAATGGATCAGAGCCCAGATCTCAAAGTCTTCAAAAAATGTCAGTGGTGGAGGCACTGGAAAGATGTCCGGGTGGTTAATCAACAGCCAGGCAGTATCAGTCTCTGGGCTTGTATTTGACATTCATTCAGTATCTGTTTCCGTGTATCTGAGGCCTGTTTCACCTAAAAAATGCAATATACAGGGTGGGATTTGCAACGTGAAACCACGTCATCTCACACTAATTTTGGAACGTTTTACTAGTCAAAAAATAAACTCTATACTCGTGAAATATAAACAAGCATGCCAGAGCCCTGTAAGAGGTTGCACATTTATCAGCAACTTGTAACCAACAAACATTTGTGAAACGTGGCGTTGTTCGGTAAGCAGGGTCTGAGAATCGCACCTTCCAGGGTTTTGGGAGTAGCACAAAAGTCATAATGGTCTTACAGATTTTTTTTGACAAACAAATCTTAACTCTTGGACCACTTGTTAGTATTTTATGGAGCTTCCAACTGCATCTTGCAGTCTTCTTCAGCAGATGGCGTTTGCTCAGTTGTCATTGAAAAAGCTCCATTTGAGAACGCAAAAGTAAGCCATTTATTTCTGGGTTCCCGTATTAAAACTTTTTTCCTTCTACAGCTCGATTCCTCTGATCCTAAGCGTAGAACATTCGGTAAATTATAATGAATATATTAATCAGAACTTTGATGCGATAAAAAGTAAGTAGAATACATAAGTAAATGGTGTTAATCCCCTGTTTTGGGTTACTGTGTGTAACTATCAATCAAATCCTTCCAGACTTTTAGCATAAGTCAGTTTCATCTCTTTCTCAGTTTTTCGTTGATTTTCATTACTCTGTAGTGGCAAAATATCTTCATACACCTTTAGGTGTCTGTCCATCTGAGCCCTCTTCCTTATTTCAAAATCCGTGCCATGGATACCGAGGATCAGCTCACATCTTCCACATGCAAACAATCTCGTTACGAGGGATCAACAAGATCGCCGGGTGTCTCGATAGATAAGGGCCTCCCCTCAAGGTCTTTCAGCTCTCTCTCTCCAGGCGACAACTGATTGATGGCGCCGCATAAAGCTTTTATGAGGCCGATGTCAAAGGGCCTTGTACTCTCACCTGCTGTGATTTCAGTGTGTTTCAGAGAAATGATGGACCACCTGTCTGACTTATCTGGGGAATATGCACTGTTACCCACTGAAGTCACGACATATATTTCTGAGTAACTGGAGGCATTTCTTTTTCTTCTAGTCTGTTTAAAATCCATGCGGCACATATCGGCGTCTTTAATATACAGCCACAAAAATTAGCCCCGATTGTGTTTTCGTGATAACATCACTGCCATTAAATCTTAGACTGCTAAAACTGCCTATGATTACTCATCTAACTGACAGGAAATGACTTTTTCAACAGCATGTAAAAAATGCACGAGTGGCCCTATCCTGGTGTCTTCTGAACAATGCCTTACTTCCTCCTGAATATTGTGTGCTCTGTAATTCAAAGGCCTGTGTGTCTTGGGCCTGCTGAGAGGCCAGATAGGCAGCAGACATAAATAATTCAGGTTATAGCAAGGGCAGGATACACATAGGGTCCTGTGAGACTGGAAACCAGAACATCTCACCAGTGCTAGACTGGTTATTTAGGCTTGTGTGGGGGAAGAAGCTTTGACACCTTCCTCCGAGGCCTTTGGAAGGTTTTGACGCAGGATGAATCTCGGGGTTGAAAATAACACTGCGGAGAATCTTTGGAGTCTATTACAGGGATTCGAGCTGTGCCCACAGTTGAGGTCGTAATTGGCTGGGGCTAAAGACCTCGAAGGAGAACAGGCATTTTACTATAAACAGAAAAAGGGGCCTGCAGCGAGGTGATTACCTACGTGAGCGAGTGTGCGGCTTGAAAGAAAAGAGGTGCAATGTTTTGATGAGAAACTTCCAGTTGCTGGAAATGAACAGAATTTCATTTTCCTGGGGGACTGATGAAAAATAGTTTTAAATGAAGGTGGGTCAAGACATCAAAACATTCAAATGAGCTGGGCAAAAGCATCAGAGAAGGAAGAATGAAGCAACACAAGGAAATAAACTGATGGATCACTGAATTAAGGAGTTGATATAATGGCTCTATCTATAACACCAGGAAAGCATTCCTCGAATCCGATGCCAAGGAACTTCCATTCCCGCCCAATGGACCTAAAAAGTGCATCCATCCTCCAGCATCAGCAGCACTGGACACTCTATATTTAGTACTCTCAGCGGAAGTATAAATAACACGCCCAGGCAGGCTGATTAAGTCTTCTCAAGAGTGGAAAAGTTTAGAATTAAACAGAGAGGCTAATTAACCAAAGCCTTCAGGCATGAAATGAGAGTGAAGCCCTTTACACTGTGTGACTCAGTACATGCATGCATACAAAACTGCTGTCGACATGTAATCAAGAGATAACGCTGCGGAGGGTGATCAGCAGTGGCAGGAAGCAAACAAGCAAGTCAGCGCTTGCTGATGTTTGTTTTTTAGAGCCCTCAAGACGTCGAGGTAAAAAAATCAGACCGGTTATTCCTTTTCATTCGGATCCGAGAGTTCATAAAGGGTCAGTTAACCCGAATTACAAAAACACGTCCCATCACTTGACCCTTGTGGTGGCTACCCGTGTGGATAGTAGGATAGGGGAATGGGATTTTGTTTGAGGACTGCTCACAGCATTGAAAAATTGAATTTAAAAAAGTGTGAGAGATTGAGTTTAAAAGTTCATTCTTAACATTGGAAGCGGTCGTAAAGTGTTCAGGGAAAAAAAAAAAAAAAATGCATATTGGAACATTTACAATTCCATGACAAATGGGCAAACTCCAGCTGCTGAAGAAGATCATATAATATGTTAAAAAGCTCCAGAACTGCCACTAAATGGACCTTGTGGTGACATTATTCTGTCCACTGCTGTTTACCAAGGTCACGAGGGAACTTGTAAACTCAATGTTTAAGCCAACATAGACGAGAAGTCATCAAAGTTTAAAATAAATCAATGTAAATCTGGACATCTATCAATTCCGTGACAACTGGGCAAACTCCTGCTGATGAGGATCACGCGCTATGCTCAAAAGCCCCAGAACCGCCACCCCATGGACCTCGTGGTTAGTGATATACAGTATTACTCGCTGTACCGCCACTGCTGGAGAGAGTTATGTTTGAAACTGCTTTACTTTGTTAGCAACCACGTGGGTTACTTTAGTAGTTTTATTAAGCAGGGGATGAATAGCATAAATAGGGAGAGTATCAGCATGACACCCCATCGAGGCATATTTGTGATTTATTATTAGGAGCTATATAAATGAAGTTGAGTTGACAGAGGGCAAAAATATATAAGCAGTAGCTAAGCGTATGCATGTTTTTTATCATAAAGGAATGGCTGATACAGCAGGTGCTCATTGATAAAAGGTCAAAGTCCAATCATTAGATCTCTTTCGGAGTTTTCAGCCGTATCTCGTGCCCTTCATCAGCAGACGGCCTGCGACCAGTTGTCATGGCGACGGTTCAATTGTCATCCTGGTGAGAGAGAGGTGGGTGTTTATGTTATCACATGATCAAAGTTCGACACTTCGGTCAAATGAAGACAATTAAACCATCTCCATGACAACTGAGCAAACTCCATCCACTGATGAAGGTCAAAGGATTCGGCTGACAGTTAACTGGACCTTTTTTTGTTGTTGCTGTCGGAGCGCCACCCATTAAGGGGTTAAAGCTACGACCGTGAGCCCTGTTTTGAATCCAGCCTTTGTTGCATCCCTCTCCCTTGTTTCCCCCACCCCTCCATTATCTAAGCTACTTTAACAAAAGGCATAAAAAGCCCAAATATACCTTTGAAAAACATTGTCAAATTACTATTTCCGAGGTCAAGAATGAACATTCAAACTCAACCCGGATTATTTAGAGATGTTGTAGCTTGCAAATTTGAGAAAGTATTTAAATCCTTGGTTGGCTGTGTATTAACAGGAAACGCAAAACAAAAATCTGAAGGCTGTCGCTGCTTGACACGGATGAAATAATCAAAAATAGTCTTTGACTTTTATCCAAAAAAAGAGACATAAAAGGTGTTGTTAAATTTTATGGATTTGCTGGCATTGATTCAAGCAAATCCCTTTCTGACAGATGCTGACAAATATTTAAATCTTAAGAAAAATTCAACTGTACATATCTGTGAGAGCAGGCAGTATGTACAGTATTCTCTCCATTGTTTCCCCAAAACTCATCGTATACTGTAGCTGTCTGGCCTGGCACAACCGTGATTCTGTCTCTTCAACCGTCTCTAGAGCTCTCCTTGCTGTCCGTGCCAAAAATCGGACAGATGCCCTGGGCTAAGATTACTGCCCAGGACTCCATGTGATCAGTCACTTGCCCGTCTACACCCCACTGCCCCTCTGCCACCAGCCTGGCCCGGCTCCGCAGCAGAATTTCCGAGTTTGATTCGATAAGGGAAATCGACTTTGAGTTGCTGTTCCCATCGCAGTCACCCAGAACCAGCCGTGTGATTTTAAACCCTTCAAAACAGACACCTCGCCAAAATACATCATTTACACACGGCTGTGGGTGGACGAAATCTATAGCTCAGGATTATACGGAACATATTCAACAACATTATAAAAAAAAAAAATTACATTACAAACTGCGTATCCCAAACTGCAATATTTCAGAGGACAGAGGAAATTAAAGGGAGGATGGCAACAACAGCAGCCTGCATCGGATTTGTTCATTTTATGGGCGCAGATGCATTCAAACAATTTAACATAGCACGAACACTATATGCTATGATCGCACACATGCATGTTACCTCTCATCCTCAGGGTTGCGACTAAGTGTACCCCCCCCCGCACTCAGCTGTATCCACAGATTCACAACCTACGGCGCTTTTATCCATACGGCCACGGCGCTTTCACCTTCCTCACACACAGACGACAGCATTTCAATTTCCCACATTAAATTCAGTCTCCCTGCCGCAGGAGACGCTTACTTCTGTCCCCTTTCTTTTCTCTTACCTGGGTGAGGGATGTGGGTGCATGCGCTAGGGTGCGGAAGGGCCTTGAGGCGCTGTTTTGGGAGCAAGTCAAGGAACCCGGATGGAGCCCACTTCAGCCTACAGGCTTTGTTTTGCTTTGAAGAGGCTACAGTAGCTTCACTAATACAACATAACTGCTAAGAAGATCCACAAAAAGTCATTTCCTTTTAACAACAAACAATTCTCATTCCCCCTTTAAGGAATAGTTCGACATTTCGGGAATTAGCTTTTCCCTTTTCCTGTCGAGAGTTACAGGAGAAGGCTGATACCGCTCTTATGTCTTTGCGTTAAGTATAGGGCCACAGTATAGAGCCAGGCAGCAAATAGCTTAGCTTAGCATAAAGACTGTCAGACGGGAAGAAGAGCTGAACTGGCTCTCTCCAAGGTTAAAAAATACACCTGAAAAAACCTCTAAAGTTGATTAACACGTATCATGTTTGTTTAATCCATGCACAGCAAGAAATGTAAAAATGGCCGGCTAGCTTAGCTTCGCACAAAGACTGAAACGTCTCCCCGCCCATACAGGCCAGGCTAGCTGTTTCCTCATGTTTCTAGTCTTAATGCTAACCCTAAGCTAACCGGCTTCGTATTTACTGCACAGACGGGAGAGTGGTATTGATCTTCTCTCAGCAAGAAATTGAACAGGCATATTTCCCAGTGAAAAGTAATTGCAGACTTTATGCTAATCCTCACTACATGTTGAGCTAATCCACTGAGGAGGTTAAAAAGTAAATGAGAAGCCAGGATGCTTCCATTCGAATAATGGGTGACAGCTTTCAGTGCTTTACCTTGTCTGTATCAGGAATACTCTGATTTTCAACTCTGGATCCGCAATTTCCAATTGAAGCCTGGCGCCAAATCCTCAGGGCAACATGGGCTTCAAAGTCATCTCCTCCAGAGGTAGAAGGTCCTTCTGTAGTCCCTCCCTCCAGGAACACAGCAGGAAGAGAGCTAAATGCATTTTAAAGCCCTGAACATTTCCCACTTAATCATGGCAGGTCAGACTTTATCGACCCATGTCGGCTTTCGACCAGGGTCGGGCTCATTCCAGTGGATTAACGCCCTGAGCTACTGTGACCAGACTACATATGTATTTTATTGTCATGATTTTAAAATACGCTGAAATAGGCTTCATATATTAGATTGTATTTCAGCAACTGACCATTGTCATTATCATAAACCTTATTTTACACCATCAGTTCTCTTGATCTCCTGTTCTGGCTGACACAGATCCCTGACTGTGGATGCGATCCCTACTTTCAGGTCAGGGACTTCAGCTCACCGAGTGAAAACACATAGCTCGGGGAAATGTGATGAAATCGACTTCATCCACATTAAGAGCAGAATAACGTATGGAGAAACAAAGGTCAGCTGCAGCGGCAGAGCTGAATGTTAATAGCCCACCAGCGTACTGCGGCCCCCCATCGGAGCCCAGAGTGAAGCCTGTTGATCACAATCATACAGCACTCCTGGTGGGATTGTCTCAGAGGGCTGTAGCTGTAGCTCAAGAGTAAACCTTTACAGGCAGCTCTGCTCAATCCACCCCTCATAGACAGCTCCGACCAGATGAATCCATTGAATCAGAAAGAACAAAACTGTGGCAGCCCTGTGGGAGAACCATGTTCTGTGCTTGAAGCCTCCGACTGTGTACAGTTGAAAAAGAGAAGTTAGCAGATCTTGCGCCGATCTGTGCACCTTTAGACATTTGAGTCCTCATTTCAATTTTTCTTTCATGCTTTGCTGACCCATGATTTATTCATGACGACTTTCTGGTCGGGCCATCCTCACAGGAAGGCCTGGAGGAGAATCGATAGAGGCTGGCAAGAAGAAAAGCTCTCCCTTTTCTCTCCAAATGTATTCATCTTGCTTTTCTGCAGATGACTTATTCTATTATGCTGGCTATCAGATTCATAATACCTTATCCTATGCCTTTGAGTGCTGTTTGGCCAGTTTGAAATTTGAGGGTTTTTTTTTTTGGTTTTTTTTGTAGGAGCAGACCTGTTCAAACTGTAAGACAATACTTTTCAAATTGAATGTACTAGTAATTTCTTCCTTTATTTAACAAGGCTTAGGATGGTTTAAAATGCAAAACTTGAAAACTTGGGAAAAGAATGTTAAATAAGAAAAAGAGACTAATCATACTCTACTATAAATTGGCAGCAGTCCACAGGTTAGTCCCCGAGGAACATGATATATGTACTAACTGTATATCTGAAAACAATATATTGATCAAATCTGTTCCAACTACCGCTACCTACCTCACATTAAGTATTGATTGTGGATACGTCTCGCCATCTGTCTACCAGTCGCTGTGTCAGTCCAACACAGTGAAGATGGACAGGTAGACAGACGGAGCGTCCATCAATCAAAGGCATAGTGGGCGCAGATGGACTTCGAACTGCTGCGTTATTGATCTGAAACTATGAGGTTGGTGACAGCTTGTCAACTTGTGCGACCAAATCTCAGAAGGGCAGCAAGGACACTGAATCTGTGTGTGTGTGTGTGTGTTTGTGTGGTTATAGGACACTTGCATGAGGCTGTCACAATCAAAAATGTCCTTTCGAGCTCCCACCGATTCTTATTTTCTTATCTTACATAATTATTTTTATGGTATTTCGTTGCGTCTCACTGCGCAGTACAGGTAATTCAGGAACGGAAACACACGCACACACGCAGAATATTGCAGAATTTTGCGGTCTCGTCTTGGTGAAAGGCGAAACCTCGCCATCATTTTCCTGCCGGGTAAAAAAACGTTCTGTAAAAATTGTTTTGCAGCCCAAAACCAAACATGAGTTGCACGTTAGTCACAATATGACACGTTAGCTAATCGTGAGGAAGACTTCAGGGTCTTGTTTTCAGCGGTATTCACTTATACTCTATTTTGTTTAAAGTCCCATTTACCGCGAGGAGTGGCAATTTCTTAACAAAGAGCCTCTGTGAAAGAGTGAGTCAGCACACTGGGTCGGAGTAAGAAAGTGGTCTTGAATCTGCGTAGGCTGAGGGGCAGGGCAGAGAGAGCTGGAGAGACATGACCAAACTGGAATTAGGAGCGGGCTCTTTCCTGGATCACACCCAGTTCTACACGAATGGTGGCGAACCCTGAAACAGTTGAATCTCTGATTCTGTGAAAGAAAAGTGACTGCAGCATTAATGTCATACTTCTCAAGCGCACTAAAGGATCCAGCCAGTAGGATTTATTACATTTTTATTTCTCTAGATTTTTATCGAACACGTAAAGTTCATGATAACCACACTAAACATTTATAATTAATTAAAGTTGTGCATATATCTGGTGTCTCTGTACTCATGTTCTCAGCCTATTTATTAATGTATATAATCTTTCTCATGACAACAAGCCTAACCCCAAATCTCCCCTTGACGTTAATCTGAACCTAACTCTAGCCCTATCCCTGGCACTGGGCCCCAACCCTCAAACAGCCCTTCGAGGAGGTCCTCGCTCTCATGGTCTAGTCTTCACAAGGACACCAGAGCACACTTTTTACACAAAACCACACCCATCACAACTGCTACATATCTCCCACACACCCTTCCCCCCTCCCCACTAACCAAAACATTATGACCGATTACATATTATGTTCTTCCATTCAGTTACACTCGCATATTCACACTTGAAACTGTTCTTTTCCTTTCACATGTCTCGCCCTTCGTGGAAGCCAAAAATTACAACGCAAACATTCAATCTTTTATCCATCGGAACAAACACGAAACTGTATCCACCTGTATCCACAACATGACTCGATACTCCATTGATCAGCTCCCCCCAGCTTTAGTCGATAAATAAGGCTTCTTTATCTGACTTACAAGTCTTTCTGTGGTGGCAACGGACCCAATTGCAAAACGTAAAGGAGGTCATTTACCTCATTTTGGATCATCGTCTGATATATAGAATATCAAGCTGGGAGCGCATTAGAGGGCCCTTCTTGGAGGAACCTGTGAGGACATCCACCGGAGGCTCTTCTCCCCCAGGAACAGTGCTGGGCTGTGAATGAACAAAAAAACGGTAAAGTTCTGTGCCATTAAAAAAGAAACAAATCAATGAACTGAAATAAGCTATGGGGGACTGCAGAGACAGATGATAACGAAAATATTGATTATAGCAGCGTTATTGCTGCTATTATCAATATTTAGACGTAGCCGAACTGATGGTATTTCAGAGTGTTAGCGAAGGGGAGGTGGACGACTTCGACAAAGTGTACTGTTGCCTCGAGCTTCACCGCAGAGACCGTGATTTAATCTCTGTTATGAGGTGTGCGTTTGATAATGGCGCTCTCTGGATTTTATGAGCTCAGTCCTCTACATCACAAACATATTTCATAAACAATCTCTGCTCTGCCTCGGCCAAATAATGGATAATTTCGACCTCTGTCGATATAATCAAGATAAGGACCCTCAGTGGGAATGTGGTGGAAGTCAGTGTGACCTATACCGCACACCATGTTCAAAGATCAATCGTTTTTTCTTGTTTCGCTCTGATATGTGGTTGGATGTCATTTGAGCTGCACTGTGGGCCCCAGAGTAAAACACTTTCTTGTCCCACATACTGTATAATATCAGCTGAATTACCTGAGAACCAGAGAGGAGGCGTGCGGATCGGAAAACGTCAGTTTCTTTGTAAGGTAAGACTGAAGCCCGGGGTCACACATATGACCACAGCAGCAGCCCACACGCACTTCTGCATTTCCTCCTACTACCCATATGCACTCTTCGGGGGAACCGGCAACAGAAGAAACTGATCGGTAAAGATTCAGAAAAACCAGAGAAAGATTTGTTTCATTAAATGGATTCATCCTACTTCAGGAAGCTATTAGTATTTAAATATGACAATCTTACCTCACTCACCCTGAGAAATGACAGTAACTTTCATAAACAACAGAGACCAACAAAGAGAGTGAGTGTCCTCTGAGGAGAAAAGGCAACATTAGACGTTAAGTACATGAGAGAAATCGTTACTGTTGTATAAAATGAACATAATCCCACACAGGTTTTTCTGATTTAATGTAACTGAACACGTTTTTCCGCTCATAAGCAGCAGAGGTCCGGGTCACTGAAAAAGCATTTCCTCCAGTGATGTCCAACAAGGCAATTAAGTTCGGTTTTGCTCATTGTTTGTGTGCACAAGGAGTTTTTGGTTTTTCTCTATGTGTCCTTTGTGTCCTTGCCACCTGTGCAGCTGCTGATAGATCAAGCCTCCAAATCCAGCAGAGAAAAATAAAGAAACATCTGTCAGAGCACTGGATGCGGCTCCAGATGTCCGTTTTCACTTCTGCTGTGTCACGTCGCAGGCGATATGCTCTCTCTGGATCTTCTCCCAAAAATGTGACTCCGCTTTGTGGCTGGACCTGTCTTGTTCCTGCCTCGCCGCGGTGGCCAGCCGTACATTTCTTGTAGCAGGATTAATTTACGGGGCATGCTTTGCTTGCAACTGAATTCTTTTACGGGAAAAATGAAGAAGGGGGCTTACATTTTTTCAAAACACAAGCTGATATTTCAGTTTTGCAGAGGCCTAGAGCAGGTGTGAGACAGAGATGATCGGTGGTTTCATTCGTTTCTAAACCCAGCATAAGTAAGTAGTGTCAACCTGTCCCTCTCTTTCACTGTCTCTCTCCACTCCAACCAGCCCAGACATCCGCTGGGCAGGGAGATGGTTGTCTCCTAGCAACTGGTTCTCAGCTAAAGCATTCGGTCAGCCATCATTTTCCGGAGCGGAGTACACTGGCACAGCGCTGTGGTGGGTCTGATGAACTGCCACAAGGAGGGAGAACAATTCAGCATGTGTGAAAGAAAACAAATACTGTAAAATGATAAATTAGGGGGCACAAGTCATGCGGACAGCTAAACATGGACCCTGACAGGCCGGACCAATGACGGCGTATTGAATGACTTACGCCGCACTTATTATTCTTGGCAATGAGTGAAAATGGTGCCGTTGACTACATCATATCTCCGTCAATCTAATGCGCCACAGTAAAGCATAGCATTTCATCGTGTAGGACATAAATCCCCTGGCTAGACAGATTTACATTGATTGAGCACACGGAGATGAGCTGAACACGCCCCCTTAGGTAATAAAGTGCCACAGTCAATCACCTATCAGACTCTCATCGCAGCTGTACCCCTGCCATCCCGGGGCCCATCAGGCAGGTTTCCGTGCAGGCTGTCCAGCAATATGCGGAGCCTGTGTGAAGTGAGAGGAATGGAAAAGCCAGGGCCCCTTTTTTGTGTCCAGGCTCCACGGATGTTAGGATGTGTTTCAGAAGGGAGTGAGCCAGAGTGGATCTCCATTGGCTGGATTTCACGGAGCAGCATGTGAAAATCCTACGATCTTAATCAGTTTGTGATGTGTAGTATATCCCAGGACTCCGGCACAGGCCGGAACAAGTGGGCTATTAAAAGGACACTAAAATGTGAAGCACAAACCGATTAAAAAAAATCTTCAAAGCGAGATTGCGTGGAGATGCAGAAGCTAGTAGAAGAGCGGCTAGCCAGTAGGTAACCGATAAGCTAAACATTATATTGGTGTTTAAGTTACCTAGCCAATCACTGACACTTGACACCGGCTGACAGCTGGATTGAGCGAGGGCGGCAGCCCCACCCTCTTTTCTGTGACAACAATCAGATGAGAAAAGTTACTGATTCTGGCTTTAATCATGTGAAAACAGATGATTTATTTCCCTCCTATCTGCTTTTCTCACAAGGTGTGGGGGGCCTACCGGAATTCTGAACAGACCAGAGTGTTACTTGGGTCTAATCCAGAGGGAAAGAACAACCCAGTCTTTAGAGACCCATTCACAGGTGCCAGAACTCTCTTGTCTCTCTCTCTCTCTCTCCTCTCTCCCTCTCCTGCTCTCGCCGCAGTCTCCATCTCAAGCAGTTTGGGCCTGGCTGATTTACCTGGGCGGACGAGTCACGAGCGCAGGCAGCTCCGGTGGAGGCCGTTCTCGCGCTGTCTGGTGGCATCCGTGCGGCTCAGCAACACCTTCAGACCCCTCTCAGTGTGCAGATCACAGCCTAGCAGGTCTCTCCCTCGCCGGGCAGTTGGATTGTTGTGTTGCTCTGGGTGGCAGGGGCTGATTTTTTGGCCTCTATCAATGCATTAGAAAAAGAAAAGGAGACGTTTTATGACCCTTAACTGCTTTGTTCAAGATATGCAAAACCACAGCAACCTCACCATGGCAACTTCTTAGCTCTTCCTATAGCAGACTTTGCAGAACGAGGCACTAATTAACCCTGAGAAGACTTATCTGAGAAAAAGTTATGTCAGATCTACGTTAACTTCATGAAATTTACTCAAAGGTCATCTTGAGGACTGTTTGTCAGTTGTGTGCATGCTTACTCTCAAACGTAACTTAATGTATCTATGGCGAGATATATTATACATACATGAGATTTTAAAAACGTGTTTATGTTATGTGAGCAACTTAGCTCTTATCCCCCGTTCTCAGATTTTGACGTAGTCAAGTCGTTTGTTGCAATTGTGAAACCCGGGTGTTTACAAGGTTCGAGGAATCCAATATGTTTTACGGCTCCCCGAGAGAATTTATCCATGTTGTCAATCACACGCAGTATATCGTGCTTGCACATATAACAGTAGCCGTGTAGTCATGGTCATTTTCGGGCATATATATGGTATCTGGCCTCTCCAGATGCTGCCGCAAGTAGCCATTTATCACCAAGTCACATACTGGGTCTGTACTACTTGTGAGATTGAGATAAATGACCTGTTTTAGTGCATTGCGGTGGTTATTTAAAGTACAAAGCAGAAAGGGACAGAAGTAAACCAGACAGAATATAATGTGATTTGATTATGTTGCTTTTTTAGATGTGCTTAAACTTGATTCCAAATTGAATTACCTCGGCGTCTCTTTGTGCATTTCAGTTAAAGGGTTGTGAAAGTCTTGGCATTTGCTTCAATAAGGTGGTGATGCAGCTGCAGCGAACCTCGACAAACAAAGAGGCCTGAGAAACAGAACATCGCCAGCTTCAATCTCCAAATACTGCTCCGAGCTAAATGACGATCGCAAATGATGCACACAAGCGTTCTCCGGTCCAACGCCCCAGAGGGGAGAACGTCATCATTCGCCAGTGCTTTTCGAAACCTTTATCAATGACAGGTGCGGAAATTCATAGGATCATTTTTTTTCCCCCTGCTTTTTCTGTCTGTCTTAGCCGCCGCGGTTGGGGTTTAGTTAGGCTCAGGCATTGAGCATGTTAGAGGATGAAAAAGTATCATGGTCACGGTCAAAAGAAGAACTACGTGGCTAAATTTAGGAACAGATGATGAAAACATCGGCCATCAGATGCCACAGAAAATGAACAGTGACCAAGTCACACGCTGTGTTCACCATTCCATTAATTCCAGCCGCCTTCTAAAAGGTGTTTCTTCTGCCTCTGTTGCCTTCTAACAGGAAAAATGTAACCATAGGTCATATTAGGAAACTGAAAAAACACCGCTGTTGTTTTTCTTCTTGCGAGGACAGTTTATGAATCCCTGAGCCGGCAGAGGAAAAAGTGCTTATGAAAAGAAAAGAACAAACAATCATCGCACTTAAAGCTAAAATTAAACCGCAAGAGAGGAGATGAAAAAATCCGCTGCTGTGTTTGTAAAATTGTCTCACTTTGTTTGTTTATATACATCAGGCAAAATCACGTGAACAGCAAACGCAAAACCCGATCATAATCAACAATAGCAGAGTCTAGAGAACATCCCCAGTCCCGCTAACATAAACACTAGGTTTTGTCCGCATCCTGTTCTGGTTTCTGGGTGAAGGATGATCGACTGTGGCTCCAGGCTGACTGGCAATTTTCCAAGAAAGAAAGAAAGAAAAAAAAAAAAACAGTCAGGTCTGACCCTTTGGCACCTTTGGCCCCACTGCCCTGTTGCCCATCAGCTCTTCTCCTCTCAAGTCTACTCATCCAGACCACAGATACTCAGTCAGGAAAGGGAGCGGGGGGTTGTCCAGCTGTTGTCTTGACACCATGGACACCTCTGTTTAACTGAGAAGTGATGTCTGGGAAATGTAGTGCAAAGAATCTCAAAAAAAAAGCCGCACGTCATGGTCTACTCCCTGAATCTCTGTGTGTTCTTGCAGTGACTCAACCCATTTCTGAGGCAAATTACAAAGTAATTCTGTGTTTGACCAGATTTTTATCCACTCATCAGCTTATCAAAGCACTCTGGAGTCAATTTTTATTATAGTGTTCAGTGCATGCATACACCTTACTTATAGCTTATCGCCATGATTTGGCATTGGCAGCACGAGAAGAGGTCAGCAGAGGCGAGTCTGCCACGCCACAGTCCATTACAGTGCAAGCAATAAGACGTAATTACAGTTTTACTCTGGCCAAATCGATATCTGCTGAATAAGAATGAGCTTTAACAGGCAGTTTATTATGTTGCAATGAGACTGACACTGTGGCTTTCCTTCCCTTCGTTAATGCTCTCGTAAAATCATAAAGGAGTCCTCTGAGGGACGCAGTGCACGACGGGGACACTTCCTTCACATGCACAGGCGCTAAAAATAAAACGAGGTCCACTCTATTTTAAACATATTTCACATGGCACTGTCACGTCTCGCTTTGACCAGGGCTCTCACTGATATCGCGCAGTATTAATGGACGGGACGAGATCCCGCGGTCGCCGGGGCAATGGATCTGTTGACATGTGAGCTCGATAACTGTTGCTATTTTATCCATAGCACTTTTAGGACTGCTTCTCCGTTCTGGCAATGGCAGCCGATGAAGACCCAGTGATACGGTCGAAAGCTTTGGAAAAAAAAACAAAAACGGTAAGCTCACCATGAGTTGGGATTGCTTTGTCAAGCATTTCTTGAGTTTTATGCACATGTACAAGCCATTCACAAGCTGGTTTAGAATGTTTGTGTATGTATTTAGAACAAAAGAATACACATCATTATATCTATATATATATATATATATATATATATATATATATAGATATAGATAGATAGATATACTACAACTATGTCATACTGTGTTATCACACTTTCATTAACTGTATATATTAGTGATGGATGCTTCATAGAAGCTTTAAAAGACTACATCAAAAAAAGCTTAGAGATTTATTTATCTCTGCTTAAAACTACACTATAGTGTGTTATAAAGACTTTATTAGGTGTTTATTTACTGCTTATAGATGCCAAATAGGGATGTTACAAAACATCTATAAAAAGATGTTTATAGGTCACATTTTTTTCCTCCGGCTTTAAAACATTGCGTATCTCTGGATTCTTAAAATTTCTAATATATATAAGAAAAATGCGTGAATGGCAGCCAGGCTATCTATTCAGACCATGGCTGCCAGACCGAATAGACATGACAAGATGACAGAAATAACCCGCAGGGCAGCATGTAAACTGTGAGACCACTGTCCATGTCTAGTATGACTATACTTTCTTGGTGCAGCTATTACTGCCATTGAATAGCAGATGCATTCAGGCAGCAAGGCCCACGTTAAGGAGACTAAATAGACTTGAAGACGTGTCAGCGTCAGTGCCACGCTGAGGCTCTTGCAATGACCGATGGCACTGACAGGCGGCTGATATCTTTCAAAATGGTGCAAACGTTTAGACAAGACTATTGCATCCATAATTCATGGTGCTATCCGTGACAGCAAAGTACAGACACAACAAATGATTGCGGTCAGTGCTGGCTATTGCGTAGTGAAGGTGATGAATTATTAATTGTATTCGTTATTTTCGATGAAGACCGACTCCAGTGCAGTTAAATCGCATTTTTATCGCTGATTGTTAGGTTGTTTAGTGATTTACTGATGCGGTTCTGCAACACAATTAAGACAAAAAAAAAAAGATGTATTTTATTATGCTAACTCAACTAAAGTGACATCTGCTGTGAGTGTAATCAAACTAAGATGCGGAGGACGGAGTCACATCACTGAGGGTGGGTTTTGGGCATTTGAGGTTTCGCTGCATTGTCAGTCACATTGGGGCGATCCGGCCGCCTGACGATGGATGACCTGGCGCTCTCACCTCTCACTCAAAGCAGAGTTTTTGCACAAGGGCGTGAACGGTCTATCACGGCAGCACGACAGAAAAAGGTCAAGGCCGAAAATACTGGGCTTTCACACTGAAGAGCCAATCGCAGCCGCTGGTTCTGATCCTAACTCCACCTAATTTCACTAAAATGAACCAGGAGATTTGTTTGAAAAAACATTCGAGGCAGTTTTTTGAGAAGACGCTGCCTTGGTGTTATGTATCGTCATTCTTGCTATTTTGCACTATTGGGCAGGAAACATCTTGCTTATTGTTAGTGCCAGCAAGTGATTTCCTCTGTATTCTCATTTACCGATAAATAAGTTAATGAAATAAGTAAATAAATAAGTCTCTCATAAACATGTCGTATTTCCTTGATGTAAGTTAAAAAAAAAGCCCAGTTGGCCTTTTAAAAGCCACAGGCATGAAGAACACAATGGTAAGTTCACTGGAGAATACATGCGCATCGGCAGCATTGTTGCAGCACCAGATCTCAAGGTAATTTGCCACACAGCCTGCAGACAGGTACGAATGTCCGTCCGGGGCTCTGGACACCCAGGATGTGTGTCTCTGTGCCTGTGAGAGGAGAGAAAAAAAAAGAAAAGAGGATGACGATGAAGAGAGAAAAAGCGATTAGAGCGGGAGAGAAGGGGGAAGAGATTTTCTTCTGGGAGCCACTGAGTCAGAAGGGGATGATGTATTGTTCCTTTTTTTTCTATTTTTTAAAGCTGGGTTCTTTGCGTCATGGCTTCTGGACAGCGGGGGTCCGTATCACCACGCTGCAGAGACAGTGGCATTTATTTGCGCCTCAGATACTGGGAAAATCCCAGGGAAGGCTTTGAACCGCAGCCTTTTCTTGTTTGTCTACGGGCTGAAGAGCCCATGGCGTCAAGTATGCAGTGCAGCGCGCCGCGAAATACGATGCTGAACCACAACGCATCCCGGCCTCTTCCGCTTTCCTTCTGTCTCATTACCTGTCGATTGGTTTTATCCATGTAGCATCCCCCATCCCCCCCCATCCGTCATGTGTAACGCACGTCATCTAGTGCGATGATCGTGTTCCACGCACCCTACACAATTCCTGGTCGAAACACCCTGGAAGGTGCAGTGTGTGCGTGTGGGGTGTGCCAGAGTCGGCGCAATAGCAGATGGGCTGTCAGGCGTGAGCTGAAAAGCTAAAAGCAGCGTCCATGTCTGCGCCTCCTGACGGTCGATTCAAATCTCGCCTTGAGGTTTTGGAAGATTTGACTTCATCAGATTTTGATCCACGAAAACCATCGGTTACTGGCCGTCTCAAATCCAGACAACACATCACAAAGTACCACACGACAAACCCATGGCTGTGTAATATTTCACCACAGAAATACTTTACAATATTTAGATGGGGGAGATCTAGAGTTTGATAAGGTCCCAGGAATCCTATTTTAGCCCCAGAGCCCCAAAGCAGGTTATTGATGATCATGTTTTTATTCATTTAAAAAAAAAATTATATTCCTTCCTCGGTGTGCTCGCTCACTGACTGTCGCAGCCAAAACCTCTTCCGAACTGTCTCGGAGGGGTTCAGGGGCAAACAATTAAAGCGAACCGAATACTGGTG
Organism: Xiphias gladius; assembly: GCF_016859285.1. Classification (NCBI taxonomy): domain Eukaryota; kingdom Metazoa; phylum Chordata; class Actinopteri; order Istiophoriformes; family Xiphiidae; genus Xiphias; species Xiphias gladius. Next base: position 5,796,974 of record NC_053401.1, read on the forward strand.
TAGAGAATGGCATGCAAAACAGATTTAACAGGGAACGGCCGTGAATTACAAAGAAATATCTGTCGGTATGTATGACTGATTGAAATGGCCTTGCTGCACCCATCCAAATGAGACCCCTTGTCTTTTCTCTGCAAAGGGACGGAGCTTGTTTACTCTGCCCTGCTAAGACAGCAACACCTGATGCGCGTGAGTGCATTTCGTGAGCGTCTGTTTCTCCTGTTTCCATATCACTGAATGCTCATGAGTGCTGATCGTGTGCGCATGCACGGTGTACGTACGGGTGTGTGCTCACTGCGTGGGTTTGTTTGTGAGGGTTAAATAATTCCCAGGAAGGTGGGGGGGGGGGGGCGCGCACACACACACACACACACACACACACACACACACACACATATTATATGTGATAATAGGGCTTGTATTTTGGGGATTCAAGATGCCCAGACTTGTTCCATGAATGCAAAGCCCCGGTTGCCAGGGGCGATGTCTCCATGAGGGCAGTATGAAGGACGGCTTTTCGCTCCATGTTTACCACAAGAAGGGATCATCCGTAAGGAGAGAGATAAATATTTGAGTGTGTTTTCTTTTTATTATAGATTCCCAACAAGGTGTATAACATGTTTGCCCGTCACGCCAGATCCAGATCCCCAAAGATTCCATTTTAATCAGAGCCATATGTTAAGATTTTTGGCTGTTGTTAACATTTAAATGTATTTGTATGAAAAGCGTGCTGACAGTAAATCCTGCAATCAACATGGTCATTCCTATACTTTTTCTAATTGGCGTATCTAGTGAGGGAAATCATGTTAAATCATAATGAAACCTCATTTTGCTGGGAAGCCCCCATTTACTTTTACGTCCTGAAACCTTACTTTGACAACAGTTGGTTTACGGAATGGAAAAACCTCAGGGACCCCCCCAGTGAGGGGCTCATGGGAAATGTCAGGGCATATTCCCTTTATATTTTGCTCCTTGTGAGATGGGAGAAAAGGTTTGGGGCGAGCGTTTGAGGCGGGTTTGGCCTGCACTTGACTGGGCAGGGATCTTGGGGGGTCCGGTGCAAAACAGCGGAGGGGAGTTGGGCTCGCGTGTCCTGGGTTGGTGGAGATTATGAACCGACGTTAGCAACCAGTTTCAGACCTGATATGGATTGAACTCTCGCACTCTGCTGTTAAAACCCGGGTAAAGACAAAGGATCAACCAGCGCTTGAAGCGCTGTGGTAATAGATGCCTGGTGTGAGATGACATCGCCATCTTCTGGAATGAAAAAAAAAGTGCAGCGTGAGTATGGAAATCATTTATCAATTTTAATTTATCAATTAAAAGTTCCGTCTGCTGGCCGGAGGAAGTGGAACATTCCAGTAGTAACAGCTACGATTTCACTCGATGTGGACACAGTAACATGAACATCTGTACAACTTTATGTAGTCTCATACAGATGCTGATTTAACTTTGTAAGTGTAACTTTATCATCTACTTTTCTTTATTATGGAATGAGTCCCCATCATTCAACTCTTTCTAAGATATTCTCCTTTAAATCTCTTTAAGGTTATTGAAATCATCAGCCTATTCCAAATTTTCATTGAGGCTATATAATGTTTACATTGAATAAAACGTTCAAACCCAAGACACCATGTGTTTTTACAACTGCATCCTTCAATCAAATGGAAATATGTCAGATGTGTATACGTTACCCCGTTATGTGCGCCGCAGAGGCAATCGTTCACACAACATACATCTTTCCCGGAGGAACATCTCGGTATGTACTGTGCGCGGAGGAATTTTAACAAGCGGAGCTATCGCTGATGGAGCGAAACTGACATCAATACAGTGGTCAGTCAAGTGAAAATGAGGGAAAACAAGCTAATAGAGTGGCCTCCGCAATTTTTTTTGTTTTCTGTTGCCTGCTGTTCGGAGGCCTGTTTGGTCTTGGCAGAAATATTACTTTCTTTTGCGCCAAAAAAAAAGCCACATGTGTTCGAAAGCTGAGAGAAGGACTTGCTGAAATAAAGGAATTCAACATCGAACCATTCACATATTGTAAAACAGAGGGACAAGAGGGGACAAGATGAAGATGTCCGTTGCAGTCGAAAGTAGCCCTCCCGCAGTCTGTGCAGCTGCATCTACAACACCCTGACCCTTTCCCCCCTTCACCCGCGAGGCCTCTGTCACGCTTGCACACGAGCGTAACAGCTCATGCACACATACAGACTTTACCGTGCAGGAGCATGTCAAGCCTTTAAACTGCCACGATTAGTTGCTGAGGCCTGCAAGAGTACTGGCTTTGTTCCCTGCTCAGGCTGAGTGGGTGGGGCGACAACCAATGAGGGAAGAAAAATATGTAGAACAAGTTCAAGGGAGAAGGGGCCATGTTTTGGCAAGTGTTGTCTCTTCCCACGACAGCTCCTTGCACCGTCACAAAACTTCCGTCAACCAGGACGCATAAAGCGGAGGGCTGCTCAAGGATCCTACCGTGGTTGTGACGGCGCTCTCGAAAGCAGACAAAAGAGGAGGTAAGAACTACATTTTGCGCACCTAAAATTTAAGGCAGACTCTTCAAACAGGCGGAGGAATGAGGGGAGACTCATTCAGAGTGTTGGTCAGTCCGAAGGGTCCAAGCGGCGCTCACAGTCGCACAGGAATGGACGGGACGCAGGTGAAGAAAGAGGAGGGCGGCAAGAAAGAGAAGATAGAAGAGGAGGTGGTGCACCTTCGGAGAGAGATAGGTCTGCTGCCTGCCGTGTCCTTGGTCATCGGGACCGTGGTGGGCAGCGGCATCTTCATCGCACCCAAGGGAGTGCTGATGAACAGTGGGAGCGTGGGGCTCTCCCTGCTGGTGTGGGCGCTATGTGGAGTCCTCTCCTTGTTTGGTAAGAGACTTCGTGGTATAATTTATCTATAGTCTCTCACGATAACCGTATTTCATGTTGTTCTTTATCAAGCATTTCTGTGCTGAGCGAGGAGTAGGACAAAAAGTATTTTGCTCATCTGTTTAGAGCAGAATAATAATTAAATTAAATTAAAACGATTAATCATCACATTCGGTGATCATTTTCAAACACTTCTACAAATGGTTTTTTGATAGCATCATATACGTTTTTATAAATTGTTTTTAAATGCATGAATTAATTAACGGATTATTACTAACCCCTGAAAACTGTATAATTATTCAGTTGACAGAATCACTCGTTCAACATTAAACTTGACTTGACTTGATTAAACTTGACCTTTTTCTTCAGTGCATTCATGAGCTCGACTATAAGAAATTTAATCTAATCAGCGGCATCATATGAGGTAGGATAAGGGGAAGATTCATGTTGCAGCAGAGCAGGAAAAATGAAATAACAAATAGAATCAATAGCTATAATCATAATATACGACACGTGAGACTATATACAGAACATGAGTTGTGAAAGCATTTGTGCAAATATATATGTATATATGCAAAAATAATTACTTGAGCAGATATACATCAAATCATAAGTATGTTAACAAACTAACTAATAGTCAAAGAACTGTCACACTTGAAACTGCTTTAATGCAACTTCATATGTTCTTATTTTTTTTATCCAAAACTCTGCTCTTTTGTCCATTGCTCCATTAGGGGCTTTGTGCTATGCAGAGCTGGGCACCAGCTTTACAAAATCAGGGGGCCACTACATTTATCTACTGGAGACACTGGGGCCGCTGCCTGCCTTCTTACGACTCTGGGTGGAGTACCTATTCATCAGGTGGGTTTTTGCTTTGGACACCACGAAGAGAAAATTGACCTCATATCAAATCGCGAAACGCAGCAAACTCAGTTTCCACCTCCAGGCCGGCTGTGGCTTCCTATGTGTCCCTGGCTTTCGGCCGCTATGTGGTGGAGCCGTTCTTTGCACCTTGTGCTGCTCCCACGGTGCTAATCAAACTAGTCAGCATCCTCGGAGTGAGTGAGTGGTTTTATACCTCCTCCTTGTAGCCAAAAACACCATTATACCACCCCATGTGTCCGTGTGGTGCGAGGTAGAGATCCATGCATTTTTCCTTTACCAGTTGTTTGTCTTTGGTTCTGCGTAGCATTTGTCGTGGCAGTCAACTGCTGGAGTGTGACCTTGGCATCTCGCACTCAGATCACCTTGACCTTCATCAAGATCTTTGCCCTGGTCCTCATCATAACCCCTGGCGTCATCGCATTGGCCAAAGGTGAGAGGATGTAATCGTTACCGCTGAGGGTACAGTCGGCTTTTGAACTGTTAGCTCCCGTCAAATGGCTTTCGTTTGTTGATAATGCTCAGCTACTCCCTCTCTCTCTCTCTGTATGTCTTTTGTTTCCAGGGAAGACAGAAAATTTCCAGAATGGCTTTGAGGTTGACTCATTAACGCTGGATAGGTTGCCATTGGCCTTCTATAATGGTCTATATGCCTACGGTGGATGGTAAAAAAAGACGGCCTACTGTAGTATGAGCGCTAGAGCAAATTTAAAAGGCTTGATTGTTTACTTTGACCACATATGGAACCCTTTTTCACAGATTTATACAGTTCATTAACCAATAATAATATAAACAACAACGAATTACAATCAGACAAAATACCGACATACATAGTAACATTCATTGAGAACTGATGATTTGCTGGTAAATAGACACAACAGTCAGAACTCTATGTGTCCGGGCTTTTCCTTTCTCCCTCAGGTTTTATCTGAACTTTGTCACAGAAGAGGTCATTAACCCAAATAGGTATTTTACATTTGACATCAGCTCTCCAGCCAATCAGTTTTTAAAAGCCATGTCGCCTTGAAAGTACCGTTATATCGCTCCGCGTGTATCCTCTCTTGTCAGAAACATCCCACTGGCAATAATCTGCTCCATGGTGACAGTGACAGTCTTCTATGTGCTTGTTAATGTGGCCTACTACACCGTGATGACCCCTGCGGAGCTCCTGCTGTCTGATGCCGTGGCCATGGTCAGTGCTACGCTGAGGAGTACTCGGGAATCAAAAGGGGCAAAATTGGAGGAAATAGATCTACTGTTGTGCGCTGGAGTGTTGGTCTGATCCCCGTGTCTGTGTCTCTGCAGACGTTCGCCAACCGTGCTCTCCAGGGATTCGCCTCTGTGATTCCGATTCTTGTGGCCCTGTCGTGCCTTGGAGCCCTTAACGGGGGCTTCTTTGGATCACCCAGGTAACCGGGGTGCGGAAAGATTATTCCTGGCCTTAATGTGTGCGCTTGAATACAAAGGGGCTAACAGACTGGTTGCAAATCTTACTTGCTCGCTGGGTTGCAGGATGCTGTTTGTGGGGGCCAGGGAGGGCCACTGGCCGCCAATCTTTTCCATGATTCACATCCGCAGACAAACACCTTTGCCGGCCGTGCTGTTACTGGTAAAGTAGTGGTACCCAAATACGTGATAGAAATAAAGAGTTGCTTTACTAACCACTACATCACCATATACAACAGTCACAACAGAAGTAGACTGAGTGTGGATATGTCGTTGTAGCTGTATTGTCTGTCTCCAGTACCCCTTGGTGGTGTTGATGTTAATCACTGGGGAGATCTACCAGCTCATCAGTTTTGCCTCCTTTGCTCGCTGGTTCTTCATCGCCTTGGCAACCTTGGGGATGCTCATCCATCGGTATCGCTTCCCTCTCCACCCAAGACCTTTCAAGGTAAGAGTGTCTGTAGTTATTGTGCTAAATTGCAAAACGTATTTTTTGCATTTTTTTTGTCCTTCTGTACAATACCCTGACCCAAGCACTGTCATATTTTGCTCCTTTCAATAACCCAAAGGTGCCCTTGGCCATCGCGGTCACCTTCACAGTGGTTTGTTTCTTCATCGTGGGTCTGTCTCTGTATTCAGACCCCTGGAATACAGGGCGAAGCTGCGCCCTCACGCTGACCGGAGTCCCAGTTTACTATGTGACCGTCCACCGCTTCCGCTTGCCCCAGAGGTGGAGACGCATCTTCAGTAAGTCATACCGGGATCTGCCAAGTTGTCATTGCTGCGAAGATTTGTAAAGAAAAAAAGAATTGATATTGAAAGAAGTATTGGTGAAGACTGGAGCTTAAATTAAATGATTCAATATACATGCTCATTTTGGAACAAAGCTGACCTTCCCAAAGAACTAAATGAGTGAAATTGAGAAGTCACATGCTTGTAGAGCATGGACAAGTCTGTTTATAACACTGAGAAGGAAATACGCTTCTCGCACTAAACTTATAATGGGACAAAGACTCTGTTAGGGGTCAGGTTTAGAACTGCTTCACATTTAAAGACAAAACACGTAGACAAAACTACAGACCTTATTGAAAATCTGCTCCAAATGTAAACATGCAGTAAATATAGTGCAGACAATACAATGGGCTATTATTTCCACCTAAGGCTCTTGGCCTCCAGAGCCAAGGGTTTGGGTCAGACCAGGGGTAAGAAAGGCAAGTATGAAAAGCCTTCTCAGCTCTTGCATAATTCTGACTCTCCACCACATTTCCAGACCACTGCAGCAAGCAGCTGCAGATCCTTCTTGAGGTGGCTCAACAGGAAGTCAAGACATACTGAAGACATCCCACTTCCTGTTGACGGACATCCAGAATACCACCTTAACAAGTCCTAGAACCTTTTTTGTTAACAAGCGTAGTATGCTGGAAACAGGCGGAGTATCTGACTTCTCTCGCAGAATTTTACACAGAAAATGGGATTTTAAGACTGAATTAGAAGGTAAATTGCTGATGTTGGACAGTTTAGTGGTGGAATAAGAGGTGCTGTACTTTACTCCATTGTTATTGCTCAAGTTTTGTAAGAACCAGTACTAATTTTTGAATCACAGGCAATCTATACATTTAAAAAAAATATATATAAGTATTTAAATAGAAATAAAAATAGGCAGACATGCTGTGTAGCTGTTCTAGATACAGAACACTGTACAAGGGTTTCAACACTACTGCACTGTAGCACATGCAAGGTTATATTTACATTGATTAAATGTGAGCTGATCAAGGCATATCAAAGTTTATTTATGGTCCTAAATGACTGAATAAAAGCGCTTCACGCTGTATGAGGCACCAACACCAACGGTTTTATTGTACAGTACTAGGCACAGGCTGTGAAAGCTGTCGGCCAGAAACCACAACATTCCACTCCTGTATGCCGTTCAGCAGCAATTTTAAACAGATCAAGTTACTGCAATGTAAAAACTCTCACATATAAAAAAAAACACATGCTAACACACCTGAAGCCATACATTATTTTGTGGCATCTTCAAAAGTAGGTCCCCTTCAAAGAGGGTGTGGCAAAAAGTGTCCTGCTTGGAACCAATTCTTCCCTATTTTCCTCTTTGCGCTTAGTATATACTCTTATTGCAAACAAATACAATCTGTGCTAGGTAGATACAAAATATTAAACATTTTGTTCCAAAAGATGATGTAAAACATGGTAGTGACAGAAAGTCACGGCATGCAAAATGTCCCACTCACAAAGTGCCCCGAAGTTGATACTGGAATACTGAAGAACAATTACTACGAGGACCTTTAAAGTGAAGTAATGAAGAGAGTTTTACAATAAACATACAGATACAATCCTATTGCTGTTAGTGCTATTTTTATTACTTTGCAATTTTTTTTTTTATTGCTAACGATCCTGCATCACAATCTAAAAGTCTAAAAGTTGATTCCAGGAAGATGACAGAAGCATCTCATTTGCTGATCAGGCAATATAATGTCTTCCCATTTACAAATGTAAAAAGCTAAATTATATATTAAAATGTGCAAATCAATATACATATACACGTAGACATACTTCTCTTCTCTAGCGAATCCTTCTGGAGTACAGATGGATATGACAGGTAGGATAGATGATAAAAGAAACCAAGGACCATGTGTTAAGTGATACAGACAGAATCAGAGTGACATTGAGGCAGTTAATGAGTAACGCAACCAATGAAAAAGTAATCCAGAGGTGGAGAAAAAAACACAACATCCAATGTAAGAAATGACAAGTGAGCAGCTTGCTAATTTGACCTGGTTATTAAAATTAAAGTGTCCCTGTCATTTAAAAAAAAAACAAACAAAAAAACACAAACAAAAAGTTACTTAATTTCCAACGGCAGCCAGAAACATCCAAAGAAAGTAGAGCAGATGCAAAAGAAAGCAAACTCAAACGGTCTTAAAAACAGGCTAAACATTTTGGCAGGTACTTGAACGTTAGAGGTATTAAAAAGGTTCAAATGAACGACTAAAACAACCAAATTGAAGGTTACATCCTTTTATATTAAAGCTGCAACTCCTAAATTTAAGCACGTTGAAACTAAAGGAAAGATGACAGCACCTAGTGTTGCTTCAGTTAAGTGTGACTTTGGTGTTTTTACGCAGTGAAAATATCAACCAGTCAGGTAATAGGCATATACTAGAGAAGTGATAAAACGAGATGAAATTTGCAGAGTCAACCAGACAACCCCGGTAAAAATTTATTATTATTTTTTTTTCTGGTGCTCTACCAGATTCCACCAGATGAATAGAAAAATGTATTAAACTATAAAACATTATGGATTCTACCTTTAATTCATATACAAATCAGTTCATTTAATACTTATCTCCAAGCCAATTAACTTTAATTCGCATAAAAAAAAAGTTAAAGTAGTTCTAAGAATGTTTCATATTCTTGTTGATGTTATCTACATGTACTTGTATTTGGTGTCTTCGGTGTTTCACTCTGACAAATGTTCCTTTTAACCCTGTTGTTGTAGCCCTAGTAAACCTTCTCCAAATATGACAATTTACACTGTTTTTGGTGTTTTTTCAAAGACTGGTCCTTTTTTCGACGTTTTTGCACCTGCTTTGCTGCTTTCTGTTTGGGCTTCCCTGCCCATAGTGTTTTGGAAAACATATGAAACTGCCATGTAAATAAAATATGTGTTTTGGCCCTCTGGCTACTTAAACTGGGGGATGAACTCGGACCAGCTGATGTTAGCCATACCTAGGTCCTCGTCATCCAGACCAGAGAAGCTAATGTCCACTAATATTTTGCTCAGGCTGTCGTTCATGGTGTCAAGGACAAGTCCTTCTGTGATTGAGCGGTTAGCGGGTGTGGCACCTCCCGCCTGGAGCAGCTCTCTGGAGCAGCTGCTTCGGAAGCAGTCCATGGGAGAGTCTGTTGGTCCGGCCGTTCTCGGGGGAGCAGATGTGAGCAGCTCTCTGGGGGAGCTAAACAGAGGCAGGTCTTTAAAGGGGGTGCTGTTGAAGCTGAACGGGGTGTAGTCGTGCCGTGGGGTGAGAGCGGGACCACCCGGTGTGCGAATGGGGCTGAAGTCCAGAACATTTTGGCTCCCTTTTCCCACAGGGGTCACTTTCCAGGGCTCGGCTAAGACATTGGAGGGGGGCTTGCTGGGGGTGGAGGAGCTCAGGTGGCTGCTACTTTTTATGGGGGTCTTGAAGGAGAACTCCCGGTCAGGGCTGTGCTGCTCATGCCGGTGGTCATCCAGCTCAGTATCTTGCATGTCGGGGAAAGTCGAAGCGTCGGAGGCTACGCCAGAGTCAAAGAAAGTATTATCGGGACAGAGGAGGACAGGCTCCTCATGCAGAGAGAGAACCAGGCGCTGTTTACGCCTAGAGCTGCTGGTTTGTCTCTTTGGAAGGGCTTTAGGAGTCTCGCATTTAATCGGAAGACATACAGGCTCTTCCTTTATCTCCACCGTATGGTCTTTGTCCGTCTGAGGATACACTGCCACAGCTGGAGCATCGCTTTGTGTCACCTGTCAAACATACAACCACGCACTTAACAATTCAAACAGGGACTGCGTCCTTCACACACACGCCAACACGTAAATAAGAAATCTACCCCTCCCTAATCAATATTTGCTTTCTAATCAAGACTATACATGCTGAGATATTTAAAATGTACTTATGAAATGTAATACCTCAAAGGTGTTTGTTTGGATTTGGCCATAATTCTGCAGTGCGTGTCAGTCTTTACCTTAGGAGCTATCCGGACTCTCTTGGCTCCTCGTGAAATGTTTCGTTTCTGCTGCGAGCAAGAGGGGGGAAACAGGGCCGGTGCGGACGGCAGGTAGACAGAGGAGGTGACGGGGAGCTGGATAGGGACCAAGTAGGAATCCGTACGAGGGAGAAGAGGCTTCATCCTTCTCTCTGAACATAGAAAAGACGGCAGCAACTCAGAGGAGGGCATCTTAATGACCAATTTTCCAACTAATATCAATTTCTGACATTGCTATCCATTTGCCACCTTCACACTGCTTTTCCCCTCTTCTCATTTAACTCTATCAAAGTCCTTCCATCTCTGTTAACTCACCAGAGCCAGCTGATGTCTTTCTTGCATCAGGAAGCATCCTCTTTTGTTGCTGTGAAAAAATAAGGTTAGTATAAAATAAAGTACACTGCCTTAGTAGCCTTGTTGTGCTTTCTCATTCCTGACTACACTTTTGTGACAACCTCTGAAACGGCACAAGGCTTAAGTTCTTTTGCATCGTTTTAAAAAGGTATGGCAGGCTAGAATGGAGGATAGTCAAGGTTAGAACTCTTGTGACTGTCCCTACTTTACAGAGGAATGATGGATACATTTATGAGTGTACACATTCAGTGTTGGACAAAGTCTGTCAGTGTGACTTTAGCCTCACTGATGCTCATACCATGTCCTCCTGCCATAAAAAGACTTCCCTAGACCTTAGATTACCAGCTGCAGCTTCACTCTTTGGTGCCAAGGGTCTGCTGACAAACAGACAACTGAAATCTTCCGATTTTTCTGTCCCTTCTTTGCTTTCTGCTGCCTGACTGCAAAGGTGAAGACTGTTCCTAGAGAACTGAGAGAAGGGTAAATCAATCTTACTTGGTGGGGAAATAAAAACATTGGCACCGGGACAGGAGCAGTCATTGGGTCACAACCAGGCTGTAGAGAGGGATGCGAAGTTAGAGATGAAACGACATAAATACTGGAAAAAGATGAAATCCAAAACAGGTCCAAAGTGACACAAAGTTTACCCCGAAACACCGTGGATGACAGTGATGAGAACAACAATACACAAAAACAATTCACTTTCATTGCTTTTGTGAAAAGCGTGAAAGCGAAAGGAGTTGGTTGTGCTCACCTTGTACACCTGATCAAGAGTGAGGCATCGATTTGCCTCAGGCCGGATGGTCCAGAAAGAAATTTTACCATCTGGCGATGTCTCACGGATGAACATGTCATGCAAAGAGAGGTTATGGCGGATGGAATTCTGCAATAATAAAATGAGTAAAAAGTCTTTAATGCATGTCTCAGTAAGTGATACTCCAAGGATCATCCCTCAGGGGTTTAATCTGTCATCTGCTGCAGTATATGTGCACACGAATTAACAAATTATACATTATATTTTCAGTACCTTCCATCCCGGTTTGGCCACCTCTCTAAAGTAAGGGAAGTGGTCCTCGATCCACACGTAAATCTCTTTCAGAGTCATCCTTCTGTTCTTCCTACTGTTGATAGCAAACTGGATCATGGCCATGTAGGAGTATGGTGGCCTCTCTGACATGGGTTGTTGAACAGCTTCTGCATCGATTTGTGTATTGTGTGCCTGTAAAAAAAGAAAAGAAGAAAAGACACAGACGCATTGAATATAGTGCATGTACCGTATCAGTTTGGTTTAAGTCTAAACCAAACAGTCTAAACAGACTGAATTTTCTGCATGTAAAATATGATTTCAGTCAGGTTTATAGATGTGCAAAAAAAAGGTGTCCATATTACTGAAGGTGTTTTTAACAAAAGTTGAGCAACTGCAGACTTTAATATTATGCTGACAGTTAAAAGAAGTCAACATAAACTAATACAATAACCTTCTTTTGCAGAATAAATAGAATATTGCACAGATGTTAAAAGATGCATTGACATTTGGCTCTACTCCTCCCCCCTTGTATTCTACTAATCTAATCCCAGCTATAACACTGCATATTATTTCAGTAATTTACACCAAACTACTTCACATAAAGTCACAACTCTCTAATGTTAGTTTTCTTACATTTGAGCTGATACTGCTAGTTTGTTTACTATTGGATTTATTATCTTAAAAGTGTGGAAACACGTAGGTCTGCACTTACCCTCAAACTACAATCAGTCAATCAAATCTTTTAATTTCACTTCATGATCATCCATTACTTTTAAATCTAGCAGAACAGTTTTCAGCAGTCCGAATACCATGTAGGTCTTAATAAATAACGCTTGTGACAGACTGGTTAAAGGATGGTGTGTAGGGGACATTGCTGAAACATGCCTGAGATCAGTGTTCCCGCCCCACAAAGAATCTGTTTGCACATCAGAAGTAACAATCACACTGAGATAACAAGAGGGAGCAGCTGACCTGGAAAGGCTGTGAACTTGGGTTTTGGTTCTCCTTGTTGGTCAACAGCTTGGTAGGATCTGGTTCGATGGCACACGTGCTCATTCTGCCCAGCCATTGAATATTGGTGAGGCTGTCATCTAAAGGACCGCATTCCAGTTCCTTATTCACTAATAAGAAAAGCAAAAAAACCAAAACATTATTGCTTAAACAACGGAAAGATTATAGAGAGCTAACCAAGTCAGTGCTGTTGAACAGGAACAAAAAACCATAAAGACTCCACACTTTTACTTGAAATATCATCTTTGAAAAAAATCTCATTTCCTTACATGGTTTAATTCCAGTGAGAGGTTTAGCATCAGGGGAGTCGTGCATAATTTCTGCTTTCACTGGATTTCCATCTGTACTCTTTGTAGAGAGGTCATCTCCTTCAGCAGGAGTCTGACAAAAAGATCTATTGTCACAGCTGCCATTCTCACTCAGAAGGATGAACTTGTTTGGTCCCTGGACGCCACACTCTTTGCCTTTTGCCGTGAGGGCCCCAATGACACTTTGAAGGTCTGCTGCTTTGGGAATGACAACCACCTGAGTGTCAGGCATGGAAGGGTGATTCATAATGCGGATCCCATCGGGGAAGCACTGACTCGCAGCCGATTTTGAAGGTTCTTTGGAGCCCGGTGCACCAAACTGGCTTTGCGATTGAGCCGCCGGAGCATCGTTTTGCTGAAAAGGCAACTTTCTTCTTTTGAGGATCAGTGGTCTCCTTGGGCTCCGTCTCATGGTCATCAAATCACTGAAAAGCCCCTTGGTGCTTACTGGTATTCTGTATAACAACAACACAAAGAAAAACACAAATAGTTGAGTCTGAAAAGCGTAGATTGTTCCAAGGCCAGCTAAGCACTCGATAAAATATTCATCATTGATCACTTGTGTCATTACTATAGTGTGTATCACACCGATAAAAACCGTGCTAACTGGAATAACCGGTGGATTAACGTTTACCTGGCAGAAGGGACGAAGTCGACGCCAAGTTACTTGCTAGCTAGTCAAACTGTTCACCTGGACTGGATTCAAACCGCTCCTCCCCACGACAATCGATTTGGATTGATACGAAGAAATCAATTCATGTCAAATACCGGTCGGAACACACTGTACACTGTACGCTGAACGTTAAAAAGGGACCTCAAGGTGAAACTCAGCTCCACGTTGTCCGTGTTTTGGTTAATTTTTTCTTTTTTTTTTTAGCCGTGCAATTGTTAGCAGCCTATTTTCAGGTATCAGTTGGTGATGTTCCCTTACGCCTTCTAGAACAACAGTCGTTAGGTGTCTGCAGCTGACGATTTGTTTTCTTCAACGTTTAACGCTACTTTTCTAACAAACATGCAGAGCTGGCACGGATTTATATATCTGACTAATTCAAACGTGATAAAAATCATTAGTATACTCAGGAAAAGTTTGGCTCGATAATCCACGAGAGAGTTAGAATTTTATTAGAACAAACGCTGCATTGTTTATATGAGGTATGCCGAAGACCTTGACTTCTTTCTTATTGTGGATACAATTCAAATGGTTTTAATCTCGATGTACAATTGAAGAAAAGGTAATGAAAACATTACAGTATCATAGAACATACATTGAGATCAGTGTGACATTCCCTTGACACAAGAATGAAAATCATCGTACCGCTAAATAAACTTTACAATTACTTTGAGGAACAAGGCAGGAAAAATCTGTTTGTCTGGTTAAACCTGAAAATAAAACACAATAGCTGTTGCACCAGGCCAGCGTAGGCTAGCTAACGTTACAACTTTCTCTCAGCTAACGTTAACGTCAGCTAAATGTGTCTGGAAGCTAAGCTAAGTTAGCTAGGTGGCTAGTCGCCTACGCTATTGTAACGAACGGCAAATCAGGATAAGGCCAAACCTTCATATTATTGCGCTGTTTCAGGCAACTCCGCTTGACTGGTTTGTTACCGGTAGTTGAAACAATGTACTCATATTCAACGCTGAATCAAAGACTCCATGATATCTGTAATATTCTTTCATTTAGTGTTATTTACATGCCGTCTGGTCGGTACAGAAAGGTTTTTGAATTTTTGGCGCTGTGGGTACTGCCCCCGTCAATTTGATCACGTGGTATAAAATTGCACCAATAGCGGGTAGACAAAAGAATACAATGGAACCAATCAGAGACGACAGTGGTGGAAACCGGGAAATGGGAGCAAGAAGACCGAAAAACGAAAGGTTCAGTGTAGATAACGACAATGGAATAACTAACGTTTAACATATTTATATTTATTAATTGCATGTAATGATGGATGTGTCTTACGCAAAGAACCAGATCAAGGGTAGTATAATGTTGTGCACGTAGCTACGGATGAAAACGTAACGTTCAAAGGTTTTACAGCGGGTTGTGAACGAAAACAGTAGTGTGGATCTGGAAATAGTAAAAGTCTAATATTTGAACGAGACGTTTTTACTTTAGAGATGTTTTTAATCCAAAAGGTGTTCGGGAATGATTTCCATTAATGCCCCGTAAAGCCACAAAGACAGAGAAGCCTCCCCTGTTGTTTCTGGAGCGGCCTTTGTGTGGAGCCAGACTCCAAAATGTGCCTGAAGTCCGAGCAGCACTCAACCCCAAAGAATTTTTCCCAGAGACACAAGCAGACGACAGCCCAGCTCTTAATTCCTGGGTGAGTAGTTCATTCATTCTGAACGCGTTTTTTAGGTGGGGCATGGCTCTGTGGTTGAAAACATTGCCATTCACGGCAAAGGAGTCCCTGAGCATGTCACTTAGTAGGTTCTAGCTGGCAAGCTATTGTAATTTTTATATGACTCAAATTCTACTCCACTGTTTATTTTCTTTACGTTTAATCTTTCAGGTGAGCCCACAATTTGACATTTCAGCTGCAACTGCACCTCCAGTGAGACGAGGAAGAAGAAAATGCCAGTCTGCCACAAGCATCCTTGACCGTTGCAGTCAGCTGTCCGGGAAAAATAGCGTGTGCAAATTCCCCTCATTATCGTTTCAGACAAGGTCGAGAGGCCAGTCTCATCAACCAAAGAGTACACGCACAAAGAAGTCTGCCGAGTCTAATGTCGTGTCTGACGCAGGAAATCAACCACAGGGATCATGCCAAATCAGAAGGGCACTGTCAAGCGCACAGTACTTGGATACACCAAAGAGACGGTCGGCCCCAATCAGAAAAAGGAATGTGGAGAGATTTTCTGATGGTGCTGCATCCTCCAGCAGGTGTGTGGATCAACCTGAAACTCCATCTATTCAGGGGCAGAGATGGAGATTTCCAGCAGACGGTGCTTCGACACCTGCCTCCAGTGAGTTCAGCTGTGACGTCAGCAGTATTGGTCCAGCACCTGACGTGGACACTCCGAAAGTAATACAAGAAGCGAGCAGTTGTCCGCCCCCTCCCTCCGTGAACTTGCTACTGGCTCGGCCATGTACACCGCCATGTAATCGGCCCCCTGACATTTTGGTGGCTGACACACCAGAGAGGGATTATGGGTTGAAGGTGACATGGAGGAGGAGGAGGGGTGTGATGATGTTGTTAAAGGAGAGGGGCTATCTCTCTGACTCAGATGCGCTAGTTCACAGCTGATGTTGAGTTTTGGTAAAAAGAAGATTAGACAATGATGCCAACAGAGAAGAAAAACGCACTATTCATTGGACCACTTCTGTTATCAGAATTCTCACTATGAACTAAGCTATTGAACTGAATGGAATATCCACATTCTAAAGTGATAATCACATTTCAGTTCACCGACTGTTTTCTTCTTTTTTAGTTTTATTGAACCTCATGATGATAAGCCAAGGATTGTAATAAAATAACTCTCTAGCCCACCCCGTCTGCTAAGCCCTGCTAGTTATGATTGTAAGAATCAAATCAAATACTGATGAACTGAAAATGGCAGTTTAATTACAGCAATATCCAAGGAGCAAACTTTTTCCAACTTTTGTCCATCTTTTTTTGAGAATGTGTTTCGATAGATTCCGGTTATACTGTGCTGTTACAGATTATGTTGCAAATCAGACGCAATCCTTATATTAAAAATCCAGTCCTGTCCTCTAGCAACACAAGCCTTTTGCTTGTTATTTTTATGCATTTACGATTAAATAATGATATATGTTAAAAAAAGGCTCTGCTTACCTGGGCTGTAAATGATATCCCATTCCCAAAATACAAAAAAAAATAAACCATATAATTGTATCATTGACATGAAATCTTGAGTCACTGGTTTAATAAAACCAAGGATGCTGCAGAGGGGTCATTTTAGCACTTTTTGGTGATTGTGAGAAATGCTGTGTGGTGCAGAAACATCTTGTCTTTCAACTATGTTGCCAAAGAGATGTGGAATAAAAATTCACGTGCAAAGAGAAAAGTAAATTCTTCGATTGTTCAGGAGGCAGCAGTTATATCTCTGCAACTAAAAACTAACGTAAAACATTAGAACCTGCTTGATTAAAATATCCTAGGGAAAGAACTTGTTTCATTCTTTCAGAACTGAAATATTTTGTGACCATTTCAGAAAGGAAGGACGTAAGCAGCTGTATCAGATACAGAATTTGTGTCTTCATGGTTACTGGTCACTGTAGCGGACCAAATCCGTTTATATTAATCTTTTCTGTGACAGCAGATGTGCTTTTCATGCCTGTGAGGTAAGAGGAAAAAAGCGCTGAGCGCTCCTCAGCGAAGTACACTCTCCACCCTACTTGAGAATATCCTCCAATCAACGTCCGCCTAAATAAATGGCAGACCAATAGCGACGTAGGTTCTTAGTGTATTCGGTAACTAAGGACCGAGTAACAGAGTTCTCCTCAACCGCGTCCACAAAAAGTGTACTGCCGCACGAGGATCTTCCTTAGCAACCGTGGACTAACATGAGTTACTACAGCATAAGGTAAAAATAAAACACACATTGCTTTTACCGTGTGTTCGTAGTTGTTCTGTTCGGCCAAGTGTGGAATGGGAAGCTAACTGGCGTGACTACCGTTTTCTTTTACCCGAAAAACTTAACTGTCGCCCACAACTTTTATAAAGGCACCATTGCATACAGCAGAGGCTGGGCTGAGGCAGCTAACGTTAGCTTCTAACGGTAATAAGCTAGCTACAACATTCCACAGCTGCCAGATAAAAACAAATGACAACAACCGTGTCCAGTTTTCTCACTTTGACGATCGGTGTTACTCCGTGAACACCAAGCTTAGCGAGCGAGCTCGTAGTCGCAATATTACTGCACAAAATCGCCTCAGAAAAATTACTGAACGTTTTAGCTGCACAGCAGAAAAGGAAAACATTCGTTTCTTAATTTGTATTTCGTCTCGTTCTCTGATAAATGAATGTATCGCCAGTCCTTCTCGAATGGGGAAATGATTTGGAAACGCAATGGACTTCGACAATAGTTGGCGACCTCATCGTCTAATGCTGTAAAATAAAACGATCCATGTGTGCTTTAGTTACATTTCCACCGAACAGTCGGTCTTTATTTATTTATTTATCAAACCTCTTCGGTCTTACAAATGAACGCATCACTGTATTATGACAAGCAAACTCCCGAGGTATTTCCTTTAGATAAAATAATACCCACCTTCCTAGGTACCGTATGACGAATTGAAATGTAGGATGATGAGACACAAATCCAGCACACTCTGTTTAATTGCAGTGTGTCAAATGATCTGCATCATAGGTCATGGCAGTCAGGCACTCAGCCTCTTCAAAGCTCTGACTACCCTTGGCTTTGAATACAGTGAGTGAGAAGCATAAAAAAAAAAAAAAGAGAAACGCTGGCATGTCATGTTTGAGCATGCCTCTCCGTAGCTTCTGTCTTTACTGTGTCAAGGCATGTCTGCATGGTAGTATTCTTCCTCACCACCCCAAATGAGCCATAAAGCTGGAGACCCAATAAACTAGTAACTAAGTAAGCGAAAAAATAAGTCAGTCAGTAAATGTAAAGCTTGTATTTTCCTGACATGTATTCTTTATTTGAAAGTAACAGGAGGGGTCAAATGTAAACGTGAAGCAAAAGCTTGTGTGCCACACTCAACATACAGAATTTGCGTCAACATAGTGCACCATAGTGCATCCTACAGCTTCCTTCCGACGTTCTCTCTGCTGGTCATGCAAACAGGTGTTGGGCAAAAGGGTCATATTTGTTTGTGTGTTCATGATAGTAGCTACTACGCACAACACTGGAGCAGAGTTTGTCTTTCAGTTTGCATGGAGATAAGAATCAAAGTAGCTCCTGCCCTTTCCTGTTACAGTAACAGTCTGTTTCTTTGATTTTATCAGTTTGTAGTTTTTCAACACAGAGGCACATAATGCTAAATAATGTTTATTACTGTTACAGTGATGTTGAAAAGCTAAGTTTTTGAATTGCCAATTGCACTACACAAGTATTGTGCTTGCTTTATCCAGGAATAGTCTTCTTAAATTGTCTTTGAACTACATAAATCCATAATCTGACTGGTCCAGTCAGTTTTAGTTAGAAAATGAGATAGAAAATGACAAGCACTGTGATTTTACACAAGGAAAACTCTTGGCCTTGTAACTGCGCCAGTTTGGTAATGTGAGACCCAGCAATGCGCTCATTCCTGATCAACGCACCAGCTGTGATGCACACAGTTTGTGTTAAAGTTCACAGATGTGTGACTCAGCATTTGTAATCATCAACCTTTAAAAAGAGTAAAATAAGGGGCAATTTTCTACTTCTACCTGCCTTTTTATGAATCTCTCACAAATGTATTAATCACTGTTATTATTAACATTATTATTCCTTGCAGCAGTGTGTCACTGCAGTTTTTTTTCCAAAGCACAAGGACCTTTAATATTTACTACTTTTTTTTTAAACAGGTGACTATTGAGTCACTTGGAGGAGTGAAGCGATTACAAACCCCAGACTCTGCTGACACATATGAGGATTCACAGTTTTCATAATAGCACCACAAGTGCAATGTTGCAAAGACTGCTTACAGGAGGGTTGTGTTGAAAATGGGGGGGCTGATGAAGTTTTCTTGTCCTTTGTTGCACTATTCTAACATTGCCAAGGTTAGTGTGTACACACATAACCGAAATGAAAAATAGAACATCTGTACTTTAATGGCATGTAAAGAACTCCAGTGTCAGCCTAGAATTATCACTTGAAAGATAATGATAACTAAAAGTTTTCTAGGTTCTTATTGCTGACAACTGAAGCTAGGTCCAAGGCTCTTTGGTACTAACCATAGTGTTTTCTTCGCTATGATTCTTTGTACAGCAACTACGCAGTATAATATCATTGAGTGTAATCACAAAAGCATCCATTGATTCTGTTCAGAATATCCTGTAGAGTGTAAGATCCTTGCAGAGTACATTATTGAACAAGGTCAGAAAGATCACAAATAAGCTTCCCCATTGCCGCAAGAGTAAGCAAGGAACTCAGTTGCTTTTTAGCTTGCAATTTATCAGTGGTTTACAGGAATTGTGAGCACAGTTGGAACATGTAGTTGACCAACCAGGGTTTGGCTGAACCAACTATCTGTATAATGTGTCTAACCCCAAAAAGGAATTGGTATGATATTGAAATCAGCATGTCATCTTATTCGAACATTGTAACACCATCACTATAAATCAATCAATTAAAAAAAAACATCCACAAGGATACCTCTGCAGCTACAAGCATGGCTTGTGGTTGAGCTGTGATTTACCTTGGCTGTCCAGTGGATTCCAAACACATATGGCCTAGCTGGCCTGTTTTTCATGCGCTGAGAGACTGAAGAAACATTTCTGGTATTTGTAATACACTCGCTTTCGTCTTTTTGAATGCTACAGCATTACATAAATTTGACTAAAGTTATAGTTTCTGCTGTATCTTCAATGATGAATCAGTGGTTTTAGATTTTGTGTTTGGCATGAGTGGCTACTTTTGCCATAAGAGGACTCCAACCGCCAAATATTTTATAGACAGCAGCTTACATTTCTGTAAAGCTGCCTAAACAAAATAAAGCATCATTGCTGGAGAGTCATTAGTGGAGTCTCTCTCTTGGGGTCCCCAAGGGAAACATGATTATTATCAATTCTTGTAGCATATTTCCATCATTTGTTTTGAGCTCAATAATTACTCCCTCTGGTGAATGATTCCCCTGCTTATCATCCATTGACTTACATGTCATTTCACTGCTGTCTCTCAGGACAAACATACACAAACATATTCTTCATTTCCTCAGTGCTGTCTTTCTCTCGCTATTGCAAATAGGGGCAGAAAAATGATTGGGAGACTCTCGTCTCCTAGCAACTAGATTAAGTTCCCCACACATTCTGTTTTTTGGATAGGGTAATCTAGAGGTTCCAGTTTATTGAGTTACCTTTTTAAAACAGCATATGCAGGGTGCACCGGTAGCTCCCTTAGTTAAACGCATATCATTAAGGCTGAGTTCTTGCTTCAGTGGCCCGGATTTGAATCCAGCCCAGGCCGTATATCAGCTATATGTCATCCCCTCTTGCTCCCCTGTCTTGAAACTGTTGCACCCAATAAAGGCTGAAATGCCTGAAAATGTTATTATAAAAAGCAGCATGTGCTATTATGGGGGAACAAAGACGGGAATATCTTAGTCATGTGCTGACAGTTGAATATAGAGTAATTTGGTAATTTTTAGTAGAGACTTGGGCTATTTAAAGCTTATAAATTGCCACTATGGCATATATAACTAACACACCAGACAGAATGTGCATCTGTTGTTTGATATATGTGATGTCCCCCTTATGAGTCAGAGAAAAAGAGCTGCGACTGATTGCTGAGTCTCTCAGAAAGTTAATGGAAAGTAGTTGTGAAGTAAAATATAGGAAGTTAGGGGATAGCAAGTAGTCTAACTGATATTTTTAGAAATATTTCGAGCCACCAGAATAGATTGGTTTTATATCAAACGTAAATGGGCTCTAGCTGCTTACTTCTTCATTCATGGTGGTTGGCAGTTCAAGTAACTGTGCTGAAGTACACAGAACATTCAGACTTTGCTTTGTTAAGTTTGATAAGGCGATGCACTACCATCTACGCCCGTCACTTTCATACCTATCCCTAAATGAATCTTTGTGCGTTGCCTGAAGGGTGAAGTCATGGTAACAGCTCCAAACCTCCCAATCTCAGTCCTCCTCATCACTGGTAGATGTCCCTCCCCTGGGTTGGACATAGCTACTCTTTCTCAGTGACATAATAGCGGCATAATATCTTGGAGCCTGCAGGGATATCTTGGAGCCTGCAGGGCTTACTGCTGTGTAAGAACTGCACAGTAACTCTGAGCTCCAGTTTAAATGAATATTTTTGTGATACTGTAGATAGGAGAGCCCTGGACTAACTATCTTGCAGCCACATCCATGGACACTGTAAAGAATGGGGGATCTCAGCCTATCTACAGTCGCTGGTCATACAGGTAGCTGCACACATACATATATTATTGTCTGTGTACTCGAAGTTGTTGTTTGAGACTAGCCATTCTGGTGTTTACCCCTCAAGACTTTCACTTTGTTCTAGCTGGACAACTGACTCCTTCATCGTCGCTTACACAAACAGACACACATCTTGGCTTTAGTTCTCCAAGCTGTATTGGGGTTATTAGGATTGAGAATTGCAGAGCAGCCTCTGCCAGGATGGAGGTTAGAACTACTATAATGTTTCTTCCAGTCACTGCTCCATCTCACCAGCCAGCTGAATAGCTGACCTGCAGTCAGAGATGTGCCTCTTGCTCATGTTTCTGCAACCATGTCTTTACTTATTCAAGGCTGTGACTCTGTATGCTGTAACCAGAGTTGGTGATTTGTGTGCGTGTTTGTCCAACTTGTTTTATTTCTTTTTTTTAATATGCTGTTGGCTGCTTGATTTGAACACTCATAATACGCAACACACATTCAGCTAAACCTGTGCTTAGAATATCCGTCCAACTGCAGAAAAAAACCGCAGAAATAACTTTGACTGTTAAATGTGTCTTCTTAGCATTTTCCATGTCAGGGCTCAGTGGTGTCTAGATTCTACTCTAATGGCAGTATCACCTATGTACTCTTAGTGTCTTGCCTTTATTAGCGATCCAGTCCGGGAAAAGTTCATCGCATTTGGAAATGCTTAGGGCCATCACTTCAAGTGTTCCTATCCCATATAAACCTATAACATCAAATTGTCTTTGAAATGTCTTTAGGGGACAGAGTGATGCTGAGGAAAGAGAGTAAGAGGGTGGCAGACAAAAGTTCTAATCAGATCCTTGTTCCACATCTCTTGAAGCTGCTTCACAGTAAAAGCCAGAAGTGTTAAAGGGGCAGTTCAGTATTTTGAGAAATTTTGAGCATTTATTTGATTTCTTTCTGAGACTGATATGAGCAGATCAACATTAATCTTTGGTGTTTTTGCTTGAAAAAAAAAAAATCAAAATATTTGCTGATTTTTGTTGTTGTTGTTGTTGTTGTTGTTTATGGACTAATTTATTAGCCTAGCATAAAGACTGGAAGCAGGGGCATAACAGGTAGCCTGTGTCTGTCCAAAGCTGAAAAAACAACAACCTTCCAGCATATTTAAAGTTCACTAATTAAAATGTTCAGTCTTGTTTGACTAATCTCTATAAAAGAGTAGTATAAAAATTATTATTTGTGGTTTCAGAGGAGGTTACACAGTGTAACTATTTCTGGCGAACGAGCTGAGTGCACTGACTTTGACTTTTAGCTTTACTTAGTATCGTTGTCAATGTGAAGTTGCCAGGTTTGGTACCACTGTGCCTGTACAGAGACATTCACCAAAAACTGTGCTCCCTGACCATATCTGTTAACCTGCACGATAGCTGCAGATGCTGCTCAGAAGTAGTCACTGTTCACTGTTCAGATAACCAACACTTATATACACCTTCAGTTGCAAACAATTTACCTTCCTCTGTGTACGTGTACTCTTAGGTTAGGATGACGTTTTTCAGTTTTATGCCAGGGAACTATTCGGGTGAAAAACTAAAGCACAACAGAGACTGCCTGGCCTAAGTGGCAGATACTGAACTTGTCGCATGTATTTTGGGATAATTTTTCTCTTTCTGGTAGCCATGCTCTGAGCCACAGAGAATTAAGCATTTAATCTTATCAGTCCTCATTTTATTCTGTATCCTCCCTAAATTGGAATTGCCTGTGGCAGAAAATAAGTTCCGCTTATTCAACTTTAAATTTTCTTTTTGAAGTGGCAAAGTGGACGTCTTTTAATTAAAATGAACAACAGAAAAAATGGACTGTGTTCGGATAATAAAATCCCTCTGGTTAATGCCATGACATTTTTTAATAGTTTTGATATTTTCGTCTGGAAAAAAAGTCACTAGTCAACTTCTCTTTTCCTCTTTTGTGCTCTAAATCAAAAGTGGTGTGATAGACAGTTATTAGCATTTAATCATTTAATTCATTGCGTTAAAATCTTACTAGGTCTGAATAAACACTTTGATTTTGATGTGCAGCTCAAAAACAAGTGCACCCCTCGGTACAACCCACGCTCTGTCACTCGGTAAATCTTTGCAGCAAAGTGCTAAGGTGTCCAATTACAGTAAAGCTGTACTGAACTGGCTTCAGGTTTTTAATCAATGCTGGTGGAGGTGCGCTGTTGACGGAGCTGAAATCTCCATGGTTACCTTGGTCTGACAAATAGGGAAGGGACAACAGTGGCGTGTCCTTCTCTTGTCACACAAGCTGTGACGGACTGATGAAACATTGATCACCCACAGCTGTGATGAGGCTCTCTTTAAGTGTGTTTGTGTGTGTTGCTGTGTGCGCGTGTATATGTGTATGTATATGCGCGTGTTTTCCAAGAGCGTTTGCAGCAGAGGTAATTCCCATGACCCCCAGCAGATTGAAGTCTTTATGATAATACTCTGAGGGACAGTAGTAGAGCACCTGCTCTACTACTGTCCTCTGACTTCATTATCAGCTTGTTTGACTTCATATGATGATTACTGTCCACTAAAGTAAAACCTCTGTTAGTAGACATACGGCAATAGCTTTCTTGTTGAATTCAAGCAACAAAAAAATCAATAAATCAATATAGGAATATGTGTTATTATTTATATCCCATTGTTTTGTTTTTTATCTTGTTCATTTGTTTCACCCTCTTATATGCAACGTGTCCTGTTCTTCTGGCTGCCTTGGTGCCAAATTGCCATTTTCCCTGAAGACCCTCCAGCTCTGCCAGCTTCTCCTCTAACTCAACAGCAAGGTAAAGAGCAATACACAACCCCAAAACACACACTCACACAGAAACCCTCTTCTGTCACATCTGTCATTTGAATAACCTGAGGGTTGTGGACAGACAGAGGGGTGGATTGTACCCTTGCTGTTTTAATTAAAGATCATCATACATTTAGAGAATGACCAGCAGCTTTGGTGTATGTGTGAAATCTGTGGTTTGGCTATGTTTACATTAGGGCTTCAAGGAAACAGTTATTTCTTTGTCGATTAATATGAATATTGTTTTCTCAATTAATTAAGGTCTATATAATTTTAGAAAGTATTGAAAGTTGCCTGTTGTTGGAATAGGAATAATCACTGTAAAATATGTGGAGGACTTCCATTGAATTTGCATTTTAAAGGGAATTCTCTCCATGATGTAAACACTTTTTATATTTTGTCTTTTTTTTTTTTTTTGGACTTTTCACAACATTTTTGGACAAAGTGCTCCACAACATGTCAGAGATGTTTCCCTGCCAAGGCTCTTTCATCAGTTATGATTGCTCTCTAGACTACAAACAAACGTGATGTACCTCATCTGCCGCCACCAATGCAATGTGTTAATCTGGGAAAACATTCTCTACTATGTCGAAACGTTCACAAAAATGCCCCGAAGCACGGTTTAATCACAATATTCAGACAAAGACTGCCTCAGGGGTATACTAATATACTAATAGTATACCATTACTGAAACATTGTATTGGAGATTTAAAGCATCAAGGAATGTCGAGGGTGTCTTGTGTGCCATGGAAACAGCAACAATGGCACAGCCAAGTGGGAAATCTACGTAAACATTTTAATCACAGTTATTTATGCCTTGGTGTGATTATTGGATAATCACATTAGTTTGAGACAAACTATTTGTGTATCTGTCAGGACTTGGATTAAAGCCACTCTGGCAGAAGTTCCCTAACTTAAAGTCTCAAGCCTCCACAAACCACACAATACACCGTCGTGACTCCTCCCAGGTCTTGCTGTTCAGTTCACCTGCACAGCTTTCACTCATCTCTTTCTTCACCATCCTAAATGATAGCCCTGTATTTGTATGTAAAAACTTCTGCCATCCTCCAATCCCTAGCCCTTCTCCCTGTCACCAGCACCTGTTCTCAGGTGCCATAATAGCTTCCAAGGCGACCCTCCGGTTTGCCAGTGTCAACAGTAAGGGACACTTGGAGAAGGATTTAAGGCTGATGATATGACACAGTGGTATGAGATGACTAAGTATGATGTAGAAGGGACAGATCATCACCCAAGCCCATACAGGCTGTTGGGCTACAGATGATTATGTAAACTGTTACGCTGTGCGCTTAATAAGAAGGGACAGGCTTATTAGAGCACTTGTGTGCTTCTTGGTATAAATTAGTTTCCGGCGCTCGTCACCTTTTGACATTCAGTGATTGTCCTTCAGAGATGAGCTGTTATGTCAGCCAGCATCGGGCTTCAGGTCCTTAAGTAGTGTGTGTCATCACCTACACACTAGAGCTGCGGAAAGGATGTGAGAGTGACTGAGGGAGATGGGAATAGGGAGTGAGCAAGAGAGAGTCAGATATCGGATGAGCTTACCTGATTGTGAGATGGACAGGGTAATTTGAAGACTTCTCATCCTTTTCGGCCCAGCAGGAAATGTAATATTTAAAGATTTTACTCGCCAGGGAAAGATGTGAGAGTCAGAGACCCACACATTAAATCAATCTATGTGACTGACTTGTGTGTGCGTGTTTAACAAAGAGACAGGAGTAGAGATACAGTAGGTCTCTTGACTCAGACACTGACTATACAGACTCCTGCTGTTGCCCTTCTCTCTCCTCACCGTAGCTAAGCAACACGGGCCTGGTCCCTTCAGATACGTAGGTGTCCAGGGTAAATGCCCAGAGAACCCAGAGTGCAAGGCATTCTCTCAGCTGGAGCTTTGTCCTTCTTTTTCTTTTTCCTTCTCTTTCTTACACAAACTTGCTTTCTTTTTTCTTTCCATCATTTTCACAGAGTGAGTCATGTAATGTTTTACCAGGAGCTTCAGATTTTTGGCATTCTAGTCTATAAAGGGTCACTATTTGGGGTTTTAATTAGACTGTAAGCTAGATATTTTGGATTCTTTTTACATTGCTGAATTACACTTTTAAAACTGTTGCTGCTGTGAACAAAACTTTTTAATGCCTTAAATGGTTTATTTCATAGACGACCATACAGGATAAAAAGCCTTTATTGGCATGCATTAATGCAACAGCAGTGGTGCCCTCTACTGGTTTTGAGAAGGAAAATCAAATTCAGCGTGGACGCTTTTAGAGATTAATGTGTGTGAAATCTCTAACTCTTTATAATGTTTCAACTTTTCTCTGCAGTGGCATTGAAGATGACAGCGCCAGTCTAATGCAGCAGAAGCTGGAAAAACAGGTAGGAAACTAAACTTTAACAAACGAACACACACAACTCGCTTTATACAATTCACACTTCTGTTGTGGTTTGTTTCCTCTTATCATTTTCCTAACACTTTGGTGTCCCTACTCTTTCGTCATTGCACTTTCAAAGAATATCTGGTGTAGTTCATGGCTGTTATGTTGCAACATTAGTCAGATTAAGACTTCTAACTCACACATAGAGGATGTTTTAGGTTGAGGGCTGGCCTCTGTTGTATTTGTAAGCACCTGCTAAGATTTTGCCTAAGAATGGTAAATCAAAGGGATGACATGACTTTGTGTTCTGCTCTGTTGTCTCCAAGGGGTGCCCTACTGTTGGCAAGAGTGGCTTCAACATCATGCAGTGGTGTGCAATTTAGTGATTAATGTTGTTGGTTCAGAAATTTCCTGTTTTTCCCCTGCCCAGTCACTTGGAATTTTAAGGCTTACTTACTCCTGAGACTAAATTGTTTCCTTTTGTCACCCATTACCTGACAAAGCCCTTCCTCTGTCACACATTTGTACTCTTTTCATTATTTCCTCTCGAGTCTCTGTGAGACGCTTTACCCCGAAACCTTGCTGTAGAGCTGCGGTGTAGAGCTTTGATTTAAGCTGGAAGCCGTGTGCTGCTATCTCACATATTCGGTAGAAAGAAACAGGAGGGCCAGATTGCAGAGTTCAAAAGAGAGAGAGAAGAGGATTTAGTGCGGGGCGCCTGGCTTTGCGCGCACACACGCACGACGCGCGCGCGTGTGTGTTGATGTGTGTGTGTGTGTGCCCGCCCCATGGTCTCACTGTGGCTCAGTTGTGCTGCACACTTTCAGCTCAATCCAAACAGCCTCACTTCAGAGTCTTCTGTTCTTACATAACTCATGCGGACAAGCACACATACACTTATGCCCAAAGAGGGATCAGATGCAGGCTATGGAAAATATGAAAAATAAATAAGTCTTAAACAGTAACAGTTATTTCCACCTTTTTACTGCGTGTTTACTCAATTTAGCATTTTCCCACCCCATTTCAAATAGTCAAATGAAAACATTCAGACTTTAATTCCAGGAGCACTGTGACTGTGACCGTATCTCACTTGGAGTGCACCTCACACTCTCTCTCTCTCTCCCTCTGTCTCTCTCTCTCTCTTTCTCCCTTTCTGTCTCCCTCTCTCTCTGTCTCTCTCTCTCTCTCCCTCTGTCTCTCTCTCTCTTTCTCCTTTTCTGTCTCCCTCTCTCTCTGTCTCTCTCTCTCTTTCTCCCTCTCTCTCTCCCTCTCTCTCTCCCTCTCTCTCTCTCCCTTGCTCGAGTGCTAATGACTACTGATTCAGTTAGCAACGGTGACCGCGCACACACACACACACACACACACACACACAAACACACACACAGACACACTCTGGCGCTCAGCATTTGGCTGAGAGACAGACCCTTTTCTGCCAGAGGACCCCATAGTGCAGAGGAGGCTGTTGGTTTATTGATCCTCAAACTCAGCTCCAAAAGCGGAATGAGGGACAGGGAGACAGAGTCATGCCCGCCAGGAATGCTGCTGTTTGGAGGAAAACGTAGCTTCATCTAACCTCAAGACAAATGGGACCTGTAATGATATTTCTATAGAGAATTTTGTTAACTTTGGCCCACGCTCATTCAGGATGTCAATGGAACGGGTCTGTAACTTCTAATATTTCTTTCTCTGATATATTTTCTTTTTTCATCTGTCTCAACATAACAGTTTATATGACATAAAGATTTGTGGCTGTTTATCCATTGTTTCTATTTGGCTGTTTTTCAGTCCGTCTCTCTGAGACAGGAAAGAGAAATCCAGACAAAATTGCGACATCCAGTAATATCCAGCAAACAGTACTCAACTTTAACTTAAACTTCTCTATGTATGTTGTGAATAGCCAAATTTTTCATCTCGTGTAGGTTATGTAATTGTTATCAGATTGTTTGCAAGGACGCACATTATTATGCAGTTTGTTTAAGTCAACATTCACTTTTCCCTTGTTTTGGCAGACAAAGGAAGGACTGTAAAAGCTTGAATGAAGTCACATCCTGGTCTGAAAATGCCAAGCTCTGAGTCTTTACAAAAGAAGGGAATATTACAATAGATTGGCTTAAAATAGCACACAAGATGACAAAACATACTGGTCAAACTTTGATTGTATGAAGAATTAGTCCAGTGTGTAGGCTCACGGTGCACGTAATCTCATTATTCATTCAAAACACGTTGACTTTTTACTTAATTCTGCAGTCAGTATCTTGATTAAAAAGTGGAATAAGTTAGAGCACACTAACTGAATCTCAAAAATAATTCTTGCTTTAAAAAATATATATATGTATATAATGTAAAAAATACACAATATAGACCACAAAATTTGGGAGGAAATTTGTATCCATTAAGAGAAATTTGAAAAATTTTCATCATCAGCAGTCTTCTGTTTTTTGTTTTTTTTCATCACCATTTATATGCTTCCAGGTCTTATATGCTTTGGTAGTATTTCCATATCCATTTATTACCCTATCAGATATGATGGTCATTATGATAATCCTGCTTTATGTTTTATTCATTTGTCACCTTTATTTATAGCCATAAAGCGAGCATGCAAATCCTGGTCCTCTTAAAGCAGGGTCTTTTGAAATGATAACAAATCCGGGTCTGGATTATAAAACTCCCAGATTAATCATGATCTTGTGCATTAAATAACTAATGTAGTCAGTGATATTCTTTCTATTACTTAAAATTATTTATTTTAGTTATTTCCTTTCTTACCTCTTCTGTGTTGCTCATTTTCCCATCTGTTGTCAGTGCACTATGCTCTTTGCTCTTGTGGAGATTGTTTTTTTTTTAATTTAATCACATTAATCCAGTTTTTCACTCGTAAATCATAACAGTGGTAGCAAATGTTGCTGTGCCTTTACAGAGGGGAGAAAACAGTGAGACAGATTTCTTCGATACATTTTCTGAGGTCTAGCACAATGACTGGTGAGTTATGAAAGCTTTTTTGTATGAAAAATATGAGACAAGGCCTCCCGGTATCTTCCAGCTCGCTAAACAGCATCGCTAAACAGGACTTGTTGTTCTGCATTTGACGCGCCATTTAATGCGCTTGTGTAATCCATCGGCTGGCCTGACTACAGAGACTGGTGCTCAGAGGGAGTGGATACAACATGACCAGAGTGTGTCATGATACACTATATCACAGTACCTAAAAGCACATATCAATCCCTGTTTAGTCGTCAGGCACAAATACTAGTTAAGGAAAAGGAAAAAAAAGCTTGGTGTCAAATTATCACATTTCGAAGATCCTGAAAGACCAAATCCTTGTGGTATGGAATGTTAGTCATTCTTCTGTATAAAATACAGCAAGCAGCACAACACCCACGGCACCCATTATTTTGGATATTCAGTGAACCCATTCATTGTTCTCAGACGTATGTGAACCTTGGCATCATTGTTGAGTTTTATTATGGCTTTATTGTTTCCTCCTCTCTTTTGGCTTCGGTCTTAAGGATATTTTTCTGTTGTGTGAGTCATCCCGTATTCACAAAACATCATCTGTACTGTACGTCTGCAGTGTCCATGCAGTGTGGGTGTTGATCACTACTCTTGTGATTTCAATAAAACGATTTCCAGTTTTCTGTACCCTAAAAAGGTTTTCAAGGTTACCATTTTTGTTATTTAAAATATTCATGCTTTGAGTTACTTATTCCATCATGTAGCTATGCAAGTTTTATCCTGCTGCCTAATAGGTATAGACAGGATATAGTTCTCTTTCCTCTTACTGTAGGACCAGGTTTGCAAAAACTGTATATTGTATTGTTGTGTGACTAAATGACTTGTCCAGCTTAGATTGGTATTCGGTTGTGCTTGTGGTTTGGCTCTTAAGTTGGCAGTGTTGGCCAATGGGTTAGTCTGTCGGCACAACACTTCGGTCCAAAATCAAACCTTAAAAAGTACTAAATGGATTTCTGTGCAATTTTGTACAGACATTCATGGTCCCCAGAGGATGAATGACTTTGATGATTGATGAAAATGTTCACCTGTTCAATACTTCAGTTTATGATACCTCAAAAAATAATAATCAAATTCCCATCAGCCTCAGTTATACTTTTAGAATAATAATACGAACTGTGCAATGCGGCTGTCACCTGTGTCTTTTATGAGGATTTCATCTTTAATGTTATCATCCTAGCCACTGCAATACCTTCTGACAGGCACAGGTTGTAACCTGTCATGCATACTAATGTAATTACCCTCAGCTCATAGAGTTGATGTTTTCCAGCTCGGCTAAATGCTCTTCATCTTTAAAGGGAGACTGTTATATATGAATGGAGTGATTTTCCACTCATATAGCTATAGAATATAGAATTAAGCTCCGTGCCATTTCTTTTCCCCTGTTTGGTCCACAGAGGGCACTGCTGGAACAGAAGCAGCGGAGGAAGCGTCAAGAACCTCTGATGGTCCAACCCAACACAGAGGCTTGGCCCCGGCGCTCCAGGACACGGCGTGGGGAGGAGCAGGCCCCACTGGTGGAGTCTCAGCTTAGTATCATTAACGATGTCACGGTGGATGGTGAGGGAAACACCTGCTGGAACTCATCATCAAACATCCCCTGCTGTTTTTTTATGTTGTATCAATTCTGTATAAGTCACAAAATCAGAAGTGGGCATTTATAAAAAATAAATAAATAAGTGGGCTACATTCTATTTATAATGTTATCGCTACAAATATGTCATTTTTGGTGTTTCACTGTTTTCAGTGTGGGTTTGTTGTTTAAGGATTAAAAAAAATTGCTCTATTTTAAACCTTGTTGCTGCTGTGTTTGAAAGGCGGGGGAAATCTTTGGCTGCAAGGTTAGGATGGTCACAAAGATAGGCACCAGACCACCAGATCATTTAGAAGGGTTAGTTGTGAGATCAAGTAATGTCAAGTAATGATTGCTGCTCCTCTGCTCTGCCACACAGCATGATGCAGAAAATATATATTAAAGGTAATGCAGTAAAAGGTAGTAATGTGTTGTACAATGTGGTTAAACAAGCTTCTGTTCTTCTTGGCTTAGATTACTGCTTTCACTGCAGTATAGTTTAAAAAGATCACGTAGGGGTAGGTGACATGGACAAAATTAATGTTGCAATAATATTTGTGTTTAGAAATATGTGACACCAATCATACATTGGGTACCTAATAGAACTTTTAAGGCTCTCACTCACTCAACAACACCCCAGGCCAGTCGTTAGCTGTTGGTGATGATGGTGTCGCTTTTCATTCACCGTGACGACTCATGTCCAGCAGAGCTCAGACACAGACAAACAGTTCTGTGTATTTAGCACAACATGAGAACATTCACAACTAAGATTACGTTTGACTGACTTACAACTTTTTTTGGACTTACTGTAGGTATTGATGGCCCAGCAGCCTTCATGGGCTCAGAAGCCCCTGACCTGGGAATGAAAATCCAAATCCTGTCTGTGAGCCAGTCCCAGTCTCAGCCTCAGTCGCAGTCTCAGTCACAGCTTCAGCCTCAATCCCAGCCCCAGTCCCCTGCTGCCGAGGAGCCTGAGAGAGATGGAGACACTGAGACTTTGCTAGAGCCCAAGACAGATATACACGAATTACTGCAGAAACAAGGTGAGTCCTGGCAGAGCTTAGCACCTGAGATTTAGACTAAGGTTTAGATTATATGAGATAGACATTATACAGACCTATCTAATATAATATAGTAGTAGAATTACAGTTGTTGTAACCTAACTAAAATGTTTTATGTTTGCATCGTTTATTCACTTATCAAACCAGACAGAGATTGTCTGGCAAAGTTTTACATGCATTACATGGAGAGCAGAGCCTGAAAAGTGGATGAGGCCATGCTGCGTGGCAGCAAACGTTGAATCAAATTCAAGTTGTTTGCTGCACAATGCGGCGTTGTTTTCTTTTTGCTTGGTTTCATTCCCAGGTTTTACACACAACATTTGACAGTCCAACACAAGGCCAGTGTGACATGAGGTGGAAGAAGGGAGAATAAAATATAAACACTGTAGAGAAAAAGAGACAAGAGAAAGTTATTCAGATCAGGATGACAGTCATTCAGATAAACATCATCATGATGAGTGTATTTAGTATTAATTTGTTTTTTTTTAATGTAATCGCAGTTCTTTAAACCACTCCAGATTAGTAGCTATTGTTAAACAAGGTCAGACTTTTTGACATCTTCAGACTTTGAAGCACTCCCCTGCTGCAGCATAGCACAGGGATGCAGACAGTGGTGTGATTGATGGTGACGCAGTGAGAAATGGGTCATTTAATAATAGGCCAGAGCATCGTTCACACTGCAGTGCTCATCTATAGCATCATTATAGCTACTGCCACCCACACTCACCAGCCAGCAGGCAAGGATTTATAAAGTTTATGGAAGGTGTATTAAAATCTAGCCTAGAGTGGATCGTGGATGTTTTTCAATCCACTTACCACATCAGAGCAAAAGCAAGTTTCCTTTCAGTCCTAAAAAAATGTTAACCTTCATTTAAACCAGTAAATGATTGAAACAGTTCTACTGGTTACCTATACTTTGGGCGTCGCTGAACCACTTTGCCGGCTGGAGTTGTTTCCATAGGCTTAGGATATGAAATTTGTAGGCTTTTAGATATTTTTGTTCAAAGTGAATCATGGGTCAAATGATTAAAGCTGCTCTAGTTATCATGTCTTTTTCTGGGCTTTGGTGTGATGTGATGCCGCAGTAGAAAATGTCATCATCCCTCTCAATAATGCAGGGCCTCATTGTTAATGTCAACCCAGTTTAGCATAGGAATATGTCCTCAGGAGTTCCAGCAGCTATTTTTGGCTTCCTGTCCTTGCATATCACCCCATCGCCTGAAGAAATGGATGAAATAGAAATTTTGAGGTAGATGGATATTTGATCAGCTCATTCACCTCAAATCTGTGTTTTTGTCTGTGAACTGTAAGTTTTAATATTTTTGACCTGCTCTGTGGTTAATTATCATGTGGATGTGTGTCTTTTTTGGTTTTATTTAGTAGGTTGTTGGTTAGCACATTATGAGTCCTCTCTGACATTTCCAGATGGTTGATTTCTTAAGCCACTGGCTCACACAACTTTGTTTGGTGTTTTAATTGGAGCCCTGGAGTCCCTGTAAGAGGGAGGCTAACCTTTGCAATCTCTACTTCATGACGACCCGTACTTTCTCTCAGGGATAGCTGCATATCCAGGGTTCATCTCTAGTAAATACTCCAGTGAAAATATTGTGTTTGGCTGTGTTGTTGCATTATTCACCTTGTTCAATATGGCACGGGCCAATGCCTTCCCAATCTGTACCTGATTCTAATCTGCTAAAGATATGTTAGTCCAGGTGATTGGAACCAGGAGGAAGTGGCGGAGATGTCTGGGGTCAGAGAACTCTTCTGTCTGCCAAGTGGAAAATGCTCTGCGTGTGTGAGGAGCCAAGCTTTTGGCTGGCTCAAAGCTGAAGATTGGCTGACAGTAATTAGGCAGACTTTGGCGACATGCTCTATAGTTTTATATCAAACACATTGTTATCATTAATCTCATTTCCGGTCAAGCATTTGATTAACAAGTTACATTTCAATCACAGTTAAAATGTTCTAACAGTACAAATCTGAACACATCTTCAAACACTTCAAAGTTTTGGATGACACAATTTCCCCTGCTTACTGAGATGTTTCCACGCCAGTGGACCGCTGTCGCCTTCTGACAGCACATTGAATGGGACTATAGCTGCAGCCAAGAGTTGCATCTTGGCTGATAAATCCAATTATCAATGAAGAGGCAGATGTCTCAAGCAATCTAGACTGGCCGCTGTCGGCTAGGTCTATTTTAAATCTGCATGACTGTATGACTTCATGGAGTTGTCTTTGCACAAGTACATATATGCAAGCCATGGAGGGACATAAGCCTCATTTCGGGACATTAATCTCACCCTTGTAGAAACTGACTAATAAAAAGATGCACTGGCTGTGACAGGTAGGGCTTCAGTTGAGGCCACTGGCCAAATGTGACCTTCTGGCAGAGTGAGCAGAGCGTAACTGAATTATCACGTTGTTCTGTTTGGTAGAAAGCAGTTTGCAGATGGACATGGTTGGATTCACAAGCCTTTATTCTTTCCCTTTCTTCTTCTGCTTCTAAAGAGTTGAAATCAGTCTCTCCTTTGAAAAAGAAATACCCATCTAAATATTTCAGAGACATATAAAAGGGAGTGATCGTAGCTGTAGAATGTGCTAATTTTTCTTCAACTATTTCTTAAGTATTGCATCAGTTCGTGCGAAATTTGCCATCACATATCAAAGAGCACAGATGAACCAAGAAACTTAAAAATACACCTTAGGGACAATTTTGTACCAAAACTAAAGAAACTCCAGGGAGGAAATAAAATGAAGTCTTTGAGGTTCTTTTGTAGTTGGGGATATACACAGAGCCTCTGGGACTCATTTTCCTCCTCTGTCTTGTGTGAATAAGCTTCCCAGCAGGAAAATGGCAAAGTCCTTCATGTATCATTAAAGCTCTCTCACGCTTTTGCCTCCTCTCCCTCACCAGGTCTGTCTGGCAGTATGAACTTCGACGAAGCCAGCGAGCACGAGGATGATGTAGAGGAAGAACGGACACGTTCTATGTCCCCTAACACAGACACCACCAGGCCTGCCTCTGCTGCCAGTGGCAAGGATGTTTCAGTGAGTAGCCCCATACATTTCCTCACTAACACAATATCAACATAATCCCATTTCCATCTGAACGACTAAATACCTTGTATAAAAAAAAAAAAAAAGCAGTTATCTTAACAGAAGCTCATGTAACCCACTACCCAGGAGGCTGAAACCCCAGGATCACCCACAGCAGAGAGCTCACTAATTGATGTGGCTAATCTAGAGGAGTTTGTCCTGCGTCCAGCTCCACGTGGCGTCACTGTTAAATGTCGAATCACTCGGGACAAGAAGGGTATGGACCGTGGCCTGTACCCTACCTACTTCATGCACATGGAGAAAGAGGATGGCAAGAGGGTGAGTGTGCACCAAGCGATTGTAAGGAGTTGTTGTATTGTTATTGTTATGTACATGTGGAGTGTGTTTTTGAGACGTACGCCAAAAAAAAACAACCCACAAGCACACAATGGACATACAATTTAAAGGACGTCTAAAGCTTTTTCATTCTTGAATACGTAATACTTATTTTAAAACTGAAGGGAAGTCTCTCGCTTTCCAGGTGTTTCTGCTGGCAGGGAGGAAGAGGAAGAAGAGTAAGACATCCAACTACCTTATTTCAGTGGATGCCACTGATCTGTCACGAGAGGGAGAGAGCTTCATCGGTAAACTGAGGTAAAATGCACACTTTCTCTTGGCAGTTTCCTCCATGGACATGGGTAAATCTATTTGTTCCCCTGAATTTAAATCTAAAAGGTGTTGGTGAAGTCTGCCTAAAGTCCTCCTGAACATTATGGTGGATTAAGTACTTAGTATTTTTTGTACACGTTACAAGATTGCATTTTGTGCTTATTGTATGAAACAAATGACAAAACCCACATGGCTGTGACAAATACCCAGCAAATTATACTTAACTGCAGCTTTCAGACATGTTGTTGCCAAAACTGGGCACAAAATATTAAATTGCACCTTTTAGCAGCTATGTTTGGTTGGTTTTAAGAAAAGCCAAGCACCGTGCTTTTGCTTCCGCCGCTCCACGTGACTGAAATGTTGAAAATGCTGCTAGCAGTCGAAAGATATGAAATGGTAGGAACATTTCATCACCAGTGTGTATTCTTACAGGTCCAACCTCATGGGCACCAAATTCACAGTGTACGACAACGGCACCAATCCCTGCAAAAACCCCGGGGCTCTGTTGGAAGAGACCAACACACGACAGGAACTGGCTGCCATTTGCTATGTGAGTGAATTACAGAGACAAACAGTGGGTTCAGTGTGTCCCCTGCTAATTCATTATATTAAGTGAAATTGTCGAACTCTCTGTACCATTTGGCAGGAAACCAACGTACTGGGCTTCAAAGGACCCCGTAAAATGACTGTAGTCATCCCGGGCATGAACATGAATTTTGAAAGAGTCCCTGTAAGACCTCAAAATGTGAGTCTGCTGGTCCTGTAATTTCCTCATTAGTCTAATTTATATATATAAATGTATTTTCAACTTGACTAAAACTGCGGCCAAGACTGCTCGTCTCAAAATGAATATGTTTGTTTGACAGGAGCAGGAGAGCCTCCTCAGCAGGTGGCACAGTCACTCGCTGGACAACCTGATAGAGCTGCACAACAAGGCCCCTGTGTGGAACGATGACACCCAGTCTTATGTGCTCAACTTCCACGGCCGCGTCACTCAAGCTTCAGTGAAAAACTTTCAGATAGTTCACGACAATGACCGTAAGTATCTCCTTCTCTTCATACATCCCTTTTGCACCAACTCTCGTTTTATTTAGACATTTTTGTTGCCGAGCAGTTGTTCCCCTGGTGCCCCACATAAATCAGAGTCTCTGGAACTCTTTTTGGGATGTTTAGTCATGGTGGTTATTGGGTAGTGTGAGTCATTTTGCCATGAAGAAGGTCCAAAGATACTTCTGCCAAAATATTTGTTTAACCATTCACTATTTGTCCTCTCTTTACACATTTTTCTGCACTGTTAATGCTCACATTAGTCACCACTGTATGATTGACTCTCCGTCTCCCATCCCCCTAGCTGACTACATTGTCATGCAGTTCGGCAGAGTGGCTGAAGACATCTTCACTCTGGACTACAACTATCCCATGTGTGCTCTTCAGGCCTTTGCCATTGGCCTGTCGAGCTTTGACAGCAAGTTGGCCTGTGAATGAACCAGCAGTTTTACTTCCACACCCGCACCTTTCCTGCCCACCCTCAAATCTCTTGTCACGAGAGGTCGACAGCAACAACGCTTGCATCATCAGGAATCCTACAGATGAAAAGGAACCCATATGAAACTGAAACAGGGACGTTTGTCAGAGGTGTTGGCGCATTGTTGGAAAATCCGACTCTGTTGGTTCCTGTTTTTTTTTTAATGCGATTTTATAGTTATTGTTTCGATATCAGTTTACCCATTGTGTACAGTGTATGTGTATATGTACACATGTATACAAACTAAAAGGGAAAAAGCAAAACACATAGCTCTCATCTGTGCTGGAGACAGGAGTTCCTGTTAGACTCCTAGTGCAAAAAGATCTGATATTAAATTTATGGCCTTGTTTGAAGATATGTAATATGTGTATTAATCATGTATTTTCTGTTGCTTTTGTTGCCTTTGAATTTTATATCAGTCAGTGTTTTTGGCCAGTCTAACGGCATATCTCTAAAAATGTTAATGTCGACTGAGATGTCACACTACAAAGCATAAACCATTTTGAAATAGAAAACAGGGCCTCTCCTCTGGTGCCACCCACTGGGCAAACTGTAGATTTTTTTTAGTAATAAGGAACTAAGAAAAGCAAACTAGTTTTTTTTTTTTTTTTTTTAATCCATCCAGCATTTTCTTCTCTGGTCTGTAACGGTCTTGCCGCTAGTGTGGCTACGTAACTTTAATCTTGTTTACATCTTCACATGTGACTTTCTAAGCTGCCATCTACTCATAACTCATTTTGACATCATTCTTTTTGTTATCGTGTCATCTCTCTTTTTTATCAATGTGTGGAAGGTGCATTATTCAGAACAGACCCGTCTTATGGTTTTTGTGTTTTTTGTGATTAAGTGTAATTTTTAATCTTGTGACTGTGATTTTTCTTTGTCTTAAGGATAAATTGGATTATCATAAAAGAGAAAACAAATGCAGAATTGCACATTTTAAGAGAAAGGATATACAGACTGTACATAAAAGACAAGGTAATGCTGCCTTATTTGATTTATTCATGCAGTCCTTAAATAGCATCAAATACTAAATGTCATTTTAAGGTATGGAATTTTAAAATAATGGATGGAAGTTAAGCATCGATACATTGGATAGAGCTTGTATATTCATGGTTACACAAATACAGAAATTGTCTTAGAGAAAGACTAAACATTAATGTTTTCAAAAGGAAACTGCAAGACATCTACTGTATCTACACTGAGTGCACAAGATTTGAGTGACATTTTGTCGAGTTGAGATTAAGTTGGAGGCTATTTTGTACAGTCCACATCTTGCCTGTCTCCAAATCTAACGCTCCATCTCCTCCCTTATAAATTATAGGGGAGCATTAAGGGAAATCACTAAGGGATTGTATAGTTTAAAAGGCTTTACATCATCATTAAATGTCCCCAATAGTTTGTCCATTCAGTGTACTGCATCTCTTTGAAGGACACGTGAAAACGTTACTGAAAACTTCTGTATAGTACCAATATTTAGGGTCATTGATTGCTACAGAGCCAACAGTAAATATTTCATAGTCGCACTTTTATACAGTTTCATCTGGATCCTTTCAAGGAAAAGTCTTCAGTGGGATATCCTGCTGAGGATGCGTTTGAGGGATAGATGTGATTGCTATGTGAGCGGGCCTTTTCTGCTCTGAATGGCCCGTCAGAGCCTTACGTCAGTTACAATCCTCCTTTACACGCGAGCTCCAATATCTGGTTTTAAAGGAATTGTTACAAAAATATTTTCAAAAGAACTGTGTGCCAGCGGTTTATGGAAATTCCGTTTTGTTATTTTGTATTCAAAATATTGTAAAGAGAGCGTGCAGTGGAGTTTTGAAGAGAAAGAAAACATTTACAGAAGATATTTTGAAATATATATAAACACTACAAGAGACTTTGGTGGTACACATTCCAGTCTGACATTTGTGAATCATACAATCAGGTATATGGCTGTATTTCAACGGATGAAAATATGACAGTGGATGATCAAACGTGTTTATCATGTTAATACACGGAGAGATGAATGTATCCAGTGAACAGTTTATTTTCATAAACGTGACAGATGTCAATTTGATCAGAACACCTTTTAACAGCTAAACAAAAGTGCTTATTTCCATCAATGTAAAATGTTTAAATAACCAAAATAAAAACATTTTGAAAAATAAAGTGCTTCGCATGCTTTGGAATGCAGTTTAACCTTCTAGCTGTCTGCTTACAATTCTCTGTTGCTTTCAAGTAGAACTTCATTGCGCATAATCTAGATATTCTGTACTTTTTATGTAAGCAAACTGAACACTGACGGCAACTGTACCTGACAACATTTGATGAATCTGATAACACGTCAGGTCATCTTACAACTGAACACCTTTAACACTGTTTCTGTCTGAACAGTTAACTTCCCAGCTAACACCCTCGCTACCCCGATCCTCTTTTACATCAAATATCAATCTCTTTGGGCAGGTCTCTGTACTTGATCAGGTAGTATGGGTAGCACTGGCAGCTATCAAAAACTACAAACACGGTAGGTTTGTCCATGTTGTCCACACAGGTATCGTAGAGGTGGTACTGCCTCGTCTTGGAGCTGAGCGGTGGGGGGCGGCGGTAGCTGTTCCTTCCCAGACTCACGTTCCCCACCAGGACTTTGGCTAGGAACATGTGGCGAACATGATCGGGCCCCACCTTGGCTGAGTAGGTGCTGGAGAAGGAGGCGGTGGTGGCAAAGTAGGAGCCGAAACCGTAGGACGCTCCGTTGAGCCCGGCCATGCGAGGGTCGAAGTTGTTGTGGCAGATGTCTTCTGAGGCCTCTTTGGTTGTCCCGTGGAAGAGATGTCTCTCCAGAGGCTCCTTAGACTCGCTGTGCTGCTTCTGCATGTACGACTTGTGCCTGCAATGACAACGCAGATACAAATACGTTGAGATGTAGCTTGTGTCTCTTGTACATTTTCCATGTCACGTAGAGCAACAGCATGGCGCCCTGATGGATTTTATCAGGTTTGGACGACAAACTTAAACTTCACCCTTTTGGGTTATTAGACAGGAGACACAAACAGCAGCTGGACCTTTGGTACTTGTCCCAGTGGAGGAGGTTCTGAATCTGTTGGATGCTGACGATGTCCACCTTGGTCTCAGGCAGGCTCTCGTAGAAGAGGTTTTGGACCCTCCGGTAGGCCTGTGTCCCTGCCGGAACATGTACCAGGCTGTACTCATCCCCTGAGGCTTGACACCACACCGGAGGATACCAGGAACTGAACTCCTCCAGAGGGTCCACCCCGAAGTTTGCCTGTGGAGGAACACTAGCAGGCGCAGCCGGGTCAGTCTGGATTCCTGTCCTGGGTGTGGGGAGTAGAGGAAGGGAGTAT
Source organism: Xiphias gladius (assembly GCF_016859285.1). Taxonomy (NCBI): domain Eukaryota; kingdom Metazoa; phylum Chordata; class Actinopteri; order Istiophoriformes; family Xiphiidae; genus Xiphias; species Xiphias gladius. Next base: position 5,838,095 of record NC_053401.1, read on the forward strand.
ATTAATGTAATGAAGAGGCGGTATGGGAGCAAGCAACAGCTTGCCTTTACCATTCATCTGAACTAGAGCAGTTAACAAGCATAACAAGTATAAATCTGCCTGCACTGCTGTTTCTGTGGACTGAAGCCAGTGTTTTGTGCAACATCACGTTACGTTCACTATTGAATTTGGTCAAAGTGTAACGAGTATTCACGCAATTGGGGATGAGTTGACCGTAATGTTTATTATGATTATTTTCCTATTTTTGAAACAAAAGACAAGAGAGACAGCAAAAAGATATCCGGATACCAACTGCAGGTAAGGCTGCATGGAATCAGGGGAGCGGTAGACCGGTCTGCAGCGGACTTCTCTCTGGAACCCTGTGGTGACGTTGGTCTGGGTCATGGTGGTGAAGTCCAGCTTGTACTCCTGTGTGCTGATGTAGAAGGAACACTCGGGCTCTTTTTCACTCATCTTCTTCAGCAGCAAGGTGGACACATTCTACGGAGAGATGAACCAATCGGTGAACTGCTGAAAAATGGCACCGGGTGCAACTTAAATAAGAGAGGGGTCTGTTTTTTAGAAGATGAAAAAAAAGGGAAGAAGAAAATCAGAAAGAAACATGCACCTTGCTGTACTCTTCCCAGCTGAGGTTGTTCCACCAGTAGATTTTCCATTTGCTGGGAAAGTAAGGGTTCCTGACCAGACTGTCAGAGTTATTCAGGCGTCTCACGCCGTCATACTTCGCTGGTTCGTCCAACTCCATCAAGTTGAAGTTCAGGCTGTAGCGCACATGTCTACACGGTTTATAGCACAAAAAAAAAAAAAAAGCATCAGGAGATTGCAATTAATCCCCGGCAACTTTTGTTTTTGATTCAGTGAAACTGTGCTGTAATCACCACAATGGCAAAAAAAAAAAAAAAAGGCAAAGAAAACAAGAATAATTGGTTTTCGTCAATTTTCAGAGATGCAATAGTTTTTAATAGCAGGAAACATCTTATAATAGCAACATGCTGTAGCAAAGCTAAGACCAGACATCTGAGTTCAGAGTTTCCCTCTTACTCACCCATCTTTGATGCCAATCACCTCTTGGTTGACATCGCAGTAGATCCTTTCCAGTAAGACTTGAGAGCGGGGGGAGATGTCGACCCACTGGCGGGTGATCACACACCTCAGCTGCCAGTGAAACGGGTAGGGCGTGTGGTGCATCTTACACTTATTCCCCCCGCGGCACATGCTTAAGAGGAAGCTGTCGCAGATCTGGATGTCTGGGGAGGTCTTCGTGTGGAAAGGAGACGGGACGGGCGCTTTGGACGGCGCTTGCAGCTTGGTGGGCGTGGTTGCTGGGGTCCGGGTGGTGGGTATGACCCCATTCGTTGTAGTGGTGCCGGGCTGGTGGGCAGGCTGGGGCTGGGTGATGATGAGAGGCAGGGAGACGATGAGGGAGGTGGCTGGCTTGGGGTTTGGCGGTATTTGCTGTGGTTGACCTGGAGGGAAATGCAGCGATTGGGTGCTGTTGTGGGAGAAGGTGAGCAGGACACAGGAGGCGTTCTGGGAGGCGCGATGTTGCTGAGTGACGGACTGGACCCTCTGAGGCTGCAGGGCGCTGGATGCGAGCACCGAGGTCTGCGCGGCGCTGGAAGAGCTCTGACTTTGGCTGGAAGTTGTGCCCCTCCCTTGCCGAGAGGTCTCAGGGGTTAAATGAACGCCGATGCTGTAGGGATTGACAGTCCAGGCGATGTCAACACGCTGGGATCTTACGGCCTCCCATACCGGGAGGCTGGTGTTGGTGTCAGCAGGGATTTCCAGGAGGAGGAGGGAGGGGCTCAGCAAGGTGACTTTGGGAGATTTGGACGGGGGCTCTAAAACGTTGGCTGCCACCTTTCTCTTCGCTCCTTTGCTGGATGAAACTCCAGCCATCTTGAGCTCCCTAAAACATTGTAAACCATTCAGCTTTAACAAATTGGCATCGAGAACGGAAGTTAAGGGTTTAGCTTAGGCTAAAGTTGAGCCAACTAGACGTTGCACTGTGCAATTCATTTGAAACATCTGAAATTCACACGAAAGAATTAAGCTAAATCATATTATTTTATATACGGCACATAAATAAATATATATATGTATTTTTTTCATATTTTTTTCGTCTGTATTGACGTCTATCGACCGGAGGTCATAATTTAGGTAAATTTTAACTTTTCTCAACCTCCAACCAACAACCTGCGCTTGACTTTTTCACGTAGTCGCGCATTTAAAACACGTTCTTAGCTGCTAGCTACACGCACGGTTAGCATCGCAGCCGAGAAGCCCGATTTTTGAAAACTGAGCAACACTGAGCGGCTAACGTTACCTTCTAATTACTGCGAGTCACCTTGCTGGGGGGGAAAAAAAAAAATAAAAAATTAAGGAGAAAAAAAATAAATTAATTAAAAAAAAAAAAAAAAAAAGGCAGCGTCGTGTAAATCAGCTGCAACCTCGGGGATTGTGGAAGTTATTTGCTTCGGAGAAGGGAACTAAAGGTCCGCACATCGATCTAGAAGAGGAGGAGGACCCGGAGGGGGACGCAGGGTTCAGTCACTAAACTAGTCACGGGTGGGGTGAGGTGGGGGCATCAACATGCTGTTGAGGTACCAATAATGCAAAAAAAAATAAAAACTATAATAAAAAATAAGTGAATAAATCAATAAAATAAAAATAAAACATTAATTTAAAAAAAACAATCGAAATACTCTAAAATGTAAAATGAGCAATTTAGAGAATTTTACACATCTAATTACATTTAGATAACATTTTAGAATATTTACTGTAGTATTCTGACTTATATAATATACTGTACATAGCTTATATATGGACTTGTGAAATATACATTTCAATAGACCATATAAAAAGGACAATCTTCGTCTTCACTATAAATACACACAGAATTTACCCCCATAATTTAACAGTTATGAAATTTTTTTTTCGATAGATAGAAAGAACAATTACGTCCACTGTAATAACATAATGTGAAAAGCCAGTTTCATCTTTAGTTAATACAATACAGTTGTTTTTCATAGCACTGTGGAGTCTGTGGCTTTATGTACTGAAATGCCCGCCCTGACTGATGTTATATACTATATGTATCCTGTAATAATCTTAGACAAAGCTGCCTCTGGAACCTTTCTGAGCCACTTACTCAAAACTCTAAAAGGTGAGAGGATTCATACTCAAAAACAAGCATTCATTGTTTCATTTTAGGCCAAAAATTGTCTAGTAGGTCTAGACTACAAAAGGGACAAAAATCGAGGGAAGTCATGACATTTGCAAACTATTTATTTGTAAATGAGTGCTCTCAAATTTCATTAACATCATTAGTACTTGCACAACAAGCTGTTTAGTGTGTGACACAAACCAGTGGTTATAAACAGGACAGGGTTAATTAAAAAAAAAAAAAAAAGTGTTAAGAGATTGACATGCAAATGAAGAATCATTATGCAAACTTGAATCCATAAAAATTACAGTTTCCTTGAGTGTTTTTTTTTTTCCCAGGTTACAGTGCACCAAAATACAGTACAAGTTCAACTCTATGCTGCCCCGCTCTGTTAACATCGACAGGTCAGGCAATAATTTCTAGAGAGAAAAAGCGGGACCCTAAAAGCGTAGAGATCAAGCTCAAGTGAGAGACCGCTTAATGTAAAGTGCACAGATAAGGCATTCGTTGCATTTTGAAGCTGAAAAAGGTTGGGGAACATTGTACTGAGCCAGGAGAGAAGAGCAGATACGATGCAATTTGATGTCAGTTTCCGAGGGCTCTCCACATACTATGTGAAATTCAAAAAATGTTCCCCATCCTTTTGTGCTGAAAAAAAAAAAAAAAAGAAGAAAAAAAAAGAAAAAAGTTGTGACTCTGAAAATGTTCTCTCAACAATACCCAACAGCCTTCACAGAAACCTCCTGCGGTTCAACCGTCAAGGGACACAGCTGACAGCCCACCCAGAAGTAGGGGAAGACTTTCTCAGTGAGGGTGTGCTTGAAGGTGTAGATGTGTGTGTCGTCAAGTGGGTTGTAGAAAGACACCCTGCCCTTGTCATAGTCCAGCAGCACTCTGATTCTCTCTGGGTTCTTCTTCAAGCTAAGTCGTGTTAGAGGGGAGGTACCCGCAAAGTACATTTTGTGGTAAAAGTAGACACACAGGTAGCCGTTCATCAGCACCGACGACACTTTCTCCTTCCTCTGGACAGATTCTTTGGCCACACCGACCACCCACGCCGTATTCTCCCCCACGTTGACGTCCCAGGCGTGCTTGCCGGAGGTGAAGCCCTCGTGGCCCAGTACACCGGTGTCAGGGTCGAACCTCTCCGGGTTGTCCGGCAGCTTCTGCCTCTCGTCGCCGTCACAGACGCTGGTGAGGTCAGCTGAGAAGACGAGCCACGGGGCGGCAGTGTTCGGGTCCAGGGTCACTGGGGCTGAAGAAAACATGGCAGATTGTCAGACGTCTGCAGGTTACAGACTCTGACTGTGGTTCAGTCAGGAATCGCAACCGCTTCTGCACCCTGGGAATCCCTGACGTGAGTAAAACTGCAGCTGAAGTTTTAAAGAATAAAAACTCACCGTGGCCTGAAAAGTAAGCCAGAGTATGTACTCACTGTATTTGATGATTTTACGCATCTTCTCCCATACGTGGAACGTCAGAGAGCCCAGATATTTGGCCACATCTATGAGAGCTCCTGGAGCCATAACCGGATCTTCAATAGAACAGTTAGCTCTGGAGAAAAAAAAAAAGAAAAAAAAAAAAAAGCAATTTATGTCTCACGTTATGAAAGAAAAGAAAAACAAAAGTTTCAAATATAAGCTTTTTCTACCTCGCCAGCGTTCTCTTGCATTTCTGAAAAAAAAAAAAAAAAAAAAGGAGGCAAAGTCACTAATATATTTCAAGGGGAACTTCTTTTTAATTGCACGGATCCATGCACATATTCATAATTGAAATATTTACAAACTTACATGAAGGACAGAGATGTCCCCTGAAGCTATCTCCTCCTCCAAGACTCGGATGGACGCAGACAGAGACACTATATTTCTTTCCATTTCGTCAATCTTCTGCCTCATCTCCCGGCTTTTCCGCTCTTCCTCCCTCCTCAGCGCCTCCATCCTGGCCTCCTCCTCTGCAAGAAGGAAGCTGTGGAGTTTTTCAAACTCCTCGCGGGTCCGCCTTTCCACAAATCGAGCCTGGACCTGAAATTCAAACCCGCATAAGCACGGCTCTGGAGATGGTATGATCTTTGTAAGAAATGTCGGCAAAAAAAAAAAAACACCGCACCTGAATGGTCGCCACAGTGTCCTCGTAGTTTTTCTTCATTCTGTCAAAAGCATCCCTCTTTTCCTGCAATGAGCTGAGGGCTGATTTCATTTTCTCCTGAGTAGATAATTTAGAGGAAATTAATTTGAAAGCCGGTTGAATAGAACCTGATTAGCCTAACTTCAGGCTGCTACATCCATGAATACAACAGCTCATAACAGCTTTTCAGGGAACTTAGATAAACAGCCCCAAGGAAAAGCATGTTATAATTCCACCCCGGTTTGGTTTTACCTTCACATCTACTGCAGCCTCGCTGACAGGGAGACACTCGTGCTGCTTGTGCTTCCTTGAGGTGTGGCAAACCACACAGATGGGCTCCTTGTCTGGAAGGCAAAAAAGCTTAAGCTTCTCCCCGTGAACCGGGCACATCTCCCCCGGATCGCAGTACAGCTCTCCCGCCTTATCCTCCGGCCCCTCACTCTCCTGGATCATGTAAGACTCGCACAGGTTCCTCAGGGTGAGACTGGGTACGGGGTCGTCCAGGCTCTGGGTCCTGCACAGGGGGCAGTCTCGGCCCTGTCCCCGCTGAGTCCAGTACTGCTGCAGACAGGGCGCACAGAAGCTGTGGCTGCACTTGAGGACCACCGGGTCCCTGAAGATTTCGCAGCATATGGAACAGGAGAGGTCCACCTCCGGGAGTGAGAGCCTGCCTGCCATTCTGACACTTGGATCCCGGTTTACTCTGAAAACGTAAGTAGGGCAAGAGTGCAGGTACCGATTGAACACCTAAGCCCTTGTTTATACCCACAACCACCTGCTTTGCAGTCTATTTACTTCACCCTACGAAGACTAGTGAACACAGCTCAGCGTTCAAAGCCTTCAGAAGCAAACTGAGCCGCTGACAGCTTCACATAATAAGAGTCAGAGCCAAACATACCTGACAGCCAAAGTCCTGCAATAGAAATACGTGCCTGACTGAGAGCACTTCCTACTTCCTGTTATGTCGAGTCACCCAAAGGAGGCGGAGTCTCAGAGGCAGGGGGAGGCATTAACCCCTTGACTACCAGAAAAGGTCTCATTTACTGTCTAAATCTGTGACTCCCAACTGTGGGGGGGGGGGATATGAAAAGTTTCCAGACGATTAAAGGGTCAGGAAATAAAAAAATTGTAGTCTTAACACAAAATTATGTTAATTTTTCTGTCTTTTTAAAAAAAGTACATTCACCTCTTTAGGGCTCTAAAAATCCTCAAATGAAACTGTTTGAAGATGAAGAGAGAAAAAAAAAAAAGGTTATTTGGTTGAGCTGCTCGTGACTCTTTTCGCGAGGGGGTCACGAGTAGCTTCACAGTTTTTCAGGAGTCACAAACCAAAAAGGTCGGGAACAGCTGGGTCTAAGTAATAGCTGGGGAGTTAGATCCATAAATCGGCACTGGGTAACAGTGAAAGCCACGACTCCATTCCTCCAATTTCTTCACGCTACGCAAATGCCACGATGAACGTGAACCCTGACACATGTCAGAGATGCAATACAGCTGGAGAAAACGGGAAACCCACACTCGCTGTGACATGTTGAGTAACCGTGTGGGGCGCGGCACTTTAGTCCCCAGCTTGCAGCCTCCTCTCATTTCGTCTCCAGGACGCTTTCTCGCAGCAGCTCTCAGCATATGAGGCCATCCGATGGCAGGCGGCTAGCCAGAGGGGCGCATCGCCGTGTGGCTCGGCGGCAGTGCCCCGACCTTGCAAGTTCAGTTTGAAGGGGTTTGTTGTGCGGTCAGTGGTCAGCATACTCATTAGGCATTTTTCACCCTTCGTTTAACAGCAGAGTACAGCCGTTCGCACCGTGCCGCTTTTCAAATGTATGCTCATGGCCTATGTTTCTATTAGAATGCTAAGAACAAAAGCTTCCCGGTGACTGTATCATTTATTAAGTCTGGTAAAGTGGTAAAAGTCCTTAGTCACACTCAGCCATTTCTCTGTTTTTCTGCGTCTTTCAGGATTCTTTTATCGTTAAATTATGCTGCAACCTTAAGCATAACTTTTTTCTTTTTTGCATTTATTGCTATTTTTATGCTCCAAAGTCCAAAGAGAAACAACAACTAGACATAGAAAAATAGCTTCTGCTCACTGGGGTTCTTACTTCTTGATAAATGTGTCGCACAACTTCGGAGGACCAGCGTGCAGACCCTGTTTATCTTCATTTTTCACGCTGTCCACTTGGAGCAGCCATTTCCAACCACCGCATTGGCCTGCGTGATTATAACTTGATCAAACTGACTGGTGGGAGCAACTTTTGCTTGGATGCTTCCTCATCAGGAGCATTCGACGTCGGCGGGCTGAGGCCTGATAACATGTGTATTGTGCCTCTCTGGTGTCTGATTAGAGCCCTGGACGCCTCACGAGGTCAGCGCCATGATCACTCGAGTTATAGTGAGTCATGGGAAGTCATCACATTCAGGGATCCTCCTTCCTGCTTTGCATTTAGATGCAAAGGTGAAACCAATGGATATTTTTAGAAATGTGGGAAATGAAAGACATGAGCCATCTCATAGGTGGCTAATAATGTTTGCCAGAAAACACACTAAACAGCTGTACATTTAGCATGACCTTGTTACTGTCCTCCCATTATGATCATATGCTCTCTCAGTTTCGACTTCTTTTGATTGATACTTTTGATTCATTGCGGTTGCATCACATTTAATTAACGTAACAATCATGCATAATTTATTGGCTGTGTTATTCATGCAGTACATCTAATATCACACCAGGTTAAGTTAACATTTTTGCTGTTGCAGCTGGTGAAAAGGTAGGGATCCAGAACCTACATTTACGATTTGACTCAGAAGGCTGCAGAAGGCGCTTTTTACTGATTGACTGGCAGGAAAACCTGCAGTTTTACCCCTGACTGAGGGAATAGCCTGCACTGCACGTGGCCCATCCTGTCGCCTTCGACGAGGAACTTTCGGGCATAAAGTCAGTTTTTTCCAAAAGTTACTTTTAATTGAGCTTTATTTTCCTCAGCACTCACGGCCTCCACGCTGTCCTGACATGTGACTGGGAACACAGACGGTCTTTGTTGTCACCCATGAAAGGAGGATTGGGGTTTTCAAGCAGATGTTCTGTTTGTTCATTTCTTCACTTCCCTCCTTCCTGAAATGACTCAGACTTTTGAGGCATGCCGAGCCCCACTTCAGTTGGGCAGTAAAGCACTGACTTGATAGTTGGTAGTTTGAGTAGGAAATCATAAACTATATATAATGACTTTACAAGTCTATTTGCATCATCACAGGCATTATAATTATTTTAATTATACTATGAGTTTGATCCAGGTTTCAGTGCTTAGTGGAATTCTGTGATTATGTGGATTATAAAATGAACTTATTATATGACTCTTCATGAGCCCCATGTTAAGTAAGAGGATATGTCACATTGTGCATGGAGTACTTTTCCGATTGTGGAGTATTCATCATTTCTAATTCACGCAGTTGCAAGTTTTCCTGTCCCTTCATTGGGGGGAAAGGTAACTTGTTCTGATAACGTGACACCGCGGACGATAAACTTTGACAACACCTTTTCTGCTGAAATGAAACCTGGTACCATGTTTCCCTGTTGCTGTACTTGTTTGGTACCACTAGGTGTCAGGATGTGCCCACGTATGGCGAAGTCGGCCAAGGCCCCCCCCAAAATATGCTGAACTTCTGCTGCAGCTTTCTTGCGGGAAGTGTCACTGCTTTGCATCGAAATGACTTGAGGTGAACAGACAAATATCAGGAGATAAGATATAATCTGTCTCATCCCATCACGGGGGGGGGGGCTTTGAAAATACCTCAGGATAAAGCAGGTAAATGCTCACATTTACCTGGATGTCACTGTCTGCAGCGTCTCCTATCCTGTAAATTGGCTGTCAGCCATTGTGACCCAGGCTAATAGTGATTCATTATTGCTCACGCCCAGCTAGTGTTAACGCGACTTCATCTGGGCTGACGGGGGGAAGGCGAGGGAGGGGGGGTTGGTTGTCAGTCTCTCACCACTAATGAGGACAGGCAGGCTAACGCACAGCAGAGACAACTTCAGTCAGACCTGTCTCACCGCCTGATACGTAACAGGGAGCATCAGGACCATTGGATGGAGCCGGCCTGCAAATACCGTCTGTGCGCGGAGATTGTTCTTTTCAAGCTGAGGGGTTTATAAGGGATAAACCCTCAGCTTGATGACTGCAGCTGAGAAGGTGCATGACAGACGTGATCAGTGAAGCACGTCAGGTTCGTATTTATATCACACTTCACGCAAGCCCCTTTGCAAATGTGTGATAAAAAGTCAATAGTCTATCGCTAAACTAAAGCCAGTGAGTTACGACGGGCAATAAGACAGAGAAACGAGGGAGGAGGAAGGGAAAAGAGACATAAAGAGAGAGATTTTATTGTATGGATTGATGGTGTTAGGTAGTTCTCCCCAGAGTCCCCTTCACTTCATGACTTGCTGTATGCTTACACACCTGTCTAATTCTTTGCTGCAAAGGTGTTAAAAAAAAAGGTGCCAGTTTCTCATAATGCAACTTTAAAACCTTTATAAGTTGATGGATTTTTTTTAAGGGTCAATGAATTAAGTCACCGCAAGACAAAATGAGTTAAACCTCCCTTGGCTGTGCTTTTTGGCCACTCGGGAGCAGTGGAAACAACAGAGCTTTTTAACTGATATCATGAATTTGTTGCAAACAAGTGATCATTCACAACAACCTTGGTACCCATTTGGATTAATTTCCCTGTCCGCTGTTAGTCCAATATTCACTCTCCTTTTAGCTCTGTTCCTGGTCTCCAGCAGCACCTGAGGGAAATATCTTTCGTTCCGTGGCCGCCAAATGCTCCACGGGTGTTGCAGAGTGGGTTTATCAGGGGATCGTTCACGGAAAACCAGCCTCCTGCTGCTGCTGCTGCTGGTGGTGCTGGGGAGACAGCGAGGGGGAGCGGTGAGTTTTGAGAAAAAACACGGTAAAGTTGCGTGCGGTCAAATGACAATAAAATGCACCGCACAGTTGATGGGAACTGTAGAGCTGGGTTAATGTTAGACGTGATCATTTGATCCATTGTAAATGGTAAAAAAAAAATATTGAATATAGCAGCTTTGAAGTGATGCGTACAAGAGACTGAGCAACAGCAACTGGGAGGCATTTTTAAACCTCCGAAGGTTTGTTCTAGTGTGAACGCCACATGAACTGTCAGCTCTTTTCATTCAAATGAAACTGAGTGTTGGAATGTTTGGGAATGCTGTGTTTATTTACCACAGTGGCTGGCTGAAGCTAGCTAGCAATGAACACATTGAACTGTGTATGTGTGTGTGGGTGGGTGTGTCTGGAGCCTCCCTGTCCTGTTTTTGTGTGACGGCTTAGATGCTGAATGATCCCAGTTTATCAAGAGGTCAAATCTTTCAGCCATTGTCCTGCGGATCCCGCGTCTTCCCCTCTTGTCTCCACGCGCGCAGGAATGGAGGTCGGCCTACTGGAGCACACATTTTTTTCAAGTTGCAACCACTTGCGCAAATACGCCCTTGCCTCACTTCTCACCTCACCGGGATGAATTTGCATCCGCGCGCGTCACCGCTTGGACTTTGTATGCGAGCGCAAAAATTCATGTCACATTCAGTTTGACCCCGCGTCACCGTTTGCAGTATATCCAGTTGCACTTTTGCATTTTGCTGCACTGTGCGTAAGAATATCCAATTCTGAAGGATCCTAATCTACTATAAAAGTGTCCTACTGTGCTTTTTGACTTTAACCGTACTTTTACTCTTAATATTTGAGTAATATTTGCCAGATAATAACATTCCACTGATTATTGAAATCCCTGCAGTAAAAAGGATTACAGTCAGAAGGCAGCAGCTGAGTCAGTGTGTAGTGTGGAGAAGACATTATAAGATTAATCTCCAAGTTTATACATAATTGTAATTGCTACCAGAGAGACAAGAGAAAGAGAGAGGGACAAGGGCACCAGAACTGAATTATACTTTCTGCCATATCAATATTTGATCTTCTCAGATTAAAATACTTATGACGCGCTGACTTAATCATTTTCAAGCTCTTCACATTGCGCCTCACGAGCAGCGAGCTCCATCGTCGTCAAAGGGAAATACTTCACATCCATCTCAACAGAGGATGCCTTCGTTTCGGCTCCTCTTCCACACACGAATTGAGTGCCCCATACAAATTGGATTAAATGCACAATTTGACTACGGCTTGCGAGGCACTCTCGCCAAAGACCAGGTACCTTTTTTTCGGTCACATATTGATTTTTCACTTTGGTAATGGCTGATAGAGTTTTGACAACAATATTACATACCGCAAGGCATGTGTGATGTATTAAAAAAACAACAACTGAGTAACAGAGTTTAGGTCTTGTCCCTGCTAGCTATTTTCGGTGTGTATTCGGAGGTGCGTGGGAGGGGTTGACTGAAAAGACACACTTGCGTGTTGTTCACACACACACACACACACCCACACTCGAACGTGCATGCAGCGGAACCTACACATAAACACCCCAGCATTTTCACAAACACAAATGTGCGCTGAACTGGAGGCAAATTCAATCTTACTGGAGAGGCTGCTGGAAGGCCTCGGGCTCGGAAAACCTCCTCGAGTCTCTGGAAGGTTGCCAGGCCCTCCAGATTCACAGGAAAACCACGGTGATCTCTCGCCTTCCGTCTCTCTCACACACACACACACACACACACACACGAAACACCTGCACACAGCGACCCAAACCACTGGAGTTTAAAGGAGTGACATCAATTCAATAAACCCGGTCTGACAGGGACAGCGCAATTCACCGCAACACAGCTGCTCTCTCTGTCTCCTTGCGAACCCGTTTCCCCCATTTTTCTCCTGGCTTCCTCCCTTCCCTTTAAACTCTAGCTCAGCAAAGCGGAATGATGGAAATTTTGTTTTAGCCAGATGAACCTGCTGTCTGTGATGACCCAAATCTTTATTAGGTTTTTTTCACTGCTCTGCTTTCAAAAACGGCATGGAGAGAGTCAGGAAACGGTGCCCGTGTCAGGGAATTGCTCGCGATCATTTTCTGCTGGAATTCAGTTACGTGTTACTTTTTTTTTTTTTTTTTTTTTAATCTTCTCAGCATTTCATGTCGACTTGAATACGAGAAGCAGGTTATTAATGGAACTCCCCCCGTTCCTTCAAGATTCATAAAAAATGAATCTCAATTAGATCAAACAGATGAAATTGTAGACTTGAATCTTTTTGAAGACCAAGAGGACCATGCATTGACCACCTCCTATTTGGGTCATTTGGCTCAGATGAAGCCGCAGCCGCCTGTCACCATCGATTTGTCAAATCATCTGTGGCACGACATGATAGGCTGCGGGGGCCGATGCCCAGGGATCTCACTGGTCAGGAGACAGAGCAGCATTATCGAGCTCGAGGCCTACAGAACGTCTGGGCTTCAATTAAATCATCTCCTCCATCATGGCGGACCTTAGTATGGTGTATCAAAATCCACTTTAATGACTAGAGCAAAAGCCTGTATGTGGTTTGGTTCTTCAGGAGCAAGGAACTAGCCCCGGGCTTCCCTTCCTTCATCCACTGAAGGGAGGCCAGGGTGTCTTTAGGGCTCAGATGGATGTGCTTCCCCCGCCAGTATGACACCCAAAGGGCCTCTGTCACGTGATAGTGCGCATTAAAAGCTGTGCCGGGGAGACGGATGCCCCGCCCTCGACAGCTCTATGTATGGGGCAAGTTTCAGATATGGATTGCTGGATACAGGCTGCAGAATCCCCCACTGACCCCTGCAAGTCCTCTACGTGTGGACACGTGAGTGTGCGTGTGTTTATCAGTATGTGTTCCTGCCGGTGGTGATAAAAGCACAGGACAACACATCAAACACAGTGTGATGCACATAACTCGCTTGATAAACGACCTGATAGCCATGACCTGGACAAAACAGTGGCGGAATACGGCAGCCGCTTTAAAGATACACGAGGGGTTTTTCTTTTTGAGGCTGTGCGTCTTGGTAGATAAATCAAACACATCTCCGACGGTTCAAACACTCGCCCTACTTTTCCTGATAGGACTTTCTGTGACCTGAGCGTTAATTAACATTCCTGGGGCTGCGCACATCGGAACGATTTCAGCCACTGACAATTCTGCGAGATTATATTAATTTTTTTTTAAAATCTCAGCCGCAAGGGGGGATTTGAATGATATAAATCCCCACTGGCAGAAACAGGATTGGAGCCTTCGTCTGACTTAAAGGTGTCGAAACAGTCCAGGACAGCAGTAATCCTGTAATCTGGGCAGTCAGCAGCGCCACAAAAGGTCCTTACTACAGAATGTACGACACACACGGAGAAGCACACATACTGACACGGAAACACTGCACTGCCATTAAGGCCACATCTGCCACCAACAACACCACCACCCACATCTTATCTGTCATCATATCCCACCTTGTTTTGCTCCGCTATGTCCCAGCCACCCTTTTTCCCCTCAGCTGAAATCATCTGGTCACTGTGAGAGCTCGGCAGCAGAACGTCAGTGTATTCTGTGGGAGCACCACAATATTCACATTTCTTTTTCCTCCCAGACGTGGAATTGTTTTGACAAACCTTCTCGGCTAAATGAGATCAAAATAAAGAAGCAAATACAGGGCGATCCAATTCGCACTGGAGACAGATCGATATTTGGATTGTTGCTGTGAATGTCAGAAGGCCAGGAAGTACACACAGACGTATTCTCTGGTCCTGACCCGTTACAATGATTAAGTTCTATACACCGATCAGCATCAATATTAAAACCGGTTACCAGTTTTTAATGTTGTGGCCGATTGGTGTGTGTTTGCTTAGTCCTTTCAACATCAACAATAACAGAAACGAACGGACAGACACCCCCCCCCCCGGTAACCAGCCTGTCCCCTCCGAACTCCCTCATGTATAGGTTGGCAGAAAAGATTTAGAGGCTTGGCAAGAGCGACACAGACACGTTGCTGGAATACCAGAGGGCTGAGGAAAGTGATTGCATCTTATGTTTAAAGATGTACACTGAATCGGATTACAGTGGCTGTTTGTACCTTATTAGTCTGACATTTCTACAGGAGCAGGATGGTGTCTCCAGATGACTCAGAGAATTGGCTGCATTTAAATGTCAAACTACGAGGGCTAATGATTTTTATGTCTTGACATGTTTTAATGTGCTTATGAAAGCGGGAGAAAAAAAGGCCGGTCGAGAGAGCTGCCGATTGTGGAATGAGCGGAGGAACTGATAAGGGACCTTCTTTTTACCACTGCGGTTCCTTTCAAGAAGAGGAGACACAGCAAACTCTTCAAGCGAAGCCCTGACTGAATGCATTTGATGATAGCAATTGCATAATGAGACTATCCTGAAGCTCGGCTGAGTTCTCGACTTGAAAAATCACAGGTTTTTCTTTTCAAATATTAATAACTTTGTGATGGCCCAAATCTAATGAACATCACATCTAGTTGAAGGAGGCTCCTCTGTTCCGCGTTACAGTCTGTTTGCTTCCTCAAAATATCAGCACTCACGACAGAAAAACAGGACTTTCTCTGAACGGCAGCCCTTCTGTTACATCTTTTTAATAGGCTCATATGAACAAGAGACAATAACTTCACTGCATTAATAGTAGAGCTATAATGTGGCCTATAATATGGCAACCATCTGTATTGACTCATGCTTCTGCAGGGCTGCACTTGGCTTTTGACGAGAGGTGTTTAAACCACAGCAGCAGCTATAATCAGCCACCGATCCATGGATCGAGGAGTTCGTGGTAGCTGTATTCAGTCAGGCCTTTTCGATTTTTAAAAAACAATGATGTATGGCGGGTGAGCAGTAGGGGAAACGAGCCGACGTAATCATTTTGTTGTTTTTTTCCCTCCCTGACCACACCGCGCCCTCGGTGAA
Source organism: Xiphias gladius (assembly GCF_016859285.1). NCBI lineage: Eukaryota > Metazoa > Chordata > Actinopteri > Istiophoriformes > Xiphiidae > Xiphias > Xiphias gladius. The sequence continues at coordinate 5,853,263 of NC_053401.1, forward strand.
GGTCACGCCTTATTGGGTGTTTGGCAGCACTTGTGACCGTAACCATGCAGTAACGTGGAGTAGTGATATTGATCAAAGCTGTGTGTGGCTTTTGAGTTGTGTATTTCGCAACATTCAGAAATGCGCCATAAACATACAGAGAAAAGGACTCTTCTAAAACCTTGAAATGGCACAAAAGTTAATCCATAAGTAGAGGGTAGTGAAAATTCATCACCCTCCGTGTTTTCAGGTTCACATTCAGGGAGCTTGTTTCAAATGTGGATTTTAAAGATTACATTTTGTGTATAAGACCAGTGGAGCTGTAATATTTAGAGAGAGAAAGACACCTTAAGCTATATTGGGAGTATTACATCAACATATACACTGCTCAAAGTAAGTCTATGTAACTTTTGAAAGATGAAATAACCCGACCTTCTTAAAAATGAAACTGAAATTCATAAGAAAATAGAGCGCACCCTGGTCTGACCAGTGGGTTATGGTGGCTAATGTTAACTAACGCCGGCGAACGTTTGATAGACATTGCTGTGAAACTGTCATTGATGCGGAATCAGTTTGTTTTCGTGACTCTGCTCGTGCCATGGTTACCCGATGTTTTAGCATTTACCATCATCCTGTACTTTACACTCGTGGCCGAAGTAGCGGCTGTACAGCAGAAGCAAACTTTTGTTTTGCGCTGAACTTTAAGTAATGAATGTCGTGTCATACCCTTTTCCCTATTCAAAGTGTATCAAAGATCATATATTTTTAGATTGAAAGAAGTAGAGATAGTCTTTGATTGATGTAGACAGATAAACAGCGGGAGAGGTAGAGATTAAGTCTGAGTTGTTTTCACCCGGATGTGCTCTCTGCCATATTGACAGATTCAAGCCTCTTCTCTGTGAGCGATATGCATGATCTGGCCAGTGTTTCAGTCAGTTGTTTGCAATCTGTAAGGCTCCTGTGACTGATGGTTATGGTGTGTTAAAGGTCAACACAGTCTGGCATTACCTTCTCAGACTGGGGCCATTCTCAACCTCATTAAGTGGAAATTCGCAGCGCTCCTCTCCGACCAGACGCATACCCTTACGTATGACAGGAGACAATAATACAGACATCAGTGCGGTTGGCACTCTGCTCTGTCTGCTCGGCTAAAATTGGCCCAAATAAGACACAAATGAAACACATAGGGGCTTTCACTGAGATGGTTATACATGAGTACAGGAGAGGACATGTTTGATTTATCTAGTTGGAATCACATTGAAATTCAGCTGCGAAAGTTGTGAGGCATTGTACACAGCAAAATGAACCCTGTACTGTATCAGATTTCCATTTGTTTGACTGGTAGGAGCTTCCGCAGTCTGACACCCAAGAGTAACTCAGACTCGACATGTTCTAAGATCCCTAGGAATAACTGCTTTCCAATGGGAGGGAACAACATTATCATACAAGTGTATCAGGTGAATAAATCAGCATTTATTCGTTTTCAGTCTGATTATCTGATTATTTGTCTAATCAATACATTTTCACCATTACACTGCTGATGCTAAAAGTGTATGATGACTAATTAGCATCAAATGGATTTTAAATGGAGATTAAATACTGCATTAAGGCCTGAATAACAAATGCAGCTGCAGTCTTGGAAGCATTAGCGGTAAACTGTTGCTTCTTACATTGCTTTATCCACAATGGAAATGTGAAAACAGTCTTGCATGAAGTTCCTAGCCCTTCAACAGCAAAAGAAAAGGAATACATGCCAATGTTTTCCACAGGGAATGCCGAGGATGGTGTTTGGAAAGTAAAAATCTCTTTACTTTTATTAGCCACGGCACAGGCATATAAATATTAATATTCAACCAAGAGTTTATGCTTTATTTATGAAACCTAGCTTCTTGTGAAATGAAATGGGCATAATGGGATACTGTTCATTACCACATGCTGAATAGATTAGAGCCATAAACGTCATCAGGAGATAAAGGCTGTGCTTTCACAGGGATCGTGATGGGAATCGACTTTACTGAGGCGTTCGTGTTTTGCTCCTGTGTAGTTACAGTAAGTTATATAAGAGTATGTGCTATTATTTGTACCGATCAGCTCAAGTGAAAAATGGTCAGAATCGGTAGAGATTTTCAAATTCTTAGAGCTGCACTAATCAGAACTCTTACATCAGCAATGGATCAGATGATAATGTGTATTGTGAAAGTGGCCCACAGGGTATTATTGCCGAACTCTGCAGTTCACCTCAGGTTTTAGCTTGTTTTAGCTAATTGTTTTGGTTTTTCAGTCAACAGCTTCACTGTTACTTTCACTGCTCTCATCAACTTAGTGTCCAGCCACAGCAGGAGGCTGTTTTCGGCAGAACATTTCTGATAAACCCACTGTATGCTACTTGCCTGGAATTAAATGGCAGATAGGCAACATCAGCGGCTAACTGGCGAACACAGTGGGGCATCTGGCAGCTAAAGAGCAGATGTTTCCCTCAACAGTAGGTGGAGACCAAAACCAAACCAAGACAGAGCTAAAATGTGTGGAATTATTGGACTACAAATGAATGCTAATGTTGCTCCGGGTTTGCTGGATGTGTAAATTGGCTTGTTTTGCTAACGCATGTGCCACAACAACTTTATAACTGATGACTGACCTCGATAAAATGCCAGTGTTGTGTTTTACAGCTTTTTGCTCTGGCCCCAAGTGGCCAATACCATTCACTCCTGTTTCATGACTTACTGCGAACCACCTTGCAGAGACGTCTGCAGTATACTCCAGCAGAGAAGGATTACAGGATAACTGCTAACACGATAGCGTCTTCCAATTTGGACTCAACAAGTGTCTCTCAAAGATCTGTAATGTGAAGACAGTTTGCAGCTGGTCAGCAGCACAAATTTGAGTGTCAAAGCTACCCATAGTTAAACTCCATGCAAAGGCATAATTCACTAGTTTTGAGCAGCTACCTTCTATTTAACTTTTTATACTTATATATTTTGAAAATTTCTATATACAGTAAACGGTGCATTTTGCTTAAATTCTATTATTGTAATTCTGCTCCTGCAACATTTGGTGGTATATCTTAGCGTTTTTCTGTATTTCTAGCACTTTCTACACTGTAATTCTACTACTGTTATTTCTGCCGATTGATTACTTGCAGAACCTATATCGAGTATATCTGTCCATCCTGGAAGAGGGATCCCTTCTCTGTTGCTTTTCCTCAGGTCTCTCGCTCTCCGCTTGTCATTACAAAGGTTTTATTTGTGGAGAATTCACTTACCCAAATCAAGTGTGTAACGATAGAAGGCTTTGTGTGCTGTATAGATTGCAAAGCTCTCAGAGACAAACTTGTGATTTAGGTCGATACTTGGCTTGACTTTGATTAGGTGTACTATAGACAGCTGGATACAGAATTTAGCTAAGTACAGATTTAAATGGCAGTCATGGCCCCACAGATGTTCAGTGTGTGTGTGTGTGTGTGTGTGTGTGTGTGTGTGTGTGTGTGTGTGTGTGTGCATGAATGTGCATGTGTGTTTTTTTGTCCTGTGTCTGATATGACTTGCGGCCTAGCAGGGTACATTCTGTGAATCACACTGTCAAGACATTTTGTTCCAGCATTATGTCCTCATGCAGTAAGTCCATTTGATGAGAGAAACGTATGGACTACAACTGTGAAAACAGTACAGATCTGCCCCTGACTCTAGAAGATTTTTATTATAGGGGGTTTTATATGCGTGTATGATTATCTTATATCTAAACAGTTTTTGACTGATTTGAGAGGATGTTCTGAGACACGGCAATTTTCTCCCCTTTTCTTACAGCCATAAATTCAATCTCCATTTCCTTCCAGACATGTTGCACAAATTGAATACTCGCTTTTGAAAAGAAAAAAAAAAACGGTGTGGAAAAATGACTTTTCTGCCATTTCCTGGCGCTCTCATCTGTGTGTATACTTTGTGGTGTTTGTGTAGGAGAAATGATGGGATGGAGTAGCAGAGCGAGTGGAGCTGTGGTTACAAAAAAAAAAAAGAGAGAGAAAGAAACACTGTGGCTGACTTCGACAGGCTGATTTCATTGGGTTTCATCAGACTCTCGCTTCAGACAGGCCCAGTCACTGCCGCCTTCTTACTGGGCTGCCGTTGGACATTTACCCAGCGAACAGGGTTAGTGGGGCTTAACGGTGACTTCATCACCCCCTTCATTTCTGTTCTGGCTCACAATGACGGGAGCCCGTTTAAACTGTGCAAAAATAACGCGGGAGCTGTTGGATTTAAGATCATATTTCACTCAAGCCACTTTATATCAGTGTAAACTTATTGTAGAGCTCCCTTTGGGCTTTCGTCACAACAGAAAATCAAGTCTCACATCAAGCAATCAAAGATCTTTTTTCATAATATTTTCCATTGTTTGTCATATGTCATTTAATCCAAGGAGGGAAATGATATCATTGGACTAAAGCCTTGTGGATAGCACTAAGGCACATCGCACACTTAAGGGGAGGGCTGGGGGGGGGTGTGTGCAAATGGATGAAATGTATTATTAATGATTTGAATATGAGAAGGCAGCAGTGGAATGGTATATTGTTATCAGCAGGGGGTATGAGTCATACCAATTACTGGCCATCGCTGGGGCTGATGCTGAAATCCCCAGCAGTGCAACATGATGCTAAACATGTGGAACACTGCAGTGATGGCTCTGTCACAGAAGCAGCTCTACCACGACCTCGTCAAGGGTCGGGCAGCATGAATGAACAATGGATTAAAGTGAAGGGTAGACAAAAAACAAACAAAAAACAGGCCACAGATATGTATTCAGTGGTTAGAAAAATGCAGACCGAGACGACCTTCACTGCATATTTGTAGAAATTTCTGAAAACACTTTGGGTTTTGATGCCATTTAGCCGTGTGGGCACTGAAGTGATCCTTAACGTCTCTGGGCTTTGTTCATCTGCTTGTTCTTGTCCAAAAATCAATGCCTTTATTCCTAGTTTCTGCCTTCATTTAGACTTTAGATGAGGACATGTCTTTCTGGGGCAGATGCACCAAACAGCCCGGAGGCTCCTTAACTAATCCATTATTTTGCTGCTGGCCTATTGCACACCAATTTCAGCATTTTTTTCAACTTAGTGCCTCTTTGATGACTTTCAAAACAAGCTTTCAGTTGCTAGGCAAAAGGTGTTCGAGGCGCACCACTCGCCCTGCTTTTTGATTTTTAATTGAACTTTTCTCACCTCTCACCTCTTCACCCTTCCGTTATCCTTTTTCATATCAACCTGAAAGAAGTTGCTGTGAAAAGCTGACTTTTAGACTTGAGACTTTGACTTGAGTCAGACTTGCATCAGAGAAATTGGGCACTGACTTGGCTAACTGTTGGCCAGCTTCCTAACTTTTAATTCAGCTTTGACAGAAAAAAAAAAAAAAAAGGTTAAAATGCAGTTTCATTTTATTGGCAGCCATTCAGAGACTTGAAAGACTTCCAATTTGCTTACAAAGACTAGTGACTTTCCTTGGTTAGAAAAGACTTCAGACTCAACTTGGACTCGTCTCAACTGAGACTCGCTTTCCACTTGTCTCGATTGAGACTAAAATTAAACAGCTGCCCATTGATTACCAGTACAAATTTTTGTCCCTCGCTTTTGAATTAATAATGTTTAGCCTCCATCACAGTGGTTTCTGAGTATGCTGCCACCTATAAATGACCCTTAAAGTACTGAAAAGTGCATTATAATCACATTGTGAATGAGTCTGAATAGCACCTCAACAACAGACCCTGGCACTAAAAGGGGTTATCTAATAATTGAAAGCCAGCCCTGTAAGGTGAAATATAAGACCATTTCTGTGAGTGTGGACAACAGAGAGTTTACAGAGGCGGTATGACATCGGTATTGCGCAAAGGCTTTTAGAAAACAACTAATGGTACACTTTATCGATTGTGTGTGCTGTAATCTGCCAATCTAGGCTTGTCCAGCTGTGGCAGAGTGCCGGGCTGCTCTATAGGGCCATCACCAGCCATCTGCTGCTCCAGACACCCTGAGAATATCCACAATTTATTACCACACTCCCTCTAAAATGATATCTGGTCACAAGTGAGAGCTAAAATGGATGTAACCAGAAGAATGAGAGGAAGAGAGCGATGAGAGATTAACGGGCATCTGGATAGATCTGCACAGGTCTTAAATTAATTATCTATACTCTTGTTTAACTATTGAAAGCAGTCCTAATTTTTGTAAAGTCTGTAAAATCTTACAGCTTGTTGCGTTTTTTTTTTTCTGGTGATAAATGAGCCAAGACCTCGAATCTAGTAGGACTGTGGCGTTTTGTTTGGGGCTGAAATGATTGGTTCCAAATCATAAAAAAAACCCCAACATATATAAAGTTAGACAACCATTCTATCGAGCAACAGGAAGATTTTCAGACAACAACAGAATTTTCAGGCAACATCGTATATTACGATGTCATTCACCTGACACAGTAAATGTGTTTTTTGCCGGGCCGGCCCACATGAAAAGCTGAAAAGCCAATCCCGAGCCCAGCTGTTGTTTGTCAATATTGTATTGATTGCTGTGGCTGGACTCACTTTTCCATGGATCAACACGATATTTTATATAACTCCGTGTGGTTTGACTGAGCTGTTGTCCCCAGCTCGCTCACTCTGTTGGCTCATCCAAGGCACACGCAGTCACATTTCGTTGTTGTGTTTGCTCGCCTCTCCTGAATATCTGCCCCTCTGTTGGCATTTGGATCAGTGTCTCTCACTGTCTCGCTTCTCTTTCTGTTTATACAGTATGTATCTGTGCGTCTCTTTTCTCTCTCGGCACTCTCTCCTCGTCCCCATGGATCTCCCCGGCACTTACTTTGCTCTCAACTGCTCTCCCCCTTTCTCTCTCTCTCACACTCTCATCCTGGATCTCACATCTTCTCTCTGGTGTCTCAGAGAGTACCAGGCAGGGCGTCCCTGGAGTGACCTTGGGGGTAATGAGCTCCTGATCACGAGTCAGGAAACCCGGCATTCAACACCCACCCCGCCACCCTCCCCTCACCCCATGCAACACACACAAAAAAAAGAAAAAAAAAAAAAAAGACTACACAGCTATCGTATGCTCAGCCCACAAAGAGAAATAGTATTGGAGAGGCAGGGCAGCGGGGCAGAGGTGCAGATGAAAAGAGCCTAGAGAAACTACTTCTTCAAGCTCTGATATACAACTACCAGACCTCCAAAATAAAGTAAGTGGATTTTTTTTTTCTGGGTGCACACTTACTGATGCATGACTTTTAGTGGGGTATGTTTGATGTGATTATGAGGTGGTTACTTGAGCAGCCAGGCAAGCAGAAAAGTTTGGAGCTGAACTGTACTCTGGGCAGAAAGACTCAGTGGAATGGATGGTACGGCACGAAGGCCATTTTTGGTGTGTGTTTCTTAGTGTGTGTGTGTGTGTGTGTGTGTGTGTGTGTGTGTGTGTGTGTGGGGGTGGGATTTATATGATTGCCAGAACCGCCAATATCAACCCCTGTTGTGTTCACATTGCTTTAAGAACTCACAGTAAGACAACTTTGGGTAAAGTTGCAAAAGAAACTTAAAGTTTCTCTGGTGATCAACGCAATGTTTTGCATTTGTGCATTTTTTCCATCTATTTTGCCTTTTGGTAAAAAAAAGTAAGTAAAAAAAGTAAAAAAAGTAAAAGTACAACACTTCTATAGACACGGTCCTAATTGTTTCTTTGTTACTCTTCCCATATTAAGCAGATTTTTCCCTGGAGCTGTTGATAGGAGATAATAAACATATGAACAAATAAAAGACTATTAAGCTTGAAATGCTGAGAATTATAACCGCAGATGGAAAAGTGGCTTGTAGACTTATTGGGTAAACAATTGGAAAGTCCCAATAATCCAGCAGCCATGGGCTATGGACTGTGGCGTTAAATCATTAACAGGGCCTTTTTCCTCAGTGATTAGACATCAAACATCCATATGTTTTGTTTATTATTGCTATCAGCCAAATATATGCAAGCCCAATTAAGTATGTCTGTGCATGTGTGCTAGTTGAAGTGGGCCACTTTTTCCCAGGATGTCGTAATTTGGGTCAGGCCTGACTGGAATGACAAACCCCGAGCAGCCGTATTGTATCAGCGCTATGTGGTCCGGCAGACCTTCTGCTTTCGTTGCCATGGCTTTCTTCAGCCCTGGTATAGCAGCCCGAGTCAGACCAAACAGTGTTCTTCTCTGTCTTATGGGCATTCCTACTGCGGACAAAAGCTTTCTCCGGCTCATTCTTGCTCGAAATGAGGTGTCCGCTTCAATTCTTTAGAATAAACACATGGTGTGGTCCTAATGAAAGAGCTGGGGGAGATTAAACATGAGGTGGAGATGAGCTTGAGAAACCAGCTTTGGTCCATAGGAAGTCAGAACACAATGTGGATTAAGCTGGATGACAGCCAGCAGGGCCAAACTCATAACACTGCTTCGTTTCTAAATAGGTCCTGGCATTTTCCTTCCAAGATGGCCACTTGGAGGTCTTTAAGAGACATTTTACACACTCTGCCCTTTTCTCTTGTTAAACGCTTGCCCCACAGACTTCACCACGTGATCTCGCCTATATGTCAAGACTAAACACAAAGCCAGTTCATTTCCGTCTGTGTCTTTGACGAGACTGTTCTCCTTGGAGGAGCTGGAGCAATAAGGCATAGAATTGCGCTGTTAGGGCCCTGAGAAGTCCGCTCCAGGGGGGAGGGAGGCGCCGTGAATGGAGCCAATTCTCATCTATAGGGCACAAGTAAGTGAGAGAGAAAGGGGGTAGGGGGATGAGGACATACACAAAGATCCCCACATTGAGTGGCTGGTTAATTCTTGCGGGGTACGCACTGACCCCTCACATGTGGGATGAACAGAATGAGCCTCGATGGGGTCTGGAGGGCCTCCACAGAAAGGGAGGACAGGATAAAAGAGAGGAATGGAAGAAAAGAGGAAGGGGAAGGATGCCAGGAGAGAGGCCTGTCAAGGCACCGTCCTTCATTACATCCAGTTCTCAACATCACGGCGCAGAATTTGCAGTATAGAGCTGGAAAACTTCAGGATATTAACGGAAGATTCAGGTGTAGTGCAACTTGTGTCTTTATTTTTTTTTACAGTTTTGTCTACCATTTCTGTTGGTAGTAAGTCAACCAAGAGCATGATGGAAGGGCTAAAGAAGTCAGACAGCCCAAGAAAAACGAGCAGTCACACCATCATTCAGGTTGTGAAGTGGCACTCCAGAGACGAGAGATCCTCACTCTTAGTTCCTAATATGGGTCAGTCTCCAAAAACACTGGATCCTGCACCTCCCAGAATGCAAGTCAATAGTATCTTTTGTTAAACTCTCCCTTATTTCCTAATTTTCTTGTTCCCTCCAGGAACAAAGAAAATACTACACAGTTCTTTTCACAGGCCAAGACGTAAATCCCAGTGACAAGTAAATTGTACTTGATCCACTGCAAACATCCATCACAGCCTACGGACTGACTTCCTGGTTCAATTTTGACCTCTTTTACTTGCCATAGTTGTATGCGTATGCAGTTCTCTTGTGCAATGAGGGATTATTACCTTCATTTGGATGCATTCAGTTTAAATTTCTTAATCTTTTGAAATTGTTTACAGTCTTTCTAATCATGTGACTGCTCGTTATTTCCCTTTTTGCACTGTTTTAGAGGGGTTGTTGGGCAGTGTACTCTTTCAATAACTGATAAAAATAATGGCCAAAACTACAAAAATAGTTATGATAAACTGGAATGATCCCTTAACAACAGTCAGAGGTGAGAAATGCAGAGGTGCACACAATCCCACTGCCTGAGCTTGCCCCTGAAATCTCAACCAATTTTTGTTTCATTCAGTCGTGGCAATGAGCAACGGGACCAGCTCCTGCCGCTGCTGGGTTGATTGTCATGTGTGGCAACGCAGAAGTTCTCGTGGAGGCACCAAGCAAGCAGCTATCTCGTTACGGGCATGGGCGAGAAAATCCGAGGCTGTCTGCGAAACATCTAAGCTGGTGATGAGAGAATGTGTCCATTCGTGGGGTGCTGGTTCCCATTCCATGAGGAAGCCCATTGACGGGGCTACTAATGCCTTTTGTGTGGGAATTCAAGTACACGAGTCAGGGTCTGTGTTCGTGCACAAATGTTGAGGCATGTTGTGAATCCCTCAGTTGCTTTTTGATCACTATCTAGCTTTGCACCCTAAATAAAAGGTCCTCATTTCATTCCTTCCTTAAATTTGTACGGATTTTCCACTTTTCCAGTGGAAAAACAAATACCTCCTCGTGGCCTGCATCTCTCCGCTCTGCTGTTGAATTGATCTGATGTTTGATCCTCGGAGAGCTAATGATAACCTGAGGCTTTCCACTGTAATCAGTCAGCTCATTAGCGTCCTACTCAGTCACACAGCCGGTCACACACACACGTACGCACGTGCGCAAACACACACAGAAACTGTCCCCGGGCCTGCTGGTAGGTGACTGAAAGAAGAAAGGGCAAAAGGCAGAGGGCTGGAGCTTAAGTTCTGTACCTACTGAGAAAGTAAACATTCGGTAACGCACGATTGGACTAAATTTAATCGGGTGCGTTTGGTTGTATTTCAGTGTTGGTCCGGGGAAGAGTTACAAAACGGGTGTACCGGTGATTAGTTTTCCAGCCTATTCAGTAGAAGTCACTTCACATACAACTGATCATTTTGCATACCATATTAATAGGCTTTGGAAATTCTGTAGTGTGTCTTCTAACATTTCTGGCATCCGTTGTGAGATACTAAATTCTTGTACCGGCACCTCGAAACTTCATCACAGCGAACATTAATTCTGCATTGTTGCTTGCACCGTTGTTGTGCACTGTTTTAAATTAACCCGTGCTTAATCTCCATTCGTGTGAAAAGGATAACGTACCGCTGTCAAAAACTGATGCAGACCGGACATTTGCTGGTGGACTACACCATACAGAAAGGGATGTAAATCAGTGGCTGCCTGGAACAGCTGTAAAAAAATGCATCCAAAAATAAGCGACTGTATTGCATTGATTCAGAGATGGTCAGCAAAAATATTAAACCTACATCAATTGGGTTTTGGCCATTCGAAGGCAATGCAACAAGTTATAAAGTTATAAATACAACACTGACACATTATCAGCTTACTGAGTGGATATGGCGAACGTGTTAGCAAACAGTGGTCTATTCACACATCGAGTGGGCAAGGAGCAACAGGCAGCATTCGCTCTCATTTAGCTCCTGAGGGGAGTTTACAGTGCTCATACGGCTTAATGCTGTACTATGTTCTCCAGCTAGTTGCTAAGTTTGTTTTTGTCTGCTGTTTGGTGCTGGGCAAGCTGTGTACAATGGGTTTTTAAAAGCCTCTTTTTTGTCGTCTGCTGCTGCTGAAAATGAGGCGGTAAAACAACGAGCTCGAAGACGCCGACGAGCTCTAAAGATCCGCGAGGAGCTGCGAGGTGATAAACCTGTGGGTTTGTCACTACAAGCAGCCCCTTTCACATCACGTACAGTCATCTGACCCGTTTGGAGCGTGAAAATTATCGATTAGAGCAGCTTTAAGTATGCATAACATGTAAATAGCTAAAACTTGACTGGCTGCCATTAGGCACCATTATCACACAAGATAATGCCGTTATCACACAAGCACCTTAAACGGTTCCTGCAGTGTACAAGTTAGAAGCTTTGGAGAGAGAGAGAGAGGCAGCAGTTGTGTATCTTTAGCAAATGTCATACAGGGAATACAGGTCCTCACGGTGCTCCCTTATCCCTAGTTTGTGTTTGTCCAGGCCTCAGAGTGTGAAGCACAAGGGAGTGGGTGGTGTTTGTATTCCTCTAATGAACCGAGGGATGATTTTGTCTCACGCACCATATTATCAGAGAAATAGAGAGAAAAGGTAGAAACTCAGACAAGGAGGAGAGCTGCACAAACAACCATAAACCACAAGAAGAAAGAGCGTATTGGAAACATCTGGATATAGATACAGATATATAAGTCTATAGATGGACTGCTGTATTAAATCATTAGACAAATAGAGATAGATATTGAAATTGTCTTTTAAAATAATAAACATCCCATTAAAAATTCTTCCATGAATCTCTCTCCTGATGATAACAGGTGCAGCGGAAATAAAGGTCCATCAGGTTATTTACTTGGAAAACTTTCTGCCCAATGCTAACGGTAAATGGCTTAAAGGTAAACCCTGAGGGCACTATTAAATAACAGACAGCCGATGCGCTGCCAAAGCTCCACCTAAATGCTGTAATCTATTGGCTCAATAAATGCAGCCTCATTTTATTTAGAGCCTCTCTGTGGCTGCTGTGTAGCCAGGAGTGCGTTCGACTCGGCCAATAGAGTTATTAGCAATATCATAATAATTTCTACCGAGAGTATTTGATTCTTGCGAGGCATAAACAGTGTGTAGGCTATAAAAGGAGGGGGGGGCTTCAGAGACGCACGGCAGCAGGTCGCTCTTAGCCACTGGGATGCCGGGATTTGTTGTGATGTGGCCGCTGATGTCGAATGGAAGGTTAAATTGATCGTGAGCATCACTGTGGAACCCCGTCTGCCACTTAGTGTCTCTGTTCCACTCCCACATCTAATTGGATCGCTACCGGTAATGTTGCACTGAGGTGACAAACTTCCCTGATTAGAAAAGGTTTGCATAGTTTACTGTGAAATTCGGTCATGTTTGAAGTGCAGTGATCACATGAAAAGGAAATACAATTTTTTTTAACATTAATCATGTCAATGATTCAGTTAAATTATTTGTTTAAGGTCGAAAATTTCTGCCTTTTCCATCTTGCAGCTCATTTTATTAGGACAAACAGTGGTTACCAGGCTGCTTAAAGGGCCAAATCTTCAATACTTAATACCAGAAGAAATTTAAACACTTTATACAGCCTCCTTATGCCAAGGGGGGTGTCTAATCCTTGGTTAAATCTCAGCAGTTTTTAATCTTGTCCAGTGGAGAGTCTCTGCAGCTCTGGGATGCCTCTCTGTTCCTCCCTCAAGGCACCGCATTCTGGAGAAAGGAAGATTTGGAAAGTTAAACACCTATGATGGATGGGGAGGGGATTAGATAGGCCCACTCTGGTTGCAAACACCAAGGATGGTTTTATGTCCACCCACCAATAAGTGATTAGAAACCAGGATCAGTAAGGGTGGGAGTGTATTCAACAAAGCCCCAGGGAAGAAAACGTTCTGTCAGGCACTTGTTACTTGCCTTAAATACTCGGAAATGTGTGTGCATGTCACAGCTATCCCTCCCTTACTTGAGAGTTGAAAGTTTCATCCGCATGCAGGCAAAAGGAGAAGGAGGAGTGAGAAAAAGAGAGTCGAGTGGGAAGGAATCGAGAGAAAGGCAGATAGGCGAGAGAGAGAATCATTAATCATATCCATTAGTATTCCATCCACAGCTTGTGCTGTGAGACAGCCGGTCTGTCCAAATAAACAACCAGCAGAGGGGGGATGCCTCATTATAACTGCCCCCCTTTCCTCTCACCCGGAGTTCACATTCCGTCTGACCATAAACACCAGGCCAGGGCTGTGGCCTTGCCCTCTTTCTCTGCTGGAGTTTAGAGTTGTTAGCGGGGCTAGTAAAGCAACATTTCACATGCTGTTCGGTACATGACGAGGACAGCGCAGTGCAAGGCAGCGTCCCGGGAGACGGAAAACAAAAAACACAAAGCGAATTCATATTGTTTAGTCCTCTGAGGGTTTTGGGTTCCTGCCCCTTCTACGCCCCGATGCATTGTCTGGTTGCACAGGTGCCGCTCCACCCTCGAGGACATCTCGTCTTCACGCCCCTTCCACCTTCCCCTTCCCAACAGTTTGTCACTTAAAAGATCCCAGTGCTGCCAGAGGGAGGCAGGACATCACGTACACAAAGGAGACTTTGACACAGTCTGTGTCACGTTTCCATTAAAATGTTGCCCAAGGTTTGAGCAAATATCTATACACACAAGTGAAACTATACATCAGTGCATGTTTGCATCAAATACCTTTTATATGAAATATTCAAGAGGACATGACAAGCTGATATAACTGATGGGGCAGGAGTAACTGATACATTAAGGCACATCCCCTCTGCTCCCCAGCTAAGATGACATCTGCCATTTTTAATGAATTCATTTGTCTCTCTGATCCGCATGCACCCTCTGGTGTTTTTATCAGCCGTTATGGTGATACAAAACGGGGTGTGATGCAACAAGAGAACCATCTGGACTTGAACCAGGGATGTTTCAGTTATGTACAACCCCCCCCCCAAAAAACCGCCTTTTATTCATTACTTTTTTGGGCTTTGTGGTGAAGTGGAGGCATGTAATATCTGTGGCCACATGACATGTTGCAAAATTTCAGCCATTTCCTCTCAAATTATGCAAAAAGTAAATATGGCCATTAAAACAAGTGGATGGAGATGTATAAAGAGATGTCCTTGGATGCCACCTTGCCTTCTGTGTGCTCTCACTAAAAGGGTAGAACACAAAAGCTTGTCCCCGGGGCAGCACCCTAACAAGTACCCTTTCTTGCAAGTTCATTTCTGAACCTCTACCATTTGTACCATAAAAAAAAAGTTCAGTTATGTACCTGAGTGACCTTTAAACAAAATCATTGGGAAATACAGAGAAAATAAGAGTACTGCCTTACTTTGAATTGTCAATTCCCCCTACACTGCAGTTCGTCAGTCTTCTCTCTCTCATTCTTGGCATAGGGAGGCTGTTGGCAGACCGGCCCGAAGAACGAGTTAGTGTTGTGACGAGGACATGATCCCTAACCAGCTTTCCACCCACCGACACTGCCAATTGGGGTCAAACTAACAGCACCACTGCTGGGCACTGAGCCCTCTTTGCAGTGGTGGACAAGTGTGTCCCCCCCCACCGCGTACCATCCGGGTGCCTTAATTTTTCACCGCCTTAACGGACTTTAATAACACGACATTTAGAAACCCATTTGCCTCTACTTCACGGTGAATTGGAAGAAAATTTCTCACTCTAAAGGATCAGAAACTGCTTTGTAACTTTATGTTTGATCAAAAGGTAGAGCAAAAAGGGGCCCATTCATTTAAAATCTAGAGTCATTTTTTTGGCGGACTGCTACCACACAAGGACTAGAGGATCACCATGGACTGAAGTTGACTTTTTGTCAACTGTATAGGCTCAACCTCAGCAATATGTGGTGTGCATGAATTTGTTATGTGCATTTGTTAGGTTTTCCCTTTAATTTATCCGCCGTCTACCTGATATGTTATTTGTCACATATCACCGCCAGTAATGCTACACGTGCACGTATTAGTATAGACATTTATACTCCTCTGTAAGTCTTTGGACTGTGTTCACCCTGCAGGGGCAACCAGCTCTGCGCTCGAGTTATCAAATCAACTGTATGTCAGTTTCGGGCACTTGCCTGCTCTTCCCACCCAGGGTAATACTACCTTGACTGCAGTGGCTTGTGTGACACACATTAAAGTAAAATAGGTTGTCAGCAAAGGCAGTGGCCCAGCCACACTCTGCGGTGTTTGTACACGAGGACTCGATGTCTCCCCTGACTGTTCTAATGCTCAGTGGCAAGTTGAAAGGTCATGTTTAATGCCCTGGGCTGCGACTGAAGGCAAGAGCCCCCCCCTCCCCCTCTTCCACCCCTTAACCCTGCGCCCACCCCACAGCTGAGCACAGCCAGACTCACGGAGCGGCTACTGGCATTTACACAGCAGCTCTAAATTGTGTTTTCATTTTGAACGGGAATGATTGGATCTGTCCACGCAGCAAAATGGGCTCCCTTATTTATTTGTAAACCGTGTCACATACAGTATTGCCACGTTTATGGTTTGGTAAATAAAGCTGGAGCAAATAGTGTTTTGTGCAGACGAATGTAGACAATGACAGCAGCAGGCACACAGAAAATCTGGTGGGTTGCGTTCCTGATGGATGGAAATAGGTTATTGCAGAGGCAGGGTGATGGTGAATAGGATGAATCTGCGAGGTGGACCTCAGCGCACACTGCATTGTGTGTGTGAGCAACAAGTCTAAATGATTTTGGTTTGAAAATGGGCCATATTTTGAAAGGAGTGAAAATGGGGAACATTTTCTTTCCTTATTATCATACAGTGGCTACCTTTACAGTGAAAATAGATGCTTCAAATCTCCTTAGTATATGTGGCTTAGTTATTATTGGATTTTTCAATGTCCTGTTTCAAAACACCACTGTCGTAGATAACGCAGTAACCTGGCCTTAAAGTATCTCAAATTCGTTGATGCTTTGGGGTGTTTTTTTTGTGTCTTTGTGAGTGAAAGGAAATTCCAACTGATTCACAGAACCCTCTTTAGCTCAAGAATCGGGCGAACGTCAGCGTCAAACAAGCTGCAGCTGATTTTATTGTGGAATAAATTAGGCGGTGTGAATGTTGTGTATTGAATTCCCATCAGCCTTTTCTGGCTGACGTCAGGGGGCCTCAGGCGGTGGATCTCTGTGGTGCTGCACGTGCCCTCCTCGGTGACTGCTCTCCACTTAAAACTCCAACTCTCTCGCATACACACTAGCCCCCGGGATCTGGATGCCAATTATATGCCAATTATTATCTTTTTTTTTTCTATTCTTCCCCTTTTCAACACAAGAACATCACATATACAAAGTTATTTACATGTTTATTAAGTTTGGTGTTAAGGCAAGATTTCTGAGGACTCTTTGGGAAAACAGGTGTTCAATTAACGTTCAGCCAGCTGGTGTCAGAGATGTTTTAAAGCTGACTGCTTAAGTTGTTTGCTGCCAGACAAAGCATCGTCTTATACTGGCTGGTCTAATGATTGTTAGTCCCTGATTAGCGGTCCGCTCTGGAGACCGAGGCCAGACTTTATGAAGAACTGTTCTCCGAGTGTTTCCAGACTCTAATGCTTAAAGATTGGACTCGATCTCTGACCAGGAAACTTAGCAGTGGAAGACATTGCTAGATGAAGGCAACGCGCCACGTTAGCCCTCCGATTCCATCTCCTCATGCCAGATGGCCCCAAAGACACTGCGGTAAAAGTGAGGGATTTGCTTCGGCCAAAAGTCATGTCCTTGACAGATCAGGGATGTCCAATCTTCCTCTGTCCACCACTCTCAGTAAATAACTTTCCAACTGCTCCCACGATGGCTGGAAATAAGACTGTCACTGGGTCCTGGAATATAGTGGGTTTCGAGCCATGGTTGATTCACTGAGGGTCGCACGCGCCTGGCTGACTAGCAACTGAGTGACACTATCATTTCGAACTGGAGTAAACAAGTTAAGAATAGCAGTCCTCTCTCTATTGTAGAGGGCTCTCTATGCTGTTTTCCTCACAGTTTGCATAGAGAAGCACGTTACACAGGTTATTATATTCTATCAAAACACTAACAACACAAAGAATGCACAAAATATTAGGACACTGTCATGATAATAAGTTGTAGCCCCTTTTGTCTTAATTATGTTGTATTCTTTTGTAACTCCTCCGCTTCCCATTACCACTCCTTGTTGCTATGGCTCTGCAGAAACCATGAAAATAAATAATGGAGGATGGAGGATGACCAAATTTTTCTTCTGTCGTGTGAAGTAGTAGAATCCCCTAGCGTTTACACATAATATATGCTTTAAAAAGTCAAACAAAGGATCGAAGAGAAAAGAGAAAACCATAAATAAAAACAAAATAGATTTATCTTAAATAGATTAATAATAATAATATAAAAGACCTCAGGGCAGGAAGTGGGATTTAAAGCAGTTCTAGCAGATTTTTGGCCACTTGGAGGCAGTAGAACAAGCTGTAAACACGACAGTGACATTTTTCTTTATGAAACTGTTGTAGTAACCATTTTAGCAAACATTTTCCTATTTACACGTCCAGCAGACACCGAGCAACATTAACATTCCTTCGTTGCAATGCAAATTTTGCTTTGAGTCGAGTTTCTGGCCACCATTAAATTCCTGTTAAAGTCCTGTACCAAGTGTCCCTGTTACTCTGTTTCGCCCTTTAGCAACTCCTGCGGGAAATGTTCGTCTTCCTGCTGTTTTGGTGCTGGGTAGGTGGCGTACGGCGGCGTTTCTCGCGGCTTTTGCGCTGAAAACGGTTGTGGGCGGGAAACGGCCGACTGGAGCACGAGTGAACTCGGACAATAAAAGTTGTGCACCGTAACGCCAAAACAACGAGCTTACAGATCGCAGCTCTCCGCTGAACTCAGGGGAAAACTGCCGTTTGGCGGTAATTCCGTGTGGCGTTGTCGTCACACAAAATCCCTGTCACCTTTCATGCACTCATTTGAGCTGTTAGAACTAAAAAGATTGGTCAGTTCAACTTTAACTTGCTCTGCAGTGGTTCCCTAGTTAAAAGCAGTCAAAAGCAAGTTTCTGAGAACAGGATCGAATCATTCTTAACACCTCGCTTTCCTTTTATGCCAAAAACACACTAAACAAATAGAAAAATAACCAAATGTTGTGAATTATTCATCGATTAAAAGTATGACTTGCAGAGACTGCATTTATTGATCTGTGGTTGACGAACATAAAGAGCAAGTGAGGTAAACGCTTCATGTCTGATGTATGTTTTCTGAGAGACGTGTCTGAGAGGTTCTTGCAGTCGGCGGGTATTTCATGCCTGTTTCGCTGAATGAATTCTGATGGGCCGCCGTGGTCCAGGCATCTTTAACAGTCCCGACAAGCCTTTGTTCTCTCCCCGTTTCCGTCTCTGATCCAGCAGCCCACAGGGGAAGCTCTGTGGGCCGTGCGCTCCGAGAGCCTCTCCGTTTGATCAACTTCGAACATATTTGAGCAATTTAGGCAGGGATGAGTGCAGGTAATTCAAAGCCTGCCAAAAGAGCGTTTTGAAGAGACGAGCGGACGTGCAAGTTCACAAGGCGTAGCGGAGAAGCTCAGCTTTTTTCATTTCTGTGCTGCTGCATACTCCAAAACTACCCATCAACATGGATGATATTTTTCAATGAACCGCTAATGCGGCTGACATCTTCCAGCTACAAAAACTATTTGATCCTATCGCCCCCAAAAAGCCATCTCTACCCTGCCTCTGCTTCCCCCTTCCTCAGGTAATAACTTATTTCACCCAGCAGAGGCCAGTGTGTGTTTGATGAGCTTACTCACTCAACATGACAGCTACACCGCAAAAGAGACTTTTGAACACCTTCAGATGGAGCTCTCGCTGAAGAGAGGGGGGCCCGCGGATATCGTTTAATTCAGCCCAAGCTGGAGAATCGCGGGGAAATCAATGGGGCATCGAGCAGCAGGGAACAAGGACGCACGCACAAAGAGGTGAGGTAAACGCTGAGTGGAGGCGATGTCCACCGCTGTTTGAGCGGCGAGTGGGAGAGGAAAGCCCCGTTCAATATCGCCAAGAGAGAACATTGATGGCGGGTGTAATCAAATACAGTTCCTGCAACAGAATGCAGATGAGAGGTCAGGGCTATTATGAATAGATCATGAGAGCCTTCTGCTGACAGGTAAATCAAAAGAAACCAGTATCACCATCAAAACAAAGTCTCCTGTTTCCGATTTCTGCCACACATTAAGAAGAAATATGGACCTTACTGAATAAGTCTGATTGTTTTCTGTGGTTGAGTCATTAGGAATCAGCTGCCTTTTTTCCCTTCGTGGGGAGAATTGAAGTGAGACTGGGAAACTCTAATCATCATTGAGCACTAACGTCTTATTTCAGAACACCCACCTCCTGCTGTAGAAGAAATGAAACAGCAATTTAGTGATCTAAAGGGAGGCGTGGAGGAGATAAAGACAGCGGTGCGAACACGCCGAAATTGTTAATAGGCTTTAGTACTGACCGGTGATTTATTTCAAATGATTGTATTTACTCGGTAAAACGAGGGATTCAGTTTCACACGTGGCTTTCATATTCATTTTTTCCTCAAATTTTGCCGGACAAGGGGGAACTAGTACTTATTTCTGATGCACATTCGCCTGTTTCTGGAGTTTGAAATATGTTGAAACGAGAGAGAGTTCAGTCCGTCTGCACTGGAATCAGGCGAAGTTTTCTCACCATGTTGGATGAATGTTTTCTCCTTCAAGACAATTTCAATCCAGACATTTGAATTAATGATTTAAGATACTTATTCATTGTTTTGTTTTGTTTTTTCTGCACAGTTTCACACCCCAGGCCATTTTATTTAAGGGAAAAAGCAAAAGAGCTGTAAATACATTCATTATTTCATCTCACGAGGATGTTACAATCCATTTGACATATTCAGCCACGGATTTTGGGCGTAATGTTGGAAAGCACAAAAACAACACTCCAAGTTCACCTCAACTCTGTCGGGCTATCTTTCAGTTTCAGACAGGCGGCTAGGGGTATTTGAAGGGGAAAAAAAAAAAAACTGCAGGGAGGAACAAATCCACAATCAAAGCGTCACAGAAACACTGTTATTGAACGCCGCACCCAAAACCCCCGTCTCTCTGCGGGTCACCCACCTGGGAGCAGCCCGCGAGTGAATATTAAATCAACCAAACATTTCAAACTGGAGATGGGAATCGAACAAGGGGGTTCCGACATGCGCGCACTAATGAACGGAGAATCCACACCCGACTCGAGCGTGTTGGGCACAGGTGGTGCACACCGAAGGGTCACTGCCTGGTGTCCTTGGGAGAAAATAGTCGAAAATGACAACTGATGATTGCCTCCTACCAGATCACACAGGTTAGTGATTAAAAGTCCCAAACTCACTCGGTTGCAGTCACCCCTGAAATTGGACGGATATCAAGGTAATGCTACAACTCAAAGGGCTGTAGAGCCTGACTATTATTGTTATTTTAAAATCAATGGGCTTTTTTAAGGCGTCACTCTTGGGGGGGGGGGGGCTTTACAGGGCGAGGGCGTGTGTGACGTGTGTTTCGTAAATGTGCTGTGTGATCTGAGGTGAGCTCATGCCCTGGGGGGGGGATTTACTACTGTTTGCCTTTGTGAGGCTTTCGTGATGTGCAGTCAAGCTTTGTCCCATTGCCACACAGGCTACAAGGGAACCAACGGGACTGTGGTGCTTCAGCAAAAACAAAGAGAACCCGGCCGTGTGTGTGTGTTATTCAACATTAGAGACCGTATAGAGCTGCACTTTTCATACCTGTTTCAAGAAGGTATCAAGAAATGCTTGAAAGCACCCGTGATTCACAGGATGTGTGGCCTCAGGAGAGCATCGGTTTAAATATGATAGGTCAATATGTATATCATAAATATACTGTCTACATTCTCTGGTACCTCTCCCAGCAGTGTGACACTAATACTGTGAACAACATATATATCGCCTCAAAAGGGTGGGAAGAACTGTCAGAACTGTCCACCACAATTCGTTCCGGATCCGCCCACACTTCCTCAGTTATCGTCTTGCCTTGGATGTCAGACGGTCCGAACCTCTCAGCTCGTGCACGTGGCGGTGACAGCGCAGTTCAGCATTGCCTTGCGCGCTAACGTCGCCCTCCGCCACTGTCGCTGCGGCCTCCCCTCGCGAAGCGAGAGCAGATCCGCAGGCAGAATGTGAGAGGAGGAGGGAGAGGAACATTAATGAATCCTTTGACAGCCTCACTCACATCTTCCATCTTCCAACCCTCTTGCAGCACCGTGCAACACTGTCAAGATAATAAAACAGAACTCCCGAATGATATATCAAATATATAAAAAAAATTCGGGGGAAAACGTAGGTAACGGAAAAAACATCCTCCTCCATTCAAACATTCAAACCGGATGCATAAACCTGCTTAATCGGTCCGTCTGCCAGGATCTAGCTGGCACCGTGCTGGAATGCGGTCTGGATGAAAATACTAATAATTCCAACCGCTGACCTTGAGGCTCTACTTTACTCTATTAAGTGGGGATTGGTGGCTGGCTTTAACTGACATAGATGCTCAGAGCTGGTGGGCTTCGCCCTGCAGCAGACCTTTTCCTTTGCTTGCAGACATCGCGCTGTAAGAGACGTTTGGCTTGTGAGACCTCTGTCTCTCTGGAAGAATTGAAAATGTAGGAGGATGTTCTGAACCACATCCATATTACTGTATCTCTTTTGATACTAAGGTTTGATTTTGTACCCGGCTTGCAATGATGTATTAAGGCTGTTTCTTCAAATTTCCAATTTCCTTGCTCCAGTTTCTCAGCTTACTTTTCAAGGTCGTTAGCTGGGGGTCATGCCCTCATATGCAATTTTACTCCTTGCTTCATCGACTTGAGGCAAATAGCGACTTGTCATTTTGCACCACACTAAAATATATTTGTACAACCCTGTCTCACTACTGAACATGACATTATGCAAATTTGTAAGTATCAAAAACTCAGTGGCTGAAATAAACAAACCTCCTTGCAGCACGCGTGTCTACGATATGTGAACAAAACAATAATCTGTGACATTTTCCAATGAATAAATTTAGATTTTCCTCCCGTCCCATGCGTGGCTCGTGAAAGCACACCGCTCTCAGCGGCAGATGTGCTGTTACAGTAGGTGTTCCCCGGATTTGGGAAGAAATCCAAGCAGGTTTTAGGTTTTTTCTGGTTTGTTTGGAAGACGATCTGAGCACAAGGAAGCCACCTGCGGGAGCTTGAACTGCAGCATAAAAGATGGAAATGGGGTGCAAAAATACCACAGGAGAGAATTTGTTGCACCCCCGATAAAGCAACACTAATATTGCTAATCTTGCTGCATGTGGCTCTTAAAGTACGTGTTCTCAGTCTGGCGTTAAACCCGGTCCTATACTCTGCTCCTGAGCTTGTTGCCGTGACCATGATGCTGTGCGTAAGAAGCTGATGTGGGATTACAGGTAACTGCAGCCGTTATCGCTCCACCGGTAGCTGCGGCCGTGCTCCCTCTCAGCCTCGCAGTGTGACGCCTGTTTTGGGGGACGTGGGTGGGAAACGTCCGTGGAGAAAATGTTGGCGGGCGTGTAGGTGGTAAATGTAGGTTATCTGAGACTGGAATCATGGCTAAATCTAGAGGATGAGCAATATCTCCTCTCACTGATGTGTGGCCTACAACGTGGGGTCCTGCTCTGAATGTGAGATCCCGCTGTACAGTATGTAATGGTCCACAAAACAGCCTGCTGTCGTTATTATTCTAAAATTGGCACCAGAGCCAGGCTGCGCAGCAGAAAAACACGTTGCTTCTCAGTACAGTTCAGCAACCGGGAGGCTCCTAAATCAGATCATTCCTCCGCTCGGTTTTGTCATAATCGAAGTCAAAGATACACTCGCTGATTATGCTGAAGTGTCCAGAACTGCCCCCAGTCCCCCGAATTTCCATTGTAACAAATTTTGTGGTTACAAATTTTGGTGCCCTGTGAAAACTTTGGGACCATGGGGGACAGAATAACAAATGTTGGAGTTATGATAAATGCTACGATCCTTTTTTTGGTTTGTCGGCACCGTAACAAATTTTTGAGGATACAAAAGAGTTTGGGGCCACAAAAGGGAAATTTAGAATTTGGTTGCACATTACTAAATTTGGGGACTACAAAAAAAATTTGGGTTGCTATCACGAATTTGAGATTATGAAAAGGACATTATAACATGTTGTGGATTATGGAAAACAAGTTTCAAGGTCGCGATGACACATTTTGGAATTTAGGGGCACTATGACAAATTTTAAGATCATAACGAATAGCAGTGTTTGGGGCTGCCAAACCAAATATTGGAATTTGTATGTGCTATAATACATTTTGCTAATGAATACAAAAGTTTGGAATTTTAAATGTGCTAAAACATGTTTTGAGATCATGAAATTTTGTGGGGTGCTGTGCCAAATTTGGGGATTTAGGCACAGTAAGCAAAATCAGTGCATGTACCTTAAAGCTGTAATGCTCTGTTTTTTTGAAAATGTTTTTTTATATTTGCTTTTCCCGTAAGAATAACGCATGTTATAACTTTTAACACTCAGTTATCACACCTGTGCTATTCCTATTACATCCAAAGGTCACTCTGTACAGAAACAGAAGAACATTAAGCGTTGAATAGTTTGGTAAAGCTTGGTATTGCTGGAGCGACTTGAAAAGTGGCTGTAAAAAGTTTGTAAATTGGTCCTTGATGGAGAACGGCGGCCGGCTTGAAATGGGTGGGAAAAGAAGGCGACCACTTTAACACGCGCCTCCTTGAAGGCTTAAGAGAGGTGTGAGTCAGGACCGAGCCGGAAGATGCGAGTTTAGCTGTATTTTGCCAAAATTATATTATTGGTGTTTTGAAATATCCCGAGCATAAGGAGGGACAGCAGAGAAGTGGATTATGCTGTAAGACTGGTTTGAAAAGTTTCCATGGGCATTTTGATTATTGCTTAAGCCAAGAAAAGCTTTGGAATTTATTGGAACTGTGGTTATGACTTCACCTCAGCCTCAGTTTCTGTGAGGTAGAGGTGCTGGCTTTATGAAAGAGGGAATCTTAAGCAAATCCTCACGTCGAACTAAGTATAATGAACCATGTGTCGGTAACGGACTGACCGCGGCATTGTCATATATTTTTAGCCACTTACTGAGTAAAAGCTCAGGGACACGCCGCTAAATCCACAGAAACATTGGAATGGCAATCGTCACGTGATGGTGTCCTTGTAGATCGGTGGTGACGGAGTTGTGGACCTTCCAAACGGTGCTGGGATTGGGCCTGGAAAGTGTTCAGAACCGATTGAAGCAGTCCGAGCCTTCCACGGACTGAGCTTAGTTAGGATGCCGAGGCTGAATCTGAAGCCTTTACGCTGAACTCACCTAGACCAGCAACCTGCAGTGAGAAAAGAAAAAAAAAAGACATCTCGGGGACAAATAATGCAGTAATCAGTGCATGTCTCTGCCTAACTATGTGCGTTTTGGACTCACTGATTGGCATTTATGTGGGCGCCCATGATGTCTGACACTGCAGGAGTGCCGTACGGAAACATCAACACAGATGAAATGAAGCTTCAAACGAATGTGCAGATTATGGTGAATTTTTTTTTATGTCAAAATGTTCCTCAGATATTGAATTTTTTCTGTACTATTCATGGGTGAGTCATGACTGGCAGACATACTGTATGTGCTACAGCATTATTTATCTTAATCCACAGCACGTTAGGGACATTCTCACTTTCAAGGAGACTATGATTTGCGGGCTTTTTAATAAGCTGTCACTGCCTTTCCACTCCAAATATGAAATTCCACAGTCTGTTTACAAGCAAAATTAAATAGGCTACACGGAGATATGCATTGCATTACTCACTGGACGGAGATAAAACCTCTCTGTATATCTCTTAGCTAAATAAATTGAATAAGAAGTGGAGAAAGGAGCAGATAGAGAGATATATATATATAGAGAGAAAGAGCGGCAGACAGGGTGGAAAAGAGAAAAGGAGGGAGGATGGCTTAATCAAAAGGCAGACAAAACTGCCCACGCTGTGTGCAAAGGCTTTCTCATCCAGCACACTTTAATGAACAAGTGGCTCAAGGTGCTTTCAGTGAGTTCCTGCGAGGAACACACACACACACACACACAAACACGCGCAGATAAATGTTGCCTATTCAATTAGACAGACACCTCTAAATTGGCGCCATTGGAGTGTAGGCAGGAGAGAGGGAGGCGGCGACTGCTGATGCTAACAGCGCGGGGCTTGAGGGACGGAGCTCTGTCAGCAGCTGCCAGGGGGGATCAGGCTGCACGGGTCCGCCAGCCAGACAGGCGGGATCTGAGGGGAACAAGGCCAGCTATTTCTAGCAATCAAAGGGCACCCAAACGGAGAGAAAAGTTCGGGGACGAGGGGCGGCGATAAGACGTCCCCAGCAGCCCGGCTGCACACAGGTGATTCAGCTGTAGCTTTTCTTCACTGAGAGGAATTGAGATTAATGGTCCAGATGAAAGCAGCCGACTGTTTGACTACAGCACAGCCATATCAGCATGATCTAAAAATGATCAAAGTCTGAAGATTCAAAAAAATTCACACTGTCTAGCCTTTTTCGGCTTGTCCTCTGAATATGCTACATCTACCTGTGTTTCCGCTGTGGTCCCGTTTAGTTCCCACATTTAGCAAATGCGGGACCCGTATACTTATGACTACTGCTGCAGCTGAAGTCAATCCTCATGTCACCAGTTTGTTTGGGCAAGAGACACGCCCTCCAAACACTTACGTGATCTTGCTTTTTTAATCGATGCAACTTTTCCTGAAAAAACACGCTCAAATTAGAGGAACGCTTGCCAGTTTTGCCAATTACCGTAGTTTCCACATAAAACAACCCAAATCCTAGCAATTCTCTTCATAAACAATAACTGCATTTTTTTTTTCCAGCTTGTTCGTTATTTTTACCACAACTTTTTGCAAAATAATAACACATAAATGGTCACAAATTGAAATGCAGTGTCTGGAAAAGCTGCTGTCAATTCAATAAAGCTGGGTCTGCAGTAATCACAAAAAGGGTCCACAATGCTTTAATTACATCGTTTGTTTTGCTACAGCATAGGTGATGATTTGTAAGCAACCTTTCAGAAAGTCGGAAAGGAAGACTCGAAAGTTGCCAGGTGTGCCACGCAGCAGTGCTGCATGCATCGCGTAGAGCACACCGCAATTCGATGGTGCAACTGAAGGCAGATTCACGGGAGGAAAAATCATACGACAAACTTTTTAAAAATTGAATAGTGGCAATCCTTCAGCCTTTTGTGGTATCAATCACTGCGCCCTGAATTTGAAACGTTCTTTAATATTTGTTTGAAATGTTTACCCCTTGAGCCAATGCTAACATGCTGGGGTTTATTTTTTTTTGGTATTTCACCTGTCTCCACTGAAAAGAGGCCCTTGTCGAAAGGTTTAATCCACTTGTGTGGTCCCCTGGCTCTCTTTTCTTTTCTCCATGTGAATACACGGCTAAAATATTACAAAGCCGAATAGAGCCTGAGATAAAGAGATGAGGGGAGTGGGGTTGCTTTGGCCGAGAGTGTTCCGCTCAGCCCTCATTTGCGGTATTGCAGTCTTGTAATCCGAAAAAAAAAAAGGAGGGTAATTGATAACTGCTGGAGTTCATTGTTCCGGTGACAGTATGGAGCTCATAATGTCGTCATATGTGCGCTAATACAGCAGAAGGGGGCACAGAGATGAATGGGAGGATAAACTACTCTGGAGGCGTATACATATAATATGATCAGTGTAATGGAGGCGTTCAGGCATAAATTGAAGCCTTCAATTTCAGCAGTTTCAGCTCCGATGCCCCCTCAGAGCTATTGTTTATCATCCTTGTCATTGTGTTTTTATCATTAAACAAGTCCGTCATTTTGCACCGCTGTTACATCCGAGCTCTGCTTTCAATACTTGGCCTCAAACACAACACACACGCAAAGACACACACACACACACAGAAAGGCAGACACACTCACACTCACACACACACAGAATACCACACATGCTGTTTTTGTTCCGGAGCGGGGCTCCCTGGGGGCTCCTCCAGGGCTGTTCTGAGAGATAGCGGGGACCCTCTCCACACACTCTCTCCCCCACTGTCTGACCTTTACAAAACACAAGTCAGAAAATGTGTGGCATTTCCCTCTAATCATCTGCACCTAAACACAGGAGAAATGGTGCCGTGCCTCAATTAAGACATCTTCTGGCCCCGTGAGAAATGGTTCACTTTTCTTCGACGCCAGTCGTTATCTAACCTGGACGTATTATTTCTCTTAGCTGCATTTTTCTCATACGATTTACCATAAAGTTATCTACTGTATATTCCCGCTGTAATCCTCCTCACAGCTGTTTATGCTTTACGTTCCGTAATCTACTGTTTAGTTGTGGCTGCATTCTGAAGTTGTATCCCCGACTTTACACGCTTGTCTGCTTGCCTCTCTCTCCTCTTCTTTCCTCTAGTCAATACTCTTCTAATTTCATCTGTGCTCGAATCTCTCAGAAGCTCAGCTCAAGGAACACAGACCGAGAAATCCTTTCAGTATGTCCTTTGTCTAGGTGAGGCATTCACTCGTCTTCTGAATCACAACTACTGAGATGGGAAAGCTACTCAGAAGTGGATTTTTTTTTTGCCTGACTTTGCCCAAGGACATAGTGCTGTATTTTCTGTCTGTATCTAAAGATAAACTAACAGTGAACCGAACAAAGGAATCTGTCAATAAAATGCGTTTTCTCTTGTTTCTTTTTTTTTTTCTGAATATCAGGAATGACTTTGTAGAAACAGACATAATCATCCAAGTAAAGTCATTCTGGTTTGAGATGATGTTAAATTCAATATCTTTATTAGTTCTACTTTATTTACCAAGTAAGGGTCATCAATCTTTCAAGAAGGAGAGCTTTTCGGGTGCAGCAGCAGTAGTAACATAGCAAGCAGCAGCAATGGCGAACACTGTCCATACCAAAAAACAACAGTAAAATACTGTAATAGAGGAAGCAAGATCAAACAATGCTTGAAACAAAAACGCATACAAGGACTCTCTAAGATGACCTTAACACCAAGCTGCAACTCTGTGTCTGCTGTGTGGTGCTGGGCGGGTAGCATAAAGTAGGTTTATCAGAGGCTATTCTGTTCAAAACGGCCGTGCGCCGCAGCTATAAGTAGGTTGATGAGGCTTGTAAAAGTGAACCAAAACCAGTGAGGTTGTGGTGCACAAAGCCAAAACAATGATCAACACCTAAGGCATTACATGACGCGGAAAGAAAAATGCAGAGTTAACAGAAAGGAGGAAAAACTTGCATCCATGTGTGCGCTGCCTTGTGACTGTGAACCCACGGGTTCGGTGAGATGCACGCAGCAGCTCCTTGACGGTTTTATGCTTCTGGTTGTTTGGTAAACACCTGTTTAAGCAGAGATTCACTTAAATCCCTGTTAGGTTGCGTGACCCTTACTCTGCTCATAACAGAGAGACAGATAGATATGGTCAGTTCTTCCCAGGTAGAAAAATGATTCTGGTGAATACTCGGGCCACACATTTTTGTTTCTTTCTTGCTCAAAATAGAACCGCTTCCTTGGCCCAAGTCCAGCCCTTATACAGCATGACTGTCTGACGCTACTTCCACATCTGGACCAATTTGCGCACACGGAAAACCTTCCTGGCTGTCAACCAACACTGGGTGATTACAGCCGGAATCGGCCCAGATGTGAAAGTTTAGGGGGCCAGACTCCAGCTGAGGACCCAGGCATATGCTGGGCCAGAAGTTTTATTTTGCTATCTGGGTTTCTTCTCCCGGTCCTTTTTTTTTTTCCTCTTGCACTTGGAACGAAGCTATGAATGACCCGAATTACCTTTTCCACAGTAGACCAGTGTTTATCACTTGGAAGCTACCTTTTCCTTCCTATTCATGTGAAACGTAACTCCAAAACTAGAAGTGGCTGTGAAAAGACGGAAAAGCCAGAGGGAGAACTGGGAAAAGAGCTTATTGCACAAGATAGAACATGCTTATTGCAGCACGTTTTGATTTGGCCATCCGAAGCTCTCTCTCTTTTGCCCAAAGTACATAAGGAGTTATGGGTTTTTTTTCTCGCTGGCCTGTTGTTCAGTGTTGTACAGTCAATCAGCCTTACGTCATGGAACAGGTTTGGCTGCCAGCCCTCTTTTTACTTAGCAAATGAGATAGGTGGAGCGTGGGTGCTGGTTCTGACCTGCTATCAGACTTTTTCCCTTTTTACAGACTGTATGAGCTTGAACAGCAGTTATATATTGGAAGTCTGGCTCAATGCTCAACAGCTTTACCTGCCACTCCACTAATCACTGGAGTTATGACTAATGAAGTGGCTCTTTATGATTGGGTGAGCATGAATATATGCTCAAATGTTGACACTGAAAGATGGGTGGCTAAGCCTAGAGAGCTCCTTTGGAGAACCTCCAAATTTTAGCCAGTATTCTGTGTTATCAAGCATTTAATGTTGCGCACCTTTCAGGCCACAAGAGTGCAGGGCACCCACATGCTATGCCACTACTGAGTGGAAGCAAAACAATATGCATCATTATCCTCCCCAAATATTAAGCTGCAGGCTACATAAAGCTGATAAATGATGAAATAAATGTGTTTATACTTTACCCACTGTGATAATTGTGTGTTACTGCTGTGTGTACTTTTACAGTAAATAAACAAAATTTTATCAACTTGTCGTATCATGACAGTTTGAGAAATAAGATGTTAAAAGCATTTAAATTAAAATGCAAAACAATTATTAACACTAACAGGCACTAGAAGCTGTGTAACGTAACCAAACTACAGTGAGTCCGCAGGCAGGAGTCAGGTGTTATAGCCACAGGCTAACAGGCTAACAGGCTAACAAGCCCCAAGTCAACTGTCTGACTCTGGTACTCGAACGAATCTGGCAAGCCCTGAAGCTCAGGCGGTCTGTTCGGCATTCTTCAGCGTATGGGCACGGGTTGAACGGGAAGTTAGTTACAAGGAACGGAGAGCCTTTACGAGAGCTGGAATGAGCCGAGTCAAGTCAAGTAAACCGGGTTTAGTCATGGATGTATAGACTGCTGCAGGAATGAGTCCTAAAACCCGGGACTAGGTTAGCATTCTAACACTTCCGGATCCCTCCTCCCAAAGTCAATGGGTTTTTTGAATGGTTTGTTAGATGTTAGAAGCCAGAGATAAGGACCTTGGTAATCACAAACACATTTCCCGTTTTATTCTACGACATAAATTACGTCAGTAAATACAGACTCATGATTTTTTTAAGCTTTTACGTGTCTTAAAAAAAGCCTCTTTGCGGTACAGCCTCTTTATGATTATACTTTCACTCTTGAAAGCTATTACAGGAGGAGAGGCTTTTGTAGAAGATGTAAGCGAGCTAAATCAAATTACTAGACCGCTTATAGGCCAACATTAGCTTTTTACTTCTGGCGTTTGTATTTAGGCTTCAAAAATCATAAAAGTGGTTTTCATTTGCTGAACAAAACGTGCAAGAATCACAAACTTTTGTTAGTCACAGATCTTATTTCCTGCAATAATCCAAAAGCCAGTGTAAGAATTCCATTGGTTTTTTTGTTGAGGGGAACCACAGTGATGCTAACTTCTGGGCTGGCCCATAAAAATACCTCAACCCTGCTGCACTTCTATTAAGAGTTGTTTTTACTCAAAGTTTTAATCCATGAAGGTCTTATGTTTGTAAAACTTTCCTGCAGCTCAGAAAAGTGAGTGTGTTTATGAGTGTTTATGTTTGTAACGTCATCCCAAAAAAGTCTGCGGGCCAAATGGGAACGTGCGGACGGAGCCAGCGGGGATAAGCAGTTTTCATTCGAGGCTGGACATCTAAACAAGGAGCTGAAACTCAGTACGAAGCTCCGCAAAGCCATTGTCATCTGATACATTTTTATTCTAAAGCTATCAATTATAGCCACTTTAAAGGTTCTTCTAAAACCAGATGTGTATATGTGTGGATTTAGCTGCATTTTTATATTGCTAAAAGTAAGCTTTAATGCAATGTATTACTAAAGTCAAAAGGTGCATTTAGACTAAAATAAATCCTTATATGCAAAACAATTTTTAAAAAAAGGGCTACCTCCCATTGGCACAGCTCTAAATATTGAATGATGGAGTCAAAGAGAAACTACATTCTTTGATTTGGTACCTCAAATGGCACAGAGTTATTAAAAAACATGTATAATTCATACTGTATGTAGCTAAGTGATATTAAAAGTATTATGATGATATTTGTGTTCAAAGATCGCACAGACCACAGAGGGAATGTTGCTTAATTACATGCTCCCCATACGTATTCAGATAAGTTCTCTGATTATGAACTGGATCTTGAGAGGTTAATGGTTTAAATTAAAGAAACCAAAATCCCTCTTTCACAGAACGATAATGTTGGAAATCTTTTTTCTCTCAGCCCAGACAGCTAATAACCCAAGTGATTCCCCTTTTCTTTGACCTTCTAATTGACTAAAATAAACTGGTTTCTACTTTATTGTTGCACCGTCGGCCCCATCGCCTCCTGCCTTTGTATCAGACGCAAGCAAGAGGATCAGAGAGTATAAATAGATTCTCCTTTATGTACTCGGCAGGGATTACGTCAGTCGTAATGAGACAGAGGCGAGAGATGAAGAGTCTTTTCAGGCTCCAGAGTGGTGGAGCGTGTGTTTGCCGAAGCACGCAAAGAGTCACTGAAGGTCCATCGATTTGTGGCCAGTATTGGCTTTCCTCCTCAACTCCTCTCACCAGGAACCCACAGCTGTGTCTGAATCAATGAAGCAAATGGAGGGTTTGATAGGAGTAATTCTCACTGGCTCATGAGCCACACCGACCACTGGATGTTTCTGATGTTCCGGCTAAAGTAACCTCCACGGTGAGAGGTTTGCAAACATCACTACTTCGGTTTCCATATTAGCTCAGGGGCGAAACCTACTAGATTTCGACATTTACACTTCAATCGTAAGCAGTTGCTAAATGTAATCATATTTGGCTCCCACATTAATACAGGCAGAGTCAAATATGTCTAAGAAAGTATGTCTTCTCTCCCCTGTGTTGTTTGGAAGAATTTTCATTGAATTTGATTCTATATCAGCTTTATTCTGAATTGTCTATTTCTGACAGCCTAGAATCCACCATCTTTTTCTTCTACGCTGTGTCTCTGCGATGCCAATAGCCAATCTTTGCTCACCCCAAAACAAAATACTGTTCTGCTTTAAAAATTCAAGCAACATTTGGTGACAGTTGAACACTTTGATTTGTGGTTGTGGTGCATTTCAGCCACAAATATGTAACGGCATGGTTATTATTTCCAATGAAAGCTACAGTACATTTCACACGAAACATGAATAGCAAGGAAAGAAAATAGTCTGGCTTGTAAATATATTAATCAAACCTAATTGGTTCAAACTGTGATTTTTCAAAGTGTGGCAAACACTCTGTTTTCCCTCTAGTTTTCTAGCTATTGCTTTTGCAACTGATATGAATGCCAACGTTTCTTATTATTAGGGCCCAGGGCAGCACTTGACCTGCAATGTTAACAATGGCCACACAACCTACAGCTCTTCTTGGAGGTGTGCTCAAAATCCCCAAACCACTGAACCTGATACAAACTTATAGTCTCAACACAACCATCAGGGCATTAGATGACTTTCTTTTATTTGAAGAGCTTCATTTCACTAAACCTCCAGGTATGGCAATATCCTGCTCCAAATATCTGGGGACGAGTAGAGCAACGATTGATGACTCTCTGTCTCATGCGCCCGGTCACCTGGGTATCAATTTTAGCACAGCATCGAAATATGTCCAAATACTTCTAACAACCCTGTTGCTTTTTATAATTTACAGGGGTCTGAGTCATGACAGTAAGAGGCTGATTCGTGGTCAGGTTGCCAGGGGCTGAGACTTGGAAGGAGCTCCTCTTCTCTTTGTCACACAGTGTAGAGCCGTAGGTGTACTGAAGAAAGAGAGGGAGAGTATTTATGGAAAAAACGCAAGTGTACGGGCCTTTAAGTTGGCAAGCCCCGGCGCTTCCTATCAAAGCGTGACACAGGCATCACACACGCCTGCCGAACGATAGTCACGTGCTGGGATCCACTCAGTCATCCATTATAGGTGCTGTCGTGCTCCGGAAATAGGAGCTACATGGTTGGGAGAGACTTCCATTTAATTTATTGACCTCAAGAGGAGGAGAGAACTGTCCTCCAGCAGGATTCTCTGGCTACAAAGGAAATGGTTAATTTGGTTTAATTCCAAGACTTTCTTTAACCTACATTACGGAGTGCTCATTCAAAGCCATCAACGCCGTCCCCTTTTATGACGGCACCGCACCAAGAGCCGATCACTCTTTGTGACTTACTGAGGAAAAGGATTTCCTATCTTTAGAAAGGCCACAATGCCTTTTTCTTGGGGATTGATCCTTATCGGGGTGCTTTCATCGGGGTGTCTCTCTGAAACTCTTAGAGCTCATTGTATGCGCTTCTTACTGTTGGGATTCAATGATTTTTTTTTTTTTTCTTCTTTCTTTTTCGAGATTTTGAAATGAATAGTTTGGAACCTCTTAAAAGGAGTCAAAAGTCAAGTTAATCAAAACAGGGTCTGTCTGTGCCAAAGTCAGAAAAGCATAAAATCAACGGTGTTAAGGATTCAGATGACTTTTCCTGGAAGACAAAGTACTGTACGGGCGCTGCCTTAAGGCTCATTAAGAGTTTCTAAGAAGTGCTGGAAGACATTAAATCTCACAGATAAAATGCACTACAAAAATATCTAATAATTAAATATAAGGTTTGAATACCTGATTTAAATTACAGAGGCTTTCACCATCCTCAAAGTAGACAGACTTAACTTATATGAAGCCTTAAGTGGGCGAAATGAAAAGTTAGGAAGGCAAGTTTCTTACACAATAGCATGGGGGGCTCAGAGCCAGCTCATGATTAAGTAAGAATGACAGTGGATATTATTTCCCTGCCAGGCTCAACCTTTCCACAAGAATTTGAGCACAGAGGAGCGTTTTTGGCGTCAGACACTTTTGGTAATTGTCTCAGTCTCATGCTGCCTTCTCCTCTCAGAGAACGCTGTCTGCTGGAGGATTCCTCAAAAACATGGAGGAGTCAGTATAGCCGAAGGGAGTGGGTTCACTGCAATAATTTCATCACAGTGCATTAGGCGGGTTATAGTGACAGTAACAGCTTTCTGCTGATTCCAGAACCAGCCGGAGGATCAAATAATGGAGGGAATTCTGATGCACACAATGGAGTGTTAACCTTAAACCAGCTAAATTTAGCATCTAAAATGTCAGCAGCTAATGGTCAACAAAGAAAGAGAAAACCGAGGACATTTTTTCCATGGCAGTTGATATATCTGTACAGTGGGAATATAATAGAGGCCACTCTCTTCTTGCTTTACTGCAGCATCTGTAATCTTCAGCAAATCTTGTGCGGTTCAGTAGCCTTTTCGGACTGAAAACACAAGGCTCTCAAACTAAAAGCCTCTGGGCTACTGGAAAAGCAAAGACGAATGCCGGAGTCGTTGTCATTTCCTGCCCTAAGTGCGACTTCAACATCAGCTGTATCTTTACTACTGCGTTCTTAAATGAAAATCATTGTAAATCATACTAAAACATATAGAACACTATTGAAACATTTCACCAATCTAAAATCTGTATAAGGTTGGTTGTAAGGTTGATGCAAGGCCACAGTGCTATTAGTGGTCAAACACTCCGCAGGGTACCTTTTTAATAAGCCCAGTATTGTTGCCTATACTGAACCTTGTTTCAGATCCTTCAGCTCTCAGAAAACAATCTAAACATAAAATCATTAGCAAAGAAATTTGGTGTCACTCTTGTAGAATCAAAGAGCAAGGGCGTTGAAGTGACATCCATCAGGGAAGAGGCAGAAGGACACATTTCGTCTTTGACAGTAGCCTCGATAGGCAGTGCAGCCCCTTTCAGGTCTGTAACATAATTAAAACCCCGTTTAGCTCATTTTCCTGTTTCCTGTTTGTTTTGACAAATCAAATCAAACCTGCATGGTGACTGTATCTAGCCTTGACAAGACCTCACGGAGACTGACAGCGAGTACAGCCATGACTGACGGCGCAGTGGCAGTGCAGACAATCAAAATGTTGATAGTGGTATCCAGCACAGTGGAAATGACACAGGATGATACATGGAAATTCTCCAGGCTATTTCTCTGGTCTCATGAGAGTAAGGACAACTATTGCTTTTCTCTCCTCCTTCCTGTTCTACCCAACAGCAAGTTCTGGTACATTTTTTGGGTAGCTCTCAAAGGTCACAAGTTCTCAAAATAGAGAGTTTGGAAATGAGAGAAATCATTAGCTGACATCGAAGTAGACAAGTCAGGCTGAGGGACGCATCCCAAAGGACCTGCTTGATTTGCACCGAACAACACAAAGTGATAACATTTAAACCGTGTAAAGAAAGTAGGATTCTCCTCTGACAGTTGCCTTCTCTCTCTCTCTTCCAGAATGAATGGGCAGAAGCAGTGGACGAGGGTGGCTGTGCTGGCACTGCTGGTGCTAACGGTGATGGCAGCTGAAGGAGGCAAAGCAGAGAAACAAGGTGAATCTTGCAAACCGGCGGTCTTCTTGTTTGATGAAGAAAAAAAGCCCTTTCTATCATGTTACCTCTTCAACATACAATAAAAAAGGACTTTTCCCCAGTGGAGTGAAATATACTGCTATCTCTCCCTACAGGCTGCACTGTTAACAATGTCCCTCTTAACTTATTAACTGGATACAACTTTTAAAATGTATAAAAATTAAAAGAAAATGCCAGTGGGGTTGTCTCCTCTGAGAATTATGGCAATATCTTTCAGAAAAGAGCAGATAAGTCAGATCAATCCCTCTCGGGTAAAGAAAACAACATTTCGCCTAATTTAAATTCGGGGGGGGGGGGGGTTCATTTGAATTGGAAATTAGAACAAGCACCTAAACCCATTACAACTGCCTTGAAATTACTTGAAAAAGTCCAAGAGTAAATATAGGCATTGCAAGTAGCACTTTTCATTTCTTGTTTTAACGAACACTAAATTTCTAACATATTTTTTTTATAGCCAGAGCTGAAGATGTGAGACTTTTGTGTCTTGTAGGAATCGAGAGACAAAAAATGAAAACCAATGACCCGACATGGACTTGTGAGACTTTACCCAAAACTCCTTACAGACCTGGCTTGACTGCCGAAAGGAAAAAACATCTTGCCTATTGGCCAGTTGTTAAACTGTGTGTTTGGCTGTACAGGGAAGAAGGAGCGCAAGTCGGACTGCGGGGAGTGGCAGTGGAGTGTATGTGTGGCCAACGAGGGGGACTGTGGACTAGGCACCCGGGAGGGAACGCGCACCGGCACTGACTGCAAGCAGACCATCAAGACCCAACGCTGCAAGATCCCCTGCAACTGGAAGAAGAAGTTTGGAGGTACGGGAGGAATGTTCAGACTCATACTGTGCCGGGTGGAAACGTGGAAATAAGGTGCTTATATAGGCTGTAATGTGCCAGATATTTCTTGGTAGACGATCTAAAAAGGTCGACTTCTAAATATTATTTAGATAATCTATGTCCACTAAAAGACCCAGAGAACTTTGCCCTTTCTGAAGGGCAACTGCACGGCTCCCAACACTTCCACAAGATGTATGGCAGCCTCTCATTCACACAAACAATGGTCCCGTTTTCACAAATAGGAATGAGAAAGCTTGCTAATTAGAGGTACAACAGAGATGTCTGCCTTAGGACGTGGCACATCGTCATTGAAAACGCAGTAATAGTCTCCCTGCTTTGTCGTTTGCTTTTTTGGGCTTGGGCGCGTGCAGCCTTCAAAGCCGAAATGTCTTGCAGTGACAAGCCTGAGAGACTTTTGTTCCCCCGGTAAGGCCTGTTAGGCATGCAGCCTGCTGCTCTGCGACGAGCCTGTCAAGACTGATGAACACACTGCAGGAAATAATGGTCCTGCTAACTGGCTACGTAGATAGTAGCAGCAAAAGTTTTGGAGTGGCAATAAGTTACAGGCCTCTGGCCTTTAAATTGTGGAAAGTTAATAGAGAAAAGAAAGAGCTAACTAGCCCCTTTTGTGTTGTAGAAGATGAAGATCCTTGCAAACCTGAACCAGTGTCCTTTCGCAATTAAAAAGATTAAAAAAATATTGTAACATTTGGTACTCATGCCCCTCAAATGAGCATCAGAACTGGTGTGAAAAGACCCTGGCATTCAATCCCTTGCAGCTAAACCTGGATTCAGGTACGATGCTGCTCTGTAAAAAAGTCTATCACTGATGTAAAGACTGTTTTGCCAGTAGACTTGTAGGCTAAGTACTGGTAGATAGCATATTGAATTAATGATCAACATTATGTGGCTTTAGGTACGATTACAAGAACTGTGAAAAATGTAAACTTGGAATTATGGGGTTTTCTCTGAGTGCAGTTCTGAGATATGGAGCCTGGAAGATTTGACATCCCATTTGGCAAAACATGTTACATCTTATTAAAATATTAAACCCCAAAAGATCCTTAAAAGCAAAACAAGCGAAAACTAGGTTAACCGTGACTTTCAGTCTGCAGCGCATGGCCCAAATAGTTTTTTGCATCTTGCAAAAGTACGGCACAGCAAAGCGGAGTGAGGGTATAAGTGTTGTGCTTAAATTAGAAAGGTGTGCACAATTCTGTAGAGTCAGGGTTTCCAGCAGCATGACCCAAAAAACTTTTTGGGGCAGGGGAGGTGGGCAAGAAAGCGCCACACCTCTTGGGTTTCTGTACAATAAACCACAGAAATAATCAAGCAGTGTGCTACAATTGCTGACAGACTACGAATACGCAGACACAAAGCCCAAAACGGATACATGATCCTTAAAGAAGTAAAAGCAATGGAATTAATATGTTAATATTATGAGGAAATCATTTATTCTTCAGAAGATGTAATGGGTTTACAATACATAGATAAAACCCACCTGATACTGACTAATTGACAGCTACTCACAATAGACCTTTTTTATTTATTATTTTTTTTAATGGCAGAACCAGAGTAGAACCAGAGTGACGATGTTTTAATCACACAAAATGTTTAGTGATAGATGTAGACGTGTACCACATACAGGATCCGATCCGATCACCCCTCCGTCACCTTTTTCAGTCCGACAGATGACAATCCAGTTGCCAATTTTCCGCTTTAACCCCTTTCTAGTAAAAGCCTTAAAATCCTGAACAAGTATTTGAGACTGGAGTTAAAATTTTCTGAAGGCAGAGCAAGGATCTTGGGATTGTAAATGATCGGATGTTTTTTTGCAATCATTAAGAAATCTTATTCAGACATACGGGAATCCGGTTTTGATACAGGGTCGCTGATGAGTGGGTGCGTTCACACTTGTGCGACCATTTTTTGTTTTGGTTTTTTATCTACTCGTAAGTGACACCTTAAAAAAAAAGGACATGGGCTGCCTGCCAACTTCCCAGGAGCCAGCGAGGAAGCTCTCTGTCAGAGACAAATTATAGGTATGGAGGCGCAGGGTCTTAAAGTTGGATGCTCGGGAAGTCCCCGTAGGATTCTCGCAACAATGGCCCTGTCACTCCCTCTCACCGACCTATGTCCCCTTCCTCGCCCGCCTCTGCTCTCCCCCTGATGAGCACCCCTGGGATCTCAGAGGCAGTGACAAGGGGTTGGACGCTTTCATGTGAGAGGAAGCCGACGAATGAGTGTCACTGCCTCCAGGGAGCCCCGCTGGAGTGGCAACAAAATAACAGAGGGGGACACAAGAGAGGCGAACATACAGTACGCACGCTTGCCCACTTCCATGTGCCTCTTTTAAAACACTTTTCTATAAAACAGAGTACATCAGCCACTGTTGCTATTTTCCAGGGCCATCTCGCTTCCTCTGGGCTCGAGTTTAAGGTGGATTCATTTTAATATCAGATGAAAGGACGTGTGTGAAGTTTATTTGAGTTGCTGCCGAAAGCACTTTCACTACTCTGCTTGTCAGACTGCATCTGTCCGTTATTTGCATCTGTCCCGAGAGCTCGCAGATCTCGGACACTTTCTATTGTAGGAAGGAGATAATAGCCAAGTAAATTATAACTGCCCATCAAACAGCCATTCAAAGTGCACGACTCACAGCTCCATAGGCTCAAGGGACTTGCTCCACTAGTTGATTGCAGTCGACTGCCTTCTAGGACAAATATAGAAGCTGAAATGTATCATTTTAGTAGGTGTTCTGCTTGGTCGCTCCTATACGACGCCTCCTCAGAGCTACCTCACTAAACAAAAGCATCTAATTAAGTATCTGATTTCTTTTTGCGCCAGGGGAATGCAAGTACGACTTCCAGGCATGGGGGGAGTGCGACCTGGCGACGGGCAAGAAGAACCGGACGGGCGTGCTGAAGCGAGCGCTCATGGACGCGACCTGCGCCGCCACCGTCACCGCCACCAAGCCCTGCGGGAAAATCCCCAAGACCAAGCTGCAAGGTACGCTGAGAGGGGGACTCTCGCCGGGCACGTTGAGCCCGTCAGCAGCAGCGGCGTACGCTGGAGTCCTGCCGGTGATTCACCGGGCCTTTAAAAATAGGGCACGAGGTTCCCTGCACTCCAACAAAACGATTTATTTTACTGATAAGAGGTGAAAACAAAAGGTTGAATGAATTTTGAACCGATACTGGGACTGCTTTCCGCATCTGACTGCTAAACAGTGTGTGGCGAGTCCCTTGAAAACACTATATCAACACTCACACATTGCATATTCTGTATTCAACACATATAGACATAGAAAAAAGAGACGTTACCCGCACGCAACTTTTTTCTAGAAACCAAGTGATTCCTGAATGTATGCTGCAAGCCCGCTAGAAACACGCAACCGGTAGACAGCGTCGGAGTTCACGGGAGTCGCACTGCTTTTAGTAGAGGCTCACCGCCTCCCCGCGTGTTCCTGCGCCAAGATAACAGGCATCCAATCACAATCCCTTATCCCTATTGTGACTGAAAAAAGTAATAACATAATTAGAAAGTCTTACGTATAGTCTGTAAAGTCTTTCTGACTAACACTGTTGAAAGTGTGTTTGGAGAACTGTCTCCTGCCTTTGTGTGGCCTGAGGAAGAGGGCTTTTTTTTTTGCCAAACATGCTGGAACAATAACAGTTATTAAAAGGAATCAAGCAGGCCATGCTGAACTGAACCTTGCGTACGCTCAATAAAACTGTAGTGAAATCAAATGCATCCAATACAAGCCAAAGTATTTTATAACCCGAATTTGAGACACAATCCGACGGAACGAGGGGAGAGTTGTGCATGGACTCGTGGTAATGTAAGCTAGACAGGTTTTGGACTAGTTTGAGAGCGGGAAATGTTTATATTCACACTCACATGACATTGGATCGGTTTGGATCAAAAGCCAGACCCGTGCAGAAACAAACTGGTGGTTAATTATAGCCGAAGGGATGTTTACCAGTTGGGTGTCTCTGTTCCTCAAGCTGAGCTGCTGATCTTCCCCCCTGACAAGCTTGTACATCTTGTGCCATTTTGGCTGTTTTTTATTTTTTTTAAACACAGGTCAA
Source organism: Xiphias gladius (assembly GCF_016859285.1). Taxonomy (NCBI): domain Eukaryota; kingdom Metazoa; phylum Chordata; class Actinopteri; order Istiophoriformes; family Xiphiidae; genus Xiphias; species Xiphias gladius. The sequence continues at coordinate 5,894,104 of NC_053401.1, forward strand.
AACAGAAATAATAGAATCTGAATTTCATTATAATTAGGATAAATTACCATCAGTTTATGTGTCAAGGTGTATGTGAGAATCCCCTCCGTGATAATTAATGTGTAGGTTCAGTAGATATTCATCTTGACTCCTGGTACATCTCAGACTGACTGGCTCCTAAATCCAACAAGCCCTTACAAATGGTTTAATCTCAGCTAGTGCTGGCTGCAGCTCGCATTCATATTCAACCCACCATTAGCGGGATGGAAATCCACCTACTTAAGGGCTAAGTTGAAGCGTTGAGTGACAGTGTTAAAGCAGGGGTGAATAGGTTAAGTCACTGTTCAGCTGTGATTACATGTTTTCACCGTTCTTCAGTCATGTCAAAGACACCGAAGCCTCTTTTTTTTTTGCTTCCTTTCTTCCCACGTTCGCCGGCAGTTATCAGAAAACCTGAGCTTGACACAAGGTCTGAACAAACAGGAGAACATTAAATAACCACGCGGACACATGTAGGGTACATTACCGTCTGCTTGGAGAGATCGGCGTTAAACTAGTGAGGAGAAAGCACTCGATTCATTCCAAGTGAGTCAACGCCCCCTTTGTTAATTCTGTAAACAAGGATGTAATAGACACACTGTGAATGTCCCATTGTCCAAACAGGATTATAAGGAGTGCAGAAATGCTGCCAATGGTCATAAACTGCGCCCTTATCACGCTCAGCAGACGACATGTGTGCATGCAAGCTTTGCACATGGCGTTTGCTTAACCTTACTGTCAGCTCATCAAACAACCGCAGTCAGACGAGGCCCCAAATTATAACGATAAGACAATGTAAACACCTCTGAGACAGTTTTTTACAACAGGATGTCTGCCGCTGCAGTGCCGCCATCTGTAACACGTCTGCTGCTACAGTCGGCGGCACTGCTCTACTCCACTGTTTGTCTGGAGATTTTTATGCCTGACTCCATTTTACTTCCAAAGGGAGGAATTCGTTAAATTTTTCACTCGGCAGCACATCATTATTGCATTGTGGCGGGAAGCCCGATGAGGAGCTGTACTGTACTTGTCGTCTGTGATTCTCCCGTGCTTTTCAACAGATATCTGGAACAGGATGCCACGGTTTGAATAAATGCAGATGTGACTGGACATAGTATAGTACAGTTGACAGGTGCATAGAAGTGTCGTTTCATTTTGTGTGAAAAATTATATTTGCTGTGGACATGCAATCTCCATGAGTTCTATTGTTTTGCTTTTGCCATCCCTGTATTTTAAGTATTATGATGCAAATATAAAGGATCTTGTCTCAAACTGATTAATTTAACCATCAGACCCTTTCAGCCGCTACTCTGTGGCATAGAATTACAAGAATATCCTTATGTAGAGTCAGACATAGGGTCCAAATCGCATGAATGCATCCACATTAAATGTGATTATTCGGATTTTTAAAATTTAGCTCCTCAGCTTCATTATGCCGGTGCGTGTGCACAGTATCGATGTAGAGCATAAAAAATTCATATTAAAAAATGTGAATAAAAAATCAACATACAGCATGCGAGTGAAAAAAAATGTGTTTGGTATACAGGCGTGTGTGCAGCGCTGCGTACCTGTGCGCATCAATTCTAATGAAGGCCAGATGCGCGGATGCGGAGTGACAGCCTAAGAGGTGTGAGAGCTCGGGGCAAAAGAGAAGCAGAGCGAGGATGACAGTGGCTGAGATGAAGGGAGGCAGTTGGGAAGAGAGACCCGCTATCTGAGCGAGGTGTGATTTCCCATGTCTGCCGGTTGGAAGATAAGCCCTGGGAAGCAGAGGGGTTTCTGTTTAAAAAAAAAAAAAAAAAAAAAGGAAAGAGGCGGTGCTGTGCACAATGAGGTGTGTACGGGAAGGGGAATTGTGTATGCTTTTCTGTGTGTTTCAGGGGATGGCGGAGATGCAGTGCACAGCAGCAGGATCAGAGGGCATGTAAAAAAACAAAACCAAACAAACAAACAAAAAAAACCAGGAATGTTTGGCTTCTGAGTGACTGAGATGGAGAGGGAAGAGGCTATCTAACCCCAGGCTGGGAGCAGAGATCTGCCTGGCCAAAAATTTGCAATTCTGAACAGCCACCATGGGTGTGGGAGATAGGTTTCCCCTGACTAGAGCAGGTTGCTGGGATGGAGGTAGCATCTGTCATTTGCAGATTCGGGGAAGAGACAATGCTAAGAGGCACTTTGGGAGTGATGTGGGATTCAGAGTTGCGTGTCTTTGCTGTCTAGCCCAGGTGAAGCACAGACCCTGCGGAGCGAAAGAGAGAACAAAGAGTGACAGAAATGAAACATTATGAATGCCTGTAGAAACCTCAAGGTCCCCGCCTTCTCTTTCAGCAGAGCAGCAGCGAGCAGCGCACGAGGGAGTGTTTGGATGCCAGAGTTGATTTCAGGTTAAACAAAGGCTTTTCTTCTGATAAATCTGACATGTCTGAATTTGTTTGGAGCGAATTTGTTTCCGTCATTCTTCCTGGACAGACGGCTGCTGTTCTGGTTTTATAATCAAACACGCGAGTTCACAGCCACACCACCGCCTTATAAATTGCACTCGGTACTTCTGCCCTACAATTGCAGAGAGCCATAACGGCAGGAGCGATGAAGTTACGAAAAGAGGGCTCGAGGTTTGCGGCTGGCCGGCCGCCAGACCACCAGTCACCGTGTGACGATGACCTCCTTGAGACTGTCCGAAGGCTGATACGACGACCTGGCCATGGGAATCTTAAAGCAAAGTGCAGGGAAAACGCATAAACCTATAGTGGGGCATTAACACTTAAAAAGGACACCTGGAAAATGATACATTTCTTGGGTAGTTTAAATCGAAGTAATGCACCGATTGAACATTTTGAGTGTAAAATCTTATTCTGCAAATTTGTCATAAAATTCAGTGGAGTTTAGGTTAATAATTTCACTCTGAAGTGTTGTGAAGTAGAAGTATAAAGTAGTATAAAATTAATCTTGTACTTATATATACTTATGCTTGAGTAAATGATGTTAGTCACATTGCACCACTGAATAAATGTCAAAAAAATTCAGATTCTGCTCTTAAGTCAATTTTGAGCAAACACGAAATGAATGGGTTTTGGCTCAGGCCAGATTTGAGCAGGAGAAGGCAGCGGCATCCTGATTAGGAGTGTGTGTCAGAGGCAAAGAGGGGAGCGAGCAGTGTCGTGTAATGTGCAAATGCAGCAGAGAGCACTGGTTGGTATGAGAGTCCCCATCTCATATACACCGATCAGCCACAACAAGAAAACCAGTTACTAGTTTTAATGTGGTGGGCGAATTTGGTGTAAACTGTATACAGAAGGGTGACAAATTAAAGGAAAAACCTACATAGAGCGTCTTAGTAAGGTGTTGGGCCACCAGCAGCTTCAGATACAGCTTGGCGTTGACTCTACAGGTCTCTGGAACTCTACTGGAGGGTTGGACACCATTCTTCCAAAACATATTCCCTCACTTGGTGTCTTGATGATGGCGGTGGCGAGCACTGTCTAACACGTTGGTCCACATTCTCCAAAATCTCTTCAGTTGGGTTGAGATCTGGTGACTGTGAAGGCCATAGCACATGATTCAGATCGTTTTCATACTCATCAAACCATTCAGTGACCCCCCCCCGTGCCCTGTGGATGGGGGCATCGTCCTCCTGGAAGAGACCACTGCCATCAGGATTAGAAATGGTTCATTGTAGGATGAAGGTGATCACTCAGAACAACTTTGGGGTGATTTGCAGTGACCCTTCCCTCTAAGCGGTCAAGCGGACCTGAAACATGCCACCAAATCCCCCCCCCCGCCCCAGCATGGTGATCAAATGTGCACTGTCGACCACAATCTCCGGCCCTATTTACTGATGTGTTTCCCATAGATCTACATGAAGATGTCACTTCGGTCACTGTTCCTGTTGCAACACTGGCAAGCTGAGCCAGTTTTTGTGCCTGAGGCTCCGGGCATCTGTGCCCTGACAATGGACCCGCTTTCAAAGTCACTGGAAACCTTTTCCTGATGCCGTCTTGATACAAATTCAGAATCAACTGGGCCCGCTCAGCATTTTTATACATGCCACAGAGCAAGATTTGTATTTATGTACATTAACACACACACACACAGACACACACACACACACACAGTTTATACACCCCATTCAGCCTCAACATGGAAACTGGTAATTGGTTTTAATGTTGTGGCTGATCGGTCTACTGTATGGAGCAGATAGAACAAGGCGAGAGTGAATCCCCGGGGAGCAGAATTTGCTGACAGAAAAACATTCAAACAAATGAAAGCGAGCAAACAAATGGGATGGAAGAGCAATTTCCGTATTTGCATGGGTGAGAGTGCTTTGCATGTCAAAATCTCAATGCCCGCGGAAGTTCGCAGCGGAGGTGACAAGAACACATTTCTAAGAAGATTTCCTCGTGGCGCACATTCAGAATGTTAAAAGGTTGAAACTCAATTGAAATCTCATTGACTAAGCATACCTTGTCGCTGTTCAGAACTGCTTGACGGCACGTCGTTAGACGGATAGAGGATTTGTGGGTGGTGGAGGTGTCCTTTCAAAATAAATCCTGAATGAATTTCTGTATGAATGGATTAAATATTGACAGCCTTTTAATGTGTTATCACACTAAATCTCTTTTAAAATACGCCGAGATGTTTTCCCCCCATATATTACTGTCCTTTGGGTTTGATTTTTCAGACATGTTAATCAAATCTGCTCATTTCATCTGACTACTACTACCAGTCTGACCTCTGAAACACCACCGGTATGAAAGTATTTGGCGATTTTAATTTCACGTCGGCCGCGTCTGCCGTTTATAGAAAGCAGGTCTCGGCTGTGAACCGAAACAATAGTGGTGTGGGAGGATCTAAATTCAGTACTAAGTGCAGTGGGAACTTGCTTTGGATCATGTACATGGTCTAAACAAAAGGGTGTGGATTAGCCAGGCTGACATCTCCGTTGAACGTGTCATAAGATGAATAGCTGTAGAGATTAGTGCCAAGCGTCTAGGAAATACAAACAAACACATATTTTGTAAAATACGTGATCAAATACCCTGAGAAGTGCAGAAAGTGAGAACCAAACTATATAATCTATACAATGTGTTTTATTCAATAATATGTTTTTGAATAATCAGCTTGTTACACACTAATAAACCCATGTCATGGAAAACTGGACTGATCTTGTTTATATCTGCTTTTATTGAACCTCACGTGGACGTGGATGCGATGGTATGAAAATGAGGTTTCCCCTAAACCGTGTGGAAAGGATTTACGTTTGATCATAACATTCTGATTCGGCATCCACTATAGATCCATATGAAAATGCTGTGTGGTGTCATATACACACACACACACACACTACAAAAACACATATATAGCCCCAATCAATCATTAGCGGCTGATGTCTGTGAGACCGCCGAGGAAGACTTTTAACGAGGCGATCACAAACGGCAGATGTCAACTTATGCAACACAACACATCCCACTTCCACTGAGAGACAGGAAGTTATTAGACCAATTCAGTCATGGTTAACTTTAGTATTTCCAAGTGTGTTTTTCCTGTTTTAACATTTCAAAAGGCCTGTTTCTCATTTCACCACAAAAGAATCTTGAAAAAAAAAAAAGTCTCAGTTTAGGTTTGCAGCCCATCTCTGCACACATGTAGGTGTGGGTTCAGAGAATGAAAAAGATACAAAGGCAGACAGTTTGACTGAGAGACAGACAAACGTGCATGCAGACAAGCAGATACACACAAACATTCCAGCAGGCCGACACCCCAACAAACGGCTAGCCAGAGGCTAGCTAGCCAAACCGCTGCAGGTTGTGCTCCCTTCCTGTTCACCAGAGCGGAAGGATCGCAAAGCAGAAAAGGGAGTCCGTGGACTGTGGCTTCCGTCGCTGCTGCCAGGTACCGATCCACTGTTGCGGGAAGTTGATCAAGCGGGTTTTCACGGGGCATACACCTGGCCACCGAATCGATCCCCAGGAGAGAGCGCGAGGACGGGCTGCTCCCTCCCGGGGATTGATAATAAAAACCAGCAATAAAAACCTGCACTCTGGCAAAAAAAACCAAACAAAACATAATTAATACTCATACGGGTGATTATTAGAATCGGAAGCAGAGCATGAGAGCTCTTCATGGAGACAATGAGATTTGTTTATTTTCAAAGACACCACCTCTAGCAGAGAAAAGCGTCAAAGTAAAAACACTTTGGGTTGTAACTCCGTGTCTTTTCTGTTCTTGCAGACGCAAAGAAGCAAAAGAAGGAGGGCAAGAAGCGAGAGCGCACCCAAATGGACTGATGAGGTTGTTTGTCCCAGGGAGGAAGGAAGAAGAGGGTGGAGAAATGTCCACTGCCCCATTTCAATTCGGTTCCTCTTTATATGTCCTGTAGGTTGACAGTAGGAGCCAATAGAGCTTTGACAAAACCAGTGAAAATATGACTTTTAGTGACAACATGTTTTAATTTTTCTTCTTTCTAGCACCTGATGAGATACAACTTGTATGTTGCGATAGGAGATATAATACTCAGTGGTAGGGCAAAATAATGAACATCGAGTATCTGAATTATTAGTGTTTTCCCCTAATGCTGTTATTTCTAGGATTATTTTCTGAAGAACTGGATAGGATTTGTTTTACAGTTGCATCGCCTAACTCTAATTTGGAAAACCCTTTGGTCCATGCCCCGACTTAATGAAGCAGTTTGCTGAAAGTGAAGCTCTAAACATCTTCACTTAATTAATGTGAGAAAAAAGAAAAAAAGAAAAAAAAGTTGAACACTTGCAAATGTTCCAGTGGCTCAAGTTAATTGTAACACCCCCCCCAACTGTAATTCTGTGGTGTAATATTTTTCTTTTATTTCCGATAAGAACAAATAAAACATTGCTAGTTCTGTCTGGAGGCTGCATGAAACAGCTCCTCTACATGTGTGCAAACTGTTACTGTTTTTAGTTTGTTTTCCTTCTGCTGCTCTGCTGTACCTCGGTTCATACCCACCGATTTTTACTCTCCAGCTCCTGGCTGTAAAAAATGAAAAGTCCTCACTACTGTAGTCCTCAGTTGGACTTAACATTCCCCTTGTTTCCTGTCACATCTCCAAAAATTAAAATGAATAAAACGTAAAAAAAAAAAAAAGGTAGGGGAGATCCCCAAAGTGCTTCTCTTTCACCGTGTGCATCCTCACAGTCAAAAACGCCAAACTTTCAAAACACGTTTCATATATTTTTATTTGAATTTCATTCTGAGAGAATTTGGCACAATGTAACCACTTAATGCAGTTCATCTTACGGTGTCACAGGTGACACAGTGATCGTTACACTCAGATTCATTTGCCAGAACAAATAATCAATCGAGAATGCATTAAAAATGAAATCAATACCATTGTTACTGTACAGAAAGTACCATAGTGGGGGAGGGGGAAAGGAGAATAAATGAGGGATTCTTGGGGGGGGGAACATTCAGATAGTAGCTATTAAACACGTGTATGTACATTTCAAATGTACCGCATCCGAATTACATATAATGTATTATCATATAGATATATACAATGCAAACAATAGACTGTTAAATTTATTTTTCCTATTGCAAGAGAAGCCACAAGCCACAGTGAGTGAATACACAAAGAACATCTACATACATAAGCAAATGAAAAATGAAGTCTTGTATGTACATTTAACACTTGCAGCAGGCTACGGATTTTTTTTATTTTTTTTCCTTTTTTTTGATTTGCTGATTTTCTTTTAAATCCACACGTTTATCGTGACCCTTTAACGTTCAGATCAGGTCAAAGAACTCAACCCTCGACTATTGGTTGCTCCACAAAAAAAACCCATCTTTTCCCCAGGATGTTAAAATTGCAAAAGGATATAAAGTGTGTCCAGTAAGATAGTAGCAGGCGAGCAGCTTCTTCCCAAGGTGACTGTGAAGCCTCGTAAATTTACAGGTGAAATCAAAATGAAGCCCTTGCCTCTGGGCTGCCTGGTCACACTGAAACTAGTTTTAGGCTTTGTCCTCTTCCCAGGTTTGCAGGTTTGCTCCCCCCTCCCCCCTTTCTGGCTGCAAAAGTCCCCTTGAAACGCTGCTCTGAAGTTCAAAAGTTTGGATCCAGTCGTTCGTTTTGCAAGGCAGGAGTCCATTTCTTAGCCAATCATTCCTCCAGAAATACACATAAATTTATACTTTCTACTTTTATAATCATATTCTTTGAAACACGTTCCAAACCCATAATATTCATATCTTTATAGATTTTAAATTACATTTTTAATTTTAAAACAAAAAAAAAGAAACTCTCTGGCTGTACACTGATAATTTTATAATTTGTAATACTACATTTGTACTTTGTACAATGATAAAAGAACAGATTTATAAAATGTGATAGAAAATGTACAATATCATGTATTTATATGTATTCCAGTACCACGCAAAGCTGTTTCTAAGTGAGTCTTTGGAAGCCTGTTGCTATTTAGAGGCTGTTTAAAGAAGAAGGGGTGAGGACAGAGAAGTAGACAATCCCACTGTGTGCAAGTTCCCTGATGTGTGCGATGATATTTTGTCCAATCTGATGTCTTCATGCTGAGGATGCCATTTGGACAAAATAAAAACACCACACAGTCAGCTGCATGCACGCACGCACACACACACAAACACACTCACACACATACACACACACACACACATTCGCACTCACAGTAATGACAGCACTGATCAATATAATGACAGCCAAGCAGGGTTTTGCTCAGGAAAGGACAATTTCCCATATGATGAATGTGAACACACACCAGTTACACACACATATTCGATGGAAAAAAAAATCACCCAAAATAGCCAGCAGGATACTGCTGAAATATATCACTGCTGTGACTGTACACTGTACGGTTGTCGATAAAATATTTCAGAAGAATTGAGATGATCATTTTAGATTGTTTAGTCCAAACTTTCATTGCCTCTGCAATCAGACAGTGGCTGGTAAGATGGGAATCACAGCAATGGGAGCTCAGAGCTGAGAAACACAATATCCTTAACAAAAAAAAATAAAAATAATAATTTAGGAAGGCTGAATAACAGGCTCTTTAATGAGCATCACACTGCAGAACCGTCTACGACTTTCATCACAGACACACTAAAGATACAACAGGGATTTTAGGATAGAAGAGCAATTTGTTTATGTCACTCTGGGTAAGGCACTGCAAATTGCTCTGTACAATCTGGCGATATATACTTTCCGATAAAATTCCCACAACATGTACAAGCTGCTGCGTTTTCACTGCTGCATGGCCGCACAAGATCGCTGAGACTATTCCCAGCAAAGGCCCCAAGAGTGAAGCCAGAGAAACCTTAAATTTGACGTAATCTCTGATAAACGTTACGTGTCATATGTACTCCATAAAAGGAGCGTAGCCCTTTGACATAAGCCGTACGAAGAGGAGCCCAGCTAGCTCTGACGGCACATTATGATCTGTTGAATACAATACAGACAAAGTTTATTGTAGTCACGTTAGACAGATGAATGTCAGAAAAAATGTCCTGTACACGAGCAGATGAATTTGAATTGACTTTTAAAATGTTAAAAAGGTTATGATCATATAAAAACAAAGCAAGAAACTGTTGAAACTGTTTGCACAATATGAGAATGAGATGCAATAAAAGTGCTGGAGGGATGGCAAACAGACCTGTATCACACTGTGTTTACAACAGGCGGCAAGTTTTGTCTGGGACGCTCAAATTCCTCCAGCAAAACCCTTGGCTGACCTGCTCAGAACGGCTGTGACTTCTCCAAACATGGTCGTCTAGCTTTGGATGTTGTCACTGACAGACCCCCTCTCCTCCGTCCTCCCACCTTTAACCCTCTTTTTCAACCCCCCTCCCCAGTAACCATGTCTACAAAGGCAAGCTTATCGGTCTCAAAGTGTACACCTTGGGGTCTATCAGCCAGCTTCCTCCACTGCATGCATGACAGCCACTCTCTTTCACTGTCACCGGACGACGCTCCCTTGTTCTATCATGAGCCCACATTCTCTCATATCACCCACTTCCCCTGTTTCCAACACAAAAGAAGCCTCTGATACATGAACGCCATTTTGTTCTCATCCGTTCAACAACTTGGCACCACCAGCAGCGGGAGAGAAACGGATTTTACGGGAACTTTGCTCCCGATGTTGAAAGTGCGCGGCGTGGAGATAAGCGCAGTAAGCACTTCTGTTTTTCGGATGCATCTCGCCCTTTTCCCATTCCAGAAGGTGATAAACTGCCATCACCTTCCATCAAACACCCAAGCATCTGCTCAAACTTGGACCCCTGGACCAGCGCTTGAGCTGTGAGCCACTTACTCTCCTGCTGGTATCACTCAAATGACAGCTTAGCAAAGATTAATCAGATATTCTGGAAGGCTCTTTACCCGCTACTGAGATGTGTGACAGATGTCAGACGCGACTCCATTTATCACCGTGAAGGATAGTTGGATGCTGAACTTGGATGGATGCCTTTAGCTCCTGCTGAAACTGCTTGAACAGATAAACATGGACCATCCATGTATGTGCACCAGTGGTGGAAGTACAGAAACACTGTACTTAAATATAATATATATATATTTGCAGTGCTTTTACCTTGGATGTTTAAATTCTACTGAGTTCTGTATACTGAAAGACTGACATTCAATTCCAGTGCTGCACTTGCACATGGTTGCAACTATGATTTTCATTATTGATTGATGTGTTGTATTTTCTTTATAAAATCGATTAATTGTATCATCTGAATTGACAGAAAGTTGTGAAAAATGTCCATTACAATTTCCTGGAGATGGGGTTGACATCCTCACGTCATGTTTTGTTCGACGAATAGTCCCAAACCCAAAACATATTCAGTTTACAACATATTAATCATAGAAAAGCCACAAATATTCTTAATTGAGGAGCTGGAATGTATTTATGGAGTGCCTGCTTAAAAAAATATTTTTTTTTCAGAATTTAGCAACATTTGAATCAAAATTGGGACGACCGTCGTCGGGTTGTTTGCTCACGTTGCCAGGACACTGTCAGTCAGATCTGATCAAACCACATAAAACACAGCATGGTGAAACAGATTATCTGAGTTTTTGACAATTAATTATGCAGGTTTATTTTATAAAGAATAAAAACAAAGATTTGAATTTAGGTTTTTCATGGGCTTTTAAATTGTCTTCGAGCTCAAGCTGAGACTCTTCTGTTACATCGTGCGTATCATTTTGTCAGACTTGACAAAGCTCCTCTACAGCCAATTTGGAATTTAAATTGACTCTGACATGTCAAATCACTGGAGTGCCCCTTTCAAAGTAAAGTCTTGAGTCCAGGACTTGTAAGAGAACATTCTTACATTGTGATTTTGCAACTTTAATTTGAGTAAAGGACCCGAACACTTCTTCCGCCACTTATGCAGAGCTACATGAGAGAGCTACATAGAGATGCATCCAGAGCTCCTGGATGTATGGTGTTTTAACATAGCATTTCTTTGTAGGTTGCCGGCAAAGAAGTGTAAATGTCAGTGTGCTACAACTATGAATTTTGAATGCAAGTGCAAGGATGTTTATCCTGTACTACTCTGCACATACAGGAGTTGGACAGTGTATAATGCAGCAGGAAGGAAGGCTGTGTGGGCCAAAACAGAAAAAGAATTAATTATATAAAAAGCAAATGAATGTACATGTGATATTTACATTTCATGACCTCATATATAAGGTAGAGACTATAACAGGATCAGGACTGAGTGGAGCACTAAGTGGGGCATGGGCGCATAGCATGCAAGCACAAGCTGAGCGTGTAATGGGCAATCTTTAATCTCAAATGTAGGTGTTCCACAGCGTCCCATAATCTGATCATCCTCGTGCTGAGTTTTCATTATAGGATCTGTCCCAGATTTGTCTTTAAAAAAAAAAAAAAAAAAAAAAGGGGACAGCCCTGAGGAGCGATTTGGCACAGGGACATTTCTTTGCAAGGGCCCACTGCCAGCCACCGTGGCGACCTCCTGATGGCAAACGCTCCCGCACATTCATCACTCCAACTGGTGAGCATGCATTAATGTAACTGCGGATGGTCTGAGAGTGTGAAATGGTGGATGACATGCATGAGTACACAGAACAGGTCTAATAGAAAAAAACAGATATTTTCTCATTTCTTTTTTCATTTAAATAAGCACGACCATTTATCACTTTTAATCTAAGAATATGATTCTTTTCATGGAATTCATTAACTCATGTTAATTTTCAAAATGAAAAAGGAGATGGTTTACGAAAAAAGTAAAGACGCAGAAATAGCCCTTATTAAGATCACGAGGTAGTAACCTGTGATCAGAAGTAAACTCCACTCTTGGAGCGCACAAACACACGAGTCAGCATGTATCCCCACACATGCCTCACACAAGAGAACCCACACACACGCACCCAGGTCTTCACAGTCATCATCAGTACAGTACAGTACACGCTGTGATATCAATCCACTAATCAGCAGGATCAAATGACATCTCCCACTCATCCACACACACCAAAAAAAAAAAAAAAAAGAAAAAAAAGCCTTCCCACAGACAGTACTAAGCCCCAGCTCTGAGCTCCAACCACCTGTTTCACTCACTGAGTAGGAGGGTTCCTCGCAGTGGTGAACAACTTGTCAGCAAACATAAATATAGCCACCATAAAATAAACATCAGACATCCCGACGGCAGCTGTACAAGCTGAAGTGATGTGGTACAACAGCTGGCAAATCAAAGAATGCCACAGAACTCATGCCAGATTTTTTTTTTTTTTTTAAGTCATGACTGTTGTTATTTGCTATCTGCTTTTTGGTTATTCTCTGTAATGATGCATGACAGGTTGCATACAATGAGTTCTCTTTTATAAAATTTTAAATCTGTACAAAATACATAACGGGAAAACAAACTGTGGTTTTATGGGGGTTACGTGAGGGACTATTTCTTGGCTGGGTGCAGTGACTTCCTCATTGTGACAACAGCACTTAAGGAAATTTCTGCTCCCGGCTGGAAAAAAAAAAAAAAAAAAAAAGAAGTAAAACCACAATTTGTTGTTTTAACACTTGAGTTTTTGTACGGATTGAACAAATGATATGTGTTAATGTGTGAGATTTAGAGGTGCTGGCAGGTGGATTTATTTTTTTTTTTCACCTTTTGACAGAGCCAGGATAGCTGTTTCCGTCCGTTTCCAGTCTTTATGCTAAGCTAAGATAACTGTCTCATGGCCCCATATTTACAGACATGAGTGGTATCAACCTTGTCATCTTACTCTTGGCAAGAAAGTAAATAATCATATTTCTGAAAATGTAGAACTATTCTTTCAAAATCAAAGTTGGGACAAAGTCATGGACTCATCTGATGGTATTTGCAGCATATCTCCAACCTATGGATATATATTTTTCTACCTTATGGCACAATATGGATCAACATTCTGCATGCACATTAAATTCAAATTTATGGTCACACATGGTCAAAAAAAAAAACACGTTCTCACTGTCAACTGTTAAAAAAAGATTTTGTTCATTAGAAAGTAGTTCTAATAAAATGTTCACAGTGAGGTTTATGTAACCAGGACATTGTTTGTGGAAAGACATGATGCTATTGAATTTTTGAAAGTAATTTTTCAATGCTGAAAACTACAATTTTGGGGTCAAGGCAGAAATTTGGAGACAGGTATTTCAAAAACATGGCCAAATAATAGCAACCCAACCATCTGCATGGCAGAAGCCAGTGAGAAAATTAGTATTCTTTTTAATTTGGCAAAACCCTTTACGTTTGAAATTATCTCTGTCTTGAAATTATTTCTGCCTACCAGTTGGTCCCACCAGTGTGCAAAGATGGCAAGTGCTGCTTTAATATATTTATATATCTATTATGTATTGATGGAAACTCATTCCCACAGGGCCGCGTTGGTAAATGGGATAGCTTCCAACCCTGGTGTGTCCATGTCAGAGGCAATCTACACAAGCTGCCCTACTTTATTCTACATGTTGCTGGTTGGGAATGCCATGATGACGATCACAGACAGAAAGAAGGCAGGCAGAGGGGCACACATGGGTGTACACACATACTCCGAGCCAGCGCACACCCACATGTGCACACAGAAATAGAGTATACACTGATATGTACAGTTATCTACAAGTATCTTCACTGAACTTCAAACTTCTGAGGTTTGTAAATTCAGTCAGCCCTATTTTCCCATTTTGAAGTTTTCTTGTTTTTGTATAGCGTAGATCTTCCTCCGCTCTTTATCTTTTTTCATTTTTTAATCAGCTCAGTGTCACTCCCAAGTGCTCTCTGCTCTACACATTTTTTGAGCTTGAATAACACTGAATTTTTCACAGCCTTCCTTATCTACGCGGCTCCTGCATGACACATCTCAATGCAACTGGCATCAGTTGAATTTGTGTAGAGCGCTACAACCGGTTATTGAGAGAGAAACTGGCTAGCTAATGATAAAATGATGGAAAGTAATTTTAAATATACTCTTGCAGTCTTTATCATGCTCACAAACCTCTTTCACTGACAACCAAACACATATGCATGGATGGCACACACACACACACACACACACACACACACACACACACACACACACACAGTTCATACTACAGCTCTTCCTTCCAAATGGCCCATATTTATCTGCCTGACCTAATATTTTTATATTGGCAGAGAAGAAGATGTTTGAATGTCTTCTTAAATGTGACATTGCACAGAGCGTAGCAGGCTGGGTTGATGGTGCTGTTGATGTAGCACAGCCAGTAACCAATAGTCCACACTGTGTTGGGGATGCAGCTGGAGCAGAAGGTGTTAATAAGTACCATCACATTGTAAGGAGTCCAGGTGGCTACAAAAGCTACCAGGATGGCCATTATGGTGCGGGTCACTTTTTTCTCACGTGATGGCGCTGCTTTCTTCTTTTTGTTGGGGGGTTGCTTAGTCATCTTCACTATCTTTCGCGCCACGTGATTCTGCCGCTCTGAGGCCGGTACGATCTCAACGGTGGTGTTGGATGGTGTGTAGCAGTCACCCTTGGGTGATTTAGTCTTGATCTTGATGCAGGTCAGCTTGGAACCCCCTGCCTTGGCTCGCTGACGTGGGGGTGGCTGACTTGTCTCAATGCTGGAGTTGGCTGTGGATGGCGCTGCCTCCTCATCTTTCTGGTTGGACGCAGCCACGCTGCCGGATGTTGAGTCATTGGAGCTCTCTTTCTCTTCTCCAGGAGCGCAGTTCTCCCTCGCCACATCATCACCTTCGGTTTCTCCCTCAGCAGTGTTTGGGGAAGGTCCTTTACCATTTTGCAGTTTTCCATCATGCTGGTTGGTCCCATCATCAGCATTCTGGTTCTGGGAACACCCTGCGTCCTCCCCTGGTACATTGTTGTTGTTCGGTTTCGGTGTGTTGTTCCTCCTCTGACCAGGTGACAGGGGTTCTGGGTTGGCCCCTGATGGCTTGCGGTTATCCTTCTTCACACGGCTTTTGCTTGCTCTAGAGATCTGCCAGTAGAGCTGAATCATGATGATGACAGGCAGGTAAAAGGCGGCAATGGCAGTGCCAAAAGTGACGGCAGCATTAGAGAAGAACTGGATGTAGCACTCCTTCTCAGGCACAGTCCGCCCACCAACAATGAACTGCCAGAAGAGAATGGCGGGTGCCCACAGGATAAAAGACAGGACCCAGGCTGCAGCAATCATCATTCCTGCCATCTTGGTGGTCCTTTTGACAGGGTAGCTGAGGGGCTTGGTGACACAGAAATATCTGTCAAAGCTTATGATGAGAAGATTCATGACAGATGCATTGCTGACAACATAGTCCAAGGCTAACCAAAGATCGCACACCACTGGCCCCAGGGGCCAGTAGCCTATTACTATGTAGACTGTGTACAAGTTCATAGAGCACAGTCCGATAATTAGGTCAGCACATGCAAGGCTGAATAAAAAATAGTTGTTGACGGTCTGTAAGTTCCTATTAACTTTGATGGAAAGCATGACCAGGATATTTCCAATGACTGTAACCAAACTGAGGGAACCAGCCACCAACACGATGAACACGACCTCCACAGTCTTGTAGGCGCTTTCACTCTCTTCCGCAACTCCTGTGTCATTGCCTTCAGAGGCATTCCAGTAGGTGAAATTGAATACATCCATGGCATTTGGTCTTTTGTTGCCACCTCCTACTCAGACGGAACCTAAGAAAGAGAACAACAGAGAAAATTTGTAATGAGGTGCAAAAGTGTCAGCATCAGCTTTTTGTTCATTTGAAGACTTTTGAAATCGCAAATATAATAGAGTCATGGGTAAAGTAAAGATATATTATGCTATTAAATTGAAATCATTCTGGACTACTTCACTTCAACTCAAAACTCTCAACTCTATCCCTAAAATCTAAATCTAAAAACAAAGGATGAAAGCATTTAACCCGCAGTTATTAGTTTCAGTCACACTCAGTGAAATATATTCAATATGCTCCAAAAAAAACCGCAAAGCCATCTTTTAATGTCTAATGGTGTGAGGGGATATTATTGATGATCTAGTGGTAGATTATAAAATATAAAAATCCAGAAACTCTAAACCATCATATGTGCTGTGTGACCTTTCCTGTGATACATCAGCTTTTAGTCCGTCTAAAAAGCAAAATAAATAACACCGACAATTATACCAATTTGACTGGTAATTAGAAGCACAGATATCTGGCACAGATATTTTTTCATAATCAATGCGTAAATAAAGTCTCCCAGTTAAACAGCTGAAAAACACTAAAAATGACTGGACAATCCAAGTCCACATAAATGGCCGAAAAATGAAGCGTTGAACTGAGGCAACAAGTCAAATGAGGATATCCCAACTATAGTCCCAGCGTGGGGGCACAAACTTTAACAAAGCACAGCCAATTTCAAGTTAAATCAGTGGGAGGAAGCAGTTGTTTACTCACTGGACAAATTATTAAATGGTTAATTATGTATAAAAGTGTTTCCAATTACTGAGTTTGAGCCAAGTTAAACCTGTAACACCTGACCTACAAGGATAAACAAAAGCGGAGACAGGCAGCGAATTTCTTCAGGTACAAATCCATGTGATGTATGAAAACTCCTTTGCTGTCATGTCAAAGCATGTGCATGTCCACTGTTATCAACTTCATTATTTTTTTTTTCATGCAGGGTTCTCAAACCTCCACGTTTCTAAGCTTTTGTCTGCCTATCCACTTTGATAGATATATTTTCGACCCTAGCTTGCGGCTGGAATTACTGGCGTTACATTTCTTATATTTATATTTATTCTTATATTTTTCAACTATGCAATGTTGGCATGTTCATTCTTAAAAAGAGTGGGGCGGAGGAGCGTAATTACACACCACACACAGTACATATTACCAAGCTTTAAAAGGAATTATTGACAAAATTGGAGCTGACATTTTATCTTCAAAGGTCCATTTCCAACTTGCACATAAAAATCCTCCTCATAAGGCACTATAAAATTCTTTTGAGCCCCCAGTGACCCAGTAGTTCTTGCTTTTAACCTTAAACATTTGCCTGTGTTCTAGACCGTGCTTTGATTTATACACTACACTTCTGTGCTTCATAGGCCTTTGATATTACGAGTAATGTGGTTTGTCTGCTCCGCATCTTCAGCAGTACCACAACTCTTGCATCCTTTTTCGGTGCCGTAGTTCGGATTTTATGGCACACTTTTTATGCTTCAGTTTTTTCAATTCTCGTTACATAGACCACATTTAAACAATCTTCCTCATCATAATCTGTGTAGGTCACTCACTTGGTTGGAGCTTGATGGTGACAAAGGATTGTTTGACTTCATCAGATGCTCAATGACCGTTGTGAAAGTGATGTATCACAATGTAGCCAATGTTAATGAAGGGTTATGGGCGACACACCACTGTAGCTGGAGAGCTGTCTTGTCCAACACTTTGACATTTCGGCTTAAGGTCTTAGACAGTTGAGCGCAGTTGCTGAGTAACTAGTGAACATTCACTTATCTGCTATGCCAGAAATCCCTAATCATTGCATTAGGCATGGAGCTAAGCTGGCCTAATCCCCATAAAATGTTTAAGTCCACCATTTTATATTCAAAAACACCAACAATACCAATGGGACACACTTGTGGCTCGCTTGAGACAAGTGGATTAGAGAAGCAAGTGGATCAGTATTGATGGTCATAACACAGTGGAGGCAGTTAACTTCCCTAGCTGCTCTTTGCCGACCTCCAGCTGCCATAAGCCTTGTCCCACACCTGCAATCTCTGCTATAACACAACGAAAGCTGTGCCCCGTCTAGAGTCAACCAAAGATGCACAAATCCTTCTCAGCACATTGTGGACAGCTGTGGTTTTTAAAGGTTTCGGGGGATCACAGACTTGGTTTTAAAGCTTCCATCCACATACTGTGAGTCAAGTTAACATGAAGTTACTGCCGAAAACACTCTTCTGCTTTCAGGGAATGTGATGTACTTTATTTTAACCAATCAACCGTAGTTTCAGAGTTTTGCTTAGGGGATTCCTGCTTAAATATCTTTATTTCATATCCCTAGAAATCCTAGAAATCCTGGCGTTTCAGTCGCTGAGCTTGAGTGAAGTTGCCATCACCTGGGGAGAGCAGCAGTGGCACTCTTAGCATAGCTATTAATCATAGCGCTTACCTGCAAGTCTCTGTACGACTGCAGTCAGTGCCAGTTCATCTGACAGCCTAATCGGAACATGAGTGACACCTTCGTTATTATCCCAAGAGAGATGAATATTCAGATTTTTCTCATTTATCACATCACATTTCTTAATTGATTAACATACTCACTATAGTTGAAGTAAACAAAATCATGGTTTATCTTCACCATCCTTACACTTTTGCTGTGTAAAAAAAACACTTTTGCTGAGTTAAAGCGTGTCACCAAATTCGGCAATCCTGCATTTGCCCTTTTTGTTTAGTGTATTAGAATAAAAAAAGTGACACAAGTCAGTTGCTGCCATGGGAGGATCTGAATAAATGAGCTTGAGTATTGTTCTGTGGTCAGACTTAGTTATTCCTGGAGCTGGCTCACTAGAGCTGAAAATTGCGTATGCCTTCTGGGAAGCAGAAAGGGCCAACCTCACCCTTTTTACACAACTTGTGTCCTCACTTTGTCGTTCCTAGTACCCTCTAGGCTGGTCAAATGTCCACTGAGTAAAATCAAATACAGATAATGGTACCAACGTAAGAAACAAACAATCATTGCATTTCTGCTTAAATGACAATAACTGCTTTGCCTATTGTTTGAAGTTAAACAACCACTTGGCATTGGTCATCCGTTTTGTCATGGACAGTCAACAGGTGTTGGCTTTCTGTTCAAGCATAAATATGAGAAACATTGTTTCCAAATGTGGCAGCTGTGTAGTAGCACTTAAACCATTGCATTTGGCTGCCTTTCTAGTGTCCAGATTCCCATTCCCCATCTCTGAGCACTGATCCAAGCACTTTCCCCCTGCTTTCAATAATTACATACATTTTCATTGCTGGCCCTCTCCATGCAAATGTGCAGGGTTATGCCTTCGTTCACTTACTATCTTTAGAGCATGACTGGGAATGCAAAACCTATCATCGCTGATGTGCACCTGGTCCATAGAGTTGCAAATCCATCAACGCTCGTCTCAACGGAATTACAGTTCATGGATAAGCAAGTTTTAAAGAAGAAAAAAAACAAAACTCCACTTGCTCATTCTAAGCTCAAACCAGAAAAGACAAAAAAAAAAACAAAACAAGAAAATAAAAATAAAAACACAGATGTCAGTTTTCTGAAAAATGTTAAGGGAGGTGGTGTAAATACAACTGTCCCGATGTAATATGATAATGTAGCAATATCAATGATGTTTGGTAATCAAAGTGGAAGCCAAATTGGAAATCTCCTACAATGTTTTGGACTCTACAGTGGGGTTAAATTCCTGCTTATTGTAAATATTGGTTCATTTTATTCCAGCAGGGCTGTCATTCAGACAGGGACACTGACAAAGTACTGGCTACACACAGACTCAAAAAAGTAAATAAATATTTGAAAAATGTTGTGCAGGAAATGAAAAAGGTTCTGATAACCATCAAACCAACACACCATCTGAGCGTGCTGATGAAACATGGCTATCAAACAATTCGAATCTTGAACTGAAGTATAATTACAAATTTGCATCCACCTCCTCAAGCTCTTTCCTCTGTCTCAAGGGTATCCGACTATGAGGGATAGATCGTGGCAGATGCCTGTAGAGATTCAGTGTAAATATTTATACAGACAATGATCAAAGCCGTCTATCCATCCATTTATTTGGGTATTGGATCATGATGGCAGTGGGCTAAACAAAATAGGCCAAACATCCTCCTCCCTGAGCTACTACCTCCAGCTCTACCTGGGTAACCCTGGGGTGTTCCCTGCCCAGAAATGATATGTAATCCCTCCAGCAAATCTGGTTAAAGTATCCTCCTGGATCTCTACCTGAGAGGAGACCCAGAGGGATACCTCCAAGGGGGGGTACTCCCTTTGGAGTCTGGTCAGACAACTGGCTACTTTCAACTTCAAAGAGCAGTAGTTCTGCTTAAAGCTAATTCTGGATGTCTGAGCTTCTCCTTGTCCCTTCAGGCCCCCCAACCAAAGAGCCCAGACACCCTCTTAAGGAAGACAGTATTGGCTGCTTCTGTCCACAACTTAATTCTTTCGGCCACTACCCAGATGTCATGACCACAGCTACGGGTAAAGGTTTGGACTCATTACATTTCTGTTCAATGACATTTCCCCGAACTGTGCCCCGAATAAGGACATTATGTTACGTTTCTGATGCGGGAAATAAATATTGATCTGACCAGTCACAAACTATAGGGTATGAGAATCACACTACAGTTTGTAGTATGGCAGCGTTTCTATTGTTCAACCAAGCATATCCGCCTGCTCAACATTGAATAAACTTAGCTATGGCCCCCTGATTTTTCAGAGCCAGCTGGAGACTGCAGCAAAACATGAAAGCTACTCGTGAATTTTCCGTCGTTTGGGTGTCAATAGAAGTGAATGGGAGGAGCAGCAACCATTCATATACCAGAAATGTAATGTGATCCTGCCTTAAGGCTGTAGATCAACAGGTAAATTTGGAATCAACTTCCTCTGAACCACAACAGTCCAGTATAATGCTTGCACTGCTGTTAATCTCATGCTCTATCTTACCCTTAGGAGAACCAAATACACTTGTACTCCTTCACGTAAAGTAGCACGTTAACTCCCAACATGAAGGGGGCATTGTCCCACTCTAGTTATACAAGAGCCAGAAGGCTCATAGCAATGGCTCTGATATTGCTTCTTGGGAGCATCTCCACACTTGGCTGCTACCTCTCACCCTTGGCAGGTTTCCCTATTCTAACTCTCATATTAAAATCTTAAAATAGCTCCTAATCTTGCCCCTCACCTAGGACCAATTTGTCTTGGGAGATTCTACCAGGGGTTATTGCTCCCTGATAACACAGCTCTCAGGGTCATTGGGGCACACAAGCACATCCAACATAAGATTATGATTCATGGATGGAGTGTCTAACCTTATGGAATAACTTAATGGCTTCTCATTAAAAGTTAAACAACAGCATTCTGCATGAAAGGATGTAATTACAGCCAGAAACTCTCCTTTGCAGGTGTGACAAAGCCTCTCAAACCCAGACCTCCCTGGCAGTGCTTGTTAAGTGGACATGAAGCAAGAGACGTTAATGGAGAGTTAATGAGCTGGAAATGGCATTGAAGCGGATTGAAAAACAAGCTGCGATAATCTGCAAACAACCTTCTACCCGGAGATTCCCCGGAGAACCTGTAGGTGGCCATGTATCACTGTGCACCAAGTGAGGGGAATGAGCTCAAAATGTACACAGGAGAATTTGCATGTCTTAATGTGTGCACATATTTTGATTAAGAACACAGCGAGGGGGGGGTGTATGAATACAGGTCTTGGCCAGACTCTTCTTTATCTTTCATTTCAGATCCTAATGCAGTCAACCACATCAAAACCAAGTGACTGCTCCGCTCCCTATTTATTTCTGTGGATGAATTGTCTTGAGCCTCGACAGCAAGAGCCCCACAATTCTTTGACCGTGACCTTTAGATGCCACTTCATATAAATTATATTCATACTGCTTTACCGCAAATTATCTTCAGCATTGCAGGAATGTCATTTTAAGGTGCCCTCTATCCAGCTACCCCCACCTCCTTTCCTCACCTCTTCAGAGAATGCTCAGAGATCAGCCTATTGATATCGTACCTACTTTGCTATGGCAGCCTCCACACCATCTGTGAAAAATGAGTGTCACATGCGACCTCTGCTGTTTTGCCAGGCAGCCCAGCCAAGGACTCTTAATTCTCTTTAAAGTTGCCACATTCAACCCAAAAGTCGGTTGGATACGCACATTTTGAAGACAAAATTACTGGAGGCATGTTTTAGTCTTCAACTGTGCATACATAAAAATAGCCTTTGAGAGCCAAGTCAACTTATTTTGAACAGATGCAGGTCAATGGAAAGACCTTACACAATTCTAACCATAGCTGACAGTTCAGAAGCCACCCTGTCTGGAATATATCACCTGCCTTCTGGGATGCAAAAACACTGGAGCTCAGCCAGCATTGAATGAACAAAATCGTCAAACAAGCTGGGAAGGTAAGGGAGAGAGTCAGTTTTCTCCTGTCATACAGAAAGACCCTGCAGCAGCTACAACGTGACAAACACTGCCACCCTACCTAGTCAAATGCTCGCCACCTTGCCTCTCACTTCACGTTAAACATTTTAATTCACACAAATAATTTTCCCTGAAAAGACTGAGAAAACCTTGCAGCATGTATCCTCTGTTGATTTAGCTTTAAAGAGTAGAAGCAGCGTTACCTAATACAATTTCATTAGTCTGAATCTCAGTGGAGACTTTTAATCTCTTATTATAGTTTGAACTTCAGCTGTGTCTCCAAAATCAGCACAATTATCTGCAACCTTGATCTAAAAATACCACTATCATTATCTGCCCCCCCAAAAAATCTATGTTGGTTGTACCCTAATGCCGATCAGGAAACACAGCTTGTAAGACATCTCCTCTTTTGCTTTCTCCTCATGGTAATTGTCCCAGGTGTCCGTTAGCTGATACATGACAAACATTTTTCTCTGGGTACCAAGGACATTTGGGAAACTCTGAAACAAGCTATAATCAACAGACAGACCTATTAAGCAGCATCTGTCAGGTGAGTCATTTCTCTGGTGAAATGCTGCAGGACACTGCCAGCACAAAACAGACAGCCTGCATATTTGTGCGAGGCTAATGCTATGGAAGGAACAACGCAGGAATAATGAAGGAAGTGTGTAGTGATCTAAGAATGTGCATGGAAAAAAAAAATCCTCTGAGCTTGAATAAGTGTACTGACATTTCCATTTTTTGTCCCATAAAAATATGTTCACTTTTGATGATCTATTCTGTGTCTCATGTGGGCGAAAATAGAACATCGAGGATTGTTCCTGCATGGTACAGTGCATGCCTTACTCCACGGCTCATCTTCGAAAGACCTGCTTCATTTGTGGCTCTGATTCAGACAACTCCAAGGAAATGGAGCCACTGCTGAGCTTCGCTTGGCCAGGAACACTATCACGTACCACATTATACGTGGCAATACGGTTTCTTACCACACTGTTGCCATCAGCTAAGAGCATCTCCCAAGTAGTGTACCCCCCATGAGATTGACAATATAGCCTGTTTCCTTTTCTATATTGCCTCTGGGACTCCCCTGCTGTCCCTGCTTTCTTCGTATGATGCACGGCAAGCTGAGCTGGCCTGCTAGTCTCTCCTGGCAGTTGCTGGCTCATTAATGATTTCGCATAGAGCATTGACATGGATGCACTCTCCGCCAAGCCTCTACATTTATGTAGCGGCTCAGTAATCGCCTCATGCAGGTGAGGCAGAGCCCTGCTGGTGCAGCTTTGGGGCATCCTCTCACAGGCTTTGTTCAATTAAACCCCGCTCTTAGCTGCCACCACTGAACAAGTGTACAGTGTCGCATTACCCGGTATGGAAATTTAAAAGGAAAGGAGTGGATGGGTGTTACAGAAATATAAATAATTCAGTTTTGATCTATTGAAGAGTTTGATACTTCACGACTAAGAGGAGTAAAAAAGAAAAAAAAAAAATGAGGCAGCATCCGCTGCAAACAAATGGAAAGGTCACCTTCTATTAATATGGTGCAATGTTGCCTTTGAATAATGAGATTGTGTTATGCAACGGAGCTCTCAGACTTTCGTACAGTGAGTGGTTCTGATTGTGCCACCGGCTCTCTGCGTAGACTGACTTTATGACTAGACATTTTAACTCAGGCTGATGAGCAATTAAAACTAAATCTTTGACTAGAGTGTGTTTAGTAGGAAGAACATAAGCCTGTTACTCTCACTCTCAATGTGACACTCTCAGAAGGTTTAACTGCCTGTGTTCAGCAGTTGAGGATCAGTCAAGAAAAGTCACGTGATATTATACACACAGCCTGGCTGTAGTATTTGAGTCTTGTCTCAAGAGCACTTTTTTGAAATATACACTTCTGGAAGTTGTTTTTACCCCCCCCCAACTGCAAACATGAAAAAGTAGGTAGTTTTATTGACAAACTTAAGTAATTTCACTTGTAGAGACCCATTTAAAATCCACTATATGCACAATTTTTGAGTTTCATTCTTATGCAACTGTAGCCCCTTTTTTATACTGATGTTGCAGTTTGTTTCTTTCAGCCCATTCATCTCAGTTTCCCTGGGTTGGATTTGTGGGGAGAAAGGGGGTAGCAGCATGTATTGCAGTGTCTCTGTTGATACTACCACCTGAGAACAACAAAACAGAAAATTCTACACATATAGCCTGTAAGTTTTAATGTCTTGATTGCAGGCAGATCTTAAAACTTTCTAATCATTATTCTTGCATTTAAAAAAAGGTCTATTCAGGCCTCATTGTTCAATACAACTGACTTTTCTCTGCTTTGTCTTAACTTGGACCCGTCCCCTTCTGACTTTGGCTCAAACTCAGCTGGACTTTTTTTTTTTTTGGATTTGATTCATTCACGGAAGTCTTCACTACAGCTCTGCACCTGCGCCAAAACCAGACAGACAGACATTCAAACAACATGAAGTCCTCCTAACATTTTTATCTTGAGATGATGGGTGCCTCTGCCATTTCCCTAAGCATGATGGTGCTCTTTTGCTCACACTCTGAATCAGCCTGCTTGTCTAAGCACTCTTAATCGCTCTGCCAGCATCACTGTCACCCTGCTACTGTCCTGTCCTCGTTCCCCTGTATGTGTCCTGCCTGTGATGTATCACGCTGGCACCATCCCTCGATAGAAAGCCGTGGTGCTCATTAAGATAGAGAAAGATAGCAAAAATGGAAAAAAGACAGGGAAGGCAAAGGGAATGAGATAAAGCGTGTGCCCGTTGGATTTGTTCCACTTCATTGTTTCTGTATTCCACCACCCACCCCCCCCATACTCTGTCTTTCTCCTGTGATTCAGAATTTAGTGATAAAAAGCAGAGCTATGTTGCCCTTGGACAGGTTGTTCTATTTACAGTACCTGTTCTAGTTTTCCCATATTACAGTAGGCCAGGAAATGATTTAAATTACAACAAACATTAATCTACAGCAGCATTCAGTGGGGGTAATGTTAGACTTGATGCTACACAGACGATACCCAACTATGCTGGTCATTCCCGTCAGATCACCCCACAGTCTTGGCGCAGATCGCGTTCCCACAATGAACGCTGTCTGGCCTTACCATCTCTACACACAAGGCAATCACAGTGCAGACAGTTCTCGTTTGTGGTTCCCCCGATGGTGGAACAAGCTACCAAATGCTATCAGAGCAGGGGCGTCCCTCTCTATCTTTAAGAATCTCCTGAAAAGGCATCTCTTCCGAGGACACCTCATCTCCTGACACCTCTAACACCCTAACATGCCGAACTAGCACTTACTGTGCACTTGTTTACCTGATCTCCTTGCACTTTGTCTTATTGAACAGATTCAGCACTTAGTGCTTACTCCAAGGTCTCCTGATGTACTGTAGCTTGAGAGTTTTCCTTCACTTCCCACCTCACTCTGGATAAAAGCATCTGCCAAATGAGTAAATGTAAATGGGAGTAAATTTCTGTATGTTCTTTGATTTTGCTGGTTTAGAACCATTTCTCATCTCCAAACTCTAGTTTCCTGTGTTCTTTAAATGCAGCAGCTGAACCAAAAGCCAGGAGACTATAACAAACAAACTGTCTATTTCAATGCAGCGTTATGGGACTTGCGGTCCAAGAACCACTGATGTATGAAGGCTGTCTTTGGTTGTTCACTTGCAGAGGGATCTGTCTCACACTTGTAAAGAGACAACTTCAGCTATGTCAGATAAGACAGTAATGCAGCGTGCTGCAGCCAGTCACAAGTGGCCATCAGTATCCCTGGCAGTAATCCGTGCTCTGAAGCCTACTGGTGCCGCTGAAAATAAAGCTGACAGATGCTAATCCATGGAAGTCGACCTTGATCCAAATAAGAGATGTGCCATGACCAAAACTCAAAACATTCAAACCTAACGGCCTGTCAAGCCATGTTGTCTCAGGGACAGGCAATTTCGACAGGACCCACTTATGTGGCTTTTCCGATTTGATCACCTTGCCACTGCCTCTTTTATCCGCTGATGAAAAAAAAAAGAGATTAAACAGAAGAATAATGTGATACCTGACTGGCAATTTTCTCACCTCAATGGCCTCTCTACAAGGGGATCTGGAATGTTTTTGGCAGTTTTCACACGTCTTCTAATACTGTTAGTTTAAGCTTTAAATTTCTGCAAAATTCTAAAAGAAACAGTGTTGGAGGCCACTACTCAGCTTGTTTTAAGAGTAAAATTATAATAAGCTTCCACCCTCCAAATCTCCACTATATTTCACAACCGTTGTCATCAATTATACATGTTGTATATTAAATACTCCCGCTTCACTATCTGCCCTCCTCTTATTTGCATTGCCTCGAGAGGCTGTCCTGCCTGGAATAACCATCCATAATGGCGACTTCTTAGTTAAATCATGTTTGTGAAGTTTAAAAAGATAAACAATCACAGGGTTTAATTTTCTGAGAACAGGACCACACAAGAAGAGCTACTGGCATGCTGTGAGAGGTATTTTGATTCTGCTGCTGGAGAATGCATGAAGCATTTTGCAAGACAAAAGGCATGCTCCTAAATTATATTTGATTTGTTTAAACTATCTGTCATTCTTGTAGGTCTTGACACTGTCACAATCTGCTCTTCAGTTCCCCTCGGCCCCTGTCCCCAGCCCCTGCTTACTTCTCCCTGGACATGTTTGTCCCTTCATCTCCCCAGACTTGCCATTTTCCAGCCGCCCACAAGATATCCCCGGACTTTTATTCCTGTCTCCATACCCACCTTTTTAACTCTTTCCTATCTTCAATCACTTGTGCTTCCCTGCCCACTCACACACCTGTTCCCATTTACCTCATTACCCGAGCCACTATTAAAACCTGCTGTTGTCACCTGCTCCTTGTCAGTTTGTCTGCTTTTGTTCTCTTGTGGTCTATGTGTCTGCGACCTGTGATTTTGTAACCTGTTGTCTGTTTTTGCTTGCTTGCTTGCTTGCTTCTTCCTGATTGTCATCTCGCCTCTGTGTAAGCCTGTTATCCCTTAAAGCTACTTCATTACATCGGCTTGCCTGTGTGTGCGTGACTATGGTTGGGTCCTCCCTGCCTGTGCTGCCACAGCAGTTCGGGACAGTAACGCAGGATTGATAACACTCACAAGGACTGTTCTCAGCATAGTAGGAACAACACAAACTGCCAACATTTTTTTTTTTTTTTTTTTTTGCTTGCTATATGTCACAGCATCTGCCCATCTAATAAAGCAAAGTCTAAAAGTAATAGAGGAAAAACATGTTAAGCCAGTGATGAACACCCAAACAAAGCCACTGTTGTGAAATTACTTTGGAAAAGTGGAACAAAAAGGTTCGCAAAGGATGTTAGAAGGTAAGAGGTGTCAACTATATAATTAGCCTTTCTTAGTCTGTCCTCCCCTTGCTTTCAATAGCTCATTCCCTTGTGCTCTGACTGATAGCTTTATATTTCAGGGGAAACATGACACTGGACTCTCCAGCATTAAAATGTGGCTAATTGGTGTTTTACATTTGCTGGAGCAACACCAGTGCACCTAACCTTAACCACTCATCAAAAACGTTGGGCCTAGAGCCAATCAAATCCGTCCAACTAAACATTCATTAGCAGACCTGGCACCGATGATGGCTGTTTTGTTGACATTAGATCATTCAAAAGGAATCAGCTCAAGGGAAGTTGCCGTCATTCCTGATTCTGTTAACTAGTAAGTGTGTGTGTGTGTGTGTGTGTGTGTGTGTGTGTTTGTCTCTGTTTGTCTGTAAGTACACACACACACACACACACACACACACACACACACACACAAACACCAATGGCACCGTAGTAATTTAGAGAATTATGCCCATATTCACCCAAATTATGTTAATAGGCCAACTTCATGTGTCACTCACTAAGTGTTTCAGTGCCTTTCAGCTCCCACTGAATTCATTTTTTGGCTGCTGTGCTCCATACAAGATTACTGTTTGGAGCCGCATTACTCGACATGATATACTGTTAACACACACACTGACAACCCAACAACTAGCAGCACATGCAGCTACACCCGGACTCACGGTTGGTGCTCTTTTTGCGCCAGCCTAACCCTGCAACACAGCCATCTAAAATCTCACTGGCGTGCAGAGGTCTAACTCAACTGGTGACCAGGTTTCCAAGTGCCAAGTGATTATGTGACATTTGAGCTTCAGTGTGCAACTTTGCCACGAATCAGCAAAGACACGGCGCTAGCCTTACCCACTGGCCCCCTCTGTTGGTCAAGATCCTGCCTAAACACTTGTCACTCTTCTTGATGAGCCGCTGGCTTTGAATACAGTTTTCACACATCACCCAGTCTGTAGCTGAGGTGATGTTATCTGCACCACAGGCAGTGAAGAAGCATACAGAGAAATCAGCCAATTTGGGAGGGGGGGGGTGCAATGTTGATGTTCACACAGTCTCTGCTGCCAGATTTAGCTGCTAGATTTTCAAAATTGCTTGTACAGCCACATCAATTCAACACAGTCAACAACTGGCATACACCCATCAGTTCCTTTTTTTATGCAAATTGGGGAATTTAGGCATTTACACAGTCAGACAGATTGATAATTAATACTAGATCCTGCTTTAATTTTTATGGAGTAAGTAAAAATAGCATATCTCAAAAGCGTATCTCTCATAGCTTTATTTACTCTGGGTTGGGGTTTTCACTGATGGTAAAGCTGCCCATGGTCATGAAAACTTAACTGGTATATGATAAGTCTACATACTGACAACCTCATTGCAAGCACATGTGCTTTGTTTGCAGTGCTCCTTTTTGTTTGTTTGTACGGTTTTGTTCCCTCAGTGTAATTCTCCTTATCTTGATTGGAAATGTGCAACTTAATGAAGCTGCTGTGGATATATTGAAGGGATTATTTAACAACAAGCAGGGAAATAAACATTGCTGCAATCAGCCAAACAGGTAACAATCATTAAGTTGTATAGAGCACGACAGCACAAGTAAACAGGCACATGCACTGTAAATGACACTTGGCAATAGATCAGCAAGGATACTCAGCTATACGTGCCACAGTGGCCAGCAGCTGATGCATGACACACACCGATCACAATCACTGCATGCACTGCAGCTGCTTTAGTTTTGATGTTGATCCACCTTTTTGTTGTTCTAATTTAGATTTTACTGATCAGGGTGCCCTTGACGCCAAATATCAGTTAATTACCTTTTGCTCTAATGAATTATTTAAAAGCTAAGACAAGTGGTTTCCTGACTGAACTAGCCAGCAATTCTTTGGTTTCAATGGAAAACTTTTTTTAATTAAAGAATTCAAGGCAAAGCACTGTGGAACAGGAGTTTAAAAAGGATGTTGGCATGGCAAATGAGATTTAAAAAAAAAAAGACCCCTCTGCAATAATAATAATAATAATAATAATAATAATAGATGCAAAAGGTCTTTTTGTTCTAAGTGATTACTTTTACAAATGGGTTAAGCTTTTCTCTTTTCCCAGCCTAATGAGGTAAATCTTACCTCATAAATCCAAACGGAGCCTCTTCAAAACTTTGCTTCTAAAAGAGATTGAGTGTAGCATCTGTGTGTTTGAGTGCCTACGCAAGTGTGACAGTGATGATGATGGATTCAGATTAATTCCAATGAATACGTCCCACATTTCTGCTCAAACTTTGCCACGGTCTATCATTTACAGGAAAAAGGCAGATTTTGATCCCTTTTTGTAATTTGATTCAGATGACTGCCGGTTACACAAAAATTGGTAATTGACCGAAGTGAGAGGGTAAGAACGTCCTTGTCTCGGGAGAATAGATTCAAATCTGCTTCAGCTCATCATTCTGCTGCAGTCATGTGGTCAGTCAGCCCAAGAAGGTGGAAGTAGAAGAGCAGAGCAGAAGACCAAGCCAGTGTTACAGTTTATTATTATCTAAAAAGGGAAAATTACACCGAGAAATCTTGTTTCCTGCACTTCCTACATGAGTGCAGCATTTCCTCCATGCTGATCATAATGAAAATATCCCCAATTTCGGAGTGACTCACTCTTTTAATCTTGTTTCATTTTCATTTACTGCATGCTCACCCATACGTTGTGTCAATAAATCGCATAATCTGTACATAGACCGGCAATAAGCAGTGAGAGAGTGAGGGCTTCAGACGGCACACTGTAATGTAAGTGTGTCAGTGTTGCAGGCTGTTTTCATTCAAAGGCTATTAGCAATCATTTTCTTTGTTTGGTTTAACAGAGAAAAAAGTTGTTTGCAGCAAAAGAAATGATGAAATTCTGGGAAAGGGAGGATTGCACTGTGTTGAGTTTGGTGAAAATACTATCGGTAATATTTTGCCCCATTATAGCTTTCAAGGCAGTGGTTTTTAATTATTTGTGTCTTTCTGTTAGCCTTCCTTTTGCATGGAGCCCTTTATTATAACCAAAAGTCAAGTGTAATGCAAGAGAGACATACAAATAAAGATTTGCGTGAATGCTTGGTTCAGGTCATGTTAACTTCTGCTACAAATCAAGCCTACTGATTTTATGATCTGTGTTCTCTTCTTTCTACAATAACCTCTATGTAAATCCCAGTTTTTACACAACATCCAGAAGCACTGAGGGCTTTCTTGCCTATTTTTAGATCGTAACCTTCATTTCTATAGCCATTTTCTATCCATTCAACTGAAATGTCAACCTGGAACACTGTATCTACTGGGCACTCAAAGAGACTTCCGATTGAGGCTCACAATGCACAGAGCCAGGTCAACCTAAACTTTCACAGTTTCACAGGAGATTGTGATGGATGGAAATGGTTCTCTCTAGAAGCAATATAGAGGAATCGCAGGGCTAAAAGGAATTATAGTAAACTCCCCAAAACACCTTGTGTCAGGTATTTTCAGCTGAGTGCATCTACCAAACCATCAACCAACAAAAGGTCCACACTCTGACATGGTTTTTGACGTTGTTGCGAGCGAGGCCTGGAGGCTTTCTTCGGTGTGCACAATATATCAACTCTGTCCCCGCCCACCACCGCACAGCTGTAGGCACATTAGGTCAATTAGAAGATACAAGCTACAGAGATCAGCAATGCACCAGATCTAGAGGCTACAATTACCTCAACCTTGTGGTTATTCAAACAAAGGACATAAAGAATGAATACACTTGAACTCTTTAGCCAAGTTCTAGGATATTTAGGTGTAGTGGTGAATTCTTTAATTATTTGAGAAGATGCAGTACAAGTTTATTGCACCCACAACACAAGAATACCATTTATTAAAATATCTGCAGACAGCTGCCATCCAACGCACTTGATGAACTGTTTACCTGTCAAACAGGTGAAAGTGATGGTGTCCAAGAGCTGAATCATTTTCTTTAAGGACATTTTCCTAAGTAGCTCATTTAAGTATTGAATAAGGTCGGATTTAATGGCAGAAGCAGCTCATAGTTCGGTATAATTATAGAGAAAAGAAAGAGTTCTCTAAATTGTTATGTGGCGTTTGATGAAAGTAAAAAGACTTTACAGTACAAGCCATCCATTTAGTGTCTGCATAACCCATCATCAGATGAAATTCTAAAACTTTACTCCTCAAAATTTTGCATACAGGTAAATAGCCACAGACAGAGTGACAGTTTTATTTGGTGTTTAGACAGATAAACATTGTAGTTTGGTCAGCATTTCTGACTGTCTGTCTGTCTGATTTTCACGAGAGTATTATAAGTCAAAAAGTGAAAGATAGCCTTGGTAGTGGCCAAATCATTTCATATTCATGTTGTCTGCTAATTAATCTGATAGATTATTCCTCGACCAGAGACTAATATTTAACGTCAGAGGGGTAGTCTAGCAACGTAGTATTCCACTTCCACAAAGTTGGCGGAGATTCAGATTTATTTTTCAAAACTGACGTAGTAAAAACCACGTTATCCTGACTTGTAGCTACTAGCATGTGCTGAACCCCAGAAGTGGTGGGACCTAACAAACCGTATGTTGCAAAACATCATCTTAAAACCCTTATGTAGACAGTGCTTGTGATACTTTAATCTGCTGCGTTATTTGAGAGTGTCTGCAAATTGTACAATATTAAATCACGCATAACTTGTTCAACAAAAAAATGTTATATCATCATGTTAATGTTAGTAAAACAGGACTCTCACTGAAACTGAAACAGCTGGTTTAAAGGAATAGTTTGACACTTTGGGAAATATACCCATTCGCTCTCTAAATGCATTTAGCAACAGCTAGCAGCTGGTTAGCTTAGCTAGGAAACAGTTGCCAGGCAACCAGCAGAGACTCCAGGAAAACTGGTCGCAGCCATGAAATAGTCCAGCAAATAATCCGCTGTAAAACAGCAAATTTTCATTTCTACACTTAAATAGTTGTACAGATTAAACAAATAAGATATAGAATGTGTTGATTAGTGGGCTTCAGGAGGTGCTGGCCAGCCAGACTAGCTGTTTCCAGTCTTTATGGTACTGTACTGCAAGCTAAGCTAACTGACTGCTGGCTGCAGTTTCAAATTTACCATACGGATGTGATAGTGGTATTGAGCTTCTTATCAAATTCTCTACGATAAAGGAAAAAAAAAATACAAAACATGTGTCCTAAAATGTTGAACTATTCCTTTAAATTGATAATCTGAATGGTACTGTATGTCATTTAAATGATAACAACTTTTGGATTTATGTAGGCAATTTAGAGGTTGAAATTATGATGATCCCAACCCGATGTAAGCAGCAACATATGGCTGTGTTTGTATTTTTTTTTATGTATGCAGACTTGTGCAGTATCATCTGTGTTTGCTGTCTGCAAATCTGGAACTTGTTAAGACCCTTTCCTGAATGAAGTTTGATGCCAGTAGAGCTACTAGATTTGCCCCCCCCCCCCTTTAAGCTCAGAAGGTAGCTTGTACCTAATTGGATCATCTAATTACTGAGTGCCGGCAGCTGTAAGGATGGTGGGTGCTGGTCATATAAATTCAGACCGCAAGACGTCGCGACGTCAGTGCGAACACAATGAGCTGTATTTGCATACTGAAGAAGGCTTGAAGTGGAAAAGTCTGTGCTCTTTAATTCCCTGTTTGCCAATTAAAAATGTCAAGTGCATTCGGAGCGTAAATGTGGAAGAACTTGTACTTTGGGAAAGCGATGGCAACGCGCTTTCTCCAGCCGCTATGAAAATGAGAAGCGGCTGTGATGAGATAAAATGAGATTATAGTTAATATCCAGTTTATCTGTTTTAAACCACTGCTATTGGCAGCCAGTTTGTTTATTCTCTTCTGAAACCTGTGCTTACCATGTTCATACCTCCCTACAGAATAAAAGGAGTCTAACAAAAAAGATATCTGGATAATGGAGGTTCGACGGCCCATTTAAGAAAACCCTCCAATGTTGTTTTTGCTTGGTTTAACGCTTTTGATTTGTTTGTTTATCCTCTCTCTGTGATTTTCTTTTTTTTCCCCTGGCTTCCCTGTGGAGCCGTGCTAAATGAAAGTGTAGTACACACAGACACACACACACAGACAGAAACCCAAAGTGGCACAGTGTTGTCTCGCAGCGAGCCGGGGGGTCGGTGTCCATCACTGCAGGTTTGATCCCAGAGGAAGTGATTGATTTTTGGGTTAGCAAGGCTCACATGATAAATTTCGCAGCTCAGGTGCACTATTTTGCCTTTTGGATTTTAAAGAGTGAGAAGACCATGACATTTGTTTTTCTTTTTTAAAATGTGAAGCAACCCATAATCTAAACAGTACTGTTCAGGGTATTTACATGAAGTAACACAAATTTAATTCCACCTAAACCCGGGCAACGATGGATTTGAATAATTTACTGTGTTCCTCAATGCTCATCTCAGCTGAGTTTAGAACTGAACAGACCTGTTTTTTTTTTTTTTTTTTGGGGGTTTTCTTTATGCTGTTGCCTGATTCAGTGTTTGGATGGCTAAACATGGAATCTGTCTGGTCAGCTTCTCTTTTCCTCTGATTTGCAAATGGGCCAGTGTAGGCCAATAAATTGCAGCTAACCTGTCTGCTAATTAAAGAAGAGATGCCCCAGCAAAGCCAAAAATAAAACCGTAAAGTGGGTGTTTTTTTTCCTTTTTTTTCTTTTTTTAGTATTCCACTTCCATAAAGTATCATGAGAGCCATAAAAAAGAAAAAGGTGAACTATACTTTTTTGGTACCTAGTATTGTTATTGGCTGGATCCTACAATTTCCACAATGCAGCTTGATAGCATCTTTACATCAGACTCTCACTGCATTGTAAATGTCCACGTCTGTTAAACTCCAAACCCTTAGTCAATAATTCAACATTCTGTTGAATTATTGACAACTTCAATATCAAGCTGAAATAATGATGTCTTTAGGGTAATTTTCTGAGACATGACATAGAGACACATAAGACATAAGGCACACAAGTGTTTCCACAGGCTGAATCTCATAACTATTAAAATGTTCTAATGTGTAAAAATAGGTGGAGTTCCCCTTTAACAAGTGAGCTGATTTCAATACTTAAAGGTACCCTGTGGAGTTCTTGAACACAGTTTTTACAAGGTGGGTCCCTGTTTGTTTGTACTGTGCAAGTGCGGGTGACATGACACGATACACACTCCTACCAGTGGTCACCATGCTTTTCTGTTGATCAGCAGTTGGTGGTGGAGGTGGTGGTAACGGGCAAAGAATTGTAGCAAGGTATCAACAAAGGCAGAGAAGACGAAGCTACAAACTATCAAACATTGATCGCAATCAATGCAATATTTAAAATATGCAAATGTTAAGAGGAATAAAACGCACTGAACACATGTTTTAGCCCTCAAGGATATAGACAATTTTGGTGAAAAATGCCTTATTTAAATAAAAGTCCACAGGGCATCTTGAAGGTCTGAGCTAACTTGGGCCAAAAGGGGAATGCACTCACAGCCACCTAAATATGGACACAATTCAATGTTTCACCTGCATCGGACTATTGACTGAATAATGCTTATACACACCACAACAATTCTTTGAAAAATCTTCTTCTTTTTTTTTTTGGTTTAGTTGTACTAATTGTATGTTCTGCGCACGGCCTCTTGCCCCATGAGGCTGTACGATACAACTGCGGATTCTACGTATGAGAACGTTCAGGCCTCTGGGGATCCGGCTGCAGCTAGGACACAGTGCTCCCATCAGTTGCAGAGAGTTGCCTGTCAGTGTCAGTAGTGCACTTGGAAATGGCTCAGTTTTCAAGAACACTTCACATGACCATAAACCTCTTAAGGATGACATTTTAGAATACATCAACATGTGCACGCTGTCAGTTCTTTGCAATTTTAGCCTTTTTAGATTCATGAACAACAACAACAACAACAAAAAAACAAAACAATCTCTTAGTCCGCGCCCTCTTGCTGTTTCTTCTGTCCCTCTCCTGCTCAGCTGTGTCCATCTCTTAATCAGATTAGGACATTATATTTCAGGTTGTTGGCATTAATCAGTGTAATAAAGGGTCTCTGAGAGCATTTCTGCCCATTAGCGTCATTAGGGTGCAGCTGAAAGGAGGGCTTAGTAGAATCTGCTTGATCACTGCTGCTCGGAGGAGGTGAGCATTCATCTTTCAGGTGAGCCTATTGATCTGTTTACTCCCATATGAGCTTGCCGGACTTGTAGGAGTTAGCCGCCACACAGGAGCTAAAAGGGTTGTGTTCTGTTCTGTTGCGTAACGACTTCATTTCTGCTGCTTCCTTCTGGTTTAGGAAAGTAATCCTGTGCTGCTGTGGGAATGCTCTGTTTTAATAATGTCTTGTTGGTCCATTATATGCAAAGAAAACGGACGTTCAGGATATGGCTTTGGTTATACCATTGCAAAAATGTCTTACATGATCAAACAGTTGGGACCAAACTCAGCTGTCACTCTTTGGGGAGTGATTGATTGATTGATTGATTTATTTATTTATTCATTCAGCAGAGGCAAATAGAATGGAAATTATAATTCCATCTGGCTGAGACCCAGAGCTATGACTTTTTGTCAAAGCTGTTGTTGTTATTGAGTGTTTGTGTGTTTTTTTTTTTTCTCCTTGCAGTGACGGAGCGCTGAGTGGTTTTACTCTGCAGGGCCTCACTCTGTAATGCTTTCATGGCACAGTGGGTTTGATAAACCACTGCAAAGCACTGTGTGCCTGCAATGGCAGGAAGCAGGGAGAAGCACTGCCAGGCGTCCGTCCAGCTGGACGGCCGCAGCTAGACTCCGGGGGATGGCATCAGTATGCTACACTCAGCTACGCCGCCTTTTTTTTTTTTTTATATGGCGAGGCTGAGAGGGAGTGGCTTTGCCATTTTGATTTATAGCCCCAGATTAGCAACTGCATCGGCAGCTGGAGGTTGTCATCCTCTTGTGCATATGGAGAGATGCTCTTAGGGAATGAGGAGGGTCTTCAGCAACCTTGCCCGTTAATTTGCAACTAAGCCAGTGTATGTGCACAACCTCCTATATTCTGCACATCTGTGGTGGTCAACACGTATGGGGAAATGAACAACCACGTGGTCTATGGGCACTGGGCGGCTCTCTGCTCTCAAACGGTCATGAAAGGACTGTTGTCAATGACCCTTGCTGTAATAAAAGCAGCAGCTTTTATGCGTGAGAGACTGGGGAGGCTGTAGTGAGCAGCTACAGAGGCCAGACTTCAGTAATAGGTCACTGCACACTCTAAGCAGAGAGCTCCTCAAAGACTTTCCCTCTGCCAGCTTCCATCATCCGAGGACGGTTTTCCTCACTACAGATTTCACTGATGTAATTGCCAGAAGTTCAGCAGCGCATAATTTTTGTAATTTGCTAAGGTTTGAGGCATATTGGTTATGGCCATATGGCCGTATTTCATCATTCTGCTGATTAATTTTAAAGTCAGTGTTGGGGAAAATTTTAAATTGTTCAAAGTGTTAAATTCTTTTTGAGAGAGCGGTAAAATGTTCGTTACCTTTTTTTTTCTTTTTTAAAAAACTGAAATTAGATATAAAACTGGATAATGAAATCCAGAGCAGTGTGGGCTGCTCTATTGAATGTTTACCTGGAACTCAAAACCTGTATGTATTGCTTACACTTACAGATTCAGGTTCCTTTTTTTTCATTTACAACACAAGTGTTTCTAAGCCAGTCTTTAATGTATAATACTGTAGATGTAGTTACAGATTATGAGCAACTGTTAAGTACCGTGTTCCTGGCTGCAAAATCTTCCATTTTACCACCAATTCCAACAGACCAGTGATTCCCAAACCTGTTAATATGTTTAATTAACCTCTCTGTCTCTTTGCTAATATACAGCTGTTTTACACTCATGAGAAATACGGTGCTTTAATAAATTTATATTAAACATGTCAGTATTAGGTTCCTGTAGTGGGAATATTCCATCTCAACTGCTGTGTCAAAATACAAAGAATATAAAGTTAAAATAACTTTTTTAAAATGATTACCTCTAATAATACTTTACTCCCTTTGGCATCGTTTTGTCACAGACAGAGGGCAATTTTATAGTCCCATTCAGGATTATAATTTGTAATTATGCGGTGGTTATGATATGAGCCTGTCTGTGGCCTCTGATTCTCATTGGGGAGCAAAAGAGTGATTAAAGCCACCCATCAGCCCCACATTTGAATTAGTCACTGCGCAGACAGCTACAGTCGCTTAAAAAAGGGGAAAGGCTTAAAGTTTTGCCTCTATATTCAAAACATCGCAGCCGGTTGACGGTGAAATATACAGCGCCAGAGCTACAGCTGCTGAACTACGCAAACAGATGAAAATTTGCTGTACTCTTCAACAGTGCCACAAATCTATCGGCCTATATTTATAGTGGGTGTTGTAAACGTGGCTGGAGAGAGAGATTTGGGATAAGGGAGAGCAAGAAACACGTCCTGGTTCACATCTGAAATCCCTCTAATTATCACTTCCCGAGAAATCGCCCGAAGTTTAATGATTAATTAATTTTGAAGCAAACAATAATTTATATTGATAGAGTACTGATCGGATGCAGTATTCTGAAAGAAACGACACAAAATCACGCAGGAGAAAATGAATGTGTCTGAATTGTACGTTTGACCGTACTTTATGTCCTCCTTGGAATATTGATCAGACTGAATTTTCCTCTCTGCTGGCCCTCGGATTGGCTGAGATGAATGGGACTGTGGGGTAATGGATAGTGAAACAGTGACTTTTTCCATTATGCCAGAGTTAAAGAGCAGGGAGGCGGGCGTCTGAGAAATGACCAAAGTGGGCAATGTCGATCACATCTAATTAACTCAAAGAGCTTCACTCTCTCAACCCTGCCTCAATTGCGCAAACCCAAACGAACTTTCCTCTGCAACAAAATCCAAATCGTCCAGGACACAAGGACAGCGCCAATCAGCTCATAACAGCTCCTGATATTCATGTTAAATGATTTTTCTGCAATTCCCAGAATTGCTCAGAAACTTAGATAAAATGTTCCAACTTGTTGCATTCGAGTGCAAGTGGAAAGAGTAATGGAGGTAGCATAGTGGCAGTTACAGGAATAGTTTGACATTTTGGGAAATGCTCTACTTTGCTTTCTTGCTGAGAGTTAGATGAGAAGATCAATACCAGTCCCATCCGTCCGTTGAATGATGTTGGTTTCAGCTTAGCATAAATAGGGGAAAGTGGATAGTCTGGCTCTGTCCACAGGTAACTGCCGTAGGCTAATTCTGCTTTATGACCTGCTATTGCAGAACCTCAAGCCTCCCCATCACAACCATGATCTTCAGATTGTTTCAGACATTTCTACTGAGGGATTCCGTTTTCCACCTCCAGCAGCATCCAGTCCTGCGGGATCCTGTCCCATCTCCCATCCCCCATCTCTTCATGGGCCTGCATCTAATGAAGACATTTCATGCTGATAGGGTGCAAGTCTTTCTCTGTGGACATCTCAATATTGCTACATTTACAGTTGATCTCTCATTATTCAAATGCAATATGAGGCATTGTTGCATTCTGTCACATTTAAATGTCTCTCTCTCTCCTCCAATTTAGCTTTGCTGCTATCAAAATCATGGCAGCTCCGCTGGAAATAATTTTTCGTGATGTAGACGACATTTGGCAATGAACCGTGTGCATAAAAGACAACTAAGAACACAAAAACTGGTCCAGAAACACACAGAGCATTGGCTTTAAAGGGAAAAAAGCTGTCAATAAAAATTTAGGGTGGATTTGCCCTTTGGACTGCCCTGTGTTCATCTCATAAAACAGCTACAAATAGTGACTCGAGCTGACAACTCCCTTGGACCAGATCAAGGTGAACTGACATTCAGTAGCAAGAAAGAGAAAATTAGTATGGTGGAATAGAGCCATGGCTGGCGTGCCGCCAGCCTAAGCATCTTAATAAAAGTTCTTGAACAATGTCGTGTTGCTACAATTCAATAGCGGGATTACTTAATACGATTACCAGTGCCACAGAATCAACCATGGTGAATGTAGCCCATAATTACAGTGAGAAGATGAGGAAGCTGTATGACAGAGATTAGAAAAGGTGAACTCCCGTGAGCCACACACAATATGCCCCCACCCAGCTCAAAACACACTCACCGGGCTTATTGCTTAATTTCAGTCTTCACAATTCAGACTGTGTTTCAGAAAGTTGAAACCAGGTCTCGCATATTTTCTGTCCCCCTCCTTTTAAAAGTCTTCAAAACCGACATAAATCCACATGATTCAACAGCGTTTTTCTTAAAGGGTCAGCTGCCAGGGGGCAGGAACCGAGAGTCAAAGCTTTCTCTTGAATCAGTGAAGCCCTGTCATACCAAACATGACAGCCAACGAGGCCGAACTCTTACTTTTATCGCCTTGCTGTCTCTTATCCTATGTGGGGTATCATTAATTTTCATCACATGCCACATAGATGTTGACATTTAATTTACTTGAATCCACTGGGAATTAGCTCAAATCAATTGCAGCCACCTGGAAGATATGGTAAATCTTCCTAATAGGCATGCCCTTAGGCTAAATGAAAGTGAATGTTGAGGCCCTTGAGATAAATTTCCAGTGGCTATAATACGTATAAACAGCCACATAGAAATGAGACCCAGAAGATGTTAATTTGTTTATTTTAATGGTAGGAACCTAATTCTCTTAATGAAACATGAAAATTTCTCCCAGGTGCTGTGTGATTGCAAAGCCAGTGAAACTAGGATGTGAGAAGTCATTTGGTAGACATCTGTTTTTCTGTATGCTTTAACTGTTTTGAACCCAGTGCACATGTAATTGATCGGCAGTCCACTTGCTCAGGCTGTCCTAATCATCATCCATCTAAAGAATTGATTAGGCTGTATGAATACAACCGACAACTGTAATTTAGTTGACATGTATGTCTAAACAGTTAGTCTTGAGGAAGTACTTCTTCAGGGAAAGTGTGGGTTTATTAGAATCTTTTACATGAGTTTTTGTCTTTCAAACCTGTGTTGTACACTGCATATTTGATACTAAGTTATACTACTTTGATTTCTGTGAAATTTCATTCCTCGTGTCTCTCTGTTAATTTTTTGCTCATATATAAACCATAGTTTAACCTTAAGACATGCGTTCCAGAGGGAAAATTAATTCTGACACCTAAATGTTAAAGGAAGCCAATGTTTCATGTGACACAAACAAACTGATTCATTATTAATGCGCCCATGTGGCACCTTTGAGGCCTCACTGCACAATAGGTTTCCACTTAAATGAGCTACCACATGTGTTTCAGTATCTGGTATTTTATCATTTGGCTCGTTTGCAAGAAATGCAATCTGTGTCTCGAGAGCTGCTCATATCTATCCCTCAGCCAACGCCCAGGCCATTTCATGAAGGAGTGCACAAAGTCAAGGCCATCTTGTTTCAGTGGGCCAACTGCAGCAAGATGGTAATAAGATCCCCAATGTGATACACGCAAGGTCTTAAATGTCAAAATAGAAAATCTCTAGTTTCTCTATAGCCTATATTCCAAGGAGAGAAATGAGTCTTATCTCGGAGAAAGGTGGCCATCCATCAGCAATTTCTCTCAGTTTATCAGCCTACCCAAGTCGAAACGCACAATGATGTAAGGCATTAATCAAATGCTGACACCTCACATTCAGGACTGAGACATGTACCCTTTTCTCCCTGGCCAAATCTGGTCATTGTCTGCTGAGGCTCTCTGGCTGCAGATTTAAACCCTTCTCTGGTGCCATGTGCCAATATCAGACAGCTGGAGGACTGTGCTGGAGCCATGTTGAAAGGACATGTGGAGAGGGCGGAGAACATACACTGGAAATCCAAGCGGCACCGTGTTAAAAGTCTTGTGCCTCAGCCTCGTCATTACAGTTTTATTCTCATGAATGTGTTGCACAAGTGCTCTTAGAGGTTCCCCCCTCACAGAGAGCAAAGACAAAGAGACTGTTAAATTCATTGTGCGTCCCTGTGCCGGGAAAAATCCTGTCACTGAAAATGCAGCAGGACAATGAGAGAGAGCGTCTTGTGGTGTAGAGTTTGTAGTCTCTTCTTCTAGACTCCCTGCTGACCACTTATTCATTCTGTTTAGAAATTACTGAGAGCTATTGATGTGCTGAATCGAAACCCTCAAAGTGCTGAGGGTTGTTATAAATTGAACATCTTGGACACTGTGTGGTTGTCATAAACTCTCCACGGGGCTATATTCATGTCAAAACCGCGATCTTACGTGGGCAGCCAAAGGTTTATCTATGTAGAGCAAAAATTGTAAGAAGTCTTTCACTGATGTGTTTGATTCCGCCTCGGAGAGAGAATTAACTCCTGTGGCTGATCACGAAACCCTTTGGAGGACTTGAATTTTTCAGATGGATGAATATCTGGATACAAAATAGCAGGGAGCCAGATGTGACCCTGGATCCCTTCATTCCCCCTGTACTGTGAGAGGAAAAAGGATGTTTTGGATACACTATTGGTTGAACTCAATTCTTTTGTCGGAGAAGTCATTGCAGGACATGTAAACATGACCTCTGAAATCTCCTACTTTTTGCTTTTGGACAATATGCATAAGGTAATTCCCATAAAGTTAGGGAAAGATAGTGGTTGTGGTTAATAAAATTGCAAATGTTAAAGGGGAACTCCGATCTCTTGCTTGGAAATGTGACATCCTACACATCCACCCACCTCCACGACCTCATACATACTGTATAAGGCATGCTATACTCGAAGTTCGCACTGAATGTTTCTAATGGACATAAATTCCAGGGTGTGGAATTGTCCAATACAAAACAATTTCTAGGGATGCTGGGCTTTGTCACTGCATGGGCAGCCAATAACCCATGGCAAATGACTGGAATTATGGCACTTTCATGAACATTTTGATATTATTTTGCTAGTCTCCACCTGAGTCTCCAGTTACCTTTTTATTTTCTCTGAAGCTGCATCTTTTGGATGCCACTTTTTTTTTTTTTTTAAACTGATATGTGTACTTTATTCTCCAGCACTCCGGGGCTACGAGGACCGACTGATACATTTATGTCGAAGAATTACATTTTCTGAAGTTAGACTCTTTTCAATAACAAACTTTAAACTTTTTGCACCGACAGTCAAAATTAGGAGAAATGTCAGCAGCAGAGAATTTACAGGTGGCACACACTCTCTCTCAGACACAGCTGCCATCTTGACAAGTGGGAAGTCACGCAGAAAATTGCATTTTTCACATAACCCACACACTGACTGGCTGCAACACGTATGCAAATTCTGGCATCTGAGAATCTTTCCGTCCCTGACTTGAACGGAATGCAGAACAAACTGGAATGCAAAATTGCTTGTAATGGAAGATTATGTACATTATATAATGTGTGTGTGCGCTGCGAGTTAATGTCTGGCTTTTATGCGAGTATTTATTCTAATGATAACAGCCGTGATGAACGGTAATGATCTGAATGGAGAAAAACAGCCTCATTGTGTTCCCACCGCTAATGCTCAGACGACCAGCCATCGTTTACGATGGCCCTTAACCCCCTGCAGACAAACAGTGTACACAGATAATTCAATACCTTTTCGTCATTGCAGTACGACAAGAGTGCTGTTTAGATTGACACACTGCTAATGTCTTTCCCTGGTCGCTTTAACCCCCCCCCCAAGGACAATCGAGAGACTTGGAATGTAGTGTCTCACTTGTGCGGCTAAATTAGCAGCTCTTAGGCGAGGCCATGTTAAAGTCCCCTTCTGTGAATACAGGAAACTTCGCACAGCTGTGTCCCGAGGCCAACGTGAATTGTAGGTGGGAGATGGGATGCAAGCGCGGAATCCTGATGTCAAAATGACATTCGTTGAACACCCAGTCTTCTCCTTTTTTTTTTTTTTAAAGGTGTGTTCAGTGGGAACACAGAGCGAACTGCAGAGCTGAAGCAATTACATACAAAGTCAATGAGAAGATACAAGTGGACACGCATAGACATGAATTGAGGCAACTGAGGTTTGTGGAAGTTAGAAAAAACTTATTCAAC
The DNA here is from genome assembly GCF_016859285.1 of Xiphias gladius. Taxonomy (NCBI): domain Eukaryota; kingdom Metazoa; phylum Chordata; class Actinopteri; order Istiophoriformes; family Xiphiidae; genus Xiphias; species Xiphias gladius. The sequence goes on from NC_053401.1 coordinate 5,938,152, forward strand.
TTGTACACAGATTTTGCTCTTACTCTGAGGCTATGTGACTCAGTTTCATGAAAATACAGAAATGAGGAAGGAAGGGATCCTAAGTGAAAGTGGGTCCGACTCCAGGAGAGCGCAGTTCATATCCCCTCACTAACATACAATTAACATTTGCCTTTTTATTAACAATAACGACGACATTTCCTTAACCGAGACAAATGTTTTAGTTGCCTAACGTTGGCCATACCTTAACCATTGTTTATTTGCTTTAACCACAATCTTTCTGTGACCTTAATCATACAATAGTAGCCATGTCCGAAGTAGTATGTCCAAGTATGCGACATAACAACTTGTTGTTGCTGAGAATATACCAAACTCCAATTTCAATGTTCTTATCTTTCTGCAGCACTGTAGCAGCTGCCACTCTTCTGTTGAAGACAGTATCAATACAACTCATGAACATTCGAAAGAACACAGTCCCCGCCCATGTTGTTGACCCATTCTGTTGACCCACTGTGACTGACCCCGCACTCAGGGTTTACAGTTCAATTGTGTCCCAGACCGGAATAACGTCCACTAATCAGCTATTCTGAAGTCCATGCCGATCCCTGCCCGATGCAGTGTCAGCTTGCACAGTCATGTCTATCCTCGTTTCTTCATATAGAGGGCAAGTCTATATGACATGCATAATTCATCCTGCCGATACGGGCTCCATGAATACATTAATCATCGCACGCTAAATAAATGGTGGAGTGCGAATATATATTTTTAGTGAGGAGGAGTTGTCATCAATCGCCTTGCCCGAATACAACCGGATTTGGCAACTTGTGTGCGGTTGAAAGCGGCATGAATAATACTTGGTGCAAATTCATTAAGATAAATGGATTTTATTGCAAGCCATGAGGTCACATGTTGCTATCAAGTAGATATTTCCAGACGTTCCCTTGTTTAGAAATTCCCATAGGGCCAGTCAGAGACAGAACTGTAATCAATGACCTGGTTCCAGTAATTACTGTTTACTTTAGCTCATTATTCTCAAAGCTTTGACTAAGCAATAGCCCTCATGTGAAGGATATGTGGCCTTAATTGGTGGTTGCCATGACACGTATCTCCCGCTTCCGTTGTGATGCATGTTGGGAGGAATGGAGGTCAGGAAGTGAGAGACGCCTCAGGCAGCTATTCTGGGCCCTGCCTTTTGAGTCATTCGCATTCTCTAATTGTCCGATGAGTCAACGTGTGACAAAAGATGAACAGCAGTCCTTTTTCATCTGGCAAGGCAAACGGCAAACGCTGCGCACGTGCTTCACAGGTCGGGAGAGAAAAGTGGTTCATATACAGACGTTTACAACCTAATTAAAACCGAGAAGGAAGATGATCCACGCATGGTCCGATGCTCATTATGCAGGTGGTTATACACAAAACATACACAGGTATACAAGCATTTGCACAGACGGCGACAAAATCCTACACGCCGTTTAGATACTCCACACACATTCAGCCGAGCATTGCTAATCCCACCCTGCTGGAAAACCCGGTTATTTGAATCGCTGAAATCCTCAAATGATTAAAATATATTACCATGTCAGAGAATTTCATACTCATAATATTAAAGATGTATGTATGCACATAAATTCACCAATGCCTCCCTGCGTTTTGATTAGGGGCTGAGAGAGAAATGTAGGTAACAAATAAAATGTATCAAAAACGGATTTTTAAACAGAACAAAGTTAGAATATATTTGCACACCATTGCTTTATTTGTTCAATAGCACATACCCGCTCAGATACCCAAGGCTGAGCAGTGTCGGCTGTCAGATCAAACTTATCAAGTAGGAACATGCCTCTCAGCCACTTGTTTCAGTCTCGCTGGCAACAGTGGACATAAGCTGAGCTCTGGTCTTCAGGGTGAAGAACTTTCTTTTTCTTTTTTTTTTTTTTATACAAAGAGCATGAAACCCACTGTAGCTTTTTCCTCATTTGACACTTTTTTTTTTTTTATATCAGTAAAAGTCCAAATTTACAGCTAAGCAAAATTATAAAAATCTGTAAATGAAATGACTGTAATCTACTGAATAGGGATAGTTTTAGGCCATATAGTCAGTGCAAAGATCTTTCAATAATTCAGAGTCTGCATCAGAAATGGCGTATTCCTCCTCCTGCTGTGACAGCCAACCCCACTGTGTTCCCCAGGCTCCGATTCTTTAAAACGTCCTTTTGAGTCCTTCCCTCCGAAGAACAATACCATCTAAGCCTCACAATTCAGTTAACCCCTCCTCCAGCCACGTGCGTAAACACTTGCTGCGATGACATACCATGCTGTGTTTGCTTGTGCAGAGCCCCCCGTTATGACACTCACCGCATGTCGAGTAAAAAAAAAAAAAAAAATCATCCAGTAAACCAGATCCACAGTTTAATGTTGCTCTTGTATTCTCTCACTTTCGACAATATCAGGTGCAGTCAAAAATATGGTGTTCTGATTAAATGATGTGATACAAAAAATACATATCCATAGCCCTAGTACAGATACAGCACTAAGCTCCATTACAAACATTTCTTTACTATATGTCGAACACCATTGGTCTTTTCATGTGCATCCACATTTTTGGTTCAGAATTCAGTAGGTGGTGGCTGTTGAGTGAGTGTGGGTTAATCACTTGCAACTGGCTCTTCCTCCTTTTATTTTCATGGGTAATTGGCTATGCAGCACATGGAACCACAGACCTACGGGCTACACAGAGGAAAGGGAACACTGGGATGGAAGAAAGTGAGATCAGTGAAGCACGTCAAACATTTTCTCCCCCTCCACTCTCCGTTCAATTACTGTATCTTGTTGTTTACTTATTAATCTTGTGCTTTCCCATTCCTCAAACCGTACTCCATTCACAATCAAAGCTGCCCAGCGGTTTCCATATATATTTTTCAGATTTCAAATTATACATCTTGAGCTGTGCAGGTCTTTCCCCCATCTGTCTTGACTTCTCCTTAATTTTCCTCTCCTCATTCTCACTCCTACTCGGTTTTGTGAGTGCACCCATAGCTCTGGAAAGGCCTGTGCAATTTCCTGGAAGAGTATTGTGATGGATTTACACAATATCAATCGGGAGGAAATGGGAAAACAGCCCTCCACTACTAGCAAGAGATGGGGTTTTTTTTTGAGCAGTGGTCAAGTAGCCTACGAGAAACAGAGATGTATTGTAATTATTTTCAATCACACTCCTGTATATTTTTTTTTGAATGAGACTGTCCTTCTGTAAAAACCAGAGGTCCATAGGTCGTCTGCGCGAACAGCTTACGACGACCCACAGTTGTGTTTTACTGTTGGGGTTGGCAGCTGTAGTAAGCAAGACGGGAGCAGAGGAGGAAGTCAGGTGACTTGGTATAAAAGGCAACAAAGTCCACACTAGGAGGTTGGGGCGAAGTGATGGATGGACAAAAGACAGGACTTTCACACAGGAGACAAACAGTAGTCTCCCGGAAATGCTGTTTTTTCTATCCATGACTGTTCCACAACCTTTAGTTGTGTGTGTGTTTTTTTTGTAACCATGATGACAGAAGTCCTCTAACCTTCGGGAAGTACTTATTTTAATCCACACCGCTATCTTTTCTTAAACTTGACCAAGTACTCTTTTTGTCTGTGAATCTAAGGGACCTTCACAGTTCCACGACCTTCTTTTTATTATTGTTACCATGACAATGAAGGGGCTAGGTAAGCATGACGCTGGCGCACTCCTGTGGGCTGTATCCGAGGGTAGGGACACGCGACCTGTACGGTCGTTTAAGTTGGAGCACTTTGTTGTGTTGAAACTTTCTCTGAGCTCCCCAGTCAATTTTTTTTTTTCTCGAGGTTGTTTTTTTTTTTTTTTTTTTTTTTTTCTTTAGGAACATCATCATGGTGAAAAATTACATGTTTTCAATTACATGAAAACATGCAGTTACGATGATTGAAAAAACAGGCATCACAGCAGTGCGGGGCAACTGACAGCAGCCTCCTCAAATGAAGATGAGCCATTCCCTGGTGACTCGTCATCTAATGCGACTAGTATTTCACTTGGTCCCTTCAACAAGCCGCTCTGAATGAGGTCACATGCCTCTGACCTCAGGGCATTATTACCCTGTAATCATGTGTTGCTCTGCATGGCTACATTTGTTATTCCTCACTGACAGCCTAATGTTGGAAAAAAAGCAATTTTACCTGATGGATGATCATAAGCGGGGGAGAGGCTATATCAGCTTCTTGCCTCACCAGTGAATTATGCACAAGAAAATCCCATAGATGCCTAAAGTGGCTGCCTGCAATACCTGCCTTTTCAAATATACTGCCAGTCTGCCTGCTTTACGCGCTGGGTTATTATTGCCAGGGCTGTGAGGACTTCTCAACTTGTCAGAATGTGCATGAAGCCTATTCATTACCACAGTATTTACTTGTCCTCTTAAATCAAATAGGCTGTCAGTCCGTACATTACCGCAGTGCTATGAAAAATAGTTGACTTATTTTCAAGGGGCACAGCTGGGACGACTGATTCATAGGTCTCAGGCCATTCATGATCACAGAAATCAATCGGCGCTGCTCCTCCGGCCCGCACTTTGTCTGTTGGCGGCAATAGGGATAACGTGTCAAAGTGGGCCTCCTCAATCTTGTCCCTTTAAGTGCAATCAATACTGCCTCCCCACCAACCCAACGCCTCTGAATCCCAGCCCCCCCGCTCCTCACACTAGGCTGAACATTTCAGTCAATATCTGACTGGAGGCTAAAAACATCTGCAGAAGCCAGAGCAAAAAGCTTGGCAGAATTAAATGCTTTACAATATACTGAAGACGACAACACACTCTGCAGGAGTGTCTCTGCAGAAACGGCAATGCAGTTCTCTATGCCAGTTAAACCTACAAACACCATGCTTGAATGCTGTAAACGGAATGGAAAGGATTGTTTTTCCGTAAACAGCCACACGTTTCGCAGGACTGGACGTGTATTAGTATCGAATCTCGCTGTCTGTCATAATCGATCAGTCAAACCTGATTTTAAATTAAACTCAGCTTAGCAAATAAAACCCCCACATCACTGTTCAATTAGCGCTACAATGCAATTACCAGGACAGAAAGCTTTATCTTTAAACACAGCCTTTCCAGCAGTGTTTTCCAAAGTGAAAATGTTGCACCCACTGCCCCATACATCACCGTGGCCAATTCTCAATGTATGGCCAACCGTCAGCTTCCAGACGGCTGCAATCCATAAAAGCAAGCCTCTGGCCAACATACCTGTAAATTAGTCTATCTAAAAAATTCAACGAGGCCAGGGAGAGGTTTGATATGTGCCATCTAGGTGCTTGGCCCGGGAAGCGATTGTATTAATTGCCTCAAGGATTATGAGACACAGGCCTCCACTCCCTCATGCATATTTGACACTTCTAGCAGCACGCTCAGGCCCCTGTTGCAGCTAATGGATGATGTTTGGAGCGGCGTTGCATATGTATTAGGTACCAGGTTATGAGTGGGTATGCGGAGAGCGCATCCCTGTGTGTGCTATCTTTTCTGAGCATGTGTGTCGACTCTGTTATCTTCCGCCAGCCAGGGCGAGTGTTGGGCTGGGTGGTCGGGTTGCCGGACTCTAATTGGTGCGACCGCTCCCACTACTCTTGCCCTCAAAGGCTGGCATTGCCCTCTTCCGTTAAGCTGTGCCAGGGATTTGGCTTGCTCGACACGGAACTGACCTGACTGTCCTTTGGGGGTGTTATGAGAACAAACACGCGCTCAAAAAAAAAACAAAAAAAAAAAACGTAGGCAGCTGAATATACGGTCACTTAGACACAAGCACACATACACACAGAGATGTAACCTCTCATTCAAATGAGAGACACAGATATGCAGCCAGACAGAGAAATGCGCACACACACACACACACACACACACACACATCTAGACACAATCTCAGTTCAAAGAGCCGAAGCTCCATTTGAGATACAGTACGGTTCTGGACAGCGTCGCTATGATGAAGCGGGAGAGCACTTGACAGTGTTGTTGGTGGAACAGCATCAAACAGTGGTGTGAGTAAGTATGTGTGTACGTGCAGTTTCCATGTCTGCTGATAATGTTTGCACACACTCCCAGAGTGAAAAGTGAGGTTGTTGATATCGAGTGCGCACACATTGCTATACATGAAGTGCTTTTTGTTTGCACAGAACGTCTGGCATGACGGAGTGACACCTGATCTGATGGCAGGAACTGCAGCCGCAAAAAAACATATCCTTGTCTGATCTAATCTGCAAACGTGTTTTAACTGGGAAGCTGATGGGAAGGATTTACCGCTGGCTCACTCAGTTTTCACGCAGAGTGCACTGCATCAACAGTGTCACTGGCCAAATCTGTAGCTTTTTACACTGGAGCTCCAGTCACTGAGGGCTGAAAGCGTCAGTGTCAGCTCAGCCATCGCATAACAGTTAAAAAGGAATGCAAAGGTCACAGAAACGATCCCGACGTGATGATATTTCTGCAGAGGTTGAACTGAAGACAGTCAGAAGCACTGCCCTTACATCATGGCATTAAGAGAAGAGATGCGGTTGCTTACTAATGTGTACTATACTGATCTGCATTCGAATGGCAATCGGTCGCTTAGCTTAAAGCTGCCTTAATACGTTTTTTTGGGGGGGTTTCTTCGGGGGCAGGGGAACAAGTTACAAACACAACACTGACGTGCGGTATTACCACTTCACAAGGTTACAATAGCAAAACAAACGGTTGCCTATTTGCACATCTAGGAAACACCGAGCAGCATTAGCATTCATTTGGGGATCTGTTTCTAGCCTGTGCTTTGGTTCTCCACAAACTCCTGAGGGAATTACCCGGCTCTTTCGCTGCTAAATGCTCCACTATGTTCACCAACTAGTTGCTAAATTCGTCTGTCTACCATTTTGCTGGTGGGCAGGTTGTGTACAGTGGGATTATCAGAGCTTTTTTTTTTTTTTTTTCCTCAAACAGCCACCTACTGCTGCTGGAAATAAAGCTGATAAGAGCTCTGAGACTGAACCTGAAAAGTAGAGTTGCAGGCTGTAAAACCAAAACAATGAACTGCAAGATGCTTAAATGCTCAGTAGATTTAGGGGAACTGCAGAGTTGGGCAGTAGTGTATCACTGCGGAAAATATTGATTAGTGTGGCTGTAGAAAAAGTATAAAAGCATAGTGACTAGGAGTCTTTGAACTGAACTGCATGAAATGATTCAAATTAGAAAAGTGAGCCATCATTCCCACTTCTTAACAGGACAATATTGTAAATGCAGTGCTATAAAGTTCAAATGCAGTGCTATAAAGTTCAACAGGTAAATACTAAATGTAAAATATCCAATGCCAGTTTAGCATGCATGACCATGAATGAGTACTTACCAGAGATTAACTGAATTTTCCTTATGCAATTACCCCCACCCACCTGGTGCTCGAAAGCCTCCTGTCTCATGACACTGTCTATATTCAGGGTCTCAGTGTGATGGTAGTACAATACATACACTACAGTATGTGAGGATTCACAACTCTACTCTTTACTTCTTAAGAGCTTATTTGTATCTATTGATGTAGGACAAGCTCTTGTAACTCCACTGACAAGTGTCGAAAAATGTCAGGTACAACCATTAACCTCAATACAACCATTAGCATTAAGCCATCTTAAGACTTCAGTGCACGAAATTGTAGGAAGAGCTACACAAAAATAGCAAACTTATACGACGGTGTATCCCACATTCAGCAAATTACCTCTTGTGCATAACGAACACATTATTTCACATGTACGATGAATTCATTTAGAATAATTAATGCTACCTGCCAGAGTTGGTGAAGCGATTCAGCTTTAGAGGAGGTATGAAATATGTAAATATGTCATTTGAGTATACGTAAATTTGGATCTGCCAAGATTTCGGAGATAAATTGAAATTCGCTGCAAGCAATAACCCAAAGCAGGGCAAATAATACATCAAGCCAGACGTAACTCTTTTCAAATAAAATTAAAGAAATGTAAATGTATAATCGATGTGTACAGGGGTAAGTGCGCTACCTCACTACAGTATTTGAACTGAAGGGGTACAATTTTTAAATGACTCGTTCAGAAATCGAAGCTTAGTTTCTCTCTCTTGGGGTTTTTGTTGGTGTGAGTGTCACGAGTAAAACACTGGAGTCAGAGAGTGCTGGTACTCACAGCAGGTGTTAAGCAGTCCGTTGGGCTTTCTCGCACTTGGATGGCATATTCAGAGTGAGTGTGTTCAGTGTAGCACCAGAGAGGCTTTTTTTGACAGAAGGAAGTGATGGGCATGTTAGGCTCCAGCTTCATGGTTAATAGCCATGGCCACTGTTCAAAAAGAAAAAGGGTCAATCAGAATGAGCAACGGAGACAGGTGGTGAAGAGCGGGCATATCGCATCTCGTTTCTTTGTAGCCGGACCAAATGTTGATACTGGAATAATCGGCAAAACCCCTGATTTTGTTTTTAAAGTTATTTACAATATCCACGCGAATCAATTACAGTATGGGTAAAGAAATGGTTAATTAGATGAGAGGATTGATACCACTCCTCTCTCTATTTGTTAAATATGAAGCTACAGTCAGGAGTGAAGTAGCTGGGCTTACCATGAAGACTACAATAAGCCAACCATCTCCTGGCTGTAGCTTGGGATTTAATGGAAAGATATGAGAGTGTTGATCTTCTCATCTAGCCCCCGGCAAGAAATGTCAAATTATTCCTTTACGGTTTGGGAACGTTTGTGGTTGTGGTTCAGGTTAGCCAGTTAAATCAGTTGGTTAAAATCCAAGAAAAGTTGTGGATAGGTTAGAAAACCATAATGTTTCTTGTATGATTGTAACATGAACATCAACATCAGCCATGAAAGTCCTATGTATTTTACACCTTGGTACTTTAAGGAGACATCGTTTCCAGCATTGCTACTGAACGTTGACATTAGATGTTAAATAGTGTAAGTTGTGCAAGGCGAAATCACCCGATACCAATGCATTTCCTAGGGATTCCGCACTGGTCATCCGTGATCGGAAGCCAGTTATGCCGACTCAAGGGTAGGAATGCATCGGGGTGCTGGCCTGGGATTGAACTTTCAGTCCTCACTTTGTAAAATTACACAGCCCTCAGTCCCTGTGGGCCCGTACCCCCCCAGTATAGGTAATGTCCACATCCTGCACGACAATCAAAGAAAATGATGGTGGCTCTGCCTCCAATGCAAATGAATGGGGCCTAAGTTCACTCTATCTGCGCACCCTGTATGGAGGCCACAGCCTTGTGAGACCATTATCCCAGAGTGTTGCAGCACCCTCAATCATATTTCCAGATGAGCCACTGACAGGCACACCTCATGTTTAAATGCAAATTTCAGCCAGAGTACCTCACGGAAACCAGATTACTTTAGAAATCTCTCTCTGTAACCTTGCACACTTATTAAAAACAACTCTTAACAAGCCGCTGTTTAGGTCTTTAGCATGGGAAGAGCAAGAGCGAAAAAATGTCACACCTGCTTTTGGACCGCAGGCAGAGAAATAACTTGAACAGAAGAAGTCGAGGGAAAGGCAGGAGCAGCTGATAAAGGGATAAACCCTGGGGCTACAGTGTTTAGTACACTAAGCCAGTCTGTGCTGGTGAAGAGATGTAGTGTCATGATAACAACTTGTTTTTATGGCATGTCGCTGCGTGGACACACTAACCATTACTGTCTGCAGCCAGCTATTCACTGTTATGACTAATAACAGAGCACAAGACAGTGGAGAAATTTACAGAGCCCCCGCTTTTGAAATGACACAGCTGCCTCGAAGAAACGAAGGTCGTTTTGGCAGAATGCAAACATTAGCTTGGCTTTAGTGAGTGAAGGATTTGGGGGGAAAAAGCTGGAGGTTGAATCACGTTGCTATTGTGTGACGCATCGCTGTTGTCTCGCACAGTTAGACAAGACATTGTCCAAATGATTTCCCGGTGGTGAAAATCTGCCTAATGATCTCTGTCTCTGGTGCTCTAATTCATTTATTATGCTAATAGGAAAAGCCGTTAGACTGATCAGACATTGCATAAACATAAGTGTACTTCAATGTTCTCTAATCGTGTAAGAAGAGGATTTGAAGGCTCCGAGTAATTCTGCCACATTATAAGATGATGAAAATTCATAAAACTGCCAGATGATAAGGGTTTAAAATATCCAATAGGCAGCTTTGTACGCGGATTGTAATCTCCCTCACCGACAGGCTGTTAATTCCCCCATGAGCAAATCTGAGAATTCTGAATAAATGTGCTGTAAGGCTTAACATAGACAGATGAGATATATACTGCACACTGCACATGAGTGGCTGTAGGGTGGCAAGACCGCGGATAAAGTTTCTTCCCCACTCCAAACAGTGAACTTACTGTGCGTGTGTGACAGTAACAAATGTCCATCAAGGTTATAAGGAGCACTGTGTGTTCTGCCTGGGCACAGCTTGACCCAGGCGGCGGTCTTTATCCACACTCTATCACCTTAATCGCCAAAGAATTACCTCAGCCCCTAGGGGAGGGGGGCAACTCTGATTAAATAAAGTGACGGACCTCTGCAGAACGCTGTCATCACTGAGGGGCACTAAACTTTTGGTAGGGAGGATGCTTGCTGAACTGCTGGGACACTACGTGGACCATAAAATCCTGAAATGTGTCTAAGCCCTGTAAAAGGTACAGGAATAAGCTTTGTGACTTTCTGGCTGAGAGATTATTGTCAGTTGGCTAGAGTGTCGGCTCTCAGCTCAAAGACCCCGAACTATTGTTTCAGTGCTATTTTCACTACTTTTTTTTTCAATCTTTAACTGCACGAATATAACAGACTTCATATTTCCTGGCTAGGATCTCCAAACTGACCTAATTTATTCCAAGTGTTGTGTGGACAGTCTGATTCCGTTCTTTATCGCTCTGTTTCCGGACCCTTAATCAGGTCCCCTCAACATACATATTAAATGAGATGCTTTAGAGCTGCCTGGGCTACCAACTAAATCATATTTACATCTGATTACGCTTCTAAAACACCTTTTGTAGATATGCGTTCATACACACCAGGATGGTCTGCCTAATCTCGAAACTTACATAAATCAGCCACAACATTAAAACCAGTTACCGGTCTTAATGTTGTGGCTGATCGATGTATCTCACACATCTATGCAGTATTAAACCAAACTAGTGATAAAGTGGTTCATCTCTACTTTATTTTTTAAATGTAACGCAGTTCCTTTGTTTGAAAAATGCTATAAAAATTACAGCTAAGTAGAAAAGTCCATTATTCGATAAATTGATTGACAGAAAATGAATCCAGTGGTCTGATAATTGATCGATCATTTCAGTCATTTTTGAAGCAACGATGCCAAAATTCTCTAGTTCCAGCTTCACAGTAGTTAAGATTTGCTGCTTTTCTTGTCTTATGTGATGGTAAACTGAATATCTTTGGGCTTTGGGCAGTTGGTCGTACAAAACAAGGCGTGAAGACGTTGCCCTGGGCTTTGGGGGTTTGTTATGAACATTTTTTCAGGATTTGATAGATCAAACGATCAGTCGGTTCATCTGGAAAACAATCTAATGATGATAATCATTCTTTGCACTGCCTGTACAAATACGGCACACTGAGACTGCACTTTGGCTGAGTGAAGCTTCGGCTATTTTCAGGTTCCTCAAATGGTCTTGCTTTTTTATTATGAATATGGTTCATTGTGGGTCAACCCTGCATAGCAATATAATGAAATTCCATTAAGTGGAGAAGTGTACACAGGCAGAGATGTGGCATGCAGGTTATAGAAAATGAGAAAAGGTACTCGCCAAGCAAGATTTGATGTTCACAGAGATGAAACCCTTCATATCACATTTTCACCCGTCACAACTTCACCTCAGAATACCCCTCTGCGAAACTGCTGTTTTTATTTCTGATGACTTTTGCATCTCCGCGAGTTCCCCCTAAGAGTGCAGTTTTAACTGTCTTATAACAAAAACACGTTTACGCTGCTATAGAACTGGCGGAAGCACTTTGGAGAGACCTCACCGAAAGCATAAGCAATAAAACGAGCCTTCCAGTGTTTCCATTTTTAAATACTCTGAAGGGAACGTCTGTAATGCAGTTTTCTAGTACTTGGTGTCCCCGGACTGCAACTGCCGGGGCCCTCCTTCAAGTGTGGGCTGCCGCTTTATTGCAACATCAGCATTATGATTGCAAGGAGGGAGGGGCTGCTTCTCCAAATTTGAAGCTGGTCATAGATCTCAGTGGACATCCACACTGGCTCTTCATTATCTGCTCTCAGCCAACATCCCAGCAGGGGGGCATGTGTCTGGATAAAAGGCCTTGATTATGTAAATGTCTGAAAGCCTGTGGCGGTCAGCGTATTTACAGGCCAATGCATCAATCTTCCACTGACTCTGCATTTCTTTAGAATATCTGGGACTTATGCTTCCAATATGCATGATTGATCTATAAGAATGGGCTGCTGGCAAACGCTGTTCATTTAACTGTCTGCTCTGATTGATCAAGAAATCCAAATAACAAGTCGTTAAACATGCACGGACCGCTGTCAGCATTTCTTAAATGTTTATCTAATTTTCAGCGGGTGGTTGTTTCTGCGTCTGTATATGTAGCCAAATGCTCTGGCTTGAGAGACCCAGAAACAGCAGAGCAGCGCAGGCACAGACGTCCATTGCTCTGGACGCTGTCTACATGAATGCAAAACCCAAACCAAACAAAGAGAGTGATTAGTGGGTCTGTTTAACCTCAGGGCAGAAGTATTACATTATTAGACCGGAGAGTTTACTTAGATATCTGCACTGCCGTCTGCACTCCTACAGCCCGTCCCCACTGCAGTATGTCCCAACACAGTCAGAGCTGACAGAGCTGATTCGGGAGTGAGCATGGTCGGTTGGTGTAGTGCGCCGGGGATTTTGCCATCACAATCTCTGTCATTGCTGTTTTGCTCAAACTGACAGGTGTCACGTTGGTTCAGTAACAAGTCATCTGTGCCAGTCACCCTGTTAAACCTATAATATTTGGTAGCCTTACTCAAATAACGCAATTTTGAGGTATTTGTAGTTTACAGTATGTAAAGTGTGGGAGAGTGTATGCTTGTAGTCCAGCAGAGCTAGATCAGGGGTTTCTTTTTTTAGCCCATATATGTATTTTTTTTTTTTAAATTTATATATTTTTGCAAACTGGCACCATTTAAAGTATGCCAACTTAGCTATTAGCAGTTCCTGATAGAAATGTACCCATGGATGTACGACTATTATGATTGGATTACTTTGATACTGAGAAAAACTTTAAACTTTCATGATTTTCGTGCAAGCTCTGAAGTTATAAGAATTGTTCTTGGTTCTATGATTTCTAAGCAGATTTACGGATGTTTGTTTGTGGTGGACGCGGGAGATAATGATGTCTGAAATGTTTGTCCACCAGTTTTCAAATTTCACATTCATTTCCCGCCTCAGTACATATTTTGATAATTAAGGGATATTTAAGGGAACAGATACAAATTTTGAATAATGGATTTTGTGCGTATGTAAAGGAATATGGGCCAATATATCACAACCATTTTTTTTTTAAACTCGCAAATATTGGCCTCAAAAATTCCGCATTGGTTCATCTCGAAATATTATTACACTACATTTATTTCACTACTACAGTCACAGTTACTTTGTCAAATAAGATTTTATGTACAAGATATAAGATCATCTTATAATATAAATAAGCTACTTAATGGCACATAAAGTAGTTGCAATTAGCTCCCAAGTAGTTGCGAAATTGAAATCCGGCTTCCACCTTAATGACCCGGTGATAAAAATCCAATAAAAATTGACTCACTATTAATGATCCAATAATAATCTGGCATTATTTGTTGTAGTCATGGTCAAAATGTGGTTGGAAGTCCTTCAGGCAGCATTATCATGTGAATGTGAGTCAGCTGCTCTGTATTTTCCTCCATTAAAGATTTAATCTTTTCTGTGGTTGGCTTAATTGCCTTTTGCTGAGCTGTTTCCTTATTTTCTATCGTCAGTCGGGCTGGTGGTATTTATCACCAGTGGGCAGGAGATTCAGCACCAGCTCCAGTTCAAAATCAGATGGGTTTCTAGTTTTTATAGTCTTGGGTGAGTGCAGTTTCAAAACCTTTTTGTGAGGATCAGGGTTAGGGCTAAGGGCTAGAAAATAACCCTAATCCTAGCCCTGTTATTGCCACATCCCACGTTTGTGCGTAGCAATCAAATACCTCCTTTCTTTTTTTCAAAGTTTTTCCAAGGTTTATTTACTTTTGCTTCCTGACGTCCTGGTTCTGCTTTTATCTGCACAGAACTGAATCACTGAAAGTCAAACATTTTCCTTAAGCTCTCTTAAATTCAGATCCTCAGTTTCATGGCTGCGACTTGTGTCGTCTCCATCACCTTGTCTCCTCTACTGCTCCTCTTTCTGTCTCTTGTACTGCCACCTGTATGAACTTAAGTTTGTGTTTCAGGGCTAAACTGTTGGTACCGTCGCACCATGACAATGACTGGTACATCATTTGACTAACTTGTCACTTCTGCTCCACTCAGAAACTCCAGCTACCTGTCACGGTGACTCTAAGTCAAGACAGAGAGGAAACTGTGTCACCACATGTACACGTTGTTGGTATTATTATTATTATTACTATTATTATTGTTTAAGTAAATGATATAATTGCATCTTCCACCACTTGTAATCACATTTCCAAATGCATTCTTATGACTTATGCAATTTCACTGGTTATCACTGCTATGTTTATTAATTTCTTTGAATAACACAGCATGATCTTTGCACAGATATCAGCATAATATAATGATGTTGTAATGTGTTTGGGGGTTCACTGCACTTGAAGCTGCTGATTTTTTTTTTTTTTAACCAGACTGCAACCATATGTTTACCCTACCAGGAGAATCACTGAGAAGTCTCAGATGTTCTCACCAACGTCGTCACAAAAAGAGCTTGGATTTCTCCCCCCATTTGTTGCACCTCCTTTTTTGAGTTGAACAAATACACGTTCACGGTGTCAGGCTGTCACTGAGTGAAAATGAAGAACAAATATAGAGCCTGACATGCCTTTGTTTATTGTACCTCTTGGGCTGTGAGCAAAATGCTGAAATGAGATCAAAAACCTGCAGACGGAAAAGTCTTTACTGGAGATTAATGTTGTGTATATTTGGTCTCAGATAAATAAGTTTAATATAAAAAAAACATTGTACTGATTCAGAGATTTAAAATGGACCAGAAAATGTTAAAACTGTAGACATTTATCTGTTTATATAACTTTTCACTGTCCATAAATGATAAGCAGTCAAATTTAGCCATTGCACCTTAACACCTTAGCAAATTTATACAGATTCATTCTATCAGTCTTTCAAATCCATGCTACTGAAAAATGTGCATTTACAGTTCGCTTTCTTGGCCGGGCTCAATTTTACCCAAAGGATGAAAAAGAATTGGGCTTAAAGTTCAGGGCGAAGGCTTAAGAGAGAAGGCAGCAAAGGTTATCCAGATACTGAGAGGATAAGATTTGAATAAACACTCGGTGAGGATCATATAAAGGTTGGCTTTGCACATTACAGCCAAAGACTCCCTCACAAGGAGATTACATGAAATTCCACTAAGCTTTGCCTTAACGGCAATCTTGATGGCAACTAGCTGGACCTTAACACACGCGTTGTTTGTCCTTACTCTCGGAGGCGACCCATAGGAGCGTCCCAGTGGCAGCAGGCATACCAGGCCTTCGCTGTCATGGTTACATCGATAAAGCCCCATAATGGTTTGACAATTCGACCATACAAAGACAGTGAGGTAGTGAAGTTAAGAAAAAAGCGTTTAGCCTATTGGGGCTGCATGGCTATAGAAGAGAGAGAGGGTGGAATGCTTTCATTTAATACAAGTTCAGGCTGATAATTTTACCCAAGTAAAGCCCCGCCACTTAATATCAGTTGATATCAAAAAAAAAAATATTAAAAAAAATTCAGATACGACACTCTGCCTTTGGATAAACTTCCATTAATGCATGAAATATCATCTATAATTGGTCCGGTGTCAATGTTTAGTCTGCCGTGTCTCTAGATCGCCTAATCTGACACACTGATCATCTCAAAAAATAAATTTTGTTGTCTGATCTTGGCATTGCAGCCCCTCAAGACGAGTCTTAAAGTTCTTTGATCCTGATACGTAAACAGAAGTGTGTGCACACACACTGCAGCAGCACCGCGATACTGACGGAAACAGAGGAAAGTAATTCTTCCCATTTGCAGACAGTTTTACTTTATAATCACGAACAAAGCCTCAAGGCTGCATGTATTCACTGTACACATTTAACAATGAATTAAAAGCATGATCAAATATTTGTATTTTATAAAATGTTGGTATATAACTTTTTCACAGGCTGTGAATCATCTACTAAATCCCTCTGCAAATAATCTGCCAATCCTCTGGGAGGTACCATCCTGCAGCCTGCTCTAGATTAATACCCAGGCATTTCTTTGGAATTGATTATTTAACTTTTTTTTAATGCTATGTTTTATCTCAGCCCAGCAGAATGGCTCTGCACTGTCATAGAGGGCTTTTGCAAGTGAATTGAAATCCTTCAGTGCAGGTGTGGAAAGCAGAGCAGTGAAGAGGCTCCTTCACTTCTGCACTCGACTGATAACTTTAACATTTGACCACGTATTGTGTTTGGGCAGCTGGTTTTTATGAGAGCACGCAGCGATGCTTTTCCTCAAACAGATTCACATATTTGTTCTCGCGCAACTTTGAGTTTTAAAAAGAACAGTACACTCTTGAAAGGAAGAAAAAGGTTCAATTGCCGCACGGACTTGATTAATGAGAATTTCTTATCTGCAATCTGCTTATTTTGTTGTTCTGTGCTGCTAAGTTGCCGGAAGCCACAAAGTGGATAGTGAAGTGAATCCAAAACAAGACGCATTTTGCATTTTACCTCCACTGTGGTCAAGTTTGAAATTATTATTTCAAATAGTCAGCAGTTTCCCACTCTCAGATTCAGGCTATGGTTAGGTAGTTCTGACACTCAAATGGCTCAAATGGCTTTATAATGAATTAGTCAAGCTTGGAATTGAAAACCTCCGCTGTCAGCAGGGTGGCAGTCAGACCTGTTCTCACTGCTGCTACGAAAAAGAAAAAAAAAATGTGCTTGCATGCTGATTTGTAACTAGGTTATTGGTCACTCTTTCCCCCCATCTTCTCACTCTTCTTCTTTTCTGCTATAAGTCTGTTAGTGTTTGCTGATGTCAAGTTTATGAAAAGCTTTCATATTTCCAAAAGAAATTCTGAAATGATAATAATAAACAAAGCAAGAGACAATCATGTCAGAATTTTTTCCCCTTTTCTGACATAGTTTGTCAACTTCTAGGGCATCTTTTATGATGTTAAACCACATAGGAGCAACTGTCATAGCGTAACGAAAGAGTAACGACGTTTCGTTTCATTTCAGTGAACCTGGAGCCATTTGACTATGACCCTCGGGTCAGGAGGGTCTTAATTAATCACACCTGTGGGTGCAACATTACCTCTCGCACATATATTTATGTTGCTCACCCACACACTCCTTCTCTTTCCACTGACTGGGAAGGGAAAACAACACAGCCCTCCTTCACCGCCAAGTGACGACGAGTGTTTCCCGGTTTCCTTTGCCTGATTACATAAGAAAACCGTCCCTGGTCCCTTGCCTCACCGATGTATGTCAAGCAAGTTGGGAAAGATCATCTGTAACTGGTCTGGTTTCAATGTTTAGTCTACCATGTCTCTAGATCTCCAGTCTCTAGATCACCCAATCCGACGCTGATCTGTGTAGTCTGATCTCGGCAGACCCTCGAAAGGAGTCTTAATGTTCTTTGATCCCGAGGCCTGATCAAAACTGTGTCCACACACGGCAGCAGCACAGTGATAGTGATGGAAATCGAAGAGAATAATTTTCCCATTTGCGTATTCATTGTTCAAATTTCACAATGAATTAAGACCATGAACATGAATAAACACGTTTTCTTTATGGGAACATGGCATTTCCTTTTCTCTCCATACCCTGACCCTGCTCTCGCTCTTACTTGTTACATACACAACCCATGAACCATTTCCTTGCAACCCTCTGTGCCTCCCCTACTCAACCTCCTTCACCAATTCCTGTCTTCCCAGTGCAGCCATTTTCCGGAGCGATTTCAGGGGATAATAGCACTCACAAATCATCCGCTGGGCAGTGGAGCCCATGAAATTGATGTGCCTTCATTTCAAAACAATGGAGGTGCCTTATGAGGGGCCTCATGATGTCATAACTTTAGCAGCTGACAGGCTGGGCAGGTGTATTTTGGCCCCAGGATGGGCAACGGGCCAATGAAAACCCTGTCGGGACAACTTAATCAATTGCCACATCGAGGGGGATGGCAAGAGTGTGGTGTAAGCAGCCACCAGACATGCTCAATCACATTCTCTGAACTGAGCAAACTGACAGCTTTTTTTCTTGGGAAACCAGGCCTCCTTATCTCCCTAGAGTTGCGTAATGCTTCACTGTCTATCTGTGGCTATCTCCCTATCTGCCCATTCCAACAAAACAGCCCAAACAATAAAAAAATACAAAAAGCGAAACAAGTTGGAGACAAAAAAGACAAAAATTGCCTGGGAGGACTTAAATAAAAGTTAAATATATTAATGAAGCATTTTGGTTTTACAACAAAACCCAATAGAGTCTGATACCCATAAGAGCTGCTTATGTTTTGCGAGAAAAATTGAGCGATAAATTATTCATGCGGGCTAGTGAAGGGGCACTATAAATCTCTGGAGTTTTTGAACTGTAAATGAGTGGGTTGGGCATCGATGGAAATGCCATCCTGATCTGAACACAGATTAAATTAAAATGAATGAACTATATTTTTCACTGGGAAAATTTCAGCATTATCCATTAGACAGATTGCCTCTCTTAATTAATTGCTTCTGCACTTGTTGACATTTGTCATAGAGGGTGCATGGGTTAAGCACACCTCCTGTACGAAAAGATTAAAAACCCACTTACATGCTAAAAAGAATTATGGATGACTGAGGAGCATGGCTTAATTGGATATTGATTGACTTGGCTGCGTTACACCTGGTCTCATAACATCTCACATCCCTCACGCACAGGGAGTGTGATGCATTTTTCAATAAGCAGCTCCGCAGCAGCAGAACCTTTTCATACTGGTGTCTCTCTCTGGAAAAAATTGTGTGGATGAAGCCATGTTGCCTCACCAGATCCAAGCCATCACTTCAAAGAGACAGGGTGGGGATGATCTTTGCATGACGGATGCAGCTTTCCTAGCTGTGAGTGCCGGAGAACGAGCTGCACCTCATATCTGAGTTTTACGTGCCATTGCCCTGCAACTGCTACAAACAAAAACCTCACTGGTGTCAAGAAAGTGAAGCAAAATCAGCTCCTCCTTGTCCAAGATGGATGCCTGGTGTCATTTTGTGGGGGAAAAATGAACAGCCTCTGCTGAATGCAGTAACGTGCAAGACTGGCAATTTTCAAATTGTTACATTTCATATTTGATAAGTAAGAATTTCTTAATACTGCTTCAGTGCATTCGTAACATATTGCAATCCAAGTATAGAATGAATGCACTTATCATAAAAAATATACGTTCTAAACTGGGGGCCCGTTTTCACCAAATTTCTGCAACTTGAGGAGATTTTCTCTCCTGTTAATTTCAACACAATTTCTCTAATCAAAACAATCACCATACTTGCAACCCATGTATGAGCATCCATTTATCTGCAATTTGTGAGGAACAATCCAGTGGTGAAACAGACCCCAGATGTTTCACCTAATTACCACCAGCTGTTTTGCAGTTTTATAAATGAATAAAAGATGCAGGGAATTACACATTTCTACAGCAGACTTCTTCAGTGGGATAATCGCATAAAGCTGCAATAGGACACTGCTATATTTGACGGTTTAAACTTCAGCAAACCCATACCCAAAAGTTATCAAACCGCACAAAAAATGCTCATTTTTCAACTTTTTACCAGATACCAAAGGGTTGAAAGAGGCAAAAGCTCCGCGGAAGAACCACTATAGCGGAATATGGAAGCAACTGCAGAAGAGCCTTCAGATGGAGATCTTTTAATGGATGCCTCCTAAATACTCCAACTGTATGATCAATTGAAAAAAAAAAAACAAGATGGTGTCAAGTAATCTGGTGTCAACTCACTTGTTTTTCTTAATTGGCTGCCACTCTGCCCAAACCGTGTTTTTGTTTCACCCAGCCTCCGACCTGTTGTCCAGATGGAAAATTTTTAGCCACCAGTAAATGACAAAGCATCAACCAAAATGTCCTCTCAGAAATCCATTGTATGGGAGATGTTACGGATGATTTCTTTCCCGTGCAGGGACACTTGTGAATCCAGATTTCAATGATGTTAGAAACATAGCTGGTTTAAAGTTTACCTTTGGACAGATAAGCATCCATACCCAAAGTCACAAATCTATTGAGGAATACAGGGAATGCATGTATTTTGAGTTGCTTGCGGTGGATCTAGGCAGGCAAGCCGGGTTCATTTTTACATTTAAAAAAATCCCGGGGCTTGACATCAGGGTTCGCCTTAAGGGAAACATTTCAGACAGACCTAATATAGTTTGCAGGTACTTAAATGGATTACACATCAAGCTACAGGAGCATGATTGGGCGTAGCAGACAGACACCATCTTTGTGATGGAGGGAAGGCATGCATGGCTGCTCTACGGGCTCCAGACAGACAGAGACTGACAGGAGAAACGTGGGGATGGTAGACAGAGGAAACTCCTTGTCTGCTTATGTACGTCAGCCAGGGTCAATCCTCAGATGTAAATGTAGCTAAGCACAATGGCAGACAGACAGATGTGCACACCTCTCTGTGAACAGGGCACATCTCTGCCTGTCAGACCGGACCGACGCGGGTTAAGGGAGGTCAGAGTGGCAGAGGAGGAGCAGGCAGACAGCTTGTCAATGCTGTTGACAACCAGATGGATGAGCCAATACATTAGGGAGCCACAGTTCTACTTTCCTGTTTATTGACACATCGTACTACTGCACTTGGACATGCCTCAAAATGCTTACACTGGTTTCAATATTTACAAAGAGTCACATGTTAACAGCACATTTGCACATTCCCCGATGAGTCAATTTTGAATTTCTGTTTTCTCATATCCATAATTTGTCTATAAAACATCTCGGCTCCCAGTTCTCAGCCAAGCCACGGATCTATATGTGCTGTATATTGAGCTCGGTTGGCTTGAACTGGCACATTCATTTGTCACCTGTGTGTCTTGGAGCAGAATCTGATCCCAGCGTCAACATTAACATGGTTTTTCTAGGGCAGCAGCTTCATTATTGAGCCCCAGCCGGGTGAACCAGACCATTACTGCTCTGGAGAAAGAGACCGAACACAGAGAGAGAGGAGGAGAGATGGAAAGATGAGAGGCACAAGGATATAGGATAAGCAGAATGATGAAGTGGGGAGAAAGAGGGAAGGCGGGAGTGTGAATGAAGGATGCTAGTATGGGGACAGAAGGAGAAAAGAAGTGACCAAATAAATCACCAGCCAACAGATAATTGGACGAGCTACACTCAAGGGACGGTTGCAGCGCCATGAAAAGTGACGCCTTGATTTGCAATTAACTCCAGGAAGAGGAAGGGGATTTAGTTCCCTTTGGATTAATTCCAGGAATGTGATACCTGACAAGATGGTTGCCATAATGAATCTGTTGGGCTGCAGGAATCATTATCATCATTTCACTTGTATGATGGCGCCTCTCACTAGGGAGCAACTGTCCCGATCTGAGAGGCAGAAAACATATCAAACTGGACCTGAAGGTAGACCTGGACACCTAATGACCCAGAGCAATTAAAATGTACGACCGCGACCACGACAGGGCTGCGCTCAGAGGCTGAGTAAATTTTTTACATTTGTTCAGTGAGTTTTCAGAGTTTCTAGCTCTCAAAGTGAGATATTATCCCTCTTATCAGTTTAGCTGAATACTTCCTCTGTGCATGTCCTGTAGTATTGCAGAGAAAGTTAAGTGACCTCAAGGACGAGATGATTCAGCCAGGCTCAGTGTCGACGTTTGCACTCGGCATCCAGCTGCTTCTGAACTCGGGTTATTCAATTCGGCCATAATTACGCCGAACACAGTCGCTCGCTCATGCACATAGAAGTGTAATTTAAAAGATAGGATCACACTGATACAAGGTTTGTGTTCGTTAATCTACAAAAGTAAATGTATTTGCTAATAAGGAGGTTTGTCTGAAGGCGTAAAACTTTCTTGCTTCACTCAACGGAGATACAAAGAAAAACTAATGAGAGGCTTTAAATGTTGAGGTACTGCACTGGAAGAAAATATCAAGGTCACATCGCCAGTGTATTGTGTTAAAGTCTTTCTTTTTTTTTCTCTCTTTAATTTATTGCATTTCCGGCTTTTAATGCCAAAGCTAATGATGGGGAACAAAAAGGACTTATGGAGACGAACAGAAAGTGCCAAATATTTTTAGCACTTTTAGGTAACTAAAAATTCTTTTTTTTTTTCTTATTTGACCTTTATTTGTATCTGGATCTAATGGAAAATGGACTACTCCTTAATGACTCTGATTAGGCAGCTGTAGAAACATAATGTCTAACAATGAACGTTATCACTGTCTTTGCCTTTAGCAAACTGCTTGACCTTTCCTGTGCACCTGCCTTTAATAAAGTACTAATTAGTGTATGTGTCTCATTAGGATCTGAAAACCAGCCACTATATAGGTCTCTGAAATATGAACTCAGCACTGGTCAGTGGAGGCATGTGTCAGCTCACAACATATCAAAAGTTGGTAATAATTTGAGGAGGGAAAGGTTCTCTTACTATGTACAATGGTTTTACAACTACATTGATTGAATTTTTTTGCTCCTAAAGAGTTGTTTTAATTTATGCATCTTGGCAAAGTAGTTTGGAAACTCAGTAAGCTCTGCCAACTCTAGAAGCACTGATGGCTTCAGTTTCTATGATATTCCGGCAATTTTTTCCCTAATAATAAAAATTCAAGTGTTTTAATATCTGTGGCTAACCAAAGTAAGAGAATGAGAAAGTGCCATTTTCACTCAAAACATCCACCGCTTCATCTTTAGCTTTGAGCACAAAGCAAATCTGCCTGAATCTCATTCCAAAAATGGCAAGAAGCTGAGCCAGTTAATACTCCTGTCCCATCCTCCATGCTAACAGCTTCCAATTACCAGGCGACTGGAGAATGAAACCTCTCTTATTTAACCATGTTGGGCAGTATTGATTGGACTGGAAAACTGTGTAAAATTGGAGAGAGGTGGGATGACCTTGTCTCTTGTACTCCCCTCCTGATTGACAACCAAAGTAGAGACAGCTGTGGAGACGAACCGGCAAAGGCGATGCTCGTTGTTTGAGCTTTCAGATTGTCTAGTTGAAAAGTGTGGTTTAAAGACGCAGTTAAAGTGTCTTTACCTTCCATAATGTGACGTACAGTATATTCAGTTGAATATGCAGGCAGGATATAATTTTGAGAATTTGATTTCATCTTATTATTCAGGGATTCAATTTTGTCACCCGAAAGTGGGCATGACTTGGCCAGCATGAGTCTCTGGAGAAGCCATTTGATTTTTTTTCTACTTGGAGTTTTCTAAGTAGAGGAAGGAGTGTCACCACTCACTCCTCCTCACTGCATCAGTAAATCAAGAGGCTGAGATTAGACCACAACAACACACCTTTAGTAAAAGTTTTTACCAACTGACACACACACCTTCCGCCCATGATATCCCTCGGCTAGCTACAACAACCTATGAGCCAACAAAATCAAGTGCAGTTGGCTGGTCAGCCAAAATCACGTTTCATTGGATACGTGTATGTATTTGTCAACCGAGCACGAGCTGAAAATCTTGAGAAGTTGAACCATCAGCGAAAACAACAAACTGCAGCGATGTAGAATTGTACCCCAGGGTGTGTTAGTACACTGTGACATCCCTGCGCCGTTAGTGATGCTGGGTTTTGGTCCGCGGTGAAACAGACTTGAAACGTCCAACCAGAGAGGGCGGCAAAACACAGCTTTTTTAGTCTGGTATTCAGATACCGTTTATGGGGGTGGCTGGGTGTGCACCTGTAACTCCACCCAGTCACGATGTCCCAGTTTACTGACATGCCCAGGAGTACACCTCTACATGGTTGCAGCAAAGGGGAGAAGGTAAACCACTGACGGTGAATAAAAACAAGACTTTCATGAGGTGTTAAGTTTAATGTTTCTCTAATGTTTTACAAGGAGAGAACAGAGAGGAATTTAAACAGGATAAGAACTTGGAAAAAGTGTTTCTTATTTCACTGTGTCTTTAAGTTGTTTCGTATGATCGGGCGTGTTTTTTTCTCTGCTATGACTGTTTTGTTTGTGAGACGGCTGTCAAAAGGGGCCATCAGAGAGAGTGTGAACACAGGGGCAGCGGGTGCCTCACATCGTGAATCTATCCCACACTCTGTTTGTGTTCCCCTGACAAAGTGTAGTCTCTGGACTCTGTCGGCAGTCCTGTTCCTGTCAAGTCAAATAAAAGCATTTCAAATGGTCTCCTCATCCTGACACAGCGAGCTGGCTCAACGGGAGGCTGGAAGGGTTCAGAAAACTGGTTAGGAAACTTACAGAACTCAACCGTGTGCCCTCTGCAGAATGCAGAAGAAGCCCTACAAGTTCCACAAGACATATGCGCACCCAAGCTCGGATAACCTAAGAAGTGCCCAATTTTCCTTCTTGCTGGCATTTCTTCCAAATGTCAAATCATTCACCTGGAACGAGTTACCCAGACCTTCGGGGATCTTCTTTGAGAATGTCAAACCAAACCATGAATCTGCACAAAGCTCTGGATAAAGCACAGTGTCCACTGTCTTCTCATAGTGAGGCCTGGGGGGAGGAAGTGAGACATCCAGGGTCTCAGATGATTCAGTCACACTGCACTTATCAAGTGCACATGTAATCTCAGGTTATGTTTTGTCTCTTGAATAACTCCGGCATGTTTATCCTGTGGAAGAGTCTCATGACCCCTCTTCCTGTGCAACCTGGAATAATACTGTATGTCTGCATGCTCCGGTGATTTCGTCTGCCTGCCAACGCAACAACAGGATAGTTGTCTTTTCTGAGGGGAAAAAGGACAAAACATCCACCAAATGCCATCAAACAAGAGAGTGGTATTTACTACCATTATCTGGGCTCCATCTCACGTTTACTTTTATAAAGACAGCGTAGACAGAGTCCATAAATTGAACCGGCTCGCCACATAAAAGAAAAATACAGGATGAACCCGATTATACCCGAGACAATAAACAGATCTTCACTTCCAAAAGCTCGGATATAAACCGAGAGCTGACGGAGAATCTAATAACAATAACAGACAATGATTGTCACCGGACTTAATAATAGTGGCTCAGGATGGGATGCACGGCAGCCACCACTCTTCCACTACCCTACTGCCTCGGCCAGTGCTAGAGTTGCTCTCCCGGCGTGGAGGGGAGAATGTTTACCTTTTTTGATTTGATCCACAATAACCGAGGTCGGGACCAGTGTTTATCTGTTGAGTGTGTACACAGTATGGAGCTTTGTGTCAAGCTATCTGTCTCAGAGGCAGCTCTAATTCAGTTTTGATTGCACACACAGTCTTTTCCTTGCTGGGAATGTGAAGAGGATAATTGTTTCATACAGTTTCAGACAATCTGTGGACTTCCTGGATTTTTCAGTTTTTTTTTTTTTTTCCCCTATTGTCACCCTGCGTAGAAGTAATTTTCTGAACCTTAGAAAAACCTCCTCGGCAATTTCAGCAAATTTTTTTTTTTTTTTTTTTAAATGAGCGATTATCACAAAACTCTGGCAGAGAGGAAAGTCAGAGCTCTTCCTTTTATTGGAATGGAGAGGAATTGAACACCTCGTCAATGCCTCATGGAGAGATATCTTTCATTGTGAAATAAACTGAGGGTGAATCTGCTGTTCCATTTTTACTAGTGGTTTCAGGTTAATGGACCTGCGTTGATCACAGGGGAGCAAATTTCTCAAATTCTTAGCAAAATGTGTCCCTGGTAAGAAATAAAGCACTGGTTTATCATCTTCACGAGTGCCTATGACCTGATTGTTGAATGGGAATTAAAGTACAGAATTTGAGGTTTTTTAGGGACATTTGCAAAGTGAGAGTCAGTGATAATCAAGTGCAGCCCTGAGGCTAAACCTAAACCCTTCACGTTTCTAGAAAGGATATTACAAAGCACATTTTCTTCATAGCCACAGCTACGTCTTCAGGCTTTAGCTAATGAAAGGCAGACCCTTAATGCTGAATAATGTGACCCACAATACAGTTATAATCTGATATAGATTAAATTTCAAGTTACGATACTCTTTGAAAACCTGCACAAAAACTCATAAAGCAACACTCCAATATCTGTTGAGCTATTTTGGGCCGGGCCAATGTGGTCTGACCAACATAAACTGTATCCAGGCAAAACAAAAGAATGGCATCGACAAGAGGGCAGTGATTCATTATTGACATTAAGTACATGGTGCCTCCATTTGGCAATCATTTCTGTTTATCAGCTTCAGGCAGGTCTGTAATTAGGACAGCAATACCTCAAGGAGTACAGTTTGACTTTTATTGCCCATTCAAATAGAAGTCAGCTGCCAGCAGCTCATTGACTTGCACTTAAATGTGGATGGATTAACGCCCGGCTTCTTCTAATGCATCACACACACTGTAGTTTAATCCGTAGTAAATCTACAAAACTCTCAGTAGGATATTCAAGGTCTTGCCTGGTAATCCATGTATAGTGTTTGAACATTTTAAAAAACCAAGCAGATAATGGCCAGATGTTCCCCTGCGCCTTGTTTGTCTGTCTAAATAACTTTAGGCCACGTTTACATCTGCAGTGGCTTTTGTTTCCTAGAAAACGCAAAACCTTCTGTCGAAAAAAAAAGGAGAGCGGTATTAGACTTCGTAAGCGTGGATTTTCGTCCCTTGAAATACCGAGCGCTCATCCTGTTGGTTAATTGCTTGTTTTTTGCTCAAGGAGAAGAAAGTCAGACTACTCAGGGCTACTTCAAAAAACACCCACACAAGCAGCATCCGCAGCAGTGCAATGAGATATTAAGGCGCCCTGTCAGGTTGGCGCCGTTTACAAAAAGTTATGACAGAACTTATAGGCTGTTCCCGCTGCTACTAAAACTGCAGCAAAAAAAAAAAAAAACGAGAGCAAAAGTAATCAGTATCTAAACTCATCCCTTCTTTCTTTCCCTTTAGTCTACATCACCAAACTCTCTTCAAAATGTTAGCATTTCGCTGCACGCGCCCTAACTGTGTGTGAATGTGTACAGTGTAGGTCAGAAAAGGGAAAGCTTGATTCTATTTTTTTTGTTTTTTTTGGCCTCATGTCTTACAATCTCCCATCATAGAGGAATTAGGCCTGCTGGCAATTACATTAACCCCTCCCACGCCGAGGTCCGATGAGAGCACGCAGGCACGGTGAATGTTTTACGGAGCCAATGATAACGGCAGAGGCAGAGTTTGAAGTAGCTGGGCAAAATTATCTGGTCGCGAGGCTTAGAGTAATTAAGAGCAGGGAATGATGGCTGCTCAACATTATTGCTGGATGAGTGGCAAGAATGAGGAACACCTGAGGCTTTTGGAAACGGAGCACATTCGAAGGGATCTCAGGAGATTTTGAGGGTAGTACTACAACTGCTGCCGCTGCTGCTGCTGCTGCTGCTGCTGCTGCTGCTGCTGCTGCTGCTGCTGCTGCCGCTGTGGCAACTGAATGGCTGTTCAGATTTTCACAGTTACTGAATTCTCTGGTTCATATATGCTGGAAATAAAAATGGATGCTGAGGTGACAGGACTATCTAACATTGTAAAGTTGCACAGCCAGCTTGACTGAAAAGAAAAAGCTGCTTTGTTGTACGAATAATAAAAGTGTTAAGCCTTTTTACAGTGTTTTGAAGTCCTGGCTGAGATGTCACTGTTCTTTGCTATTCGGTGCCACTAAAATATGAACAAATCTTAACTTCCCTCTTCGGACTGACATTCAGTATCACCGCGGTGACCTGTTTTTGGTTAAAAGCAGGGGCAATTATCCCACCTGAGGAGTCATCTCCAGATTTGAGTGGCATTAAAGCTGCTGTAAGCCATATCCATGTCTAAAGTTTGTTCTTTATACAGATATCGTATGTATTCCATTACGAAATTGAACTCCAATTGCTGACGGCCCTCCTGTTGAATCATATACGTGTATACCAGAACTGTTATGATATCTAATGGCACATCACAGTACAAAAATGTGACAGTAATGCATCTTGGAGTTAACTTACAGTTAACTATCTGTCTATACAGTTAGTTATCTATTAATATTCCGAGCTATGAGAAGTCTCAACAAGTGCCTAAATATGTTGACATGCTTATAATCTTTCAAAATCTGTCCACATCCTACTCGAGAAATCTAAACTGTTTGTGTAAAGATGTCTAAGCTGGGGCTGATGGCCAGCTACGGTGTTTAGAGTATCTTCCAACGTAGTTCAGACATTTGCTCGTCACTTTTCTAAGGGCATTCAAATCCATCCATTTTTATTATTTGGTTTATTTGTATGTAGATAAACATCTGCCTGCAAAATCTTAAGCTTTATTGAATAGTATAGTGTGTATATATGTAATTAGTATTCTAATTTTAAAAAATGGATCACGTAACATGCCGATGGTTTTACAGCCCGTAACTTAAATTTTTGTTTCAATCTTACCGCTGTCATCAGCTTTGCTTCCAGCAGCAGTAGGCAGCTGTTTCCAGTGAAGAAGCTCTGAAAACCCCCTGTACGCTACCTGCCCAGCGCCCAGCAGCAGACAGCCAAAGTTAGCAACTAGCCCGCAGCGGCTAAAGAGCCAGATATGACGTTAATGAAGACTAAAACGGGGCTTATAAGAGAATGAATGTTGGACTTGCACTCATAAGGTGGCAATAAAACACGACTCTGGATGGATGCTAATGTTGCTCCCTATGTAATGGGCGTATAAAGAGGCAACTGTTTGCTAACAGGTTTGTCATATCAACTTCAAGGGTTTAAAATGGGTCAACATTGTGTTTACGGCTTCTTTCTGCTGCCCCCAAGTGGCCGAAAGGTCTGCTCAATCAGGTTTAAAATCCTGTGAGCGTACTGAACTGCGAGCCCTGTTTCGCATATTGTGCCGAACCATGAGTGACTTCATCATCGCACTGCCACTACTGCCTTTACCAGGAATGAAAATAAAATCTGTTTCCTCCGATCTGTATTAGCGTACTTTTTTGATCCCCTGACTGACGGTAAATCAAAGCTCGGCACCGCCGTGGTGTCTCCGCCAGAGTGAAGCACACTCCCCTCTCACGTCTTCTACACGTCCAATTCTTCAAATGTGGTCTCCCTAACTCAGGTTGTCAGATGCACGCTGAATCACACGAAGTGTGGGTCCGCACAGACCAGGTACTTCAGGGAGGCGCCGAACTGATTTCAGAGAATAGATTTTATGAGCAATTACAAGGCCACTGAATCCGTTTCTATGTTGATGAAATATACTGACACGACCCTGTAAGTAGTGCTTAATCCACTGATTCCGAGTCTTTTGTTACAAATGCAATTACACTGGTTTGTTTCGTCTAACTCTCTCTCTGTCTGCTAGATAATGACCTTTAAGGAGGAATCTCCCTTCCCCCCATCCTTTCCAATCAATGCCACTTGCGCGCGGTGGTTTGGTGGCACTTCATATTGTAGAGCTCCGCAATCACTCAGCATCTGATAAGGAGCGCAGCCAAAGTGCACGCTAGCCGTTTTGCCCCGCTCGCCGAAGACTCAGTATCAGCATGTGTAAAACTGCGTGTACTGAATGTGGATACAGTACACCACGTGGACATTTAAGCATATAAGACCATATTTAGATATGTGTATGAGTCAAGTACAGCCTCATCCTGTCAGTCTTTTCATTGGCACAACCTTCATCCCCACATCTACACACTTGTACACGACATGCTCATTGTGATGTAAAAAGCCCTTCAGAGAATCTCTTTTCATCTCTTCTGCAGAATTTCCACACATTAGCAGAGGCATTCGTCTGTTTCTGCTAAATTAGACCTTCCGTCAAGCACCCGGCTGACACCGCATGGACTTCCCGGCCCGTCCACACAGAGCGAAAGATAACGTTTTAATTGCTTAATAAATAAAATAAATAAATGTGTAATGATAGAAAAAGAAAGCGATTAGAGCAGGAGCTCAGTGCAAATATAGGAGCCTACTGCGGTTGAAAGCGTGATAATTAGACATTCCTTTCTGTGTGTGCCAGCTACACAGATTCACTAATGTGCACTGTGCAGCTGCTCTACAACCGAGAAGCTTATGTCCATGGAACGAGGCACCCCACCAGCTAAATTTAACTTTTTACAAAAGCCACCTCGCCTCTAACGCTGTTTCCACCGCTGCCAAAAACACAGATTTAGCAATATGTGTGCAATGCACATTCATGGTAGGTAGAGGCGTTCACGAGTCTCCTCCTTCCGTCCCTCCTCCTCCTCTGTCCTCCATGGGAGTGGGACCAGGGAAGAGTGATTCATTTTGTCTTGTGTGTATATGCACACACATTTAGCTAGAATAAACCACAGTGTTGATTTACGTCCTCATGATTTCAACGTGAAAGCAAACATGCAAGCGAGGATTGTACCTGTCCATGTGGGGTTTTCACCACAGGGGGCAACAGGCATCACTTCTAGACACGACTGCAATATCGTGGGATTGGTTCTTGATTCATGGAAATTCTATACTCGTTTATCAATGACAGATATCCTAACAAACAAACTGCTCCCCTCACACGTCACGTTACTCTCATCTGCATTAACCAACATGCCAATAGGCAATATTCACGCATAAGCGCTGGCTACACACAATACACAAATCAATGCGTGCCATCATCTGTTCACAGTCAAGCACATTTACACCTCCGGGGTAAATTATGCAGACTGTACAATCTCCCTCTCTACGTCTCTAATGTAATATCAATAGTTAGGGACATCTGAGAAAAATAGAGGAAGCCACGTGTCTGACCTTGGTAGACCTCGGTGGGCTGGCAGACATTGAAAAACCCATCAAATAACTGTTCAGTCACAGCGCATCCAAACCTCATCCATCAACATCGGGCTGTCAGGCAGGAATGATAAGTGGAAACTGGCAGCACCGAGTTCCAAGAAACTTCTGAAAAACTTGCACAGAGAAAAGAGCAGTGACGCAACACATTTGAGGGGGGGGGGACAGGTGGACCACCAAATTACAATCAGAAGTACTGCAGTTTCACGAAGAGCCTACTCGTATCCAGCACTGTTTAAGAGCCTGATATGTTCTGTAGATGTAAAAAGTGACAGAAGTGCTCTCACAAACGTGACTCATTCCTCGTAATAACGCTAGGGACATTAAGCCTATGTAAATTTAGAAAAGATATATAATGATACTGAGAAGGTTGGAGTTGTGTCAAAAGACGTGAGTAATACAGTGAAATAGCCACCGTTTAAGCTGCTAGAACATTGCTATATTTAAAAAAAATGGATGGTTTTCCCACATGTACATGATAATGACCTTTTCTGCAGTAAAATATGATTCTATTATTCAGTAAAAACACGACTTTAGTGCGTCTTCTCTTGCCAAATGGAACTATTAACTGTTAGTTTGCAATCACATCGAAAGGAGTGGTTCTTCTACTCTCTCTCGTGGTGTAAAAGGTTCCGGGATTGTGCCGGGTGATTTATGAAACCCGGAGGTCTTCCGTGGCCGTGCCAATTGGGTTTTTCTTTGGAAACATAATGGGCTGTCAGAAATCTCTTATCTACAGGTAAACAAATGGCTCTTCGGCAGCGCCTTTGGTTCGAGCGTCGTGGCGGACGGGGCACAGTCCCGATGAAGTGTCCACCAAAAATGAACATTTTCAGCAAAGATAAAATGTTTTGTTTTTTTTCTCAAGTGGAAATTCTAGCTGTGATCACTGGTTACGTTTTCCCACCCCAGTTTGGGTCACCTGCAAGCGGTCGCCCGTTCCCCCGCGAAGCTATTTCAGAGAACCACAGCGCAAGTCTGAATCGAGGCAAACTTTCCGATGGACTCCAGACAGTAGTGAAATTCAAATCCCCTTCCCTCTTTGGCAAGACGCCAAATCCAATTCCTCGTCGGGAGCTCCGCATGAATGTGCAAGAACAAAAGCAGCATCGACCTCGCCCACCTCCCTTTTTGTTTACCCGCCATTTCTTTTCAAACAAAGCCAGTTGCTGCCCGCGACTTCATCAAGGTCAAGCCGCGGCGCTCGCGTTCACGCGGTGCACAGCGCGGTGCCGAGTGGCTGCAAGTCTCCGCACGCACGTCGGTGCTACAGGTGAACTGCATTTTATTCGGGACCCTGCTGTGATCAACCACTTAGCAACCCCTGAGAAACGAGTCCGTTCAGCAGCTAAGAATCTCAGCCTAAATATAGTCTGTTTTATCCACACACACACACACACACACACACACAAAAGTCCTCATCCAGACAATACTTTTTCTCTCTTTCAGTGCAGAAATGACAGCGAGAATCGTTGTCTTTTTTTCCGTACTGAGACAAGCGGAGCCTGAGCCCCGGAGTAACTCGGGTTTCTCATTTCTTAGTCTCACCGGTGGAAAACACCTACGCTGGCTCGCACTCTCTTGTCGGCGTCCTTGTTTAAAAATCATCCAAAAAAAAAAAAAACAAGAACCTGCGTCCGAGCTCTCGCAACTAGGCCGTCGTCCCACTGCACTGATTAATCCTGCCAAGTGACAGGAGGAGCAGACATCTGCGTGCTTGGCTCCCCCCTTTTTTTCATTCACATAGACGCGACTAAACTGTTGTAACAGTGATAGTCTTCCCGACTCTAAATAAATAAATGAACACATAGAATAAAATAGGATGTGCAGCCTACAGTTGTGGCGTATGACGAAGACGTGGCTCGACAAATAACAGCTTTACCTGTGAATGTCGACTCATCCGGTGGATTTTGTGGGCAACAAAATCGCCGCACGTCATTCAAAGCATGATTCGGGAGAGCCACTTCTGTGCGCAACAACAACCCCCCCCCCCCCAACTGTAAGACCCGCAGACACACGGTCCGAGGACCAGCCCGCCGTCTCAGGTCCGCTCTGTCCCTCGCGCCGCGCTTTTACGCACGTCGGCTGTGGCTGCGAAGCGAGATCGCCTCTCCTCCTTAAAGAGGTTTGTAGGTCTCAGTTTATATATGATCGCATCACTCTGTTGTCTTGTCGACCCAAACCCCACGGGGAATCGCACTGCAGCATAAGACGCGCGTTTTTTTGCAACCTCCCGGGGTGGCTCGAGCACGCTGAACGCGGGCATGGTTGATCGAAATCGGGGAGACAAGAGACGGGAACCGCCGCTGGGCGAATGTAGACCCGCACAGATCTGCGTCCCTGCCACCGAACGCACGGCCAGACATCAGGGGTTCCAGCACAGCTGAGGGAATCGGACTCTGTAGTGGCTTCGCTTGATGTTAGACACTAAAGAAAACTTAAACCAGCCGTTACGTGAAGGCAGGGATGTAAAGACGCGGAGGACGCGTTTGTCCAGAGCGCATTGGAGTGCCACGGGTGCAGAAATCACCAGTTAAACCATTTTTAGCATTCATTTCGAAAAACAAACCACAACCACGGCTGTTGAAACGCGCTTAGAGGTTGAGAAAATCCCGAGAAGGGAGGGTTAACGCGGCTTATCTCACTGGACATTTGACGAGACCGCGCGCAATCTGCTGGAGGTGCCGGGTGGATGGATGTGATCGGTTGAAAACCAAAACCGCTGATGGCTTTGAGCGATGCTATGTGACACCTCGGTGCCTCGGAAAAACTGCGCGAAATAAACCACAAATAAAGTTCACCCCCCCCCCTTTTCTCCGTTTTCGATGCGCCAGGCGTAAAACATTCTGGTTGTCCCTGTGCTCACCCTGCAAAGCTTCCCCCACCAGCAGATATTGGCAGGCCCGTTTTCTACACGATATTCCAGGCGATTACACTGCATCGCCCCCCCCCCCCCCTTTTTTTTTACTGAAGTCACACAGAATTTGGTTGTTTTCTCTGTGTAAAATAAAGTTATACACTACTTTATGTTTTGGCTTTTTACGCGCCGGGGGGGGGAACCATGATAACAGGTGTCGGCATTGGCTCGCGCGAGCACCAGTTATAGGGAGACAGTCGCGTAAGCTGAGAAGTCTCAAGTTCGATCCCTGGCAACAACCGGTACCTCCCGTCGGGGTATCCTTGAGCAAGACGTCTCAATAAAAGATGCCCGCCGCTTTTCTCAGTCACTCTATGAACCGGTCAGAGAGCTGTAGGTAAACCTATCGGCGAAATGTCGACCCTCTTGGTTTACCAGAGCAAACGGCCAACATTTCATGAGGGGAAAAAACCCTGTTCGTGTGGCGTCTTACCTGCTTCCATGCCGTCATGCTGGTGGCGTCCCTTGGTCCGCTTCATCGCACCGTGGCTGCATGTCCGAGGACATGCTTCTGGAGACGAGCTTTGGAGACGAAAAGCGCCTCGGCTGTACGAGGGAAAGTGGGGAGGCGGGGGGGGGAGTGTGAGAGTGTGTGTGTGTGTGTGTATGTGGGACAGACAGAGAGAGAGAGAGAGAGAGAGGGAGAGTAAGAAGAAGTAGGCTGGCACTTCTTTGACGATTATGACAGTCGTTATTTGCCTTTTAGATTCGGGGAAACCAGCTCAAACGCTTTTGCCACGAGTGCGGCAACACGTGATTTAATGTATAAAATCGCCCCGAGCCTTAAATTTCGTTACTGGTCAGCACCAATTAAAACCTCACGCCACCAGCGCTCCAAGAAAAATCCGTTCATTTCACATATTAGGACTTGGTTGAGGAGCACACACACTTTAAAAAAAAAATGGATTTAATGTATTGGACTCGACTTCGGTTTCCTTCATTTTTCTTTAGGTTGTTCGTAGAAAAAACCAGGTTTTGCCCGCGGAATTGGAGTGTTTACATTCAGGGGAATTCAGGGGAGAAATCACCGCAGCTTTACGCAGACTTCCCGGTTTCAGCACCGAGGAGAGCGCAAACCTAAAAAAAGGGGGTGTGTGTGTGCGTGGGGGGGGGCGGTTCGCGAGATCGGATTGAACAGCCACCATCTCCATACACTTTGCAGAAGACTACCCCCAGTGTAACACCATCCTCCCCTGTCACCCAAAGCTCACTGCGGATTCGCCAAACGAAAGTCTGCAAATTTAATTTGCGGCGGGGTGTGTGTGTGTGTGTGTGTGTGTGTGTGTGTGTGTGTGTGTGTGTGTGTGTGTGTGTGTGTGTGTGGAGGGGGGGGTTACCGCTGGTGGAAGGGCGACATCTGAACATCTCAATTTTAATATATTTCTTGAAACCTACTCTAAATGGAAACAATTAAAAGCCGACAACAGACTCTGAAATGTATGCATTGAATCCCGAGATTTGTTTATTTTCTGTACAGAAACTCAGTCCCTGCAGGCAGCCCTGTCGACTCTCTGAACACATGGCCGCGGAGAGCTGCTCTTTGTCACGTTGTGTACATTGCGTTGTCTGAGCTGCTCTCCCTGCCGAAGCCCAGCGACTCGCTTGATCATAACTGACTTGCACTTATCGAGGTTTAGCTGCTCGAGTCTTGTTTGAAAGCCCAGCTCCCGTCTGATTGATTGAAAACATCGGGCCGCTGTTCTTAAAAGCCTGGACATTATTTGGTGTTTATTTTTTATTTATTTTTTTTCCAAACCTGCCACAGAGCAGGGATTGTTAGGGGGAAAATAAACAGAGGACGGGAATGTTTTACTGACATCTACTGGGGGAAGTATTCTCAGAAGGCCTCCTCTCTGTGCCTATTAAGGTGTGTGTGTGTGTGTGTGTGTGCCTCCTAACAGGTCACCTGCAGACGGGAGGCAAAGTGAAAGCCAGTTTCATGCCCCCAAACCAATCCTCCCTCTCCACTCCAGGTCCAGGTAACAGACAGGTTACATTAACTAACACAGCTTCACAATCCTATCACTCCGGATCTCATCCCATCACAATGAAGACCTTTTTATTATGTGTTTTCAAATTCGGGAAAGAAGCCCCTTGGGCGAGGTTTGGACGGTGCCATCCTGAACCGCACCTGTCGTTTTAAAATGTATAAAGTGGCACTGGTTCGGGTTGAGGAAAAACCAAATACATGCTGTACTTGAATTATTTAAACAACGTAGCCCACGTAGCAACTGAGGAGCATACACTGGTGCGTTGAAATGTGGAGAGGTCGCATGCAAAAATGACAGAAGACACAGAAGAGAGGCTTTTCAGACGACGTTACGTGTTTCAACTTTTACAGAATAACGCATTAATCACTGACGTAAATGCTCCAGGTAGGGCGATATGTTATTAGCACCCCGGTAACACTTGTCTGTTCTCATTACTAAATCCCATCTGAAGGCCAGAGCCAACAAAGACGTTGGGTGACAGTCAAAACACCCACTGCATGCGACGGTCCCTCCTGTTCACATCAGATCTGAGACACATGACTCACAGTATGTGCACACATGCTGCTCATTACTCGTATGAGTATATGTGTGTGTCTCTCCGTGTGTGTGTGTGTGTGTGTGTGTGTGACTGTTAACAAGCACCTAAATGGCCAGGGGGCGGATCATGTGTTGCATTTGCACCTGTGTCATGCTGATGAACGGGAGGGCCTCAAAGGCCGGCTTGAGTGCACTGCAATTAGTTGAGGAAAATCACAGTTTCTAATGGACTCGCTACTGCCAAAGTAAAGAGAGACACGGTGAAAAGAACAGTCATCTAATGCACCTTCCTGTCGATGGCAAATACATCAAAGTGCATATATAAAATTGAGCGTTAATGTATTTGTCTCTTCTGGTAGGAGAGAGCTGTCGAGCTGCGCCCGTGTTTCAGCTGTTGCAGCTGTATGTCCTACTCCTGTCTGACATCTGGTTTGTGCACATCTGGGTCCAGTCCAGTCACATTAAAAAACAACAACAACAACAACAACAACAAGGTCCTCCCCAGCATTACTAATATGTTCTTTGGACCCTCCTGACTTACTCAAACATTCTATGACAGTAATAAAAGGGTGCAACTAAGCAACCATTCATACTTTAACTAAAAGGGGTTAAGCATGAAGGATTGAAGATGTCACACTCCTTTTCAAACCTCAAAATGGATATCCGGGGTGAGGAGAGATCATTTTGATCCATTCCCTAACCGTCCGAAAACAACCAAATTCAGTGACTTAAGAAGCCGTTTCCTTTTTGTATTTAAAACTGTTGCGTTATTGGCAAATAATCCTTTTTTCGGTACTCAGGACTTTTTTTGTTTTCTTGTCGAACATTGCCTTATTTTAGAGGGCAGGTTTAGAAAAGACATGGAATTCCTCAATCTTTATGTTTTTTTTTTTGTTTTTTTCCAGATGTTATTTTGAGGTGTATGGTTACATATGTAGAGCTGTCATGTCATGTGTTTTCACAAAGGCCCTTGGTCAAAGGTCCTCAGAGGGTGCCTTGCAGTTTGAATAGGGAGAAAACGCTTTGGACGTGAAGCCATATGTTGAAGTTTTTCAGGAAAAACAACCGCCTTATTTAAGAGTCGGTGACCAAGGCTGATTTTCAGAGTGGTTCATCGGCTTCACACCCTCTCACAAGCAGATCTGCAGCTGCTTGACTTGACGCTGTACTTCTTTGTAATAAACCTTTATATGCAATCAAGACGGTATCAGCTGAGTCTCCTTCATCCTCTTCACATCCTCAACACCATCTAATAAACTATTTACAATGTTTTGCATGCGTGCATTTTATATATGTTGGCTTTATTAGTTATTTATGTTGTACCTACGATAATATGAATTAAAATAATAAAGGTTCAATTAAATGAAATTACATAGAATAGACAAGGAAGATAGACTATTATGCATAGAATCAGTGCAATTAAAGTGCAGTAATAAATAGCCCAATTTAATAGAGGAGGTAAAAGTGCACCGGGTCCCGGAATGAAGTGCATTCATTGATTCAGCGCATATTAGTGGTGTTTTTCTTTCTGCCCTTACCCTGTGTCTTAATGTGACTCCTCCTCATAAAGTTGTTACAGTTAGAGTGCCTAATGATCATTGGACTGTCAATCAACGTGAACGGCTGTCAAGAGACTTTGACTTGCTTTGGAAAAAACCTGAGGTGCCGCTTTATTAAACAGAAGGATGAAATAATCCTCGTGGTGTCTTTAAGCAGCTCCCTACCACGGAGTCCTTTGTAAAGTCCTCTGGAACTCCCAGACCTTGGGAGGAGCAGATGTAGGAGGGATGAGCCCTTGATCGCTTGATGAAAACAAAGTAGAAAGTCGGGAGGTCGTTGAAAGTTTGAAAATTTTGCATTTGAATTTTAAATTGAAATTTATTTTAAATGTATGTAAAAACAGTTCCAAATCTGAAATATAAGCGTACAGAAATTTTAAAAGGTATTCAAATTTCCACACTACAGTTTAACCCTATAATAATTAGGGAAAAGTTAGGCTGCATGATAATAAGCCACTGTTGAATCAAAGTGAGTGACTTACATTTTAAACATTCCTAAATGACGCTGAGGGAGGTATCAGAATATCCTGCTCCTTAATAAGCACTTTACTGTATACGCTACAACAGCCGCCATGACGTTTGACCTCAGAGAACAACTTGGCATTGCAAGGGGCTTCATTATTCTATCATACAAAGAGAGAGAAGAAGTGAGCGTAACACGTGGTGGGTCCATGACCCGAAATCTAAGACGTGTCGTGGCATCAGGTAAAGGAGCTGGAGTAGGACCGGTTTGTCTTAATCGGGTTTGGACAAGTCACTGACAAGCCGGCCCCTCTCGGGAACACCAGAACAAAAGACAGAAGCGGAGGAGAAAGGAGGAAGCAGAAGAAATGCAACGAGCACAAATCAATAGAGAGGATGGGGGGGGGGGCGATTTACAGTGCCTGCGATCCAGGGAACCGGCCAAACAACTGTCACAACAATTTGACGTGCAGGGGAGTTAACTGCTTTCAAAAACCAGTACGGAAAGACAAAGTCTTTATTTTTCATCTTGTTCAAAAACTGAATGTTGGTGCTCATTCTTGGTCCTTTCCCCTTATATGTTAATTCTGCTTATACTCCTGTTTAGTTTGGCACAACAATGAGTGAACGGGACTATTCCGTATGCATCAGCGTTTCGTGTTTCACAAGAGTCTGGTGACCTACCTGCACATTTTTGCTGAGCTACTGGTCTTTGTATTTGGCAGTGCCATTAGCATGGCAAATCCACAGCTTCAGCATTATCCAACCTGCTGATGGACACATGCTGGATAGAAACCCTGAGATGTTTGCGGCTGCATTCATTTGTTTTTGTTTTCCCGTTCTCTTTGGTGACACTCAACATTTACTGAGCGTTTTTCTTTCCCCCAGTATTTTCTGTATTAAATGACTATGTCTAATGTGAAAAGTGTCACTCAGGCTAACAAACCCCCAAAAGAATTATCAACCAACTCTCAACTCAATTATCAGCCACAGACTCCACTTCCAGCCAAAGCAGGCAGCTATTTCAGCAAAAAAGTTCTGATAAAAGTATTATACCGCCTGCCTGGCACCAAATGACAAAGCTAGCATTTAGTTTGTGGAGAAAGCCAAACATCCAGCATTTTAGCTGCCAAAAAGCTAGATATTTTCCACAGGAGTTGGAGGAGATAAAACTAGAGCTAAAAAGAGGTTGAGAATTTCACTTACATTCATCAAGTGGACAAAAGCAGGGCTGCAAGTGGATGTTAATGTCCTCCGCGGCAATTGTTTGCTAACACGTTAGCCACAGTAACTTGTTGCGCAAGTTACTGTGTTAGAGTGTATGTTCCTGAGCTCTTATTTCCGTTTTCCCTTCCTGCAAGTAGCCAAAAAAAAAAAAAAAAAATATATTAATGCAGCTTTAATCACTTTGCCTCCACCTCACGTCGCATTGTGTTTGAGATCGAACAGTTCAGCTTAGACTTGTGGCCGGGCACACACCTTTCACCTAGGCCACGCAAGGTGAATCAAAATGTGCCTAACGGGAGACAAAATGTGCGGGTGCAGTGAGGAGAATGACACAGACTGTATTTGCAAACGGACATATTTTCCAGTTTCCAGTTTTCCATGAGGCAGCTTTTGAAAACATGAGCATTCTGAATCCACAAGGTTGTGCACCTAATCACGGTCGGCAGAGCAGATATTAGTCTTCAAATATTGATTGAGCTGTCTTGTATTTTAGGCTGGATTTTCACCTTAAGTCCACATTTTCTCTCCCTATAAAGACACTGGATAAGGGAGTGAAGTGGCTTATCTATCATGCCTGGGGTTAATTGCCCTCAATCCAGCATCTCCTTTTTGAATGTTTCCACGTCTCCAAATTAGTTCATTAGCAATTCTTTGCAATTCTTTTATAGTGTCTTAATTGAGGGTAATTAAGTGAAGTGATGGCATTAGTGGATTGGTGGACAAAGCATCAAAACCTCTGCTAGGGGTGTAGCATACATGAATATGTCATTAATGGTGACACTCAAGAATAAACCCCACAACCTCCTATTGTGCTAAAGCTTTGGATGAGCAGTGTGTTCATTTGCCTGAAACGCTTTTTGTTATTTAGATAAGTGGGATAATTGGAATAGGGATGAATGCTGTACCAGAGTGCAGATGTGCAATAGAGCCTTGTCAAAATAGCGCAGACCAGCAGGATTTGGCCCTCAGTGTCACGCCTGGGGGGCCAAAACCTCCCCCTGGTGAACTACCGCGAATCTCAGAGGAGCTGTGCCATCTGCGATTAGAAGTGACAAAATACAATTTCAAAACTGAAAGGATGAATTGAAACTGGCATGTAAACATTTTGGTGTTAGAGATTAAAGGGTCTATCCGCTCAAATTCTCTCCCTGCCTCCATGGTATCAAATCATGCAGATGGTTTTCACACATAGGATAAAAGGAATGGAAAGGAACTGTACTGCTTTGTTTTATACCAAGTTTTCTTGAAATTCTTGAGGATTGTACTAGTTAGAAGCAAAAGACACACGCCGAGAAAGGCAGAGCCCAAAACGTCTGTGTGCGTATTGAACTGTTGCTAATGATGACATGAAGAGTAAAAAGGAAGGATTAAAGTAGTGAGTGTGCCTGTGCAAAGACAAACTACCACCACTATCATTTTAACAATGTTTTGGCGGAAAGAAAAAAATCACCAGCAAATATGAGCATTGATTATCAAAGTATTAAGTACTTTCATTTGTAGCCTTTTGAGCTCACAATAAACAATACAATAAAGCAAAGAGAAAACAGTGCTTCTCATAGCTACACAGGCTGTTGGTTTGGCTTTACTCTGGGTCTGGTTTGTTGAAGATACTCGAGTCCTTTTTAAATGGTGCTTCCACCTGTGACTGCAGGGCAGGGAATATAACAGGACGCTGCTTCTGTGTTTTTGCAAAGGTTATTGTAGCCTCTAAATACCTCAGCTAGAGCAAAACCTCTGTGCTTCAGTGACCCACGAGAAAGTTGTTTTGATATAAAAATGCACCGTAAGAGGCAATTTGGCCTTTTGCTACTCAGAGCTGAGAGAAAAATACATGTATAAAATCTCTGCGTTTCTGGCAGGCGTGCCCATGACGGAAACTCTGCCCTTGCAAGCAGACAGGGGATATTTAAAAGTTAAGTCTCTGTTTCTTCTCCAAGTTTTAGTCTTCTCCTATCCCCCTTCTGTCTTCCACTTTTAATTTGTCTCCTGCTTAGATAAGGCTGTGCTATTTCATACGTAGACAACTGAAAATTACAACGACTACCCCGGAAGAAGTGCAATTCGCAGAAAAAGCAACGCTCACTAGGAGCTGTGTGTGATGGTGACAAGAACATTGTCAAAATTATCAGTTAGAGATGATTAGAGCAAAAGCAGACGCACTGTGACAATACTGTAGAGCCATCGGAATGGAAAATTGCTCCAAAACTTAATGTGTCATTGAATTATTAGCTGAATAGAGGTCTTATAGGAATGTTTCTGGGGGGAAAAAAAACAAAAAAACTCATGCTGTATTTTTGTCTGAGCAGACATTTGTATTTGCTCCTGGTGTGTCATTAAGTTACAATGCCCAATTCACACCAATTTCAAGGGAAATGACAGGCAGATAGTTGGAGTCATAAAAATGCTAATGTTTTCTCTATGGGACTTCTGTTTTTCATTTGCTTCCATACACTGTATCCTTACATTGCGTGAACAACAACAGGCTGGAAATTGGAACTGCACAGTATATCGCGAAATGGCCAATGCGTCTAGGTGTGTTTCGCAAAAC
Source organism: Xiphias gladius (assembly GCF_016859285.1). Lineage (NCBI taxonomy): Eukaryota > Metazoa > Chordata > Actinopteri > Istiophoriformes > Xiphiidae > Xiphias > Xiphias gladius. The sequence continues at coordinate 5,980,500 of NC_053401.1, forward strand.
GAGATTTGACTGGATTCGAGTCTTCTCAGTCCTGTAATCAAATCTGACCCGCAATGAGCTCCATCAGCTGAGGTAACTGCACAAAATGAAGTAGAGAGAGAGAGGGCGGTTGAAGGAGGATGAGAAGGGGGTCTACTTTAATGGTGCCAATTATGAAGAAGTGTGGAGTAAACTCGTACTAGATCAAAGATTCGCAGCCAAGCTTGGCTCGCTTTGTCTCTAAATAATAAGAAATTGAAATTGATTATGCCAAGTGGAGCAGGACACTGCAAAGGAAATTGGAAATTATTGCTGGTGACTGTGGGAGACACGCGTTGGAAAAAGGAGAGATGTACTTACCTTACATTGATCTCAGACATTGAGCATGAACTCTGAGGTGATTGCGGATCCATGGTGATCTGTCTCGGCCTTTGAACAACGAAAGCAACCGGGCGCAAAATGGAATTTGACTCGCGTCCAAATAATGCAGGTGCAGAAGGTCTGATCCCACACGTGTTGGCTAAAGTGCTCAAATGGTTAGCAGACTAATCGCTCTGCAGTGGTTCCCAATCATTCTTTCTTGCGACCACTTACGATGGAGTAATATCTTACCCCTTATCACAGACTGCGGCCCCTGTCTTTTAGAGATTGCTTTACAGTGTGTACTACAAATTGGTTTTTTCCAATGAAGTTTTGTAGAGAAACACAATTGTTGTGCCCAACAACACTTTTGCTTTTTTCCTGTGGGAGGCGCTGTATTTACTGTATGTACCGTGTGTAAGTGTCACAGGGAGGTGGTCGTGGTGGATTGGTTAAGATTAGAAAAAGACTGGTTTCATTTAAATGTCAAAGTAAACTCGTCCTTCAAGTCACTTTTGTCTTTTTCAGTATAAAACCAAGACTGCGATCTTTCCCTAATTTTATCCAACTGCTGTGAGTTCCTAAACATAACCATAAAATAGATGAGTCATGCTTGACTCGCTATGCGCGGATATTGTGTCAGAAAAGAGGACATTGCGGAGAAGACAAGTAAAACTTGGCAAAAGCGTCCTCATCATGTTAATAGAAAACGTAATCCATAAGGCATTATGTTTCTTTCAAAATGTAATTTGTTTTGCAAATTAGTAAATGTAATTTTTAGGGGACAGGGTTTGGATTCGATGTGGACATGAGTTGTAAACTGTTCAACCGAAAACAGTTTAATTTCAGCGATTAAAATATCGTTTTTTTTTCCGAAAAATGTTTGTTGAAGAGATGTCAAGAATAAATTTTTTTTTTCTTTTTTGTGTCCTACCCGTCATACTTGGAAGCACTGAATTTGTTGACTGCAAATTTATCATCAACAGTTTAATAACAGATCATTCTGTCGGGCAAAACTGCCAAATAAAGACAAAGATCTGCTGCTTTGTCCTTCTAAAAGGAATATCTTTGTTTTTTTGGATTGTTGGGTTGGACAAAACAAGAAATTTTGCCAATGATGTCTTGGTAGGTCCGTATACTATGGCTTCAATCCCTATAGGCACAGAAGCCACTGCTTAGACGTCTGCACTTCTCCATGCAAAAGACTTAAAAACGTAACTGTTTTCTATGACATTTTGGCAAAAGTTAGGGTTTTCCATTTACAGAGAGCAGTTAAGAAAGCACTTCCCATTCATCGCATGATCAGCTGCAGCCTTGCTCTGCAAGATGTACACTGATAGGTGTCTCTGGTTGATTTGAGGGAAGGTATACCGCAAATCCCCCTGCCCAGCAGTGGGTAAAACAATGTTTACACCTCTACACACACCACATTGCCTCAGAACCTTTGGCTCAGGGGGAAGTGATGGGCATTTTTAACCCTTTTTGAGACTAGATAATTAGCGGATTAATTATCGAATTATTATTATTACTGAAATATCTCCATCTCTCTCTGGTAAGTGTAGCAGTGCTTGTAACCTTTTCGGGGTGCTGTCGAAGAAAACAGCATTGCATTCGTCTGCGCAAATTCCTGCCCGCAATGTGTGTTTCTTCCAGTGTCAAGAACACTGTCGCTTTTTATGGCCACAGTGAAGTTTGGCAATATGGACGGGGTCGGGCTGTAATTGAAAAATGGCTGCTGAGAAGTGCTGGTGGCGGGCATTAAGTTTAAATCACTTGCTGTGAGGAGGGTAATAAGAAACCACCAGAGGAAGAATGAGAGATGGGATCACCTTTTATTTCACACTAATTGCAATCTAAATTTGAGTGGTAGCATTAAAATCTAAAGGGAAATTATGCAGCACAATTAATTAGGAACCAGGGAGATGGTCAGGCTCTGTATTTTATATCTATGGGCACATTTTAATTCTATTGGATGTGGTTATTACTACCAGAAGGCTTTAATAGCCCCGTGGATCAGCGGTTCTAGGATCACTAACTGGGTTTACACAGTAGCATTGGTAATGAGACCGCCAAACCTCACAGGACAGGTAGCTACGAGTACCCTCTTTTGCAAAAGTAAATACATATCCTTTGCTTCTGGAGAGCGCATTAGATTAACATGATGCAGTATGTATTGTCCTGAACAGTGGGTACTAATCTAAAAATTAGGGATTAAGGAGATTTTTAAATACCCCCTGCTGATAGTGTCACTCATCTGGATGACTTTGGATTTCTAATTAGGCAACGGACGGCGGATCCTGCTTGTTGTGTCTATGGATAAGTTTGCCTCGGGTGTGAGAAAACAAAGTTGTGCCCGTGCTTACCATCTCCCCGAGAAGCGAAAGGTGCTCTGTAGGAGTCCATCGACGCTGTTTGACTGCTCATCAGAAGTCTCTGGGAGCCGAAAAGAGCAGAGGCAGAAGTGTTGAGAGCTAACTGGCAAACAGCCAAAACACCGACTGTGGCTTAGAAAAAAAACAAAAAAAAAACAAAACCAAATTGTATTTTTGGCACGCAGGAAGGATGTAGCAGTTGGATGACACTGGTAATGCCTGGAAGCTGGAAAAAGTGCCGTAACGATGATCTGAATATGTTAACTCATTTGTGAATATGACAGTCAAAAATGCTTTCGCACTAGGAATTTCACACTTAGGAGTTTGACCTTATTTCATCGAGTTTTTGTAGGATGTAAAATTATTTAAATTGCTGTATGTGGATTAGCATCAATAGTGGTCTAATTTTTTGAGCCCGGTGGGGAAATCTTATTTGGAAATAAATCAGCAGGACTAAACCACATCTTTGATAACAAACCCCGTATTGCAATTTAAAATGTGATGCATTCGAAGAGATTGGTGAGAACCGACAGTCCTGATGGGTTTTTCTGTGATATATATATTTTCAATGAACTGTATGTGCCCCATGTGTCCCCAGGATGTCATGGTCTCCTCAGACACTTCTCACAGTTATCACTGATCACTCTATAAACCGGGAAGGTGTTTAACAATACATGTGTACAGAAGTTTACGTGCAACAGCCTAATTAAGTATCCACTGTAGATCTGGTGTGAGCAGTGACACTTTGCTAGACTTTATGCTCTAGATTCTTCAGGATGAACTGAAGAGGCCTTTTGGACGCAACACGTCTTCAAGAGCCTAAAGCAAGTCCAAATGCCTTTTGACTTTTAATTTCTACGTAGTGATACTTTAGTTTTGTGCGATTTTGTGAATTCTCATGGGCACCAATATTAGAGGTGCACAGCGCAGTTGTAATGCCCTACTGGAGAGCCACTGACTCTCTCTCTACTGTGCCTCTCGTGGCACCGACGCATCAAAATACGGAACACGCGCCAGCAGCCCTGTGAAGGTGAAACTGTCGCTGCACAAAAACTGCTAAACAAACCAAAGTATTGGACAAATTGAAAGTGTGACCTGATGGTGGCCCTGGATGAAAAGTCAGGGGTTTACAAGTTCACAAAGACCATGAATGGCTGTAACAAATTTAATAGCAATCCATCCAACTGCTATTCAGGTCAGGTTTCAAGTCGGGTGTCCTTAGTCTGCAATCCTCATAAAGCTGTCTAATTAGCCATATTTTGTAAAAAGTATGTCAATGTGGAAAATACAGAGCATACAAATGAGCATAGATGTGGATTGCGCAGCAGGAGTCTTTTTGAAAATTCTCAATTATACATTTTGTTACTTTTGTTTTCCAATGTGAAACTATGATACTCTAACCCATTTTCAGAGTAGACATTTTGACCTGTAATTGTAAGAGAACTCAGGTGTTACTTATCTCGCTAGCAATGAATACGTAGGTTCTACTCAAGTGTATTATTAAGCGATGACAGTGTGACAGTGAGCCGGCGTGCACAATACCGGGACCCTGAAACCGAAGCAGCCAAGTGAAATTCAGCCTTCCATTTTAGTCAAAATGTCTTCTCTGAAAAAAGGCTGGATTGCAATGACATGAATTTGTAGTCAAGAATTCGTAGCTGCTGCCTTGCATAAAGGAGTTAAGCAGCTCCCTTTCCAGCCCACAGTGGTTAACATTCGAGAGGATTACGGTTTTAAGATAGCTAATGGCTATATCCCCGCTTTCGGAGACACGCCGGGCACTGACAGCTATCCAGTCAATAGGTGTTGAAGGACAAAAAAGCGCTGCACATCCAGCCCACTGTTGATTGTGAAGTCATGAATATTTAAGAAAACGGTAATGAGAGGCTTACTTTTTTGAGGCACTTGGTGGTCTCCAAGCAGTCAAAAGGTTGAAACCAAGTGAGAGCTCAAGAGAAAGTCGTAACTCTAGTAGCAAGTTAGTTGGTAGCGTCCATTGTCTCTTTGTATGTTTCCAGCACTTATGCTTCCATACTTCCTTTCTGCCTTTTTCCTCTACCTCCTCCTTCTCCCTGTTAGTTTCACGCCCTGGTCCTGTTTCTGCTTTCTTCTTTTTCTCTGTCACTTCATACTCCACTATAATCAAGGCTGTTTATATTGACCTGTATGTACAGTCGGGTAACAGTAACGACTCCCGCCGTCATAAAAACGGGAACATTGGCTCTTAATGAGCTAGTCTAGTGACTCTTAAAGTGGGAAGTCGAGCCCCCCCATATATCAGCGTTTAAAATGGCTGTAAACTTATACAAGACTTTTGTTTGCTCTGGGACCAGTGAGGGAGATAACAAGACGCATTGACTTTGTGCTTACGCAGCAAACTGTTCACAGAAAAGAAGCCAAGCCAGTCAATACTTGAGACACTTGGAACAAGTAACAACAATCGATCAAGTTCAGACTTTTTTTGGCTCCACGAAAGAGTGGACCTTTCTGAAAGCGTGCTGACATGCTACCCTGAGCCGAATAAGTCGATACTATCCCTTGAATACATACTTTTGGTGAGCATACATTATTCATCAAAGAAAGGCAAAAAGGGTTTGAAAAGTGTGTTTTGTGTATGTGCATTCCAATATTATCGTTCATTATTTCTCAATTCTATGTTTTACTATTTTTTATTGTTTTGTGCTGAATTCAAAAATGATTTAAATGCTGCATGTTTACTGCTTAGTTTGTTCTGGTTGTCTTCATAATGTCACGGCTCTACAGTTAAATAAAAGGAGACCAAATGTATGTCCAACATTCTGTCTCCTTTTAGCTTCGGGTCTCCAACCACTCTTCGGCGAAATATCCGACTCTTTAGTCGCTAAATGCTCCACTAGCTAGTTGTTAACCGTTTCTGTCCGGTGCTCGGCAGGTAGCGTAACGTGGATTTGTCGGAGCTGACAGCTAACAGCTGCCTGCTGTGGATGGAAACGAGGCTGATGAGAGCAGTGAGCCTTGGACGCAAACAGTAAAGTTGTGAGTTGTAAAACCAAAACGATCAGCTGAAAGACGCTAAAACACTTTGTTGAGCTGAGGCTGACTCCAGAGTTGGGCGACAATTACGTGTGGGTTCGTCACTTCAAGCAACCCCTTACACATCACACAGAGTTATTGATCCTTTGTTAATATACAATATCGAATGTGCAGCTTTAACAACAGTTAAACCACCACGGAGGAAGAAGAAAAACTGAACATTCCTCACTTCCACTTGAAACATCCACATCCAAATATTTACATTTATGGTTTTGAATCACAAATGAGCTACAGCAGATACAGTATGTTCCCTTTTTCGTAGAGGCAGCCAATTCTGTGAGAATAAATTTGACAGATAATTGTAAACTTTAGGAGGTCCCAGCTGGTGGTTCATATTTGAGGTCCATCTGCCGTGAATAAAGCATCGGGGCACTTCAGTTAGTCCGAATTAGAATAACAGAATTCTATTATTATCAGAATTCATTCAAGTTTAAGGAACGCCTAAATGGAAGATTTATGAAGGCTTCCCAGCAAAATGCTGCCTAATACTTTTTCAAAACATAACTTTTCTGTTCAAGTGAAGTAAGTAAAGCAATTTGGATATGCTGTCAAGATGGTAAAACTAGGGAAATAAGGAACAGGATAACTATTAATATCATTTTTAAGCATCATCGTCCATGGCTTTATTTGCCCCCTTAGTGCTGTGAAACAGTTTTCGACTAACTTGTTTGTATTTGTGACCTTCTGTCCTACCATTCGCCAGGGCATTTTTGTAACCAAGACAAAAAAGTTTAAACGGGGTCATTGTTGTGTCTGTTTGCACGCTGGGTCTGTTTGCATGCTGTGTCACTCTAGGGGTGTGTGTGGTGTGTGGCCATGTTTTTTTTCTATTTTTTTTATTTGTTTTGTTTTGTTTTTTGTTTTTGTTTTTTACTGCAAATGATTCAATTTCAAAAGAGCCACTCAGCCTTTCAACACATGATCAAATGCCAACTTAACTGGCATTCCTCGAAAATAGCTCCCCTTTGTGTGAGGAAATAAGAATTCTAAAGTGAACAATTATAAACCATCCATGTATCCATATTTAGTTTATGTGCTTTATAAAACAGCATGCCAATGCACAGATCCTCCACCCTCCATATTTTACCCTCCAGCTGAATCAGCAGGTTATTTCTCACAGTATTTGAAATTGCACTGCCTTTCATTTGAATACAATCCAGGGAGCCTGTTAAATAACCTCGCTTCATTTAGCCTGCAGTGTTTCCACCAGTGTTAATAACATGTCCATTGCATGCTGCTCAACTCTATCAGCTTAAAAAGTGAAGTGCTTTTCTAATATGCCTGATGACTGTAATTTTCGCTGTCTTTTGGCAAACGCACAAAGCATTACTGTTTATCCCGTTGCAGGTTATTCCCTTTTTAACTCACATTCTATATCTTAGCCCTGAAAGAGACATGTATTATCATTAATATCACTATTTTCACTTTTCTTGTTAAAAGAAATTGTATTGTAAGATCATGCAGCACATTTTGTCCAACCAGTGGATTGCTATGTCCCTCTGTGCGATAAGGTGCTAAGGCAAGAAAGATCATCTTGCCCCTTCAGTAAATACTTATCTCCAGTGGCCCGTTTCCAATTGACTATTTTTCTACTTTTCACACTTTCCTTCTTTGGTGTTTTTTTTTTTAGTTATTTTTCCTGCCAAGCCATTAAAACCAAAGAGAAGCATTTATTTTATGGCATTAATGCTAAGTCGTGCTTTACGAAAGGCGTCAATGGCGAGTCTTATCTAATTTTAAAGTGTGGAACTCTCACTTTATTCTGCACACCCACTCATCATACATTTCAGGTCTCATCTAACAAGTTAGAAAAGGAAGATTGTTGTGATCCACAGAGACTCTTAGCTTCTCAACAGAGCCTTCAGCAGTGCTGTGGTCCCATCTGCAATCATGTGACTGTATTTAGACATATTCTTTGCTTTCCAGAGCAAACTCCTACACAGCAATTAAAAATGTACTGTAGTCTCCTTTAAATATATCCATCAAAGGCAGTTTCTAGAACATTGTACCTACACCTTCTGACGCTGATACAAGAAAAAGCAGAGTACCTTTGGGGATTTTCACACCAAATCCAGGTACAGATTGCATCAAAATGTGTTAAACCAAAGCCTCTCTCGAACCCACGGGCAACCAAAGGCACCTGCATATCACGGCCTGAATTCAGATCCACTTCAACTGTACAACGAGCACGAACACAGCGTGTGCTCATTCAAGAACTGAAACGGTAAGCGATTCTGGGCTGATGCTTGACCGGATGACACCACTGCCCAACCAAAATCGAGTGCCTTACCTTGGTCCTGGCTGGTATGAAAGAGGATAGCGTTCAAACCCAGTAAACACAGACTGTATCCATTTTAACTGAAAAGCTGAAGCAAAGGCCGTTTAACAGTAAGACTGCGACAGTCAATATTGTCATTGAGTAGACTTCACATTGTAGAGCTTGATTACAGGCTTGCAATTGCACTAAAGTACTTGTAATTTGAATGAAAACTACCTTACAGGGACCCACTGAACACAGCGTGGCAGGGTGAATTGCCTCCAAAAGCATTGCGGGATAGCAGATGTTCCGAGACTGTGAGGCGACACAAAAATAATCATGGGAAGGTTTAAAAAATTGAAGAAAAAAAAAGAAAGATAAGCAAATGAAGGCAAAACTTGCCATTGCATTTCTGTAGCGACTTCTGGGGAGGAGATTACCATTGTAGCTCCTGGAATCTCTCTTGTGTATGCCTCCAAGATTACAGACATAAACAAAAATCAAGTGCTGCATGAAAGAAAATTAAGTAGATTGTTGGGGAAAATTGTAGGTTGCCCGTTAAAACTGTTTTTGCTAACGAGCAAGCTACTTGCTAGCTTGTACGCATTTACGATGGTGTTGTTTGATTTGTTCACTTCCAGCGATCTTCACCATTAGAGTCAATCAGTTGATCAGTCAAAATAAATAAATCTCCTTATTGCTGAAGTATCAAAAGTGACACACAACACATTTCACAAACCAAACTTCACTTACAGAACATGCACAACATATCTACTTGTACAGAACAGACCAGGTCGGGTAAAAACGCTTATATAGCTGCTCATTGTTTCATTTTTCATACACATATCGTATGCACGTGGTCACATTTAGCAACTGCTGTTTAATCCCAGGCCTGGGACCATCACATTTCTTGAAAACATCACCTCCTCCTACAAAAGCCTCCTATGGGTCACCAGCCTTCTCATACCCAATGCCCTAAATGCATTAACATTGTTCCAAACCATTAAACAAATTTTCACACAGCACAGTACATAGGCTGAGTACACAATGTAAGACATGATTCAATTACCTGGAGACATTACGCGACGGGCAATATTTTCATATCAGGCCTGACTTTCCCTGCGGGTCACTGTCTGTCATAAGGGTGGATAATATCACAATAATGTAGTTCAACATTTGCCATGATGGGCTTATTGTGCTGTTGCCCTCAGCGTGAAGGACAGTAAAAAAAAAAAAAAAAATAAGGGAACACACGTGCATATCAAATAGCTATGATTGAATCCAAACCTTAACAGCTTCTGCAGCAAGGAATAAAAAGAGTAGACGAGGAGGAGGAATTTAAGTGCTTTAAATCCCATTTATTCTCACAGAGCTCGGGGAAAAAATGGATCCCAGTCAATGTTTATAATTTATATTTCCACCTACCAGCTTTTCTCTCAGAGGCCTACAGTGAAACACCGATGCAGCACACCTAAATTCATTTTCATAAAAGACTAACTGAGTATCTGTTATTGAATTAAATTATATAAGAATTGTTCTCCCTCATGTTTGACACTAGTTTGGCTATAGTTTACAACACTGTATTTTAGCAGTTTTAGCACTACAAGCTTCATTATGCTTACTTTGGGAGTCTGTACACCACAGTGGGTAATTGCGAGTTTAACTTATGTCTGCCTTTTTCTAATACGAAGCTGGGGATGGGGACCGTCGTTCCTTTTCAACAGAGTGCATGTAAAGAGAGGGCTGATGGGAATCCACTCAAGCATATTGTCCTGTTGCGACAGCTGCTATCACAGGCGCAGGCAAACTGCAGAGGCAGTGATCAAGGCACAAGGTTTGACTAGATGATTAATGGTCTGTGCTTTTTTTTTTTTTTTATTAATCAAGAATAATGAAAACGAAAGAGAAAAAGACACAATAAAATTATGGATTTCTTTTGTCAGTAAAAGGAGAGACATGAAACTCATTCACGGTTCAGTATGAACATGTTTTATTGATTGCACTTTACTGGCCGCTTCTTAAAGCAGAAAAGATGCGCAGATACATGTTATTAATCAAAATTCAATTTCTCTACATCAGTCTTTACAATGGTAGGTTGCGATGTTATCAGCATAAAAAGCATAAATTCATTCATGTTTTTGACAGTGCAAATATGTGTGTAATCCATCATAGTCATTTAAAAATGGTGATTAGTCTGAAGATTGTTAACACAGCCTGACTTCCCACAAAGATTAAGATGTGTTCTCATCTCAAAGAAAAGTGCAGAAGAGGATAGGAAAGTATACTGGTCCACTTGAAAATTCTGACCACAGGGACTGAATTACCGGACGGGCCCAACAGACAGGCCATTTCGTCCACAAAACAACCACAAAGAGATGCAAAGTGACTAGATACTTAAAATATATGAAACAAAAATAAAAAAAAAAAAAACAAACAAAAACAAAGACAAAGAAAACATAAATAAGAGCGTAAAAGAGTAAGCCTTGATGAGGCGAGACGATATTAAAAAAAAAAAAAAAAAAAAAAAAAAAAGGGAAAAATAAAAAGGACCACAAAAGAGACAAAAATGTCCACAGAGAAACGCAAAACGGCCACAAAGAGATGCAAAGTGACTACAAAGATACTTAAAATGACTATAAAGAGACACAAAAATAACTACAAAAAGATACAAAACAACCACAAAGAGACATAAAACGACCATAAAGAGACGTAAAGCGTAAAGCCTTGATGAGACGCATATTAACCACAAAAAGTTGCAAAATGAGTACAAAGGGATGCAAAAGGACCACAAAAGGGACAAAAACGTCCACAGAGAAATGCAAAATTAGCACAAAGAGACATGAAACAAACACAAACAATGAGTCTCTTTCTCCTATGTAGGAGGGGTGGGGGGCCTTTTTACATGCCTGCGCTCGGGGGCTCACTGTCTAATAATCTTTCCCTACTCATAGAATGTCATGCCATATTTTTCTACTTCCTTTGTTTTCAATTTCAGCCAAAGTGTCCAGTTTCAGTTGATTGATGTGTCCTGTCAACTGAAATTTAACCAACGCTCAGTGTCTTACTTTTGTCAGCTCGGCCCTTAGCTGCAGTGTCAAGAATTTAGGCATCTCAGTTACCTGATTTTTATGAGACTGGTATCTGAGAGACAGACCTGGAAAGAAATGAAAGAATCGGCTTTGAGGTTTTATTGATTACAGAGCTACTCTAAATTTCTGAAAAGCTGTGGCTCCAAATCATTTCTCCATAATGTGCCATTAATGTTTTTGCTCCCAAGTGTGCATACACTGTTTACATGTGTATGAATATGTGAGAGAAAGACAGAGAGGGACTGAAACTTTATTAATATATTTATTGTTTTAATAAATTGAGTTCATCTGAAAGGGCAATCTATAATGCTGTGGATGTTCCATGTAGAGCTCCATTTAAAAGACTGATGTTACTGTGAATAGTACACGTGGACCCTTGTGTACACATGTCCATACCAGACTGCCCTGTGCAGAGAATCGATATTGAATTATCAAGTAAAAACGTGATAATGTTTTGGATCACCTCTCTTGATCAAATGGTTGGCAAATTATGAAGCCACAAGGATCGGAAGCAGCTCACATTGATCTGTGAAGTCTTGCCCTGGGGGTTACTTGTAAATTCACCTAGGTCCACTCAATAGGGGCCTGCAGGCTGAGCAATCAAATTACAGAGGTGCTGCCTCACTTGGGCACGGTGTACAAGTGAGATGTGTGCTGAATGCAGTAGGTACTGTGGCGTGGTTAAAAAGGGGCACATCCCCACCTGAAATAGAATTTTCATGATATTTCCAACACAGGTAAATCTTCCATTTTGTGCAAATAAAATGTTTGTTTGAGCTTTTAAATCAACATGACTTTCAGTTTATTATCATGTCAACAGTTACGAACCATAAAATGTGACCATATCCCATAAAATCCTCACAAGAGTCAGTATGTCCGCAGCCAGTGTCCTTTGCACCGTAACCGCTCAAAGCATTTGTAACTTTACAACATCATCGTGGAATTCCCGGCTCTCTTGCACCTAACTTGCGGAAAGATCAAAGAAAACTGCTTTTTGGAGACAAGATACTAGTTACGATGTGTGTTAACACTGAACTGAATGTGTCGAGTTTAATACAAGCAAAGAATGACCCATAATGATGCAAGCATGAGGAACAGTGACATTTCAAGCTGCGCTTTTGAGTTAAATTTAGAAATGCATTAATTCTGACAACGGTCTCAGAAACCATCAGCTAATCATGCATGATTAGTCTCTGCGGGGAAGTGGGCAATGCAATGGAATTGCTGAACAATGATTAAGAATAATCACTTTTTACACCCACACACACATTCAGTAAAAACAAAATGAAAGGTAGAATCACATATAGAAGTAAATACGTGGTATATGTATTGCAGATATTCCTGTGGGTTTGTTTACCAGAGAATATACAATCTGAATTCTTGAACATAAAAGCAGCACTGGGAGATACTGTAACTAGATATTCTAATGTCACAGGCCATCAAGTCTGCACTCTGTGTTTTATGGTTATTAAGGTAGTTACACCACTGAGGGAGGGAGGGAGGGAGGGAGGGAGGGAGGGGACAGGAATAAAAAGACTTGTGCAGAGAAAATCTTATTGGATACATCACATAAAAACTGAATATCCTAAGGGTTTGAATGAGGAGTAAGCGCTGTCTTGCTTAATTGGTAATGTGTTTGTGTAGAGGGGTTGTATTTTTTAAGACTGTATTGGTATAATTGAACCTGACTGGCTGAAGATATGGGTAGCTCAGAAGAGAATGCAAGATTAAGCACAACTGTGTGAAATATAACAGCTGAATATTAATATCAGAGTCTAGGTAAACATAAAAGTGAGTTTTAAGTAGGTGCTTAAAACCTTCATTGACGCCTCAGGTAGAGGGTGAGACCACTCCAAAAGGAAGCCATTGCAAGGATTGGAACAAGGCCAATATAACCTCCTCGCCTGGCACCTCATAAAACTCCAGTAGCAGCATTTTGAATGAGCTATTAACTGATTTAGTAGAGTTTCTGCAGTGCCCTGAGAGCAATACATCAAATGTGTATATCTTTGTGGGGGAAAAAAAGCTTTTTTTATATTCAGGGAGAAAGGTCTGACCTTATACTGTTCTATCTTTGTTCCTTACATTAAAGTGGCATGTTGGATCACATTCAATAGAATGTATTACTCCCTTGAAAGATACTTTCAATACACTAAAATGGGCTGAGATTGTCAGGAGAAACAGCTGTATAAAATTGTGTCATCTGCATAACAATGAAAGTTAATATTGTGATTCATTATAATATATGTTGACTGAAAAGTAGTTGCCCAAGAACTGCGCCTTGTGGCACCTGGAATGTTCATTATGTTAATGAGAAGTTTTGGTTTGCGACAAAAACATTATGATGCAAAAAGTGGACCAAAATCATTTTGTTGTGTTGTGACTGAGATCATCTAGTACAGTGTAGTCCGTCATGTTTTACAAAGCTCACCAGGACATTTCCCAAAAGTCTGCTGAATAATACCAGGTTAGTCTATAGCTGCTACCACAGCAAACTTAACATTTGAACGGGTGAACATGTCTCCAAGTTTAGTAGCTGTTACAGCCGTGTTGCTGATAGTCTTTAAACTGAATATAATACAGTAGATGTCAGTTTATCTGGGTATCCACATCCCCTCAACAAAACAAACTGTTCGGTACTCCGTGGGAAATGTAAGCAACTACGTTGTTTCAGCTGTCAGCCACCAGCCTCAACGTTAATTTAATTGATTTTTTACAGAAGGACCCAGTCACGCAGGATGCTGAGGACCCTCATTAGTGTTAAACACCTTAGCTTTTCTCTCAACCAGCTGTTTCAAATTACTTGGATCTCTCTTGTATTCATTAATGGAAGACAGTGATAAAATATTCATGAAAGTTAATAAAGCTAGTTCTACATAAGGCATAATTAAATTCACTGGATTGTTTTTGTAAACTCGTGCAACTAAAAACTTACAGGGTATATTTAAAACTTAGAACTGATGTTTGTATTATGCATAAGAAAGAGTGCTGTCAGAAAGACGCTCGGGTCTGAAAGTGACAGGAACCAGAAAATGTATTGAACAAGCGTAATAGGGATCCACACCGAGGGCCTTTTAGATGTTGGTTGAGTGTAGAAGGGTCAAAAAACTACAACCTACTGTAAGCAAAAGCAAGACAGATCTATTATAAAGTATAGGTAAAGTATATAAGGCAGAGTGGTGATTGGCAGCTAAGGGGAGTGTCCTCCTGCTTGAATTTGCGCTACGGGCTTCATTTGCCCAGGATGCTACCACGCTGTTATAAAATCATAGCTGCAAACAGGACGATCTGTTTACGCACCATGTATATGTGACAACGGATTTATTAGGGAAGCTGTCTCAAGTAGATAAAGGGGACAAATAATATAATCTAAAATGACAAAAACAATGGAATTGTAACAGAGCTCTGAAAGATGTTACCATTTTCCTCAGACAAATGAATGCAATGCAAGAGAAATGTCAGAACTGATGACAAACAAGGCAACAAGGCGCACCAGGCGCTTAGGGAAATTATGGCAATGGCAAAGAAAGGAAAAACAGTTCTGGTGTAATGGGATTGTCAGGGGCTTACATCGTTTATTTAATGCATGCGGTTTCGTTCGTCTCATTCAAAGGTAATAGGCAATGAATAAAAGGCCATGTTATGACTAAATATTGAGATGGCAGAGAGGTGACAGGAATGAAGATGTCCTGGCCTGTTGGATAAAGGTGAACGGGTGTAGTCCACGACTTAGCAGAGGAGATTCCAACACCTATCTTCTGCTCCATACAATTTTCTGCTTTCCTTGTTCTCGTCTCTTGCTGTATCAATTCTTTTTATCTCTTCAAAGTATATTTTAAAAGGATGCAAAAACATTTGGCAGTACGCTGAATTCGGTTTATTTTGTAGCCCATCTGTTCCTCCTTTGAATTAATATATTTTTGGTCTTTGATTGAATATGCCGTTTTATCCCCAGCCTCTTACATTTTAATTATCCCCTATATTCTACTATTTCCTATTTCCTAGGCACTATACTGGAAGGTATCCTGTAAAGCTGCATTCACTGAGCTTTGAATGTTTTGGAGTAATCTATAGGCTGTTAAAACAACAGCATCCATGAGACTAACAGGCCATAAAAGTGATTTTACACATTAACTGTTTCTGCCCTCTTCGAGTTAACTCCTCATATCTGCAAATCAGTAATCCAGCAAACATTGCCTTCTGCAGACTTCATTGAACAACGGTCTCAAATACCTACAGGATTCATTAAATCTCTCATTTTTCTTTGTTATAACATGTTGTGTCATGCAACAATATGGCTATATAGAACGGTAATCAGTGTTCTCTTCCACCGAACCAAAACGGCTACGTCCGCATTCCTTCTTCAACCCCCAATGAATTCATTTCCAGTCTCTGCTACTCCAGCCAGACCACCATGCATCCCT
Organism: Xiphias gladius; assembly: GCF_016859285.1. Classification (NCBI taxonomy): domain Eukaryota; kingdom Metazoa; phylum Chordata; class Actinopteri; order Istiophoriformes; family Xiphiidae; genus Xiphias; species Xiphias gladius. Next base: position 5,996,053 of record NC_053401.1, read on the forward strand.
GAGATCAATGGCTTCTGACTGGAACAGTTAAGAGCAATGATAAACCGAATAGCTGTTTTTTTTTTCCTCCTGCATGCCAATCTCAACTCCACTCCATGCCAATACAGAAGTATTTCTCCGCAGTGCCCTGGGCTCTGTTTTGTCTTCTATAAAATCTGTGTATGGGCAAGCAGAGAGGTTCAAAGGGCTTTTGAGTATGCAATCCAATTCTCCGAGCTTACGTTCAGTTTTCTGTCTGCTCCTCTACTGTGCAAAAATGCTGGGAGGTTTCAGTCTGAAAACCATTTTCTTCTTTTGTGCTTTTTTGTGGTCTTATCTTTGACTGATATCACTGCGTAGGCTGGATTTTAATGGTTAATCCAGGCTGAGCAAAAAAAAAAAAAAATTGTCAAAGTTAACCTGCCTGCTTTCAGATCTTAGTTTTGAGAACTCTCTTTGAGGATCCCGTAGACCCCGTATCCACTGTGCAACTTTTGGCTTTCCTTGATGTTGAAGTTGACAGCTGTAAAGACAGACATTGTAAATTCTTGGGTCATCAATCCGAAATGATGATCATTAATTGCACCTTGAGACGCAACATCTAACAATGGCATTGACACCTTGCATATTTGCTTCTGAACGTAAGAAATTTTGGACCAAATTCTAACAATGTTGTTGCACTCCTGTCGCTTCAGGGCTAGGATGCAATGTCAACTGTTGGGATGACACTTACTGACACAGTATACAGTTGGCAATACTTACATTGTAAGCTCCCACAGGCAGTTACACATTCAGCAGACACCATTTTGATGAGTCCTGTCTATAGAGTATCTATGTTAAACGCCATCCGTAATGAAGTTTATAAAATAACAAACATAGCTTTTTTTTTGATGCATTTTTGAAAACATGAGATGGATGAGGTGGATGATGCAAGTTGATAATGTGTCTCTGCTTGTATATACAGTTTCTGTTTCACTCAGAGCAGTCCAATTTACCTAGCACTATCTGGCATACCTCAAAATTGATATTATACAGTCTGACACAGATTGCAACCAATATTTAATTAGACCCGTCCTGCACAGTGTGACATGCAAAGAACCAGCAACCTCGCTATTACGGCACATTGTGTAGGGGCCTTTGAAATGTCTCAGCTTCCACTCTCTGATGCTTGCAAAGATCTAACAGACAGGGGGGGGGGCTTCATTATGTACTGGTTTGTCTTTCCTTAACCAAAGTCTGTATCCCCTGAAACACCATTAGTCATTCACCATTGTAAATCAAAAAAGGGGGGAGGCTGACTATTCGATCTAGATTGTCTAAACTTGGATGTAGAAGCCTGTAGATGCCTCCTGCCCCCTTCTGCTACTGTTTTGCTGCACCACCCTTGACCTGCAGGAAAATCACCAACTGAACAACACATTTTCATCTAAAATCATTTACCTTCATATACTTTTTGCACCAGAAAATGAGATACAACACACCTTTGTTATATTCAAATTCAAAACTCGGCTATAGTGTAAACTTTTTAACTGCCAGTGAAGCGAGAGAATACGCCTCAGCTTCTACATCTGGTGGTGTTTGAAAAATTGCTGATGCTAATTCTAATTTTAAAGGCCCCTTGCTGCTACACGACGTTCTGATTTTGATGCACCTTGGGGGGACGATGCATCTTGTTTCTGATTTATCAAAGTGCTTCATATATGCATTATTTGTGGAGGACGATGAGTTTCCTTCTAACTTGTGTTTGTTTTTGGTATTGCTGTTGTTTTTTGCTTGGGTAATAATGTTACCTTGTCTTTTGTATTTGTCCCAGTTGTCAGGCTCTTTCTGGAGGTTGTTATTAATATATTAGGGAATGTAAATTCTATTGCAAGAATCAAGGGCTTATATGCTCTCCTCTGGAGCCAAAGGAGATGCTCTCAATCTGGTTATTTCCCACTGTTAAATGTGTTTCCACTGATATGCATCCATTGCCTTATCTTAGTTTCTCACCCAAAACAGCGTCTATCATTGCTTTCCCTCCCCTGACACTCCCGCTCTCTTTCTCACCTACATCTTTTTGTGCGCTTTTTATCTTCACTGCCAACCTTGGTATCCATCACTTCAGTGTCGCTAGCACTGAATAGCTCTCCAGTACACGCAGACACCCCTGGTGGTGGACCAATTAGAAATGCATCTATAAGTTCATCTCCAAACACAGTATATCCTCCCCTTTGTAAATACAGATAAAGTGCCTCCCGTCCTTCCTCTTATCGCCTGTTGTACTGCTGCTTACATCGTCCTTCAGATGTAAGGAACGAGAGAGCTCCTCGCTTTACCTAAATCCCCAAGTGCTGTTCATCTGAAAGCGAAGTTATATAAGTAGATTTATGATGTATTGTCGCTGATCTTCTGAAGTGTCTTGCAGGTTTGAAAAATGCCACTGTAATCTTTTCTCTGTAATAAGAAAATAAGCTTTGTTAACTATCTCACAGGACATTGCATCACTAGGGAGAGAAGAGTAGAAGAGCTCTCGTTTGCCAGCCGCATACCTGTTATTTCAAGGGATCATACTATTTTTCTTCAAAACTGTCTGATATTCAATAGGATATTAAATAATGCATACGATGTCAGAGGTGACATAGAATGAAAATTACAAGGTTATTCTTTAAAAAACAATAATAATAATAATAATAATAATCTGTGATCAAAATGAAAAATTAAAACTCCTGGGACAGGATATTAATAGAGAACTTTCTTTTTTGTCTGCAACTTTCCTTCGTTTCTTTTTAAATCTATTTTTAGGATTTTATTTGACACCAATAAGATAAAGAGATCCCAACAGAAATTAATAAGATAGAGCTTCGGTGTTGAGGAAAAAAAAGAAAAGTTCAGGATTTCATTGGACAACAGTATCTGAGTCATAAATCAGCCCGTTTTAGAAGAGACATCAAACAGGCAGGTGGTATGGTGTTCTGCTAGCAGCCATGTTAATTAACTGCTAAATAAAGCCGGACAATGATATTGAATTACATTTCATTCTACATGAGCAATTACTGGTTAATCAAATACGTTACGTGGTGGGATACCTGACTGACTGGCTGATGAAGCCTGTTATTATCTACCAAGGACAGCAGGTCACAAATAGCGCCTCGGGGTAAGGTCGTGTAGCTGCGTCACTCAAGTGGCACCTTCTGGTGCTAACTTTATGATGCAGGGAAGAAGTAAAGTGTGAGTTTATCATTAATCAGGCTGTCCATCTTGTTTTTTAAGCTTTCGGTAAGACGCACATTCTCATTGCATAAATTGTAGCAAACTAAGTGCCAAATGGGGCGAGTATAGTCACCTGCAAGCAATAAAAAGGCATGTCCCCAGCCTTCGTTCTACATTTGCTGAGTTAACACGTTCTCCTCCCGTCCACGTGGTCTTCCTCCCTTTCGATGTTTTCTTTGTTTGTTTTTGTGTGCTGCTGGGAGTGGTGCCCAAGGATGGTGAGTCAGCCGGTCAGTTCGCTCTTCTTGACAACGTGTCAGATTTTCATTATCCACAGAGAATGATTTCTAATTTCAAACTCCTAACATTAACCGATATTTTGGTCCGAAAGGCATCTCAAAAACTAACTGATGGAGTTACGTACAAACATTCTGCGGATAATTGGAGAAGACATTTACTGAGCACATTCCTTTTCCCCAGAGGACAAACACGTCCCATTTTCGATACAACAGCTGCAGGCTATGATATAAAACTTAACACAAAGGAGACAACACATTCATGTTGCCAGGGGAATGAAAACCTTTGTGATTCTATGAACCTCTGTGGGGGCCGCTAAGTCATCCAAATTCCTGGGCTCTATTACCAGCACCCATAGGTGGAAGAAGAACATACAGTACAGTATCATGCCTCATCGGGAAGACACAGCCTACTATAAGTTGTCCTGAAAAGTCCCCTGAATTATTACAATTTAAAGGTATAATACACAAACATGGTTTTCTTTTTGGGTTTTTTTTTGGTAGGAATTTCATTATCAAAAATAGTTAACACCCACAGTGTTCACGTCGTTTGGTCAATTATGCAAACTGTATCTACTTATTCACTGTGCAACACTCCCACAATTTTAATACTTTTACAGACCTTGACTGTACTGTTAATTACTAAAGCGTACTTCTACTCCAGTTATCATATTAGGATATTAATTAATAGTTATGTTTAACCTCCATAGGCTCATTCTGTTGTCTGCAGAGCCAAGGCTCTCTACCTGCTCCATCAAGCTCCCTCCCCCACTATTCACATCAACCTCCATAATGTCCTCCTGTATTCTTCAGCGCTGATGAGCGCCATTGCTGGCGCTTTTCACAGTTGCGCGCAGAATAAAATATCCACACCTTTTTCTGTATTGATTCAGGTTTTCTGTGGTAGTACAAGGTACGTTCAGATCAGGAGATCCCAATATACAATCTTTATAGCTGTTGCAAAAATGAAATTTAAAACAGAGTTGAGGAAAAAAAAAAAAAGCGTTAAAAAAACATTTTGTTTTGAAACTTTGAAACAAGGTTCCAACTTTTGAGGACACACAATGAAACATAAAAAGGCATAAAAGGTTCACTCTTTGCTGCTCTGCTGTTCAACTCATAACATTTCATTTTCAGTGCGTTTGAGAGTGGATTCAAAGCACTGCACGGCACTGAATCAGTCCTTTTGATGGTCTAAGATGACATGATTTTGGTGCTTGATCCAGGCAAATGTGCTACATCATTTACAGCATATATCACTTGAGCAAAGGCTTTTGGCTATTTCATGGAGCATTAGGTGGATTTTGCCTTCAAAATTTGTGGAACCTTCTCTAAAAGGCCGGGGCACAGCAGCATGGATTAAATAGCATCACCAAGTTCAACTTTGGTGAGCGCTGATCCGCAAATTTGTGACTGTCTTGACTTTTGAAGGAACGGAGAAACGGAGACTCCAAAAACGGAGGAAGTCATGCCAGCATATTAGCAGCGCTGCTTCTATTTCCCCCTTCCGCTGTGGGACTATAAACTGCTCCACAAAAAAGGGGCCGGTTAGGAGACAGGAGTTTCTGGCACAAATGAGACTTTTGAATACATTTTGTGAACTTATTATCTGTAAACAACCAAGCTAAGGCTAGAACATTAGAAAGCTTGTTAGCTCAGAGAGCTTTCTTCCCGCCTGAATGAAACTCTTTATGCCGAGGACAAAATTCCATGGGGGCACAGTACAGGGAAAATAAAAAAGGAAGCTTGGGGAGCTGTTGTGATTGACCAGCACTGTTGTGTTCTTGGCTGGCTAGTTGTTAGGGTCAGTTTTTTCAGACACAGTGGTCGCCAAGCTTCTAATATCAAATATTCCGTGGAGATGAACTAGGCCTACGCTGCGACACTTTCTCTCCGGACACTTTAAATCCAATTCAAAAAAACCCATTTCTATCTTGAGGCTTTTCGGTTTGCATATATTAATTAGACCAACCTGTCGTTTGTTTGTTTTTATTGCTGTGTAGTTACAGTACAACCGTCTTGTCCTACCTAAGTACTGTGTACATCATAACAGAAACATCTATAAAATATGATAGAAATTCAACACAGTCCACCTGTGGCAGAGTGTGTCAAACCAGCTAACTGAAAAAAAAAAAAGGAAAAGAAAAATTTGAGGTTTTCGTTGCGTCGTGTACTCAACGAAACATCTGAATCCCTCCCTCTCCTCTCACCTTCGCTAACGTGTGTCTCGGTGTTCTTAGGATAGGAAGGCTGCCAGACAGAACATTGTTTGGCGCGCAGTTGAGAGTGAAGGAACAGCGGCATCCCTGAAACCTCCACTTAATTAGCAGCTATGCTCTCCAGCTGCCAAGACTCCTGCCGCTGCTGTCAATTTTTTTTTCTTTTTTTCTTTTTTGTCATGCCCGTTTACCACTAATTCAAAACGCTCATGTAATGTCAGCGTTGCTCCAGTTTTTCATTGCATATCTGTTAATTTTTTTTGTTTTTTTGTTTTTTTGGGGGTTTGGCTTTGTTTTTGGCTGCTGTGCTTTGATTTTGAGTTAGTAGAGAAGAAAATGGTTTCTGCAGCATCTGAGGAGAGCGAGTAGAGCTGCTCTCCTCAGCTGCATGTGGCACAGTTTCTCACGGGTTCTTCATTACAAAACCCCAGCAAAAAATAATACTGTGACACACTTGCATGAGTACTTATAATAGGATTTCGTCAGATAAGTGAAATCAGTGAAATTAGTAAAATTAAAGAATGTGATTGACTCATGCTTAAGGACACTAAAGCATGTCAGCCTGATGTCATTAAAGCCTGGCACTTTAATGACTATTCACATCCCATTTCTTCTCTTAGGTTTTAAGAACACCTCCATCTTCCTAGCGGAGGGCATATCGATAGGACATTATATTACATAAAAATATATTATCATTATGTTATTTATATTATTTTGAGTCCATACTCTGTGGACAGTGCAGCCGTCGTGTTTGAATGAGGATTTTGCCGGTTTTTCTGAGAAACCAATTGTTGCCAGTTGACTAAATCTTGTGTCTTATGACAATGCACACCCGATGCTGTAAATAGCTGTTATCTATTTCCTCAGTTTTGACTGTCTCTTTATTATTTATCCACAAGTGTCTAACATATACGGACCTTGGCACTCTAGTTCACAGAGGCCTTTGGTAGGGCCACATGGACCGACGACACAGGTGCTTTACATGAGGACTCATCAAGTGATTGTCAATATCTATATACTGGCTGTGCAGTCTCTGGCAGGCTCTTATTTTTTAAAATGATGAGATGAGGAGAGAATATAATGCAAAGCAATGTCCAAAAGACAATTTGACTGTTTTTCTATCTATTTTGATACCTGGCACCATAACTTTGCATAAGCAAAAAAAGTGAATTTATGTTGTCTCAGTAAATGGGTATGTGGGCACAAATTCATTTGGTGATTTTGGCTGGTATCACAAATATAAGTTCACTTATCAGGGACAATGCTCATTTATCAAATACATGTAAATTAGCCAGAGTTAGCCTGTAAGGCAAAATTTCATCTGTTGAAGATGCTAAAGAGCATCCTAATAGTAGAATAAAACAACATATCACAATCAAAGAATTCATTCATTAAAAAAAATCATAAAGACAACCCAATAAATATGGACAAAAATAGTACAATGCATAGCCACCAATAAATAACGCCTCTTTATAACACATGGTGCTTAGCTACAGTCACTTTTAAAGTACTTTAAAATAAAGAAAACACACAAAGAGAGGAACGGCAGACAAGATGGAGCAGAGAGGGTAGATTCTAATTCATGTGTTTACGTGTAGTTTTGCGTTTTATAAAGAGGTGATGTGTTCCTATATGTCTACTTTTTGCCCTTCAAAATCACACCGACAGCGTATTCAGGCAGGAATCATGAGGTCGTTAGGCAATCTGGGTGGCGCTATTCACATGAAAGAAAAACAAAACACATCAACGGCTAAATCTAGTGGCTATCAATGCATTTCAGGCTGGTTCATGAACTATCACTTAATCTTACCGCCTTCCTATGTATGGAGATAACGCTGGCAGGAAAGCTTCTTCAAAACAATCCATTCAAACAGGGTCAACGGTGTTTTCCACAAAAGAATCTCTTTTATGAACCCAATAAATTCTTATTGGAACAGGAGAATATTTACTGAACCCGGTGAATTTCTCCTCCCTGCCTCCAGAGCCTCTGGTTTTGTTTTTCTTTCTTCGTAATAGACCAACGGCTTAATCACTCCTGGAGAAAATCTTGTCATGTTTTGGTTTGGTTATGATATATAGAGCAGCAAAGATAAGTGTGTTTCTTTTGTTCTTCTCCCCGAATCTGAACCAGCCACTGTGTGACAAATGAGATGAGCCCTGGCGTGGAAAGCCATACATTCGCTGGTCGGCTGATGTTTAGACAGATGCCGCAGCTGCTTTTTTAACAAAACCAATTGTCTTGAATGTTTACAGTTTAGCGATCCTACTAATCTCATAATTTCATTTATCTCTGTTTGTTTTTCATTAAAAAAAACCCCATGAGAATCCATCAATCTAACGACTGAACAATCAAGGCGTCCCGATTCTGATAAGTGATGCATTTATGTTCAAAGACAAACTGGCCAAGTTTTCTCCTAGACAGGAAGTTATCTTCATCCCAGTATATCGGAGCAAAAAGATAGGGGAGAAACTCATTAAATGATTATGTGTGACTTGTTTGGCAACACTGAATAATTCATGCTTATTTGATTGCCGTATGTGAAGGATTTATTGGGAGGTGGTGCATCAAGGCAGGAGATGCTTGTCAGGGTTGCTGAAGTTCAAACTCCAAAGGTGGAGTACTATTTATATGAAACAGAAAGGTACATTAAACAGCCTCTGAGGAATTCGAATCTGCTTATTCTCCTCATTATTTTTATTATTTTTCTATCACTGCACATTTTCCATAGCTTTGCGCCTTACACTTTCTCTCCACCCATCAAATCTTATTGCTGGTCCTTCACACACCGCTGGTGACACCGGTCTGAGGTCGGTGCCGGCACTCGTCACGTACTTCGCCCGCTCCCTATCTGCTGACCACGACTGTTGTGTCTCCTAGCAACAGCATTTGGCACCGTTTCAGTTGCAACATCGTAAAGAACAGAAGAAGAAAGAGCTTTGAAACTTGAATTAAGCTCCTCCTATTTGAATGATTCACGTTCCGTTTTGAGGAGCACATCCTCAACACAGACACACACAGACACACACACACACATTTATTCCTCGCAGCCGGGCAATGGGATTCTCCTCCTCCTCTGTTTTTAATAGCCCCTCTAGCTTTGTCCCCGTCGCGAGGCATCAAAAAGGAGCACAGAGTCTGCATTTGAATAGAAATCGCCTCATTTTTAAAAGCTACATTCTCTGTTTTGAGCTAGGAAACAGGATCGATTTCAAACTACCTTATGCAAAAACTAAGACTGATGCCACTCACTGTTGCAACAAGACTTCGGGGGGGGGGGCTAATAATGGCTATTATCTTTATTTCACCAACCTGCTGACTTTATCCACCATGCAGCTCCTTTCGAGACGGCCCATCAGCTTGGGCAGAAGAGACAGCCTGTCATCCATTAGATAGTAGGTGGGGGGGGTGAGTAACCTGACCTAAAATGTAGAAGTCAGACAGTGGCTCTGTACGAAGACAAGGGAGGCCATTAATAGTAAGTATGAGGCTTTCCTTTGGAAGTATATGCAATAAATAACAGCAATTCCCCAAACATGAAATCCACTGGAGTAGCAGGAACACATGCAGACATGTAAGGTACGAATGTGTTTTTTGAAAGCCTGAAAGGGGAGCTTTGCTGAATGACCTTTATTTCTAATGGAAAATTAATCAAAGGGATACAAAGATCAGTGGAAGATGCTCAGTATTGTTAACTTATTCGGAGATGATGCTTCGAAAGCTGGAGGGGTTACTCTGTGGATCTTCAAACTTATTTTATGATGCTGGTGCGTAAAATCTTCTGGCAGGTGTTTGGGAGGTGATTTTAGGCGTCATCCCAATTCAGGCGGTGAAATTATACCTGCCTGCTGTTCAACACAAGTCTAGCTTTCCTTCCAGTCGGCTGTGAGCAATTTCAAAATAAAGCAGCCACAAAAACAATTAGGGTCATCTCATCTGCCCGGGGTTTCTGCTTTCACTCATATTTGCTTAGTTTTCTAAGCTGGATATGCCGATTGGTGAAGTGAAGCAACGGCTAAATATGGCACCTGTTCCCAAAATATTTGAATACAGTTCATATTAAGGAAACAACTTACAGTGAAGCGTACTCCCTTAAAAAAAGGAGAGCCTTACTTCACACATACACACACCTGGAAAAATGTAGTTCCACTAAACCTTTAAAAGCTCTCTTTTTCCCAGTCTTATCTGCAAAGCTTTCTGCTGCTCATCTTTTTATCCAGCCTTAAACTCTCTGATCTTTGATGCAAGCAGAGGCTCACCTTTCCGTAAGCGCCTCGCGTGCTGCTGTTTTAGCTGTGTCAGCAAGTGTCAACCCAAACTAGGAATAATACCAGTCCAGTGCAGCAGGATCGCACTCTTCCTTCAAAAAAATGACAAAATAAAAAACTGCACAGAAGAGAGAAAGAGGATGAGGAGTATAAATGCAACCCAGCTCTCTTGGTCCTTGGAAATTCCTCTTATTTAAATTATAGTGATTTTCATGGACATCTGATCCTTCATCCATGCATACATACTTATATCAAAATCAAGCAAAACACTTTATAGCATGTGAGCAAAATGAATTAGATGCAAGTGGCAACCATAAATCCTTGACATTTCAGGGGATAGCTTGTTTGCTGTTTTACCAGTTTCATATCTGTGGGCTCAGTGGACAGACTGGTCAGGGACACGCCAGCTCGGTGCAGGGACTGCTGCAGGGAGGCGGTGGCTAACTTCCCCCTCCAAAGATGCCATATTTAAGCGTTGTGTGTTCGTAGCTGGCTTGAAAACGCTAACCAGCCGTAAGCCCATATGCAGGAATCACGTGTTTTCGTTCACAGCGTGAGGGCGCCGCTTCAGGGACGCGAATTCTGCAGAGCTCCCCGCAGTTGCTGTGGCTAACGCTAAGTTAGCTGTTACCGTCAGTTGATAGGCTGGCTGCTTGTCAAAAATTCGGTATCTCGTTTTCAAATATTTCAAGTATCACGCAAGCATTGCATCTTACAGGACCATCCAAAATGGTCCTGTAATTTCTTGAAGAGAGCCGTTATGGAACATAAGCCCAAAAGCCATTACTTAAACACACCGATGAAGCCAGCAATGTTAGCGATTCCATGTCTGAAAACATGTTAAAGACTGTGCTAGTATTTGTGACTGCATGGTAGAAAACGCATGTCCTGCATTGCAACACTTGTTCACCCAAGTCTAAGGTGACTGTTGTCTCCTGTCCAGCAGGGACACCAAATGCTCTGTATCGGTCTTGGCTTACAGCAGAGGCAGCAGTATCCATATTGACAAGCACTCACGCCCTAAAGGCTCACATGGGGGAAGGCAAAGTGGTCAGGGAGCCTCCCTGCAGCGATTCAGAAATGCCCCACCGAGACGTCTCTGCAGCCCCTGCTCGGTCTCAATTCATACCATCTCTTGCATATTCAGGTGCAGGTTAATATAGTGAGAATTGACAGATTAATCTCCATGCCTGGGTGCTGCGGGGGATTACATTATGTGGAAGAAGCAAGGGATTTCAAGGGAGCCGGATATACAAGCAGAACAGAGCCAATTTTAAGTGATAAAAGAGGAATATTACAAATTAGTCTAGGGTATGTTTTCAGGCAATAATGATTAAAGTATTTCAGACATGTCCAAGAACTCCTCAAAATGAAGTAAATACTGTATGTCTCAAAGGTAGCAGCATTTGCAAACTTTTTAATGACAGAAAAAATTGGCTGTTGTGAGTCCTCCTTTCTCCTCTGGGCTGTTTGCAAGTACCGCAGGCTCAGAAATCTAAGTCAGTGTGAGCTCTTGAATCATTCATGGCTGAGGGCAGTCACACAGTTTTCTCCTTTACCCCAGGGTTCAGGGACAGAGCAGGGAGCGTTTTGAAAGTGAGACAAGACCCTGATCCCGTCCGTGCCGGGGATCTTGAAATTGCTGTCCTTTTAGCCGCCAGCCACAAGTTCCTTAGAGCCTTATAGCTCAAAATAAGGCTGGTATACATTGTCGGGTGTCCTTGATGTAGCTGTGACAAGCAGTGTTGCCATGGAGATGGAAATTTTAATGGACGTTTTTTTGAAAATTGAGTGACAGGTGGTTCCAGTCTTTCAGGCCTCAGTCTTTGGACATGGAGAAGTAGCTTATATTTTCAAAAGCTTGTTTTATTTATTAGAATAGTTTTAGTGCACACTTGCGGTAGCTTTTCTCAAAAGTCATAATCTAAAGACTATGTTCGCACTAAGGTTTTTTAAAATCTGAAAATGTGAACCTTCATGTCAGCATTTTCGGGTCCATTTTTGAAAACCTTTCTGTCCACTCTAAAAAGCCAAACTAATTTTTAAAAAATGGCTTAATCTCTTCTTCCTCTTTTTCTGTTCACAAAAACACAAAATTGTGCATTACAACCATCATCTGATTGGGATGAATGGGACTGCACAGTCTGATGAGGGGAGAACGGGGCCCAAGGAATTACATCCATATTGGATTATTTCCTATTTAAAGATTTATATCCAATACTAGTTACAAAAGACTATTGCAGAAAATGATCCTTTTTAAAAATGTTGGATATTGGACGTAAAAAATGTCACTGAACGTGAGCTGGGTTAGGCAGTATCACCGGGTATTACATTTTTTTATTTGGTTGACCCACCCCCAGATTCTACCACCTTCCATGCAGTCACCCAAACCAACCAGTAGAAAGAATGCAGTAACAAGGACAAGGTCCCTCTCTGGCTTCTTACCCTCAAACACTAATTGTGTTGATTGGAACGTAAATGAAACCAGAAGTACCGAATGTTGCTTCTGCGCCCGCTGCGTACCGCTCCACAGTAATTTAGACTGTTTCATGGTTCAGTGACGTACAATATGTTTCTTTTGTCAGATCACTGCGTGAGTAAAAGACTTTGATTTGATCAGAGCTCATAAAAAGGTACCTGTGAACCAAGGGGAACAGTAATACATGGCTGCTGCGCTGAGGCGATTGACCAGATCGCAATTTAATGCTCACAAAATCATGTCACGGCATAATAACAACTATCTAGCTGAGTTATATTGGCATTCAAAATTGGCAATTACCCAGGTATTGACAGAGGCTTGCTTAATAATTTTTCTGCTAAATAGTAGACTCCCCCATATATCTGTTGCATACAGTTCGTCTTTATTTAGAAAGACCGCCATTGTTTTTATCCTTCAACTGTGTCTACGACCAGTTGAAGGATAAAAACAATGGAATTCATTTGGGTGTCTACTAAAACATACTGCATAAATCATCAATATCTGATGCAAAGGTAAAGTATATTTCAAACTTTCTGACGTTTTTTTTTTTTAGTCTCAAGTGGAACAAAAGTTCCTATACTAACAATTTTAATGGCTGAAGTTCCTGATTGGAGAAAGTTTAGATTCAGATTTTGACCAAACTGATATCATTAATAGGTCTCAGCAGGGCTTGAACACTTTATTTCTCTGAAAGCAAACAGCTCTTGCTATGGATGATTGGTCATTTGTAGATTTTTCAATGCTTTACTCATTAATTCATGCCCTGTAACACTAGAAATGACCAGCCACCCACCATATGCATTGCGTAGAGAAATCCTTTGTCAGCTACTGGGGGATGGGTGAGCCCACTGGGATCCATTATCAGTGACATTACAGAAAAAGCTGCATACCGCAAGCTCTCAAAACTTCAGTTTGGGCTGTAAAAAAAAAATAAAATAAAAAAAATGTTTGTGTGAATTTATTTCTACCAAGCGAAGCCGAAGTCTGATGTCAGAAAATGTAAATGCCATGACATGCTTGGCTTATTAGTACATTGTATCAGATGAGTGGTCCGGGTTGCTTTTGTCTACTCCCAACCAGAGGAAATTAATGAATAGTTGAAGTCTGAAATCTGATACACTGAAACAGCAGTCTTGTTTTGACAGATATTAACTTGAATATCCTGAAAACATTCGCTCTGTTTCTTGTGCAGTTGGAAGTTAATAAATTTGAGAGTTAGTAATAGGGTGACATGGTGACAACAAAAACAAAGAATACCCTTGAGCACTATACATAATTCATCCTCCCACATACCGCAGACATAATAGCAAGTGCAAGTGCAGCTAACGCACTGCTTTGAGTCCACTTTTTGCTGTATTAATTACTGTGTCATGATGAATTCTGAGCGAGTTTGTTAGTCGTGAGTTGGCAAGTTTCTCAATTTTGAAACTTTCTCACGGTGTGAAGTCACTGTGTTCTACTGTCAGTGCCAAATCCAAAATAGTAGCCAATGTCCTTTCAAGTGAAACGGCAGAGGTGAGATAAATTGGCATAACAAGAAATCAAACAAAGGGATGTGTAATTTCTGTCAGGAGCTCTAAAGTTAACTTTTATTCTATTCTTTTTATTTCATTTCAGTTTGCACTGTCTTGCTCACACTTTGTGTTGCAATAGACCTATGATTTATCTTCCATTGTCACAACGGAAATCAGACATTTCGTACCCCTGTCAGGAAAAATTCGGCACATCATTATCAGCAAATAAGAAAGAGAAGGAGCTACTTTGACTTTTATTAGTGCCACCATTATCTCGTTCGGTGACTGTAATACTTCGCCGTAGGGAGAGTCTCGTAAAAATCTCAGCCCGTAACTTTGTGTCCAGTAAGTCAAAGTGTGTTCGAACATTTCCCAGATTCTGTGTATAATAATTCTTAAACTGAACCATATGGTGCTTTGAGACAGAAAGAGAGGGCCTGGCTCAGTGGATGACGCCAACAGATGCTTGCTTTATGACGAGAGCAGAGAGGGCAGGACAACTCCACGATAGGGAGTTTTGATGAATGGCAACAATATATCTTCACTACAGAAAAAGACTGAGCTGTTGTGCTCTACATGGCAATCTTGGTCTGTTGGCCCACCACTTGGGTTCTTTCTGGAATATTTCAAAAATTCTCGCATGAATTGTCATGACATTTCATACAGACATTCGTGGTCCCCCGGGGATGCATCCTAATGACTTTGGTGATCCCCTGACGTTTCCTCCAGTGACACCATGAAGTTGACTTTTTTCTTTCTTTTGTGAAATGTCTTCACAACTGTTAGATGGATTGTCATGAAAGGCCACAGCATAACCTCAATGCCAAATAAATGTAGAGAGAAACTAAAGTATAAATAACGGAAACGAAAATACTTCAGGGATGACAGTTATCGTTCATTGCACATCAAGGTCTCAAAACAAAGGTCCCTTACTATCAGCAGCATATCACTCTCACACATTCTTCTGTACTCTCTCTTACATCTACTCGCTGACCAGCTCATAATAGATAAGGCCCACGTTCTTGAAGTTTGGCAAAAAATCTAAATAACAAATGACAGCCTGTAGCTGTGACAATATCCATGGCACCCAGAGGATGATCCTCAGAATTTTAACCTCTGATTTATCACAGGATAGTGATGTATCTCAACATCTACTTCCTGAATCGGAACAAAATTTTGTACACACATTCACTATCCCCACAGGATGGAGCCCGCTGACTTTTGTGATCCCCTGACTTTTCCTTCACACCACAGGAAGGTTGACATTTGTGGTTTGGAGCGAAATGTCTCGGCGAGTGTCGGAGGGATTGCCATGACATGTGGTGATTTTCATGCCCCCCTCAGAATGAGTTGTAATAACTTTGGTTTTCATCTAGTTCCATAATCAGGGCGAAGTGTTAATAATACAATAACAACATTTCCATCGGCCTCAGTTGTACTTTGTGTTTAGTGCTAATAAGCAAAAGTTTGCATGCCAACAGGCTAAATTAAGACGATGAACATGGTAAACATTATACTTGACAAACACCAGCATGTTAGCATTGTCGCCCTCAGCACGTTAGCCTTTCACCATTAGCTATTAGCTCATTTTGCCTAAAGTTATTGTTTGCAGAGTGAACCTCGAAGTTTAGGGAAATGTCCTCGAGGCAATGTGAGAGGCAACATGATGCAGAGCACCACTTAGGTGCATATCAGCCTTTCTGTCAGACAAACCACACACGGACAAACGCAGCTGCTGAACTGGGAATGGAAAGACTCACACTCAGCCTGCTGGCAGCACCCATGTATAATTGATAAAGGTATTTTAGAGGACCGGGCCAAATCTATGATAGATATGCTTCATCAAGTTAACATTATACCCTCTTAGCAAAGTGTGAGGTTATTCGAAAATGGACAAAACTTATTATATTCCGGGGGAAGTGACATTAATAAGGATTGAATCAAGGAGTTTGTAATACTGCAGAAATGCCGTGTCTGTCATGATCAGTATGTACACGAAAATACGCTGAGGAGAACCCTAAAGTAAACATCTCTCCGGTTTATTCAAGAAGCCCAAATGTTCCAGTTAAAGCTCTCTGAATGCTAACTTTTTATCTTCAAACAATGTGTTACTTACTTAGGCCCGTTTGGTCTCTTCATAGTATTGAATTGTTCTGTAATTATCCATTACACAGAGAACACCCACACTCTAGCTGTGGCCACGCGACAGGTGTTAATGCGAACTGGATTTTAATAATGCATTCTGAGATCTGGTGACCCTCTTCGGGAATTTTTTCGGTCACACACACATGTACGCGCACGTGCACGTACACATAGTCCTGCATGCAAAAACACCATCTGCTCCTCCTTTCCTTATCTTTATCCCTCTCCAAGGTGCTTGACATACAGTGGATGGTATTTTTAGGTGTGAGCAGTTGAAGCAAACATTAAAGTATAGTCAGTCAAAGCCCAGTCTCATGTTATGACTGCTCTGTGTGAGAAAACTGCACTCGTGTTGCATGCTGGGTGTTAATATTTGCTGCAAATAGGACGCATGGCCTCTATATAAGGTTCATATAGAAGTATCTCTCTCCCAGTCTGTGCTGATCTGTCTCCAGCAAGCTGTCTGATTCCCAGTTCAACTGTTCTCAGCAGGTACAGTCCCAGGCTCTGCTGCCTCACACACACACAGTCTGCCTGAGCTGAAGGAAATACTTGATCCTGCTTAGTATGTTTTGGCCATATGTCAACCAGACTCCTGCAATTTTACCCCCCAGTGTTCCCGGACACTCTTTCCCCTCCAACTCTCCTTTCCCCCGGTCTCCTCTCAGCCTTGCTGTCAGCATTTCTTCATTTCGTGCCTCCCTCCTCCTTCTCTCTTTCTCGCCAACCTTGCCTCCCATACCCCCTCCACCATTTCGTCTCTTTGCAATATCAAGATTCACAGCAAAGCGACTACCTCGCCTCAGCCTTCCAGCTCAGTCTCTGCTTC